>NC_139685.1:74385424-75585424 GCF_964106915.1 Podarcis gaigeae
TTTCAATCTGTGTTTTATGAATATATGCCTCTGGGAACATTGCCACAGTTCTTTCTTTTTTTAAAATAATGATTAGAAAACTCAGGTAGTGCAGATCTATAAATGGATATTAGCTGCTGTAGTTCTAACACAGAGTTATGTACACACAATGCATAGTTAAAATATGGAATACCCTCCCACAGGATGATGACTACCAACTTGGATAGCTTTAAAAGAGAATTATGCCTTGCTGATTAGAAGGTTGGCAGTTCGAATCCCTGTGACGGGATGAGCTCCCATTGCTCAGTCCCAGCTCCTGCCAACCTAGCAGTTCGAAAGCACATCAAAAGTGCAAGTAGATAAATAGGTACCGCTCCGGTGGGAAGGTAAATGGCGTTTCTGTGCGCTGCTCTGGTTTTGTCAGAAGCGGCTTAGTCATGCTGGCTACATGACCCGGAAAAACTGTCTGCGGACAAACGTCGGCTCCCTCGGCCAGTAAAGCAAGATGAGTGCCACAACCCCACAGTCGTTCGCGACTGGACTTAACTTTCAGGGGTCCTTTACCTTTACTTTTTAAAGGTTACTAGCTGGGATGACTATGCTCTGCTTCCACTGTGAGCAGCAGTATCCCCCTGTTGTACCACTTATTGGAAACCACATGTTGGGAGAGGATCGTTGTACTCAGGCCCTGCTTATGGGCTTCCTGTAAGAGCAGGATGATGGGCTAGATATGCTTTTGGTTTGTTCAGGAGAGCTATTCTTAATTTTTATTAAAGATTTATATACCACACTTTCATAAGAAATACACCAGGGTGGTATATAGCATAAAAATGTAATAGAGCAATAATAACATTGGTAAAAGCATCAGTAATGTGTCGTTGAAAAGTGGTGGTTTAAAATAAAAATAATTAGTGGCACTTGGACATAAATGTACCAGTCAGGGCCAGGTGCTTGGGGATGGCTGCCTTCTTCAGCCTCCATTCTGCAAAACCCAGTGCAGTGAATGCACCTTGGATAAAATCTGGCTGCTGCTCTTCTCTTAAGAACTGGACAGCTAATAGGTTATAAGCCCACTGGGCAGGAACTTGCTGCGGCAGGTGCTACGTGTGGTGCAGTGTTGACTCTAAATGCACAAGTGTATCTGATGACATGTGGGCAGCAGACCTGAGCTTGAGTTCTGGAACCGCTGGAAGGTTTAGAGGGCAGCCAAGAGAATGCGAAATGCACTGGTGGTTAACCTTGCATGAGAGAGATCGCAGTTGGTTGGTTGGCATCCGTCTGTTTCTGGAGACCACGGAGGAGTGCGCCTGTGGGGAGTGAAGTCAAGCTGTTGGAAGGTTACAGCACTTGCTGTGGCTTTAGAGACCGGTACAGGAGGGACATGTTTTGTTGCATCTGGGACAGATGGAGGCATCTGGTTGCGCGGCTGCAGATGCTCCATGGTGTTTCTTCTCTCTTGTTCTCCTGCCTCCTCTGATCACTGCTGTGGATGCATGACCTGACTGTCTCCAGGCATTTGCGGCCATCTGCAAGGGATTCTCACAAGCAGGGTTGATGTTGCCAACTTTCATATCACAGGTGCATACCGTATTTTTTGCTCCATTGGACGCAGTTTTTCCCTTCCAAAAATTGAGGGGAAATGTGTGTGCGTCCTATGGAGCGAATGCAGGCTTGTGCAGGCTTGTCCGGCAGGGAGAGGCTGCACGGGGCTATGGCTTCTTTAGCTCCACACAGCCTCTCCCGGCAGGGAGGAATTGCGCGGAGCTAAAGAGGAAGCCAAAGCAGCCAGCGGGATCCATCCTGCTCGCTGCCTTGGCTTGTTCCATAGCTGCGCGCAACCCCTCTGGCAGGGAGAGGTTGTGCGCAGCCTATACGCTGCTCTTTGGGGCTGGGGGGGGGGAAAGATTTTTTTTAATTGATTTTCCCGTCTAAAAACTAGGTGCGCCTTATGGTCCGGTGCGCCCTATGGTGCGAAAAATACAGTATATCTTTGTAACACAGAGTTGGTCTGGGCTTGGTGCCTGAAGCCCGCTCTCCATAGAGCCGATCCTTAGGGGTCCTGCCACCAGTATCCAGTGGTAATACAGTGGTACCTCGAGTTAATAACTTAATTTGTTCTGGAGGTCCATTCTTAACCTGAAACTGTTCTTAACCTGAAGCACCACTTTAGCTAATGGGGCCTCCTGCTGCCGCTGCCCCGCGATTTCTGTTCTCATCCTGAAGCAAAGTTCTTAACCCGAGGTACTATTTCTGGGTTAGCAGAGTCTGTAACCTGAAGCATCTGTAATCCGAGGTACCACTGTAATGCAAGTAGTTACTCCAGCTTCTTTGAACTTAGGGATTTAACATAGCCATAGCTCTCAGCTGAAAAGTCTACTCCTGTGACGGAAGGTGGGGGGCATTTTAATATCTGGAGCTGTCCCTTTAATCTCCACCTGTGTTCTATATCCTAAAACTTCCTGAACTTTTAACCTGGCTGGTTTTTAGCCTGGCTCTGTTCCTGAACTCGCTAACTCATTAAGTGTTTGACGTCTGGTTTTTCTGATGAGAGCTGGAACTGCTCCATTGTGCATTCAGAACCCTGCTGGAAGTGACAGTGGCTTGCTGCAGGTGTCTGCCTTGTGTGCTGTTATCTTGAGAGGGGACCCCTGGGGTCAAGTGCTGGCACTCGTTCCCTTTTAATCATGCCATCTCATACATGTAATGGCACTGAATTATGCCGCTTCCAAGCTGGGCTGGAATCTGCTGCTTCTAGCAGCCCTCAGCATATCTGCCTTCTTTTGCCAGCTTCAGATTCTGCTGGTTTCCAGTCCCTCCCTTTAAGTCTGCAGCAGACATTTATTTCTATTAATCAGTACTCTCTGAGCAGGTCAGAGCCAAAATTCCCAGTTGTAAACACCATCATGAAACTACTGATTAAGAGAGGAAGTGCTGTGGTTATGAATTATGGGCAGTAGCTTTTCCAAGCACAGTTGCCTTTCTTTTACGTCAACCCATAGGTTTGCAAAAACCACTGTCAAGTGTTGACATCTGATTACGAGGGTTGATTCTCTCTGAAAACCTGTCTGTAGCAGCTTATATACACAACTAAAAATGTATCTTTATGTGTTGGCTTGAAGGTGGCTAACCTTGTTTGGGCTCAAACACCATACATCATTCTGGGTATGACTTTTTTCTGTAAAAATGGGACTGATTTTTTATCTTTAAAAATAAATCTTGGAGGGGAGGCTACAAAAGACTTTTTGGACTCAGAGTACCACAGCAGGGGATCCTTGAGAGAGAGGTGTGTGTGTGTGTGTGTGTGTATGTGTGTGTGTGTGTGTGTGTGTGTGTCTTTACACACACACACACACACACACACACACACACACACACACTTTTTTATATTGAATATATGAAAGAAATCCACGAAAATGAACAGTTAGAACATAAAGTTAAGCAGGGGTCAGCAAACTTTTTCATCAGGGGGCCGGTCCACTGTCCCTCAGACCTTGGGGGGTGGACTATATTTTGAAGGGGGGAAATGAACGAATTCCTATGCCCCACAAATCACCCAGAGATGCATTTTAAATAAAAGGACACATTCTACTCATGTAAAAACACACTGATTCCTGGACTGTCCGTGGGCCGGATTGAGAAGGCAATTGGGCCGGATCCAGCCTCTGGTTTGCCTACCCATGGCTAAAACAATAATAATTATTTATAAATTTGCCTGGTCTGTCCACATAATTATGTTTACTGTGTGCCATTTATGCCTTCTTTTCCCCACACACCCTATAGAATGAAGAACTGTCTCTATTACCTGTTCCACAAGAGTGCATAGTCGACTTACATAGGTTTAACTTAGGTGATTTCAGTTTTACGCTCTTAACAGCCAAATGGCCAGTTGAAATCGCACAAATTAAACGTGCAGAAGGCAGTGATCTTAAAAGCTCTTCCTGTGCAGGGTTTTCCTGGCATGGAAAGAGCTTTTAAGCTTTTCTGCCTTGCTTAGGAGGTAAGACCTGTTTGGGGCACCACCTCTGAGAGGTAAGATTGCTTGTGGTTCCAATGGGTTGTTTTGACTATACACAATATCAGCCTTATGTGCTATCCCAGGAACATAACACCCACGCATGATGCGAGTCGGCTGCATAGTGTTCGTTCTTTTGGTTCTTCTAAACTGAATAAAATTAAACCTTCCTGAGTAGAACACACCCTATTTTATTTGGTCCCTATGCAAACAAGCCTTTTGTGTCAGATTATGTGGCATACGTAGGAACCAAGCCTTCTTGTACCAGGTTTCTACTGTGACTCCTTCAAGATGTTTCCAAAAGTGAGCAGCCACCGTTCTCTTTGCCATAAGAAGGAAGTTAAAATGGACAAATGGGGGGGGGGAGATATTGGGGACCTACAAAAACGCATGTGAGGGCTGGATACAGCCCACAGGCAAACAACCCATTACAGAGGTTGCCTTCACAAAATTAAAGCACAACACAATCTGACCTCTTTTCATTCCCTTGGATACAACCTCGTTTGTGTCTTCTGAAAGGCAAACGAGGCCAGAATATAGCCTACTGGCTTCCTTTCGGATTCTGTGCTGGTCACATACTAGATCAATTCTTAGTGTCTTATCTAGAATTTTTTAGAAGCAGAATATCTATTACATATTGTCAGGGAACTGCCATCGCAACTGCGAGGCTCCACAGCGATGCTGGAGAGGGGCCAAGCAGGGAGAGAGGCTGGTCTCCGGCTGGGGAAGAAAATCAGCGCTACACCAGGGATAGAGGGGGGCTGATGGGGGAAGCAGAGAGGAGGCTCCAGGACTCTTCGCAGGAGACCAGCAAGGAGAGTACAGGTCCTCCGCTGCCCACACCCACCCTGCACAGAAGACTTCCGCGCAGGGAAAGTAGGCAGCGACTTGGCGTCAAAGAGCTTTTTTGCTGGAAGAGGTTCAAGAAACGCCCACTGACGGATTCTGCCAGCGACTGAAGAGCCACGGAGTGGATGGCTTTCCAGCGAGAAATGGTTTAACCAGGCAACCTAGCCCAGAGAGGCGGTAACTTACGCACAAGCAACCCCTAAAGCCATTACACATATGTACCTTAATGTTAGTTTGTGTAAATGACAGTCCAATAACGTGTGGTCCATGTGTTCTTTTTGTTATTATGTTATATTCATGGTGTTACCGTTGAAAAACCAATAAAACGCATGTATCCTACTTTGCCCTTGCAGACATTTATATGATTTAGCAGTGTACACATATTAAACGCTATAAAAATTAAATATTTTCCCTACAACTCTTACACTGTAATTTTACTGATGGCAGATCAGTAAAATATGTAGAGACTATCTCTGTGCCAAAGAGTGTTTAGAGAAGAAAGTAAGAAAGTTAAAGGATAATAAAGGAATTTTCTTAGCACATTTAAGTCCTGATGGTTCTTTCTAGATGGGTTCTCAAGTCCTTAGTTAAAAGCCCTCCTCTCTACTCCATCTCAAAAGTTGGCTTCAAGCACTTTGTGTCTTAGATAAAGAATCAAGAAGAAAAAGGATGTCATCTCATGACTTCCTAGGCCAGAAAGGAAGTTCTCTGGCACACAAAGATCCTTTCTTTAAATGAAAGCTTCTGCCTTCAATCTTCCAGCTCTGCCTTCTTAATAGAAAAAAAACAGTTTACTGGAAGAGGGAGGGAGCAACTCACTTTGGACACAATCCAGCGCCTGTCAGCCACAGTTAGCAGGGTGAAAAGGCTTGTGTAAACCAATCAGAGAGAATGATACCATTCTAAGCTCTGCTTACACGTCCTTGTAGTTTCAAGCATATTTTTTTTATAATATTTATTAAAGTTTCAAAGAAATTACAAAAATAGAAAGAAAAAAAGAGAAGAAAAAAAGACAAAAAATACAGAAAAAATAAAAAAAACAATTAAAAACAAATCAGTCTTTCCATGTCTTGTCTTTCATTTGCTTATTTCCCTGACCTCACACCTCCCTTTTTTGTATTCTAGTTCAGTAGTTGTTTCAGCAAGTCCTTACCCTTTTTGCTTTTATCTTGATACTTTATCTTAATATATTGTAACTTTACATTTTCACCTGTTAACAATCCATTTTTACATACCTCTTTATAACATTATTGCTAAAACCACATAACTTCATTCCAGCATCCCTCTAACATTCCTTAATTTTACAGTGTTTCTGTAAATAGTCTTTAAATTTTTTCCAATCTTCTTCTACCGACTCTTCTCCCTGGTCTCGGATTCTGCCAGTCATTTCCGCCAGTTCCATGTAATCCATCAACTTCATCTGCCATTCTTCCCGGGTGGGTAGATCTTGTGTCTTCCAATACTTTGCGATGAGTATTCTTGCTGCTGTTGTTGCATACATAAAGAAAGATCTATCCTTCTTGGCACCAATTGGCCGACCATGCCCAGGAGAAAGGCCTCTGGTTTCTTCAGGAAGGTATATTTAAATACCTTTTTCATTTCATTATATATATATATATATATATTTTAAAGATATTTATTGCAATTTTGAACAATAGAACAAACTTCACAATCAAAACCAAAAAAAGGAAAGAAAGGAAAAAAACATTATCACAATCAAATAAAAACAGAAAAATGTAATACAAAACATAAAAAGTAGGGGAAAAAAGACCTAACAAAAACATATAAATCCAATTTCTTACTTATTATTTTCATATCCTTCCTTCCTGACTTCCTCACATCTCCCTTTTCTGTGTTCCCTTTTTACACAATCATATTCAGCAATGCCTTACCCTTTTTCAAATCTAATTCTGTATTATACCTTTCAACTATTATGTCTCCAATTTTTCCCCTTATGACATTTTGTTTAAGCTTGACATAATGTTATTCTAACTTTTTCACCCTTATTTCTCATAAAACATTTTTACATATTCCTTTCAACTATAGATAGGTAGCCGTGTTGGTCTGCCATAGTCAAAACAAAAAAAATTCCTTCCAGTAGCACCTTAAAGACCAACTAAGTCAGTTCTTGGTATGAGCTTTCGTATCTGAAGAAGTGTGCATGCACACGAAAGCTCATACCAAGAACTGACTTAGTTGGTCTTTAAGGTGCTACTGGAAGGATTTTTTTTCCCTTTCAACTATGTCACTAATGCCATATTGTCTTTATATCCTGCATCATTTTAACATTCAAACATTTTGCAATGTTTTTGCAGGTAGTCTTTAAATTTCTTCCAATCCTCTTCCAATTGCTCTTCTCCCAGGTCTCGGATTCTGCCAGTCATTTCTGCCAGTTCCATGTAGTCTATCACTTGCATCTGCCATTCTTCCAGAGTGGGCAAATCTTGTGTCTTCCAGTACTTCGCGATAAGTATTCTTGCTGCTGTTGTTGCGTACATAAAGAAAGTTCTATCCTTCTTTGGCACCATTTGGCCGACAATGCCCAGGAGGAAGGCCTCTGGTTTCTTAAGGAAGGTATATTTAAATACCTTTTTCAATTCATTATAGATCATTTCCCAGAAAGCCTTGACCTTTGGGCACGTTCACCAAAGGTGAAAGAATGTTCCATCAGTTTCCTTACATTTCCAACATTTATTATCAGGCAAATGATATACTTTTGCAAGCTTGACTAGAGTCATGTACCACCTATATATCATTTTCATAATATTTTCTTTTAAGGCATTACATGCCGTGAATTTCACACCGGTGGTCCATAACCATTCCCAGTCAGCAAACATAATATTATGACCAATGTCTTGCACCCACTTAATCATAGCTGATTTGACCGTTTCATCCTGAGTATTCCATTTTAACAGCAGGTATACATTCTTGAAAGTACCTTGGTTTTAGGTTCTAACAATTCTGTTTCTAATTTTGATTTTTCCACCTGGAAAACCTATTTTTTTATCCATATTAAAAACCTCTCTAATTTGATAATAATGTAGCCAATCTCGCACTTTATCTTTTAGTTTCTCAAAGCTCTGCAATCTCCATGTGTCTCCATTTCGTTCTAATATCTCCCAATATTTTGGCCACTTGGCCTCCATATTGAGTCTTTTCAGAGCCTTAGCTTCCATAGGTGACAACCACCTTGGGGTCTTGTTTTCTAATAGATCTTTGTATCTTGTCCAGACATTAAATACTGCTTTCCTGACAATATGGTTCTTGAATGCTTTGTGAGCTCCAACCTTGTCGTACCACAAATATGCATGCCACCCAAACGCATTGTTAAACCCTTCCAAATCCAAAATGTCAGTGTTTTCAAGAAGTAGCCAGTCTTTCATCCAGCAGAATGCTGCTGATTCATAATATAGCTTCATGTCTGGCAGGGCAAACCCCCCTCTTTCTTTAGCATCAGTCAATATTTTAAATTTTATTCTGGGCTTTTTGCCCTGCCAGACAAACTTAGAAATGTCTCTCTTTTCATTTCATTATAGATCATCTCCCAGAAAGCCTTAATCCTTGGGCACGTCCACCAAAGGTGAAAAAAATGTACCTTCATTTTCTTTACATTTCCAGCACTTATTGTCAGGCAAATGATATATTTTTGCAAGCTTGACTGGTGTCATGTACCACCTGTATATCATTTTCATAATATTCTCTCTTAAAGCATTACATGCCGTAAATTTCATACCTGTGGTCCATAAATGTTCCCAGTCAGCGAACATAATGTTATGTCCAACATCTTGTGCCCATTTTATCATAGCAGATTTCACCATTTCATCCTGAGTATTCCATTTCAACAGCAAGTTATACATTCTTGATAATATCTTAGTTTTGGGATCTAACAGTTCTGTTTCCAATTTTGATTTTTCCACCTGGAAGCCAATTTTCTTGTCCAGATTGTAAGCCTCCCTTATTTGATAATAATGAAGCCAATCTCACACTTTATCTTTTAGTTTCTCAAAGCTCTGCAATTTCAATTTATCTCCTTCTTGTTCCAAAATCTCCTTAGTTTCAAGCATTCTTTTAACCATTTATACTTGTTAATAGCTCATAAGAATGAAAAGTGTGAAGGGAAAAAATTAGGAGGCATTCCTGATCACAAAGAATTCTATATGGACCTGTACATCCAAACGAAACTTTAGAACCTGTAAACACATAAGGAAGGGGGCACTGGGGACAAGCATGCCAACTCCACCACCGCTGTCATTTTCAAACTTATTTTCATGAGGATGGGGTTGCTTCCCCCACATGTGTTTACTGTTACCTCTTTGGAACCCCTGAAGAGAGGCCTGAGGAAGAGTGGAGATGGAAATGGGTGCAGCAGAATACAGTGGAGAAGAAGGAAAGATGGGAATTCAGACGGGACTTTGCCTTGTAAGTGAGTCTTGAGAGGGAATGTCTGTTTGCAAACATGAACAAGCAGCATAACTGAAGGCATAGAGGTAGAATACTATTACAGGCCACCCCAGTCTCTGAGCAGTGTGAAATGCCAGGGGGCTTGGCACTTAACCCAGGCACTTGTGTTTCCTTTGGAATGAGTCACAGCAGGGGCTATGGTGTCTTTATGACATACGGTTTTATTCACACGTGTACACAACCTTGGGACGCGGGTGGCGCTGTGGGTTAAACGACAGAGCCTAGGACTTGCCAGTCAGAAGGTCGGCGGTTCGAATCCCCGCAACGGGGTGAGCTCCCGTTGCTCGGTCCCTGCTCCTGCCAACCTAGCAGTTCGAAAGCACGTCAAAGTGCAAGTAGATAAATAGGTACCACTCCGGCGGGAAGGTAAACGGCGTTTCCGTGCGCTGCTCTCGTCCGCCAGAAGCGGCTTAGTCATGCTGGCCACATGACCCAGAAGCTGTACTCCAGCTCCCTTGGTCAATAAAGCGAGATGAGCGCCGCAACCCCAGAGTCCGCCACGACTGAACCTAATGGTCAGGGGCCCCTTTACCTTTTCCTTTAATACAACCTTAGCGTAGAATTGAAGGGGCGGGGTGTACAGGCACATGTGTTTTTTTTGCTGCCGGGGTGAATCCGGTGCTTTGCCCAGTAGCACGGCAGCAAAAGATACATCTTCAACAGAAAATACAGTCCAAGAGAAGCCAGCTTCTGCCATAAGCGCAGCAGCAACCTCGCCAAAAAGGCAGCCAGCATTGCCCTGAGCCTTGGCTTCAAACAGCAGCCAGCATGGTTCACAGCTTCTTTGTAGCAGCCTGCTCCAGTCAGCCCACCTGGCTTCTGTGCCCCTCCATCTTTCCAAAAACCCTTGCCAAAACTTGACCTCCCCTTCCGCTTGCATCATTGCGCCCTGTAACCCTGGCAACCTCCCCCTCTGTGCCCAGCAGTGTCTTCTGTTTTAACTGCCCATTTCAGCCTTTGTTTCTTAATGGTTTATTTCCCCGCTAGCCATGTCAGGCTGGCATGGCTTGTTATCCCCCTGTGTTTGGCACTGTTTTAGTCAAACCTTTATCAATTCTAACTTTTAACAAGTTCAGGAATCGTGGGTGGCTTGCAGCCACAGACTCTGGTCCCCCAAACCTGTAGCAATACAGATGACTCCATAGGCCAGCAGTTATTTCAGACTGTCCACCCTCAAGGAACCTTTTCCACTTCTACTCGTTTCCTTAGGAATGCCAGTGTGTTCTGAGACGTATTTTTTGCACCAGCTAAGTTAATGCAAAACCTTTGCATGCCATGTTGTGTATGTGCATTGACGGAAAGATAGGAAGCTTGACATTCCCTCCCACCCTGGAAGTCTCATTGAGAAACTAATAACAACAACAACAACAACAACAACAACAACAACAACAATAATAATAATAATAATAATAATAATAATAATAATTTATTATTTATACCCCGCCCATAGTTTGAAAACCACTGCTGTAGGTATTAAGGGTGAAACAGACTTCTGACGTTGCACTTCTCCAGTTTATTTGAATTACATAGCAAAGTCTGGCTTTTGATAAGTATTCTGTCTAATTGGTAACCTTAATAATATGTGCTGTTTCCTTCAATAGGTAAGAGTGCTGATTGATTCTGTTGATGTTAATAGCAAATCCTTTGGCTGTCAGCTGGTAACGGAATAGTTACTTTGGGTTCCACAGAAGGTTCCCATGAGTTTGTGCTTTTTATGGCTTTCTAAAAGGCACCCTGTTTAAAGTGGTGCTGGGCATTTTAACCTCTTTCTCATCATATGATGTTTTTTCATTTCCTCCCACTTTCAATGGGCAGCATTGTCCAAACCTGCCTTGTTTTCTGTTTTTGTCCATTTCTCCTCCTCTCCCCCGAACTGTAAGCCGCGGTTTCAGTCCTGAAAGGGAGAAAGTTCTTGGAGATTTTGAATGTGTGTGTCTTTGTCATCTGAGGAACAGTCTAATCATTCCATAAACACTGGCACGGCTGCCCTTCTCCAAGCAGAGAGACAGACTTTAGAAAAGAGCCTTGAAGTTTTCTCCCATGGAAACCTCAACGTGCTTGGTTGGTTTGGCTTTTAGCATTTAAAGCCCTGAAACAACTTGAAGCCAGGTTACCCAATACTGTGCTTCTCAAGCTATCTGATTGCTGGACTAGCAATTTACACACACACACACACACTATGCCAGGGACCAGTACCATATTTTGTTCCTGAAGTGCCCCATCCAGCCTGGGCTGTGGGGTTGCTCGGATCCAGCAGCTGATGGTTCATTGACTGGCACTGGTCCATGGGATGCTACATTGAGTAGCACTGATCTAAGACATATATAATTAATAATAATAATAATAATAATAATAATTTATTTATTTATTTATTTATATCCCACCCTCCCCAGCCAAAGCCGGGCTCAGAGTGGCCAACAACAACAAAAGTAACACAACATTCTAAAATCAATTCAAAATCAAATTAATGGCAACCATTGGGCTAGAGTTCTGTGAGGGAGGGAGTCAGACTGTGCCTTGGCCAAAGGCCTGGTGGAACAGCTCTGTCTTGCAGGCCCTGCGGAAAGATGTCAAGTCCCGCAGGGCCCTAGTCTCTTGGGACAGAGCGTCCCACCAGATCTCTTCCAGGCAACTGTACTCCTTCGACTGGGCACTGCCAATAGTGCTTTGTTTCACCACTGCTATGGTCTGTTGATTCAGAATTGAAGGGGGGGGCAAATGCAAACATAAAAGCTGAAAGGGACTGGGTCTGGGTCTAACCAGGCTTTAGAGCAGTGTCACAGAGGTTAATAATAATAATAATAATAATAATAATAATAATAATAATAATTTTATTTACACCCCACCCATCTGAGTGGGTTTCCTCAGCCACTCTAGGTGGCTTACAGCATATGTAAAACATAGTAAAAAAATATAATTGTTGTTATGTTTAATTATTTCATTTATGAATCTCTTCCCATTAGACATCCAAAAACAATTTACAGTGGGTGGAATTCAACGTTGTTTTATGGTGTGTGTCCCATCAGCGGAAGCATTGTAGCTTGGCAGGCAAAACAATCACCCCTCCTTTCCTACCCACAAAATTTTTGGGGGTTCTCCTGAAACCCCAAGCTAATTTTGAGGGGAGAGGAGTGAAGCCTCATTGGTCAAGTGGAAGCCTCCACACAGGACTTGTGCTGCCTGGATTTATTAAGTGAATCCCGCCTAATGTAATAAAAGCATATATAAAACAGTTAAATATATACAAACAGTTGCATATATAAAACATTTCTAAAAACATGACTATATGTATAAAAATAGCTTGGAACAGCAACAGCACATGTATAAAAACAATTCAAATCCAATACAGCTACCAGCTGGGTCAGCAGTTGAGCACAGAGGGGAGTTGATGGGGACCCTGATTATCAAAGAGTACCAAACGAACCTCAATCTTCAAATCATTGCTTGCAGAAAAACTCATTTATGAGGCTAATTACATGCTAGTGGTATCCTGCACTGCCATGTAATCCATACACCACATATTTCACTTTAGGTGTTACTCACTTTCTGCCTATGTTTAGAATGCATCGATATCTGTACACATGTTTTGTGGTTCCTTCAAGTCCTCTCATCTTAAAAAAAATAATTTAGAATAGTACTGTGCACCAGCAAAAATATAACTCTATGATTCTCTGATTTTGCAAGACAGGAGAGAATACCTTCTTTAATACAGAGTGATTTGACACCACAAGTCAAGTTCTATGTTCATTCAGTATTCAGAGTAGGATAGTCTTATAAATCATTTGTGTGAGAGCAGGCAGTCTGTGGGAAGTGATTGTACCCTACCCTCAAGAATTCAGCCCATGGATCCTGGTTTGCTGCTCCTGTCTGTATCCTCCTCTTGGTTTTATTTATTTTTATTAACAAAATCAATTTATCTCTCACTTGACAGAAGACCTCTTAGTAGTTTAACAAGGAGCCATCTAAAACATTCATTAAAAATACTGATAAAAGCAAACATTAAAAACAAGCTAACATAAAATCTTTAAGTATGACCAATTTAAAAACAATGATACATAATAAAGTTACATATTAAAATTGTTTGTCTTGGTAGGCTGAAACCATAGGAACCATCTTTTCGGGGTCAAAGACCCCCCCCCAATATCAACCCAAAGTTGATAGGCATTGCCATTCAAATGGTGTGCGTGCACCACATCATGTGATCAATAATCCAGGGTGTGGCTTACCTGCCCCCCCCCCAATATTTTATTCAAGTTGGCACTCCTGTCTGAAAACAATGAGAACTGGGGTCAGCTTTGTCACTAGTCAGATCTTGGAATACCATTAAAAGGCAGCAAATTATCCATTATTTGGTTTAGTTTATCAGTTATACTTCCAGCATCCCTGGGTGTTCCATGTGGATCTTCTAGCTCAAATATTAAAATTGTTTTGCTTTTGGGCCACCTGTGACTTGACCTGATCTTATTATTGATTTCCCAGTATCATCATAGCAGTTAGTTACATTATATAGAGAGAGAGAGAGACGGAGAGAGAGTTGCTGTGGCAACAAAACTGAGATTACATAGGCACTGATGTTCCTCACTGAGTTAAATGTAAACTTCCTCCCATTATGCAGACATGTTCAGGATAGATCTGTAGAGCCACAATTAAGTATCATTTGACTTAAAAGCAAATGTCTTCTAATATGAGCAGTCATTTGTATTTCAGTTTGCAAAATGAGCACAGTATTTTTATTTTAAAAGCTGTGATTTAAATATACATAAGCATGTTGGGGACCACCCATTCACGTTGGGGAGAAAGTATACCATGGCAAAGAGTGATATTTTATTCCTTTTTTCTCTGTGATTTTCTTTTGACTGAAGGGGGGGGGGTTCTTGGACCTGAAACTGCTGAGGGACCTTGTCTTGTGCTTAGTCTTTCCTTCTCTTTATGGCTTCAGGCCTGTGGATGGCTTGGTGGGCTTGCTCCCTTTCTTGGTACGGACCACTGGCAGTGGTTTTGGAGCCCATCATCCAAGTACAGTGAGTGAGGCTCAGGTTGGGCTGCCATGATGTGTCAGTAGTTAAGGAACTCCCTTCCCCATCTATGGGGAACACCTGAAGGTTTTAGAACAGAGATAGTAGACATGGTGCCTTTCAGATGATGTTGAACTACAAGTCCTATCATCCCTGACCATTGGTTATGTGTTCTGGGCCTGATGGGAGTTGTAGTTCATCAATATATGGGTGGCACCATATTGGCTACCCCTGCATTATGATATCTTAACAGCTTTCCCCTTCCAACCATGAAATAATTCTGCAGTTCAAGCTGTCAGAGGCTTTCGGAGGTTGTATGCACAATGTCCTTTATTCAGGGTGTGAGCTGACAGATTTTAACAGTTGGGTTACATTGGCTATATTGTGTTTCTGTTTCTTTCCCAGCAAGGAGAGAAAACGTGCCCTTTTATTTTTCTGAATTCTGTTGGCGTAGGAGAGCTTTCTAATTAAAATCCACAACATGTACTGCAACCTCCTGCCCATGCATATTAAAGCAAGCCATTTGTGACACACCAACAGTCCGAAAGCACAAATGAGGATATCTGTTTCGCTTTTACAAACACTTCCCTGCCTGGTCACCTGGAGGCAATTTTTACTGTTTAGAGGCTGTTTAGAAAATGAGTGTAAATGTGCAGGTGGTTGGTAACTAAATCTTGGGTATCTAAAGTGGATTGGCTACAGGTGCAGACGTTCATAGCCATTGGTGGTCTGTCTATTCAGAAAGCTCTTTGTATTTAAAATGAAACACAAGCCAGCATAGGTTTCAACCTTGAGCACACATGCAAAATGTCCGGAAATATTGGGGGGTAATTTGTATGTTTTCTCCTAGTTTTGGTTTTTTCCAAGAGCTGGAGAGTGCCGTGATGACTCATCCTTTCTGTTTAACTACAGAAAGTGGGTCAGGGGAGTTAAAGGATGATTATTGGCAACACATCAAAGGCTAGCTCTAAGCCACAGAGACCCAAGTGGGACTTTGGCACCAATCCATTTCAGTGCACAGAAAAATACACTAAAGGATTAACAATAAAACATTTCTTTTTTACAGAGTCCCGTGTGTTGGGAGAGGCAGGAGAAACTTGTGCTTTGTCTTGAGAGAGGCTAGGCGAAAGAGACCCTATTCAATTTATACAGAGATTTATATCTCATTTCCCTCTCCAACTGGAAGTACTGGCTCACAAAAATCAAACCTACATTAGCAATAGGTAATATCAAAAACAGAACAAAGAATTGAAGTAAAACATATTTAAAAAATGAAATCCCGGCACCTAAAGTACTGGCATTTAGCTGGCTACGTAAAACATATCTGTTCCACCCAGACTTTCTCTGAGGAATGATCCATGTTGATGCAGTAATCTGATCTGTTGATTTATAATGTATTCTGCATTTGTTTTATTGATGGAATGCCATTGTTGGCTTTATATTGTTAGTCACCATGATATTTTTGCGTTAATGAAGGTAGAAGAAGAGAAGAGTTTGGATTTGATATCCCGCCTTTCACTCCCTTTAAGGAGTCTCAAAGCGGCTAACATTCTCCTTTCCCTTCCTCCCCCACAACAAACACTCTGTGAGGTGAGTGGGGCTGAGAGACTTCACAGAAGTGTGACTGGCCCAAGGTCACCCAGCAGCTGCATGTGGAGGAGCGGAGACGCGAACCCGGTTCCCCAGATTACAAGACTACCGCTCTTAACCACTACACCACACTGGCTCTCCAGTGTGGTATTGAAACTCTGGTAAATAAATAAATATCAATACAGTAATGAACAGCAGCTGGAACTGTGTCCAGAAATGAATTGGCAAGCAATGCAGTGTGCTTGGTTCCTGATGTGTTAGAAAGGAATTTGGAAGGGGTGAGTTGATAGGCAAATGGAAAAGAAAAAGACGGGTGCATCATATGCTTAATGAAAGCCCAGAGCAGTTCATATGAGTTAATGGCATGTAGCTCATACTTTTCAGCCATCATAGCCACGTCTTAGTTTTGTTGTTGTTTAGTTGTTTAGTCGCGTCCAACTCTTCGTGACCCCATGGACCAGAGCACGCCAGGTACTCATGTCTTCGTCTTAGTTTTAGCATGGGCCTAATCTTCAGTGATTATTATTATTATTTGCTATTACATTTTCAATTCAGCCTGCATAATTCTGAGTACTAGAAATGTACCATTCTGTTTTTAAGCAAAGGATTCGGCATAGGTTTGGCTTGGATTTGGGAGGGAGGGTCCAGGGTCAGATCCCACTTAGCCGTGAAACTTACCTGGGTTACCTTAAGTAGATTTGTCTTCATGTAATGTGCCTTTCAGAGTAATTGACAGAGGGTGCAAGAAGACAGTGTAATGGACACAACTCTCACAAGAGTAGATTTTAAAACTGTAAACATAATGAGCATGTTTGACTTTGGAAAAGTTCCCTTTACTTTCAGGTTGAGTGTTCTAATTACAAAACTTAATCATAGTGCCTTCCAAACTGGGGTACTTCGGAACTTATAAGAGATTGCGGAGAGGAACCTTGCTCCTCAGCCACTGCTGGTTTTCATTGTGCAGTGCACAGCTACAGGGAATATTGGGCAAATGCTGGAGGATGTGCTTTTGTAACAGATGATGGGATGGCAAAGACCCATGGATCTGACCAGCACCCTAGGGCATGCCCCAGAATCCTCTGCAATGTGCAGGGGTCCCATGGCAGATGGCTTGGTGAGGTGTTCTCTGTGCATAGAAAGTCTTTGCAATGACCTCACCTCTCTCAGCCCTTCCCCTTTCTTCAAGGAGTAAAAATGATCTACCTTACACAGTTCTTGTGAGAATTATATGAAGCACTTGTAAGCACTGCATAAATTCTGTGTAGTTAATGTAAACTACTGCCTCAAGATGCAGTTGCTTCACCAACTTACTTTGCTCTCGTTACAACAGTAAATCTCTGAGTGTCTACCTAATGCCAGAATAAGTCTTTGTAAGCCAGATACTTGCCTGCATTCTAAGCAATGAGATATGGTCCAGGTAAGGATTAGCAACTGTTTTGTTTTGTGTACTCTGGAACCAGCTTAGCATGGGCTGCCTTATCCCATATCTGACTACACGAAAAGGTATTTCAAAATATGTTTGAACATGGGTACAAACTGAGTGTTTCTGAGCACCTGCAGAGTGCATGGTCTTATCCTGGAGGGACAATGTCATGTGGAAACAGCTGATAGGATTTCCAAGTCAAAGAAGGTCACATCCAGTTAGCCTAGTGGCTCTTTTTAAAGAACCAAACCCCAATACTTCCCATTTGTTTCTCCTTGTACAGTCTTGCTGATGCCTATTATTGAGTTCTTTGCAAAAATGATTGTGGTGTAATGCATTTTTCCTTCCTGCTCCTCCCTCCCCCTCCGCCTTGTGTGAAACCAGAGGCATGATGTCAGGGTATGTGTGTTTTTTCTGTGAAGTGCGCAGGATGCTGCATCTAGCCAACAGCTGTGTGTATGTTGATAACATTACAAGCATTTTCCCTCAGTTTCTGTATCTGTATGGGAGGCGTGTACACAGGGGAGGGAGCCATAATAAGACTTAACTTAAGACATAACTTCTTCTTTTTTTGGTATCCACACCAAACATTTATTTCATTTTATTTTATTTTTTGACAAAGTAATAATCATAAATAAATAAGAATAAAAATGTGCACCCCACCCACAAGACCATTCCATTGCAACTACCCAGCCTCCCAAAATTCCAACACCTCTTGCCATGGTTTGACAAATTCTACAAACACCTTCCATATCTCCTCAAAATCATTTCTCCTGCATATTCCCCACATGTTAATTTATCATTAAAAGTTATATCCCACACCTCTTTATACCATACTTCTATTTTATATTCACCTTGCCTCTTCCACTTCCTAGCTATTATAATTTGTGCAGCTGCCAATGAATTTGTGAGCAAGTCCTTCATATCTTGTCGTACCCCATCGTAAATTGATAATAATGCTACCTCTGGACTTTTGGTCAGCTTTAACCAAGTGATTTCTGTTATCTCCTTAAACATCCTTTGCCAAAAAAATTGTACATATTTACACGCTCCATCACATGTGAACATAACCCCCAGTTTCCTGGCACCCCCTTTTAAGATGCTGCTGTCAATTTATTTTGCAACGTTGGGTGATTTGAGCGAAGCTTTGACTAGCAAACATCTGCTGTGATAAAGTGACTTCCATCCTGTTCTCTAAATTGCTTTAAACAATGTTGAGAGGGTGTGTGGGCCCTTTTTGCTTGACATGACAACACCTGCAGCCCCTGGAGCTCGTCTTTATCAATCAGTCCGTATTATCAGATGCTGTTGGTTCCCACCTGATAAGAAGCCCTCTGATATCCACAACATATTATTTCCGGGGTTGGCTTGAGCTTCAGCTCCAATCTTACGATCCTAGCCAGATCTCTGGGAAAGTGTGTGCATGCAGATTCCTTTTCTGAACTGACCATCCTTCCCCCACCGCCAAAACATCTGCTTTACCCCTACCTTGAGTAATTTCTACCAAAGGAGACAGTTGATTCTTAAAATGTTACTGCTGAGGGGGCTGTAGGAGCAGGCAGCTGTGTTTTAAAACTGATGTAATTTTAAATCACGTCAGAGCTATGTTAGCTATCTTGCCGGACAAAGAGGGACTTGAGCCACTCTGCTCAGTTTTATGATTTCTTAGTTCTCAAAGGAAAAGGGAAACTTGCTGGCATGGCTCCCCTCCCTTCTTTCGAAACAGTCAATCTCCCAAGTGAAAGTAGGATTTTCTTTCTTGTTATGGAGAGCATAAAACCATTCTGTGACGTATAGGCTGTCATAATGCTTTCTGGCATGCTGGAGGACACTTGCAAGGACCACTGGAAAAATCTTACAAGCCTCTCATTCCAGCCCTGCATAAGGACAATTTGTTGTTTTTTAATATAAAGTCCTTGCTGTCGTATTTCTAGAAACCTGGGATATTTGCAGCCCTGCTAAAAATCTGTACTCGTTTGAAACAGATTTGCTACTAGTTGACACTGTTTAGCAATCCAAACTATTTGGAGTGTATCCATGTGATGAAAATGGTAGATCTCTCTCCTTGTGAAGAGAATATTAGGCCGTGACGTTTGTTCTTTACCGATGCGAATCAGAATCTTCATGCCCGCAATCTAGACTGATGGTTGCATGTGGCAAAGGAAAAATGCAATTGTTGCTAATAACAGTTTCCCCCTGAACATAAGGAAAATAAGGGAACATTGCCCAGAGAAGTTGGCAAACCTACATTTTAACAGTATGGAAGACTACAGAGGAAGGCAAGGGTAGTAGGGAATGAAAACACAAAAACGTGGTTATGCATACTTTGGGTTTGTTCCATTGGTGGTGAGGATGAGGGTCAAGTGAAAGGCTTCACAGAAATGGTGGGTTTTAAGGAGCATTTTGGAGAAAGAGAGAGAGATGACTCCGCCTAGGTGTCAAGAGAGGGCAGTTGGAGGAAAGTAGTGTTTATCTTATGTATGACTTCAGTATAAATGTTTCACTATCATTTTCAGTAACTTGCTTTATTTATCCTTCATTGTCCATTTATGGGGTAGGCTTTGGGGTTTTCCCATGTTTTTTTAAATGATAACTCCATTCTGGCACAGACCCAAACATGCAAGGCAAATGCTATGCACTTTTAAAGCAGGGTAGCTCCCGAACTCCTTGTCTTGAAAAGCCATATAGCTCTAAATTAGGGAAGGGGAACAAGTTGCCCTCCAGATGATGCTGGGACCAACCCAGCCCTAGCCAGCCTGGCCTGTAGTGAGGAATGATGGGGTTTGTAGTCCAACAATATTTGGAGGGCCACAGGTTCCCCATCTCTGGTGATGGAGAACTTAATCATATGGTGATGATCAGGATTGGAATACTTGCTCCACATTTTTTTCTCTGGTCTAAAGTGATTTAGATACTTAATTTCCATACTGATGCACAACCCACATGTAGTCATACTACCTTTTATAAAACCTTGTGAGAGATCTCTAGGTCAGTGTTTCCCAACCTTGTGCCTCCAGATGTTTTTGGCCTACAACTCCCATCATCCCTGACCACTGGTCTTGCTAGCTAGGGATGATGGGAGTTGTAGGCCAAAAACATCTGGAGGCACAAGGTTGGGAAACACTGCTCTAGGTGATATATAGATAGTTGTTGTGGTTGTTGTTTTTTACAACTTCTTCCTCCCCTCTCCCCAAGTGACAACCAGATTTGCAGTGGGAGTGCTGTTGGAGCAAGGATTTCTTTTTGTGCTAATGCCAGAAACTGGGAAAACGAGTATCTGTTTACGCTAGAATAAAGAATTGAAATTCATGGCCTCAAGGCTGCTATCTTGGGGATACTATCTTGAAATAACTGTTGTCTACACAAATAAAGAACTCCACATTCTGTTCCAACCTTCCTCAAGCTGTGCTGGCTAGGACTGATAGACATTGTAGTCCAAAATATTTGGAAAGCACTAGGTAGGGGGAGGCTGTCTTAATTGCTATCTTGGTCAGTCACCCTTGAATTATTCTTACTTAAACAGTGATTGCTAGTGCTTGCTACCATGCTCAAGAGATTAAAACCCAAGATCCACACTTTTGTTAGGGAAGCAAGCCAGCATCACAGCCCAGAATCCATTGCATACATGTAAGAGAGAAACGACTTTAAAAAAAGATGTTTCAAAGTTGTGGTCACTGGTTTTCCCCCAACAGAGACTACTATGCTTTCAGTAACTGTAGTGGTCCCATATGATGGTATTTTAAAGTTGGAGAAAGCTACACCACTTTTTTTTTTTATTTGAAAGCATAGAACCTCTGATACAACAGGTGGGAACTCTAAATGAAAATAATCTTCAGAGAGAAAAAATACACATCCTAAAATCTGAAAAAGTAATCATTAGGCGATGCAAGGATTCTTGCAGAAAAACCACTAGATTCTGAACTCTCAGACCTTCATGTGTCAATGTACAATATTTGTAATGTCTGGCTTGCACTGGCTGTACTTTGAACATCTATGAATTAGCTTTCCACACTGCACTTCAGGCACCCAGCAGATCTGTTTCACCCTATTTCCCAACAGGGTGTTTCACTCCTGTGCCTGTATATATAGGTGTAAACTCTTTGAAGCCATCCCAGATCTCCAAAGACCCAAGAGGCACTTTTCAGGGACTTAACATGCTGGGCAAACGAGTTTTGAAGACATCCCATGGCCAATTCTGTATGTGTAGGACTTGGAGCTTTTAGGGCTCCTGCTTCCCTCTTTGGTCCAAAGGATTCTTGACCTTGTTGACTATAAGGGCCAAAATGGATGTGATGCTGAATGTGTCATTAGAAGACATGCCAGGGTGGTTATTTTTCTAAATTTAATATTGGGCACAGGAGGGACCAATCTTCATCCAAGACTGCAGTGTGCAGGGAGGGGAGGCACAACCTTTTCTTTCCCCTGCCTCGGTTCTAACAAAAATCCCTTCCTTTCTTGCACTACTGTTAGTCTCAGGGGAGAAAAGCTGTCTTTGGGAGGGGGCATTTCATTTGGAGCTGTGTGTGGATGGAAGGATAAAACCTCCCCTCCTTGCTTGGTGCATTCTTCATTTCTGTATTTAGCACTGCGTCTACTTTGGGCCTCAAGATCTCCCTGCAGATAGTCAAAGCTGCCTGTAGCTGGGAGGATTTGGGTGGTGTGTTCAGGATGTCTATGACTTCATTCTTGTCTGTGCATCCAGAGGTTGGGAAGGGCCTGGGCTGAAGCAGATAGAAACTGAGTACGGTAACAGAAGCCATTGCAAGAGAGTTGGCCAAGTTGTAAGCACAGATGT
The DNA here is from genome assembly GCF_964106915.1 of Podarcis gaigeae. Classification (NCBI taxonomy): domain Eukaryota; kingdom Metazoa; phylum Chordata; class Lepidosauria; order Squamata; family Lacertidae; genus Podarcis; species Podarcis gaigeae. Next base: position 74,407,549 of record NC_139685.1, read on the forward strand.
GCTGCTTTGGTGTTGCAGTGGTTGACCCTGCAGGAAAGTCTCCAAAGAGGAGCTGGTGAATCTTGTGGGAAAGGGCTTATTACGAAACCAAATGGCCTACAGTGTTATGAAACTTGCCTTGTTGGTTGTCATCCATATCTTACTGAAAGCCAAAAGAAAGCTTTGTTTTGGTGGGGGACTCTTTAAGAGTGCTTTGGTTCTACATAGTAGGGTGTCGTTGTTGTTGTTAATTGTATTTAGAGGTAGGAGGTTCTGTGTCTTAATAGCTTCCTTAAAAAGCCGTCCAATAAGTTCATGGCTCAGGAGAGAATTGAACTGAGGATTTCCTGGGTTGTACCTCATATCTCATTTTCTGCCCTATAAATGTGCTAGTTCTGAATGTTGCGATTCCTTGGTACATAGCAGAGACACTGCTTCTTATAAAGATCTCTCTTGGCTCCCTTCCAAAAGTGTAACAGGTGTCAATGCTTAGGTACTTCTGATGGTAGTTCTTGCTGGCAATGCAAGCTTGAGTTGTTAATGAAACCCATCTGTTTTGTTTCTCTTCCTCACCACTCAGGCCAACATGGGTTCATGCTTCCTTGTCATTCTGCTCAGCAGCTGCCTGACATTCCTGGGAGCAGCAGCCAACATGACCACAGGTAAAGCATTATGTCATTTTCAGTTTAATCACTGAACATATCAAGGGGGAATGGGCATGACCACCTTCCTATTGCAGACATAACTTTTAGTAAATGTTCATATTTTTAAAATGTGTTTTAAGTAACCAGTGTTCGAAACTCCCATTGTTCTAGGTGCATTTTGTGACAGGGAATTTCATTAGCTTGAGCAGTTTCTGAGCTCTGGGTACAGTACTGCACCTAAGATTTCAGATTAAAACTTCAAAGTGGAAGGAAAGGAGGACCTTTTTCTGCCTCCCCACTTCCCTGAAAACTGGAGAAGAGACCCTCTTAAAAATATTAGGGGGGTGGGCAGGGGAAGGACTAGACCCTGTAAAAATGAGCATAATGTTTTAGCTGCAGTTCATTCATTTTCAGCTTTGTATCCTTGTTATTAAAAAAGTGTGCCTAGACATTCCGTTGTTGCGCCCATAACCTAGGTTTAAGGTGCCATTTAGCTCCAAGCTTTCATATCTTGGTTTCTAACAACTGTAAGTAACAAAACTTCCAGTGTTGCAGTCTAAGATGATAAATGGGCTGGGCTGGGCTGGGGAGAGTGGCTGTCAAAAACTGGACAGAAGCACCTGCCATCCTCTTCCACCAGTTCTTCTCCAGATCCAAGCCTGCATATTTTTTAAGCAGTCATTGGTTTGGTGTCTTAAGTAAATAAAACTGCTAGAACTTTGGCATCAGTCAGAGCAGCTTTCCAAAGATAGGGGGAAAGGGAGCTCTATTCTGTAGTTCTGTGCTACACTTTATAATAAGGGTAACAGTTCTAGATGCGGAATGAAAGATACGGGGGGGGGGGGAGGAATGTGTGTGATGTGGGGAGTGTGTGTGGAGGGATTGAGCAGCCAAAATACAATAGAATGATCCTTGAAAAGTCTCTTCCAATACCCATAAAGGGCAACGTGGTACTAACAGTTTGCATGCTGTCTTCTGCAAATATTTATTTGGCTCGTAGGTTATATTTGTTAATTTTGGGTGAAATAAATCTCATTCTTAAACTGGGAGGCCCTGCTACTCATGGAGAAAAATCTGGCCCTCGTGTCTGTGTGTGTAAGATCCAGGTGTGGGGAGCAACATATCCTGCCAATTTCTCTTTTGTTCTTTTACTTCTAGTGCTCCCTTTGACGGGTTCCTCCTTGCTCACAAGTTCCATGAAAACTGCCAAGACGCAACCAGCTAGCGGGAAGCCCACAAGCCCCACCAGTAGCCATGCTCCTTCTCAAGCAGCGTCTCCTGCTATGGCACCAAACCGTACTACTCCTACTCCTACAGCCACAGACTTCCTGCCTGCCACAATGGTCAGCTCTCCTGGCACGGAGGCTACAGTTCTGCCGGCAACTGGGGCCACTTCTGGGCCCACCTCCCTCTTGACAAATGCCACACCTTCAGTTCCACACACGACTGCTGAAAATTCAAATCTGGTGACTGCAGAGGCCAACACCACAACAGCAGTAACTACGCCAAAAGCCTTTGACACCTCAAGTACGGAAGAGCTTTGCTATATTTCATTTGTGCTCCCATACATATATTCTGACCGGTAGCTTATGTGTGTTTAGCAGCTTCTGTGAGTAGTGTGTGGCTTGTTCAGTTACTCTCTCTATTTCTAGCCTGGGTGGTTTTTTCTCTAGTGTCATGTCACCCTATTCACTTAGGGTCACTGCTTTATGGCAGGCTAAAATGTCAGGGGAACACACTGAGGAGCTTGCTTTAGGTAAAAAAATTAGACTAGATAATGGATCCAGTCCTCTGATTCCCTCAACTTTTTTGTGTGGTCCACAGTTAGTGTAAACTGCTCCAGACCTACTTGGTGGGTTAATGCTAAATATCTTTTGAGATTGGGACTGTCTTAAATGTTGTCCCTTCACAATTAGGCTGGTTTTTAATATTGTAATATATCGCCAGCTAAACTTCACAATATACCAATATATCATGATGTCCAAAATAAGGCTGGAGTGATGTAGAGACATTGGCTGGCTTCACGGTGTTTCCTGGCACCTGCTCCTCTGATTCGCTGCAGGAGGCAAGAGAGCTGAACCGGCAGGGTTAACAGGGGCTGGAGGAATCAAGAGAAGCACTGGCTGGCTTCACGTTTATCCCCACATTGTGATTTTTGCATAGCACACACAGACAACACATCATGATTCCCAATATATTGCCAGATCAAAAATTATGAAATGGTCATCACAATGTGGACTTCAAACTAGTTTTGAACAATATATCGATATATCACCCAGCCCTACTCACAATTGTTGTCATAACCTAGATCAGCTAGTTCAAACCGAATGCTTTTAAGAACTCAGTTCTCAATAGCATTTAGCAAATTCTTGCACTTGTTATACCTGATTTGCTAATCCAGAATACAGCTCCTGTTTTGCTGTCACTAATATGAACTAAATGGCCGCCATCAAAGTGAAGCTTTCCCTATTATCTAGAGAATGCCCAGTAGTTCACAGGTACATGCTTGTCAGTGCTGCCTCCAATCCATGATTTTGTGCCGTGGTGACACTGAAAAGTGCTGGATCTGATTATTTAATTGGATTTAATTATTTTACAGTACAATTCACAGAGATACAGATGACATCTGTGATTCGATGTGGTTGGGGTGTGTGTGGACCCATGTAAAAACTATGCCAATGCAAAAGAATCAGTTTTAATTCTACCAAATTGGACTTCTACTCAGATTCCATGGAAAAGGCAAGAGCCCACATTCACAACTGGCTAAACAAAACCCCAGGCTCAGTCCCCAGTTAGCCATGACTCACTTAGAATCCTGGCCCAGTCTCTCACTCACATACTCTGACACAAGAAAAGAAAAACGCCATTTCGCCAAATCTGATGAGAAGCATATGCCAAATTGCAACACTCCCCCCCCCCCAATCTATACCCTCAGCAAGAGAAAAAGAACTTTTGGTCCAAGACTGATGGTGAATCATGAGGGCAAGGAAAACACAGGGGAGTGGGGAAGACAAGAAAGAGACGCGATATGGGAAAAAGACAGCCAGAGAAGGCCCTTTTAAATCTTAGCCAAAGTGCGGGAGGAGGGAGAGAAGCACAGCATCTTCCTCCAAGGTGGTAACAAATGGAGGTTCTGCCAGACCAGCAGCTCTTAGCAACAGAGCAGATCTCTCTCTTTTTTCTCTCTCCCACCATCCAATTTTTGTTGTCCACCCAGAGTTCTCTCCATCTCCCACCCCTGTCAACCTACTTCAGATTTTCCTGCCTATCTAGACTTCTCCTGGAGCTGAGAAGTCCCTTTCTCATTTGCAGGCAGACACACTCACCCCTTTTCTTATCCTGTGCATCTGGGTTTCTCCATTCTTGATGGAGGGTGAAAGGAGAATGTTATTACGGGATGGTTGCTAGCAGGAGGGAAAGGCAGGCAGGCAGGCAGGCAGGCAGGCAGGCAGGCAAACCAACAGCTATCAGGCAAAGTCCCTGCCTGAGGCAAATGGTTATCTGGTGGCGGCTCCCTCACCCCTCCTGATTCACCTCCTTCAAGAAAAGAGATAAAACAGTCTCCATGGCAGGCAAGTGAGTGGGGAAGACCCCATCAGATATGATGCCTCCCCAAACACCTTAGCTGATTCAGGCCAGCAGAAGCCGCGAAGGTGCACAAATAGGTGGGAATCCCAGATGCCTCCAGTTCTCCTATACATCTTTCCTTCTTTTTTTTCTTTTTAAAAAAGCAACTGTAGGCCAGCACAACTCTTCCGGGCCAAAGAAGCACCCCTAGCAACATTGGGTGGGCAGCATAAGCCATGAATGTGGGCAAACAGCCCTGCACTGAGCTGGTACCCCCCTCCAGGAAAGCTAGCAGGAAATGGGCATGTGTGTTCTCCCAAGTTAGGAACACCTGGCTCCTGATTGTCTACACCAGGGTTTCCCAACCTTTGGTCTCTAGCTATTTTTTGGACTACAATTCCCATCACCCCTGACCACTACTGCTGGCTAGGGATGATGGGAGTTGTAGTCCACAAAAAACAGCTGGAGACCCAAATTTGGGAAGCTCTGGTCTACAGTGACTGGCAGGGGCTCCCCAGGGTTTAGGCCCTTCCTGGAAATACTGGGGATTGAATTTTGGACCTTCTGGATGCAAAGCTATTACTACTGAGCTATGGTCCTTCATAGGGATGGGGGTGGCGCTGTGGGTAAACCACACAGCCTAGGACTTGTTGATCGGAAGTTCGGTGGTTCGAATCCCCGTGAAGGAGTGAGCTCCCATTGCTCGGTCCCTGCTCCTGCCAACCTAGCAGTTCGAAAGCACGTCAGAGTGCAAGTAGATAAATAGGTACCACTCCGGCAGGAAGGTAAACGGTGTTTCCGTGCGCTGCTCTGGTTTGGCAGAAGCGGCTTAGTCATGCCGGCCACATGACCCGGAAGCTGTACGCCGGCTCCCTCGGCCAGTAAAGCGAGATGAGCGCCACAACCCCACAGTTGGCCATGACTGGACCTAATGGTCAGGGGTCCCTTTATGGTCCTTCATTATGTTCAAAAGAATGAGGGAAGGACTCCCAGGAAGCAAAGTACAAGCAGTCAGCTGAGCAGAGAATGCACTGCTGATTCCAGGCAAAGAATGCACAAGACTACACCACAAAACCTGGAAGCAAGTGTGTATCTGTGTATTGCTTTGCAAGGCAAGAGTGTGTCTGGCTCCCCAGGGTTCTTTGCTCTATGGGTGTGTGAGGCTTGATGCTGGAATCAGTTCATACAGGTAACAGAACTGAGTGGTAAAATTGTTACTGGCCGCTCAGTTACTATGAGGGTGTAGGGAGAGACTTGCAGGTTTGTTCATCGAACATAAAAAGGTTGCATGTCAGACGTCCCTTCTCCCTAACATGCAAACTTTCTGTGTGCAGAGAGTTAATTCCATGCTGAGTAGTCAGATATGCAACAGATACACACAAATCCCTTGCCTCATTGAGTAGAATAGTAAAAGAAAAAACTTTACCATGAGATTCTGCTAATAACATCACGTTAAGTTGTTGGTATTAAGTCATAGGAGTGTGTGTGCGTTTGGCCATTTCTTTCACAAATATATATATGCTAGTACACACACCTGTTTCTTGTTGCAGCTGAATCACAGAAATTACTTGTAGAATATCAGCTTTTTGATTTGCCACCTCAAAAGCAACTTCAGCTGCCTCAATCATGTAAACCAGGCCTTAAGAGTGTCCTGAATGGGGGGCGGGGAGTTAAGAATGTGACAAGAGCCATGCTATACCAAGGCAAAAATCCCACCCAGTCCAGCTTTCTATTTTTATGGTGACCACATGCTTACAGAAAGTCCACCAGTAGGACTTGAGGGCAACAACACATTCCCTTTTTGTGACTCCCATAATAAGGGTGGCTTTCATTCTGTCTGGTGTAAAGATTTAACCATCATATGTGTGGGCAATGGGAGGAATGTTTTTGAAATGAGGAAACACCCCCCCCCCCAAAAAAAGGAAAATGAAGCAAAATTTACTTTTGGGTGCAGGGAACTACAAATGACTTGGGGGTGATATTGCTTTCTGACGATTATTCACTAATACTTCCTCTGTGTGCATTCTGCTTTTAGCTGAGATATCTAAAGACTCAGGTAAGCATATTTATCTACAGCTTTCTCCCCCCCTACTCCCAATTGAACGAATGGTTTCCATGCTGTGTCAATGACTGTGTTGTTTGCATGTAATGCTAAGCCAAACTTTGGCTTGCAACGATCATGCTGGCTCCCAGGGATGAGATTACAGCTATTTTGCTCCTCCCCAGCCATGTTAGCTTGGTGTGGCATAGCAGCTAAGCCAAGGTGTTTGGCTTAATGTCTTGTCCAAACCCAGCACTGTGTTTAAGCATTTTCCTCAACCACAGTCTGTAGCCAATGTACTGAGCTTCTCAGAAGATAATAAGCAAGACAAACATAAGAGACCCAATGTCAGTATTCTTCATAGGTTGGGAAAGGAGTTGAAAGGAAAAGGAAGAAGCAGAATCGTGTGGGATCACAACATATATTAAGGCTCCCGCAGGGTGGGAGGTCAGCTCGCACAAAACACATTGGAAGTCAACACAAGCAGGTGTCATACATCTTTTCTCATTGATCTGGCTGGCAAGTAGGAGGGCACTTCAGGTGAATGGAAGTAGACTAAAGGGAATGGTAGGCTTTTACATTTTTTGCTATATGTATTTTGGGGAGAGGGAGAGAAAGAGGTGCCGGAGGTTGATGCTACATTTGAAGATGAGATGGGTCATTCAGTCCATCAAGCTAATACTAATTTTAACTTTGGCCACCTGCAAGTCAAGCCCTGCTTTATGTGAATGCTCTTCAGGGGGATAATGGCATTAAAGTTCACTGTGCTGCAGGCCAACATTTGCTGCATCCCACTCCATTTAAAAGAATATCCCTTTAACTGGCTCCTATATTCATATTGGAGGATTTGCTTCCACATCTCAAGGTGGCAGCACTCCACCAATGCAACGTACCCAGTGGTAGGAGGTGCTTTATCCCCAAGTGCCACCCTTATCCCCATGGCCCCGTTGGATCTGACAAGGTGAAGATTGTAGTGCTATCCCCCATTCTCCCAGTTGCCTATTTACCTCCCCTTTTCTCTGCAAGCCCGTATTCGCAGCTGGGCTGGTAACTGGTGAATGAACAGGAAGTAAAACAATATGAATAAGTGGATAGCTCTTGCAATGGCCGGGGGACAAGGGTGGAATATAAGAAGTAGGGAAGCCTATGGATCTGTCTGAGACCGCTGTTTTTGAGTTTGTTCATAGTTGACCTAGAGCAACCTAAGGCCCGTGGGCCGGATGTGGCCCAATCGCCCTCTCAATCCGGCCCACGGACAGTCCAGGAATCAGTTTGTTTTTACATTAGTAGAATGTGTCCTTTTTAAAAAATGCCTCTCTGGGTTATTTGTGGGGCATAGGAATTCATTCATTCCCCCCCCCCCAAAAAAAATATTGTCCGGCCCACCACATGGTCTGAGGGACGGTGGACCGGCCCACGGCTGAAAAGGTTGCTGACCCCTGACCTAGAGTTAGGGTTGAGCTCACCAAGTGTCTAGATTACACCTAATAATTCAGGGGGATAAAAACAAAAAGGATATTGTGACAAATATCTTCAGAGTGGGGCATGGCCAATAAAGTGATGCCTATTTGGGGGCCTTGTATATGCACTGATAGAATCAGAGCTGGCAGTGACTGACCAGGAAAAGTATATTCAGAGTATGGCGGATATGTCAACGAAAAAGCTGGCCCAATGTGTGGTTGCTGTGGGGAAAAAGGCAAATTTCCTAGGAAGCAACAAGCAGGGGATCTGAAATAAGGTGTGGGGCCCTGATGGAGATGCGTTTGTGAAGAAAGTATAGAGAGAGAGGAATTGTTCTAGCCTCTCCCCAAATAACAACCCATGGTCATCAAATAAAGCTGACTGGTTATAGACAGTCGGAACAGCCAGTAGGAAGTGCTTCACACGGCGCAGAGTTGAAACCATGTCATTTGATCTCATACGCTTGGGTGATGGTCAGCAACTCGGATGGGTTTTATAAAGGGATTAGACAAATCCATGGAGTGTAAAGCCATCAATGGCTGCGGGTCATGATGACTGTGTCCTCCCTCTAATATCAGAGGTTATTTGCCTCCAGATGCCAAGTTGCTGGGGAACAGCAGTAAAAGAGAGAGTTTATGTCTTGCTTTGGGGGTAGGCTTCTGGCTGGCCTATGTGGGTACCGGGTTTGCTGGGCTAGATAGGGTTTGGTTCGAACCAACAGGACTCTCCTTTTGTTCTTACCTGTTGCTTTCTCATTTATGCAGGTGATAGCGATACCGGACGAGGTAAGACATTCTCCCTAGACAACTTTTTTGCCCGTACAATGTATGTCTTTGTCGTTGCTATGGAACATTGCATGGCATCTCTTGTCAACGTTCCGATTCCAGGCCTTATTTGACTGTTGCAGCTTTCTACTTTCTGTAGGAACTCATTACAGCATGTGTTAGGGCATCCCATTTTATCCCCACAACAACCATTCGAGGTTGCAGATAGGTAGCCGTGTTGGTCTGCCATAGTCAAAACAAAATAAAAAAATTCCTTCCAGTAGCACCTTAAAGACCAACTAAGTTAGTTCTTGGTATGAGCTTTCGTGTGCATGCACACTTCTTCAGATACACTGAAACAGAAGTCACCAGACCCTTCTATATAGTGAGAAGGTGAGGAGGGGTATTACTCAGGAGGGTGGTGGGAATGGGTGGTTGGCAGATAGCTGTGATGAGCCTGTTGACGACTCTTAACGACCTATTGCACCATGCTGGCTTGATTTGGCAATAGAAGTTCTCTTTACATTTTTCTGGCTCATTTTAGTCTTATTGAGGTTCTTAACTCAGCTCTAGAGAGAACGGTATCAATTGGGCAATTACTTTGGTATGGTCCTGCAGTATATATTGTGTGAGACAGGGGTAGTCAACCTTTTTATACCTACCGCTCACTAATGCATCTTTCTTGGTGGTAAAATTTTGTTACCGTCCACCAGTGCTTGGATAGAAGGAGGATTCAGCTTGTGCCGTAGAACCCTTGACCGCCCACCTAGAATCCTGAAAAGCCCACTAGTGGGCAGTAGGGACCAGGTTGACAACCCCTGGTGTAAGCAGTCAGTTTCTCCACCCATTCTGGGTACGTCCTTCATATCCATCCTGTAGTGAAGAATGGAAGGTCCCCCCCCCCCCCATGTTTTTGCAATCCCATCCAGGCTTCAGGAACCCTGAGCAAATGGGAGCAATACAATGGGTTGTTATCCAATGCTGCAAAACGTTCCAAGCCTTTACTCTGTCAAGATGTAAGGCAAGGCACACATCCCTCTCACAGGCTGGATGCTCAGCCGTTTATGCGTTTCTAGTCCCTGATTCTCTATTTCAAGGCAACACCAAAACTGTGCGACCTTCTGTCTCACAGCAGGGGAATTCATAAGCACAACTCTTTTGACGCGTGCTATTCCGATAATAGTATCTGCAGCATCACTTCGTGTATTCTGATATGCACATAATCATATCAGTACCCTTTATTTGCAGTGCCAGCAAGAAATTGCTAACTCCCACCTGTTCTCTCTCTCTCTCTCTCTCTCTCTCTCTCTCTCTCTCTCTCTCTCTGTGTGTGTGTGTGCATGTGTGTGCGCATGCATGAAGGAGCCAATAAACAAGGCAGGATAGTTCACTGCCTCCTGTTTTTTAAACCAGACCGCATGACAGCGATGGGTTGCTGTTGGTTTTGGCCTTGCCTGGCCTGTACTGACTGCTAATATCAATGCAGCCTTTTCAACCAAAATAACCAAACGGAACCCACCTGGTTGTGCATTTCTCTGTTCCCACACTCCACCCCAGCAATGTGGTCTGCGGCTGAGTAACGTTACAGAGGAAGCAACAGGCAATGTGTCCGTTGGCTGCATTGGTTGTTAGCATGTCATTCACCTCCAGGGTGGAGGGAGCTTCCAAGAGCGTCTTCCGCCCGCCTTGCCAGCTCAGTTTAAAAACAGTGAGCTCTAGGGCCAGTTACAAGAAATGAACATGAGTGCATCTGATCACCTCCATGTCAGATAACGTTAGTCACTCTTGTATCAAGGGTGCTTCTAGTGACTCAAAAGTTTCATTTCCACACTCCCTGCATTTGGCAAGGGTGAGGTGGGGGAAGTTGGCCTGAACAGAGGGGAAATAAAGAGCCATCTGCATGGTTAGCTTGGCAAGCAAGACTCTCTCCACCAAGCAAAGTAGCCTCACAAAAGCTGTGTTTCTTTCAGGCTGCAAAGGGCCAGGAAATTGAGGGGAGACACAAACAGGCTAGCAATTTATTTCAGTGGGCTAGTACATTTTGTAGACTTAATTGCAATGTTGGGGAGTTACTTTGGCACAGTTTCTTACCTAATTGTGCAGGTGGTCGGTCAGTCTTTCCAGCCTTTCAGGATCCATCCTTGTATTGAAAAGTCTGTTGCTGTCTTTTGGGCAGTGTTAAACTCTTTATTGTATAACAACAGGCGCTCAGGTGTATTATTCTTTCTGGGTGAACTCACAAAGTAGATTTCAGGCACAGCTGATATTTGGAGAGCTGAGAATGTCTCTTCCTCATGGGAGGGATGAATAAAACAAAATCCACAGTCTTCACAGGTGTATGATGTTGGCTTATGGTTGCAGCCCTTTATATTGTGTCCATTTCCAGAGCATGGGGCAATACATCCGCTCCCCACCCCGCCATGCTGTTCACATACTTGTGCTAGCTTTGGCATCCTGCCTGGAGAATATAAAGCTGAATATTATTTCTGCAATCTGTCAATCAATACTGGAATATTTCCTACTGAGGAAGTTTCCACCCATGCCAAAGTCATACATGTGTGGAGGGGATATACAGAAAACTTGCACTTGTGTCCAAGTTTACATTTTCTGAACCAGCCTGCGGTCCTCACCAGTCCTTATGTAGAGACCTCAAATAAGAAATTTACCAGTTTGTGCAATTTTTCACTTTCAGTCCAGGTAAAAACATTTTGCCCTCTTAACACACAATCACAAAATTGTATCTTCACACCTTCTTAATTTCAGACTGGTATGTATTGGTAATGGCATATTTAAGAAAGCTCCCACCTTTTGGGATGTGGGGTTAATAAAGTAAGATGTATTTGTCATTTTCTTACTAGACACATGTTCTTAAATCCTTACTAGACACATGTACTTAAATTCCTTACCAGACACATGTTCTTTGGGTTCGCAAGCATCCAAAATTATATACGTGTTTGTTTATATTCCACCTTTTCTCCCAGGAGCTCAAGTTTCATACATGGTTCTCTCCCTCCTCATTTTATCCTTACAACACACCTTTGAGATAGGTTAGGTTAAGTGACAGCGACTGGCCCCAAGTCATTCCGTGAGCTTCATAGCCAAGTAGGAATTTGAACCCTGGTCTCCCAGGTCCTAGTCAAACACAACACTGACTCCACAAATATGATATGCTGCATAAATCCATTTGTGTGTGTGTGTGTGTGTGTGTGAGTGAGAGAGAGAGAGAGAGAACTCTCATCTTTTTGTGACCAAGGTAAGCTCTTGTGTGGTAGAGAGCATTTTCACAGTGGTGGAGAGAAAGAACAGAGAGAGCGCAGATATACCTGGTCAGGAAATTATGGGTTGCAGTTGGATTCTCCACATCAAATATCCCTTACTCCATGTCGGACTCTCCTGCATCTAACAGGGAATGTGGAGTCTCACCTTTAGGGGTTGGGTTGGGGAGAGCGAGAGAGAATAGGTGGGTAGCCTGATTTTTAAATGCATGCATTTGGTACTACAGGCTCCTATAATGAGAGAGACAGAGAGAGAGAGAGAGAGAGAGAGAGAGAGAGAGAGAGAGCGCTATGGGCAAGCTGCTTCCTTTTCCTGGCCTTGTGGTAACTTCATCTGGGGTTGGCCAGTTAGTGGGAAGGATGGTTGAGAAGGTAAGGACCTACAGTGGCATGTCCCGGGGATGCATCTGGCAATGGGATGTTGGTCTTTGGGGTTTGCACCTTCCCTCTGTGACACATCTGACTCAGAGCTGGAGCTTTTTCCACTGCAAGCGTTAACCACAGCCAGGAAGCAGAATGGTGAGCTCTCAACTGCTTTCTTCACGTTCCCCCATAGCTTTCTGCCTGCTGTCATTTCTCAATCCTCTTTCCAGTACGGGAGTTGCTAGGACAAAGGTACAAACTCAGCAGCTCTCAAGGACACAAACAGCCAAGGCTGCAGCTCATTTGTAAACCTGTTGCGTATTTCAAAGAATGGGAGAAAATGCTCAGTGTGCGACTGCTCTGTCTGCTGTGAGCTAACAACAGAATTGCCTAGGGCCTGCCTCCACTACTTTTCAGAGAACGTGTAGGAAAGCAGGGCTGCAAAATGCTTTAAGTATGCACCAGACAGCCTTCCATTGTTGTGTGTCAGCATGTAATTTTGACTTGCCTGGAATCTAAATTCGCTGTACAAGAATTCTCTTTGGAGAGATGAACTCACAGCCAGTTCATACTTCCAAATTCCAGCAGCTCATTGGACTGCATCAGACCAAACCGTACATCTAACTTATTCTCTACTGGGAGGGAAAGTGTCACTCTTGATGGTTGCTTTTCCTTTACTCCTTGAAATCTGCCCAGCTTCTCCCCCCCCCCCCCTTGACTCATCTAACATTCTTTTGGATTACTTAACGTGGGCAGATTGCTTGACCTGGATTCAAACCGCCATGAAGTTTACTGGCTCAGTTACTCATCCCTCAGCCTATCCTATCACACAGGGTTGTTGTGAAGAGCTGAAGCAAAGAATAGCCACGTACTTGAAGAAAGTGCAGAGTACAAGTGTAATAATAAATAAATAAATTATCTTAAAAGTCTCTGTCCTACCATGTTGAGTTCCCTTGTCAAGTGTTACTTTGTGCATGGATCAGTAGGCAATTAGCATCTAGGTTGGCCATGTAGGAATTCGTGTGCCCCTTGCGTATTTGCAGCTGCAGTTCAGAAGGAACTGAAAACATGACATTTCAGGCAGTACAAAGGATGGTGAGACATAGGTTAACACAATGCTTTTTCCTTGGGGGACGCAGGGGTACATGCACCCTTAAACATTTTGTGAATCTAAGTTTGGCATCATTGAGGGGCAGTATTTCAAAATGAGTAGGAAAATGAGAGTACCCCTAAACATTATTATTTTTTTTAAAAAAAGCACTGGGTTAACATGGCTCTGTGATCATGGCTTTATGCAGTTCAGGTTTCCAAGGTTAGCTTGAAATCCAAATTCCAGATCTGACGGGATACTTTATGCCAGGGATGGGGAACAAGGCATGGCTGGCAGCCTAAATCCTGAGCTCCCACACACTCCACCAATAAGTATGATGGAGATTCCCACCAATCAATTCCCTGATAGCATCATGACATCAAGTGACTTTCACTTTAAAGGAAATAATCAGGAACTCCCAATTGTTTCCTTACGTCCTTTGAAACACCTGGTGTTGCTGTTTCTAAAACAAATTTCTTTCTTTTTCCCTTCCCTCTAGATGAGACACCCATCATAGCCGTAATGGTGGCATTATCTTCCTTGCTAGTCATAGTATTTATTATTATTGTCCTGTATATGTTAAGGTAAGTGGTGCTTGGCAAACCTCCTGTTTTCATTTTGCTGGGCTCCTGCAGTTTCACATGTTTCTCTTAGAGCTGCACCTTGACCAGTTTTAATTCATTTCAAAGAGAGAAGCATCATTAAAACAAAATAAAAATGGGCTCTAGTTGCTCCCAATCCCCGAGGCAATCTTCGCTGCAGGTGCAGGAGCAGTTGGATGGAAGGGGCAACGGTTACCTGACCTCCTGTTGCTGGTGTTGCTGCGCTTACTGGATTGGGAAGAAGGGAGATGCAATGGGGAGGTCAGCGCTGTGCAAACGCGCCGGTGGAGCCAATCCAGCACTCCTGCCGGTGCATTTGCACCAAACCAGCCTCCTCCCTCCCCCTCGTCACCCTCTTAAGCACAGCTGTGCCGATAACAAGAGGTCAAGTAAGCACTGCATCTCCTGCCCACAGGCAGCTCCTCGGGGGATGGTGTGTGGTACCTGCCCCTTAAGTTACACAGATTCCAGATTCCTCAGCAGATGCCTTCCTTCCCTCTCCCCTCGCATTGGGTAATTGGCCTGATGCAAAATGGCAGGTTGCCCAGCCGTTACTTGTCTTCCTATCCAGGGTGGAAAGAACCTGAGGAGGGTTCATTGAGCAAAGAGGAGGATGAAGCAAAAAGCTCTCGCTGCCTTCCTCATATTCTGCCTTGCGCCTTTCCCACCTGGGAAGTAAGCAGGCTTGTGGGGCAGCAGCAACAGAACCTGCTCCAGCCAGATATTCAATCCCCCTCTTTTCTTTTCCTGAGACAGGCCTGGACTAAGCAGCACCCTCCCTGCACCAGAGCAGCCATCTTTCTTGAGCCAGCGATTCTGTCTGCAAATCAGCCACAAGCTTGGCTATTTGGCTTGCATGTTTTAGCACCTGTGCTTCAGTTGGCTTCCGGGGCAGGTGAAAACAAGCTTGCTCGGTCTTCCAAGTGACAGCACTTTAGATATTTGAAGATGGCGGTCCTATTTCCTCTCAGGCTCCTCTTTACCAGGCTAAACCTACCCAACTCCCTCAACTGTCCCTCACAAGGTTTCCAGACCCCTGGTCATCTTGGTTGCCCTCCTCTGCACCCATTCTAGCTTGTCAATATCCTTCTTAAATTGTGGCACCCAGAACTGGACACAGTATTCCCAGTGTGGTCTGACCAAGGCAGAATCCAAGACCATATGTTTGAAACAGAAGGTGATATGCATTTGTGTTGCATTTGAGACAGCAAACACTGTTTGGGTGTGGATGTGAGAGAAGGAAGGCAGCTTCTCAAGCTGTAATTTCATCTCTGTTGTGATTTCCTACTGTGTAAGAGTGGGCACTCTGACCTCTCACCTTCTCCAGCTGTAAAACAGAAGTGTTGCTTTCCTCTCCCTTTCGTGATCATATGTGGATACTGTCTCCTTCACTTGTTTCTGTCACCTTTAGTTAAATGATTTTTACGAATTCATGGCGTGGGAGGCGATATAGTTGTGAGCTTTGAGCAGGAAGTCCTTGGTTCAAATCGCTTGCTAGGTGGCTTCACTCTCAGCACCCATCTCCTGTCTGTGGATGGTACTTAATGAGTGCTTTCAAATGTTCAGAGTGCCTCACATACACTGATTTGTAATCATCAGAACAGCCCTAGCCCCCCCGTTCTGTTGTCCCCATATTGCAGATCTGAGGCTGAGAGGGAGTGACTTGCCTAAGGCCCCCTGGTGAGTTAATGTCAGAGACAAGACTTGGACTGGGGGCTTCCTGATTTGTAGATCAGTGTTGCAGCTGTTACAGTAGCAGAGCATGCTTAGAATCATAGGATTATACAGTTGGAAGGGAAAACTCTAGTTTCATCTAATCCAACCCCCTGCAATCCTTGTGTTGTGCAAAGTTCACTGGAGTGTTCAAGATGCTATATAGAAGCAAAGTGGTTCTGAAAATCTGGGTGTCCGCACTGAGAGTTCTCCTCACTCAAATGCAGCCTTGTGAGTAGCCACACACTCTGTTCACATCAACCACCCTTTCAAGGTAAACAACTCCTGCTTCATCTTCTTATGCCAGGCATCGGGAGAGTGTCCTATTTAAGTCTCTGAAAAAGATCACTTGTGCAGGTAGAAAGACCTGCTCCCAAAAGCATATTAGATAACTCAGATATGAACCTGGCTTAGCTGATTTTCCATGTATTTTCATTGCTAGGTTCAAAAAATACAAGCAAGCCGGGAGCCATTCCAACTCCTTTCATTTGTCGAATGGACGGACAGATGACATGGGTAAGTCTGGGCTTTTTTCTCCCACAATTTAAGCTAAAACCACAGTGGGGCAGTCCTGGAAACCCTCTTCCTTCTGTGGGGTATGCCATATGAGAGGGATGTCATAGTCCTCACCGGTGTTCACCTCAACAGTGTGTTCAAGGGACTGGATGGATCAGTTGCACAGCTGCCTTCTGGTCTTACAACTGCATACTGGTGGTTGGATTGTGGGAACTCCCATATGCCAGTCCAGTTGACTTCTCCCCAGCACCAGAACATGGCCCGGCCATTCAGCTCCTCCTCCTCCTAATGCTGGCCAGGGTTGCAGCACCCCAATTCCACCTAAATGTTGCGGCCGCTGAAACCATATAACACCGGTCTTGAAAGACCTACACTGGCTCCCAGTACGTTTCCGAGCACAATTAAAAGTGTTGGTGCTGACCTTCAAAGCCGTAAACGGCCTCGGTCCAGTATACCTGAAGGAGCGTCTCCACCCCCATCATTCTACCTGGACACTGAGGTCCAGCTCTGAGGGCCTTCTGGCAGTTCCCTCGCTACGAGAAGCCAAGTTACAGGGAACCAGGCAGAGGGCCTTCTCGGTAGTGGCACCCGCCCTGTGGAACGCCTTCCCACCAGATGTCAAAGAGAAGAACAAACAACTACCAGACTTTTAGAAGACACCTGAAGGCAGCCCTGTTTAGGGAAGCTTTTAATGTTTAATAGGTTATTGTATTTTAGAGTTGGAAGCCACCCAGAGTGGCTGGGTATAAATAATAAATTATTATTATTATTATTATTATTATTATTATTATTATTATTATTATTATTATTATTATTTTCCCTTCACATGAATGAAGAATGATGCCCTAGGTCTGCATCATGCCTTAGGTCATCTGCCAGCTAGCTGCCCTATTTCTATGCAGTTAAACTAGGATGTGGCAGATTGTCAAGCTTTTGCTGCTAAAATAATCCGTTGCAGAAAATGGCTCTGTTTTGGGGGGCAGGGGCGGTGAATGCTGAGTTCTGTCTGATACAACTTGTTGAAGCAGCTGCATCTCCCTGTCTTCTCTTCTTATTCTTGTACCGGCTAGCGGCACAACGCCTGGGCAGTGAGGCAAATGGAACGAGTGTCTCTGTGCCTGAGCAGTTTCCACAGGGATGTTCAGAGCTCTCGGTTGTCCCAGGCGCAGCACTGCTACTTTCCCCCAACTTGGAGTAATTCATTTCCTTGCAAGTGGGTGGGGAGTAAGGAAATTTAGTTGTGGAAGCCAGAGGGATGGGAGCTAACTTTTCCCTATCCCTATCTGCATGGCCACAACCTGGAGAGGTTGTTGATCATGCTAGAGTGTGATGGATTTCTGGGAACTGACGTGTGTGTGTGTGTGTGTGTGTGTGCATGTGCTTGTCAGTGCATATAACCCAAGTTGTAGTCTCTTGAGTGCCCTTTACCTAGTGCACCAAAAACAAGTGGTCTCCTCTTCTGTTGCAGAGCCCCAGAGCATGCCATTGCTTGCCAGATCTCCCAGCACCAACAGAAAATACCCACCACTGCCTGTGGATAAACTGGAGGAGGAGATCAACCGGCGAATGGCAGACGACAACAAACTTTTCCGCGAAGAGTTCAATGTGAGTCCTTTGCTAGTTTGCTTTTCCTCCCTCACAGCCCACTCCTTTTATACCTGCTGAGTTCTGGGGTTGGGCAGAAAAAAAGAAAAGAAAAAGATTGTTTGCTAAAATTGAATGCCAGTTGTGTGAAATCAAGCCCAGACCAGTGCAAGCTGCTGCTCCCTACATCCCAGCTGTTAAAGAACTAACATTTCTCTGTTGAGCTCGAAAGCTAGCCATGTTTTGACGTAGTGAGAATAACTGCAGTCACCCCGTTGTTTACCGGTGAAGGTTAACAGCTCCTGCTGAGCTGATTCTGAAAGCCATTTAGAAATGTGGCAGTGTGGGTTGTAGAATTTTGTTTGTTTTGATGTACAGAAGTGCTTAAGGTTACTGCTTGTACTGCAGAAGTCAAGAGTCGGATGGTCACACAAAGCAGTGAAATGCCCTTCTCTACCTCGCTGAAAGACTTCCCTCCCCTGTACCAATTGTACAGGACAAACCTGAGTAATGCTTTTATGTTTCTGGCTTGCATTTGAAAATCTAAGAGGTGGCAGGAATGGGTGTTGCCTGGTGCTCAAATGTCTGAGGCTCAGTCCCTGGTTCTTGGCTATGCCCCGCCTCCCAATCAGATATTTCTAGATCAGCAGGGCTGTTAGCTTGCCCTTACTTGACCCTGCCCTTACTTGGGCCCTTGTCCAGGCTCCTTCACGCCCTCTTCCTGTTTTCCTGGAGAAAATCTGTTCCCTGCATTATTGATTCAAACCAGAGTAGCATTTGAGGGCCGATTGTGACTCCAGTAAGATTTCCACGTCATCGCCACACTTCAATCAGTGCTGGTTACATGCACAGCAAAGTGTAGCTATGCAAATGAGGAGATGCTGATAATGCACAGTTACGAGTGAGATCAGGTTAAAAGGGCCCCTGCTTTGGGGGTTCATTGCAATCTTTGTCACTGGGAAAGTGCAAAAGAGGGGAAGGAAAGATACTGTGTGCACTTATCAGACTTCCCCAACCTGCTGCCTTTAATTCCAACCTGGTAAGGCTGGATCAAAGTATGTTGTTGTTTAGTCGTTTAGACGTGTCCGACTTTTCGTGACCCCCTGGACCAGAGCACGCCAGGCACTCCTGTCTTCCACTGCCTCCCACAGTTTGGTCAAACTCATGCTGGTAGCTTCGAGAACACTGTCCAGCCATTTCGTCCTCTGTTGTCCCCTTCTCCTTGTGCCCTCCATCTTTCCCAGGGTCTTTTCCAGGGAGTCTTCTCTTCTCATGAGGTGGCCAAAGTATTGGAGTCTCAGCTTCAGGATCTGTACTTCCAGTGAGCACTCAGGGCTGATTTCCTTCAGAATGGATCGGTTTGATCTTCTTGCAATCCATGGGACTCTCAAGAGTCTCCTCCAGCACCATAATTCAAAAGCATCAATTCTTTGGTGATCAGTCTTCTCTATATGGTCCAGCTCTCACTTCCATACATCACTACTGGGAAAACCAGAGCTTTAATTATACGGACCTTTGTCGGCAAGGTGATGTCTCTAAATAGTGATAGAAGTAACTACTTGGCTGGGATTACTCGGTTCAGTGATGTCATGATAAATAAGTGCTTTTGGGCAGCCCTCTCAGCATAAAAGTGTCCTATATCTTCCCCATTCTATTGTTGCCCCACCCTCTCCAAAAAAGAAACAAGAACAACTCGCAAACATGAAAAGTAATTTAAGCCGTGAGTTAGTGACTGCTGAAATGCTCTTGTGAGTTTCATGTCCGAACTAGGTCTTGAACCTACGTCTCCTTCCCCACTCCAAGAATCGCATTACATCTTCAGTGCCTCCCAAGCTTCAAAGGAAATTTATGGGTTCAAATCATTCCCATATAGATCAGGGGACAACACCCTACTGACTTTTTGACCCCTGCACAACAATCCTTTGGGTGAAGATCTACTGGAGATCTGGATCTATTCTCCTTCATGGTTTCATGTTCAGCTCATCTCCTCCTCCTCTCTTTTTGTTGCTCCAAACAGGTTTTTTCGTCTAGCCAATTTTCACTTTCCTAATTCACTTGCTATTTGTTATTTGGAGATCTGCCTCTTTCAAAAGGTTGTACCGGGGTCAGTCCATAGCGATTTAGCTCATGCAATCTGAGGTTTTACTGAAGGGGACTTTGCTGCCATCTTGTGTGCCTAGGTAGCATGAAGTAACTACTTGCTTCTCTTAATCTGTCTAAAAGATTAAGTTACAGCTAAAAGCCTGTAATGAAAGGGTGATTCCCCCATTCATTAACCCATTAAACACTTTATCTGTACTCAAAACTAAACAAAACAAATCCTCCCAGTAGCACCTTAAAGACCAACTAAGTCAGTTCTTGGTATGAGCTTTCGTGTGCATGCAAACTTCTTCAGTGTGTATCTGAAGAAGTTTGCATGCACACGAAAGCTCATACCAAGAACTGACTTAGTTGGTCTTTAAGGTGCTACTGGAAGGAATTTTTTTTGTTTTGTTTTGTTTTGACTATGGCAGACCAACACGGCTACCTATCTGTAACTTTATCTGTATTGTTATTGTAGGCAGTCTGCTCACATGAGGTGTCTCCATCACTACACTATAACCTGCCTCCTAAACAGCACATTTGATCAAAAATTAACATATGGGACCATCAGACATTTTGTCCATTCCACCAATTATCAAGGAAACAGTGATTATTATTATTTTTAAATTATATACTGCCCTATACCTGGAAGTCTCAGGGTGGTTCACAGAAGAAAATCAAGATATAAAACCACAAAATACATAATAAAAATAAAAGCAACAACCCAATAGCACCCCCCCATGTTTTAAAAGGGCATAGGATGTAAATCAGATCAACTAGAGGCCTGGTTAAAAAGGAACGTTTTTGCCTGGCACCTAAAGGTGTATAATGAAGGCGGCAGGCGAACGTCCCTGGGAAGAGCATTCCACAGATGGGGAGCCACTGCAGAGAGGGCCCAGTTCTCGTGTTGCCACCCTCTGAACCTCTTGAGGAGGAGGCAGACGAAGAAGGGCCTCAGAAGCTGATCTCAGGGTCCGGGTAGGTTCATATGGAAAGAGGTGGTCCTTGAGGTATTGCAGTCCTGAGCCATTTAAGGCTTTATATGTCAAAACCAGCACTTTGAATTATATTATATCAAATTTACCAAATATCAAGGCCCCAGGGGGGAATAGTATTTGCAGTGAAGTTTTTAAGAAGAAAAATACTGGTGGCCCCCAGTATTGTACTAGCTTTTTATTATTTCAACCAAACAACTGACAGGAATCAAAGTACAATTATCATCACCTGTTAAAGAGAGAGAGGGAGGGAGAGTGTGAACCTCTCCTTATTACAAACAGATTAGCCTGATTAATATTGTAGCTAAACCTGAGGCCTGGACTATAAATAGCAGCATTTTCAGGAGAAAACAAGCGGATTCAGAAATGAGTTCTCCACTCTGGGCAACTGTTTTGTGCCAAAACATGTAACACACAACTATGCATCTCTTAGCAAAGGATGATTTGAACCTTTTGTAGATTTTAAAGTGGCCTTTGATGCCGTTGAGCACAAACTGTTATGTATCATGCTAAATAGCACTAATACAGTGGTACCTTTAGATACAAACGGGATCCGTTCCGGAGCCCCGTTCATATCTAGAAGTAAACGTAACTAGCGACGGCATGTCTGCGCACGTACGCTTCGCTTTTTGCCGCTTCTGCGCATGCGCGTGACGTCATTTTGAGCGTCTGCGCATGTGCAAGCGGCGAAACCCGGAAGTAACGCGCGTTGCTGAGGAGTGCAACTCGAACGTCCTCAACTGTATAGCTCAACAATTACTCTATGGAGTTCAGGCACCTTTTACCATCTTTTCCCAACCTGGTTCACTGCAGATGTTTTGAACTGCAACCTCCATCAGCCCCAGCCAGCTCTATACGAACAACTACCTTACTAGGCCAATCCCAGGCAGTGCAGAGTTTTGTGTTGGCATCCTTCCTTTTCAACTTTTTTGCAAGAATGACACAGTCCAGGATTTGGGTGGGGACAAATTCTTTCCCTCTGAGTCTCCCTGTTATTGTGCACTGACAGTGTGGTCCTGTTCTCCAATGTACAACAGGTCTTGGACGGCTTTTAGCCAATTGAGAATTCTTGTCGTAAGGCAAAATAAAAATAAAAATTATGATGTAAATGAAAGGGCAGCTTCTTAAAAAGGCCACACACAAAAAAATGGCAAATGACGCAAGATGAGACAGAAGGCAAGTACAAAGTTAGAGCTCTGGGAGGGAGAGATGGAAAAGCAGCCAAGTCTGCAGCCCAGCCAACAATTGGTGAGGTATCCACATTCTGGTGAACTTCCAGTTTGGTATAATTGACTGTTTATCACTGCCCATTTCAGAGGATCAGAATAAAAAGCCACAGAGGCTGTGTATTGGGCGTGGATTGCTCCCTGTTGTTCAACGAAGGTACAGCGTCTTCTTATTTCTACCCCATCCTCCCAGGCTCTCCCGGCATGCCCTATCCAGGCCACCTGTGAAGCTGCCTCCAAGGAAGAAAACAAGGAGAAGAACAGATACGTAAACATCTTGCCTTGTAAGTATTGCCCAAGATGTTCTCAGGTGGTTGGCTACCATGGTGTTAAAGGGAATGATGCACACCGTTTCAGTGCCTGCACCTTTGTAGCCAAACATTCTCTTTAAAAAAGTCAGTCTAGTCATCTCTCACAAGGAAGAGCGAGAAAACCATCTGAGGGGAACAAAATCACAGACAGAGATTGATAACCCAAAGCCATGGCATACAGCTACTACTGCCACCCACATAAAGGGTCTGTGCAAAAGAGAATCGATTCATCCTGTGCCCATCATAGGCTTGCTTCGAATCGAGGCTCAAGTGAGACTGATGAGACCCAGCAGAGCCATATACAGCTCTTGCTTTGCCCTGCACAGCTAACAGCTACCTGTACATTGCAGTGTGACACAGAACGCTTCTTCTGCAGGTGGCCTTGCCTCCTGGTTTCATTGCAGTAAGCTCAAAAGAACCCAGGGGATCCAAATGCCCTCCCCACATGTTTGTCTTGTTTGTAGAGGTGCCTGCGCTTCCCAGTGGGTAAAGGTAAAGGTAAAGGTACCCCTGCCCGTACGGGCCAGTCTTGACAGACTCTGGGGTTGTGCGCCCATCTCACTTAAGAGGCCAGGGGCCAGCGCTGTCCGGAGACACTTCCGGGTCACGTGGCCAGCGTGACATCGCTGCTCTGGCGAGCCAGAGCCGCACACGGAAACGCCGTTTACCTTCCCGCTGGTAAGCGGTCCCTATTTATCTACTTGCACCCGGAGGTGCTTTCGAACTGCTAGGTTGGCAGGCGCTGGGACCGAGCAGCGGGAGCGCACCCCGCCGCAGGGATTCGAACCGCTGACCTCTCGATCGGCAAGTCCTAGGCGCTGAGGCTTTAACCCACACCCATAAAATGAGGGTGCTGAACTAGTAGTGCTTTAGCCTGATGGCAGTCAACCTTTCTCCATCTGTTTCTTTCGCTATGCCAAAAATGAGGGAGCGATTATTAGAGGGGAGGGAGGTTGCCTAGGAGAAGTGTTGCTTGTGGGTGTCAAGGGGAATAACAGAGGGGGTGGCACAAACCAGGGGGAGCAGCAGAAGCAGTTCCTGTAACACAAGAATGAGAACAATAGCCATATATGGTAAAACGCATTCGTTTTGGAAGCTGGAGGCAAAAGAACATTATTCCGAGAGTATGTTCATTAAAAAGCATGCCACGCCACAAAGGACTTGTTTGAGGGGAAGAGCCTGTTGCTCTTCCTGCAGGTCCAGCAGTTGCTAGTAGATCCACATGGGTGGCCCACCCTGGACCCAGGTCACTTGCAGACGAAAGAGGGACTTGCATTCTCAGCCCTGACCCTGTCCCAGAGGCAACTCTTTCTGTGGGCCAAATGTCTTCCATACCAAGAAGCCGCTGGAATCACGGTCTGGAAGGACGGACACATCGCAGAAGAGCAGTGATTAAAGTATGGGGAAATACCTGAAATGCAGCTGTGTTGTTTGCAGCCACACATTCACCTTCAGCTGCACCACCAGGAAAAGCAAGCTGCCCAAGTAGCGACGGAACGATCAGATGAAAACCAGCCAAGTTTCATTCTGCGTGGTGCTAACTTTGATTGCAGTAGAAACTCTCTCTGCTTCTTGCACGCATCCTATGATGTTGTTTCAATTTCCACCAGCCTCCACCAGCATAGCCAGTGGCCCGGGATGGTGCGATTTGTAGTCCAATGACACCTGGAGGGCCCTGTGTTGACTGTCTCCCCTCTATGGCCTCCTCCCCACCTGTGACCAATACAGAATTATCTTTGGCAAGTTCCCCCTGGCCCAGTGAGCCCCCGAAAAACTTATACCAGGTCCTGGCACTTCTTACCGCCTTGCGGTCATGTCCAAACTTGGTGGCCTGGAGAGAGGAACATTTTTCTCTGAAGATAAGAGGACCGTTTATCTTTCTGCTCCTCTTCGCCATCCACCCTAAGCACATGTCACTCCTTTGAGAGGAAGGGCAGGATATAAAATTGAACAAATAAATTATCAGTTGAGGCATACTTTTGGCACAGCTACTGCACTTCATTCTTAAGCTGTGTGCCATTAGGATTGCAAAGGAACAGCCCCCCACTCCCCTACTGCTCCACCCAGAAAATGTGGTAATTGGCACCTTTCCACTAAAGCTACGTTTACCAAATTTGGGTCTCCTGTTGTTTTTGGACTACAGTACCCATCATCCCTCGCTAGCAGGACCAGTGGTCAGGGATGATGGGAATTGCAGTGCAAAAACAGCTGGACATCCAAGTTAGGGAAACCCTGCACGAATGCAACTGGAGGCAGCAGTGTGAGACAAGCAGTGTGAAGCAAATGTTTTATTATTCCCCTTACATGGTTCCTGCAAATGGGTTATATAATCTGCACAGGTCAGGAGAGTCAGCTTCTTCTTACCCTCTGTCCCCCGCTACAATTCAAAACCACTGCATTAAGGTTTTATCCTGTGTTGACAATAAACTTGGGCTAAAGTTTGTAAAGAGTTGCCATTTCTCCAGCTTCCCTTTGCGCTGAGGGGAGGCCCGAATGCTCTCCTCTTGAAGGTTTCACTTCCTTCTGGCCATATATAACCTTACTGAAGCCCCTACACTTTAAATGTCGCCCTGACACTTCTTTCTTTTAACGGGCCTCTTACCTTCATTCCTAGATGATCATTCCAGGGTTCATCTGACACCTCTCGAAGGGGTTCCAGACTCTGATTACATCAATGCCTCCTTTATTAATGTAAGTATCTGCAAGGGAAATGAAGCAGAATGAGATTTCGTTATTTTAACGAGAATGCTAACCAGCTTCCATGCTTACCTTGATAGCAGTGTTGCAGGTGATCTACAGACATGTGCAGCTGCAGTTGTGTAGGCAAAATTGGGTTACTTCATGCTGCTCCCTACAGACACCAAGTTTCTAGTTCTCCATAGCTTGAAAAGTGCACAGACAGTAAGTCAGATTTACCTGGCATTGCTGTCGCACAACTTCCATTCATTTCCCTTGACCTTGCACAGGTTTCCTTCTCGAAAGGGCAGTTGTGCAGCAGTTATGATTTGTGGATGCTGCCCACCGCCAGCTAAAAGTCTCCAAAGCAAGGAGCCTTCAAGTGCTGTGAACAGGGGTGAAGGACTGGATCCAGCCAGCTGGCTAGATTCTTACCTGCCTACCCTCCCTGCAAGCCAGCTGTGGAAGATGGCTGCAGCTGCCCACCTGTCAATTATCTGACATTACAAATGACGTCAGGAGACCCATTTTTCCTTTGCCCATATGGCTTGAAAATCAAACACTGTAGGCAAAGGCATAGCTTCTCTTTGCAAGCCCCACTAATCAGCTGAATGGAGGTGCCTGGGAGCCCCACTTTGGGCAGAAAGCCACATCTTTACCATGCCTGATGACATTGGGTACAGGGTGGATGTGGCTTGGCTTGGCCGAAGCAGGAAGGAGCATCGGTGGGCTGCAAACTTTATTGTAGTGCGCATGTTTTGTTTTCCTGCCCAAGCTCTGCCCTTCTGTTTTCTTTTCCACCTCCCTCAAACCACGTTGTAAAAAAACCTTTATTATTTTAAATGCGTGCTACTGAAGATGCATTCTAATATGGAGGTGTGCAGTTCGTCCCTGGAGGGGTGACTATTTTTTTGGGTGAAGAACGTGGATTTTTGGAGGCTGTGGTGTCATCACAGTCCTGGCTATATCCCCGCATCAGATGCTTTGCCTTCTGTTATAGCTTAGTGGGAGAGCACATGGTTTGCTTACAGAAGGAGCCATGCTGTTTGATCCCTGGTACCTGTAGTTAAAGATTAGAGATAAGGCGGCTGGGAATCTTGGAGAACTGTTAAACAGTGGTACCTCGGGTGAAGAACTTAATTCGTTATGGAGATCCGTTCTTAACCTGAAACTGTTCTTAACCTGAGGTACCACTTTAGCTAATGGGGCTTCGTGCTGCCGCTGTGCGATTTCTGTTCTCATCCTGAAGCAAAGTTCTTAATCCAAGATACTATTTCTGGGTTAGCGGAGTCTGTAACCTGAAGCGTCTGTAACCCGAGGTACCACTGTATACCAATCAGAGTAGGCAGTGTGTAGCTAGGTGTGCTAGTGGTTTCTGCATACAGCAGCTCTTTAAAGAGGTGCAGTGTTTTGTTTTTGCAGTGTTGGTAGATGTATAATCTCCACTTCCTTGCTTTTCTGTCTCTCTCTCGCCTCCCCCCTTTACTTTTGTATGCCCAAAGCACCTCTAACCAGTGCAGTCTCAACTGCACTTGTCAAGAAGACAGAAAAGTCGGGAGCAGAATCATTGCCTGGCATTTCTTGTTGCACCATCCTTCTTGCATTAGCCAGAGCAGTAGCACACACGAATTAGCACAGAGACACGGGTGGCGCTG
This sequence comes from Podarcis gaigeae, assembly GCF_964106915.1. Taxonomy (NCBI): domain Eukaryota; kingdom Metazoa; phylum Chordata; class Lepidosauria; order Squamata; family Lacertidae; genus Podarcis; species Podarcis gaigeae. Next base: position 74,434,093 of record NC_139685.1, read on the forward strand.
TGGTCTAAGCCACCGAACCTCTTGGGCTTGCTGATCAGAAGGTTGGTGGTTCAAATCCCCATGACAGGGTGAGCTCCCATCACTCTGTCCCAGCACCTGCCAACCAAGCAGTTTGAAAGCACACCGGTGCAAGTAGATAAATAGGTACCGCTCCGGCAGGAAGGCAAATGGCATTTGCATGCGCTGCTCTGGTTTCACCAGAAGCGGTTTAGTCCTGCTGGCCACATGACCCAGAAAACTGCAGGCAAACGCCGACTCGCTTGGCCTGAAAGTGAGATGAGCGTCACAACCCTATAGTCACCTTTGACTGGACTTAACCATCCAGGGCTCCTTTACCTTTACTTTGCATTAACCAGAGCACCACACACAAATTGTGGGGTGCTAGCACACTACTGTGTTCAAGAGTGTTTTTTGTGAAGGGTGTGGTAAGAATCAGGTGCACTGTGTTTAGATATCCAGCATGCTTCTGTCTGCCACCGGGATCAAGTCACACATCCACTTTATTGTGTTTCCAGTAAAATGTTCCAAGGGAGAGAGAGCTCTGTCTATGTGACTGCGCTACGTACTGTACATCTTTTCCCCGGTAGTGATGAGTATTCTTCCCCTTCAGGCACCACACCAAAAACACGAAAAACAGATGCTTTTTGGTGCTGATGTAACACCCCCAACTGCTCTAACCCCTCTCGTTGGCCCTCATACAGCTTATGTACAATACAAAATTGGCAAGGTAAAGAGCTCACTCTGTGTGGTGCCTGAGAAGGTGCCAATGTTTCGGAAGACTTTGAAGTTGACTCGCATGCCAGAGGCACAAATGAACTACCTCTTTCTCTTGTTTTCTTTTCCTTTGGCAGGGGTACCAAGAGAAGAACAAGTTCATTGCAGCCCAAGGTAACTCACACTTGCTTTCCTTTGGATTTCTGTCCCGGGATGACAAATGGCTGGGAAGCTTTATGCTGAGCAAAATATATTTGCAGTGCGTTAACGTTCTTCTAGGCATGCGAGTGGTGCTGTGGGTTAAAACACAGAGCCCAGGACTTGCCGATCAGAAGGTCAACAGTTCGAATCCCCGCTATGGGGTGAGCTCCCATTGCTCGGTCCCAGCTTCTGCCTACCTAGCAGTTCGAAAGCACGTCGAAGTGCAAGTAGATAAATAGGTACCACTCCGGCAGGAAGGTAAACGGTGTTTCCGTGCGCTGCTCTGGTTTCTCAGAAGCGGCTTAGTCATGCTGGCCATATGACCCGGAAGCTGTACGCCGGCTCCCTCGGCCAATAAAGCGAGATGAGCGCCGCAACCCCAGAGTCGGTCACAACTGGACCTAATAGTCAGGGGTCCCTTTACCTTTACCTTAACGTTCTTCTGAGTTTCCAAGTTGGTTCCCGTGCCGCTCTGGCAGCCAGCCTTAGGAAGAATGCTCAGGGGAATATTGCCCTCATCAAATCAGTCATGGGCACAGTGGGAAATTGCAACAATTAAATCATGTAAACATCATCCCATCGCTTCTGGTGCCTGGAAAGCTACAACTTAATCTACATCTCATGTGGGTCATCCACTAGGGTTTCGCCTGTGAAGATTTGGCCCCCAGCATATTGTCAAAATGGACTCCTGTTTTCCAGAAGTCAGGTGTATTCTGGAATTGGAAAGATGGAAGGAGCCAGGGTGCTGGGGAGGCTGTGCTGTTTGAAAGGGTAGCTAGTGGATTCTTAGTTGGATGAGCAAGTGCCTCTTTGCTGCCATCCCGTGGCAAAAGGCAGGAATTCAGTTGCATAACAACAGATAAAAAGGTAAAGGGACCCCTGACCATTAGGTCCAGTCTTATACATGGGGGCATCTTATAGACGAAAAAGTACGGTAGATGGGCTGTGCAAGTAGCAGAACACAAATCTCAGAGGCAGAAGGCACTGACCAGCCTCCACAGGGGTGACATAGATTAAGGGGGACTGAAGGGGTGGGACTTGACCTGGAGCAACGCCACCATTATAGAGACAGCGTTCCTTTGTCACTCTCTGTGAATACTGAATAAATTATATGGTAAGAACTCCTTTCGGTTATCTGCCTTTTGATTGCCACCGGGGGAGGGGTCGTAATTCCCTGAAGCCTTGACAGAGCCCTGACAATATGGAAGAATTATTATACCACTTAAAGGTCTTGTTAAACAAACACACCCTGCTCCCACCCACCTGCAAGTACCTTCCTGTGCCACTTTTTCCTTTTCCCTTCGGTCTGTTTAGGACCAAAAGAAGAAACTGTGAACGACTTCTGGAGGATGATTTGGGAGCAAAACACAGCAACAATTGTCATGGTGACCAACCTGAAAGAGAGGAAAGAGGCAAGTGGCTGCTGGAGGCTCTGTGGCAAGTGAAACGAGAGCCGTATAAAAGCAAAATGTTTATGTGAAGGGCAGGTAATTAATAATTTCAAAATGCTGGTCCGTGTTTTCTTAAAAAATGTGTGTTTCTCTCCAGTGCAAATGTGCTCAGTACTGGCCAGATCAGGGCTGCTGGACGTACGGAAATATCCGAGTGTCCGTGGAAGATGTGACTGTCTTAGTTGACTACACGGTGCGGAAATTCTGCATTCAGCAGGTATTTCATTTTGATCCTCTCTCTTCTCCCTTTTTATGTAAGTCTGTTGATTCCAGAATGCTGCAGCTGGAGATCAGTAGGGTTGGTGGGACCAGGTGAGAAACCAGCATCTAAGTTCTCTTCTGTATGGATCTTATTGTTCTTTATGGATGTTATTGTTCTTTTGGTATGAAGGGTTTGGGTTTTTTTGTACATCTCTTCTCCCCCAGCCCAAATACTGATGTGGCATAGCCCAAGCAAAAGTGGACCAACCTTGGAGAGATGTGGGCATAGGCATAGTTGGTGTGCCTGGTGCCAGATTATGATGGAGAATTTGCTTGCTCAGCAGAGAGGAGGAAACCTTTATCAATTTTGGGCATGGAAGAGAAGGGACCCCGCCACACTCCTCTCTCCCTTAGTCTAACCTGTCATTTCTGATCTCTACTTTTACAGGTGATGAAAGGAAGGGATTCGGAGAGCTTGGCGTGACTCTAGATGCCTGACAATTAACCAATATGTCCAATCTGTTTTCCCACCCTTCCACCCAGGTAGGCGATGTCACCAATAAGAAGCCTCAGCGCCTGGTGACGCAATTCCACTTCACCAGCTGGCCTGACTTCGGGGTCCCTTTCACTCCCATTGGGATGCTGAAGTTCCTGAAGAAGGTGAAGACATGTAACCCCCAGTATGCAGGGGCCATTGTCGTACACTGCAGGTCAGTCTGGAGCTCATCAGTCCCTTCCTTCCTTCCTTCCTTCCTTCCATCCATCCATCCATCCATCCATCCATCCATCCATCTGTCTAAAGGTAAAGGGACCCCTGACCGTTAGGTCCAGTCACGGACAACTCTGGGGTTGCGCACTCATCTCGCTCTATAGGCCAAGGGAGCCAGCGTACAGCTTCCGGGTCATGTGTCCAGCTAAGAAACGCCGTTTACCTTCCCGCCGGAGCGGTACCTATTTATCTACTTGCACCTTGACATGCTTTCGAACTGCTAGGTGGGCAGGAGCTGGGAACGAAAAGCGGGAGCTCACCCTGTTGTGGGGATTCGAACCACCAACCTTCCGATCGGCAAGCCCTAGGCTCTGTGGTTTAGACTACAGCGCCACCTGCATCCCCGTGACCAGTGTTTAAATAGAGCGCTGGTCCTGCTAGCTAGGGATTATGTAGTCCAAAAACAGCTGGATGGGTCACCTGCGCCTCCATGCAAGGATATTAAATTACAGTGGTGCCTCGCAAGACGAAATTAATTCGTTCCGCAAGTCTTTTCGTCTTGCGAGTTTTTCGTCTTGCGAAGCACGGTTTCCCATAGGAATGCATTGAAAATCAATCAATGCGTTCCTATGGAAACCGCCTTCAGACCAGGTTTGGGGACAGTCTGTCCCCCGACCTCTTCTGAAGGCCAACGGGGGGGGGGCGAAAGTCTTTGCTTCCCCCCCCCCGTCCCGGGACAGCGGAGACTTCTCCGCTGTCCGGGGTGATCTTAAAATCCCCCGGGAAGGCAGGCAGGGGGGACAAAGACTTTTGCCCCCCACCCGCCTTCAGAAGAGGTCCAGAGGGACATTCGCAGCTTGGGGAACCCTGCAGGACTTCCCTGCAGGGCTCTCCAAGCGGCGAATGTCGGCCCCGCGCGAGGGGCGCTCTGCTTAAGAGCGCCCCTCGCGCGGGGCAGCAGGCTGCGCACCTTCCCCTCTGTTCCCGGACCTGTCCTGAAGGCTTGCGGTGGGAGGAGGGCTTTCCTCCCCACCGCCAACATTCAGAATGCTGTTCTGAATGTTGGCGGTGGGGAGGAAAAACCCTCCTCCCACCGCAAGCCCCGGGAACAGAGGAGAACCGCTGCGCACCTTCCCCTCTGTTCCCGGACCTGTCCTGAAGGCTTGCAGTGGGAGGAGGGCTTTCCTCCCCACCGCCAACATTCAGAATGCTGTTCTGAATGTTGGCGGTGGGGAGGAAAAACCCTCCTCCCACCGCAAGCCCCGGGAACAGAGGAGAACCGCTGCGCACCTTCCCCTCTGTTCCCGGACCTGTCCTGAAGGCTTGCAGTGGGAGGAGGGCTTTCCTCCCCACCGCCAACATTCAGAATGCTGTTCTGAATGTTGGCGGTGGGGAGGAAAAACCCTCCTCCCACCACAAGCCCCGGGAACAGAGGAGAAGCGCTGCGCACCTTCCCCTCTGTTCCCGGACCTGTCCTGAAGGCTTGCGGTGGGAGGAGGGCTTTCCTCCCCACCGCCAACATTCAGAATGCTGTTCTGAATGTTGGCGGTGGGGAGGAAAAACCCTCCTCCCACCGCAAGCCCCGGGAACAGAGGAGAAGCGCTGCACACCTTCCCCTCTGTTCCCGGACCTGTCCTGAAGGCTTGCAGTGGGAGGACGGCTTTCCTCCCCACCGCCAACATTCAGAATGCTGTTCTGAATGTTGGCGGTGGGGAGGAAAAACCCTCCTCCCACCGCAAGCCCCGGGAACAGAGGAGAAGCCCTTCGCGCCTTCCCATCTGTTCCCGGACCTCCCACCGCAAGCCTTAGGACAGGTCCGGGAACAGAGGAGAAGGCGCGCTGCGCTTCCCCACTGTCCCCGGAGATTTCCCTATGGGCTTTCGTCTTGCGAAGCAAGCCCATAGGGAAATTCGTCTTGCGAAGCCGCTAAAAAATCAGAAAACCCTTTCGTCTTGCGGGTTTTTCGTTTAGCGAGGCATTCGTCTTGCGGGGCACCACTGTAAATCGATTACATTAAAATCATAGTTGGAAGGGACCCTGACAATCATCTAGTCCAGTTCTCTGCACTGCAGGAATCGTTTGCCCAATGTGGGGTTTGGACCAATAACCGTGAGATTAAGAGTCTCAAGCTCTAGTGACTGAGCAAAAACTGGAATAAAGATTCCCACTTAAAAGCTTTACAGAAAGGGGAGGATCTGCAATAGGCACCAAAAAACCAGTGGAGACAAAGCCTGGCAGATATGTAATGGAAAGGAGTTAATCATATGAAGGTGGACAAACTATCCCATAAGGCACAGAGGTTCTACCCCTTCCCTAACACGAGCATTAATAAATGTGCTTTCTTTATTTTCTTTTTTATATATGGGTATTGATTTATTGTATTTCTATACTGCTTTCCATTCAAACCTTTCTCAAAGCGGCTTACAAACAGTAAAGAACAACAATATATTTGAACATCACAAGTACAGCATAATTCATAAAATATAATTAGAAAATAACCAGTAAAACAATTACAATCTACGAAACACTATTAGCAAACCAGCAACTAAAAAGAAGTGAAATATCACAATTACAACTTTTCTTCTAGAACAAAATGTGCCAATATTGCATACGCTTGAGTACCTCTGGGGGGGGGGGAGTACTGCTATGAAGCAATATTAGCAAAATAACTAGAAAAATAAGTTCATACGGAGACACACACACTTCCCCCTGCCCCCCAATGACATATAATCTTTCACACTGTTCAGACCCTGAAAAAGCACATGCATCAAACAGGGGAGTCTTGATCTAACAGAAATGTAAAATACTTTTAACTTACTAGTCACTGAGTTAAACCCTTCTGACAAGTGATGTTCAGGGCAGTCGCCAAGAGTACAAGCAGATACTTACCTGGCAGGATAGACACCTTGATCAAGAAATGTACTTTCTCAGTCCACCATTAGCCCCATGGAATTCTGATAGTTCAAGCCTTTAGACTTGTGGTTTTAGTTGGAGATGGTAGGCTCCGGGAACTGCCCTTTTTGTTTATCATAGAATTGTGGAGTTGGAAGGGGCCCTGAGAATCATCTAGGAATGATTTGGGAATCACCTAAGAATTCAGGAATATGCAGCTGTCCCTTACGGGGATTGAACCTGCAACCTTGCCGTTATCAGCACCACGCTCTAACCAACCAAGCTATCCAACGGTGGGCACAACCAAGCTGTCAGAAGACACGTCTACCATTTCCGAATCTCCTCCCACAGGGAATCCCCTGCATGTGCTGCTCATCAAGGGTGGCTAAGCAGACAGATGTTAGGCCCCTGAGCTTCTTTGTTCTTTAATGAATCATCTTCTCTGCCTGTCACTTGCATGCTGTGATCTGGCTTATGTGAGCTGCTTGGCTGAAACAGCTCTGCCGGGGCCGAATTCTCAAAGGAGACCTTTTTCTTCTTCTCTTCTTCTCCCCCCCCCCTCCCCCCAGCGCTGGTGTGGGACGAACGGGAACTTTCATTGTCATTGATGCCATGCTGGACATGATGCTCACTGAGAGAAAGGTGGACGTTTACGGGTTCGTCAGCCGCATCCGGGCACAGCGTTGCCAGATGGTACAGACCGACGTAAGTCTCTTCTCCTGCAGGACAAGCTTCATGCTGTGTAGGCCAGCTACTCTCCTTTGCATTTATTGTTTGTAAAAGAACCCAAAATATAACCGGCCCCTGTGTGTAAATGAGCAGGTAAGCAGACTTAATCGTGTGACCCTGAGGTTTTTCTCAAACGTTTCGGCAGAACTCAGGCAGGACAAATCCCTAAGAATTATTTCCTTCCTTCCCCCTGCAAAGAATAAGGAAGCCTCTCTTTCCAAGTGCTATCCAAGCCTGTCTCTCTGGTCCTTTTTCTGCCTTTTGCCTGCTTAACAGGCAGGTCAGTCAGCTTTGCCAGGGCTCCAAGATCATGACTGCATTGAAAAGGGGAGTCCCAACACTTCAATTTCACACTTTCACAGTCTGCCGCTGAGAAGGAACTTGGTTTGTGCCTTCCCAGGACATAGTATAGTTTGCTTCTCATGCCCCTCCCTGCTATGCAATGCAGGATTGCACCTTCATTCCATCTGCCACCTGCTGCCGCCTCTTCATAACTAGGAATGTAAGAGGCATCGACTTCTGTTACAACTGTTGTTTATTACAACCAGTGCTGCTTCTGCTCTGCTGCAGTTCTGTTTCAACCAAACAACAACAACTATTATTATTATTATTATTATTATTATTATTATTACACCACTCTGGGCAGCTTCCGACACATATAAAAACTTACTATGCTGTTTGCCTTTCTGTCCACTGTTTAGCATAAGCTACGAAGCTATTTACATAACTAACTCGCTTCAATTTAAAGGTAGCATCATAACAAAGTTTTAAAAAGTCGTCAATTGCATATCATTTGTGGACTTAAAATAGCCAACCATAGCATTGTGAAGGAATAGTGACCATAACTTCTTGACTGATTTTCATTGCAGACCACAGACACACACAAACAAACAAACTGCAAGTTTCTTCTTCTTTTCCCCTTTTTGTTGGACTTCTGGAAAGCCTATTCCGAACTTACCTGGGGGAAGCAGAGTGGCTGATCAGCAGAGCTTCCATTCTCAGCTCTGGAACCACACGCCCAGCATACCTGGCAGGAAAACGTCACCATTCGCCTGACATTTTCCTGTTGGAAACACTGGGGCATAAGGTCGTGATAGTGCTCTTTGGCAGGGAAGGGAAGGTGAACCAAGGAACTGGAGTCACTGCTCCTGAATCTTCCTTCTGCTCCTCGGGGTTAAGTTGGCAGGGGAAGTGGGAGGTGGGAGCCACAGGGGAGACGGAGAAGCTTGAGATAATGTTTTCAACATGCTTTCTTGGAGCGTGTACCATCCTGACTCCATGCAAAGCATCACGACGCTCTCAGGGCAAATGCTGGAATAGTCACGCATTCCTAGCTCATGTTCATACTCTGTGAGCCCATTGAACCTGTTCAGAGAATGGCCATATTTGAATGTGGAGCGTGATCACGGTAGCTTTCTCTCTCCTTCAGATGCAGTATGTGTTCATCTACCAAGCTCTTCTGGAGCATTATCTGTACGGGGATACAGAACTGGAGGTGACCTCGCTGGAGATCCACCTCCAGAAGATCTACAACAAGATCCCAGGGACCAGCAGCAATGGATTGGAGGAAGAGTTTAAGGTGAGTGGCAGCAGCTACAGTAGCTTGGGACCTCCATTACCAGGGACAACTGTAGCTAGAGACAACCATAGAATCATAGAGTTGGAAGAGACCACAAGGGCCATCGAGTCCAACCCCCTGCCAAGCAGGAAACACCATCAGAGCACTCCTGACATATGGTTGTCAAGCCTCTGCTTAAAGACCTCCAAAGAAGGAGACTCCACCACACTCCTTGGCAGCAAATTCCACTGTCAAACAGCTCTTAGTGTCAGGAAGTTCTTCCTAATGTTTAGGTGGAATCTTCTTTCTTGTAGTTTGGATCCATTGCTCCGTGTCCGCTTCTCTGGAGCAGCAGAAAACAACCTTTCTCCCTCCTCTATGTGACATCCTTTTATATATTTGAACATGGCTATCATGTCACCCCTTAACCTCCTCTTCTCCAGGCTAAACATGCCCAGCTCCCTTAGCCGTTCCTCAACCAGACTTGAAGAACATAATTACAGCCTGTTGGGTCAGGTCAGTGTCCTATCTAGTCTAGCATCCTGTTCGCAGTGGCCAACCAGATGACTATGGGGAGCCAGAGAGCAAGGCTTAACCAGTCAGGCACATGTGAACCAGGATGCTTTTCTTTAGCCATGGTATCATGGGATTATTTACTGCTGGGAGAAGGAACCTGTGCCCTCCAAGTAATGGTGGACTCCCCAACTCCCATCAGCCTGGCACAGTGATGGCCCAACAATTTCTGGAGGGCCACAGATTCCCCGTCCCCAATTGGCAGCACAGATTTTAAATCTGGCTTCCCATTAACGGTGAAGAGAGAGCCATGGCTAATATTGTAGGCATATCGCTCATGGCGATCATGGTTTGGAATTCCATGGGGGAATGTCTTTGGAGAACTAGCGCAAGGGAGAATCAGGAGACCGCAAGACTTGAGGATTTCCTATCCTATCCTTAGAGGTACAAGGAATCTGATCCTGCTGTTGGAAGTAGAACAGGCAAAGTCAGGGGTCTTCCTATCCAGCCATACGGTAATCAGATTTCTTCCCTCGCCCCCCAGTCAGCTACCCAGAACTACTTATTTTTGTGGTTTTTAAATTTCTAATACTCATTTTACATCCTTAAGATATCAGTGACTTCCTTTCTCTTTCCATGGTTCGTTTTACATATCTTAAATCCCAGCATATTTTGTAGGCCCATTTCTGTATGTGGCAAACCATTACATAGTTTGTTCAGGATTTATTTACCGTATTTTTCGCTCTGTAGGACGCACTTTTTCCCCTCTAAAAATTAAGGGGAAATGTGTGTGCGTCCTATGGAGCGAATGCAGGCTCCTTGGCTTCAGCGATAGCAACGCGAAACCTCCGAAGCACAGAGGGAACCTCTGCGCTCCGGAGGCTTCGGGTTCCTTTTGCTGAAGCCGGGAGAGCAAGACTCTCCTGGCTTCAGCAGAGGGGGAGAGCTGCGCAGCGCCCCTTCAGCCAAACGGGAGGAGAAATGGAAGGGGCTTCGTTTCTCCTGCCGCTTCACTGAAGGGGCGCTGAGCAGAGAGGGGGAGATATTTTTTTTCTTGTTCTCCCCCTCTAAAACAAGGTGCATCCTATAGTCGGGTGCGTCCTATAGAGCTAAAAATACGATATTTTTTGCTGGAGGGGAGAATGTCCTGTTTTGTGACAGGTGGTTGAACTAGAATGCTTTTGGTCTTCCCAATTCTGTGATCCCGGAAAGGCAGGCAGGCTGCAGAGGAGGGATCACCAACCCTTCTAGAACTGTGAACGCACCTGGAATTTTGAGGAAGTGCCTTGGGCGCCAATCACAAAATGGCTACTATGGGGCTACGGCTTCCACATCTAAAAGAGCACAAAAGGAGAAGAAGCCACAAAATAGTATGATACATGCCCCTATGAATGGGGGAAAGGTACCTATACCAGTCACCACTGCACTTGCTCACAGGTTGAAGCACTCTTCTTTGTTCAGAATGGAAGGGAGGGCGAGGATCCAGTCATGGCAGCCAGTAAACTGTGGGCATGTCCAAGGGGCCCTATTCAGTGTGGGAGAGACCAAACCAGTTCAAACAGTAACTGAGCCACTAGAGCACAGTCTCTCGCGCACTATGAGTTTTTAAGAGGACGATTTGTGGGTGCCACGGGATATACTGGCAGGCACACTGGTGCCCATGGGTGCCACGTTGGTGACCTCTGGTGTAGGGAGTAGAAAAGAGGGAGGGAGGGCGTGTTGTGTGTGAGAGTGCACATCTGCTGCTCTTGCATCGCCTTTTTGAGTGTAACGCAATGGACACAGCTAACATACATGCCAGTAATGGGCAAGTATGTGCCCTTGCTGGCTGCCCCACTGCAACGCTCTGCATCTGCATGCCCATGCTTTGAACCGTAAGGTATGCGCCCTCGATGCTTTTGGTGCGGCTCACGTTCCACCAACCTCTCTCTGCAGAAACTAACCTCGATCAAAATTCAGAACGACAAGATGAGAACGGGCAATTTGCCGGCCAACATGAAGAAGAACCGGGTGCTGCAGATAATTCCATGTGAGTGTCCTGCTCTGCAGGGAGGGAAGCCCAGCTGAGGAACAGCTGCTGCTGCTGCTGCTGTTTGTGGGGCAGCAGCAGCAGGAGGAACCTTGAGAGGAAGTGGCTTTTGTGTCGGCAGTAACAAGATGAGATGGAGAGGGCTGGGGGAAAGAGAGAGCCATTGTGATCAAGGTTTCAGTAGCAGCAGTTGCTGGAAGCGGGAGTGAATGTCATATAAATGTATCATGACTTGCAGTTACAGAGAAGAAAATTGATTTAGTTACATCCAATCAGCATTTGCTTACAAAATATTTACCGTATTTTCCGCTCCATAGGACGCACTTTTTTCCTCCTAAAAAGTAAGGGGAAATGTCTGTGTGTCTTATGGAGCAAATGTGTGGTCGATCGCTGGCTCCCTTTCCGGCCCCAGCCCCACCCCCCTGCCCAGGCTTCCATTGTTGAATGTTCTGCAGACGGAGGCTGTTTGTTTCCCCAGCGACATGGGACTGGCTGATTAGATTATCTGTCTGGAAACTGTAGAAAGGGCTCCCTTTCCTTTCCTAAAGAAGCTGCAGAACTGTGAGTTGGACCCCATAAAAACAGGATTTTTTTCCCTTTGCAAAATAAGCTCAACAACTTTGAACTGATCCTCAAAAAAACGGGGCTTTTCCCCTTTGCAAAAGAAGCTGCACAACTTTGAGCTGATCATCAAAAAACTGGGGCTTTTCCCCTTTGCAAAAGAAGCTGCACAACTGTGAGATGATCCCCCCCAAAATGGGGCTCCCCCCCTTTCCTCCTCTAAAAACTAGGTGCATCTTATGGTCAGGTGCGTCTTATGGAGCGAAAAATATGGTAAGCAGTTCAGCACTGGAATGCGAGGGACCATTTTTTGCCATTCTGTATGCCTTCCCTGCATGACTGTTGTGCAGTCATACAGCTCCACTTTTGTATGTTGCTGTGGAAACCATCTCTTCTGAGCGCCAGTATTTCAGACCCAATATCTTCATCTATAAACTTGCTGCCAAATATTTCTAAAATTGTTGCCTTGTTTGCCTGGTCTTTCCTGTAGATGAGTTCAACCGGGTGATCATTCCAGTGAAGAGGGGCGAAGAGAATACGGATTATGTGAATGCCTCCTTTATTGATGTGAGTAGCCTTCCCCCATTGTGATCTTCCTTCCTTCTCCCTCTGTGCCTTCAGTATTGCCCTTGCTTCCTCTTTAGCCCTAGAATGAAAAGTTTGGGTTCTTTGGTCAAGTTCTCCTGTCTCATGTTGGAGAACAGAAACTGCACTTCATGCATAAAACTGTTAGTACCCAGAGCTCCCTGATCCTGGGACTGTGCACATCCTCTTTTGTTGTTGTTTAGTCGTGTCCGACTCTTCGTGACCCCATGGACCAGAGCACGCCAGGCACTCCTGGCTTCCACTGCCTCCCGCAGTTTGGTCAAACTCATGCTGGTAGCTTCAAGAACACTGTCCAACCATCGCATCCTTCGTCATCCCCTTCTCCTTGTGCCCTCCATCTTTCCCAACATCAGGGTCTTTTCCAGGGAGTCTTCTCTTCTCATGAGGTCTTGGAGCCTCAGCTTCAGGATCTGTCTTTCCAGTGAGCACTCAGGGCTGATTTCCTTAAGAATGGATACGTTTGATCTTCTTGCAGTCCATGGGACTCTCAAGAGTCTCCTCCAGCACCAGAATTCAAAGGAATCAATTACGTGCATTACATTCCTGCAACCAGGATGGCTTTCAAAGAGCAGCAAAGGCGTAGGAGGGATGGAGAGTCTAATCCATAATTGTTGTAGGAAAACAGAACCATGGTCATTCTAGATTGACTAAGCTTGCGTTAATTACCGTAGTGTGGTCTTCTGTATTGTGGTGTCAGTCTGTGTCAATGTTAAGCAGAGAACTGCATCAGCACTCGCCTCATTTAACCTTCATGACTGGTAGGCCTTTTACCTGGGAATTCAATTTCCTGCCTTTGCTGGGCACATTCCAGTGGCTAAGCTCCTTTCTCTCTGTGTCCTCTTCTTGAATGGAGGGAGGAAGAAAGAGAGAATAGATAGATAGATAGATAGATAGATAGATAGATAGAGGGTTGTTAGATATTACTGGAGCCACGTACCTGTTCTTGCCTTTGGGAAGAGTTTGAGATTTGATATCCCGCTTTATCACTACCCAAAGGAATCTCAAAGCAGCTAACATTCTCCTTTCCCTTCCTCCCCCATTCCCTTCCTCCCCCACAACAACCACTCCGTGAGGTGAGTGGGGCTGAGAGACTTCAGAGAAGTGTGACTAGCCCAAGGTCACCCAGCAGCTGCATGTGGAGGAGTGGAGACGCGAACCCAGTTCACCAGATTACGAGTCTACCGCTCTTAACCACTACACCACACTGTCTTAACATTCCAGGGCTATCGCCAAAAGGATTCCTACATAGCCAGCCAAGGCCCTCTCCAGCACACGACAGAGGACTTCTGGAGGATGATCTGGGAGTGGAAGTCCTGCTCCATTGTCATGTTGACTGAGCTGGAAGAAAGGGGTCAGGTGAGCCAAATGGGAAGTGGGCAAGAATTGTCTCCAGGGAGCTTGAAGGCATGTGGTGCAGTTCTGATGCAGAAACTTCAATGTGCCTGGTCCTCTAAGCCTGCTTTTGGCCAACCATATACAAACCACTTTGAGCTGCTTAGTGCATATATATATGCCCCTGGTCTTCCTCTGTCTGGATAAATTGCACTACAGAGTACAAAGTGTTGCATTGTACACTGAAGTCTGAGCATAGCTCCCATTTGGTTTTTTTTTTTAAAAAAAAAAACCTTTAACTCTGACAGTTTTATTTATTTATTCGATTTATATACTGCCCTTCAACATAAGATCTCAGGGTGGTTCACAGAATAAAATACAGGATAAAAACAAGTAAATAAGCGTAACCCAAGCAGGAAAATAATAATCCCCCGCTTCCCACAGAAACATTTAAAAGGCTATAGAATATTAATCATCCCAAGGCCTAGTTGAAGAAGAACCTTTTCACCTGGCGCATAAAAATATATAATGAAGGCGCCAGGCAAACTCCCTGGGGAGAGCATTCCACAGACAGGGAGCCACTGCAGAGAAGGCCCTGTTCTTGTGTTGCCACCCTCTGGACCGCACATGTAGGAGGCACACGAAGAAGGGCTTCAGGTGATGAACACAGAGTCTGGGTCCTTGAGATATTGCAGTCCTGAGCCATTTAAGGCTTTATAGTTTATAACCAAGACTTTGAAATGGGCCTGGAAACTAATTGGCAGTGCAATCGGGCCAGGATCGGTGTGAGATGCTCAAACCGTCTTGCCCCAATGAGCAACCTGGCCACCAAATTCTGCACCAGCTAAAGCTTCCTAACTGTCTTAACGCATTGCAGTAATAATTGCATTATTGCTCAGCGTCAAAGATGCTGAATCCTTGAATGGGCTTCAGTCTTTCCCGCCACGCAACCATTGGGAGAAACTGTAGAGCCCTGTACCCTTTGTGGAGTGTGACAGAGCACACGCTGTGGTTGTGAAAGGCCTCGTGTTTGGTCCCCGTCACCTGTACCTTAAAAGGATCCCAGGTAGCGGGTCTAAGACAGACTTCTGCCTGAGACCTTGGAGAGCTGCTTCTCGGGTAGGCAGTGCAGTAGTCCGGCAGGGCATGAGGCAGATTCATCAGTTCGTCATGTCTTTTCAGCCAGCAAGAGGATAAATGAGGTAAGCACTGCATCTAGCAAGAAGACCTATGCAGGCTTGGTCCCTGTCCCCATACCTTTGTGTTCAGAATTCTCAGCATTGTGATATATGTCCCAGGCTGCCCTTTTTATAAAGGACCATTGCCTTCCTCAGAGCTGTCACATGTTCCCCTTCCTGAGAAAAACTGGGGGGGGGGGGGGAGGCAGAAAGGAGGCCAGGGAGGAACTCACGCTTGGTCTTCTAGAGGATACGATACGATAATCTTTATTGTCATTGTCCCATACAGAACAACAAAACTGGAAAAAAAAATCTACATAAGACATTCAAAACCAACAAGCTTGCTATCCCAGCCTGGTTAGCCCCCTAAAAACTCGGATACCCCATTTTTAAATACAATATACTCCCATAGAGACTACCTCGCACTGCGTTTAAAACCAAAATCGCATTTGGATGGAAACTGTTTCTCAGGTGGCTAGTCCTAGTCTTTATAACCCTGTACCTTCTTCCAGGGACGCAGGTGGCACTGTGGGTTAAAGCCTCAGCGCCTAGGACTTGCCGATCGAAAGGTCGGCGGTTCGAATCCCTGCGGCGGGGTGCGCTCCCGCTGCTCGGTCCCAGCGCCTGCCAACCTAGCAGTTCGAAAGCACCTCCGGGTGCAAGTAGATAAATAGGGACCGCTTACCAGCGGGAAGGTAAACGGCGTTTCCGTGTGCGGCTCTGGCTCGCCAGATGCAGCTTTGTCATGCTGGCCACGTGACCCGGAAGTGTCTCCGGACAGCGCTGGCCCCTGGCCTCTTGAGTGAGATGGGCGCACAACCCCAGAGTCTGTCAAGACTGGCCCGTACGGGCAGGGGTACCTTTACCTTTACCTTTACCTTCTTCCAGAAGGCAGAAGCTGAAAGAGATCATTTCCGGGGTATGCACTATCCTGCGCTATCTCTGCAGCTTGCTTATGGCACCTGGAAGCATAGATTTGATCCAAGGTGGGAAGAGGGCACCCAGTTATTCTCTCCGCAGTCTTTACAACCCTGGACAGCATTGTTTTTTCCCTTGACCGTGCAGCTCCCAAACCACACACTCAGACCATAAGTTAATACACTCTCCACAGTACAATGGTAAAATGCCATCAGCAGGTCCTTTGAGAGATTGTTTTTCCGAAGGATTCTCATGGATCCTTATGTTGTCTATCTAACTGCTTTCCCCTTGTTGTCTTGCCTGCTTTCTGACTGCTCAGGAGAAATGTGCCCAGTATTGGCCTTCTGACGGCTCTGTGTCCTATGGAGATATAACCGTGGAGTTGAAGAAAGAGGAGGAATGTGAGAGTTACACAGTCCGGGACCTGCTAGTATCAAATACCAGGGTAGGTGCTGGGGCAACTTGTGCATTCTGGGAGAAGTGATGGTGACTCTTGACTTCCCAGGTCCTATACTTCTCCTTCTACGAGTGTTAATGGGAAACGGTGACTGTTTATTGCCCACTCCAGAGATGCAAAATAGTCACGGGGAAGCCTTTGTTGTTGTTTTTTTAAAATGATATTTATTAAAGTTTCAAAAAAGTTACAAAAATGAAAAGAAAAAAGAAAAGAAAGAAAAAAGAGGCAAAAAATACAAAGTACAGAAAAATAAAGACAATTAAAAACAAATCAGTCTTTCCATGTCTTGCCTTTCATTTGCTTGTTTCCCTGACCTCCTCACACCTCCCTTTTTTGTATTCTAGTTCAATAGTTGTTTCAGCAAGTCCTTACCATTTTTGCTTTTATCTTGATATTTTATCTTAATATATTGTGACTTTACATTTTCACCTGTTAACAATCCATTTTTACATACCCCTTTATAACATTACTGCTAAAACCACATAACTTCATTCCAGCATCCTTCTAGCATTCCTTAATTTTACAGTGTTTCTGTAAATAGTCTTTAAATTTCTTCCAATCTTCCTCTACCGACTCTTCTCCCTCGTCTCGGATTCTGCCAATCATTTCCGCCAGTTCCATATAGTCCATCAACTTCATCTGCCATTCTTCCCGGGTGGGTAAATCTTGTGTCTCACGGGGAAAGCCTTTGTATCACTCCATCTCCACTTAATGCAGAATGCTTCTTTGTCTTATGGGAGCCAAGGTTTCCCTCGTAGTCCTTTGCTATCAACAATCCCTTTTGCTCAGCGGCAAGAATGTTACTTGCCCCAAAATGGAAAGAAGCAAAAGTCCCAGCAAAGGAAGAAGGGATTCAAAAACTTATGGAATATGCAGAAATGGCGAAACTTACCGGAAGAATAAGAAATCAAGATAACAAACTTTTTATAAAAGAATGGAAATGGTTTATTGAATGCTTACAGATAAATTGTAAACCGATAAGAACATTGGCAGGATTATTGTAACAACCAGCGGTTTCATAGGAGTATCTATTGAAAGTAGATGAATAAATGAGCAAATTAAGTTGATTTGGATATGCAGAAGATATTAAAAATAAAATTTAAGGAACAGCAGAAAGGGGGGGGAGGAAGTCAAGTTTTGAAATGCCCAAATGATTGTAAAATTAGTGAAATGTATAAAAAAACAACAACAATCCCTTTTGTTAGCTCCTAGGACTGAGTTTTTCTAACTGTGTACCCGCAACACGTTAGTGTGTCGGCGTATGTGCAAACGCTTCCTTTGCTGGAAGGGGGTTAGCTTATCCTCTGGTTTGCTAGTAAGACTGAATTACTGTGTTGTGAAATGATTCATGTCCAAAAAGCATGTCACCAACATGAAAAGTTTGGAGAGCTCTGTCCTAGGAGTGGTAGCCTGGTTAAGGGCACGTGCTTTTCTTGCTGTATCCCCGATTTTTATACTTGGAGAGATAACTTTTAATTCCTCCTGCAAATGCATCTCAGGATGCTAGCAGTCCTCCAAAAATATTATTCACCAGGCAGCAGCTCCGTGAAGAATGTGGTTAGCAAAGCGAGTAGAGCAAGCTTGCTATTGCTTGCCTACTTGACAGTTTCCAGAGGTTACAGAGGAACCCCCATCCCCGAGTCTGCCTGAATTCAGATTCAGGCTTTTCTGAGATTTTCTCTTTTCTTTTCTTTTTCCTGACCAGGAAAACAAAACCCGGCAGATCAGACAGTTCCACTTCCACGGCTGGCCGGAGGTGGGCATCCCCACTGATGGAAAAGGAATGATCAACATCATTGCAGCTGTGCAGAAGCAGCAGCAACAGTCCGGAAACCACCCCATTACTGTGCACTGCAGGTAATCAAACGGGCTGCGAGATTTCTGGGCAGCAAGAATTGGCAAAACATGCTACCCAAGAGGCGCTTTAGTGGCAAGGAGTACGTTGCATGAAGTTGCTGCCATTGCCACAACGCCTCCTAAGGGTACCAGGCATTGGATTGAGGTCCTGGTTAGACAGTAACCACTGTTATGATTGGTGCCAGTATTTCCCTTGGGCCACAGATCAGGAGATGGGGTATACGGCCTCAGTCCTGTATACCTGAAGGAGCGTCTCCACCCCCATCATCCGGCCCAGACACTGAGGTCCAGCGCCAATGGCCTACTGGCGGTTCCCTCACTACAAGAAGTGAGGTTACGGGGAACCAGGCAGAGGGCCTTCTTGGTAGTGGCGCCTACCCTGTGGAACGCCCTCCCAGCAGAAGTCAAGGCAATAAACAACTATTTTGCTTTTAAAAGACAACTGAAGGCGGCCCTGTTTAGGGAAGTTTTTAATGTCTGATGCTGTCTTGTTTTTAATATTCAGTTGGAAGCCACCCAGAGTGGCTGGGGAAACCCAGCCAGATGGGCGGGGTATAAATAATAAATTATTATTATTATTCCATCATATAATTGTAGAGTTGGAGGGTACCCGAGGGTCATCTAGCCCAACCCCACTTCAATGCAGGAATCTCAGCTTGAAGCATCCCTGACAGATGGCCATCCAATCTCTGCTTAAAAACCTCCAAGGAAGGAGAGGCCACCATATTCTAAGGGGGATCTAGTCTCCCGTCAACAGCTCTTACTGTCAGAAAGAGCTGCTTGACAGCGGAGCGGTTCAGGCAACAGGAAGGCCTGTGTTTGTCACTCACAGGTGTCTTGTTGTTTTGTCTTTTGTCCCCCCCCCCCCCCCAGTGCTGGAGCTGGCCGAACAGGGACCTTCTGTGCGTTGGGCACTGTTTTGGAGAGAGTCAAGGCTGAAGGAATTCTAGATGTCTTTCAGACAGTGAAGAGTTTGAGGTTACAGAGGCCGCACATGGTCCAAACACTGGTAGGCATGGGCTGCTGTTTGTGGAGTGGGTGGGTGGGTGAGGCTGGGTGGCTGAGTGGGTGGAGCAGCAAGAGATTCCCTCCTGCAAGTGTGAGCTGTTCCTGTCATTCCCTCCCGCCCATCAGAGCCCCATCTCTTTCCTCTCTCTCTTGTACCTGCGTAAGGAACTGGGATACGAAGACTTTCTAGCCCATAAGAAAGAGAGAGGATCCCACAGGTGGGACCATAGCCCACAGGGGCACCCATAAGCAGGGCCTGAATGCAACAAGCCCTCTTACACACACACACCCCAGGTCTCTGCCACTGAGCTAGAGTGCCTCTTGCTCTGGCCAGCGTCAGTTTCT
The DNA here is from genome assembly GCF_964106915.1 of Podarcis gaigeae. Classification (NCBI taxonomy): domain Eukaryota; kingdom Metazoa; phylum Chordata; class Lepidosauria; order Squamata; family Lacertidae; genus Podarcis; species Podarcis gaigeae. The sequence continues at coordinate 74,453,352 of NC_139685.1, forward strand.
GGTTGTGGAAATGGCCGTTCCTGCTCAAATCCAAAAATTTAGAGCTGGAGGAACCAAAACACCATCCAGGTCAAACCCTCCAGCTGCCAGCCATCCACTGATCAGTCCATGCCAGCGGACATCGAATTGTGATGGTGATGTGGGAGCACTGTATGTAGAAGGTCCCAGATCCAACCCATGGCGTTTCCAGGTAGGGCTGGAGAGGACACCTGTCAAAAACCTCACAGAGCTTCTGCCAGTCAGGGCAGATTGAGCATCCCTCAAGCTTGGGCCACCAGGTGATGTTAGACTACAGTCTCCGTCTCCCCAGCTAGCTTAGCCAGTGTTCAGGGATGATGCAAGTTTCAGTCCAGCAATATCTGTCAAATCAGGGTTGAAGAACACTGGTCTAGACAGGGTCCTGAGCTAGATGGTCTGTTGAAGGTAGCGTTTGACATTGGGCTACTTGGTTTTGGTCATCCTGTAATTAATAGACAGGTTCCCTTAGGACCACAGCATCTCTGAAGAGTGACGATTCATTCCGTGACCAACTCAGCGTTTTCTTTTCTGCCTAATCTCCAGGAACAGTACGAATTCTGCTACAAAGTGGTTCAGGAATATATTGACGCCTTTTCAGACTACGCCAACTTCAAGTGAAGATGAAAATCACCCAACAGAAGAGTTGCCTTCTTTAATACTTTGTAATATTCTGTTTGTTAATATCCCCTGCCCCCCAAAAAATGTGTATATATCTTAACTGTTTTAGAGGGTTGGTACCATAAGATTCCTATTAGCTGGAGATTTTATATGTAGCAAAAGTGTTAGAAAGAGATTGTAGGCACTTTTTTTCCAATGTTTTATTGGGGAATTAAATAGCGTGATATTTGGATTAATATTGTCAAATCTCTCTCCTGGAGAGTTGATGCAGGCTGTTTTTGTTTTGTAAATCTTTTTTTTTTTCCTTGAGGGAGTAAAGCCTTTTAAAAAACCAAAAGAGATTCTGCATATCAGCCTTTTATTTTAAAAGGAAAACAAACAAGCCAGTGGTTTATAAGTACATTGTTCAAGATCAGGGTTTTTTCTCTCCCTAACTTAGAAGACTGGGCCGCCCTGCAGGGTTCTGGGTTTGAGGGCTGCTGTTGAAGCAACAAACCCCTATAGCTGGAGTATCCCGATGTTTGGAATAGCCGTTGGGAAGGGAAAGTTGCTCTTCCGTTAATGCAACACCGTTAAAAAGCACTATTAAGCTGTGCAGCATCCGGCCATTCATTTCGGTGGGGTTTGCGCAGCAGAGGGTCCTGTTGGGTTGGGCCCAGGTTTCTTCAGCTTTGGAGAAATGGGGGAGGGATAGGAATAGAGGAGCCCCCTTGCAAAACCATCGACTTTATTTGCAGCAAATGCAGCTCCCGTGTCCATTTTTTGGTAATAGCTTGACCAGTCTGGCCTCTTGTCCCCCCCATCCCAATTTTTGTGTGGAAGCAGGTCTCTATCGAGGTATGCTTGGGGTATTGTCTCATATTGGTTTACATTTGGTTTGCCAGGGACCAACCAAGCCCCCCTCTGTGGGAAAAGTGTGACCTCCATCCCTTCGCCTTCAAGGGGATGGGTAGGATAATCATAAAGAGCATCCTTGACTTGGGGCAAGATAGCTGGGCATTAGAAATAGAATTAAGGAGATCCCTTGCAGTCTTCACAGGGCTGAACGCCCCTTTATTGCTTAGGAGTCCCACCTGGCCATAGCATGTGGAGTGCTTAGCCACTGTGAACATTTATTTTTTTTAACAGAAAGCAGGATATAAATTTCAACAATAAATAGATAGGAGTGGCTTTTGTGGCCTGGATCTGAGATCGTTTTAAGCATTCCACATTTTCCCTACCAACTTAGGCCGTCGTGAATGACTATACATTAGGGAGATGGCAGGCCGGGGCGTGTTTAACATGCATGGCCCAATTAATAGCTCGTTGCTGTCAAAAAGCCAGAAGTTGTGAGTGCCATCAATCTAAGCAGAGACGGCAAAGCAGTCCAGTGTTGCAGAGAGAGTTTTGGGAGGTGAGTCTGTTCACAACCCACACACTATCCAGCTCAAAGCAAGGGGGAGAGGGTTTTAAAAATTACTATACAGATTTTTTTTTACAAATCACAAATTTATTACAACATGTGAATAACACAGCCCCTTGAGTCCATATAAAAACGTCCGGGGTTATTTGGTGTAATATTCATACATGGCTTAAATAGTAGATGTATCCTATTGTCTATCTGCAAAAATATATATATAAAGTACCAAGCACACTTTCACTTTCTGCCACTAGAATAGACTAGATGGTGGCTGAGTTACCCACATCTTATAGTACATTTGAGGTGCAAATTCTCCGCAAAGAGGGAAGTGGGAGTGGGAGGACCCAACTGATGTAAAAGTATGAACCATCTGCCTGAACACTGACCGGAGGTGTTTGTGCCTGGCTCTGTAAGGTGTATGTAGCCCACTTTTGTTGTAAAAGACACGCGATCAGCTCACTCTGCCCCTTCTCTGTGTGTGATGCAGTTTTGACACATCCCATTAAACATGCTGGCTTCTTCTGATGCAACTGGGATTTGCCGACTCGCATCAGATCTTGGTCTCTGGCTATTTTGGAACGTGCTCAGCTTGCAAGAGGTGGTTTTGTTTTTAAGTTCCTTTTATTCTTTTGAGGCACCATGTATGCTTTAGGACTCTTGGTCCCATTGCTTAGCAGCTCTTACTAGTTAGCTGCCCAAAAGCCATTTTGAGGGAGAGTCCAACGTCGCCAGCCTGATGCCAATCTCATCCCTTTTCTGGCTTTTCCCCAGCTGGCACAAGTAGGAGAACCGACAAGCATCAATAATTGGTCTTGGTCTCCTTTATTTTCTTTCTTGCAGGACTGAAGAGAGCTTTGTAGGCTCTTGCAAATATATGTAAGTGATCAGGGTCAGGGGCCTAAGGCATTGCGACCTTAGGCCACCATCTTAAGTTGGCGGTCAGTGCAGCTGTGCCCACCCTGCTTGGTGCCCATGTAAAGGAGGGATGCAGAACTCTGTGGCTCTCCAGATGTTGCAAGGCTGCAGTTTGCACCCTGCTCCCTGACTCTGGCTTGGAGATGGGTCTGGTGGGAGTTGGAAGTCCCAAAACCTCTAGTGGGCAACCAGCATACAGGGAGCCACAGGTTCCCTACGCCTGTTAGCTTCCACGTGGCATTCTTCTAACAGAACGTTTATCACAGAGGTGGCATGATTTTCAAAGGGACGTGCATAAGTGGCACACAAGGCTAAGTAGGTTGTTGGAAGAACAGCTACATGCATTAAGAGATGGTGGGGGGACGACCTGCAATTGGCATTCATGAAGCCCCTGAAACAACCCTGGCATTTCCTACTAAAAGGAATGCCAGCTGTTCGAGACGTGGGACCTTGGAGCGTAGCTGCCAGCCAGAGTAAGCGGTCTGACTTTGTATATGGCAGTATATACCGCCTGTTTAACCCCAAGCAGCAAGGGGGGACAGTGTTAAAAAAAGAGGTCTTGGTCCGGTGTGCCCCTCGTAATCCAGGTGCGATGGTGCACCTCGCATCGCCAACTTGTGCCCTCAAGTCCTCTGGGGCAAAGTCTTGCCAGGGCACTTCCTGCCCAGAACAAACACATGCCTGGGATGCAACCGTACAGCTGCTCAGAGCGTGGTGTCTGTATGCTGCTTAAAACAGTATCCGCTGCCGTTGTGGGTTTTTTTTTGCTGCGAGTGCACGCAGTTGGTGTCTTAGCTTTAGGGGCAAAGCCCTTATGTGCCAAAAATGACATGCTGCCCCCCCTCTGCCCCGCTCCCCCACCCTGCAGATCTGCCACATGAATATATCAGGGCTGCTGAGGCAGGCCAGAGCAAAAGTTGCCATTTCCCTTCTGTTTATTTTCAGTAGCTGTAACTCCATGCTGCCTTCATTCTGAATGTCTTAATATCTTGTATTTATTTTTTGTTGACTAAGTAAATGCTTTTTTTTTTAAGTGGCCTGCGTATTTCTTTAACAGCAACGTTAACGTGGATCACATTGGCCGGGGTGTGGGTGCGTGTGTTCTGGCGGGACGAAAAGCCACTTGGCCTGGGGTTTGAACCCTCATTCATTAGGATATATTGACTGGTTTAGCTCTGCCATCATCTCATTTTCAAGTGTGCTGGCTAACAAGACCCCAAATACCTCTGTGTGCTCTTAGACACTGGCTGGCCTTCTGTTGTATGGGCCTTATGAGGGTTTAATCCAGTGGCTCTCAAACTTTTTTCTCTGGGCCACACTTTCAAAATAAAGATTTGCTCATGCACATCATTTTTTTTTAATCCTAAGAAATACATTGGAAAACAAAAAGAAACAACTAGCAGTGCTTGATTTATGACACAACACAACTACTTTATAATATGATCATTGGATATCCAGAAAGTATGAAGCAATGCAGCTACATAAGAACATGAACCATTCCCAAAATATAATTATAAACGAGCCTCTTACATATGTACCTTAAGCACGTATACAAACTCAGTGAGAGGTGTGAGCTTGCTTGTGCCAGGTAATCTCATTTAAATCCTAATTTGAGCCAAACAAAAACTCACCTCCACATCAACACAAAGAAGCCTTTTTTCTTTTCTGATCTTTCATATTCCTCCAAGTTGAAAATCCCTGTTCACAACAGTGTTGTCCTCAGTATCGCTCTTGCTCTCATATTCTGCAAATAAAAATATATTTCGATACTAAACTATACTACACTGAAATGTTTCTTTGATCATCCCTGAATTTTATTGCCACACCTTGCTGTCCTCTCCTGCCACACCCTTTGAGAACCACTGGCCTGAGCTGAAGCCAACTTCTCCCCAAACCACTTTCAGCTTTCAAACAATCTGTTCCCCAAACAGATGTATAGAACATTGACTTGAACTTAGAGCCCCCTAGAGCTCTCACTAGAGTTTAGTGGCATTTGTCTTGGCAAAGAAGTACAGAGACTCTTGCCACCTATCATGTGCAGCTGAATAATAATAATAATAATAATAATAATAATAATAATAATAATAATAATTTATTTATACTCCGCCCTCCCCAGCCAGAGCTGGGCTCAGGGCAGCTAACACCAGTAAAATCACAGTAAAAACATAAGGGGGGGGGGGGAAACCAATTTAAAATGCAATTTAAAATGCAGCCTCATTTTAAAAGTAGCCCATAAATCAAAACCATAAGGGGAGGGAAACATAAGGGTCAGACTGAGAATGGTCATCTGTATTGACCACCCCAGTGGGAGCCTGGTTTATACTGGTTATACTAGTGTCAATAATGGCAACAATGGCTGGGTTTCATTATAGGTTAGCTCTATGCTAGGGCTGCCATATTTTGAAGAGCAAAAAAGAGGACACATTTGCCGACTTCTACTTTTGACTACGGGTGGCTATAATGATGCTCATTTTAAACACCCCTGCTATATGTAGGCTATAGAAGCTGTGATATATATATATATATACAGGATGATGATGCAAAACAGGTACCTCGAAATCCAATAAGCGGGCAAGAAAGAGATACTTGGCTGATTCACGTCCCTTCCCCAATGCACACAGAAGTAAGCCTTCTATTAAGTAGTGGTTCATAACACCTTCCTTTTTCTCTCTTCCCCCCAATCATTTTTTAAAAAATAATATTTATTACTTTTAAAACTTACAAAAAAGAAAAAGAAGAAAGAAGACAAGAAAAAAACAAATAAGAGAAAATACAATACAATATATAGACTATACAAAACACAACCTTAACACATTAAACTAAACACAACAATACAAAAACATACATCATACCTTTTCCATATTTTATCTTTCATTCCCTTGTTTCATCGACCTCCTCTCACCTCCCTTTTTGTATTCTACTTCTATTAGTTCTACTCTACTTCTATTAGTTGTATTCTACTTCTATTAGTTGTCTCAGCAATTCCTTTCCCTCTTTCTCTATTTTCTGTCATATAAATGTCTTAACATATTTTTAATCTTATTTTCCATTAAAACTAGTATACTTATTTAAGCTTAACTCCTTAAAACATTTCCACTAAGGCCATAAAATTTCATTCCAACATTCCAAATTTCATTCCAACATTTCAAAATTTCATTCCAACATTTTTCTATCATTAGTTTTACAATATTTCTATATATAAACTTTAAATTTTCCAATCTTCTTCCACCATCTCCTCTCCTCGGTCTCAGACTCTGCCAGTCACTTCCGTCAACTCCATACAGTCCATCAACCTGGAGATCTTATGTCCGCGGCTCTTAACTCTTTTCCACGTCCCTTCTGCAGGTCTTCTTCATATTCTTTGATGCTAAAGAGCAGATCTCGGGGAAACTCCGACCTAACGATGCTTTTATTCCTTCTTGACAGGTCAGCCAAATTTCCATAGTTAAAGCTAAGATCCATAAAGTATTTCAGGGCATGTTTCAAGATTCCTCCAAATCCAAAGGCCCCCAGAACTCCAATCTCCTCCTGACCCAAGTCCATGTCCCAAAAGTCAGTTAATCCCTGCATGGAGGGATCTTTCCAACTTTCCTTTTCCAGTCCAGGCCGGGCTCTGATCCTCAAAATCTGACTTTTTCTAGTTTCAATCATAAAAGGCCTCAATTTATAGTCCTCAATTTGCCTCTGTAAGGCTGAGGCTCCCACTTGTATTACTTTAGGTTCGACAACAACAACTTTCTCCTTCTCCTTTTCCACAATTTGTCCTGCTAAAGTAAATTCCTGTACCAAATCCTGAATAATTTCTGTATTGGTGCTCACTTTTTGTCCCAAGTTATCAATTTTAGTAGTCAAAACATCCGTCTTCTAGTGAAGTTGTTCCAACGAGTAGCTTATCTTACATAATGCAGTCACTAAGGCTTCTGTCGACATTCTTAAATGGTCCAAGGTCAATCCCTGATTCTCACAGTTCTTATCATGCAGCTGGAGATTCCCCAGCTCCACTCTTGTAACAGTTTCAAAAGCTCCCTCTAGAGGGAAACAGTCTCCACTTGTATCAATCCTTTCAAGCACAGTTCAAAAAGTAAAGTTAGTTTCAATTTTCAGTTACTTTTCCTCCTTTTTAAACGCAGAAGAGGACAATGGAAACAATATATTTCTCTTATTTAACTAACCGTCAACATACGTTCTCTTCACTGTCAATGAACTCTCCCAAATGTCAATCTACTGGCAGCCCGTTTCCAGGTTCAGAGCAGTGGTAATTTAATTTTTATCACTCTCTCCTGCAGGCTACACAATCCAAAATTTTCCCCCTCTTCTCCTGCTTCCAAGGGGGGTTTAATGATTTCAATCGATGGAAGTTTAATCCTTTACATAAGGCTTTCCAAGACCTTAGCTTGCAGCTTCTTTGCTTCAATCTATTTACAAAAGGGGAAGGTGGACTTCCTGTTTGAGACCTTCCCGTTTCGGTACCAAATTAAGACGTTTGTAAATCCAATTTTCCGTTCTACTCACGGGTAGTTGTTTGAAGTCAAATTGTCCACAGGAAAAAGTCAGCGCTCTCCGGCAACAGCAATGCGGCTTCACTCCATGAAAAAAGCAATCAATTCGAAGCACCGCGCCACTCACCCCACGTTGCTCCGGATCCCCAAAACTGGGTTTCCCCGCGAGCAGGGGAGGCGCAAAGCGTGCCAGCCGAATCCCACGTTCACAAGCTTCTCCCGCCTGTGATTTTAGTGGGTCTCCGCCTTCCCCGTGGCGGTCAGACCCTGTTTTCCACGGAGCAAATTCCTCCCGATCGGAGGAACTCCGCCATTGCCGGAGGCGCCAACCCGGAAGTGCCTCTTCCCCCCCAATCACGTTGATAAAGGAGAAGCAGAAGAGGGCAGCCCAGCAGGAAGGGAGAACCAAACAAATCCCGGATATTTTTTGCAAATTTTAAAAATTCACCCGGACAGAAATGATACCCCTGAAAAAGAGGAGATATGTCAACTGGTTAAGCCAGACCACCTTGGGTGCAAACCTTGATAGTAGTGTGATATGGCTTTTTGGGGGGAGGAGAGAGAGTTAAGGATCCCAGGCATCAACATGCACCCCAGATTTGCAAGTCCCTTTCACCACTACTAAGCTATCCACACCCACTGGAATTTGGGTCCTGATTACAAAGTCATTTCAGAGCAGAGTATTGAACAAGCACCACGTAAAAACCCAGATTGGAAGCTGGGTTCTCCTAGGGCTGCCCGGTAACATCCGTGATTTCAAAGGTGTAAAAACGTCTGTTTTCTTAGCGTTATTGTAATTGCATAAAAATACTTTTGAGGTGTCCTGGTTTTTACTTTTTGTGGTCTCCAAAGCATTTCCTGGAAGAGCCTGTGGGAGCTGCTGCTTCAAGGTAAGGAACAGCCGATGACACAAAGCCTCAGGGCTCAGCCTTTTCTAAGGCTCCATTGAAGCCTTTCTCTTACAAAACCGCAGTTGATTCCCAACATGGCAAAGCCAGGACCGTGTCGTTTCCAGTAATAATAATAATAATAATAATAAATTTTATTTATACCCCACCCTCCCCAGCCAAGACCGGGCTCAGGGTGGGTAAAGGTAAAGGGACCCCTGACCATTGGGTCCAGTCGTGGCCGACTCTGGGGTTGCGGCGCTCATCTCGCTTTATTAGCCGAGGAAGGCGGTGTACAGCTTCCGGGTCATGTGGCCAGCCTGACTAAGCCACTTCTGGCGAACCAGAGCAGCACACGGAAATGCTGTTTACCTTCCCACCGGAATGGTACCTATTTATCTACTTGCACTTCGACGTGCTTTTGAACTGCTAGGTGGGCAGGAGCAGGGACCGAGCAACGGGAGCTCCCCCCCGTCGCGGGGATTCGAACCTCCGACCTTCTGATCAGCAAGTCCTAGGCTCTGTGGTTTTATAACAAATTGATTGAAATACAACTTAAAAACAAGATTAAAATACAACATTAAAACATTAAAATACAGCCTCATTACAATGGAAACTCAAATAAAAAACTTGGGGGGAGGGATGAAAATGTCAAGTCTTCACCAAGGCTAACTTTCCAGACTGGTCCTACATGGGCCAGAAAAAGCCAGGAAAGTCCCCAAATAGGAGTTCCATCACAGGAGGAGAAAAGGGGGGGGGGAGAGAGAGAGAAGGGGGGAAGGGAATCAAGTTGATTCCAAGCCGAAGTCCAGGCAGAACAACTCTGTCTTACAGGCCCTGCGGAAAGAAATCAGATCCTGCGGGGCCCTGGTCTCATGAGACAGAGCGTTCCACCAGGCCGGAGCCATCACTGAGAAGGCCCTGGCTCTGGTTGAGGCTAATCTGACTTCCTTAGGGCCCGGGACCTCTAGGGTGTTGCTATTTATGGACCTTAAGGTCCTCCGTGGGGCATACCAGGAGAGGCGGACCCGTAGGTATGAGGGTCCTAGGCTGTGAATCTTAGGTGTACAGTGTGTACAGTCTGATGAGTGTACAGTACTAATCTTGCCACTGTTCATTTGCCAAGCCCAAAGGTGTGTCAGAAGAGTTTGTGTGGCTGTTAAAGACTTTCTGGCTGCTAAACAGAAGGTTGGTGGTTCAATCCTGCAGGGGGTTGGACTAGATGACCCTTGGGGTCCCTTCCAGCTCGACAATTCTATGATTTCCTGTGTTTGAAGCAGCTCTAGGTTTATCAAAGCTTTCCTTCCCAAAGTTCACTAGAAGCTAAATGCCAGAAATAAGCTGAATTCATCCCGTTGCAGCTAGTTTCAGGGCAGCAGGAAAATTAGTTTTCTTGGCTGCAATTTTTGTGTAATCTCATCAAAGTTTTCACATAGCACCTTGCACTAGGCCTCTGGGAGAAGCATGAGCTTCTTGCATCTGTTTCCTCACCTTCTTCCTCAATGTGCTACATTCTTTGTCAAACCATTTCATTTGAACTAACTCCAGCTGTTAAAAGGGGTCTCAATTTAAAACATGCACCCTGATATGCTTGTAAGACTGAATTAATAATTGGAGTCACGGGGTTAGAATTATATCGCCAAGGCATCAAGCGGCAGCTGAGTTCTATAAACATGTTCTTGTTGCCTTTTTAACCTTTGCTCAAGGTGGTTGGCTGGTTTGAAACCCTGGTTTGAAATTCCTGCATTGCAGGGGGCTGGACTAGATGCCTCTTGGGGTCCCTTCCAACGATTCTCTTGGAACTTTGAAGTGTCAGGCATAGCTCTAATGGCTTTAGCCCAAACGTAGCAGAGTTTTCCTGCACAGTGAAGAAGCTAGTTGAGGTGGAAATGACTAGTCAGCTAGACTCAGAATAACTATTTACAGGATTTATTAAAAGGAAAAATAAAACCAGCAGAGTTTCTGCATACAAAACAAAGCAAAATAAATCCTTTCTCTCTCTCTCTCTCTCTCTCTCTCTCTCTCTCTCTCTTAACCATACACAGCACTTCTACTCCTAACACACCCACCCAACACAAACTGTGCTAGCATTCCTAGATAACAGAGTTGAGTGCTGGTCGTTAACCAATCAGAGTAAGTAGTTTCTAGGTCAAGCAGACCTTGGCTTTCTGCCAAGAGTAAATTGACACTGCCTTGAGTTAATTGTGTGAAGCCAGAATCTGTAAGTTTTCATGAGAATCAATTAACAGAAACTGAACAGATTCTGCGATTTTTATGAAACCCCTTTCCTCCAAGCGACAGGGCAAGTTCTCATTCAGGCTTACGAGCCGCTGAATCCAGTGGTGTAGCATGGGTTATCAGCACCCGGGGCAAGGCAAGTAATTTGCGCCCCCTAACCCATGGATTTGCGCCCCCTAACTCATGGATTTGCGCCCCCTAACCCGTGGATTTCCCTAACCCCCAGATGTTGCGCCCGGTGTGGCCGGCCCCCCCTGCACCCCCGCACTACGCCACTGGCTGAATCACGTTGCAGACACGAAAAGAGGCCACTGCAGAAATGAACTTGGGTTGCAACGGCCGCTGAATAGGGGTGCATTGTTGCGGACACCTGCCGCTAGCAGTTTCCAGGAGAGCTGCCAAATGCGCGTGGAAAATGCGTGTGCAGGCTTCCGGTGGAGCACGGAACCGACTGCAGGCGAGGGTTCTTTCTGTGGAGGAAACCCCAGCTTTTTCGCCAGAATTCGGAGGTTTTCAGGGCGCCAAAACCCCCCGTTAAGCCTCTGGAGGGTGTCCAGAGGTCCAGGTACCCGGCAGTGCCAGGCAGCTGTTCGTTTGGTCGTCAGGTAGTCTTTGGAAAAAGGCGAAGAGTACGACGGAACGGGCGGTAGGCAGTCGGGCAGCCATTACAGCGGCGTTTTACGGCGAATTAGCAAAGCCCCGAGCCTGCAAGGGATAGCGCTCCGCTCTCAAAACGATGAAACTCGGATTCGTAAACGAATTGGACATAGTAAACAACAAGGAAGTCTCCGAGTAATAAGGGAGAAAGTTCGAGTTCAGTGCTGGTTTTTGACTTCATTGAAAAAAGACGCAGTGTTACGAGCAGAGCCTAAAGAGAAAGTAAGTTACCGCTAGCGGATACTGTATCCGTCTCCCTCGGGTAGTTAAAGTTAAAAAGCTAAAAAGAAACCCCCTTTATTTTAAAGGGAGAAAACTAAGAGGGAGCAGAAAAGAGGAGTGATAGAAGGAAAGCCCAGTCAGTAGGGCACTTGTTTAACTGGAAATACAGACAGGACTGTCGCTAAAATTTTTTCCGGGAAGAGGCAAAGCAGCGAGAAGACGCTCTGACGCCATTTTCAGTGGGAGAGGCAAGGAGAAGCGCCCCAGACGACATATTAAAGGACTTTAAAAAACCAAACGCTTAATGTGGGGATATAGGGCATTAAAAAGTACTGTGGTCTGATGCTGGAGGGGCCACGTACCCACGCCCCCACCCACTATATCCCCGCTGTGCTCTCATCCCCGCTACCCCCGCTTGAGAAGTTGGAAATAGACTGAATAGATAGGTCGCTACTGAGGCGCGTGCATAGTACCACATTGGGACACTTAAAACTTTAGTATTAACTTTAGAAACCCCAGCTGTTCCTCTCTCGTGGTTTCGGACTTAGTGAAAGATATCAGCTCAGGAAAGATATCAGCTCAGGAAAGATCTTACCCACCCACCTTTCAGGACTAAACTCTTGGATCAGTTTAACATGAACGTTCTTCGTTAAGGGTACATAATCCGGCACCCAAACTCAGCTCAGATTAGAAGTCCTAAGAGCGGCTTCTCACAATTATATCCTATCTCCACTTGGACTGTATAGTCTTACAAGTTCATAAATCAGGTCCACGGACATCAAGCTACCGATTGGAATAGCCCGAATAGGGGCAGGAAGACCTCAAATTGACCACTCTGACAACCAACGGGCAACCTACCCCCCTCGAGATTTGGGGGGGAAGGGACATTAGCCAAGTTAACTAAGTGGAGAGAAACTGTGAACGAAGTCGGCAATTACCGTATCCATTTATATTTTGGGTTTGTTATTTGATAATTGTAGTTCCGCTTCGGCTACTGTTATTTGCTGTTCACTTATTTGAATCTGTATATATTTTCTGTGGTGACTAATTCTGGTATCGGCTCAGGGGATCTGGTCTACCCCAAGAGTTGGTTTTGAGTAAGAATAAGAGCTCTAAAATATAGAAAGAAGGGATAGACCGGTAAAAACTAGTGGAATATTTGATACATAAAGATTAGCGATAATGTCATATAACCAGAAAAAAGGGGCGGAGGGGGGTACCCCAACAGAGAGGAAAGCCTCAAAACAAGAAACGGAATTTAGAACAGAAATATTGAGGATGTTTGCAGAAATAAAGCAAAGTGAGAAAAACTTGGAGACAAAATTAGAGCAGGTAGATAATAAAATTGGAAAAATGGACAAAAAGATTGAAGAGACAGTGAGCGAACTTAAAGGACAGATTAAGGAGGTATCAAAAAGAGTGGATGAGGGGCTAAAAAAGACCAAACAGGAAATGAAAGAAATGAGACGGGAAGAAGAAAAAATGAAAGATGAGATAGCAGATTTACATAAAATCCAGGAAGAACTAAAAGACTTCATCGCGATGAACGAACTTAAACAAAGGGAAGTGAATTTAAGAATGAGACAGGTCCCGGAATTACAAAACGAAAATATAAAAGAAAGATTAACAAAGGAAATAGCACAGTGGATGGAGTTAGCAGAGGAGGAAGTGGCAGGGACAATACTAAATGCATATAGAATGAAAACTAAAGCAAGTAAAGTAAGGAAACTTCCAGGCGACTGTTTAGTTACATTCAAAGATAAAGAGATGAGGAACCTGATTTTACAAAGGAATAGAGAGAAGAGACTGTACATCGATGGGAACTACATAATTGTATTTAAAGACATTCCTATAAGACTGCTGAAACGTAGAGAACCATATAAACCACTGGTGCAATTGCTTAAAAAAAATAGAATAGATTTTCGTTGGGAATTCCCGGAGGGTGTTTCCTTCTTCTATAAAGGAGTTAAAAGAAGACTGACAAGCCCCGAGGAAATAGGAAAGTTCACAAGAAGATACAAAGAACTCCAACAAGGAGAGGAGGAGCCGAAAGGAGCTGAAGGCGGAAGAAGTCCGAGGGTGGAATCAGAGCTGGGAGAAGAGGAAGAACGGAGCGAAAGGAAAACAGAGGAAGAGGAAGAAGACGAAGAAGGAGAAGAACCAGAGAGACTTTAGGTAAAACAAAAAAACAAAAAACTAAATTCAATAAAAATGACATTAAAATTATGTAGTTGGAATGTTAATGGGATGAACGATAAGAAAAAACGGAATGGAATTGAGCGTTTCTTAAAAAAGAAGAACCTGGATGTCACATGTTTACAAGAAACGCATGTGGCGAAGAAACATAGAAAAATCCTGATTAATAAGAGGTTAGGGAACGAATTTATCTCCTCAGATAAAGAGAAAAAAAGGGGAGTTGTATTATATATTAAAAGCAAAATTGAGGCACACCAATTATTTAAGGATGAGGAAGGAAGAATAATTGCGGTACGTATAAATTGGCAAGGCGAAGTATTGATAATAGTGGGGATTTATGCCCCTAATGGGAATAAAACAGAATTTTTTAGCTCATTGGAAGAAAAGTTATTTGAATACATGGACCAAAAAATTATACTAATGGGAGACCTGAATGATGTGGTTTCAAATGAAATGGACCGACTAAGAAACTCAAAAAACAGAGATGGTAAATTACCTAAGACATTTTTCACATTGACTAAGAACTGCAACCTTATCGACATATGGAGACTGAAACACCCTTTAGAGAAACAATTCACATATCATTCAGAACCGAACCAGTCATTCTCAAGATTAGACCAAATATGGATTTCGAATGAACTGTCACCAAAAGTTAAAAAAGTCGAAATCCAGGCCAAAGTTATATCAGATCATAATCCAATTGAAATGGAGATGAAGGGAGTGGAAGAACGAACCTTTAGATGGAGATTAAATGATAACCTATGGGATGACCAAAAATTTGTTGAAAGAATTCGGAAAAAACTAGGGGAATACTTCCTAGATAATTTCGACAAAGGGGTGAAAACAAGTACGGTATGGGACACAAGTAAGGCTGTAATGAGGGGCCTTTTTATCCAACAAAATGCCTTGAAAAAAAAGAACAAGGAAAAGAGGTTAAAAGAGATTTTGAGACAGATTATGGACAATGAGCAGAAACTGATCAAAAAGCCGAATAATGAAAGGATAACGCAGGAAATAAAGTCCCTCCAAACACAGGTTGCAATCATAATAAATAAGGAGGTTGAGTGGAATATTAAATGGTTAAGACAAAAAAACTTTGAATTCGCCAATAAGTCAGGCAAATGGCTTGCGTGGCAAGTCAAAAAGAGGAAGGAGCAAAACACAATCAACAAAATAGTAATAAACGGAGAAGAAACAACTGACCCGAAAGAAATTAGAAAAGGGTTTTTGGATTTTTATGAGCATCTTTACAGAAATAAAGAAAGGAATAACAAGAAAAAGATAGAAAGATATTTAAAAGAAAAGATGGTGAAGAAGATGTCATCAGAGGAAAAAGATCAGCTAAATGCCCCAATTTGCAGAACAGAGATAGAAGAGGTGATAAAAGAACTGAAAAGAGGAAAGGCACCGGGTCCAGACGGGTTCACACCGAGTTATTATAAGGAAATGAAAGACACATTGATAACACCACTAATGGAAGTAATGAATAACATTTTAAAAGAAAGAGACATGCCCGGTTCGTGGAAAGAGGCCTTTATAACAATTATCCCAAAACAAGACTCGGACCTAACTCAAGTTAAGAACTACAGACCCATCTCCTTATTAAACACGGACTATAAGATCTTTGCCGGTATTCTAGCCAAAAGACTAAAAAAGATATTAACAAGGATGATACATGAAGATCAGATGGGCTTTCTCCCGGGTAGGCTAATAAGAAACAATACAAGATCTATAATTAACCTTATCGAATACCTATCAGATAGTCGCGATAAACCAGCTAGCCTAATTTTCATAGACACGGAGAAAGCCTTCGATAATGTAATTTGGGACTTCATGTTTAAAAATTTGGAAGTAATGGAAGTGGGACAGGAGTTCTTAAATGGTATAGGGGCAATTTACACTGAGCAGAAGGCGAGACTGATAGTCAATGGAGTTATTACTGAGGATATAAAAATTTGTAAGGGAACGAGGCAGGGCTGTCCGCTCTCACCGCTGCTCTTTATAGTGGTCCTGGAAGTGCTGCTGAATGCAATAAGACAAAACAAACAAATTAAAGGGATAACATTAGGATCAAATGAGTATAAAGTTAAAGCTTATGCAGACGATGTGGTTTTAACGGTGGAAGAACCTATAGAAAGTATAAGGGCGATTCTGGACGAGATGGAGGAATTTGGGAAACTTGCAGGATTCAAACTGAATAAGAGTAAGACAAAAATGATCGTTAAAAACTTGGATCAGGATAAGGCTGCAATAGTACAACAACAAACTGGAATTGAGGTTGTTAAAAAGATAAAATATTTAGGAATCTGGATCACCAACAAAAATATTGACCTATATCAAAACAATTACATCCCGGTCTGGAATAAAATTAAAAAAGATTTAGAGGTCTGGGCCAGAATGAAACTATCATTCTGGGGAAGAATATCTATGGTGAAAATGATGTTGTTACCCAAGCTGTTATTTCTGTTCCAAACATTACCCATACTAAAAGGAACAAAAAATTTTAAAGAATGGCAAAAAGCCATTTCTAGATATGTTTGGGAAGGGAAGAAGCCCAGAATTAAATTTAAGTTGTTGACGGATGCTACAGAAAGAGGGGGCTTCGCCCTACCAGACATGAGACTTTACTACGAAGCGACATGTTTGTGTTGGATGAAAGAATGGGTTAAGTTGGAAAACAGAGAGTTATTAGACCTTGAAGGGTACAACAACAAATTTGGGTGGCACGCGTACCTATGGAAGGATAAAAAAAGGGTGCACAAGGGGTTCACCAGTCACATCTTTAAGGGCCCACTAATAGAGGTCTGGGACAGATATAAGAACATATTAGAGCCGAGAACACCACACTGGCTTTCTCCCCAGGAGTTAACAAGCGTTAAGAAAGTTAATATGGAAGAAAAGAGGGGGAAGTATGGAGAAATGGTCATAAATGAAGGAGGGAAGTGGAAAGTTAAACCATATGACCAGGTTAAAACGCTCACACAGGGGTGGCTCCACTACTTCCAGATAAATGAGATGTTTAAAGCAGAGGTGAAGGAAAGGGGCTATGAGGAAAAAGAATCAATATTTCAAAAAGAGATAATAAACAGTGAACATAAAAACCTCTCTAAAATGTATAAAATACTTCTGGAGTGGCACACGAAGGATGAGGAGGTGAAGTCAGTGATGGTACAGTGGGCGAGGGATTTCGGGTATAATATTCAAATGGAAGACTGGGAAAAGCTTTGGAGAGTGAATATAAAATTTACGGCCTGTATGTCACTTAGGGAAAATGTGATGAAGATGCAATACAGGTGGTATATGACACCCGTGAAATTGGCCAAGATGTACAAGGTAGACAACAAATGTTGGAAATGCAAACAAAAGGAAGGGACATTTTACCATCTATGGTGGGAATGCAAGAAAGTTAAAAGTTTCTGGGAGGAAGTGTACAATGAATTGAAAAAGATGTTAGGCTATACTTTTGTCAAAAAACCAGAAGCTTTCTTACTTTGCACTATGGGAAAGGATATTAGGAGAAAGGATTACAAACTCTTCCAGTACGCGGTCATGGCAGCCAGAATTGTGTTAGCTCAGAGATGGAAGCAGGAAGAAATCCCAACGGTGGTAGAGTGGAGAGCAAAATTAATAGAATACGCCGAGCTGGACAAACTAACAGGGAAAATAAGATACTTAAAAGATCAAAATTTTATTGAAGACTGGGGGAAATTCGTGGGTTATCTGGAGAACAAATGTTTTGTAAATACAACGTTAGTGTCATTTAAAGAGGCTTTGTAAAGAGCTAACAAGTATTGTTTAATTGAAACAATGTAAAAAAGGAGGTACGAATGGCAATATGAAAGGATGGGATGTGACTCTAAGACTCAAATACGAATGAATGTCAACATCGCTGAAGGAAGTCCAAAATGATAAGAAATGTCGAAACTCGAATATAATGTATATATAATCGAACTCAATAAAATTTTAAAATGCAAAAAAAAAAAAAAGGAAAATGCGTGTGCATTTTGCACCGATGGATATCCTCCGCTAACTGGTTCCATTGCTGCGATTGTCTCATTCAGACTCAACTGCGCGTCAGGTCTTTTGCAGCCTTGAAGTTATACTAGTGGAAGGTTTGCTATGTGTGGTCCTCCCCTGTGGTCTGTTTACTGGGGCTGCAGCTGGTACTGCTGGATAAGAAGAGCTTGCTGGATCAAGTCAGTGGCTCATCTAGTCCAGCATGCTGTTCTCACAGTGGCCAACCTGTGGGAAACCCACAAGATCCCTCTCCCCTCCAGTGGTTCCCAGCAACAGGTATTAAGAAGCATTGGTGTGGAGGTAGAGCATGGAAGCCATGACTGGTAGCCATTGATAGCTTTCTCCTCCATGAATTTTTCTAATCCTCTTTTAAGTCCATCTAACTTTTAAGGCCAACACTGCTTCCTGGGGGAGAGAGTTCCATAGATTAACTTGGTGTTATGTACTGATCCAAAATGCAGCAGTCTGATTGGTCCTAGAACAATGCAGCAGTATGATTGGTCTGCAGGAGCCACCCAATCCAGCTCCAGATGGAAGTGAATCCACAACCTGATTGGCCTACAGGAGAATTCCGGAATTAGCCAATCACGTGCAGCCCATTGTGTAAATAGTGTATATACAGCAGATACTTTGGGGAAACTTTCATTCCTCCTCACCACTATGAGCCGAATAAAGAGCATAAAATCCACTCTCGACTCCGAGTATATTTCACTTTAGTTTAAAGTGCAATATCAAAGCTGGCTCACTCCTACCTTAGAGTCTTCCTGCCACAAGGGGGGGGGGGGAAGCTGAGAGAATGGAGGGGCAGGATAAGATGTCCCCGTGTATTCTTTTAAATTATTAGGAACTTGGAAAATGAAATTCTAACCGCAGTGTGGTGAGGAGCGTACACAGAATTTTAAACAGATGACAGATTGGCGGCCTGGAAGTGACTGTCTCAATTTGGCAGAATTTTTAGAACCACAGACCCTCTCTCTGAATAAGCAACATTAAGGGTTCTCTGAGTTCGTAGAGCAATCCGCTCTGCCATCTGCAAGAGGAAGACCTGAGGGCATCTAGGGCTCTGTCTTCCACGAGAGAGATCCGTGTGACATTTCATTGCCCGGCTCCCCGCTGCCTCTCTGCAAAGTTCCATTTCCAATGCTTCCACCGGACTGCAAGCCAACGCTGATCGAAAGGTCACCGCCATCCCAATTAACACTGCATTACGGAATTAACTGGTCATGTTCATACCTTGGGGAGCTTCTGGCAAGCTGCATCCTTCAGCCCACGGATTAAGCCTTGGATGCCACAACTTCATCTGCCCTGACATCAGTGCATGGACCATACTTGGAAAGATGCCCATGTAATCTCTTTTTCCTTTCTCCTGCTTTTCTGCAATGGCCTCTGGGATTTTCTTGGGCTGCAACTCATACAATCCCTGACCATTGGCTCTGCTGGCTGCGGCCGATGGGTTCCAGCCATGTCAGAAAGTTCACAGGTCCCCAGCCCTGCTTTTATTTTTTTAAAAAAGTTTTTATTTATACTTTCCAAGTTTGTACAGGTGAAACTCGGAAAATTAGAATATTGTGGAAAAGTTAATTTATTTCAGTAATTCAACTTAAAAGGTGAAACTAATATATGAGATAGACTCATGACATGCAAAGGGAGATATGTCAAGCCTTTATTTGTTATAATTGTGATGATCATGGCGTACAGCTGATGAAAACCCCAAATTAACAATCTCAGAAAATTAGAATATTAAATGAAATCAGCAAAACAAGGACTGCAAATAGGGCAATACTGGACCTCTGAGAAGTAGAAGCATGCATATGTACTCAGTACTTGGCTTGGGCCCCTTTTGCATCAATTGCTGCCTCAATGCGGCATGGCATGGACGCTATCAGCCTGTGGCACTACTGAGGTGTTATGGAAGACCAGGAAGCTTCAATAGCAGCCTTCAGCTCTTCTGCATTGCTCAGTCTCATGTCTCTCATCTTTCTCTTGGCAATGCCCCATAGATTCTCTATGGGGTTCAGGTCAGGCGAGTTTGCCGGCCAATCAAGTACAGTAATCCCATGGGCATTGAACCAGGTTTTGGTACTTTTGGCAGTGTGGGCAGGTGACAAAGTCCTGCTGGAAAATGAAGTCAGCATCCCCATAAAGCTCATCTGCAGAAGGAAGCATGAAGTGCTCCAAAATCTCCTGGTAATAAGGCTGTGTTGACCTTGGACTTAATGAAGCACAGTGGACCAACACCAGCTGATGACATGGCTCCCCAAATCTCTTTTCTGATGAGAGCAGCTTTTGCATCTCATTTGGAAACCAAGGACCCAGAGTCTGGAGGAAGAATGGGGAGGCACACAATGCCAGATGCTTGAAGTCCAGTGTGAAGTTTCCACAGTCTGTGTTGATTTGGGGAGCCACAGAGCCTGGGGCTTGCTGATCAGAAGGTCGGCGGTTTGAATCCCCTTGACAGGGTGAGCTCCCGTTGCTCGGTCCCTGCTCCTGCCCACCTAGCAGTTCCAAAGCACGTCAAAGGGCAAGTAGATAAACAGGGACCTCTCCGGCGGGAAGGTAAACGGCATTTCCATGCACTGCTCTGGTTCGCCAGAAGCGGCTTAGTCATGCTGGCCACGTGACCCGGAAGCTGTATGCCGGCTCCCTCGGCCAATAAAGTGAGATAAGCGCCGCAACCCCAGAGTCAGCCATGACTGGACCTAATGGTTGGGGGTCCCTTTACCTTTTAAGGACTCTATATGGGCTCTTGGATATGCCATAAGAGAAAGGGAGCAGTTTCTTCTTATAACAGGTTCAAACCCCACATTGGGCAAACGATTCCTGCATTGCAAGGAGTTGGACTAGATGACTCTCGTGGTCCCTTCCAACTCTAAATTTCTATGATTCTATGGTCTAGACACTGTTTTTATAGATGCTCATGTCTTTATTGTTAATCATTCCACAGTTCTTCAAGGGAAGTGAATCAAAATGAAATCTGGTGTTGCTGATATCTTCAAGGGGGGAGAAAGCAATCCAACTAACGTTAAACATTTTGTGGTCCCATATTAATAATTTTAAACCAGAGAGTGCATAAGTCTGCTGCTGAAAAATGGCAAAACAGCGAGGGCCTCGCTTGGTGAGATCACCCCCAGCGTCTGACCTGTTTTCTTTTTTCGCTCGTTATGTTATTGGCTTATCAAATGGTGGTATGAAAATGTAAATATTGTTGGGATGCAGGAGCAAACGCCATGTGTGATTTGGGCGCCCTGGGTTGCACGGCGTAAATCTCAACAACAGGTTTAACAAAACAAAGCAGCCCATCCGTTTGCTCAGCCCAATTATGTCTAGCAGAGACTTTGACCTGCGAGCTGATAACTTTGCAAGTTGAATCAGGAGCTGAATATGAAAGCATCAAATGTTTGTCTGGCTGCTGTTTGCTTAGAACTCATCGAGTGCCTGACTTATGAGATTGTCACAACGACACGGGAGGAAATGAGGTGCTTCGCCACAGTGGACCTCTAATTCAATTTATTTTTAGCAGTCAGCTACCTGTGTTTGTTCTTTGGTATACATTACCCTTATTCTCTCAACAACGGCATCCAATTAAAGTCTTGTGTTTAGAAGACCCAAGGGTGCAAAGCCAAGAGGAGATAAAATTAGTTGTGGCCTTGTTTCAACTTTTTTGATTTGCAAGTTTTCTATTTTGGAAAGGATTTGCGAGTTTTCTTGCCGGTGGAGGGAAATATTCTTACTCCACTTTGATCTTCCCGGATTGAATTGAAATACCCAGGAAATGCTCCCAGCGCCAACCTGTCACTGCCATCTTGAAGCAGAGCAGATTTGCATTGATCGCGCACTCAAAAGCGCCATCCATCACTTGTGCCTCTGGCACACCTTTCATCCTGGGATATCGATGCACCTTCCAGCTTGGGACATTAATGCGACCGCTTTGCATTTATTATGAGCTCCATGTACAATTATCTCCATGCTTCTTAATAAACAACAGTTAAACGGCCTGGTGTTTCAGCAGTGCAGCCTTATAGAGATAGCAAAGCTTTAAATCTACTTGCCCAGAGCCTGGTTAGTTCAGCCTTTGCTAACCTGGTGCCTTGCAATTGCTCTAGGCTGGGTAGGTACAAATTGTGGGTGTGTAATATGTATCTAGGGACGCGGGTGGCGCTGTGAGTTAAACCACAGAGCCTAGGACTTGTCGATCAGAAGGTCAGCAGTTCAAATCCCCGCGACGGGGTGAGCTCCCATTGCTCAGTCCCTGCTCCTGCCAACCTACTAGTTTGAAAGCACGTCAAAGTGCAAGTAGATAAATAGGTACCACTCCAGCAGGAAGGTAAACGGCATTTCCGTGCACTGCTCTGGTTCGTCAGAAGCAGCTTAGTCTTGCTGCCACATGACCCAGAAGCTGTACGCCGGCTCCCTTGGCCAATAAAGTGAGATGAGCATCGCAACCCCAGAGTCGGTCACAACTGGACCTAACGGTCAGGGGTCCCTTTACCTTTACCTTTAATATGTATCTGGTAAGCATGCAACACGTAAAATATCCCTGAGCCCACATACCCTCCAAGTGTACTGATTTTCCAGGGACAGTCTTGGAATTACAGAAGCCACCCCGGTTTTTTGTTTCATCCCACAATGTTCCAGGTTTCCTTTTTCCTCTCCTCCACATCTTGAGAACTATGACAAGTGGGGTGTGTGTAGGAGCAAAAATGAAGACCTGTATATCCTGAAAATAAAATACCTGCACCAAATGAAGGAAATGTTGTTGAAGCCCTTCCTATAATTTTGAAGGAAAAGGTCACCTAGGGTTGCCAAAAAGTGAAAATGGTTGAGTTTTGCTTTGTTTTTGTGCAAAATCTACACTTCTGACATGGCTATGTCTGGGAAAACTCAGACGTATGGGAGCCCTAATCAAACCACTTTAAATTCTTTGATTGCTTCCGCAGTTTGTGTGAAAGGGATCTAGGGGTCTTGGTGGAGCTGAACGAGCTGAACATGAGTCAACAGGGTGATGCAGCAGCAGCACAAAAAACAGTGACAATTTGTTGTTGACAAAGGATAGCTGGACATATAAAGGGCCCCATTACCTTCAGTAGGTTAGGGCCTCATCAAACCTAAATCTGGCCCTGGTCCCCCTGTAGTCAATGGAACTTACTACCAGGTAACTAGTTTGTCTCCCTGCTTATTTAACTTATATGCAGAATTCATCATGCGAAAGGCTGGGCTGGATGAAACCCTAGCCGGAATTAAGATTGCCGGAAGAAATATCAACAACCTCAGATATGCAGATGACACAACCTTGATGGCAGAAAGTGAGGAGGAATTAAAGAACCTTTTAATGAGGGTGAAAGCGGAGAGCGCAAAATATGATCTGAAGCTCAACATCAAAAAAAATGAAGATCATGGCCACTGGTCCCATCACCTCCTGGCAAATAGAAGGGGAAGAAATGGAGGTAGTGAGAGATTTTACTTTCTTGGGCTCAATGATCACTGCAGATGGTGACAGCAGCCACGAAATTAAAAGACGCCTGCTTCTTGGGAGAAGGGCAATGACAGGCCTAGACAGCATCTTGAGAAGTAGAGACATCACCTTGCCAACAAAGGTTCGTATAGTTAAAGCTATGGTTTTCCCAGTAGTGATGTATGGAAGTGAGAGCTGGACCATAAAGAAGGCTGATCGCCGAAGAATTGATGCTTTTGAATTATGGTGCTGGAGGAGACTCTTGAAAGTCCCATGGACTGCAAGAAGATCAAACCTCTCCATACTGAAGGAAATCAACCCTGAGTGCTCACTGGAAGGACAGATTGTGAAGCTGAGGCTCCAGTACTTTGGCCACCTCATGAGAAGAGAAGACTCCCTGGAGAAGACCCTGATGTTGGGAAAGATGGAGGGCACAAGGAGAAGGGGACGGCAGAGGACAAGATGGTTGGATAGTGTTTTTGAGGTTACCAGCATGAGTTTGACCAAACTGCAGGAGGCAGTGGAGGACAGAGGTGCCTGGCGTTCTCTGGTCCATGGGGTCATGAAGAGTCGGACACGACTAAACGACTAAACAACAACAACAAAACTAGTTTAAGATTTGTTGCTGTTGTTTAGTCGTGTCCGACTCTTCGTGACCCTCTGGACCAGAGCACGCCAGGCACTCCTGTTTGATGGTGGGACAGTGTTCTCGAAGCTACCAGCATGAGCTTGACCAAACTGCGGGAGGCAGTGGAAGACAGGAGTGCCTGGCGTGCTCTGCTCCAGGGGGTCACGAAGAGTTGGACACAACTAAACGACTAAACAATAACAAATTACTAACCTTGATCTGGACACTAGACTTCTCTGGATGTAGCCTAGAATAGCAGATGCTTTTTTTGCTGCTGCATCACCCTGTTGACTCAAGTTCAGCTTGTGGTCCACCAAGACCCCTAGACAGTGGCGTAGCGTGGGGGGTGCAGGGGGGCCGGCCGCACCAGGTGCAACATCGGGGGGGGGCGCGCTCGCCGCCTCCGGATTCGCCGAAGAGCCTCGGGCGCAGGCTGTAGCAGAGCCCCATGTCTCGCAGAACCGACGAGCTGTGTGCGCATCCGGGCTGAAGGCATCCGGCAGGCAGCGGCTCTCAGCGCTCGCCGCGGTCCCCGCGCGTCAGGGCCGCGGAGGGCGCGCCAGGCAGCCCCTCCTCACAGCCCCGCCGCCGCTGCAGCTGCTGGGCCATGTTGCATTTTCCTCGCCTCTCTGCCCTCCTCCTCCTCCGGGCAAGCGGGGTCGTTTGGACGGCAGCGCCAGCGGCAACTCGCCTCAGATCACCTGACACGGACCCGCCGTCGTGGCTACCTTACTGTAAATACCCCAGCCCAGGCAGCAGCAAGAAGAAGCTGGCAGCGGCGGCAGGTTAGGGGTTAGGGGGCGCAATATTACTTGCCTTGCCCCGGGTTAGGGGGCGCAAATTACTTGCCTTGCCCCGGGTGCTGACAACCCACGCTACGCCGCTGCCCCTAGATCCCTTAGTTAGTTTGGGCCCCGTTCCCCAATCTGTTCAGGATATTTTGAATCTCGATTAACCAGTTTATAATTAAATGTTGTAGCCCAATGTATTGGTTTAGGGTCCTGTATATGCTGCAGTTGTGTATTCAGAGAAGCTTCGAATTGTAGAGTTGCAGGGGCAAGGAGTTGTCTTCGAAGCTTGTATGGGCTTTCTCCAGGCCACAGTAGCTGTGATAGGACACCCAAGTACATAACAACAACAACAACAACAACAACAATTTTATTATTTATACCCTGCCCACATGTCTGTCTTGTTGGCATGCAAATCCACTGTGAAGAAGCAGAGCCAGCAAGAGACATTTTGCTGCCTGAGGCAGAACAGCAAACAGCGTGAACCTCCCAAGTCAAAGGGCATCGTTATTTTAATGCCTGAGGCAAAAAGAAATCCAGAAATGTCTCTCCCTGACTGTAAAAATACAGTAAGAATTCCATGCAGTAACATCAAACAAAGAATCTTGCGGCACCGATAGGCTAATGAATTCATTATGACATCTGAAAGAAACACTCAGCTGTACAGCTGTGAATATTGAGTGCATTATACAAATGAGACACTAGATGGAGATGGTGAGCTAATGGCAAATTCAATATATTTTTTCCAAACTTTTTTTTTCTTTTTTAAAATAAGCATTTTCACAGGTGTGTGTGTTTTTAAAAATGAAATGCAGAAAAGGATAAACAGCGATAATAATAATAATAATAATAATAATAATAATAATAATAATAATACAGTGGTGCCCCGCAAGACGAATGCCTCGCTAAACGAAAAACCCGCAAGACGAAAGGGTTTTCCGATTTTTTAGCGGCTTCGCAAGACGAATTTCCCTATGGGCTTGCTTCGCAAGACGAAAGCCCATAGGGAAATCTCCGGGGACAGTGGGGAAGCGCAGCGCGCCTTCTCCTCTGTTCCCGGACCTGTCCTAAGGCTTGCGGTGGGAGGTCCGGGAACAGAGGGGAAGGCGCGAAGGGCTTCTCCTCTGTTCCCGGGGCTTGCGGTGGGAGGAGGGTTTTTCCTCCCCACCGCCAACATTCAGAACAGCATTCTGAATGTTGGCGGTGGGGAGGAAAGCCCTCCTCCCACTGCAAGCCTTCAGGACAGGTCCGGGAACAGAGGGGAAGGTGCGCAGCGCTTCTCCTCTGTTCCCGGGGCTTGCGGTGGGAGGAGGGTTTTTCCTCCCCACCGCCACATTCAGAACAGCATTCTGAATGTTGGCGGTGGGGTGGAAAGCCCTCCTCCCACCGCAAGCCTTCAGGACAGGTCCGGGAACAGAGGGGAAGGTGCGCAGCCTGCTGCCCCGCGCGAGGGGCGCTCTTAAGCAGAGCGCCCCTCGCGCGGGGCCGACATTCACCGCTTGGAGAGCCCTGCGGGGAAGTCCTGCAGGGTTCCCCAAGCGGCGAGTGTCTGCGCCACGCGAGGGGCGCTCTTCTTAAGAGCGCCCCTCGCGCGGGGCAGCAGGCTGCTATCCGCAGCTTGGAGAGCCCTGCGGGGAAGTCCTGCAGGGCTCCCCAAGCTGCGAATGTCTGCCCCTCGCGCGGGGCAGCAGGCTGCTATCCACAACTTGGAGAGCCCTCTGGACCTCTTCTGAAGGCGGGTGGGGGGCAAAAGTCTTTGTCCCCCCTGCCTGCCTTCCCGGGGGATTTTAAAATGCTGGCGGGCGGCAGCGCTGCCGCCCGCCAGCATTTTAAGATCGCCCCGGACAGCGGAGAAGTCTCCGCTGTCCCGGGAAGGGGGGGGGAAGCAAAGACTTTCGCCCCCCCACGTCGGCCTTCAGAAGAGGTCGGGGGACAGACTGTCCCCAAACCTGGTCTGAAGGCGGTTTCCATAGGAACGCATTGATTGATTTTCAATGCATTCCTATGGGAAACCGTGCTTCGCAAGACGAAAAACTCGCAAGACGAAAAGACTTGCGGAACGAATTAATTTCGTCTTGCGAGGCACCACTGTAATAATAATATTTTTTTATTGTCACTACACCACCTGTGTGCAGTGAAATTAAATGAGCCCCCCATACACTCAGTCTTGTTTGCGCTCTGTGTGCTTGTCAGAAGACAATTGCACCACTGTTTTTTTCCATTCAGCAGCCCAACAGCCCACAGATAAAAACTGGGGTTAAAAATAATGTGGTTAACAGCTGTTGATACAGATGTCCTGGGCCCGTTGTTGTTCAGCATCTTTATAAATTATTCGGATGAAGGAATTGAGGGGATGCTCATCAAATTTGCAGATGACACCAAACTGGGAGGGGTTGCTAATGCCACAGAAGACAGAATCAGAATTCAAAATGACCTTAGCAAATTGGAGAGCTGGGCGCAAGCTAACAAAATAAATTTCAATAGGGACAAATGTCAGGTTCTGCACTTAGGCAGGAAGAACCAGATGCACAAATATAGGATGGGGGACACCTGGCTTACTAGTAGTACATGTGAAAGGGATCTAGGGGTCTTGGTGGACCGCAAGCTGAAAATGTGTCAACAGGGTGATGAAACAGCGAAAAAAGCTAATGCTATTCCAGGCTGCATCCACAGAAGTCTAGTGTCCTGATCAAGGGAAGTAATAGTGCCACTCTATTCTGCCTTGGTCAGTCCACACCTGGAATACTATGTCCAATTTTGGCCACCACAATTTAAGAAGGATGTTGACAAGCTGGAACATGTGCAGAGGAGGGCAAGCAAGATGGTCAAGGGTTTGGAAACCAAGCCTTATGAGGAACAGTTGAAGGAGTTGAGTCTGTTTAGCCTGGGAAAGAGGAGACAGAGAGGAGATACGATGTTGTTGTTTAGTCGTTTAGCTGTGTCTGACTCTTCGTGACCCCCTGGACCAGAGCACGCCAGGCACTCCTGTCTTCCACTGCCTCCTGCAGTTTGGTCAAACTCATGCTGGTAGCTTTGACAACACTGTCCAACCGTCTTCAAATATCTTAAGGGCTGTCACATGGAGAAGGGAGCATGCTTGTTTTCTCCTGCTCTGGAGGAGAAAAACTTTCTGACAGTAAGAGCTGTTCAGCAGTGGAACAGACTCCCGAGAGAGGTGGTGGACGGCCATCTGTCATGGATGCTTTAGTTGAGATTCCTGCACTGCAGGGGTTGGACTAGATGACCCCGGGGTACCTTCCAGCTCTAAGATTCTATGATTATCACAGGCACCCTGACGTTGGTAGCCAATTTTTATTGAGCTCTAGTGATACCAAAAGGATGTAGAATATTTCTCTATCCACTTTCTCCTGGCCACTCATCATTTGATGCCCTTATATCATGCTCATCTTCTCTCTGAACGAAAAGCCCCAAATGCTACCCCCTCGCTCCATCTCCTTGATC
This sequence comes from Podarcis gaigeae, assembly GCF_964106915.1. Classification (NCBI taxonomy): domain Eukaryota; kingdom Metazoa; phylum Chordata; class Lepidosauria; order Squamata; family Lacertidae; genus Podarcis; species Podarcis gaigeae. The sequence goes on from NC_139685.1 coordinate 74,481,348, forward strand.
ACATTGCTTGCCATTTCCAGAACCTTTTCCAACTCTGCAAAAACTTTCCTAAGCGAAGCGACCAGAACTGGATCACAGCCTTCCACTTCCCCATGGGAACTGCTGCCATCAATCTTCACCCTCCCCTTGGACCTATTTTCCATGTCTGGCAACTAACCCACAAGCCTGCATAGGAGCCAACTCCTAGGGACCAAGGCTGGGGCACTCAAAAGTTGATGGGCGTTGCCATTCAAATGGTGTGCATCATGTGATTGATTATGCAGGGCAGGGCTCACCTGAGCCACCCCCCAATTTATATTCCAGTCGGCACCCCTGCAAGCTGGGAAGTGAAAAGTCAAGGATTAATCTGAGCATACAGAGGGGAGCGGGACGTGGGTGGTGCTGTGGGTTAAACCACACAGTCTAGGGCTTGCCGATCAGAAGGCCGGCAGTTCGAATCCCCGTGACGGAGTGAGCTCCCGTTGCTGGGTCCCTGCTCCTGCCAACCTAGCAGTTTGAAAGCACATCAAAAGTGCAAGTAGATAAATAGGTACCACTCTGGCGGGAAGGTAAACGGCGTTTCCGTGCGCTGCTCTGGTTCGCCAGAAGTGCCTTAGTCCTGCTGGCCACATGACCTGGAAGCTGTACGCCGACTCCCTCGGCCAGTAAAGCGAGATGAGCGCCACAACCCCAGAGTCGGCCACGACTGGATACCTTTACCTTGGGGAGCAGTAGAGCATGCTACTCTGAATCTTAGGATTATGGATTCACGTCCCACACTGGGCAAAAGATTCCTGCATTGGAGGGGGTTGGACTAGATGACCCTGTGGTCCCTTTCCAACTCTACAATTCTATGAGTCTATCAACAGCTATTCCATACATTTCCCAACCCTTTAGTGGGCTTTTAAGATCAGGCTCTGCAGCCGCCTGGGTCAAGCAAAGCCTTTAGAAGTTCCGACCAGCAAGTATCTGAGGCAAGCGGTCCCATCTAACAATTATTTTTGGAATGCATCGAACATTTCACTCTAGAGTTCCCCAGTTTTCCTGCCAAATGAAAGGGTCAGAAGACAGATTGCTGAAAGAGTATTAGCTGAGCACCGTCCTGGTGGGAGGGAGGCTTAGATGCATGCTGTGGAGTCTGATGCAGCAAACGTCAGCAAACAGCCTTGGCCAATGGGGCAACCAGTTGCTTGCGCTGAAGTACACAAAGAATAATATAAATACCCAGAGCAAATTGCTGGAGCATCCGAGGAATTTCAGGACAGAGGAAGAGGAGCAAAAGCAATCAAGTCACCGTGAGTAGACTTTTCATTAAGCTTCTCTTACAATTCGTGTCTTGCAGGTAACTTGAACGACGCCCTTACTTGCAAGCCGAACGTCACATCTGGCTAGCTTTGTTGGAGGGGATTTGTTCTAAAGATGTTAATTGCAAATGTGTTTTATGTATCTCCCAGGGCAGATGATATTTGTGCGGTTTCTACCTTTGGGTGTTTGCCATCTTTTGCCAAGTTGCGATAGCGCTGTGCTGCAGGTACCCCCAGGTAGTTCCTTGCTTCTCTCTGTGAATTACTTCTAGCTATAGCTGCAAAGTGCTCCGCACAGATTCATCACCAGGGAGGGTGCTTGGGAATGGGGATCTTTTCCAGCAGATAAGCTTGCTGCTGATGTGAGCACTGAATGCCTGAGTAATGCACTCTTTGCAAAAAGAACACTTTCCACTGCAGTTAAAAAAAACCTGCTGTTGGATGAGCATCAGTAGATACATTTTTTTTTTTTTTGTAAAAGGCAGTGGGTGACTCTGTTTTGTCTAGTAATAACTGATTCCCCATGGAAGAAATAGCAGGTTTTTTCCAGCAGCCTTAGGAGGAATGTCTGCAGTTATCCAGATGTAAGTATGACCAGTTTCAGGGATTGGAATGCAGGAGGTAAATGTACCCGCCCCAGTTATATGTGGGCTGGGATGAAGAGCACAGCAATCATGTCTCCAGGGACCCCTTTTTAACTCCCATATAAGCAAATAGGTGCTAGCTGGTCAGTCCAATGGGGAAAAATACAATTCAGTACTTGGAGACACCGTTAGGGTGGGCAGCAGCAAACCTTGCTCCCTGCCACTGGTGGAGCCCAGTAACCTCTCTTCCAAAGCGTTCCAAGTCCTGCTCAAGCCCCCACTTAAAGCAATCCCATTAAAACAACATGGGAATTAAAACAGGAGACAGGACGAGAGATCAAGGGAACGGCTGCGAAAATAGGCGTGTCTTCAAAAAGCTGGTGGAATGGCCAATGCAGGAAGCGCATGCTGCAATACTATTGCTACCAGTGAAAAAGCCCATCTCCGCATTAACAGGAGACCATGGCAAGCCCACGCAGGTTCCATTTCTTGATCTTAATGCTGTTAATGGCCAAGGGAGGGGAAGTTGGTATTTCCCATGACCTGGTTCAGAGTAGTTTGAGGCTTTGCTTTTAAGCAACAAGATCTCGAAACTGGCTCGGTGGGTAGTAAAGAAAGTGTGCAAGTCCTTCAACATCAGCACGATATGTATGTGTTAAGGGGCACACCTGTTGTCTGCACACCTGTGGCTTTCATAGTCTGCCCATGTGAAACTTGGTTATTCAAGGCAGTCCTGTAGGAATGGCCCAATACAGTGGTACCTCGGGTTAAGAACTTAATTTGTTCTGGAGGTCCGTTCTTAACCTGAAACTGTTCTTAACCTGAAGCACCACTTTAGGTAATGGGGCCTCCTGCTGCCTCCATGCAATTTCTGTTCTCATCCTGGGGCAAAGTTCTTAACCCGAGGTACTATTTCTGGGTTAGCAGAGTCTGTAACCTGAAGCGTCTGTAACCCGAGGTACCACTGTACTAGAAAACAACACCTTACAATTCCTGCCTTTGCAGAACTTCCCAATGCTCTTTTTCTTCCCTTCCTCCCTCCCTCTGCAGATTTTATTGAGGCAGTGAGGCTCCAGGCATCACTATGGCATACCAAAGGTCCCTCCTGCTTTCTCTGTGCATAATGCTCACCATCAGCATGCATCTATCAAGCGCTCAGCACTGGTCCCACGGCTGGTACCCCGGAGGGAAGAGAGAGATCGATTTGCCACAAAGTCCAGAGGTACGCCAATGCTGTCCTTACCCTGGCATTGCCTGCCTAAGTCAGTTGAGCTGCCTAAGCCCACTCTCTCTCTCTCGCTCTGAATTCAGGTCTCTGAAGATATCAAATTATGTGACGGGGAAGACTGCACTTATTTGAAGATCCCGAGGGATAAAATTGTGAAGACTCTGCTGGTAAGCAAGCGAGTGGCACTGTAGATTCAGAGAGTCTTTGGAGGAGAGCAGAGTGAGATTAATCTTTGCAGGCCTTTGCAAATTCCTCTTGGGATTGGCTCATTTAAGGCAGCTGGTGACAACTAAAAGGAGCTGGATCTTAAAGCTTCAGAGGCACATCACTTAATGCCAGCTGCTGGGGGGGGGGGAGCACTGGGAAAACGCTGAGCTTCCAGTAAGACCACAAACTGGGAAGGAGGGCTCTGCACCAGTGCTGATCTTTGTCCCATGGCACCTGGTCTTCAGAAAAATCTCTAAATGTGGTGTTGTGTTTCCAGTGAGAAAGAGTAATATGACAGCGATGGTGATTTCTTAACTGCTCTTTAGGTAAGGCAAACAATATATATATTCCGATGCTAAAATCAGTTAAAACAATTAACAATCAGAAGAATGGGGTGGGTCCTTACAAAATTATCTCAGGTGTCAAATAAAAAGGATTAAAAGGTGTAACTTCGGCATGTGATGAAAGCTGTATCGTGAAGGTGCCAAGGGAGGGAATTCTGCTGTTTGGAGACTCTCCTGGGCCACCACAATCCCAAAGTAACCAGAATGGCTGAACTAAACAGGGTGGATGTGGAGGGTTAGGTTATTGGTTTGGGTTTTCTTGTTCTTGTTTTCATCATGTATTTTGTGCTTTTATGTTGTATTTTTATGCTGAGAACTGCCCTGTGATCTGCAGAGGAAGGGCAATATACAAATAATAATAATAATAATAATAATAATAATAATAATAATAATAATAATACCAAGAGGGCCTTATTGTGCAGATCTTAACACCCAAGGGTTGGGTGACCTCCCCTACTCCAGCCTAATTTTGTTGATATATCAGGTGGCAACTTGCCGTGCATGCGTCTCCACAGATCAGACACTGATCAGGGACTATTTTCTCATGCTATATCCTTTTCATGCACAACCCTTTTCAACAGAATCAGTTCATGTATGAATCATTTAGCTAGTATTTGCATGCATGGGGACTAGTTCTGCATCTGCTCCCTGCTAAGATGTTTTCAGACCAAAGTAGATCCTTGTTCATTCTGGAACATTCAATTCCTTATTGCTGATATGCTGTGCATTCATTTTAACAGGCCGACATGCTAGCAAGACAACTTCAGAAGAAAAAATGATGCCCCTTTGCATGTTTTTTTGGGAAACGTTTTGCATCTGAACAGATGACCCACCCCTCCTCTTCAGCTTAACGTGTTCTGTTTGTGGGAGTGATTTGCTCAGCCCATTGTTAAATTCTCAAGAACACTGTAGCAGTCTTTACTCAAATTCCCAGCATGTGAACGTACTACTCTAGTGACTGAAAAAAGTATTTGTGTTTACTGTTGTCCAGTCAGAATAAAGATTTGCAGGGAGTTCTCTTTATGCACTTGTAAAACTCAATTATGTTGAATAAAATACTTTATTTTGCTACACACACACCTGTGTTTGCACTCTGCATGTGTGGCCAAAGACACATCACCATTTACAGGTTTCAAGCTGCACTTCGTAGGCCACTTAATCTAAAGTTGCAGGGAAATTCGAAGCATGGCCCACGACACATGGTTAAAGTGTCGAATCTATCTCAGAAGAGCTAGCGATGGCCACCAGGTTGAAAGGCTTGAAAAGAGGGCGAGGCAAATTCATTGAGGGTAAGGCTATTAGTGGCTGCTAGCCAAGGTGACACGATGCCTCTCAATAGCAGTTGCTGGGAATAACAAGTGGGGAGACTGCTGTTGCACCCATGTCCTGCAAGGGGGCTTCCCATGGGCATTTGGTTAGCCACTGTGAGCACAGACTCAAAGAAGTGTAGAGTTGGAAGGGACCACGAGAATCATCTCGTCCAATTCTCTGCAATGCAGGAATCCTTTGTCCAATGTGGGGCACGAACCCAAGACCCTGAGATTAATCAGAGTCTCGTGCTCTTCTGGACTAGATGGGCGTTTGGTCTTATTCTGTAAGCTCTTCTTGCATGCTTCTGATTGCAGGTAGTTTGGAAGCGAGAAGGGGATTCTCCAAAGAGTGTTTTGTACCGTCAGACCACGGATGGCGAACCTGCTGTTCCATCAGCCTCAGCCAGTACAGTGGTACCTCGGGTTAAGAACTTAATTCGTTCTGGAGGTCTGCTCTTAACCTGAAACTGTTCTTAACCTGAAGTACCACTTCAGTTAATTCAGCTAATGGGGCCTCCCGCTGCTGCGCGATTTCTGTTCTCATCCTGAAGCAAAGTTCTTAACCCGAGGTACTATTTCCAGGTTAGCGGAGTCTGTAACCTGAAGCGTGTGTAACCCGAGGTACCACTATATAGCACAGAAGAAGATATGGAGGGCCACTTCTAATGGCTTCATATAGATATTAGATAGCATTGGGGATAAAACAGGGCCCACAGCATAACAAGGAGAGGGCTGAACATCACTTTCCTGGTGCTTCAGTTGGAACTGCAACAACTGTGGAGTCAAAGTCTCTCAGAAGATGAGCGACATTATACCCAAAATGTGCAGCCAATTGGCCAAGGTCAGCCCTCAAGAGCTCCAGGGATCCTTCCCCCTCTGAACTATCCAAAAGATACCTCCCAATCAGGTATCAAGCTGTAATATGCTTTCTTTGCCACTCACATTGCCGCATGTGCACTAAGCGGTGTTTGGTTAGCCTGAGAACAAGAATCCACCCTGTTCCACCCCCATTTCCATGCTTCCTCCCCAACGGTCACTCACCTTTCTGTGCCCAATCCCCACTGAGAAGTTTTGTGGCCCCTCTTTGCCATAGACCTTTAAAATGCTCAGGACATAGCGAATGAAACCACTAAGAGAAACCCAATATTTTATTACGGAAAAACGGCAACAAAGTCTTCAAGAAGGGCACCAATGTTCTGGAAGTATAAAACCCCAAAGATATACATCTTTCAGCGTGAATGTCTCAAAGCAGTCTTATTGATGAAATTGAGCAAGCCAGTCCTGGTCCCCGCAACGTGACTCTGGCAGCTGGATGGAAAGGACACTCAACCACTCTGGCAGGGAATACCAGGACGCCCAGGCTCCTCTGGTATGAGCTGCTAAGGCAAGAAGCTCCGCTTGGCTATCCTTCCTTCCTTATCAACGGCAAAATTATAGTTGCGGGGGTTGTCTAGGCACTCCTCAATCCGCTCATCTATATTTTCAGGGGTGATGAAGTTCTTGGCTTCTTCCTGCATCAACAAAAGAGGAAAAGAAGGCATTTTACAAACACAGTATTTCTCCCCCTGAACAACACTCCAAACACACAGAGTTGTCCGTTTCAAGTCTTTTGTCATTATTTCATCAGCACCCAAAGGGTTGGAGAAAAGGCAGCAGTGGCCTTCAGTAAACCCCCCCAGCGCTGTATTTGGACTCCTACCACTTTTAACCCAGCCACACCCTCCTCTGGTAGCCTAAAACAATAGCCAAATGATCCCGGTTTCTCTTTGATTTTGTGTCCCCCAAACATCATCAAAACTAGGTAGCATTTTGACATTTAACCAGACCGCAGTAGCAAAAAGATTGCTCCAAGGAAGAAGTGTCAAAGTGAAGGCAGCTGTTTGCAGCATGTTGGCTTCCCTACCTGCAACTGGAGCACCTCTTTCTCCTTCTCCTTGAGAATTTCTTCCATATAGGTAGCCCGATTCTGGGCTCCTTGCCGTCGGCGTTCTTGATCAGCTGCTTCTTCCTTCCGGACGCGCTCCTCCCTGGGGTTAGGGACACAGAAGGAACTTAGCACTTGCTGCTCTCCACACAACAGAAACAGCCAAAGGCCAAGAAGAGTAATGAAATCAACAGCAGATTTAAAAATCGACACGCCATGCTCACCTCCGTTCCCGTAGACGTCTGTTCTCTGCGTCATTCCAGGCCATCAGCTCTTGATGCTCCTTGTTAGCAGCCTCCTCTCTCTGCTTCCACACTTCCCCATACTTCTCTGCATAATGTTTCCGCAGCACCTCTTCTTTGAACTCGCCTCTGGTAGAGAGCATAGGAGGGAATGTTAAAAAAGCAGCTGCCCCTTTGTTACTGATATCGTCCCTGCAGAGGCAAGAGTCACAAGGGCCCCATGTGTCATATGCAGGGTTGTGATCCTCCAGATGTCACTGAACTACAACTCCCATCACAGGTCCCCCAACCCTGACGAATGCCTATCAATCATTCAGAACTTATGTTTGCGCAGCTGTGTTTTTTTATCTTGTGTTTTTATGCTGTGAACTGCCTGAACTCTTCAGATGAAGGGTGGTATACACATTTAATATATAAATAATAGAATCCTCTACCATGCAGGAATCTCAACTAAATCAATGTGACAGGTGATCATCCAAACTCTGCTTAAAACCCTCCAAGAAGGGAGAGCCCACCACCTCCCGAGCAAGACTGTCAAACAGCTCTTACTGTCCGAACGTTCTTCCTGATGTTTAAGTTTGAATCTCCTTCCTTGGAGCTTTCAGCCATTGGTTCAAGTCCTGGCCTCTATGTGACAGCCCTTCAGACATTTGAAGCAGTGTTAGAAATTGAAATATGAAAGCTAGGATCTAAATGGCACCTTAAACCTAGGTTATGGATGCAACATTGGAATGTCTAGGCACACTTTTTTAATAACAAGAATATAAAGCTGAAAATGAACTGCAGCTAAAATATTATGTTCATTTATCACATGGTCTAGTCCTTCCCCTGCCCACCCCCTTAATATTTTTAAGAGGGTCTCTTCTCCAGTTTTCAGAGAGTACCTGGAAGTGAAGAGGCAGAAAAACATCCTCCTTTCCTTCCACTCTACAGTTTTAATCTGAAATCTTAGGCACAGTACTGTGCCCAGAGCTCAGAAACTACTTAGGCTAATGAAATGCCACCGCCGCAAAAAAAAAGCACCTAAAACAATGGCTGTCACGCCATGTGTTGGAGATAAGCAGTGTCCAGTGCACAGCGGAATGATGAAAAGTACGTGCCAACATGCTCTATATTACTTTATTTACACTTCAAAGCTGGTAATTTACAGAAAAACATTTTCCCTCTGCCGGAGCAGAGAAAGGCATCCTCTCTCCTCTAAAGCACGGAGAGAATCACACTGAACTGCAAAGAACAGTGAAAAACAGGAAACCAGTGTACGTCACATCCAGTCTCCTTTCCCGTGAGAAAACCCAACAGCACTTGACTGTGGAATGTAAACATTGTCTTGTGACAAGCACTTCGCTGCTCAGTGAAGGAAGCAGAAACCAACATCCTCCCCCTTTCTGTGAACATCACTGGGCAGCGTGTTCGTACAATATCAGTACAAACCCAACTTCTGCACATAGGTACAGTGTTGATCCCTTGATACAATCTTGGACAATACATCAGCAGGAATTTCATTACCTGGCATATAGGACACAGTTACGAGTCCCTTCTGAATACGTTCCCTAGCATGTTGCAACTTCAATTGCAAGTGCTTCGTGCTTTGCTTACAACCTTCAGAATTCAGCAAAGCCAAACATGCTTTGTTGTCCTGGTAAACCTGGATTGGACATTTGACAGGAATTTTTATGTCTTTGCACAATTGTAACAACCATTCACAATCCTTTAGTGAATAAGACAGTGCATTCAGTTCAGCTTCACAAGTACTTAAGCTAACTGTTGTTTGCTTCTTGCATGACCAATCAAACAGACCCTGATTGTACTTATAGCAAACTCCAGACGTACTTTTCCTGTCTGTAGTGTCACTTCCAAAACTTGCATCTGCAAATATCTCAAGACCACCAGACTTCTGATTGTTAAATCTCAGTCTGTAATGCATAGTGCCTTTCAAATACCGCGCTATGCGTTTCAGAGCTTTCCAATCCTTAACAGTAGGATTGTTGACTTGTCTGCTTAGCAAATTACAGCTAACAGCAATGTCAGGTCTTGAACATCTGGCAATGAAGTTTAGCTTGCCTAGCACACTTCTGTACAGTGTAGTGTCAGAAAATGCTTCTTCAGTGTCATCTACCTGATAACCTGTTGTCATCGGTGTGTCTACAGGGTTAGCATCCATCAGGTTTAGTTTGCTTAACACATCAGCAATTTTACGTGACTGGTGTACTAGAATGTTACCATCTTGATCTCTCTCTATTTCCAAAGATAGGTAGTTGTTTACCTCACCAAGATCTTTTATGTCAAAGTGCTCTTTCAGTTGAGCTAGGGCGTTATTGTACATTGTTACATCTTCCCAAAAGAATAAAAGATCATCAACATAAAACAAACAATACAGTTTCTTTTGCCCCTCCTCTTTGACAAATACACATGGATCAGCTTTCCCTTGCTTAAAACCTAGAGAAAACAATACTTCAGTGAGTTTTGTGTGCCAACACCGTGCACTTTGTTTGAGACCATAAAGGGACTTCTTCAGAGCACAAACAAATCCCTGTTTTACCTGTACGCCATCAGGTGGAAGCATATAAAGTGATTCATCTAGAGATCCGTACAGAAAAGCTGTATTCACATCATGGTGACTAATGTGTAGATTCTCCTCTGCAGCTAGCTTGAGCATAAGCCTAATGCTCTCATACCTCACGGTGGGTGAGTAGGTCTCGTGATAGTCTTCACCTGGTACCTGTGCAAAACCTCTGGCTACCAATCTGGCTTTGTGTCTGACTATCTTGCCATTTTGATCTGTCTTCGCTTTGAAGACCCATTTGCTTCCAAGCAGTTTCATTCCTGGAACTACTGGAACAAGGTCCCATGTTTTGTTCCTTTCCAAGGAATCAAGCTCAGCCTTCATGGCATTTAACCATGGCTCAGCTTCCTTTGAATCCAAATCCTGGATTTCTTGGAAACTTGAAGGTTCAAACACCTTCTTGGAGCTTTTAACAGCTGTTACTGCTATCTTAGCAAACTCATCAGCAAATCTCTTTGGAGGTCTGCCTTTTGTGGCTCTCTGTGACCTGCGAATTAGCCTTAAGTCTTCAACACTCTCCTCTTCCTTCTTAGGAGAAAAGTGACCTATTGTGAACAATGGTTCCTCCAATTCTTGATCAGAGCTTTCAGAGGGTCGCATAGAGGCTTTCGCACTCTTGAAATCCTCTGAATCACCCGATTCAGTTTCAGACTCAGACTCAGAACCTTCATCAGTGGGTGTGGGTTGTTGCGGTTGCTTTTGACTATCCTCAGTTTCATCACTGTCATCAGGATAACATTGGAAAATTCCCACATTCTCCCCCCACTTGGCATTGTACTCAACACTTCTTGTGAGCTTAATTGTCTTAGAGTCAGTCATCATTATTCTGTAAGACCCTTTCTGATAACCTAGAAAGATACCATGCAATCCACGCTTGTCTAACTTGGAGTTTTGTGGTGAGTGAACCCACATGTCAGAACCAAAAATTTTCATGTGTTTGATGTATGGCTTCTTGCCAAACATCTTCTCATAGGGGGTACAACCAATCGCTGAAGATAACCTGCGATTATAACTGTAAGTGAAACATGAGAGAGCTTCGGCCCAATAACTCTCTGGAAGATTGGCATCATGCAGCAAGGTTTTTAACCCTTGAAGCAATGTCTGATTTGCTCGTTCCGCAAGTCCATTCTGCCATGGCGAGCGAGGACTAGACAAATCGTGTTGAATTCCTTTCTCAGTCAGAAAAGCTTCAAACTGCTGAGAAGTGAATTCTCCCCCGCGATCACTGAAAAGAGTCTTTACCTTCTTACCATGCACATTTCCCAACCAAGCACAGAATTCCTTGAACCTTGGAAAAGCCTCTGATTTCTGCTTGAGATTGTACACATAAATATACCTGGAAAATGCATCAATGAGAACCATGAAGTACCTGTTTCCACCCAAAGAGGGCGCTAGTGGTCCAACCAAATCAGCATGAACAACCTGGTATGGTTCTGTAGCTTGCCTACTAGACACCTTACCTTTCGCAGCCATTTTTACCTTGTTTGCTGCGCATGCCTTGCACTTCATGTGGTACCTGCAGGGTTTAATAGTCATACCTTCAACCAAGGCAGGCATTTTAGATACTGCCTCAAAATGCAAATGACCAAATTTTCGATGAAAATCGTGAATACATTCTGCATGCAAACTTTTGTTAGAACCTGCAATGCAACAAGTGTCATCCTGCACAACATCATCAAAATACAAAACATACAAACGATCAACATATTCAGCATGCAATACATAATCATTTTTCTTTGTGATGATGCACCTTTTGTTCTTAAAGGAAACGTCAATTTTCCGCTCATTCAGCTGTCCATCGCTGAGCAGATTATGCTTGGCATCTGGCACATAAAGCACATCCTGTATCGATAAGTCCAAACTGTGAAGAACAACAGTTCCGTAGCCTTTACTGGGGATTGTGTGGTCATCCGCCTGGTGAATCGCACCTTCCTGCGGTGTAAAAGACACGAACAGTCGCTTATCGTTGCACATGTGATGCGTTGCAGCCGAATCAACAACGAAGAAAGATCTAGACGTCTTCTGGACCTCTGCAACCTTTGGAGTGAAGCGTGAGACCATTGCCTTGTGCTGCGTTGTCCTGGACACCGGACCTTTGCCTTTGCCTCGGCCTTTTCCACGCGATGAGCTTTCGCTGCGCTGCTCTGTCTTGGCCCTGGGATTTCTGCATTCCCTCTTCATATGGCCTAGACGTCCACACGAGTAGCATTTCACTGCCTTCAAAGCTTTGGCGCCATCTGGTGGTTCCACTGCACTCTGGGATGACGTCTGTGAAGACTCCCCCTTGCCCATGCAGCTATCACCCTGGCGGTCTGCTTCATTCTGAATCATGGCAGTATCACAGGCTACTCTGAGCTGAGCATGTGGCTGATTGGCATCAGATTCCCCACTTGCATCAGCCAGCCTTCTGCAGCTAGCCATCATGACTTTGGCATTAGCCTTCTGCGTCATCTCTGCTGCTGTAAATCAGGCTGCTTCATACAAGCTGTGTCTGTGTACAGCTGCTTCAATCCAAAAGCAAATTCAAAAACAGCCTCTGCTTTGTGAACCTGTGCCTTTCTGCTTAACTGCTTTGCTTATCTGCAGCTGCTTCAAACCGCATTCCAAAGGCAAGTTCAAAAGTGAAAGTTCTCTCTGCTGTCTTAAATTCATGCTGCGACACTGCTGCAGCTGCTTTACTTTCGATTTCCCCCAGCATAGGAAAAATTTATCCTTCTAGCCTTTTGCCTGTGCCACGGCAAAACCGGCTATAAAAGTTCAAAGTCCAGCCATAAAGCCATTAATTAGAAGCTGGCAGGCTGCCCGGAGCTGTAGCACATACCTCATCAAATCATCTTGACGCGCAGAGATATCGTCCGATCCGGCCCTCTGCTTTCCGATCCTTTGCCGGCACTCCAATTCTTTGCTCCTTTGTTCCTTTGCCAGGAGCCCGACTTCTGGAGTCCATTCTCAAAACACTGCGTTTTTCTGGGCCCGGAACCAAATGTTGGAGATAAGCAGTGTCCAGTGCACAGCGGAATGATGAAAAGTACGTGCCAACATGCTCTATATTACTTTATTTACACTTCAAAGCTGGTAATTTACAGAAAAACATTTTCCCTCTGCCGGAGCAGAGAAAGGCATCCTCTCTCCTCTAAAGCACGGAGAGAATCACACTGAACTGCAAAGAACAGTGAAAAACAGGAAACCAGTGTACGTCACATCCAGTCTCCTTTCCCGTGAGAAAACCCAACAGCACTTGACTGTGGAATGTAAACATTGTCTTGTGACAAGCACTTCGCTGCTCAGTGAAGGAAGCAGAAACCAACACTCTGCACCTAGTCCAACCCCCTGCAATGCAGGAATCTCAACTAAAGCATCCATGACAGCCTAGAATAGCACTCACTTATTCTGCTGCTGCATAACCCTGTGGGCTCATGTTCAGCTTGTGGTCTATAATAACTAAATAAATTGAAATAAATAAATAAAAAATTGTCCAGTAGCACCTTAGAGACCAACTAAGTTTGTTTTGGGTATAAGCTTTCGTTCGCATGCACACTTCTTCCATTTCATGCAGCTCAATGTGCTCCCTTCCATAATTCTAGATTCATGGAGATTCTAGATTCCTCCATGATTCTAGATTCATGAGGAAGTGTTCATGCACACAAAAGCTTATATCCAGAACAAACTTTTGTTGTTGTTGTTTAGTCGTGTCCAGCTCTTCGTGACCCAAGGACCAGAGCACGCCAGGCACTCCTGTCTTCCACTGCCTCCCGCAGTTTGGTCAAACTCATGCTGGTAGCTTCGAGAACACTGTCCAACCATCTCGTCCTCTGTCATCCCCTTCTCCTTGTGCCCTCCATCTTTCCCAACATCAGGGTTTTTTCCAGGGAGTCTTCTCTTCTCATGAGGTGGCCAAAGTCTTGGAGCCTCAGCTTCAGGATCTGTCCTTCCAGTGAGCACTCAGAGCTGATTTCCTTAAGAATGGAGAAGTCTGATCTTCTTGCAGTCCATGGGACTCTCAAGAGTCTCCTCCAGCACCATAATTCAAAAGCATCAATTCTTTGGCGATCAGCCTTCTTTATGGTCCAGCTCTCACTTCCATACATCACTACTGGGAAAACCAGAGCTTTAACTATACGAACCTTTGCTGGCAAGGTGATGTCTCTGCTTTTTAAGATGCTGTCTAGGTTTGTCATCGCTTTTCTCCCAAGAACTTAATTTGTCTCTAAGGTGCTACTGGACAATTTTTAAAATTTATTTCGACTGCCTCAGCCCAACACGGCTACCTACCTACCTGAATCTAAATAAATTGGCTCAGCAGAGAAAGGGAGAAGAACCAAAGCCCAGCCCCCCACGTCGCCTCCCCCCCCTTCGAGGTCCCCGTGGCCCCGCCTCCACGGGCCCGCCGGCTGCCCTGATTGGCCGGCCGGGCTGAGCGACAGGCTCCCCCAGCGCCTCACCTGAGGGCGGTCATGACCCGCCTATAGCGCTCGTAGCGGCCAACCACCACCAGCAGCTCGGCCGGGTCGACGGGCGGCGGCACCTTGACCCTGCCGGCTTTGGATTTGGCCGGGGGGTCGTGGCGCGTCTTGCGGCCCCGCGAAGGCGCGGCCAGGAGCGGCGCCAGGCTCCGGCCCAGAAGGCTGCCCCGGCCAGAGAAGGGGACGAGCCCGCGAAGCATCCCGGCGGCGGCGGCGGTTAGAGCGGAAGCAAAATCCTGAGGGAAAAGTCCGCACGCCGGAAGTTGGGCTGGGGCAGTATGGGAAATGTAGTTTTCTCGCGGTCTTTTGACTCACGAGCGGCTGAGCACCGGAAGTGGAGCTGAGGCACGATGGGAAATGGAGTCTTCCTCCTCAACTCAATTCCTTGTGGCCTACACACCGGAAGTAGACCCGGGCTACGGATGGTTTTCTCGCTTTCGCTACTCCCGTCTCCTGCTATTAGGCCCCGTATTTGCTGGGTCCGTGAGGCGGGTGAGACCCGAGCGCGGCCTACCTCAGAAATAAAGGCAGGCGGAAGAAAGGAAGGCAGGGTGTGCAGGACACCGGAAATAGGGCGTGAGCATGACGGGAAACGTAGTCCTCCCTCTCGCTGTCAATCAAGGAAATGAGCGAGAAAGACGGCGCCTCATCTACTGGAGGGCGGGCAGAGCGTCGGAAGTAGGGTGTGGGCATGATGGGAAATGTAGTTCCTCTTCCCTGTCACTCAAGTTAAGGGTTTAGCCTGCCTTGCAAGGTTGTTGTGTGGGATTAAATGAGTGGGGAGAGGCATGTAGCCCCCCTTGAGCTCCTTGGAGGAGAAAAGGTGGGATGCAGCAAATAATAAAATAAAATGAGCAGGGGCAACCATGCCTCAGCTCCTGGTCCTCCTCACAGGTATTATTATTTACTAAAGTATTAGCATTATTCTCATCTGCTGTCCTACCAAAGGAGTCCAGGGTGGCAAACAGCGAAGCAGTACAATTAAAAATAAGAATAACAAAATTAACAGTAATATATCCTCACAGCTATTAATTCCAAGGATGCCGGGAACAGAATTTTCCAAAGTGCCTGCTTTAAAAAATTCTCCTGAATGTTAAGAATGACGGAAAGCCTTGCACAAGTGGGGAGCCACTACCAAGAAGGCCCCGTCAAAGGGTTATTGTTATTACCTCAGAGAGCCTCCACGCTTTCCTTTGAAGGAATGGGTTTCCCAAACCCCAAAACTGACTGTGCAGGCAGTTTTTAAACTGCACCAAAATCCCCATTTCTCCTTAGCTAAAATGCATAAACTTTAGCCGTTGAGCAAATGCAAAACAAGAACACAGCTCTCTCCCTTATCAGTTTGACGGCAAGACTGGCCTTGACTTTACCAGTAGAACAGACACAGACATATGTCCTGACTACAAATGACGCAGAGACCCAAGTCTGGGACTAACACCAGAGCATGTTCTCGGAACTAGTGACCTCTTGGAGTAGGAACAGGAATATCCTTTTATGGTCAGAAGTACAGGAAGGAAGATCCTTTTATGG
Source organism: Podarcis gaigeae (assembly GCF_964106915.1). Lineage (NCBI taxonomy): Eukaryota > Metazoa > Chordata > Lepidosauria > Squamata > Lacertidae > Podarcis > Podarcis gaigeae. The sequence continues at coordinate 74,497,026 of NC_139685.1, forward strand.
TTGAGAGTACCAGAGCAGGAACATATGTGATGTCAACCTGTGTACGTACGCCGATGTGGTTGGGCTCCTAGGGGAGGAGTGAGAGGGTGCCTGGAGGATATATAAACTGCATGAAACCTGTCATTTCTTTGTACTTGCTGTGGACTTGATCACGCAAGTGCCTTCTGCTATCCGGAGAGCAGAATAAACTCTTTCTTTGAACCAACCTCGGTGTCATTTTGACTTCCTTCCTCCTGTCCCGGAGCAACGCAGACCCAATCGGTGAACTCCAATAAGGCTACACCTTTACGAAGTGTTTCTTCCATGCACTCCAACATTTCAGAGGGAATGGAGACTTTGTTGTGTACTTGTTTTCTTACACTGCCTGTTACCTCGCCTCCCTCCAAATATTACACATTGCTAAAAGCCCTTCTCTAGCTGCTGATCGTTGCCTATTCTACCCTGCACTATGTGGGCTCTTCAAACAGGCCCTTTCTATTCCACCAAGCCTTGGGAGGTTGAGATTGGTTGGAATTGTGACTAGTTCTTGCTGCGATTTGTAGCATTTTTTGAGAATTTGCATGAAATTTACGGCATGTAATGCCTTAAGAGAGAATATTATGAAAATGATTTACAGGTGGTACATGACCCCAGTCAAGCTTGCAAAAATCTATCATTTGCCCGATAATAAATGTTGGAAATGTAAAGAAACGGAAGGAACATTCTTTCACCTTTGGTGGGCCTGCCCAAGGATTAAGGCCTTCTGGGAAATGATCTATAATGAGCTGAAAAAAGTATTTAAGTATACTTTCCTAAAGAAACCAGAGGCCTTTCTCCTGGGCATGGTCGACCAACTGGTGCCAAAGAAGGATAGAACTTTTTTTATGTATGCCACAGCAGCAGCAAGAATACTCATCGCAAAGCACTGGAAGACACAAGATCTACCCACTCTGGAAGAATGGCAGGTGCAAGTCATAGACTATATGGAACTGGCAGAAATGACCGGCAGAATCCGAGATCAAGGAGAAGAGCAGGTTGAAGAGGACTGGAAGAAGTTTAAAGTTTATCTACAAAAACATTGTAAAATTTATGAATGTTGAAGGCATTGAAAATGAAATGAAGGGGTTCTAGTGATTAAGATAAATAAGAGTACAAAGGGAAGGATAAAGGATGAATTTGAATAATATTATATTGCTGAATTAATTTTTAAAGTGGAATACAAGAAAGGAAGGCGGGTGGAAGTAAGGAAAATAAGATTTGGAAGGGTATTAACTTGAAAGAGAGGTTTTTTTATGCTAAATTTTCTTTTTTATGTTTTTATTTTCTTTTCCGTCTTTTTGTTTGTATTTTTGATGTGTGTGTTTGTTGTTTTTGTGATTTTAGTTAATTTCTATTGTTGTTAACTTTTGTAAAATCTAATAAAATATGATTTTAAAAAAAAGAATTTGCAATAATACATTTTACTGTTTTAATGTGTGCTTTAAAAATCTTTTTATGGTAGTCTTGGCAGACTTTTTTGCCAACAGGCAAGCAATGACTCAAGTAAATGAATGAATAAACAAATGTATCCCCCTTCCATGCCATATTGTTAACCAAATGAACAGTTACATAAGCAATAGACATGCTAATAGAACTTTATTGAAAAGCCAGGAGAACACAAATCATAGACTTCTGTAGCTGATATGCAACTTTTAATTTGCACAAGTTTGTCGGCCGTTGGCATCCAGCATGCGTACTTGAAGTGTCCCACTGGCGTTGCCTGCAAGTTCATAATCAAAAAGTGGATTCACGTGATCCTTGTTCCTTGTTGTCTTCTCATTCTTGGTCACAGGCAGGGTCTACCGTGCAGCCCTCTGAAATGACAAGGAAATTCGTCAAAAGAAACCAACATGGGCCACGTCTTTTGTGGCCGTTTCTGATCTTCATAGGAACAGATCTGCCCGTGGCAGTTTGCATACTGAGCCAGCCCAACAACAGAGGCTACCTGGACAGCTGTCTGTACAGTGGTACCTCAGGTTAAGAACTTAATTCATTCTGGAGGTCCGTTCTTAACCTGAAACTGTTCTTAACCTGAAGCACCACTTTAGCTAATGGGGCCTCCCGCTGCTGCCGCGCCACCGGAGCATGATTTCTGTTCTCATCCTGAAGCAAAGTTCTTAACCTGAGGTACTATTTCTGGGTTAGCGGAGTCTGTAACCTGAAACGTATGTAACCTGAGGTACCACTGTAGTGCCAAAATTCGAGGAGCACCTGCCAACATCTTGAGAGGGGAGAAGTGTTGCCTGCATGATTGGAGGAGACACACAGAGGCAGCTTAGCAAATTGCTTTCTGGTTATATATCTCTGGAATTCCAGGAGGAATCTTTTAAAGGCAAGGGCTGCATTTTCTTGTATTCAACTTCCAGGAGCAACAAGCAAAACTGGGTGGGGCGGTGCATGTAGATTTTACCTTTGGCTAGTTTTACAGTTGGCTAGTTTCTCACATAAAAAGGTAAAGGGACCCCTGACCATTAGGTCCAGTCGTGGCCGACTCTGGGGTTGCAGCACTCATCTTGCTCTATTGGCTGAGGGAGCCGGCGAGGATTCGAACCGCAGACCTTCTGATTGGCAAGACCTAGGCGCTGTGGTTTAACCCACAGCGCCACCCACGTCCCTAGTTTCTCACATACCCTCCTCTCTATTCTCCATCCACACAAGCAAGAGGCATCATCGAGGAACATTCCTGCCGTGCAAAAACATTCAAGAAGGGTGCAAAGCAGGATTGGGGAGCAGGTGTGGTCTGGGGAGACCCAAGGGCCAGAGAGGCTTAGGGGGCTGCATTTGCACACACACACAGCCCGCTCTTGTTCCTGATGGTTCCCCACACCTCATCAAGATCGTTCTGGTCCCTTTCAGCTGCCCAAGCCTTAGTCCCTGACAGCTGTCAAGAGGGAAATGGAAAACGTAAAAATGGAAAACAGTATTCTAGTCAACTCTTGGCCATTTTAAGTACTCTTTCATGCTCCTCGGCATCACCTAAGATGCAGGGGGAGCGGCATATTGCAGGGTAATATTGATTTGCTTAGGCTGGCATCAACTAGTTGCTAAGATAAGGTTACAAATCAGTCCACTGACAAAATCCTATCTGAAGCTGAAAAGCGTCCCCGGATTCATTGAAAAAAATCTGGTAACCTTGTGCTAAGAAGTAGTTGCATTGCGGGGCGTTGGACTAGATGACCCTTGGGTTCCCTTCAACTCTGCAGGTCTATGGTTCTAAGAAAAGCCACTTTTCATTCAAAAATATCATTTCACTGCATGTATTCCACAGCAGGTAACAAATGAACTCATGCCTGTTTCCCGGCAGCAATTTGTGGATGTTTAAAATGCATATAAATGGGTTCAACTCAGTACATAACACCTGGGGTTCCCATCCCCATCATCCACATGTTGACTTGAACCTCTGCACAAGGACAGAGGTGCTACCCACATCTAAACTGGCTTTATGTAGCCGAGCTTGACAGCAGCTGTAGCAGCAGCAATTTTCTTTGCCTACAGCAATTTCCAACTAGCAGAAACCAAATCGCGTTCACTTGAAAAAGCAAAAAGGGCGATATGCGCACTGTGGAAAGCACAAGTGCCGGAAACCACATGGCGCTGCACAGATGCGGACAGCATAGCAATGAATGTTATGGGTAAAAAGGGCGGGTTTCAGCCAAAAGAGAAGAATAAACTTTTCATGTATGCTACAACCGTGGTGAGGATATTTTTAGCCCCAAAATGGGAAAGCGACAAAATTCCAACAACAGAAGAATGGCAAGGAAAGCCGATGGAATATGCTGAAATGGTAAAAACTGACGGGAAGACTTGGAGAAAAAGACAATACTGTAGAGACTTTAAAAAAGAATGGGAACCGTTCATGTTGTATATACAGAAACAATGGAAAGAGATGGACTCACTGGCAGCGTTTGAGTGAACACTTACAATCAACTAAAATATAGAAAGAGGTTGTCAAATAAGATAAGAGTACAACAACAAGTAATATAGAGAACTCAGTATTAAGATAAAACAAAGTAAGGAGGAAGAGAAGTCATGGGGGGCAAGGGGGCTCTGTATTTTGTTTGTTATGTGAGATATTGTCAGTATGATAAAAATGTAAACTCCAATAAAATTTATTTTAAAAAGGAAAGGAAAAGGGCAGGTTTCTGATGGAGAGATGTCCTCACCATTGTTGCAGCAGATGGCTGATGCGGCGCAGGTCCCTCCGCTGTTGCCGCACGGCTTCCTTCCAGACTCGCAAGGCGTTGGGAGGAAGTTTTCTTCCTGGCACCTCACGGTTTCCGCTGTGCCAAAGTAACAGCCCAGTTCTTCCCCGCAACAGATGTTGGGACCAAAGCAATGCCCTCTGTTTCTTGGCCCACAGGAGATGCACTGGTGTGGGGCACAAAACGGGGGAAATGTAGCTTCATCCAAGTCTGGTTTACATAATCCGATGTCTGGCGATGTTTACAGTTCAAGTGGTTTGGATGGCATGCAAACCATGCATTTAAAGCGCACACACACAAACGCACCCCCCCCACACACACAGACCAACAGACAGAATTCTTTCCCGGCCTGATATGGAGAGCCCAGGGATTGAACCTGCTATTGAATAGTGGGTAGACATGGCAGACGACACAGCGATTTCTCCAAAGCAGCTCTTTATTTTGGAAGCTGGAACAGAAAACTGAACAGCAAACAGCTCAGCCGGCCTGCTTTTATAGGCAGCCAGCTATCAACATTGTAGCAACAACAACCCAGGGTTTCCTGCCTAAAATAACTGACGTGGACCTGAGTGAAAACTATCTACAGTATCCCCCTGCTGGCCCAGGGTGAGAACTTCAGTACATAACACCTGCAGTCTTCTGCATGCAGATGCTCTTAACACTGAGCCAAAGCCCTCTCCCACCTTGCCGTAAACCCGCCATGACCTACCTTTCTGACTTCCATGTCCAGGAGGGAGCGCTTCCCTCCAATCGGGCAATTCTGGATGTAGCAAGCCGAAGAGAGAGCCAGGAGCCAAAGCAAACAGAAGGCTAGCATATTGTAAGACATCTTCGTCCTGGTTGCCACCAGTTGCTTCTCTTGAGGAGCAGGAATGGAGAAGGTCTTTCTGGTTTTTGCCCTTACGGCCATAGGTGTATATATACTGGTGGACAGGCCTGTTGAGCCGTGCTATAGCCCTTGTTACTCATTTCTCTTAAAAAGCACAAGGCATGGCTCTTCACGCCAAGTGTCACGTCTAATGAGACAAGGTCGCAGATGTGAGGCCACTGAAATATGGGCAATTTTCTCTCCCGTTTCGTTCCAAACTGGGTGGAAGATGCATCAAAGGCCAAGAGTTCTCCCTAATTGAAGAAGCCTTTGATGTCACCAGAGGTTGGGGAGGAGAATATGAATACTTTTCGTTGGGCTTTCGGGAGATCTGATATACTTTCCCCCTGGATTTTGGGGATATCTGATCTGTGTGAGACTCTGGCCTGGACCATAGCCCTCTCCGAAAAAACCTCCTAAGATTTTAGGAGGACATCTGTTTGTGGAAAGCACAAACACCACCCATTCTTATTAGATCTATTTATTGTATACAGTAATAGTAAAGGTAAAGGGACCCCTGACCATTAGGTCCAGTCGTGGACGACTCTGGGGTTGCGGTGCTCATCTCGCTTTACTGGCCGAGGGAGTCGGCGTACAGCTTCTGGGCCATGTGGCCAGCATGACTAAGCCGCTTCTGGCAAACCAGAGCAGCGCACGGAAACACTGTTTACCTTTCCGCTGGAGTGGTACCTATTTATCTACTTGCACTTCATGCTTTCAAACTGCTAGGTTGGCAGGAGGAGGGACTGAGCAACGGGAGCTCACCCCGTCGCGGGGATTTGAACTGCCGACCTTCTGACTGGAAAGCCCAAGAGGCTCTGTGGTTTAACCCACAGCGCCACCTGTGTCCCAGTACAGTAATAGTATTTACCCAGCATATATCACCTATTCATACAATATAAGATGTCAGTATACAGTAAAATATAAAACAGCCTGAAAACAGTACAAAATGACCTTTTAAATGGTAGAAATTCATTTTTTAAAATTTAAATGGTCCATAGGCCTGTCTCATCTGGAAGAGGGTTCCACAGCTTGGGCATGCCAACACTAAAGACTCAACTTCTAGCGGAGACAATGAAAATGTTTAAGATTTCCTGTTGGAATAGCTCAGTGGCTAGAGCATGAGTCTCTTAAACACAGGGTTGTGTGTTCGCGCCCCATGTTGGGCAAATGTTCCTGCATTGCAAGGGCTTGGACTAGGATGAGTGAAATATACTCCAGGTGGAGAGTGGATTTCATGCTCTTTATTCAGCTCATAGTGGTGAGGAGGAATGGAAGTTCCCCCAGAACGTCTGCTTTATATACATTATTTACACAATGGGCCCCACGTGATTGGCTAATTCCGGGATTCTCCTGTAGGCCAATCAGGTCTCGGATTCACTTCCACCTGGAGCTGGATTGGGTGGCTCCTGTGGACCAATCAGACTGCTGCATTCTGGGTCCTATTGTTCTAGGACCAATCAGAATGATGCATTTTGGATCCTATTCAACTCAGTACATAACAATGAGCATCGTGGTCCCTTCCAAGTTTGTGGTTGTGTCTGCCAAAGGAGCCTAGGACGGCAAACACCAAAGTGGTAAAGCCGTATGATTAAAAATAAAATAGTAACATACTTAGGGCGATTCAAAACATTTAAACCACTTGTGCTAATGCTCCTGAAACTTCCGTTTCAGGCAAGGCGTTCTCCAAAGAGGGCTTATAGTTATTTTGGATCTCTTTGCCCAAGTCAAAAAGTTGTTGCTATGCACAGAGTGTGTCTACTGAACCAGTAGATGGTGCACAAAGAGCGGCCTTAACTTCTTCTTAGGCTGCTGAAGTATAGAATCCATTCCAGTTAGCGTTATGTTCTATCGTGCGTGCAGTTTACTAGAAATGGGTTGGCATAAAAGAAAAAAGAGGGTAAGCCATTCCTCTCACCCACTTGGATAAAAATAAGGAGCAAGTTCACTCCAAGTCAGATGAGTTCTTGTAGCTTGGTAGGGTCAACTCTCAGAATTAAGGGATTCCAAATCTAATTCTCTGCAGCCTTTGGTGTTTCAATAACTAATGATCTTTAAAATGGAATAGGCCCTGTTCCTGATATCTCCACATTGCAAATTTGAAGAAGGATGTGCAACCATTGGTCAGGTTTAAGGTGCTGGTTTTGACCTATAAAGCCCTATGTGGCCTAGGACCCTCGTACCTACGGGACTGCCTCTTCTGGTATGCCCCGCGGAGGACCACAAATGACAACATTTGGGAGGTCCCAGGTCACAAGGTGGTTAGATTGGTCTCAACTAGGGCCAGGGCCTTTTCAGTACTGGCCCCGACTTGGTGGAACGCTCTGTCACAAGAGACTAGGGCTCTGCGGGGCTTGACATCTTTCCGCAGGGCCTGCAAGACAGAGCTGTTCCGCCTGGCCTTTGATTTGGACTCAGTCTGACCCCTATGTTTCCCTCCCCTTATGGTTTCGATGAGGCTGCATTTTAAATTGCATTTTAACCTTTATTTTAAATTGGTTTTTTTCCTCCCCTGTTATGTTTTTACTGTAATTTTACTGTTGTTGGCCGCCCTGAGGGAGGATGGGGTATAAATAATCTTCCTCTTCTTCTTCTTCTTCTTCTTCTTCTTCTTCTTCTTCTTCTTCTTCTTCTTCTTCTTGCTGCACCCTTTGTCCCTTTCCTCTGCTAGGGACGGACAGATCTGTCAATTTCGGTTTCTCTCAGTTTGCAATTTTATTTCTTATTGTTTTAAAGTTCTCAGCAAAACTTTTCAGCTTTTTAGGCTGATTTTCTCACAACAGAACACATTTCCGTATGCATTTTGCCAAATATACTGTACACAACCATAGGTTTGTCTTCTTCCTAAGTGCATTTCTTTACGCTACTTTCACCAATATATGTACACCTAACCCTAGGATATCCATTTTTGCATGCATTACTTGGGCTACATTGCAAAATTTGGAAAAGTGCAGGTTTTGAAGGACGGTTGTGTTTCGGCGTATTGTTTCAGAAAGTGTGAATTAGGTAGGTTCGCCATTAAATGCAAAAACGACTCAGATTGGTCCCCAATGCCTACCAGTCCCTTAACCCTCTCCACACCCCAGTGTGCTGGAGCCATCCTGTTAGGCCGCAAAAGATTGTAATGGCTTGCTTTGAAGTCATTTCGGCACCAGATGGAGAAAGAATAAATCAATTCCCCAACTGCCCTGCCCCCCCCCGCCCTGTATTCGGCCACAACAAAGGTGACAACCCTAGACTAGCTGACCCTTGATATCCCTTCCAACTGTACAGTTCTGTGTTTCTATGGCTATTCCCACCCCCCAGTCTGACACATCATTCTCTGTCTTCCACACGGGCAAGGAAGAAACATTCGATGACATATTCCAGCCAGGCAAAAACCTTCAAGGAGGATGCGAGCAAGGATGAGGAGTGTTGTACGGTGGTATCTTGGTTCTTCAAACGCCTTGGTACTCAAACAACTTGGAACCCAAACACCGCAAACCCGGAAGTAAGTGTTTCGGTTTGTGAAATTTTTTTGGAAGCCGAACGTGCTCCGTTTTGAGTTTTGAGTGTTATGCTTCCATTTTGATTGTTAAGCTGCGGTCTGTCTGTTTTTGCTATTTGTTTTGTGTTTTTTGTTTTTGCAGCTGTGTGTGTGTGTGTGTGTGTGTGTGTGTGTGTGTGACTGTGTGGAACCCGGTTCAGCTACCGATTGATGGATTGTATGATTGCAGTGCATTGTTTATTGCTTTCATTTTATGGATCGATCGTCTCGTTAGAGAGTAAAATTAATGTTAAATTGCTGTGTCCAGGGCAGCTGTCTACCAGCTCCATTTGGTACACAGGCTGAGACCCTACCTGCCCACGGACTGTCTGGCCAGAGTGGTGCATGCTCTGGTTATCTCCTGCTTGGACTACTGCAATGCGCTCTCCGTGGGGCTACCTTTGAAGGTGACCCGGAAACTACAACTAATCCAGAATGCAGCAGCTAGACTGGTGACTGGGAGCGACCTCCGAGACCACATAACACCAGTCCTGAAAGACCTACATTGGCTCCCAGTACATTTCTGAGCACAATTCAAAGTGTTGGTGTTGACCTTTAAAGCCCTAAACGGCCTCAGTCTAGTATACCTGAAGGAGCGTCTCCACCCCCATCGTTCTACCTGGACACTGAGGTCCAGCGCCAAGGGCCTTCTGCCGGTTCCCTCACTGTGAGAAGCCAAGTTACAGGGAACCAGGCAGAGGGCCTTCTCGGTAGTGGCACCCTCCCTGTGGAACGCCCTCCCACCAGATGTCAAAGAGAAGAACAACTACCAGACTTTTAGAAGACTTCAGATAAGGCAGCCCTCTTTAGGGAGGCTTTTAATGTTTAACAGACCACTGTATTTTATACTCCTTGAAGCTGTCCAGAGTGGCTGGGGAAACCCAGCCAGATGGGCGGGGTATAAATAATAAATTCTATTCTATTCTGTCTTAGGGGTTGTTTTTAAAAGTGTCTGGAACGGATTAATCCATTTTGCTTAACTTTCTATGGGGAAGGACACCTTGGTTTTGGAACCGACTTCCAAGGTACCACTGTATCTGGCTTAGGGAGACTTTGAGGGACAGATACAGATGACCTGAGTGGTGCAATTGTCCCCGTGGCCTGAGGCTTCCCATCCTGGTGTAGCAAAAGGAGATCTGCCCAACTTTCCAAACCTAGTGGTCCACATGGGCTACCATGATTGCTGTTACACAAATATTTACAAACAAGGTTTAGAGTGGCTTACTGGGAGAGGATTGGTTCTTTTTTTTCAAGGGTGCAATGACAGTGATGCTGAATATAAATGAGAAATACTGACTATTAATGAAACCGGGGCTAATATCTGTTGCTGCCATACCTGTTCCTTTTTGCCTGACCTTCGTTAGAGTCAGTTAGCACTTTCATCAACTCTGCAGCTGCAGACAAGGACTTGAAACTCTTAATCGTATTGACCGCCTTCGCTCTGTAATGCATCCGTCCCCACTTTTAGCTTTCCTAATTGACCAGCAGGCTCTTAACCGTTGTCCAGGAAGCAATCTTGCTACCTGCTCTCTTGTGCCTTAATATTTGGCACTTAAACGGGGCGCAGGAGGTCAGATTCAGAGGTCAAAGAGGACCTCGCTCCTCGCTTGTGAATTCAAGAACGTTCAGGTCACCGACTTTAAATTGTGAGGACTATTAAAAGGCAACTCATTAGGGATGAGATTCAGAGGGTGATGTAGGATATTCTGTTATATACTCCGCTGTTATGACATCATTAGGCTGAGAGGGCAGGAAAGTTGCAAATCCAACTTACAGTGCCATTGATCGACTCGTCTCCCCACTGGCAAGCCTTGCTTTGATAAGACTCTGATCAGACAGACTGCAAGGGAATAGATATATATCTGCAGCTGTATGAAATGCAGAGCCACTCAGTGAAGAGGATTTGGGAGATTTGGGACAGACAAAAGGAGGTCCTACTTCACGCAGCACATAGTTAAACTTTGGAACTCCCTTCCACAGGAGACAATGATGGCCACGAACCTAGATGACTTTAAAAGGAGAGTTAGACCATTGCATGGAGGATGAGTGTCAGTGGCTACTACATTGTCCCTCCATTGTCAGAGACAGTAGGCCTCTGAATAACAGTCGCTAGGAATCGGAAGCATGGCGTAGGGAGCGCTGTGGCACTCGTGCCTTGCTTGCAGGCCCCTCTGAGAAGAGACATGGACCTTTGGCCTGATCCAGCGGTCAAGCTCTTCTTATGCTCATTGTGCACTGAAGAAGCACCAGCAGAGCAGGTGGCTCCAGAACGGAAGACTCAAGGAAGTGAGCCAAGCCGCGATCTCACCCCCATTAAGGTCGAGGGATGCCAGAACAAGCAGAACATGCTAGTAAGTGTTGCTTGCTACGCCTATGGATCGTTGCCTGCCAGTACAAGTCACCTCGGATGCAAGGAGGTAGGAAGGTGTGAAGGGTTGAGCATGATGCTGTGCTCACATTTCCATTGGTTCTTCATCCAGTGTGCTCCTGATGACGATTTGGGAAGCGGCGTACACACAGTGTGGGCCACAATCCGTCTCTGTGCTGTGGTTTTATTATGAAATGCTGCATTTGCTCACCCCCACCCCAGACCAGCTTCGATCCGAATCGAGAAAATGAACAGCACGGCTTCATTTCAAGCTGGCAACATGTGCAGACAGCCTACAGCGGTCTGCATATGCACAGAAAGCATGTTGTGCATCACCAAGCGGCAGCCCTGCCTGACCCCAAAAGCCTCTGAGTCAAGCATCTCCCGATGTCATCGTCACTTGCTGCTTGTTCCCTTCTTTGGAAGAAAGAAGACCAAATCAATTGGCTTGAAGGATCATATACAGGTATTGATAGGCTGGGGGTGAGGGTTCCTGTTGAAGCTAAAATCCCCATCTTCTTGCCCAGGGCTTCCTGCCTTCCTCTTTCAAATATAGAAAAGAAGCACTTTCCAACTTGGGTGGCAATATCTGCGATGCTATGCTATGTTACAGCTCTGGTTTTCCCAGTAGTGATGTATGGAAGTGAGAGCTGGACCATAAAGAAGGCTGATCGCCGAAGAATTGATGCTTTTGAATTATGGTGCTGGAGGAGACTCTTGAGAGTCCCATGGACTGCAAGAAGATCAAACCTATCCATTCTGAAGGAAATCAGCCCTGAGTGCTCACTGGAAGGACAGATTGTGAAGCTGAGGCTCCAGTACTTTGGCCACCTCATGAGAAGAGAAGACTCCCTGGAAAAGACCCTGATGTTGGGAAAGATGGAGGGCACAGGGAGAAGGGGACGACAGAGGACAAGATGTTTGGACCAGCATGAGTTTGACCAAACTGCGGGAGGCAGTGGAAGACAGGAGTGCCTGGCGTGCTCTGGTCCATGGGGTTACGAAGAGCCGTACACAACTAAATGACTAAACAACAACAACATCTGCGATGCATGCATCTCCAATCACAGACTTGCTTGAGCTTGGCCATCATTTTTCCAATGGGGTAAGCATATGCTTTTCCTTCTGGGTTTATCATTTTATTCTTCAGCAGGGGCGTAGCAATGGGGGTGTGAGGGGTGCGGGCCGCACCGGGTGTCAGGCTAAAGAGGAGTACCATTTGGCGCTGCCCACCCCCACCCGCAACTCCCCCAAACCCAGCAAGCGGCAAAGCAGCAAAGCAGCTGCTGCCGCTCTCCCCCTTCCCCCAACTCACTGTAGGTTGGGGGGCACTGAATGCCACCCTCCTTCAGCCTGAAGGGGGGTCACATCACCTCCCCCCGTCCACGACTCCCCCAAACTTGTGTATCTGTATTTTGGGGGTGTATTTGTGGGCAAAGGATAGGAGGGTGTGTTTTGGGGTGTGCTACTGAGGGGAGGGGCTTTTTGGGTGGGCAGTAGGTCACCTGTGTGTGACCTGTGTGTGTGTTCAGGGGACCCAGGCTCGAGGATGGGTGGGGGTCACAGCGCTGATTGGCACCCGCAGTGGGGCTTCCTGTCCCATTTACTTCCTTTTCCTGGCCTGTTCTTAAATATGCTCTGAGTCCTGTAGTGATTTCATGCTCTTTACTGCAGCTTGTAAAACAGTGATTGAATTGCACCCTAAACCTTAGGCTTTTATATACATTCTTTACACAATGAGTCCCGTCTGATTGGCTGATTCTGCTTCCCTCCTGGAGCATGATTGGTCTTTTCCTGCAGGCCAATCAGTTGTTGCATTCTAGAATGCTACCAGCCTAATAGGCTGATTAACTTCCTCCTGGAACCTGATTGGTCTTTTCCTGCAAGCCAATCAGTTGTTGCATTCTAGGATCCTACTTGCCTAGTGTTCTAGGATCCAAGCTTAGAACATAACATGTTCCTTCCCAATGGGGCACCGATTGCAGCGCACCCTGGTGCACAGCATGTTCAGGCAGGCATGCACGCAGGCAGCTATCCAAAGGAGGGAGGAAGGGGGAGAAGGCGGGATCTACATTGGATAGTTGCCTGCGCTGCTTTTTTGACAACTGGGGAGGGAGAATTTCAATGGGGGAGGGGGATTTCACACCAGGTACCACCTGACCTTGGTACGCCACTGGTCCCAACTGTGATTTCACCCCAAAACTTTTGCAGGCACAAACAGCATTGATAGTGGAATGGAGTGTGACTGATAACATCATGAAGGGACGCGGGTGGCGCTGTGCTCTAAATCACAGAGCCTAGGGCTTGCCGATGAGAAGGTCATTTTTATTGCAGCAATTCATCCTAAAAAGGAGAGGCTCATCCCATTCCATATTTCCAAATTCCTTTTTATTTTGTTCCATTTTTTTCATAATTGTCTTTATAAATATTAAGATTCTTTGTCATCAACTATATTCCTAAATATTTTACCTTTTGGTGAATTTCTATATCAATAGATTCTGATCACTGGTCAACAACAAATTTGTTGTCTGTGTTTTTTCAGTTGATGTAGGACGAATCTGATGCGCTGAATCCAAAAATCACATTGGTTTTGCTCAATCAGGTCACGTTTTTGAGCTATGGCCACATGTCGTTTTTTTACGTTTTTGTTCACATGTATGCTTGTGTGGAGCATTTTAGAAGTTGGTGGGGGTAAAATGCCATGTCGAATAATTGTTTTGATTGGAAATGATTATTTTAATGACAAGAAGTACTCAGGTATGATAGTTCTGGGTGATTATGTCAAAAAGGGATCAGTTTGAAGTCATAAAACCTCGAAATCTTCCATAAATTGATGCGGCAAAGCATAAAGTTGGGGGATCAAAACAAAGTTAATCCTGATCTTCAATCAGCACGTCGTCCTGTAGCTCATTGTGATGAAATTCCAGTGCCTATCTTCGGAGAACTTCCTGACATTAGTGACGAAGATGCCTCCAATGTTGAAGGACATGAAGAATAAGAAGTGGTTCTTGAAGATGATGCTCCACATCCATTTTCCCAAAAGGAGTTGAATGATCTAGTTCGCGACTTCAGCTTGTCAAAGGACTGTTGGCATCCAGATTGAAGGGAAAAAACCTCTTCTCCTCCTCTCTGACAGTGCTTGCACCAGCTTCTTCCGCAACAGGCATCAAGAGTACCTCCGTTTTTTCTCGGAAGAGAAGGACTTGGTGTACTGTACAGATATTGCGCAGCTTCTGCTCAAGCTTGGAGTGCCACAGTACGAACCCAAAGATTGGAGACTGTTCATTGACAGCAGCAAGCGATCACTGAAATGTGTTCTGCTACACAGTGGCAACCAGTTTGCCTCTATACCCCTGGCTCACTCAAGTACACTGAAGGAGAACTATGAAGCGGTGAAGTATGTGCTGGAGAAAATTGGTTATGATCAGCATAAGTGGTTTATTTGTGTTGACCTGAAGATGGTGAACTTTTTGTTGGGACAACAGTCTGGCTTCACCAAGTACCCATGTTTTCTGTGCATGTGGGATAGTAGGGACCGTGCTCAGCATTACACGAAGAAGGACTGGCCTGTGCAGGAGGAATTGGTGCCTTGCAAAGAAAGGAACATCATCAACGACCCTCTGGTGGACAGAGACAGAATACTCTTCCCACCGCTGCACATCAAGCTCGGCTTAATCAAGCAGTTCACCAAGGCTCTGGACAAGGATGGTGACTGCTTCACTTACTTGTGCCAGGCTTTTCCAGGATTGACCATGGAGAAGTTGAAAGCTGGCATCTTTGACGGTCCTCAGATCCGTCAGCTCATCAGAGATCCAGAGTTCGGAAACTCAATGAACGAAGTGGAACTGGAAGCGTAGAAGGCATTTGTTCTGGTAGTGAAGAACTTTATTGGCAACAATAAGGCCAAAAACTACGCAGAACTTGTCAACAACATGCTGACTGCTTTCAGAAACCTGGGCTGCAACATGAGCGTCAAGATGCACTACCTATTTTCACATATGGACTGGTTTCCTGAGAACCTGGGTTCAATGAGTGACGAGCAGGGGGAGAGATTCCATCAGGACATGAAAGAGATGGAGACCAGGTATCAGGGTCGCTGGGACGCAGTCATGATGGCTGACTACTGTTGGACTCTGAAAAGAGACCTCCCTGCCGCTGAGCATTCCAGGAGTTCCAAGAAACGGAAGTTCAAGCCCTGAAGTTTGAAAAATGGTGAAGCAACATGCAATTTACGTGTACTTACCTTTATTGATGCCCACCATTCAGTTTTCAGTAAACCTGACCTGATGGAGAGAAACAGATGCCATTTCCTGATTCAGCAGAGCAAAAATACCCTAAATCAGTTGTAGAAATCTAGACAACATTCAAAAAGTAAAAAATTGTTGCCCAGTGAATTCTTTCTTATCTGATTCTTTAAGATTTTTGACTAACAGTTTTGTTTTGGTTTTATTAAGTTTAAAGCCTGCCACTTGTCCAAACTTTTGAATTTTTTTCTATTACTTTAGGGAGAGAATTCTTTGGATCTTCTACAGTAATTTTTCTTTATTTTTATTCCTACTATTCTTTATCCATTCTGATGTTCCTTGCCAGGACCTCCAGGAACAGAATGAACAAAAGCGGTGATAATGGACATCCTTGTCTGGTTCCTTTTTGTATTTTACATCGGCTTGTTGTCACATGGTTAATAATCAACTTTGCATTCTGCTCTGAATAAATAGCTTGTATTCCCTTATTAAATTTTACTCCAAATTCCATTTCTTCAAGAACTTTTTTCATGAAGTCTCAAGATACATTATCAAATGCTTTTTCTGCATCTATAAACATCAATGCTGCTTGTTTTTCATTTTGCACTCCCGGGTATTCAATTATGTTTAAAACGTTTCTGGTATTATCCTTCATTTGTCTACCTGGAACAAATCCTGCATGATCTTGATGTATATACCGTATTTTTCGCCCTATAGGACGCACTTTTCCCCCTCCAAAAATGAAGGGGAAATGTGTGTGCGTCCTATGGGGCGAATGCAGGCTTTCGCTGAAGCCTGGAGAGCGAGAGGGGTCAGTGCGCACCGACCCCTCTCGCTCTCCAGGCTTCAGAAGGCTATCCGCAAGCCTTGCAAGCCTGGCGGGAGGTCCCGCGGGCTCGCAAGGCTTGCGGGCAGCAGCCTGCAGCCCACAAGCTCGGGGGACAGCGGGGAGGCGCAGCGCCGCCACCGCGCTATTCCCCGACCTGGTCTGGAGGCTGGCGAGGGGAAAAGCAAGCTTGCTTCTCCCCCCGCCAGCCCCACAAGCTCGGGGGATAGCGGGGAGGCGGAGCGCCACCACCCCGCTATTCCCCGACCTGATCTGGGGGCTGGCGGGGGGGGGGGGAGAAGCAAGCTTACTTCTCCCCCCGCCAGCCCCACAAGCTCGGGGGATAGCGGGGAGGCAGAGCGCCACCACCCCGCTATTCCCCGACCTGATCTGGAGGCTGGCGGGGGGAAAAGCAAGCTTGCTTCTCCCCCCCCGCCAGCCCCACAAGCTCGGCGGATAGCAGGGAGGCGGAGCGCTGCCACCCCGCTATTCCCGGACCTGGTCTGGAGGCTGGCGGGCGGGGGGGGGGGAAGCAAGCTTCTCCCCATCACCAGCCTCACCAGCTCGGGGGACAGCAGGGCAAGCCGCTGCCCCACGGAGGCTAGAGAAGCTGTCCCTGAAGGCAGAAGAGGGAGACGGAGCGCTCCGTCTCCCTCTTCTAGCTTGGGGATGGCTGCGCAAACCTGGGCGGGAAAAATTTTTTTCCCCTTGATTTCCCCCCCAAAAAACTAGGTGCGTCCTATGGGCCGGTGCGTCCTATAGGGCGAAAAATACGGTATTCCTCCAGAGCTCTTTTCTTGCATATATTAGCAAGAATATATGCAAACAATTTGTAATCATTATTTAATAATGAGATAGGCCTGTAATTTTTAACTAATGTTATATCTGATTCTTGTTTTGTTATTAATGTTATATAGGCCTCTTTCCATGGCTCTGGGACTTCTCCTGTTTTTAAAATCTCATTCATCATATCTTTTAAAGGAATCACAAGCTGTTCATTAATTTTTTTATAATACTTTGCTGAAATTCCATTTGGTCCTGGGGATTTACCTGTCTTTACTTGATTTATTGCATCTAATATTTCCTGTGGTGTTATTTTGGCATTTAATAGTATCTGTTTTTCATCTTTTATTTTTGGGAGTTTGCTATTTTTTATGTATTCTTCCATTAATGTCTTCTTTTCAATTCCTTTTTTGTAAAGATCTGTAAAGGCTTCCCTTATTTCCTTTGTTTTGCCAGTGACCTTGCCGTTATGTTTTATCTTGTTTATATATTGTTTTTGCTGACGTTTCCTCATTTGCCATGCCAGTGATTTCCCTGGTTGTTGGCATGCTCAAAATACTTTTGTTTCATCCTTTTAATTTTCCAACTTATTTCCTCATTAATCAACATTAAATATTGAATTTGTAATAGTTTAATTGCCTGTTTAACTCTCTTTATTGGTTTTTTTATTAATTCTTTTTCTTTCTCTGAAATTTCATCTAAAAATTTCTTTCTTTTTCTTTTCTCTTGCCTTTTTCTTAATCGAGTTTTGTTGTGTAAGCAGTCACCTCATGACTGCTTTACTAGCATCCCATACTGTTTGCAGTTTGGTTCCATTGTTGAGGTTTAATTCAAAATAATCTCCCAGAACCCTTTTTGCCTTTTCTAACAAATTTTTGTCATCTAATAAATCTTCATTCAATCTCCATCTAAAAGTGGATTGAGTTTCTTTTGAAATTTCCATTATTATAGAACTATGATCCAACAAAGTTCTGGGATTTATTTCATTTTTTTTAAACTTTTGATTCTAATTATTTTGAAATCCAAACTGCATCCAGCCGGGCACTACTGCCATGTAATGTGAAAAAAGGTGAACTGTTTATCAAACATATGTTTTACTCTCCAAATAACTATTAAATTCAATGTGTCTGTCATATAAAAAAAGGTTAAGGGTAGCCTACCTTCTTTGGTGTCTTTTTTCCTAATTGTTCTGTCCATCTCTAATGATAATACCCAATTCAAATCTCCCATTAGTATTACCTTCTTGTCTGCAAACTCCAAAAGATCTGTTTCCATTTTTTGAAAGAATTTTGATTTTTTTTCATTTGGTGCATGTATTCCCACCAATACTATCTTTTCTGCTTGGACTTTGATTTGTACCACTAGAATTCTCCCTTTATCATCTTTCTGAATTAGCTTGGGTTCAGGTTCAGGTTTAATATAAAATACTACACCATGTCTTTTTGCATTATCTGCTGAAATGAAATTCATCCCTAATTTTTTATTAATCAGAATTCTTTTGTGTTTATTTGCTACATGTGTTTCCTGGAGACAGATTATATCTACGTTTTGTTTAAGAATTTCATGTTCAATCCTGTTTCTCTTTGCTTTGTTGTTCAATCCGTTCACATTCCAACTTAGTACTTTAAGATTTGCCATTGTCCTTTTACATACAACAAAGCGCAATAAGGAAAAGAAACAGAGAGCAAAAACTGGAACAAATAAGGAAGGAAATAGGAATAAACGAAAAATTATTAGCAAAACAACCAAAAAATGAATCAATAAACCAAAAATTAAAAATATTACAAACTCAGGCTTCAGCAATATTAAATAGTGAAATTGAGGATAACATTAAATGGATGAAACAAAGGTCGTTGCAAATAAAAATAAATAGAAACAAAGGTCGTTGCAAATAAACCCGGAAAGATGCTAGCCTGGCAACTGAAAAAAAGACAAAAGGAAAAATTGATTGATAAAATAGTGGAAGAGGGGAGAACTTTAGGCAACCCTGAGGAAATTAAAAAGTGTTTTACAAAATATTATAATAAGTTATATAAAGCAGGAAACGAGACAGAGGTTGAAATAAAAGAGTATTTATGTGGAAAGGATATACCTAAAATTAAGAAAGAAAAGATCCAAGAGCTAAACTCCCCAATAACCACGACAGAGCTTCATCAAGCGATAATTAAGATGAAACTGGGAAAATCCCCAGGACCAGATGGTCTTACCGCAATACACTACAAAAAATTAGAGGAACCATTATTATCACCTATGAAGACACTCTTAAACAGAATATTAGAAGACGGGAAGATTCCCACCACCTGGAAACAGGCGCACATAGTAGTAATCCCAAAACAAGGACGAAACAAAGAGTTTATAACCAATTATAGACCAATATCATTACTAAACAATGATTACAAGATCTATGCACAAATATTGGCAACAAGATTAAAGACAGTTTTGCAGGATTGTATAAATAAAGAGCAGGCAGGGTTCTTGCCGGGCAGGAAAATGAGTGACAATATAAGAACAGTGATTGATATGATCGAGTATTTAGACATGAAACCAAGTAAGAAGGTAGCCTTTGTTTTTGTGGACACGGAAAAGGCGTTTGACAAAGTATCATGGAAATTTCTAAAAATATTACTAGACCAGATGGACATGGGAGACCAAATCACAAGAGGGTTAAAAGCAATTTATGAACAACAAGAAGCAAATATAATAATAAATAACGACACAACTGATTATTTTAAAATACAGAAGGGCACCAGGCAAGGGTGCCCACTTTCACCTTTGCTATTCATTTTGGTTTTGGAAATATTAAATCAAGAAATCAGATTGGATCAAGAAATAAATGGAATATCCCTAGGAGAGAAAATATATAAAATAAGGGCATTTGCGGATGATTTAGTTTTAATGGTGGAAAATCCAAAGGAAAGCATAGCAAAGGCTCTAGAAAAAATGGAAAACTTTGGATGGGTATCAGGTTTTGCTTTGAATAAAGAAAAAACGAAACTAATGGTAAAAAATATGGGAGATCAAGAGAAAAAGGATCTGGTAGAAAAATTTGGATTACAAATTGTAAAAAAAGTGAAATATTTAGGCATACAAATAACAATGAAAAATATAAATTTGTTTGAAGATAATTATAAAAAAATTTGGGAAGAAACAAAAAGAGAAATGGAAACTTGGACAAGACTGAAATTAACACTCTGGGGTAGAATTTCGGCTATTAAAATGAATATCTTACCAAAACTTCTGTTCCTTTTTCAAATGATTCCCATAATAGGTAAAGATGATTGTTTTAAGAAATGGAAAATGGACTTAACAAAATTTATATGGCAACGTTAACGTTAGTACCAAGTTAACTGCAAAGGCTTTTAACTTGTATTCCTTTGTGCCCACTTTAATTCCTTTTACACCTTGTGTCTCTCTTAATTTTTGTACCAGAATCTCTAAAACTGATATGAACGATAAAGGTGATAATAGTCACCCCTGTCTTGTTCCTTTAGAAATTTCAAAGTCATCTGTCAAAACATTATTAACTATTAATGCTGCTTTTTGTTCTGAATAAATTGCTTCTATCCCTTTCAAAAACCCACTCCCCAAACCCATCAATTCCCAATTTTTCTTCATAAAGTACCAAGAAATGTTGTCAAATGCCTTTTCTGTGTCTATGAAATTCAATGCGGCTTGCTTGTCATTCCTGTCTCCAAATCTTCAATTATATCAACTATGTTTTTCATATTGTCTTTCAATTGGCAACCAGGAAGAAAGCCCTGATTTAAAATCAACTTAAATCTATTTGCTGAATATTGGCAAAACATGCCAATTTATTATTTAACAACGAAATTGGTCTATCATTCTTTACATTCATTAAATCTGTTCTTTGTCTGGGAATTAATGTGATATACGCTTCTTCCCATGTTTTCAGAGTCTGGCCTTTTGTCATTGCATTATTTATTTATTTAGTTGTTTATACCCACCCATCTGGCTGGGTTTCCCCAGCTACTCTGGGCGGCTCCCAATAGAATATTAAAAACACGATAAATACATCAAACATTAAAAGCTTCCCCAAACAGGGCTGCCTTCAGAAGTCTTCTAAAAGTCGGATAGTTGTTTATTTCCTTGACATCTGATGGGAAGGTGTTCCACAGAATCTGCCATGCTGATCTGCCCAGGCAGCAATGGGCCCTCTGAGAGGGGTTCATTGATGCGTTTGCAAGTCACAAGATTCCCCCTTGCATATTAATTCCACGTTCCTAAGGTCATTCCCTGCTGGTGTCAGGTCTCGGAAGCATCTTCCTTTGGGGACCGCACTGCAGGGGTGGTGTGGGGGGGGGGGGCATCGGAGGAGAAGTTGCTTGGAGTTGGGGGGAGTTGTTTGGGCCCAAACAAAGCACAACACTGCAAAACAGAGGGAGGAGGTTTGGTGAGGGTTGACTCACCAATGGGCACTACATTGCCAGTCCTTGAATCAAAACATGAAGGTATGAAACAGCCATCACACCCAACAGTCTCATGTTAATGTCTCCAATGCAACTGTTGAACATTTTGCAACAGGATGAGAGTTAAGCAACCTCTGCCACTACCTTGCAACTGGGGAGCTAGGCACTGGATATCTCAAGGGGGTCAGCTGTCAGTCATCTCTCTTCTTTGTGTGCAGCAGGGAGGGCCTATGGGGATATCCAGGCACGGGTATGTTCCACTGTGAGGTACACCTCCTCTTTTCTGCTCTGTGGAACCATACAAATCTGATACAGACAAGCAATTGCTATATGCAGCAAGGAAGGAGATTCTGTACCTATTAAATTTTACTGGTTCTGCTCTGTGGAACCATACAAATCTGATACAGACAAGCAATTGCTATATGCAGCAAGGAAAGAGATTCTGTACCTATTAAATTTTAGTGGTTCTGCTCTGTGGAACCATACAAATCTGATATGGATAAGCAATTGCTCTACGAAGCAAGGAAAGAGATTCTGTAGCTATTAAATTTTAGTGGTTGGCATCTGTCTGTCTTGTGAGAGAATGGAGTGTGCTTCTACCTTTGCAGCACTGAAATGACCTCCTTGGGGTGCAAACCTGGGCAGGGTGGATAATGATCCTGCCCAGATGACAAGACCCCCTCTCAGCCTTGCTGATGTGGTCCAAAAGAAAGCAGAGCAAGACGTTTGGCACCAACTTAGTTGCAGGGCTTATTCTTACATGACTGCCTGCTTGTTGATACCGATACAGTGCTACCTTGGTGTTATGGTTCCAAGGGGTTGCTCGTGAGCAAGCAGGCAAATATCTCCCTGGCTGGCTGTGAAAGTAAACTTTATCTGTCCGGAGCACCACTCGCCCGTGGCTGACTCAATCGCTGGCAGAATCCGTGAGGGGGCGTTTCTTGAACTTCCTCCAAAAAAGAAGCTCCTTTACGCCCAGTTTGCACCGTCCCTCTCTGCGCGAATGCCTTCTGCGCAGAGAGGGCGTGGGCAGTGGAGGACCCCTTCCCTCCTCGCTTCTCCCAGGCAAGGAGTCCTGGGACCGCCTCGCCATTTCCGACGTCTGCGCCTCCTCTCCACTGGACCTGCATTTATCCTCTTCCCCGGAAGAGGAGCTACTTCTCCCGATCCCTGGAGGCTCTCTATAATGCATCTGGCTTTTGCTCTCTCCCTCCGGCACTGATGGCAGTTCCCTGACATTCACCCCCTCCTCAGGACCCCCTTCACCCCTGGTGAGATCCTCTGATGCCTCCTCCTCTCTTTCGCCGACTGGCGATGCGGGGAATCCCCTAAAAGACCCTTCATCATCATTAATTGGGCGTCAGAGACTCTCAATGCAATCGTGCCTCTAGCCCTCCAATCTGCGGCAGTCCACGCATTCATGAGTGGGGCTGGGGCGTCCTCCGACACGACATGCCATAGCTTCTCATGCAGCAGCAGACTCTCCATTCGAAAGCTCCATGTGGCGTAGTTCGTCGCATCTAGGCAAGGAAATGTGAAAGCCTTGTTTCCACCCTGGGTTGCGGCCATTTCTACCATTCTCTTCAGCCAGCAAATGCAGCCCACAACAGCAGATATTGATGACTGGCAAAGCACTTCTCTTTCAGGCTAATCAGCAAACTAGCAGCAAAGCAGACAGACATGCCTCATTAGCAGCTGGACTTGACTGACTTTCCATCATGTCGCCATAAATCACACAATTCTGGACCCATAACCGATAACAGATCACAGGACGCTCCCCTTGTTCTCTGAGTACCATACACAGCAGCGACACACATCCGAAAGATATGTGCACACATTAGCAGAGTCAGCAAAACCAAGATTGTGCAGGAAATGTAGCATTAAGGATTTTACTTACAGCAAAGAAAACAAACAAACCGAAAGAATAATGGCGTGCTGTGAGAGCATCTTCTCACACATCCTCTCTGTCTGGAGAGAGAACAAAGAGCAAAAGTTGTCGATTTGACTTCCGCCCATATACATACAGTGGTAAGAAATGTAAACATTGGATCATGTGACCCTTTGCAATAGTTGGCAGTGAAAATACTGACAATAAGTACATCAAACATTAAAAACTTTAATAACAAGGCTGCCTTCAGATGTCTTCTAAAAGTCGGATAGTTGTTTATTTTGTTGACATCTGATGGGAAGGCGTTTCACAGAATCTGCCATGCTAATCTGCCCGGGCAGCCATGGGCCCTCTGAGAGGTTTTTTGGGGGAACCACGATGCTCTCGTGGTCTCGCCCTTCTTCAAAGCACTGGGGCTCTTTCAGCCGAAACAGCTCCTGGCTGCCATACCGGGAGACCAACCGGAAGTCAGCACAAAATTGCATATTAATGCCAGGTTCCTAAGGTCATTCCCTGCTGGTGTCAGGTCTGGGAAATGTCTTCTTTGGGGAACCACACTGCAGGGGTGGGGTGGGGGGGGCATCTGAGAAGAAGCAACCTCTGCCACTACTTTGCAACTGGGGAGCTAGGCACTGGATATCTCATGGGGGTCAGTTGTCAGTCATCTCTTTTTTTATATATATATAATATTTATTAAAATTTTGTTTAACAATAAAGATATATATAGAAAAACATACCAAGTTCAGATATCCTCATTTCATAAACATCCTTGGACTTCCTCACGCCTCTTGTTCCTACTCTCTACACTCATAAGTTTTACCAGCAAATTATTAACTTAATTTAATTTGTCTATTAAAATTTCCCAATATTCAAATCTCAAATTTAATCTTTTAAATTTCTCTTGTCAAAGGTTAATTATAGAATACCATTTATCCACAATTTATCTTATTTTTCAATTACATTAACTGTTACAGATATAAATTATTAATTTGTTGGAGCCCTGATGTTGCAGATCATACAATTTTCTTAACATTCATACAGTTTACAATGCTTTTGTAGATAATCTTTATACTTCTTCCAGTTCTCCTCCTCCAATTCTTCTCCCTGGTTTCGGATTCTGCCGGTCATCTCATCCAGTTCCATATAGTCCATCAGCTGCGTCTGCCATTCTTCCAGTGTGGGCAAATCTTGAGTTTTCCAGCCCTTAGCAATGAGTATCCTTGCTGCTGTTGTGGCATACATAAAAAAAGTTTGATCCTTCTTTTGCACACTTTGGCCGACAATGCCCAGGAGGAAGGCCTCTGGTTTCTTAAGGAAGGTGTACTTAAATACTTTTTTCAACTCGTTATATATCATTTCCCAGAAAGCCTTCACTCTAGGGCACGTCCACCAGAGGTGAAAGAATGTTCCTTCAGCCTCTTTACACTTCCAACATTTATTGTCAGGCAAATGATATATCTTTGCAAGCTTGACTGGGGTCATGTACCACCTGTATATCATTTTCATAATGTTTTCTTTCAGAGTATTACATGCCGTAAATTTCATACCGGTGGTCCATAACTTTTCCCAGTCAGCAAACATGATGTTGTACCCTATGTCCTGTGCCCATTTTATCATAGCTGATTTGACTGTTTCATCCTGTGTATTCCATTTTAGCAGCAAATTATACATTCTTGAAAGTGTCTTAGAGCTGGGTTCTAACAGTTCTGTTTCTAACTTTGATTTTTCCACCTGGAATCCTAATTTTTTGTCTGACTTAAAGACTTCTTTAATCTGAGCGTAATGTAACCAATTTCGCACTTTCCCCTTTAGTTTCTCCATACTCTGCAATCTCCAGTTGTCACCATCTTTTTCTATTATTTCCCAATATTTCGGCCATTTGGCCTCCATATTGAGTCTTTTCGGGGCCTTAGCCTCCATTGGTGATAGCCACCTTGGGGTTTTATTTTCCAATAAGTCCTTATATTTTGACCAGACATTAAACACTGCTTTTCTGACAACATGGTTCTTGAAAGCCTTATGTATTTTAACCTTGTCATAGCACAGATATGCATGCCAACCAAACTCATTATTAAATCCTTCCAAATCTAAAACATCAGTGTTTTCAAGAAGCAGCCAATCTTTCAACCAGCAAAAGGCTGCTGATTCATAATACAACTTTAAGTCTGGCAGGGCAAAGCCCCCTCTTTCTTTAGCATCAGTTAATATCTTAAACTTGATTCTGGGCTTTTTGCCCTGCCAGACAAATTTAGAAATATCTCGTTGCCACCTCCCAAAACACTCCATTTTGTCCACTATTTGCAAAGTTTGAAATAAAAACAACATCTTTGGCAATACATTCATCTTAACAGCAGCAATACGTCCTGACAAGGAAAGTTTCAATCTTGACCAGACATCTAGGTCTTTTTTAATTTCAGACCAACATTTTTCATAATTGTCTTTAAATAAATTTCTGTTCTTCACTGTTATATTTACCCCTAGATATTTGACTTTTTTAACCACATTTAATTCTGTCTCTTTTTGAAACCTTTCTGACTCTAAAGAAGTCAAATTTTTCCCCAAAACCTTAGTTTTTTGTTTATTAAGTTTAAATCCTGCCACTCGACCAAATTCCTGAATCAGTTGCAATACCCTTTTAGTGCTAGGCTCTGGCTCCTGTAGGGTCAAAATTAGGTCATCTGCAAATGCTTTCAGTTTATATTGTTTCGCTCCGACCTGGATACCTTCCATCAACCGGTCTCCTCTAATCATATTCAAGAGCACTTCCAGAACCGAAATAAATAATAAAGGGGATATAGGGCAACCTTGTCGTGTTCCTTTCTCAATTCTGAACTCTTCTGTCACCACATTGTTGACTATCAATTTGGCTTTTTGCTCTGAATAAATTGCCTCTATCCCATTATAAAACCCCCGCCCCACTCCCATTCCTTCCAAATTTTTTTTCATGAACTTCCAAGAGATGTTATCAAAGGCCTTCTCCGCATCTATAAAGATTAAAACAGCTTTTGTATTAATATTTGTTTGCAAAAGTTCCAAAATGTCAATAATGTTCCTTGTGTTAGCAAACAAATGTCTACCTGGGAGAAAGCCTGCTTGGTCCTTATGGATTACTTCATTTAGTACTTTTTTAAATCTTCTTGCTAAAATATCTGCAAATATTTTATAATCCACGTTTAAAAGGGAGATGGGGCGGTAATTCCTGAGTTGTGTCTTTTCAGATTCTAGTTTGGGTATCAATGTGATGAAAGCTTCTTTCCACGACTCCGGTGCCTTTTTCCCTTCCATAATTTCATTGCAAACCTCCATTAATGGATGCATCAAATAGTCTTTCAATGTCTTATAATATTTGGAGGTAAGCCCATCTGGCCCTGGAGACTTGCCCAATTGCATGTTCTGGATGGCCTCCTCAATTTCTAATTGTGTTATTTTATAATTCAGGATTGTTCTGTTCTTAAGAGACAACTTTGGTAAACCATACTTCTGTAAAAACTGATCTATCTCTGAATCATTTTGCGGCCCTTGTGTGTAAAGTTGTTTAAAGAATCTCTGGAAGCACTTTCTAATTTCCATCGGGTTCTGAATATTTCTTCCCTCAATTTCCAAATTTGTTACTGTGTTCAGCTTTTGTCTCTTTTTCAGCTGCCATGCTAGCAGCTTTCCACATTTATTTGCCGATTCAAAGGATCTTTGTTTCATTAACTTGATCTTCCATTCTACTTCTTGGTTCATCATTTTTGCATATTGTACTTGATAGTGTTTAATTTCTCTTAAAATCTCCTTTGATTTCGGTTTCGATCTTAACTTTTTCTCACCTTCTTTAATTTTCTCCAAAATCTTGTCTTTCTTGTCATTCTGCGCTTTTTTCTTGATTGTATTCTGCTGTATCAGAAACCCTCTCATCACCGCCTTACTTGCGTCCCAAACAGTTCTTTTTTCGACTGTAGTATTCAGGTTTATCTCAAAATAGTCCTTCAAAGCTTTTTGGGCCTTTTTAACAATATCCTGATCTCTAAACAAGTTGTCATTCATCCTCCATCTGAAGGAGCCGGTTGGAGTTAGTCTCATATCCATCTTGATAGCGTTATGGTCGGAGCAGGTTCTTGGGCAGATTTCCACTTTTTTTATTTTCGGGGCCAGGCCTTTAGTTGTCCAAATTTGGTCAATTCTTGTCCATGTCAGTTGGGCTTCAGAAAAGAATGTTCCTTGTCTTTCTAGGGGATTCTTTGTTCTCCAGATGTCAATCAAGTCCATGTTGTCAGTCATTTCAAAAAATGTCTTTGGTAGTCTGCCATCTTTTGTCACGTTATGGCTTTGTGACTTATCCATGTTAGTTGATACCTCCCCATTCATATCTCCTAACATAATGATGTTATCATAGTCCAGATAGTCCAGCATAATCTCATGCAACTTCTTGTAAAATTCTGATTTTCCCTCATTTGGCGCATAGATTCCTAATAATAAAAACTTTTCACCTTGAGCCTGAATCTCAATTGCCAGAATTCGTCCATGTTCGTCCTTGAATAGGAGTTTTGGTGACAGGCTCTCTTTTGCATATATCACCATGCCTCTTTTCTTTACTCGATCTGAAGAAATAAATTCTTGGCCTAATCTTTTGTTTATTAACACTTTTCTGTGTAGCCTAGTCACATGTGTTTCTTGCAGACAAATAATGTCCAATTGTTCTTTTTTCAAAATATGAAATATCCTTCTTCTTTTCTCCGGGATGTTGGCGCCATTTATATTCCAACTAAGAAGTTGCAGAGACATCCTGGTCAAATCTGTTATTGATCTGGTGGTGGTATCTTTTTCTCCTGGTCTAGAGACCCCGCCGGTGTAGGTGTAGGTACAAGTTGTGGTTCGGCCCCAGGAGGTCTATCAATCCCTTTCTGAAGATCCTCTCCGTAAGTATTCAGAAATTTGTCTCTGTCTTCTGCAGTTTTGATTTTCCCCTTCTTCCCCCTAAACGTAAAGGACAGTCCTTGTGGGAATTCCCACCTAAAGATAATTAAATTGCTCCTCAGCAACTTCACTAGTTCAAGATAAGTAGATCTAAGATCCAAAAGTTGTTTAGGAATATCCTTGTACACCTCTGCCCTTTTGTCCAAAATTTCCAGTGACTTTCCGTACAGTTGTCAGACATCTCTCTTCTTTGTGTGTGGCAGGGAGGGCCTATGGGCAGTGTCCTAAGAGAGTCTGTGTACTGGTCCAGTAAACGCTTCCACTGCGCCACCAGCAACAGCTCTCTTTGCAGAGCATTAATTAAGTCCAGTGCAGAGATTCCTGTTGCAGTACAAGCTTCAAAGTCTCAGCAGCAAAGAAATAACGACACAGGGAAGCCTGTCTTTCCAAAGACAGGTTTATTGCAGAAAGATAACAGAAACACCTCCGGAGCTTTCAGACATTTTTGCTTCACACCCCCAAAGGCAGAGAAAACAAACACTCTATATATACTGAGCAACTTAACAACTTAACGAGCTTGACTACTTAAAGTCACATGACATTGCTAACTTGCCAGCGTCTTAGGTTTCACACCCTAACAGTGTAGCGTGGGGGTGCAGGGGGGGCCGGCCGCACCGGGCGCAACATCTGGGGGGGCGCACTCGCACTTGCAGCTCTCTGCCCCTACCTGGCAGGGGCGCAAATTACTTGCCTTGCCCCGGGTGCTGACAACCCACGCTACACCACTGCCTATGGGGATATCCAGACACGGGTATGTTCCACTGTGAGGTACACCTCCTCTTTTCTGCTCTGTGGAACCATACAAATCTGATACGGACAAGCAATTGCTATATGCAGCAAGGAAGGAGATTCTGTACCTATTAAATTTTACTGGTTCTGCTCTGTGGAACCATACAAATCTGATATGGATAAGCAATTGCTCTATGAAGCAAGGAAAGAGATTCTGTGGCTATTAAATTTTAGTGGTTGGCATCTGTCTGTCTTGCGAGATAATGGAGTGTGCCTCTACCTTCGCAGCACTGAAATGACCTCCTTGGGGTGCAAACCTGGGCAGGGTGGATAATGACCCTGCCCAGATGACAAGACCCCCTCTCAGCCTTGCTGATGTGGTCCAAAAGAAAGCAGAGCAAGACGTTTGGCACCAACTTAGTTGCAGGGCTTATTCTTACATGACTGCCTGCTTGTTGATACCGATACAGTGCTACCTTGGTTCTCAAACTTAATCCGTTCCGGAAGTCCATTCCAGAGGGATTGTTTTCCCATAGAAACTAATGCAAAATGGATTAATCCATTCCAGAAACTTTTAAAAACAACCCCTAAAACAACGAGACAATTGAGCCATAAAGTGAAAGCAATAAACAATGTACTGCAGTCACACAATCAATAAGTAGCTAAACTGGGTTCCACACAGTCACAAAAACAAAACAAAAAAGAGCCACAAAAACGAAAAATATATAGCAAAAACAGACAGACATCAGCGTAACAGTCAAAATGGAGCATGTTCGGCTTCCGAAAAAGATTCACAAACCAGAACATTTACTTCCGGGTTTGCAGTGTTTGGGTTCCAAGTTGTTTGAGTACCAAGGCGTTTGAGAAACAAGGTGCCACTGTAATTCATTTTCAACAGCACTTTCCCTGTTACATGCCAGCAGGAATAAAGAGCAGAGGTGGTCTGTTTTGTTGGGTTTAATTTCCTTCATGAGTGTAAATCATCCCAAGAATGAGATAAGCCAACAGGCGCATGGTTAGCCAAGCCAGTTGCTATGGCAACAGCCTAATGCCATCCATATAAGTGATTCTGGCACATCAGCTCATTGTGTCCGGGGTCTTGTGCTGCGTGTTGGGGTCAGGCTTGTGAAGTGAGGGAGTCTGTTCGGAAGTATTGATTTGGAGTCTGTGTTACGTCTTCAACTGCTGGAGCAGCAGAGATACTTTCTACTTGTATGTATATATCTGCAAAAGCTATATGTATCAACATCTGGAACTGTTTTACTGAAGCCTTGTCTTCTGCCACAGCAAACGATTGGGACCTTAGGCTGCCTCTGTGGGGTGAGCGGAACTGGGGGCAACTTCTGCTACTTGGGTATCTCACCTTACATCGCCAACACATCCCCGTTCCAGACTTTCCTCCTTCTGCAAGGCAAGTTACTCATCCCCTGGAATAACGTTGCACAGAGAAGCTAAGGTGGCTGAAAATGAGGAAGAATCGGTCCCATCTCCAGCCCCGCAATGAAGACCCAACAAGTGCATTTAAATTCCTGCTAATGTTTTGACCTGTTTACAATGATTTTGTATCTACATTATAAACATTTCCCATTCTTTTTAAAATTTCTTGTCTTCTTGATTCCTGAGCTTCCAGAAGTATGGCTGTTTTTATGATGGGTGACATGAATGGGGTTGTGTCTGTAAATATGGATAAGTCGCAAAGTGCTAACATAACGAAAGATGGCAGACTACCTAAAACTTTTTTTGAAATGACTGACAATGTGGACTTAATTGACATATGGAGGGTTAAGAACCCCCTAGGAAAAGAAGGGACTTTCTTTTCTGAAGCTCATCTGACATGGACACGAATCGACCAAATATGGATAACTAGAGGACTGGCACCCAAGACTAGAAAGGTGGAAATCTGCCCAAAAACCTGCTCCGACCATAATGCTTTGAAAATGGAATTGAGACTAAATACAACCGGATCCTTCAGATGGAAAATGAATGACACCTTATTAAGGGACGAGAAGATTGTTAAGAAGGCCCAAAAAACTTTAAAGGACTATTTTGAGATAAATTTAAATACCACTGTGGAAAAAAGAATAATCTGGGACGCAAGTAAAGCAGTCATGAGAGGGTTTCTAATACAACAAAATACGATCAAGAAAAAATTCTGGAATGAAAAGAAGGAGAAGATATTGGAAAAAATAAGAGATGGAGAGAAAAAACTAAGATCCAGGCCAAAGTCGAAGGAG
Source organism: Podarcis gaigeae (assembly GCF_964106915.1). Taxonomy (NCBI): domain Eukaryota; kingdom Metazoa; phylum Chordata; class Lepidosauria; order Squamata; family Lacertidae; genus Podarcis; species Podarcis gaigeae. The sequence goes on from NC_139685.1 coordinate 74,528,098, forward strand.
GTGCTGAGAGAAGTGAAATTTTTCCAAGCACAATATTTGAAACTGATAAATCAAGAGGTTGAATGGAAAATTAAACAAATGAAACAGAGATCCTTTGAATCAGCAAATAAGTGTGGGAAACTGCTAGCATGGCAGTTGAAAAAGAGACAAAAACTTAATACTGTTACAAATCTAGAGATTGAAGGGAGAATGGTTCAGAAACCCGAGGAAATTAGAAAGTGCTTCCAGAGATATTTCAAAGAACTTTATTCACAAGGGCCACAGAAAGATTCGGAGGTGGACCAATTTCTTAAAACCAACGGATTACAGAAAATACCTCAGGAAATGAGAACAACCCTGAATAGTAATATCACACAGCAAGAAATTGAAAGCGCCATTCAGAACCTCCAATTAGGCAAATCTCCAGGCCCCGACGGACTTACCTCCAAATACTATAAGGTTTTGAAAGACTATTTGATACAACCTTTGTTGGAGGTTTGTAACCAGATTATGGAGGGGAGGAAGGCACCGGAAACGTGGAAAGAAGCCTTCATCACATTGATACCCAAACTAGAAACTGAAAAGACTCAACTGAAGAACTACCGCCCCATCTCACTCCTAAATGTGGATTATAAAATTTTTGCAGACATTTTGGCAAGTAGGTTGAAAAAAGTGTTTAATGAAGTGATCCATAAAGACCAGGCTGGCTTTCTCCCTGGTAGGCATTTGTTTGGCAACACAAGAAACATCATCGATATTTTGGAACTCTTACAAACAAAGCTTAACACTAGAGCGGTGCTAATCTTTATTGATGCGGAGAAAGCCTTTGACAACATTTCCTGGATGTTTATGAAGAAAAATTTGGAAGGGATGGGAGTGGGGCGGGGGTTTGAAAATGGAATAGAAGCAATATATTCAGAACAAAAAGCGAAATTGATAGTAAACATGTGGTGACAGAGGAGTTTAAAATTGAAAAAGGGACACGGCAGGGGTGCCCTCTATCCCCCCTATTGTTTATTTCAGTTCTGGAGGTGCTATTGAACATGATTAGAAAGGACCGGTTGGTACAGGGAATTGAGGTCGGAGTGAAACAATATAAATTGAAAGCATTTGCAGATGATCTGGTATTAACATTGCAAGAGCCAGTCCCCAGTACTAAAAGAGTGTTAGAACTAATTTCTGATTTTGGTCGGGTGGCGGGATTTAAGTTGAACAAGCAAAAAACTAAGGTTTTAGCAAAAAATTTGACAATTACAGAAACAGATGAGTTCGTGAAAGAAACAGAACTAAATGTGGTTAAAAAAGTAAAATACCTAGGGGTGTATCTGACCTCCAAAAATTTGAATTTGTTTAAAGATAACTACGAGAAATGTTGGTCAGAAATTAAAAGAGATTTGGAAACGTGGTCAAGACTGAAACTTTCCTTGTTGGGCCGAATAGCAGCTATAAAGATGAACGTATTGCCAAAAATGTTATTTTTGTTTCAGACCCTACAGATTGTGGACAAGGTGGAATGTTTTGGAAAGTGGCAGAAGGATGTTCCAAGTTTGTTTGGCAGGGCAAAAAGCCCTGAATAAAGTTTAAAATATTAACTGACGCGAAAGAAAGAGGGGGATTTGCCCTGCCAGACTTGAGGTTATATTATGAATCTGCAGCCTTCTGCTGGTTGAAAGATTGGATTTTACTGGAAAACACTGATGTCCTAGATCTGGAAGGGTTTGACAATGCTTTTGGGTGGCATGCATATTTGTGGTATGACAAGGTTAAAGTGCACAAATTGTTTAAAAACCACATTGTCAGGAGAGCAATTTTAATGGTCTGGACAAAATATAAAGACTTATTGGAGAGTAAGACTCCGAGGTGGCTCTCACCGGTGGAGGCCAAGGCACGTAAGAGACCTAATATGGAAGCCAATTGGCCTAAATATGGGGAAATTATTGAAAAGATTGGAGACAATTGGAGGTTGCAGAGCTTGGAAAAATTAAAAAACAAGGTGCGAGATTGGTTGCATTATGCACAAATTCAAGAGGTCTTTAAAGTAGATAAGAAGGTTGGATTCCAGGTGGAAAAATCGAAACTAGAGACAGAATTGTTAGAACCAAAAAGTAAACTACTTTCGAGAATGTACAACCTGCTGCTTTAAATGGAATACTCAGGATGAGACAGTCAAATCCGCCATGATAAAGTGGGCGCAGGATTTTGGGCATAACATTATGTCTGAAGACTGGGAAAGGTTATGGAACACCGGAATGAAATTTACGGCATGTAGTGCCTTGAAGGAAAACATTATGAAAATGATATACCGGTGGTACATGACCCCAGTCAAGCTTGCTAAGATATATCACCTGTCTGATAATAAATGCTGGAAATGTAAAGAGGCGGAAGGGACATTTTTTCACCTCTGGTGGACCTGCCCGAAAGTGAAGGCCTTCTGGGAAATGATTCATAATGAACTAAAAAAGGTACTGAGATTTACCTTACCTAAGAAACCAGAGGCCTTCCTTCTGGGCATGGTGGACCGGAGAGTGTTTAAGAAGGACAGAACTTTTTTTATGTATGCTACTACAGCAGCAAGGATTCTGATTGCAAAATATTGGAAGACACAAGATTTACCCACACTGGAGGAATGGCACACGCAGTTGATGGACTATATGGAACTGGCCGAAATGACTGGCAGAATCCGAGACTTGGGAGAAGAAACATTCGAGGAGGATTGGAGAAAATTTAAAGACTATTTGGAAAAACATTATAAGTTGTATGAATGTTAAAAAATGCACCTTTTAGGAAATTCTAGCTTCAGTAATGTTAAATTTAAGAAATGGAAATTAAGGTACAAGGAGTCAGAGATAGAATAATGAAACAACTTTATTGTGTTAAAATGAAAATGTACATGATTTGGGTTATAATACATTTGAAATTGGGTAACATGATAAAAAGGAAGATACAATAAGTATTGAAATAAGTTAACAAATTGCAGACGTTATGTATCACAGAGAATGCAGGGTTGGGAGGATGTGGGGAAGTCCAACAGATTTGGAAAAAAGAGTAAGAAAAATTTGTAACCTTTCTTTTTTGCTTTTATAATACGTTCTTTATTCTTTTTTCTGTACTTTATAAAACTAATACAAAATATTATTTAAAAAAAACAGAAGTATGGCTGTTTTGTGGTGGCTGCAATCGTGGCAGAGGAGGAGGACGCAAAGGGAGGGAGGGAGTTGAGGGGCGGGGCCAGAGAGGGGCGGGGCCTCCATCGAGGTCATGATGATAGAAGTGTTGCATCGATGCAAAGGGGAGCTATGAAGGGTATAAAGAGGCAGGTGGTCCAGGAAGGAGGCAGAAGCCAGGAGAGGGAGACAGCCTGTGAGCAAGATTTGCAAGCCCACCAGAATGCCTGAGACCACTCTTCTAGTCTATGTCCTTTGCCTACTCACCTTGTCTTCGGCTTGCTATATCACGAACTGTCCTCGGGGAGGAAAGAGATCAGTCTCAGACATCCAGAATTGGCCTTGGCGAGGAAAGAGAGAAGACATAGAACGCAAAGAATACAGACCGGTAGGAGAGAGAGGGGGGGGAGGATCTCAATAGATGCACCTGCAAATCTCAATTGATGCGCCTGTCTCTGAAAGAGACTGCTTTTCTGCTCCTTTGCTGGTTCTGGGGGAATTGTTCCAAAGGTGTCTTTGTGTCCCTCATCCCTTTTCTGCTTTGCTCTGCCTCTCAGACCTGTTTCTGCTCTACAGGGATGGAGCACTGCTCCTTAGGGAAGAGAGAGAGGTGCTGCAACTACTGTAGCAAAAGAGTGAAGGATGGCTCCCTCAAGGCTGCAGAGACGACCCTTCCTTTAAAGGACATTTAAAGCGCACCCGCCCCAAATCCTGGGAATGGCAGTCTACCCCTCACAGAGCTACAATTCCCAGGACCCTTAACAAACTACAATTCCCAGGATTATTTAGGTGCTTTAAAGGTGTTCTGAACACACGGGGTGTGTGCTGCCGTAGATTATATGTCTTTATGAGAGGGAGATAAGACAGTAAGCATCTTAGGAAAGACTTTAATTTAGTAATGGTGCAGGGATCTCAAAGCACAGCTTCCAACCTTCCATGCCGGCCCATTTCTGTTGCCTGTGTTAAGTGCTACTCTTCTCTGTACTTCTGTTCCCTAGAGAAGCTTGCAGGGCTAGCAGAGCCAAGTGTGGTTGCTTGGGGTTCAGATTTGGCCCACAGCTTGCCACTAGCCCATAGGTTAGACATGTGTCAGTCTCTTCATTTATCTGTGAGCTGGACATTGTGAATCTCTCCCTCAAGGGAAGCAATGAGGTCATGCTCTGTGCACAGCTCATGCACTAGAAATTGCAGATTAGATTTATAAGTATTTTTCATACCAGCACTTGTACTGAAGCATTTACTCCCTTTCAACGCTCTTTTCCAAGCTGCATGGCAAGTACTCTGCCTTCCTGCAAGACTATTCCTTTGCAAAGGCCTCAATTAATGCCTCAGTAATTAAATGGGAGTGTAGTGCAGGCCTAGACATAGCGACTCAAAAGTAAGCCTTATTGAGTTCAATAGGACTTGCAACCAGGTACGTAACTACAGGATTGCAACCTTGATCGCACAAAGCAAGGGTGGGGATGCTGAGGTCCTCCAGATGTTGTTGGACTACAACTCCCAGTATCCTCTGGGGCCTTTGGCCATGTTCCCTGGGGGTCTGATGTGAGCTGCATTGCAACACCAGCTAGAGAGCGGCATGTCCCCCATCCCTGACTTTAAGCTTCAGCACCTACTTAAAACACTTTTCTTTTATTTAGATGATTTTAATACTTTTTGCAAATTGCTTAAAGGCTTCCTTACAATCAAGCGGGATATAAAATTTGTTAAAGAAATACATATTAATTGGTTGTGATCAGCTTGTTGAGCCAAATGTTCACATTTGCACTCGGTTCAAATGAAGATTCCTGGTGTGATTGGAGTAAAAAGAAAGTCCATTTCTGAGCTTTGCTAAGTAGAAAACGGATTCAGAGAGAGGCACATCACTCTGCCTGGTAGATGTGGTGAGAAATATTAAATATAAAATGATTAACTAATACAATGCCTGTATGAAATGGGGAGAGGGAGAGCAATGTGACTACCTGGAACTCCTTCGAGAAAAGGTAGGATATAAACGTTGTCATAATCATGATAATGTGCATTAAATTCAGTGTGTCTACCCTGAGTAACGTTAAGTGGGATGTCACCCATGGTGTTTAGACCTAGGACAATATGCTTAGGACTGTAGCCTCAAATGGTTTTCAAAGGGGAATTAGAGAAATCCATCCTGGGGGACAGGTCTGTGTTAGCCAGCATGGTTGGATGAAACCTTCAGCTTCAGAGGTAATATACCTCTGAATACCAGTAGCCAAGGCAGGGACAGGGATTCCACTGCTTGTGGGGTACCTGGCAGCACCCGGCTTGTTGCTGTGGGACAAGGAACGTTGGTCTGGATGGATTTTCGTGAGCCCTGCTGGATCAGACCAAACACCAATCTAGTTCAGCATACCTGTAGTCATGTTGCCGTAGCCAAACTCAAACTCAGCACCACCCCATTCTCTCTCTGTCTCTCTGTCTGTCTCTCTCAGTGCATCACCTGTGGTCCTGAAATGAACGGAAACTGCTTTGGCCCCAGCATCTGCTGCGGAGAAGAATTTGGCTGCCTCATTGACACCGAGGAAACTCCGCGCTGCCTGGAGGAAAATGACCTGCCTGACCCCTGCACGTCTGGCTGGAAGTGGTGCGGTGAAGACGGGAGATGTGCCTTGCCGGGCATATGCTGCACTGTCGGTAAGGGTATCCGTGTGCGAGAGATGAAGCTCATCAAGAGGGGGTGCTGGAGAGAGGAAGAGGGGGAATGTGAGTCAGAAGAGTCAGGTGGAAAACCACCGCCAAGGCAAAGACACATTAACAAGTCATGACCAAGGGTCATTTAGTACAGCCCCTGCAATGCAGGAATCTCAACTAGATCATACAAGACAGATGACCATCCGACTTACCATTAAAATCTTCCACTGCCAAGCAGCTCTTACGCTCAGAAGGTTCAGCAGCAGAACGTTCTTCCTAATGTTCAGTCAGACTCTTCTGTCTTGTATTTGAATCTATTGCTTTGGGTCCTGGAGCAGCAGAAAAGAATCTTGCTCCGTCTTCCATGGGACAGCCCTTCAGATATTTGAAGACGGGCCCAGTTCTCTAATCTGTGAAGCTCATCTTCAGTCCTGATCCTCTGAGGTTTTAGCTACCCCTCCCAGTTTGGTGTCATCTACAAATTTGATGACACCCCACTTGTCCTTTTCTCCCAGGATTGCAAGGAATCATAGGGGAGTCCTTTTGGGCCTCAGTTAGTCAAACAGCTACAAATCCACCTAGCAGTTCACATCCTCTAGCCCACAGTTTACCAGCTTCACTGCAAGAATACCAGGGGAGACTTTGTGACCAGCCCAAAAGGCTTGCCAGAAGATTAAAGCACAGGAAATCTTATATTTGTTTACTCTTTTCTTCCACAGACAACTGCACCGAAGATGAGGAATGCATGCTTCCCTGAAGTCTAGGGGGGGGGCAGCCTCCAAAACATCGGTTCTCCAACTTGTATTTCAGAACGCCCTCAGAAAAAGAAGAATTCAAAGAATATCCTAAATAGTGTAAAGAAAAAATAAAAATTTGGAGACGGAAATGTAAACACACAGCAAATAATAAAAGTCTTTTATTGCATTGTGTTGCATGTTTTGTCCTGTGTCATATATGCAGGGAAACGCTTGATATTTTCAAATACATGGTGGTGATACTCTGGGGCCCTTAACGCTGGTGTTTTATTGCAGCTGTGTTCTGGACACAAATCCACACTGGTAGTGAATTTAGCCTGCTTTAGTTGGTTAGAATAATAGAGTGCAATTATTTTGCTGTAGAGGGAAGAAAGAAATCCATGATGAGAGAAAGCCAGTAATTAAAAGTTCCTTCCCCTGTCAGGGAAGAAGAAGACAATTTGTATGTACCGTATTTTTCGCTCTATAGGACGCACTTTTCCCCCTCCAAAAATGAAGGGGAAATGGGTGTGCGTCCTATAGAGCGAATGCAGGCTCCTTGGCTTCAGCGATAGCAACGGGAAGCCTCCGAAGCGCAGAGGGAGCTCTCCCTCCGTGTTCCGGAGGTTTCACGTTGCTTTCGCTGAAGCCTGGAGAGCGAAAGGGGTCGATGAGCACCGACCCCTCTCGCTCTCCAGGCTTCAGGCAGCTCTCCGCAAGCCTTCGGAGTGCAGCAGGAGTTCCCGCCGCACTCCAAAGGCTTGCGGATAGCAGCCTGCAGCCTGAAGTCTGGGGAGCGCAGCGCTAACTCCTGCTGCACTCCCCAGGCTTCAGGCAGCTATCCACAAGCCTTAGGAGCATGCCCCCAGACCCACAAGCTCCGGGAGCAGCAGCAAGGCTGCACGCAACCTTGCCGCCGCTCCTGGACCTGTTTTGGGGGCTGGGGTCGGGGGAAGCTTGGGCTTCCCCTGCCCCAGCCCCGCGGCTAAAAACCAAGCCAAGACAGCGAGCGGGATCCATCCCGCTCACTGTCTTGGCTTCTGCCAAAGCCGTGCACAGCCTCTCCCGGCTGGAGAGGTTGCGCACGGCTAAAGAGGAAGCCAAGACAGCCAGTGGGATGGATGCTTCTCGCTGTCTTGGCTTCTTTGCTCTTTGGGGCTGGGGGGGGATATTTTTCCCCCTTTATTTCCCCCCTAAAAACTAGGTGCGCACTATGCTCTGGTGCGCCCTATGGAGTGAAAAATACGGTAATGCTTCAGCTGCCCCATGCAATTAAGATAAAATTAGAGGCACCTTGGAAGCAGAAGCCTGCAATTAGGAAGCAATTAGAAGCAGAAGTCACAAGAAGGAAACTTCTAATTCAGATTGCAGGGGAACGCTGCTCAACAGAATTCCTTCTGAGTACAGTAAATGTAATAGAAGGAGCTTGGCTTTGGGAATGGGCATTGCCTGATTATATAGCATTCTATATAGCGTTGTACCTAGGGACGCGGGTGGCACTGTGGTTAAACCACAGAGCCTAGGGCTTGCCGATCAGAAGGTCAGTGGTTCAAATCCCCACAATGACGGGGTGAGCTCCCGTTGCTCAGTCCCAGTTCCTGCCAACCTAGCAGTTCGAAAGCACATCAAAGTGCAAGTAGATAAATAGGTACCGCTCCGGCGGGAAGGTAAACAGCGTTTCTGTGTGCTGCTCTGGTTCCACTTTCAGATGTGTTGTGTACTGTGCTGAATCCTAGAACAATAGGATCCAGAATGCAGCAGTCTGACTGGTCTGCAGGAGCCACCCAATCCAGCTCCAGGTGGAAGTGAATCAGCAACCTGATTGGCCTACAGGAGCAGCCCGGAATTAGCCAATCACGCGGGGCCCATTGTGTAAATAATGTATATATAGCTAGACGTTTGGGGGAAAGTTTCATTCATTGCTACTATGAGCTGAACAAAGAGCATGAAATTCACACTCGACACCGAGTATATTTCAAGATGATTGTAGAAAAACACCACAAAAGGGCCATAACATGAAGATAACCTCCAAGCACCAGCCATCCTGACCTAACGTCTCCTTTATTCTCTTCTGAGTCAGGAATAAAAGGTCTTGCATGATTGCCCCTCTCTCTAATGTACCCGCTTTTTCAGTAATTGCCCTAATGCAGTCTGGAAAACTGATCTTCTTCCTTACCTAACAGCTGCCTTTAAGCCAAGGTGGTTATGACCAGAACAACATAACAAATTAGCGTTTCCCTCTTGCTGGGCTTGAAGAAGAAAACCAACTTAAGGGAAAGCAGAGCTGGTGGAATGGTGTTAAAAAAGACAAGCTGGCCTTCAGATTGAACCACACTCTGCTTTTCAGACCTGCTCTTCATCCAGATTAATCGGCCATTTGGACAGAGTTGTCAGCGGCAAAAGAAGGCAGGGCTTTGCACCTTAGTATTTAGTACTATTAAAGATGCAGGAGTCTTTTCATTGCCCTATACAGGTGAAACTCGGAAAATTAGAATATCATGGAAAAGTTCATTTATTTCAGCAATTCAACTTAAAAGGTGAAACTAACATATGAGATAGACTCATGACATGCAAAGTGAGATATGTCAAGCCTTTATTTGTTATAATTGTGATGATCATGGCGTACAGCTGATGAAAACCCCAAATTAATGATCTCATCAGCTGGTGTTGGTCTTCATTAAGACCACTGTGCTTCATTAAGTCCAGGGTCAACACAGGTGTCTACCAGGAGATTTTGGAGCACTTCATGGTTCCTTCCACAGACGAGCCTTAAGGGGATGCTGACTTCATTTTCCAGCAGGACTTTGGCACCTGCCCACACTGCCAAAAGTACCAATACCTGGTTCAATGCCCATGGGATTACTGTACTTGATTGGCCAGCAAACTCGCCTGACCTGAACCCCATAGAGAATCTATGGGGCATTGCCAAGAGAAAGATGAGAGACATGAGACCGAGCAATGCAGAAGAGCTGAAGGCTGCTATTGAAGCATCCTGGTCTTCCATAACACCTCAGCAGTGCCACAGGCTGATAGCATCCATGCCACGCCGCATTGAGGCAGCAATTGATGCAAAAGGGGCCCAAGCCAAGTACTGAGTACATATGCATGCTTCTACTTCTCAGAGGTCCAATATCGCTCTATTTGCAATCCTTGTTTTGCTGATTTCATTTAATATTCTAATTTTCCGAGATTGTTAATTTGGGGTTTTCATTAGCTGTACGCCATGATCATCACAATTATAACAAATAAAGGCTTGACATATCTCGCTTGGCATGTCATGAGTCTATCTCATATATTAGTTTCACCTTTTAAGTTGAATTACTGAAATAAATAAACTTTTCCACGATATTCTAATTTTCCGAGTTTCACCTGTACTTAAGACCAATGAGAAATACCTAGTGCTCTTGTTCTGTTAGTGCAATGATTTATGTGCACGATAGAAATGCAGCCCCCCTTTCTCCACCTCTGCCCACCCCTCACTTACCCCAGACCTCCCCTGGAGGGTTGGAGGAAGCCCAGAACAGATTTAACAGAGCATGGGATACAAAACCAGAGGTGCCACAGTCTCATATTATGCTTCATTTGGAGATCTTGTTTTGGTAGGGGCAAAAGCTCAGACCCTCCATGTGCCCCTATTTTCCAGGGACAGTCCTGGATTTATAGAAGCCGTCCTGGGTTCTGATTTGATCCCAGAATGTCCCACTTTTCCTTAGGACGTCCCTGTTTTCATCGGAGAAATGTTGGAGGGTATGGAGTTATGCCACCCCCCGAGCCAAGGAGATAAGTAACTCTACAACCTTTAGAAGGCATCTGACGGCAGCCCTGGAAGATTTTTTAAATTGTTTAATGTTTTATTATGTTTTTATATACGTTGGAAGCCACCCAGAGTGGGCAGGGTATAAATAATAACATTTATTATTATTATTATTATTATTATTATTATTATTATTATTATTGACATCCCTATTTTCATTGGGGAAATGTTGGAGGGTGTGAAATCTGTCCACGATACATTCTCTGTTCCTCCTCCCCAAAGACCTGCAATACAATCACTGCCCTTCAGAGTTGCTGTATTAATAGGTGAATTTGGTAAAGGTAAAGGTAAAGGGACCCCTGACCATTAGGTCCAGTCGTGACCGATTCTGGGGTTGCGGCGCTCATCTCGCTTTACTGGCCGAGGGAGCCAGCATACAGCTTCCAGGTCATGTGATGAAATATAGCTCTGTAAGAGGAACGAGGAAAGACTGCGGAAGTGAAATATACTCAGTGTCGAGAGTGGATTTCATGCTCTTTATTCAGCTCATAGTGGTGAGGAGGAATGAAAGTTCCACCAAAATATTTGCTTTATATACATTATTTACACAATGGGCTGCACATGATTGGCTATTTCTTGGATTCTCCTGTAGGCCAATCAGGTTATAGATTCACTTCCACCTGGAGCTGGATTGGGTGGCTCCTGCGGACCAATCATGCTGCTGCATACTGAATCCTATTGTTCTAGGACCAATCAGACTGCTGCATTTTGGTTTTTTATTAATATAATAATTTTTATTAAGTTTTCCATTTTAACAATCCAATCAAATCACATTAAATATTCCAAATTGTACAAATACATATCATAAAGTCCAAATATTTTGCTAAATTATAATTTTTTTGTTGGGTGTTCCCATGCTTCGAGTTCAGTAGGGTCCAATCATCTCATGTTTCTACTGTCTTGAGTGTCCAATAGTCCTTTCTTTAAATCTTCTTGTTGTAATCCTTCTTTCTTTCATAGCCTCTGAGTTGTTTCCACAAGTGAGCTGAAGTGATCAATAATATACTTCTGTATGAACTTTGTATGATTCTCCTTTTTTTTTTTTTTGCAGCTGGTAAGTCTTTTATTTGCAGTATGTCCTCACACGCTGGTGTTTATGCCGAAACCATCCAAAAGTCCTTCTCGTGTGGCAGACGCCATCTTTTCTCAGTTCCGATGAAATAAAATCTAGGCGTTTGCTCATTAATTTTCTCAGACAGGTTGCACCAAACATTAATCTTTCCAGAGGAGGTTTCCCAAATTGTACTTGAAATACAGATATAATAACAAAGTAAGAGCTCGCCTCCCCCTATGACTATCAATCTCTGCAACTCAGTCTGTCTCATAATGGCGGATCCCGATTAACTAGTGTGTCACAGGAGAGCCTTTTATCTTCTTCCAAATATTTCAAAGAACAAAGGCTTTGGTTAATATTATTATTTCCACACAGTTTATATTTTCCGATTTCACTTGTTATAAGTAATGTAGACGGTTCTTCGGGGGGGGGGGGTTGTTAAATAGTATCGTAGTAGGAAAAGAAAAAGTTTTAACCCCCCTCCTTTCTGTTCCGTTTCAACATACCAGCATAGATGTTATTCTTTGATATTTTCTTTCTTCCACTCCATCACTCTTAGCACCTCAGTGGCTGGCTTAATTAGCAGATTAAAGACCCTTTCTTCACTCGAAGCATGTCCATAATTCTTATATCCAATCTTTTATCTTAAGAAATGGAACTTGGAGCGCTCACAGAGACAGCATCCAGGAGATCAAAGCTCCCTTGAGGGCTTTCCATCCAGTGTTCCCACCCCCTCCTTCTTTACGAACTTGGGGGTGGTTTGTGGGCACTTGAAGGAGCTGGGTATGTTTAGGCTGGAAAAGAGGAGACTGAGAGGAGATATGATAGGCATCTTCAAATATCTTAAGGGCTGTCACATGAAGGAGGGAACACACTTGTTTTCTCCTGCCCTGGAGGGTAGGACTCGAACCAATGGCTTCAAGCTGCAAGAAAGGAGATTCCGACTAAACATTCAGAAAAACTTTCTGACAGTAAGAGCTGTTTCACAGTGGAATGGACTCCCATGAGAGGTGGTGGCCTCTCCTTCCTTGGTGGTTTTTAAGCAGAGGTTGGATGGCCATCTGTCATGGTTGCTTTAGTTGAGATTAGATGACCTTTGGGGTCCCTTCCAACTCTTAAGATTCTATGATTCTATGAGAGGCTGCATTCAACAAGCCCTGATTCCTCCAGACATCCACTTTCTCTCAAGCAGAGTGATGACAAACCAGTGCAAATATTTTTTTTGTCTGTGGTCTCATTGTCCCTTCTACTTAAGCAGATCAGAACTAATGAGAATTCGTTCCGTAGGTCCATTCTTAACCCGAAACCATTCTTAACCTGAGGCGCGCTTTCGCTAATGGGGCCTGTTGCTGCCACCGCACCACTGCTGTGCGATTTCCAGTCTCATCCTGGGGCAAACTTCATAACCCGAGGTACTACTTCTGGGTTAGCAGAGTTTGTAACCCGAAGCATTTGTAACCTGAGGTGTTTTTAACCCGAGGTACCACTGTACAGTGATACCTCGGTTTTCGAACGTAATCTGTTCTGGAAGACCGTTTTGATTTCCAAAAAGTTCGAAAACAAAAAACTTAATTTGGAAAACTCAATACAGAGGCCGCATGGCATTTTTGACTTCCAAGGCATGTTTGAAAACCAAAGCATTTTCTACCAGGTTTACGGTGTTTGAAAACTGAAATGTTCGTCAACTGAGACATTTGAAAACTGGGGTACCACTGTGTATGTTCACCCAACTAAGGCAGAAGTGGAATCAAAGTACACACCATAAATCATTCAGCTTTTCTCCCTGTTCAGTGAACTTTAACTCTGGAAAAAGCTATCCCGCGTCTCCAGCCTTTAAGCTAGACAGGAGCCGACAAGGGAAGGAGAAGGGAGGCAGAGCACAGCAGCTTATAGCACAACACGGTGCAAATGAGCCAATGCCCTCCTAATGTGATTAATTTGATGAAGGCTTTGCTCCCATAAGAGAGATCATCACTGCCTGTGAGGTTGCTGCCCCATCCACTGCCATGCTAAAACTAACATCTCTCAATACATTCTTATTCTAATCATAACTGATTTATCAATCACCTTCTAAGCTGCCTCCTCAAGGCGATGTGCACCAAAGATACTGTATTTTTTGCACCACAACACTCACTTTTTTCCTCCTAGAAAGTAAGGGGAAATGTCTGTGTGTGTTATGGAGCAAATGCCTACGGATGGCGGGGGGACCTGCTGCAGTCGTGAGCAGAGGATCCATGGTTCCCCTTCCTTCCCTCCTCCGTGGCTCGCTTTGAAACAGCAAAGCGGGAGAAGAGCCGCTGAGTGGGGAGGAGAGAGGGACAGAGAGCCTGTTTGCTTTAAAGGAGCAAAGCAGGAGAGGAGAGGAGCCGCTTACACAAGTGTAAGCGGCTCCTGTCCGGTTGGCTCCTTTAAAGCAACCATGCTCTCTGTCCCTCTCTCCTCCCCACTCAGCTCGCTAAATAGCAGTCAAAGTTTTTCAGATCGCTAAGCCGGGGAGGTGTGAGAGAAGCAGAGCCTGCTTGCTTCAAAGGAGCAAAGTGGGAGAGGAGAGGAGCCTTCTCCTCTTATACCCCTCTTCTGCATTATTAGCAGCATCCTTCTCCACCCACCCCACGTGTGTTCCTTCTCCCCTTAAACCCCTCTTCTGCATTATTAGCAGCATCCTTCTCCACCCACCCCATGTATGTTCCTTCTCCCCTTAAACCCCTCACCTGCATTATTAGCAGCACCCTTCTCCACACACCCCACGTGTGCTCCTTGTCCCTTGAGTGCTTTTCCTTCCCTCCCCACCTAAAACGTGGTTACAAAGCATGGATCCACATGGATCCTCAGGATTTTTGCATTGGGCTACTCCAAACTCACCGTCAGATCACATGTCTGTGGCCACAGCATGAACCACAAAAAATCATACATCCACTGTTTCGTTTAGAATATTTTTTTTCTTGTTTTCCTCCTCTAAAAACTAGGTGCATGTTATGGTTGGGTGCGTGTTATAGAGCAAAAAATACGGTAATTACAAACAGTTAAAGACGCAAAAAAGCAACAAATGCATTTGAAACAAGACTGAAACCCTGACAAGTTGACACTCTTGGTAAAAATCCATTTAGCCAGCCAGCAAAGCCTGTCAGAACAAAAATGCATTTGGCTGTTTCCAGAAAGGGCAGATGGCAGCTGTCTGTCCTATCATGACAGGACTGCTATTCCACAGAACAGGGGCAGCCACACGAGGCCTGCAGGGAAAGGGGAGGTTGCCAGCAAAGCCGCGCAGCTCCCCCACTCTCTAGGGCGCCCCTGAGAGGCTGGCGCCCTGGCGCAATGCACCACTAACACCAATGGGAAAGACGGCTCTGTGTCCCACAGCTGCAAAGTTTATGGAATTCAGTTTGAAAAGCTTCACTTTGGGACTCAGCTACATTAGTAAAAAACAGTGATTTGAATGTGCTATAAACACGCAACACCAGATGTTGGCAGCCTCTCTCTGAGCTGGCCGATAGCAGCACCTCCTCAGACTCTCAGATGACTCCTCCGGTAACAGGAACACCAACGCAGCATTCTTGAGGAGCAGGTCCTGGTGCTGTGGACTCACAGCTGCTCATGTGAGCACCCAAACCCAGCAGAGTAAAACAGAAGCGAAGCTGCGGAGGTTTTGCAGCACACCTAATGTATTTCTACTAATTAGCCAAATAAAGGAACATAACAAACATGTACGAGAGGAGCAGCTGCAAATTTTGTCTGCAATTTTTTTTTTTCTTTACGCTATTTAGGATATCCTTCAGATTCTTCTTTTTCTGAGGGCGTTCTGAAATACAAGTTGGAGAACCGATGTTTTGGAGGCTGCCCCCCCCCCCTAGACTTCAGGGAAGCATGCATTCCTCATCTTCGGTGCAGCTGTCTGTGGAAGAAAAGAGTAAACAAATATAAGATTTCCTGTGCTTTAATCTTCTGGCAAGCCTTTTGGGCTGGTCACAAAGTCTCCCCTGGTATTCTTGCAGTGAAGCTGGTAAACTGTGGGCTAGAGGATGTGAACTGCTAGGTGGATTTGTAGCTGTTTGACTAACTGAGGCCCAAAAGGACTCCCCTATGGTTCCTTGTAATCCTGGGAGAAAAGGGCTGCTGCAGGGTTCTGTCCTGGGCCCCTTGTTGTTCAACATGACTTGGGTGAAGGCATAGAGGGGATGATCATCAAATCTGTAGATGACACTAAACTGGGAGGGGTAGCTAAAACCTCAGAGAATCAGGACTGAAGATGAGCTTCACAGATTGGAGAACTGGGCCCAAACTTTTTTAAAAAATGAATTTCCGTAGGGACAAATGTAAGGTTTGACACGTAGGCAGGAATAACCAGGTGCACAAATATACACCTGGCTTGACTGTAGAACATGTGAAAAGGATCTTGGGGTCTTAGTAGACCCCAAGCTTAGTGTGAGAGAATAGTGTGATGCAGCAGCAAAAAAAGTGAATGCTAATCTAAGCTGCATCAACAGAAGTCTAGAGTCCAGGTCAAAGGAAGTAACAATACTATTCTATTTTGCCTTGCTCAGACCCAACCTGGATCATTGTGTCCAACTCTGGTCACCACAGTGTAATAGTGACAAGCTGGAATGTGTTCAGAAGAGGGCGAACAGGGTGACCAAGGGTCTGGAACCCAAGCCTGATGAGGAATGGTTGAAGGAGTGTTGGGTATGTTTAGCCTGGGGAAGAGAAAATGGAGAGGTGATATCAGCCGTCAGATTTGCAGATGACACCAAACTGGGAGGGGTAGCTAAAACCTCAGAGGATCAGGACTGAAGATGAGCTTCACAGATTGGAGAACTGGGCCCGTCTTCAAATATCTGAAGGGCTGTCCCATGCAAGATGGAGCAAGATTCTTTTCTGCTGCTCCAGGACCCAAAGCAATAGATTCAAATACAAGACAGAAGAGTCTGACTAAACATTAGGAAGAACGTTCTGCTGCTTGGCAGTGGACATTTTTAATGGTAAGTCGGATGGTTCTGTCTTGTATGATCTAGTTGAGATTCCGTCATTGCAGGGGTCGTACTAAATGACCCGTGGTCATGAATTGTAGCAGTTAATGTGCCTTTGCCTTGGCGGTGGTTTTCCACCTGACTTTTCTGACTCACATTCCCCCTCTTCCTCTCTCCAGCACCCCCTCTTGATGAGCTTCATCTCTCGCACACGGATACCCTTACCGACAGTGCAGCATATGCCCGGCAATGCACATCTCCCATCTTCACCGCACCACTTCCAGCCAGACGTGCAGGGGTCAGGCAGGTCATTTTCCTCCAGGCAGCGGGGAGTTTCCTCGGTGTCAATGAGGCAGCCAAATTCTTCTCCGCAGCAGATGCTGGGGCCAAAGCAGTTTCCGTTCATTTCAGGACCACAGGTGATGCACTGAGAGAGACAGACAGAGAGACAGAGAGAGAATGAGGTGGTGCTGAGTTTGAGTTTGGCTACGGCAACATGACTACAGGTATGCTGAACTAGATTGGTGTTTGGTCTGATCCAGCAGGGCTCACGAAAATGCATCCAGACCAATGTTCCCTGTCCCACAGCAACAAGCCGGGTGCTGCCATTTGAGGCTACAGTCCTATGCATATTGTCCTAGGTGTAAACACCATGGGGTGACATCCCGCTTAATTTTACTCACACACTGAATTTTAGACACACTGAATTTAATGCACATTATCATTATGATGATAGGGTTGATCCTGTTCGCAACCAGAGGTACCACTGTATGGATGAAGAAGAAGAGTTTGGATTTGATATCCCGCCTTTCACTCCCCTTCAGGAGTCTCAAAGCGGCTAACAATCTCCTTTCCCTTCCTCCCCCACAACAAACACTCTGTGAGGTGAGTGGGGCTGAGAGACTTCACAGAAGTGTGACTGGCCCAAGGTCACCTAGCAGCTGCATGTGGAGGAGCGGAGACACGAACCCGGTTCCCCAGATTATGTGACTACCGCTCTTAACCACTACACCACACTGGATAAAGAAATGGTAGATAAGACGCAACAACAAATAAATATAGAGATGGTTAAAATAATTAAATACTTGGGAATTTGGTTAACTTCAAAGAATATAAACTTGTTTCAAGATAATTATATAACGGTGTGGAATAAAATAAGAAGAGACTTGGAAGTGTGGGAAAGAATGAAATTATCACTCCTGGGTAGGATATTTGTTATTAAACTGAATGTGCTACCAAATATGTTGTTTTCATTTCAATCAATTCCAATAATCAAGGGAGCGGGTATATTTAAAGATTGGCAAAAGATAATTTCAAGATATATCTGGCAGGGGAAGAAACCAAAAATTAAATTAAAACTATTAACAGACTGTAAAGAAAGAGGTGGTTTTGCCCTGCCAGACTTGAAGTTGTATTATGAAGCAGCCTGCCTCTATTGGTTAAAGGAATGGATGTTATTGGAAAAACAGATTTATTAGATTTAGAAGGCAATGATAACAGATTTGGGGGGCACGCGTATTTATGGTATGATAAAATGAAGGTACATAAAGGATTTGGAAACCACATATTCTGAAAGTCTCTCTTTGAAGTATGGGATAGGTACAAAAACCTATTACAATGGAAAACGCCCTGGTGGTTATCACTGTTAGAAGCTATGAGTGTTAAGAAAATAAATATGAATAAAAATTGGGTAACATATGAAATGTTACTCAACAATGATGGTAATAAATGGAAATTAAAACCATACGAAGAGGTGAAAGGATTTGTTAATGTTTGGTTGCACTACTACCAAATTAATGATATGTTTAAGGATGATATGAAGAAAAATGGATTTGGAAATACCCAATCAAAATTTGAAATTGAAATATTGAATAACAAATATAAAACATTGTCAAAAATGTATAAAATATTGCTGAAATGGCATCTGAAAGATGAAGAGGTAAAGTTGGTAATGATTCATTGGGCTAAAGGTTTTGGTTATAATATAAAGTTAGAAGATGGGGGGAAATTATGGAAAGAAGGAATAAAATTTACAGAGTGTAATGCCTTAAGAGAAAACGTGATGAAAATGATGTATAGATGGTATATTACACCGGTGAAGTTAGCCAAACTCTATAAGGTAGATAATAAATGCTGGAAATGTAAAGGAAAAGAAGGTACCTTTTATCATGTCTGGAAGCAAAAAGAAAGTCCAATGCTGTAAAGAAAAATATTGCATAGGAACCTGGAATGTAAGAACCATGAACCTTGGTAAGTTAGATGTGGTCAAAAATGAGATGGCAAGAATAAATATTGACATCCTGGGCATCAGTGAACTAAAACGGATGGGAATGGGCGAATTCAGTTTGGATGACCATTATATCTACTACTGTGGGCAAGAATTCCGTAAAAGAAATGGTGTGGCCCTCATAGTCAACAAAAGAGTGGGATGCAATCTCAAAAATGATAGAATGATCTCGATACGAATCCAAGGCAGACCTTTTAACACCACAGTAATCCAAGTTTATGCACCAACCACTGGTGCTGAAGAAACTGAAATTTAGCAATTCTATGAAGACTTACAACACCTTATAGAAATGACACCAAAGAAGGATGTTCTTCTCATTATAGGGAATTGGAATGCTAAAGTAGGGAGTCAAGAGATAAAAGGAACAACTGGCAAGTTTGGCCTTGGAGTTCAAAACGAAGCAGGGCAAAGGCTAATAGAGTTCTGCCAAGAGAACAAGCTGGTCATCACAAACACTCTTTTCCAACAACACAAGAGACGACTCTACACATGGACATCACCAGATGGGCAGCATCGAAATCAGATTGATTATATTCTCTGCAGCCAAAGATGGAGAAGCTCTATACAGTCAGCAAAAACAAGACCTGGAGCTGACTGTGGCTCAGATCATCAGCTTCTTATAGCAAAATTCGAGCGTAAACTGAAGAAAGTAGGAAAAACCACTGGGCCGGTAAGATACAATCTAAGTCAAATCCCTTATGAATACACAGTGGAAGTGAGGAAAAGGTTTAAGGATTTAGATTTGGTGGACAGAGTACCTGAAGAACTATGGATGGAGGCTCGTACCATTATACAGGAGGCAGCAACTAAAACCATCCCAACAAAAAGGAAATGCAAGAAAGCAAAGTGGCTGTCCAACGAGGCCTTACAAATAGCGGGGGAGAGAAGGCAAGCAAAATGTGAGGGAGATAGTGAAAGATACAGGAAATTGAATTCAGATTTCCAAAAAATAGCAAGGAGAGACAAGAAGGCCTTCTTAAACAAGCAATGCAAAGAAATAGATGAAAACAATAGAATGGGAAAAAACAGAGATCTGTTCAAGAAAATTGGAGATATGAAAAGAACATTTCATACAAAGATTACCATAATAAAAGACAAAAGTGGAAAGGACCTAACAGAAGCAGAAGACATCAAGAAGAGGTGGCAAGAATACACAGAGGAACTATACCAGAAAGAAATGGATGTCTCGTATACCCCAGGTAGTGTGGTTGCTGACCTTGAGCCTGACATCCTGGAGAGTGAAGTCAAATGAGCCTTAGAAAGCACTGCTAATAACAAGGCCAGTGGAAGTGATGATATTCCAGCTGAACTATTTAAAATTTTAAAAGATGATGCTGTTAAGGTGCTACACTCAATATGCCAGCAAATTTGGAAAACTCAGCAGTGGCCAGAGGATTGGAGAAGATCAGTCTACATCCCAATCCCCAAGAAGGGCAGTGCCAAAGAATGCTCCAACTACCGCACAATTGCACTCATTTCACATGCTAGCAAGGTTATGCTTAAAATTCTACAAGGCAGGATGAAGCAGTATGTGGACCGAGAACTCCCAGAAATGCAAGCTGGATTTCGAAGGGGCAGAGGAACCAGAGACCAAATTGCAAACATGTGCTGGATTATGGAGAAAGCTAGAGAGTTCCAGAAAGACATCTACTTCTGCTCCATTGACTATGCAAAAGCCTTTGACTGTGTCGACCACAGCAAACTATGGCAAGTTCTTAAAGAAATGGGAGTGTCTGATCACCTCATCTGTCTTCTGAGAAATCTCTATGTGGGACAAGAAGCTACAGTTAGAACTGGATATGGAACAACTGATTGGTTCAAAATTGGGAAAGGAGTACGGCAAGGCTGTATATTGTCTCCCTGCTTATTTAACTTATATGCAGAATTCATCATGAGAAAGGCTGGGCTGGATGAATCCCAAGCCGGAATTAAGATCACCAGAAGAAATATCAACAACCTCAGATATGCAGATGACACAACCTTGATGGCAGAAAGTGAGGAGGAATTAATGAACCTTTTAATGAGGGTGAAAGTGGAGAGCGCAAAATATGGTCTGAAGCTCAACATCAAAAAAAGAAGATCATGGCCACTGATCCCATCACCTCCTGGCAAATAGAAGGGGAAGAAATGGAGGCAGTGAGAGATTTTACTTTTTTGGGCTCCATGATCACTGCAGATGGTGACAGCAGTCACGAAATTAAAAGACGCCTGCTCCTTGGAAGAAAGGTGATGGAAAACCTAGACAACATCTTAAAAAGCAGAGACATCACCTTGCCAACAAAGGTCCGTATAGTAAAAGCCATGGTTTTCCCAGTAGTGATGTATGGAAGTGAGAGCTGGACCATAAAGAAGGCTGATCGCCGAAGAATTGATGCTTTTGAATTATGGTGCTGGAGGAGACTCTTGAGAGTCCCATGGACTGCAAGAAGATCAAACCTATCCATTCTGAAGGAAATCAGCCCTGAGTGCTCACTGGAAGGACAGATCCTGAAGCTGAGGCTCCAAGACTTTGGCCACCTCATGAGAAGAGAAGACTCCCTGGAAAAGACCCTGATGTTGGGAAATATTGAGGGCACAAGAAGAAGGGGACGACAGAGGATGAGATGGTTAGACAGTGTTCTCAAAGCTACAAACATGAGTCTGACCAAACTGCAGGAGGTAGTGGAAGACAGGAGTGCCTGGCGTGCTCTGGTCCATGGGGTCACGAAGAGTCGGACACGACTAAACGACTAAACAATAACACCTTTTATCATATGTGGTGGGAATGTAAGAAAGTGAAATGCGTCTGAGATATGATATATGATGAAATTAAGAAAATGTTGAAATATACATATATAAAAAAGCCAGAAGCTTTTCTACTGGGAATTGACAGTTAACAGACAAGATACTAAGCTTCTCCAATATGCAACAACCGCAGCAAGAATTTTATTAGCACAGAAGTGGAAACAAGAGGAATTACCGACAAAGGAAGAATGGCAACTGAAGTTAATGGAGTATGCGGAACTGGCCAAAATGACGGGAAGAATCCGAGAACAGTGGGACCAGAAGTTCATCAAGGACTGGACTAAATTTGTAAATTATTTGAAAGACAATTGTAGTCAACCAATTGCAAGAATCTTTGTAAGGAAAGGTATACACAATCACTGCTGAGAAGAATAAGAAAATATGGTGCTTTGATGTTTTTGATTTGAAAGCAATGGTTAAGTAGTGAAAATGCAGAAATTTGAAATGAAAGATAGAAAATCATAAGGAAGGTTTGGAGGAAGTCATGGCCCTAAAAAGCCACATTGTATAATATAAGAGGAGAGATTGTCATGGAAAGCATTGTTGTAAAATTAATAAAAATGATACGGTGGAAAAAAGTATTAAAATCATCTAAAGAAAAGAAAAGTGTTTTATGTAGGTGCTGAAAACAGTACAGAAAAGGGAACTGCCTGATGTTCTCTAGGAAACAGAAGTACAGAGAAGAGTAGCACTTAATACAGGCAACAGAAATGGGCCGGCATGGAAGGTTGAAAGCTGTGCTTTGAGATCCCTGCACCATTACTAATAGAGGCTTTGCCTCTTTCTGAGATTGTGCCAGAAAAAATGTAGGTGCATCATCTTCTTGACAATCTAAGACACAAATTAAAGTCTTTCCTAAGATGCTTACTGTCTTATCTCCCTCTCATATAGACATAGAAATCTACAGCAGCACACAACCCGTGTGTTCAGAACACCTTTAAAGCACCTAAATAATCCTGGGAATTGTAGTTTGTTAAGGGTCCTGGGAATTGTAGCTCTGTGAGGGGTAGACTGCCATTCCCAGGATTTAGCGTGGGTGCGCTTTAAATGTCCTTTAAAGGTATGGTCGTCTCAGCAGCCTTGAGGGAGTATTCCCTCACTCTTTTGCTACAGCAGTTGCAGCACCTCTCTCTCTTCCATAAGGAGCAGTGCTCCATCCCTGTAGAGCAGAAACAGGTCTGAGAGGCAGAGCAAAGCAGAAAAGGGATTAGGGACACAAAGACACCTTTGGAACAATTCCCCCAGAACCAGCAAAGGAGCAGAAAAGCAGTTTCTTTCGGAGACAGGGACATCAATTGAGATTTGCAGGTGCATCAACTGAGATTCTCTCCTCTCTCTCTCTCTCCTACCGGTCTGTATTCTTTGCGTTCTATGTCTTCTCTCTTTCCTCGCCCAGACCAATTATGGATGTAGCTAGCTGAAGACAAGGTGAGTAGGCAGAGGACATAGACTAGAAGAGAGGTCTCAGGCATCTTGGTGGGCTTGCAAATCTCGCTCGCAGGCTGTCTTCCTCTCCTGGCTTCTTCCTCCTTCCTGGACCACCTGGCTCCTTATACCCTTCGTAGCTCCCCTTTGCATCAACGCAACACTTCTATCATCATGACCTCGATGGAGGCCCCGCCCCTCTCACTCTGGCCCCGCCCCTCAACTCACTCACTCCCTTTGCGTCGATTGCGTCCTCCTCTGCCACGATTGCAGCCACCACAAAACAGCTATACTTCTGGAAGCTCAGGAATCAAGAAGACAAGAAATTTTAAAAAGAATAGGAAATGTTTATAATGTAGATACAAATACATACATACATACATACAAGTAGAAAGTATCTCTGCTGCTCCAGCAGTTGAAGACGTAACACAGACTCCAAATCAGTACTTCCGAACAGACTCCCTCACTTCACAAGCCTGACCCCAACACACAGCACAAGACCCCGGACACAATGAGCTGATGTGCCAGAATCACTTATATGGATGGCATTGGGCTGTTGCCATAGCAACTGGCTTGGCTGACCATGCGCCTGTTGGCTTATCTCATTCTTGGGGTGATTTACACTCATGAAGGAAATTAAACCCGTTCTTCTTGTCCAGTTTTTCCAACAAAATAGACCACCTCTGCTCTTTATTCATGCTGGCATGTAACAGGGAAAGTGCTTTTGAAAATGAATTACAGTGGTACCTTGGTTCTTAAACGCCTTGGTACTCAAACGCCTTGGAACCCAAACACTGCAAACCTGGAAGTAAATGTTCTGGTTTGCGAACTTTCTTCGGAAGTCGAAGATTCTCCATTTTGAGTGCTATGCTTCCAATTTGAGTGCCACCCTTTTGACTGCTGATGTCTGTCTGTTTTTGCTATATATTTTTCATTTTTTGCAGCTCTTTTTTGTTTTGTTTTTGTGACTGTGTGGAACCGAGTTCAGCTACTGATTGATTGATTGTGTGACTGCAGTACATTGTTTATTGCTTTCATTTTATGGATCAATGGTCTCATTAGATAGTAAAATTCATGTTAAATTGCTGTTTTAGGGGTTGTTTTTAAAAGTTTCTGGAATGGATTAATCCATTTTGCATTAGTTTCTATGGGAAAACAATCCCTCTGGAATGGACATCCGGAACGGATTAAGTTTGAGAACCAAGGTACCACTGTATCGGTATCAACAGGCAGTCATGTAAGAATAAGCCGTGCAACTAAGTTGGTGCCAAACGTCTTGCTCTGCTTTCTTTTGGACCACATCAGCAAGGCTGAGAGGGGGTCTTGTCATCTGGGCAGGGTCATTATCCACCCTGCCCAGGTTTGCACCCCAAGGAGGTCATTTCAGTGCTGCGAAGGTAGAGGCACACTCCATTATCTCGCAAGACAGACAGATGCCAACCACTAAAATTTAATAGCCACAGAATCTCTTTCCTTGCTTCATAGAGCAATTGCTTATCCATATCAGATTTGTATGGTTCCACAGAGCAGAACCAGTAAAATTTAATAGGTACAGAATCTCCTTCCTTGCTGCATATAGCAATTGCTTGTCCATATCAGATTTGTATGGTTCCACAGAGCAGAACCAGTAAAATTTAATAGGTACAGAATCTCTTTCCTTGCTGCATATAGCAATTGCTTGTCCGTATCAGATTTGTATGGTTCCACGGAGCAGAAAAGAGGAGGTGTACCTCACAGTGGAACATACCCGTGCCTGGATATCCCCATAGGCCCTCCCTGCTGCACACAAAGAAGAGAGATGACTGACAGCTGACCCCCTTGAGATATCCAGTGCCTAGCTCCCCAGTTGCAAAGTAGTGACAGAGGTTGCTTCTTCTCAGATGTCCCCCCCACCCCACCCCTGCAGTGTGGTCCCCCAAAGAAGACATTTCCCAGACCTGACACCAGCAGGGAATGACCTTAGGAACCTGGCATTAATATGCAATTTTGTGCTGACTTCCGGTTGGTCTCCCGGTATGGCAGCCAGGAGCTGTTTCGGCTGAAAGAGCCCCAGTGCTTTGAAGAAGGGCGAGACCACGAGAGCATCGTGGTTCCCCAAAAAAACCTCTCAGAGGGCCCATGGCTGCCCGGGCAGATTAGCATGGCAGATTCTGTGGAACGCCCTCCCATCAGATGTCAAGAAAATAAACAACTATCCGACTTTTAGAAGACATCTGAAGGCAGCCTTGTTAGGGAAGAGAACATTAGGTTAGGGAAGAGAATCAGAACTTACAGGGTTAAACAGTTCTGAGTGACGTCTCACATTCTGAGGCGTGGCTATATTCACAGAAGGGAGTGTTTTCTCTGTGTGTTTTTTCCTTTCGCTTTTGCAGCGAGGCAGCAAGATGTGCGCTCTCTCGCCGGGCTGATTTATGAGTTGTTTTCCTACACGATTAAAGACTGTAAGAGATAAGCAAGAACGCTTGAGTGCAGTCTGAGTTATTACACACACACACAGCAACAGTTTCTACGCTGCGGAAACTCTGCTACAGGAAGCTGACGGAGAGCTATCCACGGGGGTCCAGTGGGGAGCAGAGAGCCAGGGAAGCGTGTGGACTCCATCCAACAGCCACAGGTTATGGGAGGTCAGCAAAGCTTTGAAGCTGTTGCCAAGTTGTGCCGGTGTGTGTGGAAGCCAGCTGAGGGGAAGCTGGAGCCAGCTGGAGTCCTGCCTAACGTTTGAGGCAGAGGAGCTCACTGGGAGGAATTGGATCTCCGTGAACCGGGTGATGGACCAGCTGCTGTTTACGTGAGTACGCTGAGCCCCGGGGGAGAAGATGGCAGACAGCCATGAGTCGTACGCCGTGCCATTCGAAAAACTGAACGGAAAAAATTGGGAAGAGTGGAGTAGGAAGCTGAAAGCTGGTAGCCAAGGGTCTGTGGGAGGCGGTCCTAGGGCCTCCACTACCACCAGCGGCGGCCGATGCTTCAGCAGCAGAAATTGCAACTGCACACGCTTCACAGAGAAAAAAATCAGAAAGCCCTGGGAGCTATTGTGCTCAGTTTGGAGGGTTCGCAGCTACCTTTTGTAGAGGAGCTGGAGACTGCCCATGAGGCCTATCGGGCACTGGAAAGAGTGCACCACAGGACCACAGCTGGGGCAAAGATACACACTACCAGACGCTTGTTTGAGATGAAGCTGCGTCCTGGTGGCAGCATCAGACAGCATGTAACTGAGATGCTCTCTGTGTTCAACCAGCTGAGGCTGTTGCAAGTTAACTTTTCTGAGGAGCTGAAAGTTTATATTTTGCTCAGCTCTCTGGACAAAAGTTATGACAATTTGTGTCTAACTTTGGAATCGATGGATCCTACAGCTCTTACGCTGCAGTACGTGACAGGACGCTTGAGTGACGAGGAGGAACGCCGTATCAGAGAGGGCAGAGCTGGCACGGGGGGCTCATCCAGTTGCAGGGGTGGAGCCAAGCCAGAGGAATGCACGGTTCAGGCTTTTTGCACTCGTCGCTGCTATATCTGCAATTCTGCTGACCATCTGCGTCGAGCCTGCCCGCAGAGAGCCAGGGAGGCTGGGCAGGATGTCTCCAAGGTCGTTTCCCATGGGAGCCAGTCCAGGAGAGGAGACCAGCGTGGGAAAGCGAAGGGAGGACGTGACTCAGGGAGTGAAGATGGTGCTTATCACCTAACAGCCTCCATGGCAATAATAAAGGCTAACTCCAGTGAGAACAGAATGATGCGCTGGGTAATCGACAGTGGAGCCAGCCATCACCTGATAACAGCGACACCTGGTGTCGAAATGTGGAACTGCAGAGCTGTTCCAGCTGGGAATACAGTTGTTTTTGCTGATGGGTCACAAAAGCCTTTATCTAACGTGGCAAATGTTTATGTTTCTTTCTTGCAGGCAGAGCTGGAAGTGTATGTTGTGCCTGAGATGAAACACTGTCTTTTGTCTGTTCCTTGTCTCTTGAAGCAGGGGTACAAGGTTTGCTTTGAAAATAATGTCTGTTCTATTTCCAGGGGTGGAAGACAACTCGTCAGTGTTGCATGCCAGAACAATCTCTTCATCTTAGAGACACCTCTGGAGGGTGAGGGGAATGCTGAGGGAGCACAAGCAAAGTGTGCAAACGTTCCCACTCATGATTCATGTGCTTGCTTGTGGCACAGGAGAATGCCACATGGCTCTTGGAAAGGTATCCAAAGGTTGCCACATTACACAGTAGGATGCAGAATAAAACCATGTGACCAATCCCTAGATTGTAGGGCATGCAGAAAGGCAAAGGTAAAAGGGTGCAGTTATCCCAGGGTGGAGAGGGTAACCACAAAACCTTTTGAGCTTGTGCGCACAGACCTTTTTGGGCCCATGCCAAAGCCAAGTCTGGGCGGAGCCAGGTATGTGCTGACACTGACCGATGATTTTAGCCAAAATAGCTGGTCCTTCTCGCTGAGAACGAAAGGAGAAGCAGCACAACTGATCAAAGATTGGGTTGTGGAAGTGGAACTAAGGTTCTCCACCAAAGTGCAAGGGTTCAAGAGTGACCGAGGTGCAGGGTTTACTGAGTCTGCTCTGCACAGTTTCTTTCGTCAGAAGGGGATACGTCACAAGGTGACAGCTCCTCAGGAGAGGGGCATGGCAGAGCTCAGAAGTGAAGCTCTGGCTCAAACAACAGAGGTTTTACTGTGTGACTCCGGTTTGCCTCAGAGTTTTTGGAGTGAAGCCTGGAGGACAGCCAATTTCACGATGAACAGGTCCTACAATTCAGTGGTGGTGACACCCCATATTTCTTGCTCCACGGAATGAAGCCGCAGCTGCATTTCTTCCGTGTGTTTGGTTCATAGGCCTGGGTGCCGGTGCCAAAGACTCAATGCAAGAAAGGTGCCCCAAGGTTCCAGAAAATGATCTTCTGTGGATATGAACCTGCAACAAAGGGGTGGAGGTTTGCATATCCAGAAGGTGATCAGACCAAGCTTCTGATCAGTAAACGTGCTGAGTTCTGTGAGCAGAATGGTTGGTCAAGGATCCATGCAAGTCCTGACGTTCTCTCAGAATGTCTGTCTGATTCTGAGGAGGAAGGAGAGCTAGAGGCTGAACCTGTTGCTGAGGACCAAGTCTCTGAACAGGGTCAAGAACAGGGTTGGGCATCTCCACAGGTTGTTAAAAGAGAGCCCAAGAGTGAGCCTTCGTCTCCTGTTAGCATAGTACAAAAGGCCCGAAGACGCACTAGGTCAGAGGGGGAGTCTTCTAATGTAGAGGACACACTTGCTGACCACAGTGAAACAGAAGGAGCACCTGAGTTTGTGCTCAGACGGTCCACTCGCACCACGAAGGGAGTTCCACCTGAGAGGTTTCAGGCCACCAGTGCGTGGATTGGTTTCGCACAGTGCGAACCTGGGAGTTTTGAGGAGGTTCAACAGTTGCCTGAGAAAAATGCCAGGGAGGGGCGAAAGGCAATGGAAAGGGGGTTGAACTCTCAGAGATCTGTAAATGTGTGTTCACAGGTTCCCTCAGGATGCAAGACGAGAGGGGGTGTGAAGAGAATCAGAACTTACAGGGTTAAACAGTTCTGAGTGACGTCTCACATTCTGAGGCGTGGCTATATTCACAGAAGGGAGTGTTTTCTCTGTGTTTTTTTTTCCTTTCGCTTTTGCGGCGAGGCAGCAAGATGTGCGCTCTCTCGCCGGGCTGATTTATGAGTTGTTTTCCTACACGATTAAAGACTGTAAGAGATAAGCAAGAACGCTTGAGTGCAGTCTGAGTTATTACACACACACACAGCAACAGTTTCTACGCTGCGGAAACTCTGCTACAGGAAGCTGACGGAGAGCTATCCACGGGGGTCCAGTGGGGAGCAGAGAGCCAGGGAAGCGTGTGGACTCCATCCAACAGCCACAGTTTTTAATGTTTGATGTATTTATTGCCAGTATTTTCACTGCCAACTATTGCAAAGGGTCACATGATCCAATGTTTACATTTCTTACTACTGTATGTATATGGGCGGAAGTCAAATCGACAACTTTTGCTCTTTGTTCTCTCTCCAGACAGAGAGGATGTGTGAGAAGACGCTCTCACAGTACGCCATTATTCTTTCGGTTTGTTTGTTTTCTTTGCTGTAAGTAAAATCCTTAATGCTACATTTCCTGCACAATCTTGGTTTTGCTGACTCTGCTAATGTGTGCACATATCTTTCGGATGTGTGTCGCTGCTGTGTATGGTACTCAGAGAACAAGGGGAGTGTCCTGTGATCTGTTATCGGTTATGGGTCCAGAATTGTGTGATTTATGGCGACATGATGGAAAGTCAGTCAAGTCCAGCTGCTAATGAGGCATGTCTGTCTGCTTTGCTGCTAGTTTGCTGATTAGCCTGAAAGAGAAGTGCTTTGCCAGTCATAAATATCTGCTGTTGTGGGCTGCATTTGCTGGCTGAAGAGAATGGTAGAAATGGCCGCAACCCAGGGTGGAAACAAGGCTTTCACATTTCCTTGCCTAGATGCGACGAACTACGCCACATGGAGCTTTCGAATGGAGAGTCTGCTGCTGCATGAGAGGCTATGGCATGTCGTGTCGGAGGACGCCCCAGCCCCACTCATGAATGCGTGGACTGCCGCAGATTGGAGGGCTAGAGGCACGATTGCATTGAGAGTCTCTGACACCCAATTAATCAATCTGCAAGGTAAGCAAACTGCAAGGCAGATGTGGGATGCTCTCAGAGATATCCATCTGAGAACAGCTGCTGGCTCTTCTATCATATATTTTAAGAAGCTTTGACGAATGCAGCTTCAACCTGGTTGTGATCTGGCATCACATCTGACGTAGCTAAAATTCATTAGGGAGAAGCTTAAGAAGAGGGGAGTGACGCTTGCTGAATATATTTTCTGTTTCATGATTATCAACAGTTTGGATGCAAGCTTTGATTCATTTGCTGCTCAGCTGTCCCCGCAGCACAGTTAACAGATGGTGTTTCCTGCTTGGCGGGGGGTTGGACTCGATGGTCCTTGTGGTCTCTTCCAACTCTATGATTCTATGATTCTATGAACTGTTCATCATGTAGGGGGGTGTTTTGCTTAATGAGATGGATCAGAGAGTAGCCATCAATCATAGCTAGGAGAGGGCTACTAGCAACATTCCCAAACCATTCCCAAACCATCTGCACAGAGTCCAGAGGGGGGCACAGCTTTTAAAGCACAGTGATGCTTCAATTGCGGAGAAGTGGGACATCTACAGAAGTTTTGTAAAAAGCGCACTAAATCTAAACATGACTCCAGAGGATGAGGTGGGGGGAAGCCCCAGGGACCTGTCCAACCCAAAGCTTTGATCACACACTGTTCCAGTCAACGTTTGCAGTTGTCTTTTGTCATTGACTCAGGCGCCACCCAACACCTTTGCAAAGACAGAAGCCTGTTCATCCAGCTTGAGATGCAGAAGGGAAAGATTCATCAAACTGATGGACGGCTGTTGCAGAGCAAGGGAGAAGGGACTGTTTCTTAAAAGCCTCAACACAACAATCAAGAATGTACTATAGGTCCCACACCTGGCACATAATCTTCTGAGCGTATCGCAGCTCACTTCACAAGATTTCTGAGTGTGTTTCACTAAGACCAAGTGTGAAATTATCAAGGGCAATGAGGTCACTTTTAATGGCAAATTTGAAAAGGGTTTATATATGTTGCCTTATTATACCAGTGCTGTAACTGATGTTCATTCTAATGCTGTAAATGATGAGCAATGTTGCAATATGACTGTGGGTAAAAATGTGAAATTGCATGATAATTGTATACATGACTACCATCGCAAGCTAGGCAATTGCATTTTCAGGCCGTTGCTAAAATGCCAGATTTGGTTGAGGGCATGTCCTTGAAGAATTGCAAGTACCACATGAAATGCATTTCTTGTGCTGAAAACATGGTCAAAATGGCTCCCAAGGGAAGAATGTCCAGGTGGGAGGCTTCATCGCCTTATCAGTTCTTTCATGCCAACCTTGTGGGACCTCTAGCTTCCTCTAGAGGTAATTCACAGTATTTTTTGGTCTTAATTGACCAATTTTCCAGGTATGTTTATGTCTACATGCTGGAACATAAAAGTGGTGCTTTTTCTAGGTTTAAAAATTTCTGTGCATGGTTGAAAAATGTTCATGATACCCAGGTGAAATGTTTGTTCACAGATAAAGGCGGAGAGCTTTGCTCAGCTGAATTTGAGCAATATCTGGCTGAACTTGGCATTAAGCATCAAGTTGCTTGTCCCAGGGCCCCATGGCAAAATGGTCTCTGTGAGAGAGTAAATCAAACACCCCAACAGGGGATGAAGACTTTGCTTCATGATACAGTGATACCTCGCAAGACGAATGCCTCGTAAGACGAAAAACTCGCAAGATGAAAGAGTTTTTCGTTTTTTGAGTTGCTTCGCAAGACGAATTTCCCTATAGGCTTGCTTCGCAAGATGAAAACGTCTTGCAAGTTTGTTTGTTAATTGATTTTCAATGCATTCCTATGGGAATCTGTGCTTCGCAAGACGAAAAATTCGCAAGATGAAAAAACTCGCAGAACGAATTAATTTCATCTTGCGAGGTACCACTGTACCAACTTGCCAGACTCTTTTTGGGAAGAAGCTTTAAACTGTTTGTTTATTGCTACAATCGCAGGTTCTCATCAGACATAGGCTGCACTCCTTATGAAAAGTTGTTCCAGAAAAAGCCTTTCATCAAACACCTCAGAATTTTTTGTTCACATGTCTGGGTTCATACACCTCAGGACAACAAGTTGAGCAAACGAGGTTTGCATGGTATATTTCTTGGTTATGAGAAAGGTGCTTATTGTGTGTTAATGTCTGATACCAAAACAATAAGGTTGACTAGGAGTATTGAATGCAATGCAAAATGGGACACTGTAGGGTTTTTTCAGTGTCACCCTGCTTCTGATGATACAGGTCATGCATCTGATGTTGATGGTGAAGGTTATGGTGATGATGGTGCTTCTGCAGAGTCTGGTAGTGATACAGACACAGCCAATTACAAAAGCAACGAAACATCTCTCAGATCATCTGATGAGTCTGATACTGAATCAGAGGTACCCCATTTCACTACAGGATAGTTTTCTCTAAAGAAGGAAAGACCTGATCCTGAGGATTTACGTATCGTACACAGGAGCGAAAGAGCCACTAAAGCTAAACCTCCTAAAAGGTATGCTGATGAGTATGCTAACACGGCTATTGCTAACACGGCTATTGCTAGCTTGGAAAATTTCCAAGAGGTTCAAGGTTTGTCTTCAGAGGATGCTGAGCCTTGGCTTAATGCCATGAAGGCTGAACTTGTTTCCTTCAAGAAGAACAATACTTGGGAATTGGTTCCAATGCAACCTTCCATGAAGTTAATTGATAGTTGTTGGGTCTTTAAGGCCAAGACAGACCAACATGGAAAGGTTGTTCAGCACAAGGCGAGACTAGTTGCTCGTGGTTTTTCACAGATTCCAGATCAAGATTACCATGAGACCTATTCACCAACTGTGAAATTTGAAAGCATAAGGTTAATGCTTAAAATGGCTGCTGAAGAGAAATTGAACATTTCTCATCACGATGTCAACACAGCTTTTTTGTACGGTGAATTGGCTGAAAATATTTACATGCTACCACCTGATGGTATACAAGTGAAACAGGGAATGGTGTGCAGTCTTAAGAAATCCCTGTATGGACTCAAACAGAGCGCCCGTTGTTGGCACTCAAAATTGACAGAAGTATTATTTTCTTTGGGTTTTCATCAAGGTAAAGCTGACTCTTACGTGTTTGTCAAAGAGGAGAAGCAACACAAGCTGTATAGTATCTGTTTTGTTGATGATATCCTATTCCTATGGAAGGATGAAGCCATGCACAAAGCCACCTTAGCTAAATTACAGGAGCGCTTTGATATGAAAGATCTTGGTTAGGTAACCAATTATCTCTCTCTTGAGATAGAACGAAACCAGCAAGGTGATATTCTGATACACCAGACAAAGAAAATCAACGATGTAACAGCTAAGCTGAATTTGATTGATGCTAATGCTGTTGATACACCTATGGTTACAGGTTTTCAGCTTGATAATACTGAAGATACCTTTTCTGATGGTACTTTGTTCTGAAGTATTTTAGGCAAACTGAGTTTCATTGCCAGATGCACAAGACCAGACTTTGCAGTCAGTGTGAATCTGTTAAGCAGACATGCTACCAAGCCCACTGTTAAAGATTGAAAGGTGTTAAAACACATTGCTCACTACCTGAAAGGTACTATATGCATTACAGACTGAGATTTACTAATCAGAAGTCTGGAGGGCTTGAAATATATGCTGATGAAAGTTTTGGAAGTGACCCCATAGATGGTAAAAGCACGTCTGGTGTGTGCTATATATACAACTGTTTATTTGACTGGTCATGCAAAAAGCAAACAACTGTAAGTTTAAATTCCTGTGAAGCTGAACTTAAAACTCTGATGTATTCGCTCGTGGATGTTGAGTGGTTGTTACAATCATGTAAAGACAAGATTGAATGTGTCTTGTTCTATACAGGTTTATCAGGATAACAAATTTTGCTTGGCTTTGCTAAATTCTGAAGGTTGCAAGAAACTTGCAAATCAAGTTATTTCATGCAAGAGACTGTATCAAGAGAGGATTGATAAATGTATCCTATATGCCAGGAAAAGAAATTCCTGCTGATCTCTTTTCAAAGGTTGTTAACAAGGAACAACTAAATGTGTTTGTACATATGTTGCAATTGTGCTAAATGCAATAGTTGCATGAAAAAAGGGAGGATGTCAGTATTTTCACTGCCAACTATTGCAAAGGGTCACATGATCCAATGTTTCAATTTCTTACCACTGTGTGTATGTGGGCGGAAGTCAAGACGACTTGTTTTTGATGACTCTGCTAATGTGTGCACATATCTTTCGGATGTGTGTTGCTGCTATGTACAGGACTCCGAGAAAAAAGGGGAGCATCCAGTAATCTATTATTTATCGTGTTTTTAATATTCTATTGGGAGCCACCCAGAGTGGCTGGGGGAACCCAGCCAGATGGGCGAGGTATGTATGTATGTATGTATGTATGTATGTATGTATGCATGGGGTGCGTGTGGCGCTGTGGGCTAAACCACAGAACCTAAGACTTGCTGATCAGAAGGTCGGCGGTTTGAATCCCCGCAACGGGGTGAGTTCCCCTTCCTCGGTCCCTGCTCCTGCCAACCTAGCAGTTCGAAAGCACGTCAAAGTGCAAGTAGATAAATAGGTACCGCTCCGGCGGGAAGGTAAACGGCGTTTCCGTGCGCTGCTCTGGTTCTCCAGAAGCAGCTTAGTCATGCTGGCCACATGACCCAGAAGCTGTACGCCGGCTCCCTCGGCCAATAAAGCGAGATGAGCGCCGCAACCCCAGAGTCATCCGTGACTGGACCTAATGGTCAGGGGTCCCTTTACCTTTTTTATGTATGTATGTATGTATGTATGTATGTATGTATAAATAAATAGATTTATTATTACTACCCACTTATACTCAGGTTAGGTGCATGGGGTGTTAGGGGAGGTTAGCACATCTGGTAGGTGACACATCATGCTCTTTCTGGGGTAGCTTGTCCACCTTTGGTCCCCATCCTGCGCTCAGCTCCCACCTGTGGCTCCTAGAAACTGTCAGTATGTGACAGCGGCCACACCTAGGGAACAGCTTCCACTGGCAGGCTAAACCAGGTGAGGGTAGCCAATGGGCCTCTACCCACATTTTCCAGGGTTAAACCAATTTTCAATCTGTAGTATGGATGTTCCCTGGAGGTGTCCGACTCGGAGCCTATTATGTTAAGCTCAGACCAAAATAAGACGTTAGTGGTGCATTGCCGGCCTGCCCTTGCCATAGTACTTTAGGACAGTAACACAGAGGTTTTGCTGGGACAGAGTTCAAAGGGTCTCTCCAAACATCCTTCTTATTGCACATCAGTGATGGACTGTGCACATGATGTTATCAGGGTGGTCACACTCCAACCCACTATCAATGCTGTTTGTGTCTGCAAAAGTTTTGGGGTGGAATCACAGTTGGGACTCAGCTAAATTAGTAAAAAAAAACCCAGCGATTTGAATGTGCTATAAACATGCAACACCAGGTGGCCCCAGAGAGCAGGAAAATCTAAAACCTGATTTTTCTTTTGCTATAATGATCCAATTCCTGACTTACTTATAGCGGGTCCCCGGTCCCCCCCCCCCCCCCCCGGTGTCTAGATCCACCCTTGCATTTCCAGTCAGGGCATATCCTGCCACTAGCTGCGGAAATCCCATAACTTTTTCATCCACAAATACTCTGGTTTACTTTTTTACTGTGCTTTTGTTACGCTGCAGCCCCTTCCAAAAGCAGCAATGTGTCCCGATAGAACCATAGCTCAGTTGTTAGAGCATGAGACTCTTAATCTCATTGTCATGGGTTCAAGCCCCACTGCAGGAGGTTGTTGAACTAGATCAGGGGTAGGCAACCTAAGGCCCTTGGGCTGGATCTGGCCCAACCACCTTGTCAATCCGGACTGTGGACGCTTCGGGAATCAGTGTGTTTTTACATGACTAGAATGTGTCCTTTTATTTAAAATGCATCTCTGGGTTATTTGTGGGGCATAGAAATTCATTATTTTTTTCCCTTCAAAATATAGTCCAGCCCACCACATGGTCTGAGGGACGGAAGACTGAAAAAGGTTGCTGACCCCTAAGCTAGATGAACCACTTGGTCCCTTCCAGCTCTACAATTCCATGATTCTATTATTGTAACCAACTAAAGCAGGCTAAATCCACTACCAATGTGGATTTGTGCCCAGAACACAGCTGCAAAAAAACAACAACCCAGCGTTAAGGGGTCCAAAGTCTCCCCACCATGTATTTGAAAATATCAAGTGTTTCCCTGCATAAATGACACAGGACAAAACATGCAACACAATGCAATAAAAGACTTTTATTATTTGCTGTGTATTTACATTTTCGTCTCCCAATTTTTATTTCTTCTTTACGCTATTTAGGGGATTCTTGGGATTCTTCGTTGTCTGAGGGCGTTCTGAAATATAAGTTGGAGAACCGATGTTCTGGGGGCTGCCTCGCCATGGACTTCAGTAAAACTGCTGCTTCCCCTGTTGCTGCCTGTTTGCATTCGCCATGTGCATCAGTTTGAGGAGGAGATCCCCTGCCGAGCTGTCCAGCACAGTCAGGTTCCTTTCAGAGGGCATTCGACTCCTGTCGCTGTTTTCATCCACGCACGCTGCATCTGTGGTGCAGCTCTCTGTGGAAGGAGCAAAAAATAATAATGAAATTTCCTGTGCTTTAATCTTCTGGCAACCTTTCTGGGTTGGTCACAAAGTCTCCCCTGGTATTCTTGCAGTGAAGCTGGTAAAATGTGGCCTAGAGCATGTGAACTGCTAGGTGGATTTGTAGCTGTTTGACTAACTGAGGCCCAAAAGGACTCCCCTATGGTTCCTTGCAATCCTGGGAGAAAAGGACTGCTGCAGGGTTCTGTCCTGGGCCCCTTGTTGTTCAACATGACTTGGGTGAAGGCATAGAGGGGATGATCATCAAATTTGCAGATGACACCAAACTGGGAGGGGTAGCTAAGACCTCAGAGAATCAGGACTGAAGATGAGCTTCACAGATTGGAGAACTGGGCCCAAACTTTTTTTAAAAATGAATTTCCGTAGGGACAAATGTAAGGTTTGACACGTAGGCAGGAATAACCAGGTGCACAAATATACACCTGGCTTGACTGTAGAACATGTGAAAAGGATCTTGGGGTCTTAGTAGACCCCAAGCTTAGTGTGAGAGAATAGTGTGATGCAGCAGCAAACAAAGTGAATGCTAATCTAAGCTGCATCAACAGAGGTCTAGTGTCCAGGTCAAAGGAAGTAACAATACCATTCTATTTTGCCTTGCTCAGACCCAACCTGGATCATTGTGTCCAACTCTGGTCACCACAGTTTAATATTGACAAACTGGAATGTGTTCAGAAGAGGGCGAACAGGGAGACCAAGGGTCTGGAACCCAAGCCTGATGAGGAATGGTTGAAGGAGTGTTGGGTATGTTTAGCCTGGGGAAGAGAAGACGGAGAGGTGATATGAGCCGTCTTCAACTATCTGAAGGGCTGTCCCATGGAAGACGGAGCAAAATTCTCTTCTGCTGCTCCAGGACCCAAAGCAATAGATTCAAATACAAGACAGAAGAGTCTGACTAAACATTAGGAAGAACGTTCTGCTGCTTGGCAGTCGAAGTTTTTAAAGGTAAGTCAGATGGCCACCTGTCTTGTATGATCTAGTTGAGATTCCGTCATTGCAGGGGTTGTTCTAAATGCCCCTTGAGGGTCCCTCCCAGTTCTACAATTCTGTTATGCTATGGTCATGACTTGTTAAATATGTTGCAGTTCTTGTTCTTAAATATACCAAGGAAAAAGCACACCAAGAACTCTCACAAGAATTACAAACTCAGAGATTACAAACTCAAACTCATAAGGATATGTAGGAAAGCCTTTTATATGTGCTTAAAGGGGTAGATGAGATCCCTTAGATCTTCTTAAAGGCATAGAGTTCTATGGACTAACATGAACTTATCTCTACTCATAAACTCTTATCTTTAATCCTGTAACAAATTATTGTGTCATACATATCCTTACAAGTTTGAGTTTGTAATCTCTGTTTGAGTTTGTAATCCTTGTCACAATACACACTTTTGAATGGATTAGTTTTTGTTACAATTGACTATTGATTTGCGAGTAGGGACCACTCCCACTACTGAAACTTTGGCCTGAGTTCTTGGTGTGCTTTTTTCTTTTTTTAAAAAAAAATATATTTATTAAAGTTTAACAATTACAAAAAAAAGAAGAACAGACAATAATAATAAAAAAGATTACAATACTTCAAAAATAAAGGAAAATACAATACTAAAAAGAAGAAAAAAAAGAGGGGGGGGAAAGAAAAAGAGAAAAGAGAAAACCCAAAAACAATACAGCTAAACAATAACATTTAAAAACAATAACATCCAGTATTTTCATATCTTTATCTTTCATTTACTTATTTCCATGACTTCCTTGCGCCTCCCTTTTTGTATTCTTAATTCATAATTGTTTCAGCAAGTCCTTTCCCTCTTTCTCAGATTTTGTTCCATAATTTATCTTAATGCAATTTTACCTTAAATTTTACACTTTAACCCATTAACAATCCATTTTACCATAATTCTTTATAACCTTTCTGCTAAGGCCATGTAAGTTCATTCCAGCATCTTTCTAACACTCATTAATGTTTTTTTAAATATACTTTAAATTTTTTCCAATCTTCTTCCATCGACTCTTCTCCCTGGTCTCGGATTCGGCCAGTCATTTCCGCCAATTCCATGTAGTCCATCAGTTTCATCTGCCACTTGGTGTGCTTTTTTCATGGTCATGACTTGTAGCAGTGAATGTGTCTTTGCCTTGGTTTTCCACTTGCTTTTTCTAACTCACATCCCCCCTCTTCCTCTCTCCTGCACCCCCTCTTGCTGAGCTTCATCTCCCGCGTGCGGATACCCTTACCGTCATTGCAGCATATGCCGGACGCTGCACACCTCCCTCCTGCACTGCAGGGCTTCCCTCCGGCCTCGCAGGGCGAAGCCAGGTAATTTTCCTCCAGGCACCGCAGAGTTTCCAGGGTGCCAAAGTAGCAGCCAAATTCTTCTCCGCAGCAGATGCTGGGGCCAAAGCAGTTTCCTTTCTTTCCAGGACCACAAGGAATGCACTAAGAGAGAGAGAGACAGAGAGTGAGGGGTGGTGCTGAGTTCGAGTCTGGCTACAGCAACGTGACTACAGGTATGCTGAACTAGATGGGTGTTTGGTCTGATCCAGCAGGGCTCACGAAAATCCATCCAGACCAATGTTCCCTGACTCACAGCAGCAAGCCGGGTGCTGCCAGGTACCCCATGAGCAGTGGAATCCCTGTCCCTGCCTTGGCTATCGGTATTCAGAGGTATATTGCCTCTGAAGCTGGAGTTTTCATCCAACTATGCTGGCTAACACAGACCTGTCCCCCAGGATGGATTTCTCTAATTCCCCTTTCAAAACCATTTGAGGCTACAGTCCTATGCATATTGTCTATGGTGTGTAAACACCATGGGTGACATCCCACTTAATTTTACTCAGAGTAGACACACTGTATTTAATGCACATTATCATTATTATGACAATGTTTATATCCTACCTTTTCTCAAAGGAGTTCAAGGTGGTGTACGGTTCCATCCTTGGGGAGAAGGATTTCATACTGGCATTGTATTAGTAAATCATTTTATATTTAATATTTCTCACCACATCTACCAGGCAGAGTGATATGCCTCTCTCTGAATCCGTTTTCTTTTTAGCAAGGTTCAGAAATGGACTTTCTTTTTACTCCAATCACACCAGGTATCTTCCTTTGAACCGAGTGCAAATGTGAACGTTTATTTCAACAAGCTGATCCTCACCAATTAGTATTTATTTCTTTAACAAATCCCGCTTGATTGTAATGAAGCCTTTAAGCAATTTGCAAAAAGTATTAAAATCATCTAAATAAAAGTGTTTTAAGTAGGTGTTGAAAACAGTACAGCAAAGGGAGCTGCCTGGTGTCAATAGGCAGGGAGTTCCAAAGTTTGTGTGTTGCCACACTAAAAGGCTGATCGCTTGTAACAGTGCCAGTCCCACAGACTGAAGCCGTTGACTGGGCACATCTGGGGTAAGGGATTCATTCAATTATTGCTTAACACAGATGAAATGCCTTTGATGCACCTCAGTCGTGAACGGTTACTTCTTTCAATGGCCCTTATCCATTCATAAGAGGTCTCTTCAGAAGAGCAGCACAACTTAATATAAAACGGCTGTTTGGAGAAAATGGGTTAACTTGGAAGTTATTCTACAATGGAAGAATTGCTTTGAACATAGAGCATCTAAATACCAGGGGAAAGATTCCTTTTTCGTACGCACACCTACTGAAGTGAGTTTCCCAATTTTTCCGCTGATGTTCAGACACCATCCAATAATAGACGGTCATGCTGGGAAAACCACCTGCTCACTTTAAGTTGCTGTTAAAGGCACAAGAGTAGACCAGGCCCTTTTCTTCTTATCAGCTGGCAACGCTGCACTGGTCTGTGTGCAGAGAAAGTGGTTAAAAGCAGTAGGGCTAGGAGCTTAAAGTCAGGGATGGGGACATGCGGCTCTCTAGCTGGTGTTGCAATGCAGCTCACATCAGACCCCCAGAGAACATGACCAAAAGCCCCAGAGGATACTGGGAGCTGTAGTCCAACAACATCTGGAGGTCTTCAGCTTCCCTACCCTTGCTTTGTGCTATCAAGGTTGCAATCCTGTACTCACTTACCTGGTTGCAAGTCCTACTGAACTTAATAAAGCTTACTTTTGAGTAGCTATGTCTAGACTTGCACCACACTCACATTTAATTATTGAGGCATTAATTGCATGTGCATCACTGAAGAGGCCTTTGCAAAGGAATGGTCTTGCAGGAAGGCAGAGTACTCGCTATGCTGTTTGGAAAAGAGCATTGAAAGGGAACTCAATAAGGCTTACTTTTGGGACATGGGTGGCACTATGGTCTAAACCACAGAGCCTAGGGCTTACCGATCAGAAGGTCGATGGTACGAATCCCTGTGACGGGGTGAGCTCCCGTTGCTCGGTCCCTGCTCCTGCCAACCTAGCAGTTCAAAGTGCAAGTAGATAAATAGGTACCGCTCCGGCAGGAAGGTAAACAGCATTTCCGTGCGCTGCTCTGGTTCGCCAGAAGTGGCTTAGTCATGCTGGCCACATGACCCAGAAGCTCCCTCGGCCAATAAAGCGAGATGAGCACCACAACCCCAGAGTCGGCCACAACTGGACCTAACGGTCCAGGGTCCCTTTACTTTTGAGTAGCTATGTATAGGCTTGCACCACACTCACATTCATTTAATTTATTGAGGCATTAATTGAGGCCTTTGAAAAGGAATGGGCTTGCAGGAAGGCAGAGTATTCGCTATGGTGCTTGGAAAAGAGCTTTGCAAGGCAGTAAATGCTACAGTACGAGTGCTGGTATGAAAAATGCTTATAAATCTAATCTGCAATTTCTAGTGCATGAGCTGTGCACAGAGCATGACCTCATTGCTTCCCTTGAGGGAGAGATTCACAATGTCCAGCTCACAGATAAATGAAGAGACTGACACATGTCTAACCTATGGGCTAGTGGCAAGCTGTGGGCCAAATCTGAACCCCAAGCAACCACACTTGGCTCTGCTAGCCCTGCAAGCTTCTCTAGGGAACAGAAGTACAGAGAAGAGCAGCACTTAACACAGGCAACAGAAATGGGCCGGCATGGAAGGTTGGAAGCTGCGCTTCGAGATCCCTGCACCATTACTAAATTAAAGTCTTTTCTAAGATGCTTACTGTCTTATCTCCCTCTCATAAAGACATATAAATCTACGGCAGCACACACCCCGTGTGTTCAGAACACCTTTAAAGCACCTAAATAATCCTGGGAATTGTAGTTTGTTAAGGGTCCTGGGAATTGTAGCTCTGTGAGGGGTAGACTGCCATTCCCAGGATTTGGGGCGGGTGCGCTTTAAATGTCCTTTAAAGGAAGGGTCGTCTCGGCAGCCTTGAGGGAGCCATCCTTCACTCTTTGGCTACAGTAGTTGCAGCACCTCTCTCTCTTCCCTAAGGAGCAGTGCTCCATCCCTGTAGAGCAGAAACAGGTCTGAGAGGCAGAGCAAAGCAGAAAAGGGATGAGGGACACAAAGACACCTTTGGAACAATTCCCCCAGCAAATGAGCAGAAAAGCAGTCTCTTTTGGAGACAGGAGCATCAATTGAGATTTGCAGGTGCATCTATTGAGATCCTCTCTCTCTCTCCTACCTGTCTGATTTCTGTGTCTGGGAATGCTCTCTTTCCTCCCCGAGGGCAGTTCTGGATATAGCAAGCCGAAGACAAGGTGAGCAGGCAAAGAACGTAGACTGGAAGTGAGGTCTCAGGCATCTTGGTGGGCTTGCAAATCTCGCTCGCAGGCTGTCTTCCTCTCCTGGCTTCTGCCTCCTTCCTGGACCACCTGGCTCTTTATACCCTTCGTAGCTCCCCTTTGCATCGACGCAAGACTTCTATCATCATGGCCAGGATGTTTATTTTCTCTGCCCCCACCCTCCTCCGCACAACTCATACCTCTCCCCCCACCTCCAAGCTGGACTTGAAATCACATAATAATTGAACCAATTCAGTGCAGAGCCAAGCTCAGGTCCCCAAAGTCTCTCTCTCTCTTGTTTGTTTTATTTTATTTTTAAGTGGTGCAAGAATATTATTAATACGTGCATCATAATAAATTTGAGTAGGATGGATTGCAGCACTGGAGTACACAGGGAGGGGAGTCTGCCTGAGAAGAGGAGACAGGCCTTCTGGGTGAATTTTCTCTGCCTGTGTGTGCAGTACTTCTTTTTCCAGGCGTCAAAGAGATAAAAAACAAGATTCTGGCAACAATTTCTACATAATTCCACTCATCTTTATACCCTTGCCTGCGGCTTGTGGGATAATTTGGCTGCTTGAGCCCTTGCATTCAACAGGGGATGCCCATATCTGTCAAATCTGTCAAGGCCCTTTCCACCTGCCCCACTGAAGAGGCTCCTCATGAGGCCACAGGAACATTGCCCAGCTATTGTTTTAGTTATTGATTGATTTTGATTTTAATATGCGGCACAGAATTTAATTGTAATATGCTGGTTTCTTGGAGTTTCTCATGTTTCCAGTCCAGTTTCAGGTGTGTGGTTT
Source organism: Podarcis gaigeae (assembly GCF_964106915.1). NCBI lineage: Eukaryota > Metazoa > Chordata > Lepidosauria > Squamata > Lacertidae > Podarcis > Podarcis gaigeae. The sequence goes on from NC_139685.1 coordinate 74,570,688, forward strand.
TTTTAAAGAAGCCCTCATGAAAATTCATCGAAATTTTAGAATTTATCAGGACATATACATCTGTATGCAATTTTGTATAACATGCACATTTGTGCAAAGCAACGTCCAGTTTTTGCATGCGATTTCCACTTATATATACCCACTGCATGCAGTTGGGGTATGTTGCTTGGCTGTGGAGCTGCGTTGCAAAATTTGAAGACGGGCAAGTTTCAGTGGTTGGCTATGTTTTGGTTTGCATATTGTTCTGCAAAGTGAGAATTAGTTAGGGCTGATCTTTAAATGCCACCTGAATCAAAAGTCTCCCCCATCCTGGGGCAAAAGGCGAAGGGTTAAACATAAGACACTTACAGATACAAAAGAAAGAGGAGGCTTCACCCTCCCAGACTTTAAATTGTATTATGAGGCTGCATGTTTAGTTTGGATTAGGGACTGGATAAAACTGGAAAAGGAAGAAGCATTAGATTTGGAAGGTCATGATAACAGATATGAATGGCATGCATATTTATGGTATGGGAGAGGGAAAGTACATAAAGGATTTTACAATCATATAATTATGAAATCATTAATGAGAGTGTGGGAGAGGTACAAAGAGCTAATAGAACAAAAAACACTTTGGTGGCTATCAACAATTGAAGCTTCATTACTTAAACCACTTGGTAAAAAGGGAAAGTGGCCTATGTATAGAGACTTACTGAGACATCAAGAAGGAAAATGGAAATTAAAAGATTATGAGGAAATCAAAGACCATTTTCAGAGTTGGTTGCATTACAGACAATTATATGAGATGTACAAGGAAGATAACAAAAAATGGGTTTGGCTATACAATTTCTAGATTATATGAAAATGATGTATAGATCGTATACTACACCAGCAAAAATGGCAAAAATGTATAAAACCGGGTCAAATACATGTTGGAAATGTAAAGAAAAAGAAGGTACTTTGTATCATATGTGGTGGGAATGCAGAGAAGTTAAAAAATTTTGGGAGATGATATTTAATGAATTGAAAAAAATGTTCAAAATGACATTTGTAAAAAAGCCAGAAGCATTTTTGTTAGGGATTTTAGGACAAGACCTACCAGGAAAAACAAAGACCTTATTTATGTACGCTACAACAGCGGCAAGCGTCCTGTTAGCACAAGGATGGAAGAATGAGGAAATCCCAATGAAAGAACAACGGCAAGAAAAACTGATGAGCTATGCGGAGTTGGCAAAGTTAACATATAAATTATGTGAGAAGGACAACCATGACTTCAGGGAAGAATGGTAACTCTTTACAAACTATTTTAAAAGACAACAAAAGGATTTGGACTTCTTGGCAGGTTTTGAATAAACATCCACAAATTTATTAGTAGAACATAGGATAGATAAGGCAATGATATGTACAATTTTGCAACATGCAGAGAATAATATGTGTAAACAAATTAGAGAGGTGAGCTGAGGGAAGTCTCTGGAGGGTGGGGAAGGGAGGGAGGGGGAAAGTAATTGGATATATTGATTTATAATTTGATTTGTTAAATTTGCTCAATAAAAATATATTTTTTAATTTTTTTAATGATATTTATTCAAATTTTCAAAAATACAAAAGCATTTAAAAACATCAACAGAGTAGAAAAACAAAAACAAAAAGAAAAAAGGCAGGAAAAAAAGAGAAAAGAGAAAAAAGTATATAAATTCAAAATTACTTCATTTCATTATCTTGTGTCTTAGACCTCCTCATACCTCCCTTTTTGTATTCCAATTTAATCCTTATTTCAGCAAATTCTTCCCATATTTGTCAAAAATAGTTTATCTTAACAATCTATCTCAATTTAAGAATATTATCTTTAACTTTATCTTTACCTTCCAAACCATAAACTTTAAAATTTATAATTTAAATTTATATTTATACTTAATGCCTTCAAGTCTTTCTGCTAAAGCCAATTATTTCCTTTCCGGCACAATCTATTATTTTGTTAATATTACTCAGAAATAACAAGATATATAAAAGAAAGTTCTCTTCTAATTTTATCTATCGTCCCTTTCTTCCTGGTTTCGGGTTGTGTCCGTCCTTTCTTCCCTTTAAGTCTTAACCTTCAGTCCAGTGTTCTAATGTCTGAGGCTCTCAAATCACTTCCATGCCCCCTCTGCTGACTTTCTTGATCCTGATTATTATACGACGCTTCCTTGTCCCTTGTTGAAGTCTTTCGTGGTTTCTTCCCTTTTTAAAAAGTCTCCTCCATCCTTAGCTTCAGGCGGCAGATTCTGTGGGGGTGGGGGTGGATAGAACTATGTGTTTTCTACGCTGCCTGGCCTGCACTCCCTAAGGGAGTCTTCTTCCCTCAAATCCCGTGTTGAAGAAAAATATTTCTACCAACTTTTGTGCATGGATTTGGTGAGGGCTTTGCCTTAGGCACGCAGGTCCTGCTTGAGCCATCAAGAGTCTCACTGCCATCCCAATATCAGCCCCATCTGGCATGGTGAATCTTCCCTCCTCCCATGGGCTGCTTGTTTGATGCTAACCCATGACGGGGCCTTTTCAGTGGTGACTTCCCCATTGTGGAATGCCCTCCCTAGTGAGGTGAGCCCGTCTCCATCATTATTAACTTGCAGGAGGAATCTGAGAACTTACCCAGGCATTTAGTGGCTGAGGAACACTGTCGCTGGAAATCCCAAGTACATTGGATGGAACTGTGTTTTTAACTGCAGTTTAATTGTACTAGAAAGTTTTCGATTGTAATTATTTCTACAGCGTTTGAAACTGTTTTGTAATGTTTTTGTTTGTAAGTTGTGTATCTGCATGCTGCCCTGCCTCCTCGGGGATAATAATAATAATAATAATAATAATAATAATAATAATACAATGCTGGAGGGTATTAAAAGCACATTCAACTCTTTGGCCAACACAGATGGAGGACAACTCTGCTGGCGAAGTTTGCCAAATGCAAAGAGCAAAATCTGCAGCGGGCAGGATATTGGCGCTTCTTGCTGCAGCTTTTAAAGGCAGAGAGAAGTTCTCCTTGGGGTTAGAAGCTGAGTTCTCCCAGTTCGCTTTCCTCCCAAACCACAAGGAGAAACCTTAGAAGGCCTTTCGGAGAAGGCCATTGTGGAAGTCGTTCATCCTCACACAGATGGGGATTTTTGTGGGGGATGAGTTTTGGCTGCATGAACCGGGGCTGAGTGGCCGCACTGCCATCAGGATGTGGTGTTTGCGTGGGGATGCCATCTGCACCCTGGCAGAGAGACATTCTCTCTGGGATTCTACTGGGAGCAAGGCGTGGGCAGGGCACACAAAAAAGATCATTGGGAATTTGTCAGTGAGGTGCCACTTAGTCCTGGGGACAAAAAAATTAGAGACATCACCTTGCTGATAAAGCTTCGTATAGTTAAAGCCATGGTTTTCCCAGTAGTGATGTATGGAAGTGAGAGCTGGACCATAAAGAAGGCTGATCGCCGAAGAATGGATGCTTTTGAATTCTGGTGCTGGAGGAGACTCTTGAGAATCCCATGGACTGCAAGAAGATCAAACCGATCCATTCTGAAGGAAATCAGCCCTGAGTGCTCACTGGAAGGACAGATCCTGAAGCTGAGGCTCCAAGACTTTGGCCACCTCATGAGAAGAGAAGACTTCCTGGAAAAGCCCTTACGTTGGGAAAGATGGAGGGCACAAGGAGAAGGGGACGACACAGGACGAGATGGTTGGACAGTGTTCTCGAAGCTATGAACATGAGTTTGACTAAACAGCGGGATCTGTGTATCTGAAGAAGTGTGCATGCACACGAAAGCTGATACCTAGAACTAACTTAGCTCATACCTAGAAAGCTCATACCTAGAACTAACTTAGTTGGTCTTTAAGGTGCTACTGGAAAGCATTTTTTTATTTTGTTTTGACTATGGCAGACCAACACGGCTACCTATCTGTAACTTAAACTGCGGGAGGCAGTGGAAGACAGGAGTGCCTGGCGTGCTCTGGTCCATGGGGTCATGAAGAGTCAGACACGACTAAACGACTAAACAACAACAAAATAACATTTTTTTAAAAAAGGAAAAAAGAGGGGAAAAAGAAAAGAGGAAGTGTGAAGGCTACCTCCATGTTTTGATTCAAGGACTGCCAATGTAGTGCCCATTGGTGAGTCAACTCTCACCAACTCTCCTCCCTCTGTTTTGCAGTGTTGTGGTTTGTTTGGGCCCAAACAACTCCCCCCAACTCCGAGCAACTTCTTCTCGGATGCCCCCCCACGCCACCCCTGCATTGCGGTCCCCAAAGGAAGATGCTTCCCAGACCTGACACCAGCAGAGAATGACCTTAGGAACGTGGCATTAATATGCAAGGGGGAATCTTGTGAATTGCAAACGCGTCAACGAACCCCTCTCAGAGGGCCTGTTGCTGCCCGGGCAGATCAGCATGGCAGATTCTTCTCATCTTTCAACAGGAATTATGAAAGGTCGCTGTTCATTGTTTAATTAAGAGGAAAATGAGGAGCGGAGGGGACGAGGGTAATGACGGCTTAGCAGAACATCACATCCGAAATTCCTGCTGCGTGCAGCTTGCTTCAGGAGGGGAAGTAGTATATAGCAGGTAGGCAGAGAAGGGAAGGAGGTTTATTTCCAGCGAATAAATTTGGGAGAAGATGTGTTGTGAGAAGGTATGGTGCTCATATAGATTTATGAATGTAAAGTTGTTGTTCCATCAGGGGGGATACACATTATTTTTATTAATGGGGGATGAGCGTGTGAAAGGAGAAAAGTCAATGTGACAAAGTGGTTGGACCAGGAGGCATGAAGTTCACCATGTAGCCTCAGGCCACTTACAGTCCCTCACCCTAACCTCCCTTGCAGGGTTATTGCGTGTCGAGGTCCCCAGGGCCACCCCAATAAATCACACATCACACAGAACTTTTGTTTATGGTTTTTGGCATAATTTTGGCCACAACTTTATTAAAATACAAAAATGTGAGTGGTTGCTTAGGCATTGGTAGCGACTATCTGCCCCCACCATGACTGACATTTTGCACGATGCGAAAGTCAGAAAAGGGGAATACACTTGGGGGTAGCGACGGAGCAGGGAACCTGCCCTCAGCCCTCCCCAAATGCAACCAGGAGCTCATTGCTATGGCCCGAGACCCCTTGACAGAGTGGACAAGCAATAGTTAGCCCCTGATTCCTTTAACGGAATCCCTTGCAGCAGCAGCATTAGAGGGGCAGGCACAGCCAATTCATGCCCCTCAACCAACCAAACCATAAACCAATGCCTAACCGCAACCTTACAAGTTGTGACGATTTGCTACGCAGAAGGCAAAAACCAAATGGCCCCAGCCAATCAGCCAGATGGACAAAATTCCTACCGGGCCCCTGCCCCAAAGCAGACGACCCCATGACAGGCATAGCAAGGTCAAAGCGAACAACCCTATTCTAGAGAGGGAGGGAGGGGCAATCCGATGCACGGGCAAAAAGAGGAAGCCCTAGCCTCGTGCAAGGAGTTTTAGCATTTCTGGCTATCAACAAATGGCAACATTAACTTCTTCCCAATGACAAGGGAAGCCCCAATCGCATCAGTGGCCAACGATCAATTAGCCCGCCCCCAACTTTGGAGTGTCCTGGCAGCCCCCACCACAACACGTGCACTCCATGAAGGAGAACATGCTTTGTAAGGATAAAACAGTGAGACATTATTTTGATAGAGCAATGTGTGCTCTCTTGAGCTCCTTAGAAGAAGGGTGGATGTAAACATTGTTAGAAAAGATGGGCGTCTCCCCATCTCTCTGCTGAGTGGTGGCAAAATCCCAGGGCGTTCCCAGCACTCACCCAGGGTCTGTGCCCTGTCGGAGAATTGAGGCATGGCAGAGACAGATGTAGCTTTAAGAAATATGGTTTATTCACCTATTTATCCACTCCAGCAGATGCAGAATGCCGAGGCGAGACTCCTTACAGGGTCCACACCATGGGATCACATTCACCCAGTGCTATACCAGCTGCACTGGCTCCCGGTGGAGTACAGGATCAGGTTTAAGGTGCTGGTTTTAACCTTTAAAGGCCACAGGGAGGTTAGGCTGGCCTCAACTTGGGTTCCAAGTTGTTTGACTACCAAGGCATTTGAGAACCAAGGTACCACTGTACCGCCTTATCTCAAATCACCAAGAAAGGTGCTGCGATAGAAAAGGTGCAAAAATTCCAACCCTGCAATAATTGCAGATCATTTGACTTTTTCGCAGGCATGCAAGGAGGAAGCCTCAAGCTTAATGGGTAACTGTAAGAAAGGGGGGGTGTCACACAGAGACAGGAGATGTTTAAATTGCTGCCACTCCACTTTCCTTCAGCGACCGAATCTATACACAATTATATCATCTGATGCCCATTTGGCAGTCAGGGCAGAGGACTGGCGTGCCTGAGAAGTGGCTGTCAGAGTCACTTACAGGGAGACGGGGAAATGAGTGGACATTACGCTTTTGAATCACGGCTCAGCAATTTACGCCGAAGGATGAAAAGTCATCTTCATAAAATAGCCACATGCACTCTTGCTGAAATGGCCGTAATACAGTCTTCACCCATGTAAGAAATTAATATCTGGGCGGGGGGGGGGGGAGGCAGCAAAAAAGGCTCACAGAGGAGAATCAGTGTCATAGTGACCCAAGTCTTGTCCACCAGCCCCTCTTGCTTAAACAGACAGCATCTTGTAAGGTGGCCAGACTTCCAGGCTCTGCTTTTTTCAGGATGCTGTCTTAATACACCTCTACATGAAGGTGTAGTGGGACGTGGGTGGCACTGTGGTCTAAACCACAGAGCCTAGGGCTTGCCGATCAGAAGGTCCGCGGTTCAAATCCCCACGATGGTGTGAGCTCCCGTTGCTCGGTCCCAGCTCCTGCCGACTTTGTTGTTGTCGTTTAGTTATTTAGTCATGTTGTGACCTCCTGGACCAGAGCACGCCAGGCACTCCTGTCTTCCACTGCCTCCCTCAGTTTGGTCAAACTCATGCTGGTAGCTTCGAGAGCACTGTCCAACCATCTTGTCCTCTCTTGTCCCCTTCTCCTTGTGCCCTCCATCTTTCCCAACATCCAGGGAATCTGCTCTTATCATGAGGTGGCCAAAGTATTGGAGCCTCAGCTTCAGGATCTGTCCTTCCAGTGAGCACTCAGGGTTGATTTCCTTAAGAATAGATAGGTTTGATCTTCTTGAATGGATAGGTTTGATCTTCTTGCAGTTTGAAAGCATGTCAAAGTGCAAGTAGATAAATAGGTACTGCTCCAGCAGGAAGGTAAACGGTGTTTCCGTGCGCTGCTCTGGTTCGCCAGAAGCGGCTTAGTCAAGCTGTCTGCAGACAAATGTCAGCTCCCTCGGCCTATAGAGCGAGATTAGCGCCAAACCCCAGTCGTCCATGACTGGACCTAATGGTCAGGGGTATCTTTACCTTTACCTTTACATGAAGGTGAAACTCCAATAGTCCAATCCCTGGCATCTCCAATTAAAAGATTCCTGTAGCCCCCAAGGCTGCATTAAGGTGGGCTTGTTCCACTGCTGGTTTTCTAGAAAAAGAGGTGCCAGAGTTTACCATGAACTTCTCCCTTGTTCTCTTAAAATAGCAATGCCACCCACCTGAGAGGTGCCGGAGCTGAGCTTTGGTGAGCTCTGGCTGGAAAAAAAAGCTCTAGTTGGTCCCCAAAATAGTGCTCCCCCCACCCCACCTCTGTCAGTACCAACACTTTATTGAAGTGAGAGCTGGACCATAAAGAAGGCTGATTGCCGAAGAATGGATGCTTTTGAATTCTGGTGCTGGAGGAGACTCTTGAGAGTCCCATGGACTGCAAGAAGATCCAACCTCTCCATTCTGAAGGAAATCAGCCCTGAGTGCTCACTGGAAGGACAGATCCTGAAGCTGAGGCTCCAAGACTTTGGCCACCTCATGAGAAGAGAAGACTCCCTGGAAAAGACCCTGGTGTTGGGAAAGATGGAGGGCACAAGGAGAAGGGGACGGCAGAGGACGAGATGGTGGGACAGTGTTCTTGAAGCTACCAGCATGAGTTTGACCAAACTGCGGGAGGCAGTGGAAGACAGGAGTACCTGGCGTGCTCTGGTCCATGGGGTCATGAAGAGACGGGACATGACTAAACAACTAAACAACAACCAACACTTTGAATTGTGGTTGGAAACGTACTGGAAGGCAATGTAGATGACCAGTGTTACATGGTCTCGGTGGCCGCTCCCAGTCGCCAAGTCTAGTTGCCACATTCTGGATTAGTTTCCAAGACAGCAATGGAGTTTCTGACACCATCACCATAGGGCTAGGATTCTTATGGTATGTGTGTGTTGTGTGAACTGTCCATTGGCATCCCTGGAGATTTATTATTTTGTGGCTCCCCCATCCAGGCATTGCCCAGTCCCAGATCTGCTTAGCTTGAAGCAAGGTGGTGCCTTCATAGATAATCTCCCATCACCTTCAAAACTTTGCCACTTTTGAAACCCACCTCAGAAGTTTCCAAGTGAATCAGTGAATTATTACACGGAAAGGAAGGACTCTGTTATTTTTTTTTAAAAAAGCTGACCGCTGTCCCAAGTGTGGTTTCTAGACTGAATGAACCCACTGCGAGACCAGACCAGACTTCAGATTACTGTATCTTAAAATTACATTAGCAGGAATTATCCACCCTTAAATGACTCCATCTCCAGAATGATAATGTAGGAATGAAAGATTAAAATGCAATTACACTCTTTAAAGCCAAGGGAGGTTAATGAAAATGTTTTCCAAGTTAAGGAAGACTCTCTCACACACAGCCTGGAATCACTTAATGAAATCAGGCAATGCATCAGCTCAGAGGCTGAAGGTGAAAAACAACTGCTATGGGTTTGCAGGGAGCAAGGGTCCCCTAAAATTGCTGGGTGCCAGCTTGTCCCCATAACTTCTGAAATTAACCAATGTGGGATTTGAGCAAGGGATTTAGCATGGTTGGTGGTTCGAATCCCCGCAATGGGGTGAGCTCCCGTTGCTCAGTCCCTGCTCCTGCCAACCTAGCAGTTCGAAAGCACATCAAAGAGCAAGTAGATAAATAGGTACCACTCCGGCGGGAAGGTAAACGGCGTTTCCGTGCGCTGCTCTGGTTCGCCAGAAGAGGCTTGATCATGCTGGCCACATGACCCGGAAGCTGTACCCCGGCTCCCTCGGCCAATAAAGCGAGATGAACGCCACAACCCCAGAGTCGGCCACGACTGGACCTAATGATCAGGGGTCCCTTTACCTTTACTGAAAAATAAGTAAAACCAGCTTCCTCTGGAGCTTGGCTTAGAGAGGTGCCGCCAAAGAACAAAGACGGGGGGTGGCAGAGTCTTTACCCTGGCAAATGTTGAGATATTCATCATGGAGGGGAGGTGCCCTTTTTACGTGTTATAAGGCTGCCTCTGAAGATGGATTGGAAACTTCAGCAGGTGCAGAATTCGACATCCAGGTTGCTCACCGGGGCAAGATGGTTTGAGCATCTTACATTTATCCTGGTCCGACTGCATTGGCTACCGATTAGTTTCCGGGCCCAATTCAAAGTGCTGGTTTTGACCTATTAAGCCTTAAACGGCTCAGGACCCCAATACCTCAAGGACCGTCTCTCCCCCACCCCCATGAACCAGTCCAGACCCTGACATCATCCTCTGAGGCCCTCCTTCGTGTGCCTCCTCCTCGAGAAGACTAGAGGGTGGCAACACGAGAACAGGGCCTTATCTGCAGTGGCTCCCCATCTGTCGGATGCTCTCCCCAGGGAGGTTCAGCTGGCACCTTCATTATACAACTTTAGGCTCCAGGTGAAAATGTCTTTCTTCAACCAGGCTTTGGGCTGATTTGACACCCAATGCCCTTTTAAATGTGTTGAGGAAGTCAGGGGTTATTGGGTTGTGTTTGTTCTTATTTTTATTACGCATTTAGTGGGTTTTTTAATGTTGTAATTTTGTGTTGTGAAGTGCCCCGAGATCTACAGGTATAGGGCAGTATACACTTTTTAAAAAACAACAATAACTTCCCCCAATTATGTCCTCTCAGCTCAAACATACTAGGTGAGACCCACCATAACATGTGTGGCTCACTCAGCTGGGCTTCTCCTTTCTCGCTTCTTCTGTTGTCCTCTAAGGTAAAGGGACCCCTGACCATTAGGTCCAGTCGTGACCGACTCTGAGGTTGCGGCGTTCATCTTGCTTTATTGGCCGAGGGAGCCGGCGTACAGCTTCCGGGTCATGTGGCCAGCATGACTAAGCAGCTTCTAGCGAACCACGGCAGCGCATAGAAACGCCGTTTACCTTCCCACCGGAGCTGTACTTATTTATCTACTTGCACTTTGATGTGTTTTCGAACCGCTAGGTTGGCAGGAGCAAGGACTGAGTAACGGGAGCTCACCCTGTCGCGGGGATTCGAACTGCCAACCTTCTGATTGGCAAGCCCTAGGTTCTGTGGTTTAACCCAAAGCGCCACCTACATCCTCTAGGCACCCTCAAAATCTGCTCTGGTGAATTGGGGGAGCCCTTGGCATGGGGAGGGAGGAGAGGGCGGACACAGAGGCAGCTGCAGGGGGCCAAGAGAAACCGGAAGTCCTGTTGCAGAAGCATGTGGAAATCACCTAGGGCTGGGCAATATATCGTCCAAAACCAGTTTGAAGTCCACATTGTGATATCGGTTTCATAATTATTGATCTGGCAATATATTGCGAATCATGATGTGTGTGCTATGCAAAAATCAGACTGCGGGGGGGGGGGGGGGAGCCAGCCAATGCCTCTACATAGCTCCATCCTTATTTCAGAGTAGAGCTGGGAAGGCCTGGAAAAAACCTGGAAAAATTGGGGGGGGGGGGAACGGGACGGACGGACAGTATTTTCCCGCAAAGCCGTTTCCCCCCCCTGGAAAAATTGGGGGGGGAAAAAGTTTGATATAGTTTGACTATTCCACACACTTTCCCAATTTTCCAGAAAAAAACAGCTTTAGGGGGAAAACTGGGGTCCCCTCCATTTTTCTATCCCCCCCCCCCCGGCCTTCCCATCTCTATTTCAGATATTGTGATATATTGGTGTATCACGATGTATAGCTGGTAATATATCATTATATTGACATCTGAAGGCAGCCCTGTTTAGGGAAGCTTTTAATGTTTGATGCATTACGGTATTTTAATATTTTGTTGGAAGCTGCCCAGAGTGGCTGGGGAAGCCCAGCCAGATGGGCAGGGTGTGTGTGTGTGTGTGTGTGTGTGTGTGTGTGTGTAAAACAAACAAATAATAATAATATTGAAAGCCAGATATATCACCCAGTCCTAACATAGAATCATAGAATCATAGAGTTGGAAGAGACCACAAGGGCCATCGAGTCCAACCCCCTGCCAAGCAGGAAACACCATCAGAGCACTCCTGACATATGGTTGTCAAGCCTCTGCTTAAAGACCTCCAAAGAAGGAGACACCACCACACTCCTGGGCAGCAAATTCCACTGTCAAACAGCTCTTACTGTCAGGAAGTTCTTCCTAATGTTTAGGTGGAATCTTCTTTCTTGTAGTTTGGATCCATTGCTCCGTGTCCGCTTCTCTGGAGCAGCAGAAAACAACCTTTCTCCCTCCTCTATGTGACATCCTTTTATATATTTGAACATGGCTATCATATCACCCCTTAACCTCCTCTTCTCCAGGCTAAACATGCCCAGCTCCACGTCACCCACTGCTTTTCAAGGAGAGTTCACATTCAGCGGTTGAGCAGCCCAGGCTTGCAGATGCAAATGAATTGTGGTACATGCATGTTATAAACTACACTCCTGGCCTTGCATACAAATGGGATTTTGCTGTTTGCTATAGCAGTGACCATTTCAGAAAAGGCAGAAAAATGGCCGGGTTTTAAAGTGGACACCAGGCAGCATGCTCAGCCCAAGCAAAGCTTGCCTATGTCTGACAAACATCCTCAAATGAGGTATGGCGGAGAACTAATAGGACAACAGGGAGCATCTATTCGCAGGCAGGGATGCATCATTAAACTCTCTCCCACTGAACGTTCGCAACAAGGATGCCACAGAGGGCAGCAATGAAAAGGCAACACGGATGTCCTTATTGAAGGATGCTTGGGAGAATTCCACTCAATAATAATAATAATAAATAACTTATTATTTATACCCCGCCCATCTGGCTGGGTTTCCCCAGCCACTCTGGGCAGCTTCCAACAGAATATTAAAATACAAAACCTATTAAACATTAAAAGCTTCCCTAAACAAGGCTGCCTTCAGATGTCTTCTAAAAGTCTGGTAGTTGTTTTTCTCTTTGACATCTGGTGGGAGGGTGTTCCACAGGGCGGGTGCCACTACCAAGAGGTCCCTCTGTCTGGTTCCCTGTAACTTGGCTTCTTGCAGCGAGGGAACTGCCAGAAGGCCCTCGGCGCTGGACCTCAGTGTCCGGGCAGAACGATGGGGGTGGAGACGCTCCTTCAGATATACTGGACCAAGGCCGTTTAGGGCTTTAAAGGTCAACACCAACACTTTGACTTGTGCTCAGAAATGTACTGGGAGCCAGTGTAGGTCTTTTAAGACCTACTCTCTAGGAAGACCTACACTCTAGGAAGCCTACTTCTCCAAATGTGCTTTAACTACAATGGCTGGGGGCTACAAGGGGGTGTATCTCTCCAGAGTCAGCTGGCCGGAAAAGACCAAGGCATCAGATCTTGGACAACAGCTACCAGTCTTAGGAGAGGACAATGGTAGCAAGACCAATCAGTGACTTTAGCTGCTGCTGAAAGGAAACTTCATATGTTCATATATGTTATTGCGTTTGACAGAAAGTGATTGTAAAGTTTGTTTCTTAGTACTTTTGCGATTATCATGAGCCGCTTTGAGCTCTACATTTGTTGTTGGAAAAGTAGAACAGAATATTAAATAAAATCTAACTAGGTTTGAGGGGAAGAGGGATTTAAATAAGGTGTGTACATTGGGACAGGTGTGTTCTAGCAGCAGGACCTTTTTAGTGGTTGGCCCTATATTTATGGAAGGTCCTCTCCCAGGAAGTATGGTCTCCCATCACCGGTGACTTTTAAAAGAACGCTAAAGACATCCTCATTTCAATCTGCTTTTGATTATGTCTTTAATGAAGTTGTGTCACTCAACTGAAGAGGAATGATGTAGATTTTAATTTAACTTTTTAAATGCATATTTATTTTGCACACTGTCTTGGGAGGGCAATTCCACTGAAAGGCGGCTTGTGAATTGGCAATAAAATAAACACTTTCCCTTGTGTAAAAAAAAACAACCCACGAGATTTGAAAGCCCAAAGGAGATCAGCAACTTCTGATCATCATTTTTATTAAGGCTTATTATTTCCCCCTGCTGCTACAGCCACCCCTCCTCTCCAGTTGCACAACAGAAATCAAGAGTGACAACAGATGTGTGTGTGCTTGCGTTTGTGTGTAAACATGCTGGCTTTTTATACAGATTGCACAATTAATGAAAATGGCCAGTCACCGTTCAAGCATCTCATATGGAGAGTTGCTTGGTTTTCGGAAGAGGCAACCTATGGTTTCTGCAAGCTTCCCCAACCCCCCCCCCCCAAGGTCGGATGTCAAATTAAGTGGCGGGTGCCACATCAGGTAGACTTTTCTTAACCACCTACTTTCCTTTCTATAACCAAAAAAGCTCCCTCTATTGACCAGAAGGAAGGGGAAATGAGGAATAAAACGCCGCAGAGGTACCTGGAAAGTAGCAAAATAATGGAGCACACTTACATGGACACACCACTTTTATATACAAATGACCTTTTTAAATTAGAGAAGCATATGGCTTTATTATCCTTTGATCGCTTTAGCTCTGGCACAACGCGCAACGCTGTAGCTGCATCAAGATTCTCTCCAAGCGCAGCAAGTCCTCTTCAGAACCTCGCAGTTTCCTTTTGCAAGGTCTCCCATCCTGGCACGACTCAAAGGAGATGGAGGGAAGCATGTGGAACAGCCACAGATCTCCTCTGCTCCTTGGTCCCCCCCCCCCCCCCAAACAGCTCACTTTTGTTTTTCATCCAAATTCCAGAGAAAGCGCTGTGAGAACGGTGTCAGAAGTGGACCCTCAGGATGTCGTGCGTGGCAACCAGCCTCTTGCAACTCATGCACAGTATCGATAAGGACTTCTGCTTCTCGGCCAAGCAAGAGCGGCACACCAGGTGGCCGCAAGGGAGCTGGTAAACGGGCTCCGTTTTGAAGTACACGGAGAAGGTCCGGGAGCAGGAAGAACACCCTTGGGCCGAGTCACTCCTACTGTGCTCTGCAAAACAAAGGAGGAAGAAGCACACGTGAGTCTCCTCGGGGTCTCATGGTCAGCGATACAAGCCCAAATAATGGGAATTCCCACTCACTGTTGGAAAAACGCCCTGGGGGTGAGCATGCAAGCCCCTGGAACTCCGAGCATCCTCCAGTATGCGCAGCTCTGGAGAAGGCATTCTCCCCTCATCTGCAGTGCACTCAGCGACATAAACCAGCTGGTATTATGCACACTAATCTTCTAGCTCAAAGCTACCAGCATGAGTTTGACCAAACTGCGGGAGGCAGTGGAAGACAGGAGTGCCTGGCATGCTCTGGTCCAGGGGGTCATGAAGAGTGGACATGACTAAACGACTAAACAACAACAAAAATCTTCTAGCTTACACAGCAAGAAGATTGAAGCATCCTGGAGCTAATCTGCTATTTATTTACACACTATGCACAGACAAAGGCATAATGGCATCTGTTCTCTCCAGCTCGGAGAGAACAAACAGGACAAGTAAAAGTGAAAGTACATTACAGTGGAAGCTCGGGTCGCGAACATGATCCGTGAGGGATGCACGTTCGCAACCCGCAGCGTTCACAACCCGCAGCAGCGCATCTGCGTATGTGCGGGTTGCGATTCGGTGCTTCTGCACATGCACAAAGCGTGATTTAGTGCTTCTGCGCATGCGCGATTGCTGAAACCTGGAAGTAACCCATTCCAGTACTTCCGGGTTTCAGAAGGTGCGTAACCTGAAAAAACACAACCTGAAGCGGCTGTAACCCGAGGTATGACTGTACAGCGGAAGAAATAAGACTGTCTTCTGTTTCTCACGCTCTTCTCAGACAGGCTGTGATTTATAACAATCTCATCTGCAGCATCAGACTGTGTGAAATACTAACACTCATGGCAGACACCACCAAGTAGAAGCCGAAGCACTTTTGCAAGGCCCAGCCTTTGGAACTCTGGTCAACATGAGTCGAGAAAGGGTGGGGAAGTCTGATGGAATATTATGTATTATTGTTACTGCATTTATATCCCCCCATTTCTTCCAGGGAGCTCAAGGATGGCATACATGGTCCGTTCGTCCCCTTCTCACTTAATCCCCCACAACAACCCTGTGAGGTAGGTTAGGCTGAGAGGCAGTGACAGGCCCAAGGCGACCCAGCAAACTTCAGCACAGAGTGGGGATTCAAACCCTGATCTCTCCCAGGTTCCTAGTCTGACACTCTAAACGCTACACCACCAGCCTGTATTTCAATCTATTTTGCTATTGTCACCAGCCTCTGGGATGGAGGATAGCCTGACTCTCCTGAGACATGCACTCAGAACATAGGATCTGTATACAGTGGTGCCCCGCAAGATGAATGCCTCGCAAGACGAAAAACCCGCTAGACGAAAGGGTTTTTCCATTTTGGAGGCGCTTCGCAAAACGAATTTCCCTATGGGGTTGCTTCACAAGACGAAAAAATCTTGCGTCCCCCCGCGTTGTTTTTTTTGCTTTTTTCGCCCTTTTCCTAAGCTGCTAAGCCGCTTATCAGCTGTTTCGCTAATAAGCCGCTTAACAGCTGATCGCTGGAAGCCGCTTGACAGCTCTAGCACTAATCCGCTAAGCTGTCAATGGGCTTGCTTCGCGAGACGAAAAAACCGCTAGACGAAGAGAATCGCGGAACAGATTAATTTCATCTAGCGAGGCACCACTGTATATCAAGGAGAATGTCAACATGCATATTAGATAATAAAACCACTCAGAGGATTGATAGTTTCCCCGCCCTCCGAACTGAGGAGCACCTCTGAGGCCACCGTTTTCTGCTTACCTTCTTTTAAACATATAAACATGACTTAAGGTCCCGCACATTTGACCACAAGTGCTCAGCAAATCTACACAAGTGAATAAGCCAAATTTGCTTCCTGTCTTTTAAGGCATGCTCATCTTGCAGAGCACACATACCCTGGGTGGATGAGGTCCAGGGCTTCCTCTAACGGCTCTCTGATGCGGCTTCTCTTGGCAGGAGAAACACCACAACGCTGTGGAATTCATAGCCACAAGATGTGGCTGTGGCCACAATCTTGAGATGTTTCACCCCTTCTCTCATAATACTAGAACTCAAGAACATCCCATGCAGCAGAATGCTGGAAGGTTCAGGACAGGCAAAAGGAAGTTCTGTTAGGATATTTCTGTTCCACCTTAAGAAGGGGACAGGCTGTTGTGAGTCACAGCCTGTGTACTTCCTGCTCTCAGGAAGTTTCTGTTTTGTATATAGCTTTTGTTTTCTCTCTGTTGCCTGGACAGGAAGGCAGGCAGTCATGTTTTTCCTTTGTTCTGACCAACGCTGAATAAAGTTGTAAATATGCTCTCCTGGATGCATCTTTCGTTGTGGAAGCTCTGCGAAAAGGGCGTGCATGAGTCCTGGAATGTGGACAGCTATTTCCGAGGCTCGTGTCGCTAACTGACTGATACTGTTTCCACGGGAGACCGGGAGACGACGTGGGGGCACGATGGCCTTTGTCTCCCTGGCAGTATCCCAACAAGTTCTTCTTCCTGCAGCACGTGGTGGCCACCAACCTAAACTGTCACAGTCTAGTATATCTGAAGGAGCGTCTCCACCCCCACCGTTCTACCTGGACACTGAGGTCCAGCGCCGAGGGCCTTCTGGTGGTTCTCTCACTGCAAGAAGCCAAGTTACAGGGAACCAGGCAGAGGGCCTTCTCGGTGGTGGCACCCGCCCTGTGGAAAGTCCTCCCACCAGATGTCAAAGAGAACAACAACTACCAGACTTTTAGAAGACATCTGAAGGCAGCCCTGTTTAGGGGAGCTTTTAATGTTTGATGCATTACTGTATTTTGTTGAAAGCCGCCCAGAGTGGCTGGGGAAGCCCAGCCAGATGTGTGGGGTATAAATAAATTATTATTATTATTATTATTATTATTATTATTAGGCTTTAAACAATTAGACAAATTCATGAAGGGCTACCAATGGCTACTAGCAAGGATGGCTATAATCTACTTCCAAGGCTGGAGGCAGCCATCCTTCTGAATATCAGCTGCTGGAAACTACAGGAGGCGAGAGGGCTGTTCTTGTGCTAGAATCCAGCTTGCCCGTTTCCCACAAGCAACCGTGGGGCCACCCTGAAGACCAGATGTTGGACTAGGGGTGCCAGTAGCCTGATCCAGGAGGCTCTCCTTGTGTTCTTATGTGTGATGGCCTGGGACTCGGGCTCAGACTCGGAACTGGAGGAGTCTCGGTCCGCACCAGATCCTCTGCCTCAGGCATCATCTGAACCAAGTCTGGGGCTTGATTCTGAAGAGCCCCAGTCTGCACAGGTTCCCCTGCAACAAGCACCAGCTGGGCCGAGTCAGGGGCCTGAGCCTGCCCAGGCTCCAGATGAAGGGATGACCTCGTTGCCTCCACCTGGGCCATCGCTTACGGCTGCTCCACTACTGGTTGGGTCAGGGGAGGCTGAGGCGGCCTCTGGGTCTAGTAACCCACTGACGTCTCCTGAGCTGCAGAGACTCAGGTCTGAGAGAAGGAGAGACCTGAGTACTCAGAGGAGGACTGCTCACCTTCGGGCGAAACAGGGAGGTGAGTCACCGAGGGATCAGGACCGGCCATTACCCCGTCAGAGATAAAAGGTTGCTGGACCCTGCCCCAGGTTGCAGGAGCAACATTGCTGCTTGCTGGAACCTGCCTGTTACCCTGTGTCTGACCTAGCCTGGTTTCCTGCCTTGGCCCTGTTGGACTGACTCCTTGTGGAATCCTTGGATTCGGGACCAGACCAGGACCGCGTTGTTCGGGTTAACTCCCTGGCCCAGCACAGTATGAAGTGATCACTTTCAGGCAGCATTTGAAGTTAGACCTGGGGCTGCAGGTTGCCCACCTGTGCAATCTACGTCTTGCTAGGCTGCTGGGCAGATGAGGGCTCTTCCTCACGCAGCAAGCAATAGGAGGGTTTTACAAACTTTGCCTCCCACCACCCCCTTTCCGAAAGAGGAAGGCAAGAACCGCTGTTCCCCAGGCCAGCAACCCTGCAGTCTCGTGCTGCCTCTTTACCGTGTCCACTGCTCGCGTTCCACGGGCCAGGGCAGCCGCCGGCGGTGTGTGGTTGCTGCTGCCCTTTCGTCAAGCTAGCTGTGAACAGCGGCATGGAGCTGAGCGCCGAGTTCAAGGCGCTATCTAAACTGTCCGAAAGCCTCTGTTCGTGAGAAAGCAGATCTGCAGAGAGATTTGCAAAATCAACATCATCATCTGGAAATAGTCACTCTGGGTTTACAAAGGGAGCAGGCAGCAAAACAATGGGCAATTCAGTCTTTCATGCTGTGCTGCAAGAAAAAATTCAAAATTAAAAAAGCAAGTTTAAAAAATAAAATGGAAGGATTCCAGTGCTCTTCTTCCTTTCTTCCTAGGTGTTCTCTGTCTGCTAGCACAGGGGGTCGATAAAAGGAGTTGCGCAGCAGAGGAGTCAAGGCAGAGACTCTCATCCCTTCCAAACACATGTTCAATTAATGTTTTAAATCCTAATTAAACATGTGGTCAACCAACACCCAATCTCCCTTTTTGACAGCCCTGGATCACTCTGGATGAAGCCGCCCAGGTCAATACAGCTGCCTTGACCCACTCAAGGAAAATCGCACATCGACTTGACCTATGTCCGGAGGTTGTGCACAGCCTAGCAATAAAGGGGGAAATGGGATGGACTCCTTATGAAGCAAAGAGCAATCACTTGCAAACAAGAAGCAGTGGAGGGAAGAGGGGAAAGTAAATAGATTTGGCAGAAAGTAACTGACTTGCCACTGCTCGAATGTGGCAACAAACTATGACTGTGGCGTATCACGAAGCTAACAAGCTGCCGTGAGTTTTCGGTTGATGGACTTCCTCCTCTTTCTTGAGGCCAGAAGTTGAATAAAAAAACAATAACCGCAGCTTGCTGTATCATCCAAACCCAGCCTTAACTTGACCTTAACTACGGCCAGCTTGAAACAAGCCAACTTCAAACGGAGGTTCAAGGTGCTGGCTTGTTTGACCACAACTTACTGGACAATGTAGCAATTTTTCATTAAGGAAAAGTGAAAGCTTCCGAACACCCCCTTGCAGATGAGTTGGAGGGTGGCAAGGGGCACAAACCCAAGTCTTGTTGATTTGAAACAGGAAGAAGAAGGCTGAAGACCATGAAGTTGTAATGTGCTTTGTGGCAAAATCACAAAGTTATTTATGCATGTTTTAAAAAAACAAATTATGAAAATGAAGCTAATCCTTTTTCTTTTTCTTTTTCTTAAAAGGAGGATACACATTTTGTAACCTCATGTCTGAAACAAATGCATTTTTCCCAGGGGGTATTCAAGCATGCACAGTACTGGCATCCTTTTTCGTTGTTGTTAAATAATGCAGCACTTACTGCAACAACGATTTACCGGCACCTATTTTTCTAGGAATTTTTCTGTATTATTTTTCTATTTTTCAGACTGTTGTTCTTTCCAAGTGGGATCCAATCACACGCCAGCAAATTTAGGGCATGAAATTGTACCTAATTAATGCTCTTGGGCAACAAACAACCCCAAAATTGGACTTTTTGCAATAAGGAAAGTGACAGGAAAAGGAACTGCAAAGTGTGAGATGACATTTATTTTGATGCAAGGTCATCTCCCCACCATGCAAACAAATTGACAACAAACACGGTTGTCTGGGTGGGATGGTAAACAGAAAGGCAGGAGGCAATCCACAAGCTGACAGAGATGGCCAAAGCTGGGCAATAGAAAACCTGGGGTGGAATACGGCATTTTTACCTCCTGACCACTATAGGGACAAAAATGCTAAAATATTCGGTGGACACCACCCAGTTTTGTTTCTTATCTTTGAAACTATGGGGTCTAAAGACTTTTTTAGATAGGTTCTCAGATACTTTTAAGATCAGAATTCCCTATTGCCCAATGGAGACATGCAGATTGAACAGGCCTGGAAATATCAAGGACTTGACTCAAACAAAACAGAAAAGGAGGCAAACAGTAATGGAGGTCATAAAATTAACCAGCAAAAGAATGCAGCAGAGCCAAGAGGAAGGATGCATCCAAAACAGAAGACAGCTCCCTGTGAAAATGGCCCGGACATGATGCCACTCTAACCATCTTACAACTGCAGCGACAAAGGCGTAGCTTATTCCCGCTGCAGTGGAGCTTAATTTTCCAATGCTGAAAATGCTCCCATTTTGTTAATTCATTAGTAATAATCTATAGATGCCAATTGCAGATGCAACATGAGGAAAGCTGGGCAGCTTCAAGGTTTTTAACTGTTATCTGCTAAATTAGATTGCTCTCCAGAGCACTCTTTGCCAGCTTGGTGCCCTCCAGATGTTTATTTATTTCTGTGCTGCCTTATCATAATGGTGTACAACGTCAACAACTTAAAATGCCATCCCAAACGATGCAAATAACCATTAAAGTGACTGGTTAATCAATTTAAACAGCTGCATGGGCCCATTGCCAGAAAAATGTCCTCAAGAGATGTTTGAAACTCAAAAGGCAAGGATGCTGGCTGAACCTCATAGCAATATGAGACCAGCAGAACTGCATGCCTGACTCCCTAGTTGAAGCCAGCCCGGCCAGCGCAACACTGGGGACAGCAACGCCCCTCTGAATGTTCTTGGTGCTGGCAGGAGCAGATGGGACTTAAAACATCTGGAGAGCAGCAGGTTGACAAAGGCTGCTCTAAGAAGCCAGAAAATTTCCTGATGCAAACTGAAAATTTATCCATGCAAATTGCCCCATGCAAAGTATCCAATAATATAGTTTGCATAGGAAAGTCATTTCCCCCCCCACTCCCACAGCTCGGCTCCCCATCCACTCGCCATTCAAAGAGTCACATTATAGACCCGAACAGTCAAATAAAGCTTTTTTTAAAAAAATAAAAGGAAAGGAAAGGAAAGGAAAGGAAAGGAAAGGAAAGGAAAGGAAAGGAAAAAAGAGGATTTGAATGAAGCAGCGCCAGCAATCCAGGCTGTTTGCCAACAGGCTCCTTCTGCATATTAAGAGGACAGAGGAGTACCTGTTGAGCAGTCCATCTGGGAGGAGTTGGCATCGCAATCGGTTTTCATTTTTTTAGCACGGGACTCAGAGGTAGACGTGGCAACAAGGTTTGTCGCGGGGAAACGGAAGGGCTCCGTGCTGCTGCGTTGGCCGCCCGGCTTCTGCTCTACAAGGTCCATTTTCCTTTTGAGGGAAGACATGGCTATGGAGGAAGCTACCACCGTCCCCGTGGCCTGAGCCCTCCCCAGGAGGCGAGTGCTGGGAATGCTGTGCTGGAGCAGGAAGTGGTCTATCCTCGCCTTGAGAGAGGGGTGGGGCAGGGGCTGCGAGTGCTGGCTGAAGGCCACCCCCGTGAAGGGGTCACTGGGCACTCTCCCCCAGGACGCCTCGCTCCGGTTGCACTTCTCCAGCGTGCTCTGATCAATCACTTTGCCCGAGGGCAGCAGCATGGGGAGAGTCATTACCTCCAGGGTGATCGGGTCCAGGAACTCCTCGGGAATGTCCGGGATGGCGTCCATCAGCTTCTGCTCCTGGCTGTCCGGGCTGCCAAAGGGCGGCAGGTCGCTCTCCATTGGCGACGGGAGGCCGGCAGCCTGCCCTCCGAAGCCTTGCACGGCCCGCAGCACGTCGTCCACCACCTCGTGGGGGCAGGATTTGGCCGGCTGGCCCCAAACCTCCACTTTCTTGATGCAAGGGAGACCGCCACCAGCCACATGGGTGATGCAGATCTTCAAGTGCGAGACGCAGCTCAGGGAGCTTGGGCCTTTGTTCCACAGGTCCAGAGACGCCGAGCCAGGGAAGGAGAAGAGAGTGTCCATCTGCTGATGGAATGGAAGCCTCGGCCGGAAGCCTCGGTGGCTGAAGGTCACTTTGCTTTGATTCTTCAGCACCGCTTTGCCCACCAGCGTAAAAGCTTCCTTGTCCAATGGGGGCTGAGCATCCAGACCTGAGAAGGGAGAGTCCGAACTGCTCCAAGAGGCTTTGCTGGGTGAGGTAGATGTGAAAATATCCAGCCCGGTGATGTTCTGATAGCCACCGGAGGAGATATCTATATTAATTCGGAAGATTTCTACGTTGAAGGGGAAAGAGAGAGTCACGTGGACCGGGGGCTTGATGAAGTATTCACAGCGGAAGCCTCGGTTTCGTTTGGCAAGGTCTTCTGAGACCAGGTTTTCTACTTCGTATCCGTCAGCGGAGATCTACGGATAGAGAAGAAGACGAAGAGAAGAAGAGTTTGGATTTGATATCCTACTTTATCACTACCCGAAGGAGTCTCAAAGCAGCTAACATTCTCCTTTCCCTTCCTCCCCCACAAGAAACACTCTGTGAGGTGAGTGGGGCTGAGAGACTTCAGAGAAGTGTGACTGGCCCAAGGTCACCCAGCAGCTGCATGTGGAGGAGCGGAGACGTGTACCCGGTCCCCCAGATTACGAGTCTACCGCTCTTAACCACTACACCACGCTGGCTCACAAAGAGAAGGACTGACAATCTTTCTCGCAGTCTTTGCATGGCATGCCGGAGTAACAACACAGAAAGAGACTGGAATCCTGTTGCAGCAACAAAATTGGACTCACCCTCAATGAAAGCTCCCATGGATTTCAACAGGAGAGTTAAAGCACATGCTTAAAATTCTCTGATTGAAATAATTGGGAGTGGAACATTTAACTTTCTTTACCGCATGCCCCTAATCTCTCCACCTTTTTATTGTGGCTGATTGGCTCAAGTTACACAGACGCACTTTGCACCCTACCGAAAGAAGAAAAAGTTAAAGCGAGGGGTATCTGTTTCAAAAGAACCTCTCATCACCCCGCTACCTTATTCTAAATCTGCAATCTTCACATGGTGGGGAGCCCAGCTTAAATATCCCAAGCAGATACACTCGTACAACCTTCTCTTGAAAAGCTGGAGGAGGAAAAGCATGCAAGGAGCTCTCTTGGATCAGATCAAAGGCCTCTCTGCTCCAGCATCCTTCATCCTTCTCCCCACAGTGGCCAGTCTCCAGGTAGGCCTCAACCTCTGGTGGTGTTCAGGGGAAGACTCTCTCTAAGCCTGAAGGTCCCACCACAAGGGAGCTTTGGTTTTTCCTCCAGTACTAAAACATCTGCCTACAAGAGAGCTCAACTGAACAAGCTGTAAAGTAGCAAGGCCACACTGACCTGTCTTGCTAGTACTCTAGTTTCTGATCTTCCATTATGATGTCACTTCCCTGGCCAGTGACTTGCAACAGGAGGTGGTCCAGCTAAATTCATGCTTTTTGTTAGCTCCACCAGAAACAAATACAGTATCAGGCTTTTGCTGAGCTACTGATTTTATTAGGGATGGGGGAACAGCTGTCTGATCATGATTGTAGGGCCAAGGTGGACCTACCAGTCCAAGCCGAAAATGGCAAGCTGGAAGAATCTAGTTTTTGTTTGCAGGGTGATGCTGGTGCGGTGACAGGATTACAGAACCCAACCACCTGCTGCTTGATTAGGCGGCTTACACTGCACAGAATGATCTGCTGCAGACGTTGACAACCCCGGGTGTCATTAAGTCACATTTTCTCAGAAAGGATATGCATGAGCAGCAGGGGCAGCAGCAGGAAGCCTCCATGCATAAGCAGTGTCAATTTAGTTCTGCAACCAGCCGCTAAGTCAAAGCACTCCTTGATCTCTAGAATGTTAACTCCTTTGACCCTGAGATGCTGCGCCAAGTCTCCACCCTCTGCTTTCTTAACCTGGAGCAAGGCAGGTTGTTGGGGGGCGGGGAATACCTTGTTGCAGTGAATTCTTGGCTTGAATTGCGGGAGGCAAACATTTATCACCATCTTTGTAGCTCAAGGTGGAAACCAGCTCCCCAATCTTCAACTTGGCTCTAAAATAAAGCACACACAAGTTTTTTTTTTTAAATAACTAAATAACTAATAACTAAATAACTGTGGTGAACAAGTGAAGTGACAGAAATTGCTGCTTTGAGGATAACATTTGTTTTGGTGTTTTGAAGATTGCATTACAGCACAGTAATGTTGTGTTTTAACAAAGCGATGCCCAGGCCTAAATAGGGCTTTCCAGGCCCTGGTTGCAGTCACCGAAACGGAATGTCTAGTTGCCATTTTGGACGGCTCTAAAGTCCTATTTTTCAAATGATGGACTGGCTGGGATTGATTAAACATCTGGTTAGTTCAGAAGACAACCTTAAACCAGGTTAAGAACTCTGAGAACTTAAGAGAAGAAAAGTCATTTGATCCAGGGACAGTCCACACACACATATATAGGCTTATTCCAACCTCTTTTTCTTAATGGCTGCTGCTCCTGCTCAGGCTGCACAGCAAAAGCATTTTGGTCCCAGAAATTCATTCCGATTGTGCAGACAAAATATAACAGATAGAATTCCACAGGATGCGGTATTAGTGTGTGAAAACAGTCCAGATCCAGTGATCCCCAGGCACCCACCTCCAAATGACAGAGTTGTCAGGAGCCATCCAGGCACCCAGGCATCTTCATTTGGTCTCAAGTGGTCGAAAGCAAGGTGCAAAATGTGCCCGGTGCTCTGCTTATTTTGAACACTGTACACCCCTTATTATCCTGGAGCGTTTGGGGCAGGTTGGCACGTGTCCTTGGACTCTGTTAATGCCTCTTGCTTGTCTGGATGAGGTGTGTGTTTGTGTGTGTGTATAAAACCCAGCCAACTATACAGTAATACAGTGGTGCCTCGCAAGACGAAAAGAATCCGTTCTGCGAGTCTCTTCGTCTAGCGGTTTTTTCGTCTTGCGAAGCAAGCCCATTGACGGATTAGCGGATTAGCGCTATTAGCGGCTTAGAAAAAGGGGGGGGGGGAGAAGAAAAAAACCCACAGGAACTCGCAAGACATTTTCGTCTTGCGAAGCAAGCCCATAGGAAATTCATTTTGCGAAGCACCTCCAAAACGGAAAACTCTTTCGTCTAGCGAGTTTTCCGTCTTGCGAGGCATTCGTCTTGGGGGCACCACTGTATTTACATTCATTGCTCCAACCACGACTGTATGTGCCCCCACCCCCAGAAAGGGAATAAGGGCCTTGGAATAAGGTTCCCCCACCCTGGATGTAGTGCATGAAAAACTGATGTAGCTAGGACCCGCCGTACTACAGTATGCTTACCAGATTTTTTCCGGGGACACTTTTTTCTTTTTTTTTCTTTTTTTTGAAGCTGAGTAGCAACAGGGAGTCAGCCGTGGGGATGGTGAAGCAAAAGACCCTGGGCCCAAGCACACATGCATATTGTATAAAGGTGCAAAGCCCTTCTTTCGCACCCCATGAAACATAAATATGCAGTTTTTTTAAAAACTGGGCAACGGCGCGCTGCCTGCCCGTGACTCCCGAGCCTTCCCTGATCTCCTTCCCCCTTTGTTTTGGCAGATCAGGGGAGGCTTGGGAGTCACAGGCAGCCCCAGGAGGGGCCAGCCTGGTAGTGCAGTTGGCTCTGGCAGGCTTCAGGAGCTGCTCGCTGCCGTGGCAGGCGCCACGGCAGCGAGCAGCTCTTGAAACTAGCCAGAGCCAACTGCGCTAGCAGGCTGGCTCCAGGCTGCTGAGGCTGCCACTGCCATGTTTCCCAGGGACAGATCTGCAAATCTGGGGACATTCCGGGGATGGAATTTGTCCAGCGACAGATCTGCAAATCCGGGAACTGTCCCCGGGAACCAGGGACGTCTGGTAACCCTATACTACTATACTACTCTGCTTCTATCATATCAGCTTAATCAGGATGGATGAAAAGATGGATGCAGTCATGGCCAGGGTTGATGACCAGCATCCCTCTCCTTGGGAAACACTGACTCCTTGGGAAGAGTCAGTGTGGCATAATGGTTGGAGTGTCCAAGACATGGGAGACCAGGGTTCAAATCCCCAGTCAGCCCCGAAGATCACTGGGTGACCTTGGGCCAGTCACAGCCAGAATTCTACAGGATGCGTTGCTGGTGTGTGGAAACAGTCAAGATCCAAGGACCCCAGGCATGCACCTGCAGATGGTTGAGATGTCAGTCATCACTCCTGGTGCCCAGGCATCTTCCCTTGGTTGCAAGTGGCCGATAGCCAGATGCAAAATGTGCCTAGCTAATTTTGAACACTGCTTTCAGCTTGGTAACCCTTTTGAGTTTCGTCAACACCCTCTCTGGTTTAGCTCAGCAATAACTCCCAATATAACTTTAAATGAAAAGGTCTTTGAGACGGATCTCTGATCCATGATTACGTTGACGCTGAGAAGGCTCGGTTTGTTCTCTCCTCAAGCATGAAGCCTGCCTACTGGCGACATCTTCCGATACCCTTCAACAAGCAGAATCTTATCTGTTTGGGAAGGGGGAATTCCAGGACAGCAAAGGCTGAGTGCTGACAGAAAGGTAGCAGGTCTAGCACAGTAGATCTGAAAGGGTGAGGCAGGAGCGGATGGCAAGTGCAGTGGGAAGATTCAAGGACAATCAAAGAAACATTTAAACACTTTAGTGTAGTTTGGTTCACTGGCTGTTGTGCAGAAGTTTTAGATATGGTGTTGGAAGTGAAGAATGAATTAAGAGTTTTTGGAACGAGAAGGAAACCCTTTGCAGCACCAACTGGATGCCAAGGACTGGTGTGCAAGGCTGGCATACTTGGTCAATATCTTTACCCAGCTGAATGAGATCAATGCCAGTATGCAAGACCACAATGACAATATCTTCGCAGCTACAGACAAAACAAGCTGCATTAAAAAAAAAAAAAAAGCTTCAGCAACATACCCTGAAAATGTTCCTGCAGGTAAAAAGACAATGAATTACATGGCCTCGTACAGGAACATCTTGCAAGAAAAGATTGACCATTACTTCCCATCATCTGAGAAAATTTAGACTGGGTTAGAGACACCTTTGCAAATTGCAGCTGTTCAGGACTGACATTGAATGAGGAAAAGAAAAGGCTTCTTTTTGTTGATGAGATGAGTGTTAGTCTCAAAATAGACCTAACAGGAATGAGATTACCTGGGAAAAGCAATCTCACACCCCTCAATGAGTTTGCATACCTGCTTAATGAACATACGTAACAGGCTCATTTATAATTATATTTTGGAAATGATTCACATTCCTATTTAGCTGGATTGTTTTATACTTTCTGGATGTCCCATGATCATATCATAAAGTAGTTGTGTTCTATGTTATGAATCAGGCACTGGTAGTTGTTCTTTCCTTTTTGTTTTCCAATGTATGTATCATCAATTTAAAAATTGATGTGGCGCAAGGAAATTTTTATTCTGAAGGTTTGGCCCAGAGGCAAAGGTTTTGAGAACCACTGGTCTAGCAGGATGCAAGGGGTCAGCTTCATGTTGTCATGGAAGGCCAAAACTAGATTTTATTCTAGTTGTGCGGTCATAAAATCCCACCCCTCACTTAGCCAATGGGAGCATCTCCCCTGGCCCCAAAGTGGTGGAATTTTCATGGGGATCTCATCTGGGAAGGAAAAGGTTAGTGACCTTGCCTCCCTGGGCACTGCACTCCCAGTGAACAATGCTCCTTCACTCACACCATTATTAAAAAGAAATAAAACCTATGCGTATTGAAGAGCTGAGCATCCTGTTCTCACAGCGGCCAGGCAGATGCCTGTAGGAAGCCAGCAGGCAGTTTCCTAGCCACACAGTTAAGAATGATGTCTACTTTGACTCCGAGTGCTGCAGCAAGGAGCATCTCCTGAAGGTTTTCCAAGGAAGGTATCCCAGAAATCTAACAACTTGAGGTCATGCAGCAGGTGTTGCTTGTACCGTTCTATTGCGGGAGTGATGATGGCTGAGCAAAGGTCCCTAAGCTGGGAGTGCAGAAGCAGGTATAGAGATGGAAAGGGATTCATTCCACTAGCCCACAGATGAGATGCTTTGAGGGGAACAGGGTGATGCAACAAGCCTTTCCTCTCCATTATGAGGCTCCCCAAAAGGACCCTTGCTGTCCCAAATTCGTCTTATCTCTGCTGATGCCCATTTTCTCCTCTGAGTGAATATTCCTTGTGCGGTGTTCTACCAAATCCTTGCTTGTCACCCAGCTCTACATCCTACCCCTCTCCCTCAAAACCCAGTTTATCTTAGGAGCTTAGCCACAAAAGTCAAGCGAAATGCAAGAAACATTTCATTTTCAGCCAAGCCTATGTTGTAACAGACCACACCTGCCTTGCAAACTAGATGACAGAATATTCTTTTTTTAAGTAAGCCTGTGTGAGCCAACATACCTGCATTGCCATTTGTGGCACATCAAAAGCTGTTTAAGGGTCAGGGGCTTCCATTTTACAAAAGCTTCCTTGCTTGGATGAGATTCATACTTGCCAGAGTGGAGTAGCTATTGACAACACTGTCCTGGAAGCTAAAAGATATCACTATCACATTTCTATGTTTGAGAATTATGCCCCTTTGCCAGGAAAGCATTCAGCTTACGGAGCCAGATGAGAATATGTATGAAACTTGGAAACAGCTATAGGTCAGAGCCCAATTTTAGCTTAAAAGTGGAACGCTGCTGCCTGTGCCCTTGCCAAATAAATAAATAAATCTGAGACTTTCTAAACCCTACAGAAGGCCTTGACAGAGGGACACATGCAATGTTATAGGGACGTTGACCAAAAAATCATGAAAAACCCCTTTCAACAACTATATGCCACCTGTAAAGTAAAGGCAAGGCAATAAATCCCATGTCACAGAAAAACTGCATATGAATGGCAGTGGCTCTTAACATTATTTGCCTATATTTCCGCAATTGGGAATCTCATGTGGGCAATTCCTTATTAATTAAGGAATTGATTAAGGATAATTCCTTATTAATCACTGTTTTGTGCAAGATCAATAAATGTGTATTAACCCATTCAAAGTGTGTTCCAGTCATTCATTTGGAACAGCAGAAAAATCCACCCATGACCTCCACCCAGGAATTCTAAACAAGGAGGTGATTAAAGTGTAATAAAGGATGGTGGAAACCTATTAAGTTTATGTAAACACTCCATATTACCCACAATGCCTTTCCTAGAATCATAGAATTGCAGAGCTGGAAGGGACCCCAAGTGCCATCTAGTCACAGCTAAAGGATCTCTGGCAGATGGCCACCCAAGCTCGGTTCAAAAATTTCCAACCAAGGAGAGCCTCTTCTAGAAGAGATTGTGAAAAACAAAATACACAGTTTAAAATGCCAAGCACTTTACAGCATCACTCTCGCTCACATTTCTCCTAGCCCACCCGGTTGTGCAGGCAAAGCTAATTCTCATTTTGCAGATGGAGAATAAGACTCATTTAGAGTGATAAGTGAACTGGGGATTACATCTAGACATTACCACTGGACTACATCGGTACCATTAATGCTTGAAGAGCTTTCCCTGCTCCCTGTTCACTTTCAAATAAGCTAGCTGTCACTCCAGGGAGGAAAAAGAGCACATATAAAATTCTATTAGAATAAACATTTTATTTACAGGATAATCACTGCGAGAGACATTCGCAAGCTAGGGACCACTTCAGGGGTATGTTGCCATTCCTAAGAATACTGAAGCACAGACCCTGCAAAGAGATGCTGGCAACCGAGCCGCTTCAAAAAGGTACATTATACAGCAATGCTAAACTACCTAGCTACATTGCCCGAGACCAAGAGCATCAGTGTGGGAGGAAACCTTTCAGAATTTTGGTTCTGAAAACCTGCAGACGGGTCACTGACTACTTATGTCATCTAAAGCGCCAAACACTTTGTGGTGCAAATAGCTCAGCTTTTCCAACCGGCTACGTCTGAGCAAAGGCAGCCACTCCCAGAAGGGCAGTTCTACCACTACGTATCCCATTTGACGTAGTTGCCTCCTTTTCAAACTGTGGAACCCCAGAAGGCGTTTGGTGCTGTAGCAGTAGTGGTTCTTGCTAGACACCTGGACGGCTAGTTTCACATCCTGGCCTTGCAACTCATTCAACCGAGGGGCTGGACCTTCGCACGAAGAGGCCTTGGGTTTGGTTAAAGCATTCAAGATGGCGCCCGTCAGTGGAACTCCGTTCGAAAACGTAAAATGATCCCAAGTGGGCAGGGGCAGATCCTGTGGCAATGCTGCTGCTGCTCTGTTTCGGGTAGACGTTTCTATCTTGCTTTCAGTATTATTCACGGGGGATTGGCAACTAGGCCTACTGTTTAAAAGCTGACTCATCAAGTCATCTGTAAGGGAAACTTCACCTTCATTCAGGTCCAATTTTACAACTGCCTGAGAGTTAAACGGCAACGGCTTTCGGTCAGAGTCGAAACGAATCTCCAAATCAACAGATCTGGTATGAGGCAAGAGCATGTGACTTTTGACATACTGGGGCCCACCCAACATCTCCCCCAGTAGAGACAGAGCTTCAGTCGATTCCGGCTTCGTTAAAATATCCTTCTTGGCAACGTTCCACAGCATCTCTGCTACCTCTTCCCTAAGCCGCGGCTCAAGGCGATGGCCTGTGTAACTGGGGCATTCAATCTCCACCGTGCCATCCAGAGTGAACAAGTCTTTGCTAAGGTCAAATTCACTCTTGCTGATTAATTCTGCAAACTCAGGACCCAAAGCATAGTCTATCAAGTCATTTGGGAACCGCTCTGCAAATGCCAGAGCTAACAAAAAGGTGAGGAAATGCTCCGGGAATTTCTGGACTTCATGCATCTTTGCGCGCATCTCTTCCTCAAGGCTGGCATAAAGCTCCTCTGCATTGGGAGGCTCGTAGTTCAAGCATCCAAATGACCACAAGAATTTGGCAATATCTTTGCTCCGGCAATAAGAAACTCTGGAAGGCAAAGAGGCAGCAACAGCGTTCATAATCCTTTCATCCAGATAATGCAAAGCTGAACAGGCAAGGGTGATGTGCATGACACCTTGAATGCCTATAGTTGGTATCATGGGAGGAACAACATTCCCAAGCTGATTCATGAAGTCAAGATGAATAACATGAGTATAACGGTACATCTTGAGGACATTCACCAAAGCAAAAGAGCTCATGTCTGACATACGGGCAGAGACTTTATCTCCAATTTTCCGCATCGTATGTTCTGAAAGACCGTTGTGTGACTTGAAGAACCCTAAGCAAATGGCACCCACTTCCTCTAGATTGAGAGAGTCCAACTGTTTTAACACCAAGAAGTCTAATTTCTTCATTAACTCTTCAGGGGCTTTACGGCCTTCGCCTATGATGTAGACCAGCTGGACCAGGTGGGGCAAAGAGAGTTCTTTCCAACGCACGTTGACACAGCTCAACATGCTCTCCAAGTACTGGGGGACGCTGCGGCCTAAGCACCGCCACAGGTCAGCCACCATCAGCTGCTGGTCTAGCGTCATGTCCCAGACTCGGCGGCAGCACTCCGCTTCGTACACATTCAACATAGAGTGGGAAGGTGGGATGGCCAGGCAGACAAATGCTTCTAAAACCATCATGAGCTCAGAAATATCGAAGAGCTGGACCTTCTCAATTCCATAGCGGCACAGCACAGAAAACCTTGGATTGGACTTCATGCTTACTTGTTGTTCCACTGGCAAGCAGCTCAGCTTGAAAAAATACTCTGCGATTGCTCTTGGTTTCAGGCTACTTTTCAACACAGCAATTTTTTGCAATATCCGGTCACGTTCTTCCACGGAAATGGGCTGAGGGAACTCGTCTCGATTGTAGCACAGAGATCTGTATTCGGGCCTTTGCTTCTGGAACAGCCTGATATCTTCCTTAGGGTCATAAGCCTCCACGTCAGCTGCTTCCCCGTTGCCCTTCATGGGGTCCAGTTTAGTTGGCTGCTCCAAAGAAGGTCGGATGGGCCGAGTGTGATTGCCTTCCAAATCCAGAAGTGTGTTCTGCGTGCTCGAAAGCTTCCGCGAGCAGGTAACGTTGCAGGCATTCTGTAACGGTTTGGCACTAATCCTGGGACAGTCACTTTCTAGCGGACCCTCCTCCAAACTTCTTGAGGCTTCCTTACGAGATATGGCTTTGGTTCCTGGGTAGGCGGATGGATTAAAAGATACCCGGTATTCTGCAGGCTTCCACAGTCTGAGCATGGTGGCGGGTTTAGAGCCCTCTCCCGCCTCTTTGCTGGGCTGGCCGCCTTCTTCTGCCTTTTGGAAGAATACTGTCTTGCCCCCAGCCTTGCTTGTAGTAGAAAACGCAGCTGTCCTGCAAGGCTGCCCTGCAAATCTTCGGCATATTATCCTCGTAGCCATGGTCACAATTACCAGGTCAGAAATGGTCCCAGGTACTGAAAAAAGGGCAGATGAAGAATGAGTGGCTTTCATCCGTCATGATGGCTTCTCTTTTTCTTTTTTAAAAAGACTTAACTGTTTAACACTATAGTAAGCTTCAGCGAAAGCCTGCATTCGCCCCATAGGATGCACACAGATTTCCCCTTCATTTTTGGAGGGGGAAAAGTGCGCGCTATAGGGCGAAAAATACGGTAGTTTAAAATGCCCTTTTTTTTTACAGGATCACTCAGCTATCTAGAAGCTGTGAACTTTGAAGCCTTATCAGGCTGTTCTTTAGGCACAGATGCTCACCACAAGATGTAAAAAAATGGAAGAAGGAAGTTCTTGAAGGCTCTACCACGGCTGAGGGCTACCTGAATGCCCCACGCACAATGGGCCTGCTAATTCAGTAACAGTCCATACGGCTTTGGCAAAAGAAGATGGCTTTGGATTTATGCCTGAAGAACCACCTTTCGTTCAGCAACATCCAGCTTTCCAACAAAATGGCAGTTCCATTTTGAATGTACAGTGGTACCTCATCGAGCATCCAGGATCTGTTCCGGAGCCCTAGACGCTCGACGAAAGAGACGCTTGACAGAGCGTCGCTCTGCGCATGGAGCGGTTTTGCACTTCAGCGCATGTGCAAAGCAGCAAACCCGGAAGTAACCCGTTCCGGTACTTCTGGGTTTGCCATGGATGTCCGCCAAAATGGACGATCAAGGGGGTGGATGTTCGCGGAGGTATGATTGTATTTCAAATGAATTCGTATTGCTCTGGAAGCAGCAAAGACCAGAGGCTTTCAGCACATTTGTATGTCTGCTACACAATGACAGCGTGAGATGTCACTTGTTTGGTTCAGACATAATCTGGTTCAAACTATGATTCTAGCAAGCCCGGAAATCCACATGTAGAAAGAGGAAGAATAGGGAGGTGGAAACATGATGTCTGAGTTAAGTCCAGAGGATTTTGCTTAGTGTTAAGCACAACTTAAAACTACTACTGCAACGTTGATTTCAAATGCAGTGTAACTGATGAAAAGGAAAATGAGTAAAGAAAAATGGATTTGGTGTTAAAAAGGTTTTCAGTTAGCTCTCCAGGAACTGCCACCACTTCCCAGAAGGCAGTTTTTTCAAAGTCAAGTCAGTGAAAAAGACCCCCACCCCCAGCCAGCAAAACAACCATTAACTCTCTTCTGTGTCTAATCTGCTTACACAGAGGGTTAATCAGAAGCAAAAGCATGGTGAAATAACTTAACAGACGCCAAAGTCTAGATGTAGTACTATAGCTAAATTTATGGTGCGACCATACTTGGAATACTGTTTACCACATCTCAAAAAGCATATTGGATACCTAAAATGCCAAAAATAGTAACCAAAATTTTCACTGGCCTGGTGCAACTCTCCTATGAGGAAATATTACAAACATTTAAGACTATTTCGTGTAGAAGAGGCATGTGGAAAGTCCATTTCGGGGGTGTAATCCAGCCCGCCAGTCGGTTTAATCTGGCCCCTATGGCAGTCTATCTCCTGGGGTAAAATCCTAAAAAAAGCTCTACAACTTTTATCTTAAAAAAAGTTCAACAAGTCCAATCCTTTAAAAAGGTCAACAACTTTAGTTGGCAGTGCCATTGTTGATTTCTTTTTGTTTGATCTTGTAGTGTTCAGTGTCACTGGCTTTTGCCGCAATAAAACTTGGTCTGGTTCACAGGAAGAGAGCCCAGAAGTCACATATTCAGTCACCAGATATTGCGCTGCCATGATAGATATTTGACGAAGAATGATCTATGCTACAATTCAATCCTAAACTGAAGGCCCATATTATTAGATCCGCACTTCTGAAGCCCACCCCATATAGCTGTGTTAACTGATCTTTTAATCTTTCTTATAAATTTTTATTCACCCATTATCTATCCTTAATTAAGTATTCTATGTATATGTTTAAATCTACGTTTGGTTCTAGCTCCTATTTATTTAATAATTATTCGCCTGGATTCATACTGTTATGCTATTTATGTATATGTTTTGCCTATGCTGGTCTATGACCGTAATAAAGTACTTGACTTGACTTGACTTTAGTTGGCCCTCACACATGTTCACTTCATCAAATCTGGCCCTCTTTGAAAAATGTTTGGGCACCCCTGGTGTAGAAGAAATGTGAAAAGAGGGAACATGGAAGAAGTGTGGAGTAGAGAGATATTTTTCCCCCTCCCCACTCTGATATAATACTAAAACCCAGCGAGGTTATCCAATGAAGTGGGAGATGCAGGACAAAAAAGTAGTATTTTTAGTTAATCTGCTGAATTTGCTTTGCTTCCTCAAGATGTGAGCGATGTGTCAGAGTGGGGAAATAATAGCTACAGAATCATATAGTTGTAGAGTTGGAAGGGATCCCGAGGGTCATCGAGTCCAACCCCTGGCCATTCAGGAATCTCAACTAAAGCATACATGACAGATGGCAATCCAACCTCTGCTTAAAGACCTCCAAGGAAGGAGAGGTCACCACTTTCCATCCCACGGTCGAACAGGTCTTACTGTCAGAAATTTCTTCCTGATGTTGAGTCGGAATCTCCTTTCTTGTAACTTGAAGCCACTGGTACAGGTCCTACCTTCCAGTGCAGGAGAAAACAAGTTTGCTCCATCTTCCATGTGCCAACCCTTTACATATTTGAAGATGGCTATCATATCTCCTCTCAGTCTCTTCTGGAGAGAGTACTCCAGGTGTGGTCTGGCCAAGGAAGAGTGGAGAGGTACTATTACTTCCATTGATCTGGACACTAAATTTCTGTTGATGCAGCCTAGAATAGCATTAGCTGCTGCATCACACTGTTGACTAGTGTTAAGCTTGTGGTCCAAGTTAAGTGGTAGCAGGGTTGGTCACAACTGAATTCAAGAACCCTTGGAGGAGCTATTATAGCTGCCCACCCACCTCAGGACAGATTAGGCTACGAACCAAATGATCCACATGAGGACAGAGGCAGCTTATTCAGCTGACATATCAGGATAGACTACTGGTAAACCTAGCCCAGTACTGCCCATCTTAAACAGCCAGCAGTTCCCCAGGGTGGGATGCAGAAGATGCTTCTCATCACTTACTACAGGCTTCCTCAACCTCAGCCCTTCAGATGTTTTGAGACTACAATTCCCATCATCCCTGACCACTGGTCCTGCTAGCTAGGGATGATGGGAGTTGTAGGCCAAAAACATCTGGGGGGCCGAGCTTGAGGAAGCCTGACTTACTACCTGATCCTTTTTAATTGAGATCACAGCAACCATGAAAACCCTATGATCTACCACTGTGTTAAGCTCCTCCCCAAGCAAACAAAACCCTGATGAATTGCAAAGTAGAACACCATATTTTTGCATTGGCCTGAAATTCTCTTTACACTCTTGCTTTACAAAACATAGATAACCTGAAACGGCAATCTGAAGGCTGATGAGGAGAAGAGAGGTTCTTTAAACCATTGCTCCCCAGCCCATTTCTTCATCAAAATTAAACTCTCAATGCAGCTCTTTCTCTGAGGATTTTCTGTAAAGCAAATAAAATAAATTCTGTTTCAAAAACTAGAACCGCACAATATGCTGTTCTGTCAGTAGTAATTGATCATAGATGAGAAGAAAAGTCTGTTGC
This sequence comes from Podarcis gaigeae, assembly GCF_964106915.1. NCBI lineage: Eukaryota > Metazoa > Chordata > Lepidosauria > Squamata > Lacertidae > Podarcis > Podarcis gaigeae. The sequence continues at coordinate 74,606,686 of NC_139685.1, forward strand.
TGCCACCTGGTGTTGAGAAAGTGGAGCCACCACAGAACCAGAAAAAAGAAAGGCCCAGAGCTTACAATTTTATTTTATTTTTTGGGAAACTGCTCAGATTTCTAGCCCATCATGCAGTGGCAAAAGCAAAACATGTCAGAACAGTATGCCTGTAATACGTAGGCAGGACTAATTGATTGGCTTCTTTTTCCTGCATTGCTACAAGAAGTTGCTGGGCTGGTGGGGAGGAAATAAGTGAGTTGAGGATAGGGAGGTCATATTTGTTAAGAGAGCACAGAGAAAATGGGGCTTCTAGTGCCTTTTTAGGGTGACTCATGCACATCTAGGCAAGCTGAATCAAAGTGCAAAAGATGCAGAAAAGACTGCAGCCTGCAGTGGAAATGGGTTAAAAGACACCTGTCCGTATTCTGTGTTAGAGGCCCCCATGTAGTTTCTATAGAAGGACCACTGTGCAGAGGAATGACTCATGGTTTCAGTTTTATCTACACGAATGCACAGAGTATAGAAAACAAGTAAGATGAATTGGAGCTTTTAAAACAGGATGGCAAATATGACCATGTAGGCATTACTAAAACCTGGTGGGATGAGACTCGTGACTGAAATGGAGAAATCTGTACAAAAGGAATACCTCAAACAGGAAGGGAGAAGTGGCAGCATGATAAGTAAAGGATGTTTACACTTGTGAAGAGACGCATGACTTGGAGCATGAGAGACAGATTGAGAGTATATGGGTAAAAACTGTAGGAGAGGGAAACAACAGTGACCTTACTGAAGGTGTCTGCTATAGACTTCCATGACAGACTTGGGTGATGCGCTCCTAGAGATTACAAAACATTCAAAAAGGAGACACGGGAGATTTTAACCACTCCATTATCTGCTGGAAGACAAGTTAACTGTTAGGTGGATTTGTAGCTGGTTGACCAACTGAGTGCTCACTAACAGTTCCTCACCATCCTGGGAAAAAGTGACAAGTGGGGTGACACAGGGTTCTGTCAGAGGTTCACTGTTGTTCAACACCTTTACAAACTACAGTGGTACCTCAGGTTAAGTACTTAATTCATTCCGGAGGTCCGTACTTAACCTGAAACTTTTCTTAACCTGAAGCACCACTTTAGCTAATGGGGCCTCCTGCTGCTGCTGTGCCGCCGGAGCCCGATTTCTGTTCTCATCCTGAAGCAAAGTTCTTAACCTGAAGCACTATTTCTGGGTTAGTGGAGTCTGTAACCTGAAGCGTCTGTAACCTGAAGCGTCTGTAACCCAAGGTACCACTGTATTTGGATGAAGATATCCGGGGGATGTTCATCAAATTTGCAGATGACACAAAACTGTGTCCAGTTCTGGGCACCATAATTTAAGGAGGATATTGATAAGCTGGAACGTGTGTAGAGAAGGGCAACCAATATTATCAAGGATCTGGAAACCAAGCCTTATGAGGAACAGTTGAGAGAGCTGGGTATGTTTAGCCTGTAAAAATGGAGACTGAGAAGAGATACGACAGCCATCTTTAAATATGCAAAAGGTTGACACATAGAAGATGGAGCAAACTTGTTTCCTCCCACTCAGGAGGGTAGTACCCGTACCAATCAATAGCTTCAAGTTACACAAAAGGAGATTCCAACTCAACATCAGGAAGAACTTACTGACAGTAAGAGCTGTTTGACAGGGGAAAAGATTCCCAGTAGAGGTGGTGGACTCTCATTCCTTAGAGGTTTTAAAGCAGAGGTTGGATTGCCATCTGTCATGTATGATTTACAGTGGTGCCTCGCAAGACGAAAAGAATCCGTTCTGCGAGTCTCTTCGTCTAGCGGTTTTTTCGTTTTGCGAAGCAAGCCCATTGACGGATTAGCGCTATTAGCTGCTTTTAGTGGCTTAGAAAAAGGGGGGGGAGGAAAAAAACCCGCAGGAACTCGCAAGACATTTTCGTCTTGCGAAGCAAGCCCATAGGAAATTTGTTTTGCGAAGCACCTCCAAAACGGAAAACTCTTTTGTCTAGCGTGTTTTCCGTCTTGCGAGGCATTCGTCTTGCGGGGCACCACTGTAGTTGAGATTCTAGCAGTATAGGTGATTGGACTAGATAATCCTTGGAATCCCTTTCAACTCTACAATTATATGTTTTTATGATTTCCAAGAAAGAGAAATTTACCATCTTTTGTATGCATGGTGTATGCATTCAGTGTGTTTGTCCTTGCTTGTGATGTATTAACAGATGTATTAACAGATATATACCCAAAATAATTCACTTTACCTTGTGTGCCTTGTCTTATTTAGCTTATAAAAGTTCAGCCTGTGTATTTTATGTATAGTGCCTCATTTACAGAAGACCATTGGAAATGTCATTACTACTGATTTATTAATATAATGGAGAAAAAACATATGCATAGGCCCCCCAGGGAATGTTAGGCATTCTTTATAATCATATTACACCATGCACTAGAAATCTGCAGATGCCTGGTGTCTGTACATGTGATACTTGCCATTGCAGTGCTGCTCTGCAAATGTCACCCCCGAAAAGGGCAGAATACACATGGCAGAATATCAAGGCCTCCTCGGTTGGCCTTTCTCTGCCTGAGACCTAAGAGATGTCTGCTGAGCAGAGAATCCTGGGCCGCTAGATGATGGGCGGCTTCACACGCTAGCATTAAGGAAAGTGCTTGCTGTGCAACCTGCATGCGACTCACTCCACTGAGAACGTAAGAAAAGCACTGCAGGATCAGGCCAATGGCCCATCTAGCCCAGCATCCTGTCCTCACGGTGGCCAACCAGGTGCCTCTTCTGGGAAACCTGCAAGCGGGACCTGAGCACGAGAGAAACACTCTCCTTTCCTGTGGCAACTGGCAGCCGGCATTCAGAAGCATCACAGCTTCTGACTGCAAAATGCAGGGCATAGCCATCGTAGCTAGGAGCCATTCATAGTCCCTGGGGCTCCCTGCAGGTGTTTCCACAGACACAAATTTGCTACCCATTTACCCTGAATTATTATTTTAAGAAAAACCAGCCTTTGCCCCTCCCTGAAGGCTAAATTGGTATCAATGAAAGTCTGGAGGTGCCAGCAGAGAGATGGCATAAGGGGGGGGGGGGGGAGGCACCTGGAGTCTATAACGCAAACACGGGAGGCGTGGTAAGCGGGGGGGGGGAGAACACCGGTCAGATTACGTCACACCCAGATGATGACGTGTTCCCCAGGGTCCTATAACGTAGAGCCGTGGGCGGGGGCTAAGGAGAGGCGACTGTGACGTGGTGCGCAGGGGCTCCAAGCATCGTCCCTCCCCCCTCGAGCGCGTCACCCTCCCCCTGATTTGTATGCTGGAGGTGTATTTATCCCCCCCCCCCCCAGGACACCGACAGCGCCTCCGCCTCCTCCTCGGCCTGCCCTTCACTCACCGGGAACAGCGCTGCCTCCGTCCTCGTCCTCCTTCTCCTTCCTCCGCTGCCGCCGGGTCTGGCCCCTGTCAGGCAAGCTTCCTCCTCCCCCGCCCTGCGCGACCTCTCTCCTCAGGAACGCTTCCGGTGCCTCCCGCTTCGGCCGCGCACTTCCGGGAGAGGCCCTACGGCAAGCGGGTGGGCTCAATTGCCTTCGCGTGCTTGACGTTAAGCGCTGCAGGTGACGGAAGGGGGGGAAAAGTCAGCATCCGCGCAGGCGCGCAGAGGGAAAAGTTCGGTTCTGCGCACGCGCCCGGGCGCCTCTCCGCTGTGCGCATGCTCCAGGAAGGGGAAAGGGGCGTGGAAGAAACTGCTGCCGCCGCCGCCGCACAAGCGCAAGAGGGCGCCGTCGCTGCGGCTGTTGCTAGGGGAGAGCGCGGTCGGCGTTGTCAAGGGGGCGCTTCCGAGACAGGCCCGAAGCGCCATGGGGCCGGTTCAGACTGCCTGTTCCCCAGCGGCGCGGCTTCCCGTTACTTTTTTGGGTTGCGTGACTTCCTCCCTTCCATTTCTGTACAGGCCAAAGCCGAATGGTGACTGAGGCCGCTTCCTGAGAAGGGAGTTTCACTGAAGTCCATGGAGGCCATTGGTCGTCGGGGGGGGGGGGGATTTGTTTATTTATTTCCTACCCCGCCTTTTTCCTCCCAGGAGCTCTAGCCACCGTGAGTGGTTCTCTCCCCCTCCATTAATCCCCACAACAACCCTGTGAGATAGGCCAGGCTAAGAGGCAGTGACCAGTTCTTGGCCAATGAAATTCGAGCTGCAGTTGTGGCATACAAAAACAATCTTAACATCTTTTTTTGGGCAGTTCCAGACCTATTATTCCAAGAAGAAAGGCCTCTGCTTATTATTGTTAATAATAATAATAATATATTATTTAGACCCCACCCATCTGGCTGGGCTTCCCCAGCCACTCTTGGCGGCTTCCAACAAAATATAAAAATACAGTAATGCATCAAACATTAAAAGCTTCCCTAAACAGGACTGCTTTCACATGTCTTCTAAAAGTCTGGTAGTTGTTCTTCTCTTTCACATCTGGTGGGAGGGCATTTCTTAACAAATGTGTATTTCAGCATTTTTTCCAACTGATTATAAATCTTCTCCCAGAGGTCTTTCACCTTGGGGCAGGTCTGTCACATAAGGTGAAAGGTACCCTCCTTTTCTTTACATTTCCAGCATAGATTATCACTGTTGTGGTAAATCTTTGCTAACTTTACAGGGGTCGAGTACCATCTATACATCATTTTCTTTATATTTTCCTTTAACATTGTACAGTGGTACCTTGCAAGACGAAATTAATTCGTTCTGCGAGTTTCTTCGTCTTGCGAATTTTTCATCTTGCGAAGCATGGATGCACCCTGGTATTAACGGTTTTAAGAAAAAGGAAACAGTGGTACCTCATCAAGCATCCAGTGGTACCTCATCAAGCATCCTGCTTTTTATTTCAGTCCTGGAGGTCTTGCTGAACATGATTAGAAGGGACCAACAGATTCAGGGTATACAGATCGGAGCCAAACACTACAAACTGAAAGCCTATGCAGATGATCTAGTTTTGACACTACAGGAGCCAATCCCTAGCACCAAAAGAGCTTTGGAAATAATACAAGAATTTGGTCAGGTGGCAGGGTTTAAATTGAATAAAACAAAAACTATGGTTTTAGAGAAGAATCTAACGCCGATTGAGAAGGAAAGGTTTCAGGGAGAAACAGGTTTAACATTGGTGAAAAAAGTAAAATACCTAGGGGTGAATATGACTTCTAAGAATGTTAATTTATTTAAAGACAATTATGAAAAGTGCTGGTCTGAAGTGAAAAAAGATCTTGAAATTTAGACAAACTTAAAGCTTTCCTTACTGGGCAGAATTGCAGTTATCAAAATGAATGTATTGCCAAGATTGTTGTTTTTGTTTCAAACGTTACAGATTATTGACAAGATGGACTGTTTCAAGAAGTGGCAAAAAGAAATTGCTAGCTTTGTCTGGCAGGGCAAAAAGCCCAGAATAAAATATAAAATTCTTACTGATGCAAAGGATAGAGGGGGGGGTTTGCCCTGCCGGACTTTAAGTTATATTATGAGGCAGTAGCTTTTTGCTGGCTGAAGGAATGGCTACTTCTTGAGAATACAGATATTCTTGATTTGGAAGGATATGATAATGTTTTTGGATGGCATGCATACTTGTGGTACGGTAAGGACAAAGCACATAAGGCGTTTAAAAATCATATTGTCAGAAAAGCATTGTTTAATGTCTGGGTCAGATATAAAGATTTCTTGGAGAATAAAACCCCGAGGTGGCTCTCACCTATGGAGGCAAAAGCCTTGAAAAAATCTAATATGGGATCAAATTGGCCAAAATATTGGGAAATATTGGAACAGGAGGGGGACAAACTGAAATTGCAGAGTTATGAGAAACTTAAAGATAAGGTGCAGGATTGGTTACATTATTTCCAAGTAAGAGAGGCCTATAATTTGGACAGGAAAAATGGTTTCCAGGTGGAAAAATCGAAGTTGGAAACAGAATTGCTAGAACCCAGCGCTAAGGTATTGTCAAGAATGTATAATCTGCTGTTGAAATGGAATACTGAGGACGAAACGGTTAAATCTTCTATGATAAAATGGGCACAAGATATTGGTCATAACATTATGTTTGCTGACTGGGAACGGTTGTGGACCACCGGCATGAAATTTACGGCATGTAATGCCTTAAGAGAGAATATTATGAAAATGATTTACAGGTGGTACATGACCCCAGTCAAGCTAGCAAAAATCTATCATTTGCCCGATAATAAATGTTGGAAATGTAAAGAAACGGAAGGAACATTCTTTCACCTTTGGTGGGCCTGCCCAAGGATTAAGGCTTTCTGGGAAATGATCTATAATGAACTGAAAAAAGTATTTAAGTATACTTTCCTAAAGAAACCAGAGGCCTTTCTCCTGGGCATGGTCGGCCAATTGGTGCCAAAGAAGGATAGAACCTTTTTTATGTATGCCACAGCAGCAGCAAGAATACTCATTACAAAGCACTGGAAGACACAAGATCTACCCACTCTGGAAGAATGGCAGATGCAAGTAATAGACTATATGGAACTGGCAGAAATGACTGGCAGAATCCGAGATCAAGGAGAAGAGCAGGTGGAAGAGGACTGGAAGAAGTTTAAAGTTTACCTGCAAAAATATTGTAAAATTTATGAATGCTAAGGGCATTGTAAATGAAAGGTAGGGGTTCTAGTGATTAAGATAAATAAGAGTATAAAGGGAAGGATAAAGGATGAATTTGAATAATAAATGATTTTGCTGAATTAATTTCTAAAGTGGAATACAAGAAAGGAAGGCGGGTGGAAGTAAGGAAAATAAGATCTGGAAGGGTATTAATTTGAAAGAGCTTTTTTTATGCTAAATTTTCTTTTTTATGTTTTTCTGTTTGTGTTTTTGATGTGTGTTGTCTGATGTTTTTGTGATTTTAGTTAATTTTTTATTGGTTGTTAACTTGTGTAAAATTTAATAAAAATATGATTTAAAAAAAGAAAAAGGAAACAAACTCGCAAGACGTTTTCGTCTTGCGAAGCAAGCCCATAGGGAAATTCGTCTTGCGAAGCAACTCAAAAAACGAAAAACTCTTTCGTCTTGCGAGTTTTTCGTCTTACGAGGCATTCGTCTTGCGAGGTACCACTGTACATGCAGTAAATTTGACCCCTTTCCTCCACAACCTTTCCCAATTTTTAAACATGTTATGTCCCACATCTCTTGCCCAATTGGAAAACACAAGAAATGCCAACAGTGGAGGAATGGCAGATGAAGATGATGGACTTTTTGGAGGTAGCCGACCTGACCGGAAGAATCCATGACCAGAAGGAGGAGGAGCAGCAGGAAGAATGGAAGAAATTCAAAAACTATTTATCTAAATACGCTAAGATAAATTAAATAGAAATACTTGCAAAATAATAGTTAGGCTAAGGATCTGAATATGTGAAATTATAAAACAATATGTTTAAAGTTAAGATGAAAAGAGATAAAGATGTTAAGAGGATTAAGTAAATTTTATGAGATATTATTTTGGAAAACTTAGAATGATACATAATGAAATTCAGTCAAGGGAATTTGAGGAAGTTATTTAACTATGATATTAATATTGGATCAAGTTCAGTTATGATTTGTGTTTGTCTAAAAATGTGGAAAACTAATAAATTTTTGAAAGAAAAAAAGAGGCAGTGACTAGCGTTGCCACCTTTGTTCTGACAAAAAAATCCAGGGTGTGTGGGGGGGGCTTTGTCTAGTGCTGAAGCAACTTCAGAGCAATCCGTTACAATCTATTGCAGCCTCATAAGATGCCCCCTCTGGAATTTGTCTCACACGTGAATTTGTAAATCTGTGCTTGGCCACCCAGAGCGTAAGTACATGGCCTTTAACGTATCCTTTCAATCACATGCATTTGGAGAGGATCCTTAACTTGGCAGAGAGAGAGAGAGAGAAGACCTGAAATACAGGACAAAACTCTCAATAAAGGATGTAGCATTTTACATAGGGACACAGGAGAATCTTGTATTATACGGTGCAGATGGCAAAACCTACTGGACTCCCAAGGTCACCTTTCACGGCCCAGTGGGAATTTGAACCCTGGACACTTCCAGACCTTTAGTCTTACACTCTCTAACCATACCAACTCTCCAGTGTGTTAACATATGCAAAATCAACTGCCTAATTGGGATTAAAGTTTAGCCAGGACCTTGTGCAATTAAACAGGACATAAACACTCTGGGTGACCTGTTTATTGAGCGTGTGCACTAATCTGCTATTTACTGAGCATTCATTCTGATTTGCAGGGAGGTTAGATGTGGTTGCATCAGGACTTCCGGAGGCGGCGCGAAACAGCAATGGCGGTCCTCTTCGTGCTGTGAAGAGGGGCTCCGCGAAAAAGGGTCGTCCGCTACGGCAAAGCGGAGACCCATCAAGAAAAACCGCAGGCAGAGCGAGCCTGCGGCCGTGGGACTCGGCGGGCGCCTTGAGCCCCCCCAGAAGCGGAGAAGGAGCCTCGTAAGAGGCTCCGGAACGTGAAAGGGGGAGCGGCGCTGTGAGTTCATCGCTCTTTTCGTGGATGCAAAGCCGCGCTGCTGCTGCTGATGAGCGCCGACCTTTCTTCTTGAAAACATCGAAATTGGAGCAACATACCCGTGAGTAAAGGGTTCAAATCTTTAACCAAATTGGAGAAATTCGGCTGAAAACGGGAGGCGAGTAACAGGAAGTCCGCCTCCCGACTCTGCTAATTAGACCAAAGCAAGGGCTCTGAAGCGAGCTGAAGTGTTTAAAAGGGACTGTAAAAGTGGAAGAAAGAGTGCATTGATAGACTGTGTATTTTTGAGGAGAAAAGGGAAAGAATTGTGAAATTTATGGACTTTTGCCTTTTGGAACTGTCCCCCTATTTTTGAGCTAAACGGAATTAAAAGGGGTAACCCCGTCATCGGGCTGCCAGTGTATAGAAGAGAACTGTCAAACTGCTGTCAAACTGACGACATTGTAGCAGAGACTTAAACTGTTGCATGGACTGAGATATTAACGTTTAACATTGTTGCTGAGACCTCCTTTGACACCTTGTGGCTGGAGTTTAAGAAACTGGAAGCTTTGGAAACCTTCCTTTTGTGCATTGGAATTACAAAAATTTAACATGGGGAATATAGGAACCTCAATGGCAGAAAATAGTTCCTTCCTTCTTTGAAATTTTGAAATACTCCCCCTAGAGCAGTGTTTCCCAACCTTGTGCCTCCAGATGTTTTTGGCCTACAACTCCCATCATCCCTAGCTAGCAAGACCAGTGGTCAGGGATGATGGGAGTTGTAGGCCAAAAACATCTGGAGGCACAAGGTTGGGAAACACTGCCCTAGAGGATTGTGGAAGTATAGTGGCCTGGGAATTGAACTTTATTGAAATTCTTTGTGGTTTAATTGTTTATACTTTGGACTCGTCTTTCTCATGGGACAAAAGATCATTTGACCTTGAACAGAGGCAGGTGTGGAATGAGCGGCTCAGGGAGAACAAGAGCAGCTAAAGCTAAAGATAAAGAAAAAGAGAAAAAATCTGGGCAACTTACGCAAACAACTTTAACTCATCATCGTAGATCATCCGTCCCAACTGTGCTGACAGCACAGGAGGTGGAATTTGTACAGCCTGCTACAGAAGATATGGCAACTGGAGGATCGGAAACAGTTTTGAAACAAATTTTGGAACAACTGGCAGTTTTAAATCAAAAAGTGGACAATCAAACATCAAAAATTGACCAAGCTACATCCTCTATTGGCAGATTAACTGAACAGGTTTCGCAGCACACCCAGGCGATTGAAAAACTGCAAGGAGCTACGGCTGAAAACTACAAATTAGCTGTGGAAGCCAACCAAAAAGCAGAACAGGCGAACATAAAGGTTGATGAAGTTAAAGGGGAAGTAAGGCCTCTGAAAAGACAGGTAGGGGAACAACAAGCCTACCTGTCATTGGTTGAATTGAAAAGTAAAGAAAGCAACCTCAGGATAAGGGCTATCCCGGAACTGGAGAAAGACAACCTAGAGGGATTTCTGACACTTTTGTTCTCCAAATTCTGGGGAATTGAGGAAGAAAAGGACTTTAAAATTGTGACAGCCTTTAGACTGGGAAAATCTGTAAAGAAAGACAAGTCCAGAGACTGCTTAGTTATTCTGAGATCAAGAGAAGAGAGGGATAAGATATTAGGCCTACATTTCAAGAAATCTTTGGAGATAGAAGGCAAAAGGGCAGAAATTTACAGAGATATACCCAAATATCTCTTGGAACTTAGGACTACCTATATAGACCTGACTAAACTGTTGAGACACAACGGAATTCCTTATAGGTGGGAGTTTCCACAAGGACTTTCATTTACTTACAAAGGAAGGAAAATAAAAATTAAATCACCTGAAGACCAGCAGAAGTTCCTACACGACCACGAGGAGGACCTGCAAAAAGGAGCTGCAGCTTCTTGGCCTCCACCACCACCGGGACCACCTTCAAGAGTCATACCACCTGGATCTGGACCAGCACTACCTCCTCCGGGATCGGAGGGAAACTTAGACACCCCATTGTAGGACCCGTCAATTGAACCAGGATGTCTCTGCAGCTTCTCAGTTGGAACATAAATGGCGGAAATTCCCCGGAAAAAAGAAGGAAAGTTTTTCACATTTTGAAAAAGGAACAATTGGATGTTATATGCCTACAAGAAACACATGTGACAAGGCTCCACAGAAAAGTGCTAATTAATAAAAGACTAGGCCAAGAATTTATTTCTTCGGATAAAGTTAAGAAAAGAGGAGTGGTGATATATGCAAAGGAGAGCCTGTCACCGAAATTCTTATTTAAAGATGAACATGGCCGAACTTTGGCGATTGAAATACAGACACAAGGAGAAAAAATTTTGATATTAGGAATATATGCTCCAAATGAGGGAAAATCGGAATTTTTCAGGAAGCTGCATGAGACTATGCTGGATTACTTGGACTATAATAACATCATTATGCTGGGTGATATGAATGGGGTTGTGTCTGTAAACATGGATAAGTCACAAAGTGCCAACATATCGAAAGATGGCAGACTACCTAAAACCTTTTTTGAAATGACTGACAATATGGACTTAATCGACATATGGAGGGTTAAGAACCCTCTAGGGAAAGAAGGGACTTTCTTTTCTGAAGCTCATCTGACATGGACACGAATCGACCAAATATGGACAACTAGAGGACTGGCACCTAAGATTAGAAAAGTGGAAATCTGCCCAAAAACCTGCTCCGACCATAATGCTTTGAAAGTGGAATTGAGACTAAATACAACCGGATCCTTCAGATGGAAAATGAATGACACTATATTAAGAGATCAGGAGATTGTTAAGAAGGCCCAAAAAACTTTAAAGGACTATTTTGAGATAAATTTGAATACCACCGTGGAAAAAAGAATAATCTGGGACGCAAGCAAGGCAGTTATGAGAGGGTTTCTAATACAACAAAACACGATTAAGAAAAGGCTCTGGAATGAAAAGAAGGAGAAGATATTGGAGAAAATAAGAGAAAGAGAGAAAAAATTAAGATCTAGGCCTAAGTCGAAGGATGTGTTAAGAGAAGTGAAATTTTTCCAGGCGCAATATTCAAAATTGATAAATCAAGAGGTGGAATGGAAAATTAAACAAATGAAACAAAGATCCTTTGAATCAGCGAATAAGTGTGGGAAACTGCTAGCCTGGCAGTTGAAAAAGAGACAAAAGCTTAACACAGTTACAAATCTAGAGATTGAAGGGAGAATGGTTCAGAAACCCGAGGAAATTAGAAAGTGTTTCCAGAGATATTTCAAAGAACTCTACTCACAAGGGCCGCAAAAAGCTTCCGAGGTGGATCAATTTCTTAAAACTAATGGATTACAAAAAATACCCCTGGAAATGAGAACAAACCTGAATTGTAACATCACACAGCAAGAAATTGAAAGTGCCATTCAGAATCTTCAATTGGGCAAGTCTCCAGGCCCTGATGGTCTAACCTCCAAATATTATAAAGTTTTAAAGGATTATTTGATACAACCCTTGATGGAGGTTTGCAACCAGATTATGGAGGGAAGGAAGGCACCGGAAACGTGGAAAGAAGCTTTCATCACATTGATACCCAAACTAGAAACTGAAAAGACTCAACTTAAGAATTACCGCCCCATCTCACTCCTAAACGTGGATTACAAAATTTTTGCAGATATTCTGGCAAGTAGATTTAAAAAAGTATTAAATGAAGTGATCCATAAGGACCAGGCTGGCTTTCTCCCTGGTAGGCATTTGTTTGACAACACAAGAAACATTATTGACATTTTGGAACTTCTACAAACAAATCTTAACACTAGAGCGGCCTTAATTTTTATTGATGCAGAGAAGGCCTTTGATAATATTTCTTGGATGTTCATGAAGAAAAATTTGGAAGGGATGGGAGTGGGGCGGGGGTTTGAAAATGGTATAGAAGCAATCTATACAGAACAAAAAGCTAAATTGATAGTAAACAATGTGGTGACAGAGGAGTTTAAAATTGAAAAAGGGACACGTCAGGGGTGCCCCCTATCCCCCCTATTGTTCATCTCAGTTCTGGAGGTGTTGCTAAACATGATTAGAAAGGACCGGTTGGTCCAAGGAATCGAGGTCGGAGTGAAACAATATAAATTGAAAGCATTTGCAGACGACTTGGTATTAACATTACAGGAACCAGTCTCCAGTACTAAAAGAGTGTTAGAATTAATTTCTGACTTTGGTCGGGTGGCGGGGTTTAAGTTAAATAAGCAAAAAACCAAGGTTTTAGCAAAAAAATTGACAGTTACAGAAACAGATGAGTTCTCTAAAGAAACGGAGTTGATTGTAGTTAAAAAAGTAAAATACCTAGGGGTGTATCTGACCTCCAAAAATTTGAATTTGTTTAAAGATAACTATGAGAAATGTTGGTCGGAAATCAAAAGAGATTTGGAAACATGGTCAAGATTGAAACTTTCCTTGTTAGGCCGAATAGCTGCTGTAAAGATGAATGTATTGCCGAAAATGTTATTTTTGTTTCAGGCCCTACAGATCGTGGACAAGGCGGAATGCTTTGGAAAGTGGCAGAAGGATATTTCTAAGTTTGTTTGGCAGGGCAAAAAGCCCCGAATAAAGTTTAAAATATTAACTGATGCGAAAGAAAGAGGGGGATTTGCCCTGCCAGACTTGAGGTTATATTATGAGTCTGCAGCCTTCTGCTGGTTGAAAGATTGGATTTTACTGGAGAACACTGACGTCCTAGATCTGGAAGGGTTTGACAATGCGTTTGGGTGGCATGCATATTTGTGGTATGACAAGGTTAAAGTGCACAAATTGTTTAAAAATCATATTGTCAGAAGAGCAATTTTGATGGTCTGGACAAAATATAAAGACTTATTGGAGAGTAAGACTCCGAGGTGGCTCTCACCGGTGGAGGCCAAGGCACGTAAGAGACTTAACATGGAGGCCCATTGGCCTAAATACTGGGAAATAATTGAAAAAATTGGAGACAATTGGAGGTTGCTGAGCTTGGAAAAACTGAAAACTAAGGTGCGAGATTGGCTGCACTATGCGCAAATTCAGGAGGTCTTTAAAATAGATAAAAAGGTTGGATTCCAGGTGGAAAAATCGAAACTAGAGACTGAATTGTTAGAGCCAAAAAATAAACTACTTTCGAGAATGTATAACTTGCTGCTTAAGTGGAATACACAGGACGAGACAGTCAAATCCGCCATGATAAAATGGGCGCAGGATGTGGGGCACAACATTATGTTTGTAGACTGGGAAAGGTTATGGAACACCGGTTTGAAATTTACGGCATGCACTGCCTTGAAGGAAAATATTATGAAAATGGTATACCGGTGGTACATGACCCCAGTCAAACTAGCTAAGATATACCATCTGTCTGACAATAAATGTTGGAAATGTAGAGAGGCGGAAGGGACATTCTTTCATCTCTGGTGGACCTGCCCAAAAGTGAAGGCCTTCTGGGAAATGATCCATAACGAACTAAAAAAGGTACTGAGATTTACCTTACCTAAGAAACCAGAGGCCTTCCTTCTGGGCATGGTGGACCAGAGAGTGCTTAAGAAGGACAGAACCTTTTTCATGTACGCTACCACAGCAGCAAGGATCCTGATTGCAAAATATTGGAAGACACAAGATTTACCCACGCTGGAGGAATGGCAATCACAGTTGATGGACTATATGGAATTGGCTGAAATGACTGGCAGAATCTGAGACTTGGGAGAAGAAACAATTGAGGAGGACTGGAAAAAGTTTAAGGACTATTTGAAAAAACACTATAAGCTGTATGAATGTTAAAAAAAATGCACCTTTTAGGAAACTCTAGCTTCAGCAAATATAAGTTAATGAAATGAAAATTAAGACACAAGAATATAGAGGTAAAATAACGAAATAACTTTATTGTGTTTAATACAAAACATACAAGAATTGGGTTATAGTAAAATTGAAATCAGGGAACATGATAAAATGAAAGATACATTAAGTTTTGAAATAAGTTAACAAATTGCTGATGTTTTATATGACAGAGAACGCAGGGTTTGGAGGATGTGGGGAAGTCCTTTAGATTTGATGGAAAAAGAACATGGAAATTTGTTATTCTTCTATTCTATTTTCTTATAACTATCCTTTATTCTTTTTTCTGTATTTCTTAAAACTAATAAAAATATTATATAAAAAAAAATAGATGTGGTTGCATCAAACAAACAGCCCATGCTTTCCAGTGTGTTTTCTTGTTGCTTTCCTCTAGACCAGATGCATTCAACCTTTTTTGACTCCACGGCTTCCTTGGCCAACTGCATTCTTTTTGCTGAACCCCTGTGGGGCTCAGGAGCCCAGTTATGTCACCTCTTGCCTGCAGAGCTGGCAGCCTCCCACCCTTTTTCGAATACCCTCCCTTGTGGAATGTCCCCTCTGCTCCTTAGGAGTCCTCTGGGCAGTCACTGCTGCTGCCCCTGGTCTCTGAGCTGCCCCCCCCCCCGGTACTTCCCAGAGGCAGTATTTGCCTGCAGACCTTATGGCCAGGGCTGCTGCAATAAACAGCTGTGCAAGCCATGGGGAGGCAGAGATGCATGAAGGCATCAGGGGAGGGAGGAAAGGAAAGAGACAGAAGCCAGTGTTGCCCACGACACCCCTGACCATCATTCAAGGCACCCCATGGCGCCATGGCACACTGGTTGAAAACCACTGCTCTAGACCAATGGTTCTCAAACTCCCCCCACCCCCACGGGCCACATGGGGGACCACTTAATGATTTCGCCTTGAATGGCAGGGGCAACCCAGCAAGTTGGGTGGGGTATAATTAGTAAAATTATTATTAAAAATAATGCCTGTTGTTGCATTTGCAATGCCCTGTGCTAGATGTTGTATGACATCTGTAGTGATGGAATGCTTTGAAAGACTGGTCCTTCAACACCTTAGAACCTGCTTTCCACAGGACTTTGATAAACATCAGTTTAACTATAGATGATGCAATAGCTACCGCCTTTCATCTTGCAGCAAGTCAGCTAGAGAAACCGGAGAACTATGTCAGGATGTTGTTTATTGATTATTTGTTGTTGTTGTTTAGTCGTTTAGTCGTATCCGACTCTGTGACCCCATGGACCAGAGCATGCCAGGCACTTCTGTCTTCCACTGCCTCCCGCAGTTTGGCCAAACTCATGCTGGTAGCTTCGTGAACACTATCCAACCACCTCATCCTCCGTTGTCCACTTTTCCTTGTGCCCTCCATCTTTCCCAACATCAGGGTCTTTTCCAGGGAGTCTTCTCTTCTCATGAGGTGGCCAAAGTATTAGAGCCTCAGCATCAGGATCTGTCCTTCCAGTGAGCTTATAGCTCAGCTTTTAATACCATTCTTCCGGACACCCTCATTAAAAAGTTGACATGAACCCTTCTTCTACCATCTGTGACTGGATTAAAGACTTTCTGATAGATCGGACACAAACAGTGAGGATTGGACATGTAACATCTAATTCCTTAAAAATCAGCACTGGCACACCACAGGGATGCGTGCTAAGTCCCTACTTTTACTCATTGTATGCATACGATTGTGTATCATCTGACTCTTCTACTGCAATTATTAAGTTTGCAGATGACACCACCATAATAGGTTTAATAACAGGAGACAAATCAGCGTATAGAGGGGAGATCCAAAAAATATCTACATGGTGCCTAGGGAACAACTTGCACATTAATATCTGCAAGACAAAGGAGATGGTGTTGGACTTTCAGAGGAAGAGAGAACTAGCCCTGCTGTACATGGGGGAGAGCTGTGTGGAGAGAGTCTCTTCCTTTAAATTCCTAGGGGTTTATCTCAGTGAAGACCTTACTTGGAAAATCAACACAACCCAGGTGGTTAAGAAAGCCCAACAGAGACTTCATCTCCTCGGAGTATTGCGAAATGTTGATGTCAATCAACATTTGATGATCTTCTACCAGTCCACAATAGAAAGTGTCCTTTCATCAAGGTGTGGTATGCTGGTTTGACATCAAACCATTCTCCGGGATGATTCACACCCTGGCCGGCACTTTCTTGATCTTTTGCCCTCAGGCAGAAGATCTAGAAGCATGATTAGTTGCACCAACAGGGTAAAGAACCGCTTCTATCCGTGGGCTGTTAGGCTGCTGAATGAAAAGATAACAACAGGGCAACTGACTTTCGGATTTGGTGTGTGTGTGTGTCAGTAAACGAGGGAAATTAAGACTAAGAGAGCTGAGTGGGGGGTGCTTGTGTAATCTCATTGTATACAAGTTGTACAAGTGACAATAAAGTATTTCATTTCATTTTTACAGATTCTAAGGCCACCTTACATTGTGTGCTTTTATTATTGTTTTGTTGACACGCTAATTTTTGTGTAAACTGCTTTTGAGCTTGTCAACAGGCCATATAAAAATGTTTTATGATAATCTGTACCATGCACTTTTGGGCATGTGAAAGTTTATGCCACAGTATATCTATTACTCTTTGAAGTATCACCACGACTTTTAATGCAGATTAGAATCAGGCTGAGTATTTCTGTGCTAGCCATTAAACAGTGTCCTTAGCAACAGAGGAGGATATGTAGCATATATATTTGAGAGCGGTTGTTCACATCCATCTGTACTTCACGCTTGCTGACCAAGGCAATAACTATGAAGAGCAGCAACTATAAAAAGAATGAACTGGGAAACAGATGGACGTTTAGAAAGGCCATGAATAATTCTGAAACTCGTGATAGCTATGCCATTATGGCAATTTATGGGCAATATATCCTCCCTTAGCTGTGCTGGGGTGTTTTCCTCCTTTTCTGCAGTTTATATTCTAGGGGGGGGGGGTTGACCACAGCTGTATGCTGTATTCCAAATGTGCCCCCACCATCTATTTGAATGAAGTTGCTATGATATTTGGAAGACTGAAATCAAGACAGCTGGCAATACCTAACATAGAATTTGTTCCTACCGAAAACCACCAAGGTGGAAGCTCACCATTATGTTCCCAATATCTCTTTGCTGGAGCCAGCTCAGACCCCATGAGTGTATCCTGGATGTGAATATTTTTTTGCTCCAATAGACATCACTTTACATTTGGAGCTAAGCCACATGCCAAATGTGAGAAAGGTGTGATAGTTCTTTGCTAATTTGCAGTTCTGCGTAGGGGTGATTTTGCAGCTGAGAAACAGTGATGGAAGACTCGTTACTGTCCATGGCCCCCACCGTACGCTTTCCACTGCAACTTCCCCCTCCTCTCCTCCTCCAGGGTTCCATACAACCATTCGTTTTCCTTTCACCCAGCTTGGAGATGTCTTTGGCTGAGGGGTGCGGCAGGGCATTTACACTCTGTGTGGGATTTTCCTGTCTTGGAATAATTTGGTCTTGCCCACAAGTTTGGTTTAAGGGCTGTTTTTAGAATCCTAAGCTACTAGCCCTCATGGCTGCAAACATGAGCGTAGGCAGGATTTTTTTTTTCCCAGAGGGGCAGGCATTATGTTAGAGGGGGCAGAACCGAGTTATCTGCAATGCAATTGGTCAGTTAGTTAAGTAGTATGCCTTCACCTAGGAAATGCAAACATCAAAACTTCCTAAATTTACATAATTTTACACTTGCTGTTCTTTTAAACATCAGGGGAAGGACAAAGGGTACGGAAATGGACAAACTAATATATAACCCAGTTGAAATGAATTATTGGTGTTTTCCACTGTACTGCAAACTTTCCAAGAGACCCAGCTAGCTCAACACCTGGGCACCAGACCAAATTTTAGGGCCAAATATCTTCCCCCCCCTACTTTTGGGGTCTTTTACAAGCATCCTAGTGGCTAAGGGGGGTCGCTCTATGCCTCTGGGTCAATCATTTGTTCATTTCCTACCCTTAACAAATAAAAGAGGCACCCCACCTTTCTGCTTCAGGCAGTTTCAGAGCTCCCAGAGCTGCTGTTTATGTAAAAAAAATAAAACGGTTGCTCACGGTTATAATCCCAGCTAGCTCAGCTTCATGAAAGCATTTGGACATGACCACAACTAAATGCCATGCAAATGCCCAGGCAGATCCATTAATTAAATCAGCTGTTCAGCAAAGGCCTTAATTGGGCTGTGACAAGCTCCCGGAACAATTGTGACGAGAGTTTATTCCTCGTCTGTTGTTCTTATTAACTGCCACTTCCTCTGCGACGACAGGCCCCTTACGCTGGAAAACTGCCTATCTGCACGAGGTTCATCGCCTCCCAGGAACCTAAGAGCTCCAAAAAATGAGGCCAAAGGTTAATCTAGATCAGGGGTAGGGGATCTCATGCCCAGGGGCCAAATGCAGTCCTGTCTGGCCCTCAGAAGTCTCTCCCATCTTCCCAGGCTGCACCCTTTGCTGGCCTTGTTTTACACCCTCCTTGAGTGTTTCTGACTGGCTGGGATGTACCCTTGAACCCCCGAGATGCCTCTTGCTTCTCTCAATGGGGGATAAGGAAGAGGGTGTGCAGGTGGGTGCACAAAATCTAGCCTAAAGGTAAAGGGACCCCTGACCATTAGGTCCAGGGGTGGCCGACTGTGGGGTTGCGGCGCTCATCTCGCTTTATTGGCCGAGGGAGCCGGCATACAGCTTCCGGGTCATGTGGCCAGCGTGACTAAGCTGCTTCTGGCGAACCAAAGCAGCGCATGGAAACACCGTTTACCTTCCCGCCGGAGTGGTACCTATTTATCTACTTGCACTTTGACGTGCTTTCGAACTGCTAGGTTGGCAGGAGCAGGGACCGAGCAACGGGAGCTCACCCCGTCGCGGGGATTCGAACCGCCGACCTTCCGATCGGGAAGTCCTAGGCTGTGGTTTAACCCACAGCGCCACCCGCGTCCCTACTGTGCACTTAAAATTTATATGAATTGCTTTGCCCACTTTCGTCTCTGGCTGCGACAACACCGGCAAGTGGCCCTTGGAAGGTTGACCAGAAGAGAATGCAGACCTTGGGCGAAAGGTTACCCACCTCTGATCTCAATCAACTCCGAAGCAAGTGTGCACAGCAGCGCAACCTTAGCATCTGTAAGATACATTGGCAAGACTTTGTTTGGGCTTCTTTATAATCGTCCATGGGCTTAATGCATTTCTAAAGTGGACTGGATTTAGAGGTAGATGCCCAGGTTGCCGGACTCTGGGCAGGGTGACTGTCATATGATACAGCTGCTCAACAGCTGTAACAAATTCCACAAACAGTGCTCCTGCCCCAAGGTTCCCTGCAATACACAAATTTCCCCTTCTTCCCTCTACACGTGCGTAAGTGTCTGTTTTGGTAACTGCAGCCACTTTTTCCAGTCATAGAGGCAGATTCATTCATATTTCCATCAACAAAAACACTGCAACAGCTTTCAAATGTTTAAAGGGGGGGGTCTTTCTCCATTTTTTATTTTTGCTCAGATAAAACACCTTCAGTCATATGGAGATATAGACAGACAGATGTGTGTATTGTGTGTGCGTGTACACACCAACATATACACATACCTCTCTACAGATAGATATATTTACATTATTTTAAAAAAACACTATCCCATGGCAATAGCTGTTCTTGTCTTTAAAAACCAATGAAGACGTACAAGAAAAGAGATGGTGAAACAAGTTTATTATTATTTTTAAAAACTATTATGTCTCTGCTGCACATAAAGAAAAGGACTTTTTGTTGTAGCCTTCCCCATCCAGTTGTTTTGGACTACAGTTCCCATCAACCCCAGCTGCACAGCTGGGCTGCCTGGTCCAAAACCTCTGGAGAGCATTGTGTTGGGGAAGGTTGGTTCAATATTTTAAACACAATGACCAGCAAGGCAAAGTTGGTGGGTCAATGTCTGAATGCAAGGGTTGGAAAGGATACACACCTCAAACTTTAGAGTGTTAGTTCTGAAAAGATTCTTTAAAAAAATAAAAATTGTGTTTCAGTCCCTTCCGCCTCCCTTCTTGTGGGTTTTGTGGTTTTAGTTTGCAAATCTCAGATAGACATAGTTCCAAGAACCATCAACAGTCAGCATGTGACAAAAAGATTAACAGTTTTGATTCAGTACACTTCTGGCTTAAATTCACAGTAAGAGCAGATATACAGACACAGATTGAGGCTTGTGGTTTGTTTCATTTTTTTTTAAAAAGGAGGAGAAAAATAACATCAAAGCCATTTTGCTTCCAACGTGCTGACCCAGGGCCAGTCTAGATTTTGTGTTTTAAAAGATATTAGCCGTCAGCAAAATCTAAAAACATGCAAATGAGCAGAGTTCTTATTGCTGGTGAAATCGCACTGGGTTATCCTGTCAACTAATTAAAAATCCTGCAGTTTCACGTGTGTTATTCCATGTTTTTCTAGAGCAGACTTCCCCAACCCGGTGCCCCCCGCCAATGCTTTTTGCTGTTCTGCAACTCCCATCAGCCCATGCCGACACAGCCAGTAGTCAGGGACTGTCTGTTGGAGAAGGCTATTCCAGATTGTCATCTCTCTGGCAAAGACTAGTCTGAATAATGACTAGTCATTATTTGGGTCGTCTGAATAATGATGCTTCTTTTGTGCTGCGTCCCCCATTTAACGGTGTCTGAACACCTTCCCCACTTGCAGGATCTAGCAAAGATTCTCCCATTTGCAGCCCGCCAGGGCCACCACAATTGGCACAGTGGTCTCCGGAGGCAGGTATTAAAGAAATTGCCAGTTATTTAATGACTACATTTAATTTTATTAGGCTTTTTACCTCAAGGGGGTGCCATCTGACTTTTCTCCCTCAGATGATGCTAGATCTGGCCTGAACTGTAGGAAGCAAAACTATTTTTGTCATTGTTTTTGACTGGTGGGTGTCACTCAGGCTAGCAAGTGAAGTCTCAGCTCCATTCAGTCTCTCCAAAATTGATGCAACACACACCAGAAATTAGCCAGGGGGAGGCATCCTTTCATTGATTTCGTTCCCAACAAACTTCAGCTCCAGCGCAACTTGTATAGAGTCTTGCCTACTTTTGACATCTAAATTTCCTCGCTTCTGGTGTTCTGGCCGGCAAAGGCTTCCTGTGCAAAATAATTCAATTGCCCAGAATTCCACAAGTCCGGCAAGAAATGAGTCATTACTGGACACAGCCTTTCAAGACTTTTCTTTGGTAACATACTTACAATGAGCCGTAGAATGGAATTCCCCCATGCGTTGATTGTTTTGAACTGTGACCATGCGTTGGGCGACAGTACAGTATGTGCAAAAATTATTGTGTGCATACAGCCTTGCAGGACTTAAAAAGACAGCAAATTGGGAAAAAGAGAATTCCCCCAGTTCCCTGGTTTATCACAAAGCTGTGAGCCCCCTGGCCCTGTCTGCTGTGTCCTTTTCCATGTGTGATATCTACAAAGTGGTTTTGCTATGGGCAGCAAGGTGCACACACACTGGGCTTTTGCATATATCTCTGTATTATTTAGCTCTGAATACAGAATGATGAAACCATAGAATTGGACGGGACCCAAAGAGTCATCTGGGCTAACCCTCTGCCATGCAGGAATCAAATACAGTGGTACCTTGGGTTACATACGCTTCAGGTTACATACGCTTCACGTTACAGACTCCACTAACCCAGAAATATCACCTCAGGTTAAGAACTTTGCTTCAGGATGAGAACAGAAATCGTGCTCCGGCGGCGCGGTGGCAGCAGGAGGCCCCATTAGCTAAAGTGGTGCTTCAGGTTAAGAACAGTTTCAGGTTAAGAACGGACCTCCGGAACGAATTAAGTATGTAACCAGGGGTACCACTGTGTTTCCTGGCAGATGTTTAAAAACCTCCAAAGGAGAGCCAACTGCTTCTGAGGGAGCCCATTCCACTGTTGGGCAGCTCCTACCACCAGAAAGTTCTTCTTAATGTTCAGTCAAAATCTCCTTGTGATTTGAATAAAAATATCCTTGTAATATGCCCGATTGCGATTTTGTTTTGTTATCTGCCGTACTGTGCAAACACACACAACCAGTCCTTTTGAGGAATCTCCAGTTGGAGGCTAGCTATTGTAAACTGAAAAGTACAGAACCAATTCCTTCTGGTCAGTAGTTTTACTGCTGACCAGAAAGCAGAGAGAAGCATTTTGAAGCAGGGATTCTGGGCGGCAATGAAGGATTGCAACTCAGCCCCCCAAAGTGGGCTACTGGGAAAAAATCATAACCACGCAGAATGGTCAATACAGGTTTCTCTCGTTGGCATCTAAGGCACTAGAGAGTGGGCCTTAAGAGGACTGCATTTTAGTTCAGAGCTGGCAGCTGCTCATTTTATTCCCAACTGTTAGGGTGGGGGAGCTGTAGGCTCTTTCTATTCTTATTTCCAGTTTTGTCTCATTTATTCTTACCAACTTTTGCTGGTTAATGTCCTTCAGGTTAGTGACAGGGAACAGTTTAAAAAAAAAAAAAACATCTCTCTGAACACAAAGAACATCAGCCTCTAGAAAAAAGCCAAGTTTCGGTCACTTCTGCAAAAATAAAAAATGGTTGAATTAAAAATAAATTCCTCTGAGGGGGAGCAGCAAGATTTACAAGAGGAGTTGGGTGGGAAAGGGTATCTTGTTCCATTCTTGCCTCCCCACCAACACCCAAATCTCTCAGACATCCACAGCAACAAAAAGCTCGCTACCCCTTTCATCCAAATCACAGTGGTTATTTCCCAGAAACTGGTATTTTAAAACAGTGGCATTGTTTCAGCACCCAGGCCTATCAGTTTCCCCCTGGTGTTTAGGAAACATCTATTAAGGGCCATTTCTCATGGCATCTGTGCATGGCTGCCTATCTTGGTTTCCGCCCCACGCCCAGATAGTGCTGTACGACAAAGCACCTCATCCAGATTAGGCTTTTGCCATAAAGCCAACTCGCCATTCGGTATCGCAACGCCCAGCGTGCCAAGCAGTGGCTTAACGGTTGCGACAAACGATTGTGCTAAACCGAAATCCTGCGCAGCATCCGACTACCTGAGAATCTCAGCTTTTCGCTTCGGAGAACAGCAAGCGTTTAGCCCTCATGGATGTAAAGAGTAGCAACTGGAAAATGTGCTGGCGGCCACCTCCTCACAAGGGAACCCACAGCACGCAAAACCCAGCAGGGATTCTGTCAGTCACCAAAGCCTAGAACCTCATGGCACCAGCATAAAAAATAGAAATATGGTTCCGGTAGCATCCTGAAGGCTCATTGGAGCAGGTCTTTGGTCACACTGGCCAGGAATCGGAAGCAAATATTATAAAGTGCTGTTTCAACGGGGCAACGGGTGAGTCCTCTTGGGTTTTTTGCCCCTTTGGGCTGCTTCTGTCCACAATGAACCTGCAGGCAGCGGTGTTTCTCGGGAATTTCTTCCAGGCGGAGGTGCCTCAGGAGCAGGGGTGGGGGAAATCAAAATGGTCTTGTTCAAATGAGTTTGGTTTCAAACCACAACTTAGAAGCAACAGCACACAGACACTTCAAAATAGCTTAAAATCCTCAGGTTCCCCCCACCTACCTACAAGATTATCGACAGGTAGACAGAAAACACACACCAAAACAAGACTGCCATGTGATTTGTATCCCCCAGGAAGGTATAATGTAATCTCTAGAGCGCATGAAACCAGTGGGGCCTTGGAAAACCCTCCAAGATGTTGTCTTCTTGCCAGAAATTCCGTTCTCGACAGCCAAGTCTGATCTTTCTGCAAAGCCCAGTTACTCACAAGAGTTTTCTCTCTCTTTTTTTTGTACACGTGTTTTGCTTTAATAATCATATATACATATACAGAAGTTATTTACATCCAAGTACACTTGTCTCTGTATAACTTAGCAGCATATAAATAAATGATTTGCTTCCTAGTTCAGTTAATAAGCACTTTCACATACAGACAACCCGGCAGTGATTTTCCTGCAGATGCTAGCAACAGTAGGGTTTGCCCGATGCCGCCACCACTAGGCAGAAGGCCTCTGCCTCAGGTGGTAGAATCTGGGCACCATCGTAGAGCGGCAAACCATTTCGTTCCAAAACCTATTTATATATATTTAGAGAGGGTACTCTGCGCACGTTTGTGAG
Source organism: Podarcis gaigeae (assembly GCF_964106915.1). NCBI lineage: Eukaryota > Metazoa > Chordata > Lepidosauria > Squamata > Lacertidae > Podarcis > Podarcis gaigeae. The sequence goes on from NC_139685.1 coordinate 74,631,123, forward strand.
AGTGTTGTTTCTTAGGCACCAGAATGTCTGAGAAGGCCTGACCCTGCGTCTTGCTGTGGTGGGCGATTGGGAAAATTGGTGTAGATTGGGGAAATTTGTGGGTTCTTCTCCGATATCTATCAAGGTCCCCCCCCCCCCACAAAAAAGCACCATAAAAAAACCCTCTGAAGAAGGCATTGACCATCAGGCATTCTGGAGGCAAGCTAAACCATGGATTGTGCCACAAAAAGGAAGATGACCCAAAATCTTTTATGCAGCCAAATCAACTTCCAGCACAAAGTTTTTGCTGCTGTTACTGATTCGATGTGGAAGATGCAAGGGCACGTCTGCACCCCAAATATAAACCATCTTAAAACTGGGTTTAACTATCGCGGTTTCCCCATAAATCGCGGGAAGGCTAGTCAAAGCCCCAAAGAGAAATGTGATATTGCCTCTCTTAATACGAGTGCTCAGGATTTAGTATTAGGTAATAAAATGGAGCTAGAAATAAGATTCTGGAGCCAAAAATCTTTAACCACAGAATGTAGACTCTAGCTTACATATTTCATGGCCAGAAGATGTGGCAATAACAGCTGTGGGCTTGAGAGGGGAATTTCACAAATTGGCGAGACACGGGCCAATTAGGGACGTCAGCTAAATGGGCCTGACATTTAAAGCACTATGATGCCACTTCAAACAGTCATAGCTTTCCCCAAGGAATCCTGGGAGGGTGCTGAGAGTTGTGAGGGAGATCCCAATTCCACTAACCAAGCTACAATTTTCAGAGTGGTTTAACAGTCTACCCCCCTTCCCAAAGAACTCTTGAAAACTGTCGATCTGCCAGGGAAATAATGGTCCCACAACAACTCTCAGCAGCCTTAACTAACTGAACTTTCCAGGATTCTTTGGAGGAAGCTGTGATTGTTTAAAGCGGCATGACACTGCTTTAAATGCATAATGCGGATGTAGGGCCTTAGTTCCCATTGCAGGGGAGCAAAAGGGCTGCTTTTGGGCTTCCTGAGAGCACTTGGTTGGCCAATGCGAGAAGCAGGTGGCTGGACTAGAGAGAGACTCCTGGCTGACTTGACCTTGAAAGGCTCTTCTTGTGTTTTTATGGGTTCCTTGTTTGGTTGGGTGCCAAATCAGCTACCTGAGCTTGAAATGGGATTAGCTTTGCAGTGCAGACAGGCTCCAGATTTCCTGCTTCCAGGCAGCACCTCCTATCGCAAGGATGCCACGTTCCTCCAAAAACTTAACTTGGCGATGTTTTGGTATTGGAAAAATGCCACCGCCCTTTCCTGTCCCAGCTAGCGAGCAGCCTTTGCTTTTATTTATTTTTAATTTTTCAAATCACTTTAAATGCAAGTCCAACAGCACAATGGTAGCCACGAAATGCTTGAGGTGGCCCCCTCCTTCACGTAAGGAATTCTGAGCTCCCAATCGCTTCCAAGAATAATTGGTTCTTTTATCGGCCTTGCATAGCATTCATTCCTTTCCTAACCTAGGGCAGATAAGAAGGTCCATTAGAGGGTGTGGAAAAGCTGGGAGGAACTGGCTAAATTGGTACAGACTAGCAAAATACCACTTTTGAGCAAATCCATTCACTCAAAAGCTCTGCTGCAAATATGGGAGCCCAACTCGTATTCCTGGGACCTAATCAGCACTTGCTAAATAAATCCAATTGCATGCAGCTGAATCAGCAGGGACTTGATGGCAGGGGCTCCTTCGCAAGGGAAGAGGAACGTTACCAACTGCACTGGCTCCCGGTGGAGTACAGGGTCAGGTTTAAGGTGCTGGTTTTGACCTTTAAAGCCCTATGCGGCATAGGACCCACGTACCTACGGGATCGCCTTTCCTGGTATGCCCTGCGGAGGACCTTAAGGTCCACAAATGACAACACTTTGGAGGTCCTGAGCCTCAAGGAGGTTAGATTGGTCTCAACTAGGGCCAGGGCCTTTTCAGTACTTGCCCCGACTTGGTGGAACGCTCTGTCCCAAGAGACCAGGGCCCTGTGGGACATCTTTCCGCAGGGCCTGCAAGACAAAGCTATTCTGCCTGGCCTTTGGTTTGGACTCCGTCTGACCCTGATGTTTCTCTTCCCTTATGGTTTTGATTTATGGGCTACTTTTAAAATGAGGCAGAATTTTAAATTACATTTTATCCTGGATTTTAAATTGGTTCCCCCCCCCCATTATGTTTTTACTGTAATTTTACTGGTGTTAGCCACCCTGAGCCTGGGGAGGGCAGGGTATAAATAAAAGTTATTATTATTATTAATGCAAAAGAACTGGATGGTAGAGCCAGCAGCGGAGGAAACATCTCGGGCACCTGGGGCAGAGTGCCCAGGGGCAGGGCAAACTGCCCATGGGGCGGGGGGGGGCAGCGCCCAAGGGAAGGAGACGTGGGGCCTCAGCCGCCCAACAGCTGGGGGGGGAGGCAGTGGACGGACAGCGCGGAGCCTGCGGGCACCAAGACACATGGCCTGTGCGTGCTGCAGGCCCCGCAGTGACGAGTGCCACCCACCATTTTGTCACCCCCCCCCCGGTCAAGGTGGCCTCCAAGGCGGACCGCACCCCCCTTCCTACGCCCCTGGGTAGAGCACCTGCTTCCTGGGCCAACGCCCAGAACCGCCATGCAGGGCTGGGAATGCATCCTGCCTGGAATCCCGGAGGGTTGCTCCCAATCAGTGTAGACGATACTGAGCCAGACGGACCAATGGGCTGGCTCAGTATAAGGCAGCCTCCACATGTGTGTGTTTCTGCTACTCCACAAAAGCAATGTTCTGGGGGAAAGCCCCGAGGGGAGAGAAAAAACACCCATCTCTCGATTGAGATCATCTCTAATTCTAAATACAGTCATACCTCGGGTTTCAGATGCTTCAGGTGGCGTTTTTTTGGGTTATGGACCGGAAGTACCAGAACGGGTTACTTCCGGGTTTTGGTGGGCGCACATGTGCAGAAGTGCTAAATTGTGCTTTGCGCATGCGCAGAAGCGCCGAATCGCAACCCACGCGTGCGCAGACGCATCCCGCACGGATCACGTTTGCAACCCAAGCGTCCACTGTATGTTTGGCCAAACCATCTTCCCATTAAAAAAATACAAACCCACTCTAGTTTTTGGCTGAGCAAAGAGCAGGGCAATGATCTAGAACAGCATTTCCCAAAGTGGCTTAGTGGGATTGCCTAAAGGGGTGCTAAGAGACAAGGGGGCGGCCGGGGTGTGGAGGTGCAAATGATGATTAGCCTTTGAAAAGCTAGGGTCACTGGATCATCCATTTTGATGAATTAATTTAACGTAATAATTGTAATTAGATTTTTTCTTTTATAAAAATAAATGTTTTGAATTTTATTGTGCTCTTATCTTCCTTGGTGGGTTGTGCAAATCGCTGTTCTGGAATACTGGTTTTTTTATAGGGTAGGGGGGCACCAGGGATGAATTTAAGGAGCCATGGGTGTGTGTGGCTTGGAAATGTTTAGGAACTATTGACCTAGGAGAACGCCTGCTCCTGCTTTCTTAACCATGCTGGACAAGGCAGATGACCAACTGTGTGTGTGTTTAGTGTTTGGAGTCGGACTAGATGCCCCACATAATTTCCTTTCCATCCTGTTCTTCTGCCTTCTCCCCCAATGCCAACTGCATGTGGTAGCTTAGTTCTTGCCCTCCCGGTTGCATTAAAGGAAAGGAACGAGGTGTTAAGTGCCAACTATCCAAAATGGTAAAAGGGAAGCGGGTGGCGCTGTGGTCTAAACCACAGAGCCTAGGGCTTGCCAATCAGAAGGTCGGCGGCTCAAATCCCCGCAACGGGGTGAGCTCCTGTTGCTCGGTCCCAGCTCCTGCCAACCTAGCAGTTCGGAAGCACGTCAAAGTGCAAGTAGATAAATAGGTACCGCTCTGGTGGGAAGGTAAACGGCATTTCCGTGCGCTGCTCTGGTTCGCCAGAGGCGGCTTAGTGATGCTGGCCACATGACCAGGAAGCTGTACGCCAGCTCCCTCTGCCAGTAAAGCGAGATGAGCGCCGCAACCCCAGAGTCGGCCATGACTGGACCTAATGGTCAGGGCTCCCTTTACCTATCTAAAATGGTAGTCAATATAAAAAAATGTTATAAAGGTTTTTCAGGGGGCCGCGCTTTCATAAATCCAGGCCTACTGATGCCACCTCAGTTCACGGCTCTCTCATCGGGATATCTGGAGCACTGCCTTTGATAGAGTTGTTTCAGTTCAGTCCACGCTGCAGAGCATAGATTGTACATGCCAGGGAAAAGTCTTGCCCTCTCCTATTGTCTGTGCAGCCTCTCTCACAGCTTGTATGTGTAGATGCCTGAGGGCATAACCTTGCAAGAATCAGATAACCTGCAAACTGCTCCCATCCGCAGAATATGAACGCCACCACAAACTAAGATGGAGTGTGAACCAGGAAGTAAATAAACACACCTTGCTTCCAATTTTTAATCGGCTTAGCCTGGGACTGAAGGTGGCACACATGAAGCCCGTAATTGAGAACTCAGAATTGGTTTTCATAGGGAACTCCTTAAAAGGGGGGACAGACAGCAACACTACGAATTCGTATCACTTTTATACTGGTCATGGCTCCTCTCAAAGGACCCTGGGAATTGTAGGTTTTCTAGGTGCTGAAAATTGCCTGCAAGCGATCTGCACCCCCTGCTCCTCTCAGAATGACAATATCCAGAGTTATCTGGGGAGCAGAAATTATGATTTATGTCTGGTTGTGACACAGAAATGCTTCAGGACAACCTTCCCCAACCTGAAGGGCCTCCAAATGTTCTGGACCGCAGCTGCCATCACTCCCGCAGCTGCCATCTTGGCCACGTTGACTGAGGCTGATGGCAGTTGGGAGTCTGATACCTGGAAGGCTTCCTCAGAAAATAGAGACGTTCTGCTGATGTGGAAGAGAACGTCCCTTTTCCCCTGAGGAATGTCGGAGGGATTCCGCCCTGGGTTATGGCGAAGATGAGGCAAGCCTGAGTGTGGCATGAACTTCTACTAGCCAATATGGCTAAAAAACGCCCTGGGAAAAGAAGGTGGGCCAGAAGACGATTAAGAGAGGTGCTGCAGTAATGGCAGACACAGAAAACTCTGTGGTGTCTTTGTCAATGGGGCTAAGGGAAAATAAAATAAAAACCCACACCAGGCATGCCAACTCCTAGGGGCAGAGGGCTCTTCGGCCCACCTCAATATTTGCTGGCAGGGGACCAGGGGGGCAGAGAAGGCCGAGTGCGGCGTGGTTCAATGGCTGGCTCCTCCTGAGTGCGAGAGAGGAGGCTGCACCAGGCCGCCCAGTTGGCCTCTTCCCGACAATGCACGTCACACACGTGTGATGTCATACATGTGATGTCATCCATGTCACGTCAAGAGGAAGCCGAGTGGGGAGCCCAGTGCGGCGCGGCTTCTTCTCTCACGCTCAGGAGGAGCCAGACATTGAACCGCACCACGCCGGGCTCCCCACTCGGCTTCCTCCTGCCGACGTGCGTATGACAGCACATGCAAGTGACACACGTACGATGTCACGCATGCGATGCGCGTCCCAAGCATGACATCACACAATGCGATGCACGCTGGCCCCCCCAATCTTGGGTGCAAGACTGCGCCCCTGACCCCTCCCCACATACACACACTCAATCTACCCCACAATACTCCTGATGTCAGTTCATCCCTAGAAACACAGAAGATACACCTGTCTCTATTTTTCCTTTATCACCTGCAAAGCACCAGAGCATTGTGGGAGATGCCCAGGGCCGACGAACTTACACTGCTGGTTATATAGCATATTAATTCTCCTCGGGAAGATCACCGGCTGAAGTACATGCACAGTAATTTGGGGAGGTGGGGGGGGGGACAACGTACTTTGAACGCCTCAAGTCCTTTCCTCAGATCTCTGTGGACTCTATCCTCTCCAGCCTGGAAGGAGTCCATGTTTTCTTCTCGTCGGTGTGTGGCGGGCTGGTGACCTTGCTGGTCATTTCGCTGACTTTGTGCTCGAGGATTTGGTTCTTCTGGTACATCTCCACGTAATTCAGCTGCAGCTGCTTCTGGTACTTAATGACCTTCTCCTTCTCCTCCTGCCAGGTGCGCCGCTCCTCCTCAAAGTCCAGGACCTGTTGCTCCCGCTGCTGCCTCTCGGCCTTCAGCTCTGCCTGCAGCCGCTCCACCTCCTTCTTCAGCGCGTTGAAGTTCTCCTCGCTCTGCCGCTTCATCTTGGCCTCGTCGCTCTCGCAAGCCAAAGGGTCCCTCGCCAGCTTCTCTGCCAGCTCGGCGCCAAAGTGGCCGTGGGCCCCGCCCAGGCTGGTGAGGGTCTGCTTCAGGTTGGAGACCTCCAGCTCACACTGGTCAAGTTTCTCCCTCAACATCTGCACCTCGCCCATCTTCCGTTGCAGTTCGCCCTCAGAGATCTCCAGGCTGACGCTCTTGGTGCTGTAGGAGTCTTTCAAGGTCAAGATCTGCTCCTCCTTCTCCCTGAGGAAGCTCTTGCCTTCCTTCAGCTGGGTCCGCAACCCGACGATCTCGTTGAGCTTCTGGGAGACGTCGGACTGGGAGTCCTTCAGCTGCTGCTTCAGCAGAGAGATCTCACCAGCCTTTTGGCACACCTGGAAGAGAGGCCTTGTCGTGAGACAACTCAAACAGCATTTGCTCTAGCGCATGCTATGCTTCAAGCAATATCATACCACTCCGAACAGTCATGGCTCCCCCCCCAAAGGATTCTGGGAGCTGTCATTTGTTAAGAGTGCTAGAAATTGTTAGAAGACCCCTTATTCCCCTTCAGAGCTACAGTTGACAGAGTTTCCTGGGAAGAGGGATTGATTGTTAAAACACTCCGGGAATTGTCGCTCTGGGAAGGGAATAGGGAACTCCTAACAGCACCCCCAACAAACTACAGTTCCCAGAGAGTAAGATTTGAAAAAGGGTAAGGCACTGCTGAACAGGACTGTGTAAAAAGGGAACACAGAAAAGGGAGATGCGAGGAAGTCAGGAAAGAAGGATATGAAAATAATAAGTAAGAAACTGGATTTATATGTTTTTCTTTTTTTTTTTAGGTCTTTTTCCTTCTACTTTCTATGTTTTGTACTGCATTTTTTTGTTTTTTAATTGATTGTGAAAATGTTTTTTCTATTTCTTCTTTTTTTTTGGTTATTGATTGTGAAGTTTATTATACTGCAATAAATATCTTTAAAAAACAAACAAAAAAACAAACAAACTACAGTTCCCGGGATTCTCTGGGGGAAGCCATTGATTTGTGAAAGTGGTATAGCACTGCTTTAAATGTTAAGGCCTACTTTAAGCGGCTGCACCAGCCCCACAGAATGAAAAGCACAAAGCGCCACAGCATTCCTGCCGAATGTACTTTACCCAGCCCCTCCACACGCAGAAATGCCATTAGAGACGGACACATCTATCAGTCTTGGGATTGCTCAGTTTCTCATTTTTTCCACTGGTAACTTCCGTTTCCCACATTTTCATTTCAGCTAGTGACCTATTTATTTTCAAGTCCTCGTGAAAATTCATCAGCTCCCTAACGCAGATTTCTTCTAAGGCATGCCGTTTTCACTAATATGCACATTTTTGCAAAGCAGTCTACATATCACACGTTTTATGCTAGTTTACTTGCCCACTGCTTGGCTGGAGAACTGCATTGCAAAATTCAGACAAATGCACATTTCATACGAGAGCTTTTTTTTTAAAAAAAAATGTACATTGTTTTGGAAAATGCAGATAAGGTTGGTTCACCTTTAAATCTGAACTAAATCAAATTCCCTCCCCCGCCCCTTTGCTAAATGCTAACCACACCCATTGCTGCAGAAACCAACAACTCTCACCTCCCAGGCCTAGTTAAACATCCTGCTCTCTTTGTGTTGGAGCTTTGAATTCTCATCTAGTAACAGCTACCACAGGCAGTCAGGCTGGAGGAGCTCACAGAACTCTCAGGGAAAAGAAGGGGAGGAGAGACCTTTATTTGCCCTAAGGGTGTCAGACTAAATGATGTATAGCAATTTTAAGGACTGCTCCTGTTTTTGCCAAGGATGAAGCTGCTCTCCCTGCAAGCCCGTCCCAGGAGTATTCTGCACCCGTCTACCTGTAGTGGCTGTTGGTAGACAAAAGTGGTTGCCTTCCTCCAGCCTTCCAACACAAACCAATAGTTGTTCAAATAAAGGCATTCCCTCATTAGGATGTGAAGATTATGAGCCAGTTCTGAGAGACAGAAAGGCTGGGAGTTTGCAGCAAAGGATGTAGTTGAACCTCTATGCATGAGCCCCAGGGTGATAAACAAGGACTGTTCCAATAAGCAGAGAGAGGCTCTAATGCACACGCCCTCATTGTGAAAGTTATATGTGAAGTATACGGCCTAGGACCCTCATACCTACGGGACCGCCTCTCCTGGTATGTCCCATGGAGGACCTTACGGTCTTCAGAGAAAAACATATTGGACGTCCTGGGCCACAGGGAGGTTAGGTTGGCCTCAACCAGAAGCAGGGCCTTTTCGGCCGTGGCCCCGACTTGGTGGAACGCTCTGTCACAAGAGACTAGGGCCCTGTGGGACTTGGCATCTTTCCGCAGGGCCTGCAATGGCCTTTGGCCAAGGCACAGCCTGACCCCCTCCTTCTGTAAACCTCATAGAACTCTAGCCCAAGGGTTGCCTTTAATTTGATTCTGAACTGATTTTAGAATGAATTGATTTTAGAATGTATTTTAATTAATTGATTGTGATTTTATGTAAACTGTGTTGCTTTTACTGTTGTTAGCCACTCTGAGCCCAGCTTCGGCTGGGGAGGGCGGGATATAAATAAAAAATTATTATTATTATTATCATTAGCTAAGAGTCTCAACTGACCTTGATTTCCACCAAAACTCCACTCTGCCACTCCTTCAAGCTTCCATTGGCTTCAAGAAGTGGGAGGACAGCATCGTGGGAAGGATAAAATAGCACAGTGAGGGAACAATGAGAGAAAGGAGAAACACAACCTAAAGGGAAAACTCCCATCTATGTCTTGGCAGCAAGGTAGCCTAATGGTAGCCCTGCCGGAAATTCACGGACTCATAGAAATGAAGAGTTGGGGCCCTAACAACCTCCTGCAATGCAGAAACCACTGTCTCGCCAGCATGGTGCATGCTTTGGTTATCTCCTGCTTGGACTACTGCAATGGGCTCTATGTGGGGCTACCTTTGAGGGTGACTTGGAAACTTCAACTAATCCAGAATGCGGCAGACAGACTGGTGACTGGGGGCGGCCGCCGAGACCACATAACACCGGTCCTGAAAAACCTTCATTGGTTCCCAGTATGTTTCCAAGCCCAGTTCAAGGTGTTGGTGCTGTCCTTTAAAGCCTTAAATGGCCTCAGCCCAGTATATCTGAAGGAGCGTCTCAACCCCCATCGTTCAGCCCAGACACCGAGGCCCAGCTCCAAGGGCCTTCTGGTGGTTCCCTCACTGTGAGATTACAGGGAACCAGGCAAAGGGCCTTCTTGGTAGTGGCACCCGCCTGTGGAACACCCTCCCATCAGATGTCAACTATCTGACGTTTAGAAGACACCTGAAAGCAGCCCTGTATTGGGAAATTTTTAAATGTTTGATGTTTTATTGTGTTTTTAATATTCTGTTGAGCCGCCCAGAGTGGCTGGGGAAACCCAGCCAGATGGGCGGGGTATAAATAATAAATTATTATTATTATTAAAGAATCCCTGGCAGATGGCACATGCAACTCATGCCATCAAAGAGAAGGATGTGTCTCTTGGCTGGTGATTGAGTTCCTGGTCATTGATACCCACCTGTGGTGTAGCCACAACCTTGAAGACTCTTGATTTGCCATTGGCACCTCCTGAAGGTACCATACTAAGGCAATAGCTTTGACTGAAGCGACCAGAACAGACTTCACCAGTCTGGTACCTTCCAGAGACCTTGAACTAGAACTCACATCAGCCCTGCCGTGCTGGCAGGCACTCATGGGAGTTGTAATCCAAAACATTTGGAAGGCTCCAGGTTAGGGAAGGTTGCTCTTGAGACACCGGGGTTAACATTGGCCTACTTGTTACAGACTGGAGGTCTTTTTTGCAGGGGTGAGCACCTAAGTCTGAGCATAGCTGTCAACTTTCAGATTTGAAAATAAGGGATCAGCAGCCTCACGTGTCCCGGGGACAGTCTACTGGATATCTAATAATCTGGGATAGCAGCAGGAAGCAGCGGGAAATGGCACTGGAATAAGGGAATTTCCCGCCAAAAAAGGGAAGGTTGATAGCTATGAGTCTGAGGAAGAACACTATTGGGCCAACATAAAAGGGTACAGTTAACACACTCTCTCTTAAGTGCTTTTCAGAGGGAGTCTTTTAGGGGGGGTCAGGCATGTTTGATCAGGCACACTTTGACGCTTTTAAAAGGCCCCTGGAGACTCACAAGCTCTTCCATTTCATTTCTCTCCAAAGGGCGTATGGAGCACCTAAGCCACAATTCGGTCGACAAAAGAGCATGGTTCATTGTGCTGGTTTCCTGCTAGTCCAAACAGGGCACAACTCAAAAGAGTCATTATAGACCAAGCCTAAGCTGCTTGATGGACGCAGGTGGCACTGTGGGTTAAACCACAGAGCCTAGGACTTGCCAATCTGAAGGTTGGCGGTTCGAATCCCCGCAATGGGGTGAGCTCCTGTTGCTTGGTCCCTGCTCCTGCCAACCTAGCAGTTCAAAAGCGAATAAAGTGCAAGTAGATAAATAGGTACCACTCCGACGGGAAGGTAAACGGCATTTCTGTGCGCTGCTCTGGTTCGCCAGCAGCAGCTTAGTCTTGCTGGCCACATGACCCAGAAGCTGTACGTCAGCTCCCTCAGCCAGTAAAGCGAGATGAGTGCCACAACCCCAGAGTTGGCCACGACTGGAGCTAATGGTCAGGGGTCCCTTTACCTTTTTAAGCTGCTTGATACTCCTCCCCACTGTCTCCTGAAGCACAAAACCTGAGGGAATCTGCATTCTGTGATCACCCTGAGTTGATCTCAAACAGCAGCTTGCAGACTTTTTAACCAAGCCTGCTGTCTGCGGAGAGTCAATTCTGCAAGTTGCGTTTTGGTGGCGGCACAACAGCGTTTTTGTAAGAACCTTGTAATGTTAAGGCTTGCTTCCAGATGACCAGTTTAATGAGGCTGGACCCAGATTTGCTTGCAGGAAGATTAGACACCATTGGCTATTTAACGTGCATTCATTCCAATTTGCTTGCAGGGAGGTTAGATGAGCAAGTGTTATTATCTCACACTTTCCTGTGCTTCCTTTTCGCAAAAAGTCCAGTCTTTTGGGAAAACCAAGATTGTTGAACAAGACCTCCCAATCCACTATAATTTAACAACCTGAATTTACCAGTATGCAATGGAATCCAACCCCAAAACACTGACAAAAGTCGAAGCGCCCTAAGATTTGGGTGCCTGAGTTTAATTTGTTTCTTTAGATAATAAACCGCAGGATCGAAAGAAATTATCCAAGAGAATGTAGAAAACATAGCTAAAACCCATGAACCACTTAGAAAGAAATATGCATAGAATCATCATCAATATCACCACTATGAAAAGATAAAACCAGCAAGTCTTTACAAAAAATATAAGTAACTGTCCAGGGTCCTGGACAGACTTGCTGGAACAGAAATGTTTTCAGGAGGCATCTAAAACAATCCAGAAAGGCATCTACCTAACATCAAGGGGCAGGGAGTTCCACAGCACACATGAAGGAAAAGCTCCTTGCAAATGTGTAGTAGACATAATGTGGCACTTGTTTGAATGCTAGTTTGGCAGAGTGAAATGATCTAACAGACACGGAAAGAGGCAAATCAATCCCATAAGTAAATTGGTTGCCAACAGTTAGGGGCTTCATATACTAATACAGTGGTACCTTGGTACTCAAACAGCTTGGCTCCCAAACAAATCGGCTCCCGAACGCTCCAAACTTGGAAGTAAGTGTTCCAGTTTGCAAATGTTTTTCAGAAGCCGAATGTCTGACGTGGCTTCCAATTGAGTGCAGGAAGCTCCTGCAGCCAATCGGAAGCCGTGCCTTGGTTTTCAAATGATTTCGGGAGTCGAACGGACTCCTGGAACGGATTAAGTTTGAGAACCAAGGTACCACTGTTAGTAAAATATAAATGAATAAATATAAATGAAAGTAAAACCACCACCTTTGGCCCTCCAAATATTGCTGACGAACAAATCCCATTGGAGTTGTAGCTCTGCAACATCTGAGGTTGCTCACACATAATGTGGGCCTTCAGGACGCTTCTAGATTACACCCCCTCCTCAGGCCAACATCTTGAAAGACCTACATTGGCTCCCAGTACGTTTCCAAGCACAATTCAACTTGTTGGTGTTGACCTTTAAAGCCCTAAACAGCCTTGGCCCAGTATACCTGAAGGAACGTCTCCACCTCCTTATTCTGCCCAGACACTGAGGTCCAGTGTTGAGGGTCTTCTGGCGGTTCCCTCACTGGGAGAAGCAAAGCTACAGGGAACCAGGCAGAGGGCCTTCTCGGTGGTGATGCCCACCGTGTGGAACGCCCTCCCATCAGATGTCAAAGAGATAAACAACTACCTAACATTTAGAAGACATCTGAAGGTAGCCCTGTTCAGGGAAGTTTTTAATGTGTGACATTTTGATGTATTTTTAATCTTAGTTGGAAGCCGCCCAGAGTGGCTAGGGAAACCCAGCCAGATGGGCAGAGTACAAATAAATTATTATTAATTATTATTATTATTATTATTATTATTATTATTATTATTATTATTATTATTATTTTGAAGGCCCCCAATTTGGCTGTCTGTGACACGGATGACACTGCCTCTCACCTCCCACTTGGTCTCCTCGATCTTGGGAAGGAATTCGGCCTGCTCCTTCTTGAAAGCCACAAACTTCTTCTCCAGCTCTTCCCGCTGCTGGAGGAGCTGCCCCACGTCGTCCTGGAGCTTCTTCTTCTCCTGCTGGAGCTTGAAGATCTGCAGCTGCAGAGCCTGCTGCGCCCTCTGTGCCTTCTTGGACACCTGCTGCAGCTTGTTGGCGTAATTCTGCCGCAGGTCCTCCATCTCTCGCTCCCAGATCTTCTGCTTCTCCTCAAAGACCTGGTAGATGGCCGCCTCACTCTTGTCGAGGTTCCTCCTCATCTGAAGGACCTCCTGCTCCTTCTCCCACAGCCGGTCCTCCAAGTCCTGGATGATGTCGTCCGTCGAGGGCGAGTGGAAGGGCATCGTCTCGTTGAGGTGGTTGAGCCGGCTAAACGAAGACGTGCTCTTGCTGGAAGACCGGCCGCTGTCTGAGGTAGATATCCCATTGTAGCCCACAATGTTCTTGTCCACGTAGGTGGTCCCGATGCGGTTTATGTGGCTGGTTGAGGCGCTCATAGGCCCGATGTGCTGGCTATAGCCTGTGCCGTAGGTGGGCAGGCTGGTCAAAGAGTTCCGCCCGGAATCGGAGAGGCCGCCCGCCTGGTTGGTAGTCCTGTTATGGCTGGCCTTCTCCATCCCACTTTTGACCGTGGAAGGGCTATTGCTGTTGGTGTGGTTCAAGGTCTTCCGGGTCTCCGAGATGCCATTGTTCTGCGGCGGGCACAGGTTCTGCATGGAATGGAAGTTTTTAGGGACTACGGGCTTAAAGGCTGAAGGTCTAACTAAGGGCTCGTTGCTCTGCAAGGAGGAGGGAAAGAAAAAAATCAGGACAGCAAATTAAACACGAGAGGATTGACACAGCTCAGTTGGCTAGAGCACTGGTTTTCTTTTTTAAAAAAATATATATTTTGTTTTTCAAATTAAAATTTCACAGAGATATATCAAGCATAAATCATAAAAACAAGATTCCAAGAAATCTCCTGGACTTCCATCGTCCCCTTAGTGCAGCGGTTCTCAATCTGTGGATCCCCAGATGTTGTTGGACTGCAACTCCCATCATCCCTGAGCTCTGGCCTTGCTAGCTAGGGCTGATGGGAGTTGTAGTTCAACAACATCTGGGGACCCACAGGTTGAGAAAGGCTGCCTTAGTGGGTCCTATTATTTATCATTTCCTCCTTTTATGATAATCCAAATCCTTTACCTCTTCCAATATGTCCAGAATTCAACCTTAAACTACAAGTGATATTCCAATCCTGAGTATTGGTTTTCAACCGGTGTACCACAGCACCCTGGGGTTACTTGAGGAAAGTTCAGGGGAGCCTGGGGGAGGGGGCAGCACATCCTTTCATTAACTTGCAGCCCATAATTTCCTGCGTTATCTCTATTTCTCTCTGAGGAACCGGCAGCTTTAACTTGCAGCCCAAAATAAAGCTATGGCAAAAAAGTGGGGGAACACTTTTGCATGACTGTTTCTCTGAAGGAGCGTCTCCTCCCCCATCGTTTTGCCCGGACACTGAGGTCCAGCTCCGAGGGCCTTCTGGCGGTTCCCTCACTGCGAGAAGCCAAGTTACAGGGAACCAGGCAGAGGGCCTTCTCGGTAGTGGCGCCCGCCCTGTGGAACGCCCTCCCATCAGATGTCAAAGCGATAAACAACTACCTGACATTCAGAAGACATCTGAAGGCAGCCCTGTTCAGGGAAGTTTTTAATATGTGACATTTTAGTGTATTTCTCATCTCCGCTGGAAGCCGCCCAGAGTGGCTGGGGAAACCCAGCCAGATGGGCGGGGTACAAATAATAAATTATTATTATTATTATTATTATTATTATTATTATTATTATTATACAGAGATCTTGAGAAATGCAAGGAAACGACAAAGTATCTTGATGGTGTGTGTGGTCTATAAGGAGGGATATAAATATTAACCCTGAAAGTGAGGAGTGCCTTCTGTGTTTCCCTCTCCTTCTACCCACAACATTCCTCCCCTCCTTCTTCTTCACCTCTCCCCGCAGGAAACCGCCTCCTCCTTGACAGTCACCCAGCTTTATGGGGACAGGGAGAATGAGGCAAGAAAAGACGATGTCCGCATGTGATTCCTGCGCTATATGTGTTTCTCATTTTTCTTCTCCAGCTCCAAGGGCCTTCTGGCGGTTCCCTCAATGCAAAAAGTGAAACCAGGCAGAGGGCCTTCTCGGTAGTGGCACCCGCCCTGTGGAACGCCCTTCCATCAGACGTAAAACAGATAAACAACTGTATGATTTTTAGAAGACATCTGACATCCCTGTATAGGGAGGTTTTTAATGCTTGATGTTTTGTGGATTTTTAAAATATATTTTTTATTCTGCTGGAAGCTGCTCAGAGTGGCTCAGATGAGCGGGGTATAAAAAATAAAATTATTATTGTTATTACTACATAAAAACTTTTTTTTAAAACTCCCAACCCAAAGATGTGTACAAATCAGACACAGGTTTTAACAGATCCTGCCACGCCAAAAGAGGCCGCAAATACGTAAAACACCTTCACATTAAGGGCAAAATGGCTGGGTAGAAAGGGTGCACTTTCCCAAAGTCAGTCCAACAGGTGCAGCTCTGACGCCGGAAGACCTGGGAAATGAGAAACCTGCTTCTAGCTTATCAGACCTGCAAATGACACCAAGTTGGGAGGGGTAACTAATGTCGCGGAAGACAGAATTGAGAGTCAATACGACCGCAAGAGATTGGAGAACTGGGCCCAAAGTAACAGAATGAATTTCAATAGGGACAAATGTCAGGTTCTGCACTTAGGCAAGGAGAACTAGATGCACAAATATAAGATGGGAAACACCTGGATTACTAGTAGTACATGTGAAAAGGATCTAAGGGATCTTAGAGGACCACAAGCTGAACATGAGTCCACAGTGTGATGCAGCAACAAAAAAAAGCTCATGCTATTCTAGGCTGCATCAACAGAAGTCTAGTGTCTTGGTCAAGGGAAGTCCTAGGACCACTCTACTCTGACTTGGTCAGACCACACCTGCAGTCCTGTGACCAGTTCTGGCACAATTTAAGAATGTTGACAGGCTGGAAGGTGTACAGTTTAGGACAGGCATAGGCAAACTCGGCCTTCCAGATGTTTGGGACTACAACTCCCATCATCCCTAGCTAACAGGACCAGTGGTCAGGGATGATGTGAGTTGTAGTCCCAAAATATCTGGAGGGCCGAGTTTGCCTATGCCTGGTTTAGGGCAACCAAGATGGTTGAGGGTCTGGAATTTCTCCACCAATTGTTTGACTTGGCAGCTTCCTATGTTCCTAGGACATCAGGTCTCAAATTCCAACCCCCGGCCATGCCCCACCTGAAAACTGTGGGGGGTCTTGGCAGACCACTTAATGAGGATGATGGTGATTTATTAAATTTGTTTGTGTCACTGAAGGAGCGTCTCCACCCCCTTTGTTCTGCCCGGACACTGAGGTCCAGTGCCGAGGGCCTTCTGGCGGGTCCCTCACTGCAAGAAGCCAAGTTACAGGGAAGCAGGCAGAGGGCCTTCTTGGTAGTGGCGCCCGCCCTCTGGAATGCCCTCCCACCAGATGTCAAAGAGAAAAACAACTACCAGACGTTTATAAGACATCTGAAGGCAGCCTTGTTTAGGGAAGCTTTTAATGTTTAACAGACCACTGTATTTTAATAGTCTGTTGGAAGCCACCCAGAGTGGCTGGGAAACCCAGCCAAATGGGCGGGGTATAAATAATAAATCATCATCATCATCATCATCATCATCATCATCATGTTGCCCAAGGCAACTCCAAGTGACTTATAACCAAACAACCAAGCACTGCCTGTTGTACATGCAAAGAGCTAGATGTTTTGTTAATTTTAACCGTGTTTTAAAAAATGCTTCCTTCAAACTGCAATACAATGAAACGCAGTCTGGAAGAAATAAAGGAAGCAATGAAAATACAATTGAGAATGAATGCAAACATTTAATGCGGTCATTCCACAGACCACCGGGATGAAGGCCATGGACCAGTGTGGCTGTTCACAGACCACGGTCTGGGTACCCCTCTTCTAGGATGCAAATTGAGTCTTACCTGGTCTAGTTTACCAGAGACTGGCAATATCTTTGGTGGGTTACTGGGTTCTCTGTACTGGGGAGGAGGTGGGATGTTCTTCTCGTTGTTGGCCGCGACGTTCCCACAGAGGTCCGCCTTCCCTTTCTCGCTCTTGCGCTGGTCCCCGTTGATGAAGATGGAGTGGGAGATCTTCTCCGTCTTGTAGGTCTTCTCCTCCCCGGAGTAGCGGTTCGAGATCTCCCGCGTGGAGTAGCTGTTCCGGGACCCATCGACCTGGCGCCCGCCGCTCTGCGTCCTGGTACCCACGCTCTTCATGGCGAACTCTTGCTCGCCGGCGACGCCGCTGCCGACGCTTCCCATCGTGCCCTGGGAGGCGGGTTCGGTGAGCCTGGGGTCGAAAGGGTGGAAGGCTTCCTTGTTGTGGTAGCTGGTGTCACTAAGGACGGAGAGGGTCTCTAATTTGGCCATGGCAGGGTATGGTAGGGGAGGCACAAGACGTCAGTGGCACTGGGAGAGAGAAAGGGGGAAAGAACAGGACGTCACAAAAAGAGGTTGCTTGGAGCAGCTGTGAGCACAAGACAAGCCCAGCTGTGGAGGCACAAGGGGAATAAACATGGGGAGACCTCACCAAACGCCCATCTAGCCAGTCTAGCATCCTGCATTCAAAGTAGCCAAAGAGATGGCCACAACAGGAAGCATCCACGCAGGATCTGTGTGCAAGTTTGTGGTGATCTTTAAAGCCCTAAACAGCCTCAGTCCAGTATACCTGAAGGAGCGTCTCCACCTCCATCGTTCTGCCCGGACACCGAGGTCCAGTGCCGAGGGCCTTCTGGCGGTTCCCTCCCTGCGAGAAGCCAAGTTACAGGAAACCAGGCAGAGGGCCTTCTCGATAGTGGCACCCGCCCTGTGGAACGCCCTCCCACCAGATGTCAAAGAGAACAACAACCACCAGACTTTTAGAAGACATCTGAAGGCAGCCCTGTTTAGGGAAGCTTTTAATGTTTGATGCATTACTGTATTTTAATATTTGGTTGGAAGCCGCCCAGAGGCTGGGATTCAGAGGGCGTATTGTCTCTGACCCTGGGGGACAGAACACAGTCATCGTGGCTCACAGCCACAGATGTCCTCCATGGTTTCCCCGCCTCCCCCTTTAAAGCCATCCAAGTTGGTAGCCATTACTACGTCCTGCGGGAGCCAATTCAACCCAACGGCATGCTATCGGTGGCTACTAGCCACAATGGCTTGTCTCCATCTCCACCGGGGGAGGCAGTAAACCTTGGAATCCCAAACTGCAGATGGAGAGAGGGCTGTGGGCACTCAGGTCTTGCTTGCAAGCTTTTCTTTTTGGTTGGCCACTGTGGGAAAAAGGATGCTGAGAGCTAGATGGGCCATGGGCCTGATCCTGCAGGGCTCTACTTGCATCCTTACGATTCTTGTTTCTGGGCCAGGGTAAGGGCCAGGGGCTGGCGCATCGCAACTCCTGCTCACCTCTTTTGCAGCGTTTCTGAGCTGCCGAACATTAAAAAAATATATAAGCGGTACGAAATAAAATGCAGCGAAAAACGGAAGAATGGTATAAAAACAGTACACATCAAAACAGCAGGAGTGTAAAATTTCAGACTTTATTGGTCAGGGAAAGGAGGGTGTTCCAGACTACAGTCTCCCTGACTCCTTGCAAAGGGGGCATCAGCGAAGGGGCAGTTTGGATGGGCAGCAAGCTAGCAAAGCGCAGCAACCCTCACACCGAGACGGCAGGGAGTAGCACAACAGCAAACCGGACGTAATTACGATTGCTGCACGTACAGCAAAACCACAGCTACCAACGCCTCCATGCTCCCTTTCCAACACACACACATGCACACACATACACCAATAGCATCCTGCAGCAAGGATGTTAAGTGCACTGGCGTTCGGAAAACCACAACAGCTACACACAAACACACAGAGAGAGCCACAAAACAACACGTCTAGTCCCCAGTGCCGTGAGAAAAGTGCTGTTGTCTCAGGCCAATCTCCTGCTGTTTTTTGGACTACAACTTCCATCTTCCCTGACCACTAAGCTAGGGAAGATGGGAGTTGTAGTCCCAAAACAGCTGGAGACCCGAGTTTGGGAAACGCTGGACGAGAAGACCCTCGGGGTCCCTTCAAACTCGCCGATCCTATGATCCTATGAATGCCATTCCAGTATCAGCTGCTAAATGTCAGGGAGGCTGGTAGTTAATTGCATCATAATCTAAGGAGAGCCTTGGCTGCTGGATGAGGCCATAGACTCGCCTGGTCTCTTATCCCCTGCTCACAGCAGCTAATCAGGTGCCTACAAGCAGGTGATGAAACTGGAGGAGAGAGAGGGGAGACATGTTTCACCAAACAGGTCGAGATCCACAGATGTGATGCCTGCAGCTCCTCGCTGCTGCCATTTGAAAACCGGGGAAGTTGAAGGCTTAACTGTATAGCTGTATGGATATGCAGGGGGCAGGGAGAAAATGTGTGTTTGTGTTAATGGGAGGGGGGGTGTAAGACATTTCTTCAAGGTAGCATGGAGTCACAAGTTCCATGTGACCAATTCAGGCACCTTTCCATACCAGGGCATGCCATTTTAGGGGGTGAAACTTAATTTTTGCCAATTTCTTCAACGGGGGGGGGGTGTGTGTCTCTAAATCTCCTGTTATTTTTGTGACCGGACAACATTTAGCTCGGCAAGTCTGCACTTCATGAAGAAGCACATATACTGCTTTCACCTTCTGAAAACACCACGTAATGCTAAATAAATAACAACAGCAACAACAAGAAATGACTGCAAGTACTTGGCAATCATTTTTAATGATTTCTATGCAATTTTATGCACACTACTTACCAAACAAAACTAAATTGTATTAATTTAACTGAAATATCTTTCAAATTTCCAAGTTTCTTTTTTTAGCATCCCTAGTTTTGGGAATTTGAAAAATTCAAGATGCCTTATTCCCATATACCTGAACTCATCCTCTGTCACTGAGTTGTGGCATGTTCAGAAGAACCAATGGCCACAGAGGAATGACAAGTCTCCTCACCCAGCAGGGATTGCTATTATAAGCCCCATGCAAACTCACTCACCAACCACGGGGGGTGCAGATTCTGACCAGGGAAATGTCAATCAGCAAAAGGGACGAATTGGGTTGACTGCAGGGCAGTGAGGAAGAAAAGGAATTAGCTTAGGATGCGGTGCTCTCGTGGGTTGGCCTCGAGGTCATCGTGTCCTTATCCCTCCCTTGCACAAGACAAAATAGTGATTTTATTTACTTGAATGAGCCGGCTCAGGTCTAAATCTCCGGCCGCGACACAGCACCTCCTAGGTTCCCAAACGATCCCCGCTCATTCACAGGCCTGGTTATAGGTGCTAAAGAAATGGAATGGAAGAAGATAAAACAGATTAAAACAAGGCCTGGAAAGTCTTGAAAACAATACAATTTTCATTCTGACCCTCTTACCCTGACATGTGTTCGCTCGCCCCAGAAGCGTCACCCAAGAAGCGCCTCTGGAGAAACAGGAATCACAAAAGCCACCTCAAATGTTGTATACGAGCAAAAAAAATAGCATTTGCCCAGGTAACCCTTCACCACCTGAACACAGGATGTGTCTGTTCCCTTCCACACTCATAAATGACTGAAACAAAATAAAAAAATTCCTTCCAGTAGCACCTTAGAGACCAACTAAGTTTGTTCTGGGTATGAGCTTCCGTGTGCATGCAGACTTCTTCAGATACACTGAAACAGAAGTCACCAGACCCTTATATATAGGGAGAGGGTGGGGAGGGGTATTACTCAGAAGGGTAGTGGGAGATGGGTGATTGGCTGATAGATGTGGTAAACCTGTTGATGACTGTTAACAACTGCAATTGGTCTTACAGGAAAAAGCAAGGGGTGAGATGGCTAAAAATAGTTTTATCATGTATAATGAGATAAGAATCCAATGTCTCTATTCAGACCAGGTCTCTCCATGGTTTTAAGTTTGGTAATAAGGTGCAACTCAGCAACTTCTCTTTCCAGTCTATTTCTGAAATTCTTTTGCAACAAGACAGTGACTTTGAGATCTTGTAGAGAATGTCCTGGGAGACTGAAGTGTTCTCCTACTGGTTTCTCTGTCTTGCGATTCCTGATGTCAGATTTCACTGAAGTCCATAATTCATTGGCTTCGAATACAAATCTCACTTATTCATAATGCTACTTTCAATACAGTGGAACCTCGGATTGCAAACGTGATCCGTGCGGGAGGCACGTTCGCAACCTACACCATTCGCAACCCGCAGTGTCGCGTCTACACACACGCAGGTCGCAATTTGGTGCTTCTGCGCATGCACAAAGCGTGTTCCGGTACTTCCAGGTTTGGCACGGTGTGCAAGCCGGTATTGCGTAACCTGAAGCGTCTGTAACCCGAGGAACCACTGTACAAGGTGAGCATTAAGAATCCTGAGTTATGCCCCGACTTGGATTTAACCTGAGCCGCAGAAGAACTCCTCCTTATTCCCACCCACTGACCTGACTGTTGTCAATGTCCTAAGTGCCAGGAGCCCTGGGAGGTACCTGGTATCAGTATGGCTACCATTGCCTTGGGAAAAGTACATTTCCCAGGGCTCTGAAATGTAACTATAAATGGAATTCCAGGCACCAAGAATGGTGGGAGAAAGGAAGAAAAGAGTCAACACTCCCCGCCCAAAAGAGAACTTAGCACCGTAGATGAAGATTCCCTTATGGTCAGTTTTGAACCACCGGACTCACAGGCTTCGAAAAATATGGTCCTAACAGACCCATAATTTGCTCCTTGCACCTGCAAGAGAAGAGACCATAAAGCAAGGGAGTGACGACGCAGCCAAGGACTTTCTCGGATCAAGGCCAGAGCGCGCCTTAAATTTTGCCTTCCCTGCCTGGCGGCACGGCAGAGCTCTCAATGTGGCAAAGACCAGCTATAAATCTGTTCGCTGCCCGTTGATGGCGGGTGCATGGTTTGTTCAGCCCTTGTAATAAAGAAAAACGGACAACTTGCAGAAGCTGCTCTCCTTCCGCCGCCGTAACAGATCCTGAGTTATGTTCTTCGGGAAGCAAAATCCTGCTCTGTTCCAACTCAAGCAGCCTTCGGTTACAGAAAAGGCCCCTGCTCTCTCGCAGAGGGGGCACACAGAGAAGGGGCTCAGATACCGATCTCAGGGTCCCTGCGGGTTCGTATGTATTTTTTAAAGTATTTATGTTTTGCTGTTTCACGTAAAATACCGTGGGTCCTTGGTTCTCAAACGGCTTAGTAGTCAAACAAATCGGCTCTCAAATACCACAAACGTCCGACGCGGCTTCTGATTGAGTGCAGGAAGCTCCTGCAGCCAATTGAAAGCCGCGTCTTGGTTATCGAATGGTTTCGGGAATCGAACGGACTTCTGGAACGGATTAAGTTTGAGAACCAAGGTACCACTGCCTACAATATATGCACATATACAGTATTTAAACATAAAGCACCACAAATACAAGTTAAATAACAAGGCAGCCTACAATGTATAGACATAAAGGTAAAGGGACCCCTGACCGTTAGGTCCAGTCATAGACAACTCTGGGGTTGTGGCGCTCATCTCACTTTACTAGCCAAGGAAGCCGGCATACAGCTTCCGGGTCATGTGGCCAGCATGACTAAGCCGCTTCTGGCGAACCGGAGCAGTGCATGGAAATGCCATTTACCTTCTCGCCAGAGTGGTACCTATTTATCTACTTGCACTTTGACGTGCTTTCAAACTGCTAGGTTGGCAGGAGCTGGGACCGAGCAATGGGAGCTCACCCCGTTTTGGGGATTCAAACTGCCAACCTTCTGATTGGCAAGTCCTAGGCTCTGTGGTTTAGACCACAGCGCCACCCTCGTCCCTAGGCATATACAATGTTTAAACACCACAAATACAAATTAATCATTGAAACGACCAGCTGATCAAGAAAATTTAAGCAGCTGCCGAGACTCCTTAGCATCAAATATGCTTTTGTGTGAAGAAGTACCTCCTTTTGCCTCTCCCGAATTTCCCAGTCTTCAGCTGCACTGGACATATCCTGATATTTATTATAGACCTCTACTCACCTTTCCCCTAAACTAAAAAGCTACAAATGCTGCAATTTTCCTTCACAGGAGAGTCAATCCATCTCCTTGATGGGTTTGGATTGTCCCTTTCTTAACCTTTTCCAGCTCTGCAATATCTTTTTTGAGGCGAGGTGACAAGGACTTTTGAGGCGAGGTGACTGGATAGAATTCCAAATGCAGCCGCACTATCAATTTGTTCGACAGCGTCGTAATATTGGAAATGTTGTTTTCATTCCCTTTCCGAATGATCCACACAGAGCACACCATTCTTTTTCACAGCCTTCAAATACAGGGCCAACACCTCTACTGAGCCATCCTTTATGACCCAAAGGTCTTGTTCCAGTTCAGTCACTGCCAGTTCAGGCCCCATGAGCATCTATGTAGAAATTTGGGGAGTTTTTTTGCCCAGATGTGCATCATTTTAGACCTGCTAAAAAGATCACATCGCATCACATTCATCTAGTGCTTTACCAACTGCACTGGCTCCCGGTGCAGTAAAGGGTCAGGTTTAAGGTGCTGCTTTTGACCTTTAAAGCCCTATGCGGCCTAGGACCTACGTACCTACAGAACCGCCTCTCCTGATATGCCCCGCGGAGGACCTTAAGGTCCACAAATAACATTTTGGATGTCCCAAGTTGCAAGGTGGTTAGATTGGTCTCATCTAGGGCCAGGGCCTTTTCAGTACTGGCCCCGACTTGGTGGAACACTGTGTCACAAGAGACTAGGGCCCTGCGGGACTTGACATCTTTCCACAGGGCCTGCAAGACAGAGCTGTTCCGCCTGGCCTTTGGTTTGGACTCAGTCTGATCCTTATGTTTCCCCCTCCTTATGGTTTTGATCTATAGGCTACTATTAAAATGAGGCTGCATTAACCCGTATTTTAAATTGTTCCCCCCCCCCTTTCCGGGCAGAAATCGCTGGATGCATGGCAGCTCATGTTGGTAGTACAGATTTTTGAAATATGGCAACTCTCCTGACGCCGTCCTGTCATCCTCCACGCAGCTTGGCTAAGGAGGCAAACTTTTTGAGAACCTGTAAAGGAAAATAAAATACTTGGCACCCACTGAGGCTGCTGAACAAAGCCTGTTTCATTAGCTAACAATAGTCTGGCATGCCCGCCGGGCACTGGGAGTTGGATTGTCAGATTCTACTTATGATAAAGCCATGCTTTTGAAAGAGAGGGGCGAGGGGGGTGATTATGGGTGGTTTAAAAGAAGGGGACTCACCTACAGACTGAGACAGGGCAAGGGAGAAGGCTCCCATTTCTTTCTAGGGAACAGGCAAATATATCAGTTTCGGGTTCTCCCCATTTCCCGTTCTTCCAATCTTGAATTCAGGTCTCCATATTTCCTCAGCAAATCACAAATTCTTTCCTCACGAAAATGCACCTAGTGCATTTAGTGCAAATTTCTCCTAATAAGCAAATCTCTGCATTCAGTTTTGATTAAGATACATACTTCTGCAAAAAAATTGCCCCATTATAATGCAATTCTGTATGTTATTTTTTCACTAATACCTGCATTTTAATGCACACTTTATCCTTATATATGCATTTCTGTACACAGCATTTGGAGAACTACATTGTGAAATTCAGAGGCGTGTAAATTTTGAAGAACGGGTTCATGCATTTGTATGGAAAGCTCAAATTAGCTAGTTTTTCATTAAAATTCAACGAAACCAATTTTCTCCCTCATCCCTATCCCCCCCCCCCCAATTGACATTACTATAATGGGAAATTCTGTGCTAATGAACTTAAAATTTCACGAGCGGAAACTTCCATTCTCACTATTGCAACGAAACTAGCAGGTTCTCAATTCACTCCTAGCGCTGTCACCACTATTATCTTACTACTGGAAGACCCACCCTGACTTTTGAAGAATGCTATATGAATAGCGGGTGGGATGCGGGTAGCGCTGTGGGTTAAACCACAGAGCCTAGGGCTTGCCGATCAGAAGGTCGGCGGTTCAAATCCCCGAGACAGGGTGAGCTCCCGTTGCTTGGTCCCTGCTCCTGCCCACCTAGCAGTTTGAAAGCACGTCAAAAGTGCAAGTAGATAAATAGGTACCGCTCCAGCGGGAAGGTAAATGGCGTTTCCGTGCGCTGCTCTGGTTCGCCAGAAGCTTCTTAGTCATGCTGGCCACATGACCCGGAAGCTATACACCAGCTCCCTCACCAATAAAGCGAGATGAGCGCCGCAATCCCAGAGTTGTCCG
This sequence comes from Podarcis gaigeae, assembly GCF_964106915.1. NCBI lineage: Eukaryota > Metazoa > Chordata > Lepidosauria > Squamata > Lacertidae > Podarcis > Podarcis gaigeae. The sequence continues at coordinate 74,656,291 of NC_139685.1, forward strand.
CGACTGGACCTAACAGTCAGGGGTCCCTTTACCTTTATATGAACAGCAGAACCATCATATATGCTTTGTAATTCTTCCCTTGCATCATGAGGACCAGCACCTTGCTTGTGTTTTTTTTAAAAAAAAAATTCTTAAAGGAACCATGAAGATTATTTGGATCCTGCAGCACAATACTAAAGGCTGAGTTAAAAGATAACATTTCAGGCTCCCGGGACAAGAGACTGGAAGCCCTGCTTCTGCATCATTTGTGCAAGAGAGACAGAACTTTCCCATCTATATTACCACCCCGTTCTGGTATGTGTTTGTTATGTTTGGCTGAACATGAGCAGGATTTAGTCTACAAAACTTGACTAAGCCCACAGTCAATATTTAACCAGCCCCTCCCTCACGGCTCCAAAAGGGTTTTGGTTTCCTCAGCTGAAAACATGCATTAAGAGAGATTTCGTGCAACTACAAAAGGGGAGACAAAAGAGAACTTCTCCATCATCGATGCTGATCGAGTTTTCTATTTCCGGGGAGCTGAATCCCCGGTCTTTGTTTAGCCTAATTCCTTTTTCTCCCCATGTTCAAGCGAGGCTGAAAAGAATCTCTTTGTTTGGGTTGGACTGTGGTAAACGGAGACGTCCTTTGCAAATCCTCTTTTTCAAAAAAGAAGAAGAGGTCTACGTACACTCATTGAACTAGTTAATGCTGTAATATAAGGGATGTCCTTAGCCCTGAAGAAATTCTCAAGCTAAGACTGAACTCTCAGGGTGGGGTGAGAGGCCTGGCCCTGTGCCACAAAACAAAGGGACTCCCTTTTGGCCTCCCTCCTCCATCTGGTTTCAACTCTCATTTCTGTCCCAGGTCACAACCTTCCCCTCGATTGGGATGTACTTCTGCTTAGGGCAGTTTTCCGCAAACTTTCTGTGGCGGAGAAGCTGCTGGGTTAGAGCTAGTGTTGTTGTTTAGTAGTTTAGTCGTGTCCAACTCTTTGTGACCCCCTGGACCAGAGCATGCCAGGCACTCCTGTCTTCCACTGCCTCCCGCAGTTTGGTCAAACTCATATTAGTAGCTTCGAGAACACTGTCCCACCATCTCGTCCTCTGTCGTCCCCTTCTCCTTGTGCCCTCCATCTTTCCCAACATCAGGGTCTTTTCCAGGGAGTCTTCTCTTCTCATGAGGTGGCCAAAGTCTTGGAGCCTCAGCTTCAGGATCTGTCCTTCCAGTGAGCCCTCAGGGCTGATTTCCTTAGGAATGGAGAGGTTTGATCTTCTTGCAGTCCATGGGACTCTCAAGAGTCTCCTCCAGCACCATAATTCAAAAGCATCAATTCTTCGACGATTAGCCTTCTTTATGGTCCAGCTTTCACCTCCATACATCACTATTGGGAAAACCATAGTTTTCACTATACGGACCTTTGTTGGCAAGGTGATGTCTCTACTTTTTAAGATGCTGTCTAGGTTTGTCATTGCTAGTAGGGTCCACCAATTTCTGTGTGAAGCAAGGGTTCAGATCTACCCTTGAAAGAGGACTCTGCATCATCATCATCATCATCTCTTTCAGGTTTTGTTTTCATTTAGATTAGTCTGGGTTTTTTTATTGTATTGCATTATGAAAAAGCTTTAATGAAATCTCATGGAACGGGGGGAGAGGGTCATGCGAGCCAGCCCTCAGTTGGCTAATGCTGCCAACTATTTGAAAATAGAATTCCATTGAGATAAGAGCACGAAATAAGCCCATTTTGGGCCTGGTAGGTTAATCATTAATGTTGTACTAGGGAGCAGCCGGGTGAGAAATCCCTGGGCATCTTTCCAGTCCCAAAACACACCAGGAGGACTTAATCAGTGCTATTCTAGGGGGAAACTTGTAGTTACCAACAGCAAAGGAGCCCAGTGTGTTCTTGTTTACCCTTCATTCATGGCCACTGGAAGCATGGACATTTGGGAATGTGGACATTTTGGGGGAAGCTTCCATTCTCAGGCACAGGAGGGTCACAAAAGCGGATAAGTCTGTAGCCACGTAGACTGAGCTCTGTCTCCTGTGTCAGAGACAGACAGGTGTGTAAAGAAGATATCGTTTCACATGCTGCCCTGCTGCATTCATCACACGCACCACTGTTTCCGTTCTGCTGCAGTTACGCTTCCACCAGAAACCATGCTATTCACCTTGCATTCCACAGTGGTGAAATCACGTTAACTGATATAGTTTACTGTCACAGACTAGTTGGATGCAGAGGAATGGTGGGAGGAACCAGCTGGGGGACCCCAAAGGAGGCTGAGAGCCAGGGGATTCGTGGAGAGAGAACGATGAGTGGCCAGAGGGAGAAGAGGGAGATGGATGGGAAGAGGAGGTGTCAAAGCTGAAGAGGTAACAGGGCTTAGTGAGCGGGGAGAGTCTGTGGAAGAGAGAAGTGCAGAAGCTTAAGCCGGAGAGAGGGGAGACCGAGAGGAAGAGATGAGTCTGGCTGGTGGAGAGTCATGGATGTCTCCCTATGACAACAAGCTCCCCACAACAAGCTCCCCTACTACTGTTGTCTTCCCAAACCAGGAGAGGCATGAAAAGGGTGGAGGAGAGGTTGGCTTCGCACAGGCACAGTCTCTGATTGCTTGTAAAAAACCGGAGAGAGGAGGGGACTTAAGACGGCTGTGGGGAGACAGGGGCCTTTAGTCTCGGCAACTGATTTCATGGAGTAAGACACACAGGGAATGAGCTATTGTGCTCATTAGGCCTGACACTCAGCCAAGTCTGTGGGGATTATGTTTTTGCTAATAAAGAGTTACCTCCAACTCTGAACTATGTGATTTACTGACCGCCATGCTCTGCGACATTTACATCATTAATTATGAAGATCTTTTGTCAAAGATCGACAGGTTTTACAAGTTTAACCTCTGCAGTCAGGAGCAGAGATCCAGTAGAAATTCAATTCAGCTCACATTTAATTGCAAACCTACCTAATTCCTGCTTTCAGGAAAAATACACAAACCAAAACACAGCCATGCTTTTAAAAAAATTCAAAATTTCACAGTGCAATTCTCTGGCTGAGTAATGTGCACAAAAAAGCACATTCTAGGGTAAAAGGTGCATTAAAATGCAAGTGTTACGAAGGTAACATACAAAATGCACTATATTACAGGAAACTGATCTGCAAAAATGCATATACTGGGCAATATTCCATAGAAAAATGTGTATCTTGAGATAGAATCTGTGCTAAAATGCTGATGAATTTTCGTGAGCACTTAAGAAGTAGTAGTCACAAATTGATGCAGAAATGTGGAGAACTCAACTGGAAGACGAAGAAAATGAGAAAGTGTGAGAAACCAGAATTGACAGATTCATCCATCTCTAAGTCAGAAATACCACTGAATTCAATGCCACCTACTGCCGCAAAACTACGAACAAGGTTGCAAGTGATGCTGACCTAAATAAATCTGGCACCATGCTATTTGCTGCTACATTTTGATGTGTGTAAATAATGCAGGGACTGTGGAATTAGCTCCGCTCAGGAGGCCAGATCCTGGACTCTCCAATCCCCGGTGGTCTCTTCCACAGGTCAGGCAACCCATTTTTCCGTTGGCTGCACAACACAACGAAAAGACAAGGCAAGAGAGACTTGAAGTCGCTGCCCATCAGCTGATCGGCAGTGACTTCCACAGCGCGGCCAATCCTGATGGGCTCACACTCCCCACCTCTCAGCTGATTGGCAGTGATGCAAAGCCTCCCTTACCAATGAATCCTTGGGAGAACACTTCAAGGCTTCTGATTGGGCACTGGCCGACTTTGCCTATGCAGAGGCAGATTTAGGGGAGCGCAACTGATTAGGTCGCACTGTGCGCGGAGCCTCAGGATCGCCACTGGCGATGCCACAACTAAGATTTACGATGGAGTCCAAGAGGCAGAAGGGTGCCAATTTGGGCGTCACACAGGGTGGCGCTAAAAATCAAGGCCCCAAAGGGCAGGGGGTAGAAGGATTTGGCTTCGGGGAAATGGCTTCACGCGCCGAATTGGGACCGGGCTCAGTTAGGGGCATTGCCCAGAGGTTTGCCACCACTGTAATAATGGATTGACACAGCTGTGCCCATTTTTGGAGTGTCCTTCGGAGCAGGGCTATGGGGCCAATATGATGAGCTCTTGCACTTCGAAATTTAACCTTTGCACCACTGGACTCCTCGTCCTCCTCCTGAAGACTGTCACCTGCTCTGCCACCAACTCTAAACACCCGTGTGAAAACCGCCTCGTCCTCAGAATTGCAAACTGCCAGGGGCGAACAAGATTCTCTCCAAGTGAGAATGCCTGTCTGCAGAAACAGCGTGACCCCCGCCCCCGGAGAAGTGCTGTGTCTGAAAGCCCAGATTTCAAGCGGTGTTCCCCCACCAATAAAATGTGAAATCCAAGGAGCAGAAATGACTACAGTGGTACCTCTAGATGCGAACGCAACCCGCGTCTGCGCGGGTTGCAATTCGCCACTTCTGCGCATGCGTGTGACGTCATTTTGAGTATGTGCGCATGCACGAGCGGAGAAACCCAGAAGTAATGTGTTCCGTTACTTCCGGGTCGCCACGGAGCGCAACCCAAAAACGTTCAACATGAAGCATATTTAACCCAAGGTATGACTGTATTTATGTACACGACGACTACTGGCCCAGAGATGGAAAGAAGATAAAGTCCCAACCAGAGATGAATGGCTGAAGAAGACTACGCTGAAATGGCAAAATTGACCGGGTAAATCAGAAACCAGGAAGAGAGGAACTTTAAGAAGGAATGGGAAAAATATAATGTATTATATAAATAATAATAATAATAATAATAATAATAATAATAATAATAATAATAATAATTTATACCCTGCCCATCTGGCTGGGTTTCCCCAGCCACTTGGGTGGCTTTCAACAGAACATTAAAATACAATAGTCTATTAAACATTAAAGGCTTCCCTAAACAGGGAAGAGAACTAAAAACTTTGGCAGGGTTTGAACAATGCTTGTAACATGTGAAAAACTATGGTAAAAATTGATTGAGAAACTAAGAGAAGCAGTTTGTGGGGGGAAAGATTGATAATGGTAACCCTGGAAGAGCAGACGGGAGTCGAAGGATTCAGGGATGATTTTGATGTTTAATGTTTGAATTTAAATCAGCAATGTCAAACTCAATAAAAAAAATATTTAAAAAAAACAACAATGCAAAATCCATTTTGGAAAGGCAGCAGCTGAGGCAAAGTGGTAAACAAGGCCTCCGTCTCCTATGGGCATGGGGAAACACAAACAAACAAACGGTTGTGAACACAACGCGCAGGCTTCTTTTTCTCCCTTTCATCCCAATAATAAGATAATTGTAGGCTTTTCTGTTCTGGAAGACAACATGCCCATTATGGGGGCTGCGTCGCCCATTTGCATAAGTAATCACAAGACAAAGGACAGGCGAGATGGAAACGGGATGGCGCTGCAACAAGAAAGGGGACGAACGACAAAGACACATCGCACACAAACAAGAGGGACATCCTTCCATCATCCCAAGGTCCATCCATCAGGCATTATTTAGTATTATGGTATTATTATCATGGGGGACGCAGGTGGCGCTGTGGGTTAAAGCCTCAGCACCTAGGACTTGCCGATCGAAAGGTCGGCGGTTCGAATCCCTGCGGCGGGGTGCGCTCCCGCTGCTCGGTCCCAGCGCCTGCCAACCTAGCAGTTTGAAAGCACCTCCGGGTGCAAGTAGATAAATAGGGACCGCTTACCAGCGGGAAGGTAAACGGCGTTTCCGTGTGCGGCTCTGGCTCGCCAGATGCAGCTTTGTCACGCTGGCCACGTGACCCGGAAGTGTCTCCGGACAGCGCTGGCCCCTGGCCTCTTGAGTGAGATGGGCGCACAACCCCAGAGTCTGTCAAGACTGGCCCGTACGGGCAGGGGTACCTTTACCTTTACCTATTATTATCATCATCATTATTACTTGACCTTCACCGTAAGGTGACAGGGCGGTTACAGCATTACAAGACAATAGTAAAAACAGTTTTAAACTGCAGTAATTCCTTGGTTCTCGAACGGCTTAGTTAACGAACAAATCGGCTCCCAAACGCCAAAAACCTGGAAGTGTGTGTTCTGATTTGTGAGCGTTTTTCGGAAGCCAAACGTCCAACAATGAAATTGAAAAAATCTACATCAGACATTCAAAAACCAAAAAGCCTGCTATCCCAGCTACCCCAGCCTGGTTAACCCCCTAAAAACTCTGATACCCCATAATTAAATAGAATATACTCCCATAGAGACTACCTTACACTGCGTTTAAAACCAAAATCGCATTTGGATAGAAACTGTTTCTCAGGCGGTTCTAGAACCAAGGTTCCACTGTACAGTGGTACCTCGGGTTAAGAACTTAATTTGTTCTGGAGGGCCGTTCTTAACCTGAAACTGTTCTTAACCTGAGGTACCACTTTAGCTAATGGGGCCTCCCGCCGCCGCCACGCAATTTCTGTTCTCATCCTGAAACAAATTTCTTAACCCAAGGTACTATTTCTGGGTTAGCGGAGTCTGTAACCTGAAGCGTCTGTAACCCGAGGTACCACTGTACATTGTCAAGAGACAATGGAGTGTGCATCTGGGGGTGAAGTCAAACCGCTGCGTTAGCAACACCGAAGTGAGGTCCTGGGCTGCCCAGATGACAAAACCCCTCTCTCGGCCTCGCTGATTGGGGTCCAAAGGAAAGCAGGGCAAGATTTTGGTACCAACTTAGCTGCAGGAGTTGCTTAAAGGAGGCGTACATAGCGCCATCCAACCGCCTTAAGGACTTCAGTCTGGATTTGGGTAGGGTTTACTCCTGAGCCTTTTCTGCTCCCCAATATATCCTGCACGAGAGAGGAGGTTTAGGATCAGAGTTTCTCTTCTCCTAGATGAGCTCCCTCCCCAGGCTCACAAGCCCCCTCTGCCCCCTCTACATCATGTCCAGAAACCATCTTTGTGACCGTTGGGCCCACTGGAGAGCCAGTGTGGTGTAGTGGATAAGAGAGGTAGACTCGTAATCTGGTGAACCGAGTTCGCGTCTCCGCTCCTCCACCTGCAGCTGCTGGGTGACCTTGGGCCATTCACACTTCTCTGAAGTCTCTCAGCCCCACTCACCTCACAGAGTGTTTGTTGTGGGAGAGGAAGGGAAAGGAGATTGTTAGCCGCTTTGAGACACCTTCGGATAGTGATAAAGCAGGATATCAAATCCAAACTTTTCTTCTTCATCATCCGCTCAATTCGCCAGAGCCTGTCTTTGCTTGCAAGAGAAGTCCCTAACTCACCGGGGGTTTGAGATCCATTGGCTTCCCTCACCTGGTTTAGCTGACTAGTCGAACCAAATTTGAACATTGGAAATAAAAGCGGCCAGTATCATAAACTGATCTGCACAATTCCTCATCATTTATTCTGCAGTGAATCCTTCGAACGCAGGTACTGACGGGTCAGCAGATATGAAGGCAGAACAGGGTTAGTCAGAAATGAAAGGAAATTATTAATATAAGGGGAATACCCAAGTTTGCTAAGTGCAATTGAAAAAGAATTTATGAGGGTAATTCACGCCCCCCTCCAAAAAAGTCCAGGGTAATCTTAACATGCTCAATAGCCAAAGAATATTGGGTGGTCAGGTGGAATATTTTGTGGTGGGCCTTATAACTAGTTTGTAAAATTTACTCCGGTTTTCCTAGTCCCAGGAAGCGACAGGAAACTGTGCAGGATAACAAAGTCCTTCCTGGGTGGAAATTGTATTCAACTGGCTGGATTCCAATATTCCAGCTGATGTTGCTCATGCGTTTCCAAGCGTATCTTTCCCTCCAGAAGGGCTGTAAACAGAGGAGGAATACAGAGTGCTCCTCAAAAGACAGATTCATATTTTTTAACTTTGGTACCTGGTAGGTGAGCCTGGCTCCCGTTCCACTTTCATTCGTCACACATACCTGCCTCCACAGCAAACGCCAATTTCCTTGTCGAGCTTTGCTCCACCCTTGCGCTTCTGGGGGACGGCCAAATATATAAGAATACAAATAGCTCTTCGGAACACAATCTGATTGCACCTGCTTAAAAAACAAAGGGCGAGGCGAATACCCACACCCGAACGCCCAGGGTCTTGCAGGACGGAGCAGTTTATTTGCAAATCATACCTAATGTAAGAAGGTCAAATCTCCCCACAGTAGCCCCAGCGACCCTGGACAGCGAACGCATTACGGATTTGCTATTAACTTGGCATAAAGAAGCTGAAACGCAGCGTTGCACCTCTCACCTCCTGGTATGCTACTGGCAAAAGAAATTCGACGTGGGAGGGTCTGAAAACATTAGTTATTCATTGGTGGGGATTCAGCCAGAAACTGCAAATGTCAGGCCTTGAAACCAGTTTGAAAGCCGTGATTTTTAAGGCAGCCTTCGCTCATCTGCTGCCCTCCAGCTTCTTTTGGACTATAATTCCCATCAGTCCCCAAAGCTTCTCTGGTTTGGCTTCACCCCTTGAGGCACACTCCATTGTTTCTCGAGACAGACGGGTGCCAACATTGACTAGCATGGGCCTTGATAACTTAGAGGGATGCGGGTGGCGCTGTGGGTTAAACCACAGAGCCTAGGGCTTGCCGATCAGAAGGGTGGCGGTTCGAATCCCCGCAAGGGAGTGAGCTCCCGTTGCTCGGTCCCAGCTCCTGCCAACCTAGCAGTTTAAAAGCACGTCAAAGTGCAAGTAGATAAATAGGTACCACTCCGGCGGGAAGGTAAACGGCGTTTCCGTGCGCTGCTCTGGTTCGCCAGAAGTGGCTTAGTCATGACCCGGAAGCTGTACACCGGCTCCCTCGGCCAATAAAGTGAGATGAGTGCCGCAACCCCAGAGTCAGCCACGACTGGACCTAACAGTCAGGGGTCCCTTTACCTTTTTACCTGGTTATTTTGTTCAGAGATTTCTGCATTTTCAGGATGTAAAAGAAAGATAAATAAACCAAGCAACTATTATTATTATTATTATTATTATTTATTATTATTATTATTATTAAAATCACAGCCTGCAACCTGAACCTGTTATGCAAACTGAGCAAGTCGGCATTCATGTCCTTATTTTACCATGCAAATCAGGCTTCTGGCAGAATTTTGCAAATGAAAGCCAAGGAGTGCGGCACAATCTCTTGAATATCGTTGCCGTACACATCTATTTGCATAAATGCAAAGCTGCCTTAACAGCCTGGCAGTTCCAGCCCAGCCCTGCGAGAAAGCTCGCCAGCCAAAGTCTCTCGCAAATATCCTGCTTCTTGAGTTCTTTTTTTGCTCAACCGGGGGAGGCTTGGGTTCGAACCTGGGATTTTATGAGAGCGTGTGCCTCTGCTGCTGAGCTCTGAGCTATCCCTGAGATGGTAAATGATGGTGGATTTAGAAACACAGAAAACTGCCACTATGGCTGGTCAAATTATTTGCCCATCTCAGCCCCAGCAAGCCAGGCTCCCAGGGTGCAAGGGAGTTGTAATTCAACATCTGGAGGGCTAAAGGTTCCCCACTCTAATCCTATCCATTAGGCTGAACTGCTTGCTCCCCCAGGAACCTCAGTCCGCCCCCACCTGTGTGACGCCAGGCAAGGGGTGGCTCTGCCTGCCAATGGGTCTGGCTCCAACTTCTCTTGGTCTCCTTGCCCACCAGTTGCAATGGGCACCAGTCCCTACTGGATCCAATCTTGTCTACTCAGACTGGCAGCAATTCCCCGGGGTCTCATGGAGGTCATTCTCTAATCCTTCCAACTGAAGCTACCAAGGATTGTATACCCTCCAACATTTCTCCAGTGAAAATAAAGACATCCCCTCCAACATTTCTCTGATGAAGATAGGGGCATCCTAAGGAAAAGGCGTGAGAGATTTTACTTCCTTGGGCTCCATGATCACTGCAGATGGTGACAGCAGTCATGAAATTAAAAGACGCCTGCTTCTTGGGAGAAAAGCAATGACAAACTTAAGCATCTTAAAAAGCAGAGACATCACCTTGCCAACAAAGGTCCGTATAGTAAAAGGTATGGTTTTCCTACTAGTGATGTATGGAAGTGAGAGCTGGACCACAAAGAAGGCTGATCGCCGAAGAATTGATGCTTTTGAATTCTGGTGCTGGAGGAGACTCTTGAGAGTCCCATGGACTGCAAGAAGATCAAACCTATCCATTCTGAAGGAAATCAGCCCTGAGTGCTCACCGGAAGGACACATCTTGAAGCTGAGGCTCCAATACTTTGGGCCACCTCATGAGAAGAGAAGACTCCCTGGAAAAGACCCTGATGTTGGGAAAGATGGAGGGCACAAGGAGAAGGGGACGACAGAGGACAAGATGGTGGGACAGTGTTCTCGAAGCTACCAACATGAGTTTGACTAAACTGCGGGAGGCAGTGGAAGACAGGAGTGCCTGGCGTGCTCTGGTCCAGGGGGTCACGAAGAGTCGGACACAACTAAATGACTAAACAACAACAACAACAACAAGGAAAAGCAGGACATTCCGGAATCAAATCAGAAACCAAGATGGCTTCTGGAAATCCAGGACTGTCCCTGGAAAACAGGGACACTGTGAGGATCTGGGGTTTGAAGTCGAACCTGGGTTGTTCTGTAGGCCCCATGAGCATCTGTTCTGCTCCAGTAGCAAAAATACCTTTCCTCTGTTTTGTACTCAACCCATCATTGCTCCTGATGCAATTGTTTATCTCGTTGCACCATTCCCCCTGGGAATAGCTCTCCTTCTAAGCAAAGGTATTCTATGGGGTATAAGGAAAGCTGACCAATTATTCCACTCCAAAGCCACAGAAGCAGTTCCGTCCCCAGAACCAACCACCCTTTCAAACAAGCGGTGCCCCTCAAATAGCCCCGTTCCATTCCATGCTCACGACGCAACCATACAGAACTGCAAATACACTCTCCCTCCTCAAAAACTGCAGATTGATCTGCAAAGGGCTATCTAAGGGTCCTTAAAAATCAAAATAAACCAGTCTCCTAAAATAGTAACGTAAGGATATAAGTTGAACCCTGCTGGATCTGACTGGGTTACCGCAGCCGTTCTGGGTGGCTTCCAACAAATTAAAACATCAAACAGATAAACACATCAAATATTAAAAACTTCCCTATACAGGTATCCCGGTCCCAGGCCGTACTGGGATTTAAATACCAAATCTTGAAAGCTAAATTGAAGCCAGTATAACCCTTTGAAAAACGGGTGCAGCCAATTCCAGTTGCCACCATGCTCTGGACTAGCTAATGTTTCTGAACGCTTTTCAAAGGCAGTCTCTTGACATCAAGTCCCTTTAAAATTTTTCTGCCTTCAGAAATCGAAACAGATCTTTCCAGCAGCTTTTAACGGAATCCAGGCCCAAACTTAACAGGTGTGCAGCTTGGGCCAAACACATCCCACAATCTCAAAAGAACTCCCCCCACAAGTAATGGGGCATATGACGGCAGCAATCTCAAGCGTTGGAACGAACACTGGTGAAGTGTGTATGTGTGAATCTGCCAACAACTGTGCCAGTGGCAGCTCTCGACAATTTGCTTGTGCTAGCATGCAGGCAAAGTTTAAGGGGGGGGGGTCCCCTGATTCTCAGACCCCAATTCTCACAAATGGGAGGATAGGGTTGCCAGCTTCTCAGGGGAAGCAGAGCTCCCATGCCTTTAACTGCTCCACAACAAGCAGAGGTTAGGCAGGACAACAGACACACCATGACAGCAACCGCTTTGCTCGCTCAGTCCAAACCTGCCATGCAGTTTTCAAAGACCTGGGAGTTCTGCGGGTGAACAAACCTGGCAGCCCTACTCACAAGGCAGAGGCTAAATTACCCCTGCCAGAACTCGAACCCGGCCTTATTAGATGCCGAGGGGGCAAAGTCTAGCCCTGCAATCTGCTCTGAGCAAAGGAATGAAAAGCAGAGTGTCAGATGAGCAAGGAGACATCGTGCAAAGCCACTTACTCAAGAGGAGGTGCAAACTCCCCAAACACATTTGCTGCAAACAGCACCTCTGGGTGCAAAAAGGAGGCGGGTGAGATTTTCTGCAGGAAAAGCAGCAGATCAGGGCAGACAGCCCTGGCGACGGCTTGTATTTATTATTACATTTTTAAAAAGTATTCCCCCCACGAAAGGGCTGCTGGAAGAAGCTTACAGATGTCAAAGCAACATGATCCTGGTACTCTAAAACTGAGATAGGAACACTTTTCCAGCTCAAGGGCCACTTCCCATTCTTAGCAACCTTCTGGGGGCCACATTCCAGCAGTGGGAGCTGCCAGAGAAAAAATGTGGGCAAGTAGCGGGTGCGAATTTGGCCACTGTACACTAGGTTTGTTGCTACACCTACACTCACCCCCAGCCCTCTGTCCTCTATCCAAGCAAGCAAGAGGCATTGCCATATTCCAGACAGGCAAAAGGATAACTCAGTCGGCAGAGCCTGAGACTCTTAATCTCAGGGCCACGGGTTCGAGCAAAAGATTCCTGCATTGCAGGGGGTTGGACTAGACAACCCTTGTGGTCCCTTCCGATTCCATGAATCGAGGAGGGTGCAAAGCATAGTTGGTAAAAGGGCTGCTGCTCAGGAGGGGGCGTATGACCTGGGGAAGAGTCCCCGGGGGCCAGACGGAGATATCTCGAGGGCCACTGTGTCTGAGATTTCCCCCTCTCCAAACCTATCGGTGGAGGGGCTTGGAAACAAACCGCAAAAATGCAATTCCAGTGGGAAAAGGAAGGGAAAGGGTCAGAGATTCCGGCTCAAATTCTAATGCAGCAGCAACAGAATGTCTGCTCTGCACCTGCGGACAGAAACCCACCTGTCTGAAGCCTCCTTCCTCAGCCAGCAAGGACAGAGCTGGCTTCTCAGCTTGTCTGCCCAGCCTGGGCAGGTCCTGCCTTATTCAAAAGAGGGGAGTTTCAGGTTACCCTGCAAAAGGAGGTGGGCGGGAAGCAAAGTTTCCTACTTTTCTTTTTTTTAAAGGAGTCCTTTTTAAAACCAGGAATTCCTCAGGTCCTTTACCTCCAGGCTCCAGGAGAGGCTGGCTCCCGTGCTCCCTGCGGATCCTGGCCCTCGCTGGGCTCTAAGCTGCTTCCTCGCCTGCAGGGACTTCTGGAGAAAAAACTAAAATTAATACCTGCCGCAAACAAACCCATCACCTGTTGCCAACCTTTGTTCCCTCCGATTGGCCGATACCAGGAAGCGCTCGCCTGCCAAGTTCCATTAACTCTTCCCAGGCGAGACGGCAACTTGCCCTGACCTACCTTAGTAAACTTTAGGAACAGAATCGTAGAATTATGGAGCTGCGAGGGACCACGAGGGTCATCTAGTCCAACCCCTTGCAATTATTATTTTTTGTCCAACGTTGGTTCTCGAACCCACAACTCTGAGATTAAGAGTCGCAGGCTCTACCAACTTTGAGAACAGCAAAAGCAGCTGGGAAGAAAGAAGAGGCGTTCGGGGATATTTTTTTTAAAAAAAATAATTGTATAATTATTGTGTGTCCTTGTTTTTCAGTTTGATCCTTTGATGTGGTTTTGTACGTTTTGTTGTATTTTATGCATGACTTTCCATTATTTTTATTGATTATCGTTCAGTAATTCTTTATTGTAATGATTAAGTGTAAACGGTTTAATTATTATTTGGTGATATTTAACTTTGCTGCTTACTATTAGACTCTAATCAGCTATTGAATATTGCTTTATTTGATATAAACTGTTTGTTTTTATTATGACTTTTTGTATTGGATCAGATTGTGTGATCTTTGCTGTCCATTTTGTTATTTCTTCAGCTTGCAAACCGCCTTGTGTACAATAATATAGAAAGGAGTTATACAAATTAAAAGTGAAATGAAATGAAAACTGCTTAAACTGAGGTCGGTGAGAACAGAGGCAAACCTCCCAGATTTTATTTTTCTTTCTTTCTTTTGGCTGGAATAGCTCGTTTGGTAGAGCACAAGACTCTTCATTTTCCAGGGTCGTGGGTTTGAGCCACGAGCCTGGTGAAAATTTTTGCATTGCTGGGTGTTGGACTAGATGACCCCAATAAACACATTTTGTTTTTTTGTTCTCAGCTCTAAGACACAAAGAAAAGCAATGTCAAACCTAGACAGCATCTTAAAGCAGAGACATCGCCTTGCCAACAAAGGTCCGTATAGTTAAAGCTCTGGTTTTCCCAGTAGTGATGCATGGAAGTGAGAGCTGGACCATAAAGAAGGCTGATCGCTGAAGAATGGATGCTTTTGAATTCTGGTGCTGGAGGAGACTCTTGAGAGTCCCATGGACTGCAAGAAGATCAAACCTCTCCATTCCTAAGGAAATCAGCCCTGAGTGCTCACTGGAAGGACAGACCGTGAAGCTGAGGCTCCAAGACTTTGGCCACCTCATGAGAAGAGAAGACTCCCAGGAAAAGACCCTGATGTTGGGAAAGATGGAGGGCACAAGGAGAAGGGGATGACAGAGGACGAGATGGTGGGACAGTGTTCTTGAAGCTACAAACATGAGTCTGACCAAACTGCGGGAGGCAGTGAAATACAGGAATGCCTGGCGTGCTCTGGTCCATGGGGTCACGAAGAGTCGGACACGACTAAACGACTAAACAACAACAACAAAACTTGGGCACACAGCACTCAATGCAAGAAGCAACTGGCTTTCTCCTTTCGGAAAGGGCTTTCCTGCACTGGGGATACTAGCTGACCTATTAAACTTGGGCAGGAGGCAATCTTTTGATCACCTGCGGAAACTAGGTCAATGTTGGCCTCCGCCGGCAGCCCGCAGTTAACCGAAAGGTACCTGCTGGAGAACTCGAGTCTCGAGGCTTAATTTTGTACCAGAGCGCCAGAGTCCATTTTAAGACTCCCCACAGGACGAGCGTTTCAGCACAAGCCCATTTTCCCGCCGTTTGGAAACAGAACACCTTGTGCCCCTTTACACACCGCATACGTTTTCGGCAAGTGTGCAACCATTCGGAAAGCCTGCGGCGGTCAACATGCGCGGGTGCACTTTTCGAATACAGATCCCTAGGCTGTGAATAATTTAATGCTGCAGGTTCAGACCATGTGAAATTGCAGGCATTTGCAGAGGGAGGTGGGAACCAAAACAGCCTGCTTTCAAATTTCCTTGCAAAAGCACGTTGCTCTGAACTCTGACAGTCCAGGAAAAATGTAGAATCATAGATTTGTAGAGTTGGAAGGGAACCCCAAGGGTCATCTAGTCCAACCCCTTGCAGTGCAGGAATCTTGCCCACAGCCATCCCTGGGTGGATTTGAACCACCTTCTGGGTAACAGCCAGATGCACGGACCCATGGTGCCAAACGTCTGCTAAAAACGCAGAAATAAAGGCATCCACTATCAGTCATCAATCATGCAGTGCTGGGAGGCACCAGCTGAGGAAACCCAAAGGGAAGAAGGCTCAGAGCCCAGGGATTGGTGGTGGGGTGACAACGAGCGGTCAGAGGGAGAAGAGGCGGAAGACTGGGAAGAGGAGGTGTCGGAAGCTGAAGAGGCAACAGGGCTTAGTGAGCGGGGAGAGTCTGCAGCAGAGAGCAGTGCAGAAGCAGAAGCAGGAGAGGAAGGGGCCCAAGAGGCAGAGATGAGCCAGGCTGCTGCAGAAGCCAGGTGGTCTCTGTTAGCATTTCACTCCTCCATTGCTGGATGTGTGATTGTTACATCACATGTCTGTGCTTACAGTGGTACCTCGGGTTACATACGTTTCAGGTTACAGACTACGCTAACCCAGAAATAGTACCTCGGGTTAAGAACTTTGCTTCAGGATAAGACAGAAATCGTGCTCCAGTGGCACGGTGGCAGCAGGAGGCCCTATTAGCTAAAGTGGTGCTTCAGGTTAAGAACAGTTTCAGGTTAAGAACGGACCTCCAGAACGAATTAAGTTCATAACCCAAGGTACCACTTTAGTTTCTAGGCTTGGAAAGTCTGAGAACGGAAGTCAGTCTTATCTCTTCTGCTGTACTGTACTTTTGTATTCTCTTTCTCTCTCTCTCTCTCTCTCTCTCTCTCTCTCTCTCTCTCTCTCTCTTGGAGAAGTGAGAGAACGCCATGGTTGCTTTGTCCTTTTTATACTGCTTAATAAATATACAGTAGTACCTCAGGTTAAGTACTTAATTCATTCCGAAGGTCTGAAGAAAGGTTGCATTGCAACATGTATATTGGGAGAAATTCACTGGTGAATGTCTTTTTTTAAAATAAAAATAAAAATCTACAGTGATGTGGAAATGTGGAGAACTAAATTTAAGACTAGAAAAATGTGAAACATAGAAACCAAAACTGACAGAGTCACCGAGCCCTGGCGTCAATCTAACCCAGGGGTAGTCAACCTTTTTATACCTACCACCCACTAATGCATCTTTCTTGATGGTAAAATTTCCTTACTGTCCACCTGTGCTCGACGGAAGGAGGATTCAACTTGTGCCGTAGAACCCCCGACTGCCCCCTAGGATCCTGAAACGCCCACTAGTAGGCGGTAGGGAGCAAGTTGACGACCCCTGATCTAACCATTAACACGTTCGATGTTGCAACCCTATTCCTGGCTTTGGCCTTCGTTTTTGCACAAGGGATGGAACTCATGCACACTGACGGCTTTCCAACGGTGTCCAGAGAAACTCCGGCATCCCTAAGAAGCTTGCAGCTCCCTGGTGAGATGATCAGTATCAGGAGATAAGCTTCCTTGCGAGAGCACTTGCCCTCTCCTGCTGATTTTCCCTTGCAGGGTGCCAATGTAGGGCAGAGTCGATTACGGTCATCTAAGGGTAGGGATGAGCAGGAGATCTGACTGCGTTTGCAATCACAGAAGCAACACACACACGGAAACCTAGCTAGGTCCTTCAAAATTCGCACTTCTCCAAAATTTGCAGTGCAGTTCTGGAAAACAGCGACAAGCCTAGAAGGAGCTCATTGTATAAAAGAAGTTTCATATAAGAATGGAGGGCTTGTATGTCCAGACTTCCAAACGACCCAACCGATTTCCGAAACATCCTGCAACCTGAAGTCAGGGGAGCGAACGTAGTAACGACACCTTGGAGCTGTCCAAGCTTCTTTGCTCTTTTCAACTGAGCAAATTTCATTTTAAAAATTAAAATTCTGCAGGCACCATACACTCAACACTACAAGTTCACGAGCTACAGAGCAACTGGATTTATCTCCTTGTATGTTTTGTGCTTTTCTTCTGCTTAAAAAAAGAAGTCATCAGTGACTTAAAGTCACGGGTGGGGGGGAGGCATGTAAAACGTAGAAGTTTTGCTGTTACTACCAATGTAAAATAATGCAGAAAGACACTCCACAAAACATCATAGAGTTACCAGATTTTTTCCAATAAATCCGGGGACACTTTAAAAAATAAATAAAATTGGTATTTTTTTTAAAAAAAGAGGGAAAAAAGTTATTTTAAAAAATTAAGAAAAAAAGTCAACACCACAGATCAAAGTTTGCTTTAAAACTGAGCTTTGGTTAATTTAAAAACAACACACACCCCCACCATGTTGTTGTTGTTTAGTTGTTTAGTCGTGTCCAACTCTTCGTGACCCCATGGACCAGAGCACGCCAGGCACTCCTGTCCTCCACAGCCTCCCGCAGTTTGTTCAAACTCATGCTGGTCCAACCATCTCGTCCTCTGCCGTCCCCTTCTCCTTGTGCCCTCCATCTTTCCCAACACCAGGGTCTTTTCCTGGGAGTCTTCTCTTCTCATGAGGTGGCCAAAGTCTTGGAGCCTCAGCTTCAGGATCTGTCCTTCCAGTGAGCACTCAGGGCTGATTTCCTTCAGAATGGAGAGGTTTGATCTTCTTGCAGTCCATGGGACTCTCAAGAGTCTCCTCCAGCACCAGAATTCAAAAGCATCCATTCTTCGGCGATCAGCTTTCTTTATGGTCCAGCTCTCACTTCCATGCATCACCATGCAATGTATTAAATCCAGCAGAAGAAACGCGCAGGCACATTCGAAAGAATTCAAGTGCGGCTGACGTGCCCCAAAGAGGAAAGGCACATAAAGGGGAAGGGATGAGAATGAGGATCGGGATGCCAAGTGCAGGGCGCTGCTCCTCTCTAGAAGCCCCGGTGCAAACACACAGAGCAGGACGCATCGAAAGCGAGGTGTGGGGAATCGGCTGAAAAGCCACCGCAGAACAATGGGCAATAAACGCGAATGGAGCTCCACTTTCCTTCAGCGAAGCACAGGCCCACAACCAAGCGCCAACAAAACAAGATGCACACCCGGCGGCACACACGCCAAGCACAGCGGATTTCCCTGCTGCTTGTTGCGTTTCTCTGCCACCAGTCCCCTTGCTCAGTGTGCCTGCTTGCAGCAAGGTGCTGCGGCGGATAGCAAGGAATTAGTAGGCGGACACGATCCTTTCCCCTTCCGTTGCTCAGCGCCGGCCGCAGCAGCGTCACCTCGCAGCAAGCAGACGTGCCGAGCAAGGGGACTGGTGACAGACAAACTTAATAAAGAGCAAGGAAAGTCCCAGCCCTCACGGCAAGCAGAGGGGAAAGGATCATGTCCTTCCTGCTAATTCCTTCCTAGCTGGACTGCACGCAGGCTCCAGCCCACCTGGCTCAGTTTCCGGCGGCTAGGAGTGCAGCCGATAGCAACCGCCTCCTCTCCGTGCTCCAGTGCTGCTGCGTCCAGAAAAGCGTGCCAGGGATGCACAGGCAGCCGGAAAATGTGCAAGTGGGAGATGGGGGGGCTGGCTTGGGGGGAGGGAGAGAACTTTTGCCTTCCTTTCCTCCCCCCATTAAACTCCCCTCTCCTGCATCCAGTTCGCCTATGGTTACCAGATTTTTTTTTCAATGAAGCCTGGCTCCAGGCTGCTGAGACTGCCGCTGCCACGTTTCCCGGGGACATTTAATAAAATCTGGGGACATTCCGGGGACGGAATTTGTCCGGGGACATATTTGCAAATCCGGGTACTTTCCCCGGGGATGTCTGGTAACCCTATCATAGCCTGCTAGTTAACATAACAAGGAAAGGTCCGTTCCGATTACCCCATAGCTGTCAACTTACAGATTCGAAAATAAGGGACCAGCATCCTCGAAAATAAGGGATCAGCAGCCAAAATAAGGGATCAACAATTACTTTGATAAAATACATATTTTGTTGCGTGCAAATGGCTTTAGATACCTATTAGGTCCATAAATTACCATATAGCATATATTCAACACAAAAGAACAGCAACAATTTTTTGTTGACAAAGGACAGCTGGACATAGAAAGGGTCCCATTAACTTCAGTAGCTTATTTAAGGGACATCATCAATAAGGGACAGCAGCGGGACATGGTGCTGGGATAAGGGACTGTCCCGCCAAATAACAGCTATGGATTACCCTCCAGACTCTGGTCTGAGGGACCTAAAACAAGTTGAAGACTCACATTCTCCTCTTCCCACCTGTGTATAACTTCCATATTTTCCCACAATCATAATTTCAATGGTCTCCCAACCTTGCAAAAAAGAAATAAGGAGGGGTGGTTGGGAACCAGGGCGGAACCAAACACACAGAAAGCCCCCGATAATAATAATAATAATAATAATTTATTATTTGTACCCCGCCCATCTGGCTGGGTTTCCCCAGCCACTCTGGGCGGCTTCCAACAGAGATGAAAAATACATCATCACATCGGATGTTTCCCTCCTGCTTGATGCTCTGCATCAGGAAAAGCCCGGTGAGAATGCAAGATTTCCGGCGCTGTCGCACAACTCTCGGAACTGGGTGCGCACCATGTAGCGCTTATGGATTTTGCATGCTGAGTTTGCCAGCCAACAGGGGCGCGAGCAGAGAGGCAGGGAATGCCTTGCTATTCCTTGACCTGGCTGAGATGGATTAAGGGCAATTGAAATATGGCCAGTAATGCAAAATGCATGATATGCGAGAAAGAGAGAGAGAGAGAGAGAGAGCGCGCGCGCGTGAGCATCAGTGTCACAAAGCCATCTCCAGAAGATAAGGAAGAACACAAGAGCTCAAAAAGACACCAGAAGCAAAGAGGGATCATAGGTAGCAAGCAATGGGGAAAACCATTCATTTCCGGTTGATCCCAGACTCTGAACACTTCTGTGTTTATTGAGCGTCCATTCCAATTTGCTTCCAGGGAGGTACTAATAATAATAATTTATTTATACCCCGCCCATCTGGCTGGGCTTCCCCAGCCACTCTGGGTGGCCCCCAACAAAATATCAAAACACAGTAATGCATCAAACATTAAAAGCTTCCCTAAACAAGGCTGCCTTCAGATGTCTTTTAAAAGTCTGGTAGTTGTTGTTCTCTTTGACATCTAATAGTAATAAATAGACATTGCATCAAAAGTGCAGGAATCCTGCGCACAGCCGTCCCTGGGTGGGTTCGAACCACCAACCTTCAGGATTGCAGCCAGATGCACTGACCCATTGTGCCAAGTGCCTGCTAAATGCACAAAAGCAAAGGCACTGACTGCCAGCGACCGCTGCGTTCGCTCCGTCAATGTCATGGATTGGCTGGCTGCAGAGGCAACAGCTGGGGGGGGGGGGGCACCAAGGGAAGAAGGCTCCGAGTCAGGGAACTAGTGGTGGGATGACAATGAGTGGTCAGAGTGAGCAGACTGGGAAGAGCAGGTGTTGGTAGCGGAAGAGGCAACAGGCTTGAGTGAGCAGGAGGAGTCCGTGGCAGAGAGAAGACCAGACCCAGAGGCAGAAGCAGAGGCTGGAGAGGAAGGGGGCCAAGAGGCAGAGATCAGGTACGCTTCTGAAGAAGCCAGGGGGTCTCCCCCTCCTGCTGTGACAAGCTCCTCTCCCCCCCAGTCTTCCAGAACATGGATAGGAATGAAGAGGCTGTAGCAAAGAGAGACAAGACATAGGAGCCTTGTGATGCTGGGGAAGTACCTGGAGGAAAAGTCTTAGAGAGAGGTGGGAATGAGGGGGAACTTCAGTCCTTGCAACTGCCTCCTTGGGGCAAGACCCACTGGGAAGAATTGCTGTGATCGCTAGGCCTGTGCTGTTTGGGTTTCTTTGAACAAAGAGCTAACTTCATGAAGAGAATCTTTTTATATGCAACAGCTGCCGCAAGGCTATTGATTGCAAAAAAATTGGAAATCCGAACATTGAAAGATTGGCAACATAAATTTTCTGAAATGATTGAATTAGCAAAAATGATGGCAACAATTAGAATGCAATCTAAACAAAATCTCAAACAGGAATGGAAATGTGTAGAAGAATACATGACCAAAAGATGCTCCAACAAGAATTTATTTATATGTATAGACTGATTTCACAAAGTTAAGTTAAGCTAAGCAGATATATAAGATGTTTAATTATTAAGATACAAAATTACAATCTCATAATAAAGTTACAAAATAATAACAAGAAAGTCACGTACGGGTGGAGTGAAGACACAGGGCAAGAAATAGGAAATGGATAAATGTTGGTACATAATAAAATGTTAAAATGTGAATTTACGAATATAATGTATATGTATCATTATGTAAAGATTTCATATATGTATTGCAACATTAATAAAGAAATAAGAACAAAACAAAAAAAACCACAGAGTTAACTTCAATGGCACTGTTTTATTGCTGACTTGCCCCTGACTCTGGCACTCAAGCTTTTTGCACCTCTGCCCTGATCAGAAGGGATGGCAGACTGGGTAGGCAGTCCCAGAAGAAGTTGAGCATGCTCAAGGGACCATGTTCAATATAGGAGAGGCTGCCCCAGTAGAAACAGAACTGAGCAGGAGGAGCGAACGGTCTCTTGCGCATTGCTCAGGGATTATTTGCTGAGATCTGTCACGGGCATCACAGGAGGTGATGAACGATTTGCAGGAGCCCACGGGCATTGGGTTGGCAATCCCTGGCCTAGAGAGACTGGCAGCAGATCTTTTGGGTTTAAGAAAATGTAACTGGGCATTGTGCTGGATCCCAAATAGCTTGCAGCGTCAACTCTGAATATATCCTTTGTCCGATTTAGAAAGGTCCACCCCCAGGTTCTCCCTGGTATATCACGACCTCTTTCCTAACAGCCAAAATCCAGCCGTTCTTAGTCACTATTCCTGGGCGAGATCATCCGTGACTTCAAAAGAAGGACCTCTGCAAACGGAGAATCTTCATAAAAAGAAAGGCACCAGAAGCAAAGATTTTGTGTCGACAAAGAAGGTGAAGTAATATGGGCAAGATGGGTTTTTGTTTTCAGTTTTTCATCTCGGCAACAGATTACATAACATTCTCAGAACACACACTTGACTATTCTACAGCTGGTATCTCCAGAGGAACAATCGGGAACAACAACAACAAAAAGTTATAAAATTCTCTCTGAAGTGTATGATACAGTCCTCATTACTTCTTTAAAATAAAAAATCCTCAGGGGCAGAAATAATGGGTTTTTTTACTTTTGTGGGGAAATTTTCCAGGATAACCACTTCTGTCCTTGCAGGATTTGCCATCCTAAAATATTCACTGCGCCGAAATGGTCAGGCCAAAGGGAGGGAGAGGAGCTGCTTCCTTTGAAACCCGGGAAATTTAAGGGACATCATCAATAAGGGACAGCAGCGGAACACGGCGCTGGGATAAGGGTGTTTCCCGCCAAATAAGGGACGGTTGACAGCTATGCTCCGGAGGTCTTGAGGTACGCCCCACCCCTATGGGCAGCTTGCCCCGCCCCTGGGCGCGCCACCCCAGGCACCTGAGTGGCTTCCTCGGCCGCTGTTTGGTTGGCATTGTTCTGTCTCGGGAGACAACAGAGGAGTGTGCCTTTGGGGGTGAAGCCAAACGGTTGGAACTTGCAGCGCCTGCTGTGGTTGTAGAAAACGATACAGGAAAGACATGTTTTGTTGCAGCTGGGGCAGACGAAGGCAACCGGTTGTGCTTCTGCAGATGCACCACAGCTTTTCACCTCTCTGCGCTCCTTCCTCCCTCTGGTCACTGCTATGGATGCAATGGAGGCCCCCCAATGGAGGCAGCAGGATGAGACGGGCAGCAGAGTGGTTTGGCAAAGCAACCCCATTTTCTTTAAACTGAAATTGCTTGCTTCCTTTTCTATGGAATCAAGTTTTATCCCTCCTGCCCCCGCCCCCCTAGCATCCTTTTCTGAGGATGCATTGAGCATCCTGGCAAGAAAATAAATACAGAAATAGAAAAGGAGGAGGCAGCTGACATTCTAAGCTGCCTCCTGAGGAGTCCACAACTCCTCGAGCCGCTGTGTAAATAATTTTTCGCTGGAGCTGTCTGGTAGACACTGAGATCATATTCCCAGCGCTCCAGAATCACTTTGCAAGAGACTTTTAAACCTCCAGCTAGCTGCCATTTCAGAAGCGTGTAGGAGGTGAAGCCGGAACGCGCGATATAAAATGCCGACAGCCTCCGCCGAGGGGCAAACTCTCCTCCGATGGCAGGTTCAAAATGCACAAGCCTTTCCTCACTCTCTTTCATGCAAGGATTGGCCAATCCCAGTTTCTTGGCACGCCAGAAATTCAGATATATAAGCTAACCGCCCAATGGCACCTTAAACCTTGGTTATGTTCACCACAACGGAATGTCTGGCCGCCATAATTTTTGCCATGGAGTTTATTATACTTATAATTACTTTTCACTTCTATACCGCTTTATATTTTAAAGAAAAAAGATCTCAAAGCGGTTTGTAGCACATTAAAACATCAAACCAAACAAATCCAGACTAAAATGAATTCAAGCTTCAAGGAAAATATTTCAGATCCTTCTCTGACATTTTGCTTTCCCCATATTTATCTACCTACTGAGTTTTTAGAGTTGCCCCATAGCAGAAATACTGGCAGAAGGCAGAGTGGTGTAGTGGTTAGTATGTCAGACTAGGGCCTGTGAGATCAGGGTTCAAATTCCCACTCAGTCATGTAGCTCATGGGGTGACCTGGGAATCTGTCACACCCTTTTCACCTACAAACAGACAAAACCGGTCCAAGTCTAAAACAACAGGCGGTGGATATAGGACATAATATTGATTTAGCTGTATGGGAGAGATTTTTAATTCACAGCATGCTATGCGATAAAAGTCAACTATATGAAAATGTCATGTAGATGGTATTTGGCTCCTAGTAAATTAGCAAAAATGTTTTAGTCGAAATCTGATACCTGTCGGAAATGTAAAGAGAAAGAAGGTACCTTTCTCCACATATGGTGGTCATGCAAGATGGTAAAAGCTTTCTGGGAAATGATATATAATGAATTGGAAAAATGCTAAAGATAACTTATGTCTAAAAACCAGAAAAATTTCTTTTAGGAATAATTGTTGTAGAGGTACCCAAGGAAGATAAAAATTGACTTATGTTTGCTACCACAGCAGCTCGAATGATAAATTCCCAAAGCTGGAAAGAAGAAACAGTTCCAACAAAAGAAGATTTAAATTGATGGAATATGCAGAAATGGCGAAACTTATCGGCAGAATAAGAAATCAAGATGAGAGACTCTTTATGACTGAGTGGAGAAAATTTATTATTTGAAGACATATTGTAGACAACTTAAAATGTTAGTAGGGTTGAAATAAACCGGCACAGTAACATAACTAAAAGAGAATGTAACAGAAAGTTTAAAAATAGATTTAAATTGTATATGAAGTAATAAAACGATATAAAATAAGTAACCGCAGAAAGGAGCGGAGGGAAGTTGAAGAAAATGCGGACTGATGTAAAGATTGTTTCCTTGTTATTCGGCAAATATGCGTAATATGAAAAATGAAATTCAAATTAAAAAACAAAACGAAAAGGAAAACAGTTCTAAACAGAAGGATTTTTCACGATTTTGAATGTTCACCAGTGGAAATATTAAAGGGTATTGGGAAACAGGAGAGGGGAAGGGAAGAGGACCCACCAAACAATTGCAAAAAAGAAATTGTTTTGGCAAAGCATTAGTGACCCCACTGCACTTCCTGGCAGCTATTTCCAGCTTAAACCCGGCTTCAATTCTCACACAGAAAGCTTCAGAGGCTCAGCAGCCCATCATCCCCAAACAAACAAACAAACAAACGCTAAAAAATGCTGTCCTTAAATGCTCTGCAGGAGATCATTGGAGAAGCTCCCATTTCGGTTTTCAATTGGTGGGGGGAGGAGAGGGAGGAAAAGCCGCTTTTGCAATAATAATAATAGTACATCCTTTTTTATCCCAACATGATACCAGCAAGCAAGACCCTCCACTTCCGTTACTCTCGTTTTCTCATGTTTCTCATGTGTTCACATTCACCTAGATCAGGCGGGGGTAGACTTTCTCATTTATTTCCCGGTAAATTTTATCAGTCTTAAAGATATAGATAGATCTTGATGTCGAGAAGCAGTTTACAACGTAAAAAAGAACAACCCATAAAACCACAAATAAAAGTAAAAATGCATTCCGCCAATAGAAATCCAGGATCAAAAGAAACTGAACTTTTCTTGGGCTTCCGTTTGTTTGTTTTAAACGCTGCCAAGTCCCTTCAAAGACCCCTGGTGCTTAGAGAGGTGCGACTTGTACGATTGTACAGACTAAATGAAATATACTCAGAGTCGAGTGTGGCTTTCATGCTCTTTATTCAGCTCATAGTGGTGAGGAGGAATGCCAGTTCCCCCAAAATGTCTGCCTTATATACATTATTTACACAATGGTCCCCACGTGATTGGCTAATTCCGGGATTCTCCTGTGGCCAATCAGGTTACGGATTCACTTCCACCTGGAGTTGGATTGGGTGGCTCCTGCGATCCAATCAGACTGCTGCATTCTGGATCCTATTGTTCTGGGACCAATCAGACTGCTGCATTTTGGATCCTATTCAACTTAGTAAAGGTAAAGGTAAAGGTACCCCTGCCCGTACGGGCCAGTCTTGACAGACTCTGGGGTTGTGCGCCCATCTCACTTAAGAGGCCAGGGGCCAGCGCTGTCCGGAGACACTTCCGGGTCACGTGGCCAGCGTGACATCGCTGCTCTGGCGAGCCAGAGCCGCACACGGAAACGCCGTTTACCTTCCCGCTGGTAAGCGGTCCCTATTTATCTACTTGCACCCGGAGGTGCTTTCGAACTGCTAGGTTGGCAGGCGCTGGGACCGAGCAGCGGGAGCGCACCCCGCCGCAGGGATTCGAACCGCCGACCTTTCGATCGGCAAGTCCTAGGCGCTGAGGCTTTAACCCACAGCGCCACTTACACTAAATATATGCTCAGTAAGTACCCTTCACTCCAACCTAGCTTTCCTGGTACTGTACAGTGGAACCTCTGTTTTCAAATATAATCTGTTCCGGAAGACCGTTCGACTTCCGAAACATTCGAAAACCGAGGCTCTGTTGTAAACAAAAATTGCCCTTTTCCCTTATGGGGTATCCAAGAGCCCATATAGAGTCCTTACATAGGTTCCCTGTTGATAGGAGAAAATAACAGAGGCTAACCAGAGAATATTGAGAAGCAAAGCAGCTAGTAAGCTTGATCTTTTATTGATCTGTTGCAACCGGGTGCTCCCCTCACACGCAGGAGAGAGGAGGAACCCCAAAAATGACACGCAAGGCCTTATAAAGACTTTTGAAATTCCCCTGCTGTAGATCAAGACCACCCCCAGAAACATCATGCATACATCACAGAAGGGGTGTAACCTAAGACCACCCCTCAGATACATCATACCTACATCACAGAAAAGGCGGTCTAAAACAGAAATTTGAATATTGTTTTTTCTCCTGTTGTTTATCTCCTGTCTGGCAGGTTACTTGATTGGATTGCCTGGGGAGCCTGGCTAGTCTTTTGTAATGATAAATACTTAGTTCCTGGGCCATGTCACCGGTTCACACCCTATTCATATCTTAAATGTGCCCTTAAGACAGGATTTGTGAGGAAAGAGACAATGGGAGGTTTCCCACTTTGACCTTGCAGAGAAAACATTTGCTCAGTTTAGGAATCAAAATGGTTCCAGGTGAGTCTTCCTGTGCTGATCTATGTATGTGCGGTTATGAACATCACCATATATCATAAGACTTCACAGCGCAAAGACCGGTCTGCCAATTCAATAGAGAAAATTTCATTCGGCTTCCGAGGTGCATTTGAAAACGGAAGCATTTACTTCCAGGTTTTCAGCGTCCAAAAACCAAAACGTTCCGCAACGGAGACGTCCAAAAACCGAGGTACCACTGTAACAAATTTAGAATAATGAATGTGGCCCTATATACGGTTGTTTTCCTTCTTTTCAGGGCAACGTTCAGCGCTGCACTTCTGTTTCTTGCGAGAGACGAAACCTCTTCTCCCCTCACCTGCAGGCCTAGGCACACTCTCAAAATTTGCTCCAGGAGATTAGGGAAAACCTCTGGGGCAGATTTTGGGGGAACACAAAATTGCGGGGGGAGGGAGAGGAAATCCCACTTTGCAAGCCGAAATCTGCTTCTTGCAGACTTGCATGCAAGCTGCACATGTTTAAATGTCGTCTTTATTCCACCGTGGTACCCAAAGGGGCATAAATGTGGTTTGCAGGCAGCCGGATCCAGAACTGCGTAGCTTCAGAAAGGGGCTCCAGACCATAAAACTGCTGCCACCTTTGCTTTCAAAAACTCCCCTGATATTATGAGGGCCTAGAGAGGACTTCCCTAAGCGTTTTCTCGTTAGCAGCAACCCAGAGGGGGAAAGAGGGGCTGCCAGCCTTCCCCCTTCTTCCATTCAGTCACATGAGTCACCGGCCACCTGAGATTTGCTTGAACTTTCTGTCATCGCAGGGTAATTCGTTCCAAATTGCTACCATCAGCTAATGAGCAAACAAGATCAACTCAAATGAAGTGTCTCTGTCAACAGACAGGGCAGCCCTGATGGAGCCGCTCAGAACTAAAAAAAAAAAACCCCGAGAAAGTCAAAATCTTGAGCTAGAGCAAGCTCTCGGCTCAGGGATGGAACGGGGTCCACGTGCGAATCCTGGCTCTCGCAAGGTGGCTTCAGACAAAGCGCTGTTCCCTAAGCAGCGTAAAAATATAAATGGACAGAGCAGAAGATTTCTGGAATCGGGTGTTTTTTTTAGGGAAGATGTATAGTAATTCAGTAAGCCCACAATTTATGCTTTGGGTGAGTGGAAGTTCTGTCCGATCATAGGTAGTTTGTCCACCTTTGGTCCCCAACCTGCACTCTGCTCTCACCTGTGGCCCCTAGAAACTGTCAGCATGCCACTGTCTGGAAAATAGTTTCGGTCGGCCGGCTAAACCAGGTGAGGGTAGCCAATGGGTCTCAAACCTCCAGTGAGTTAGGGGCTTCCTCAACGTGTGAAGACAGGCTCTGGTGGATAGAGCACATGAGACCAGGAGTGGGCCCAATGGTCAAGAAAGCGGTTTCTGAACGTGATATAGAGTGAAGCGAGGGGCAGATGAGGCTTGTACATCTGGGAAGGTAGCCCAGCTAGAAGAAGAAAAACTCTGGTCCTCTACCTCCACTGTCTTGCAGGGTATCTTCAGGAGAAGAA
Organism: Podarcis gaigeae; assembly: GCF_964106915.1. NCBI lineage: Eukaryota > Metazoa > Chordata > Lepidosauria > Squamata > Lacertidae > Podarcis > Podarcis gaigeae. Next base: position 74,684,600 of record NC_139685.1, read on the forward strand.
AAGACTAAGGAGTAAACAGCCTCGGCCCAGTATACCTGAAGGAGCGCCTCCACCATCATCGTTCAGCCCAGACACTGAGGTCCAGCACCGAGGGCTTTTTGGTGGTTCCCTCATTGTGAGAAGTGAGGTTACAGGGAACCAGACAGAGGGCCTTCTCAGTGGTGGTGCCCTCCCTGTGGAACGCCCTCCCATCAGATTTCAAGGAAATAAACAACTATCTGACTTTTAGAAGACATCTGAAGACAGCCTGGTTTAGGGAGGTTTTTTAATGTTTGATGTTTTATCACATTATTATTATTATTATCATCATCATCATCATCATCATCATCATCATTATTATTCTGTTGGGAGCCACCCAGAGTGGCTGGGGAAAGCCAGCCAGATGGGCAAGTTATGTATGTATGTATGTATGTATGTATGTATGTAAAGGTAAAGGGACTCCTGACTGTTAGGTCCAGTTGTGGCCGACTCTGGGGTTGTGGCACTCATCTCGCTTTACTGGCCGAGGGAGCCGGTGTACAGCTTCCGGGTCATGTAGCCAGCATGACTAAGCCACTTCTGGCGAACCAGAGCAGCGCACGGAAACACTGTCTACCTTCCCGCCGGAGTGGTACCTATTTATCTAATTGCACTGGAGTGCTTTCGAACTGCTAGGTGGGCAGGAGCAGGGACCGAGCAACGGGAGCTCACCCCGCTGCGGAGATTCAAACCGCTGACCTTCTGATCGGCAAGCCCTAGGCTCAGTGGTTTAACCCACAGCGCCACCCGCATCCCTATGTATGCATGTACGTATGTATGTATAAATAAGTAAATAAGTAAATAAATAAATAAATAACCCTACACAAATCCAGAGTGGAGTCCCTAAGACTCCTTGTACGCCTCTACCTGGCAACTTCTACGGCCAAGCTGGTGCCGAACATCTTGCTCTTCTCTCCTTTGGATCACATCAATGAGGCTGATTTTGGGGGGTGGGATCTTCTAAGCAGTTGGCCCCTTATCTCTCTCGCCCTGACCTAGCCACAGTGATCCACGCGACGGTCACCTCCAGACTGGATTATTGTAACTCGCTCTATGTGGGGCTGCCCTTGAGACTGACCCAGAAACTCCAGCGGGTGCAGAATGCCGCGGCGAGACTCCTTACGGGGTCTTCGCTGCGAGATCACATTCATCCGGTGCTATACCAGCTGCACTGGCTCCCGGTGGAGTACAGGATCCGGTTTAAGGTGCTGGTTTTAACCTTTAAAGCCCTATACGGCCTAGGACCCTCGTACCTACGGGACCGCCTCTCCTGGTATGCCCCACAGAGAAACCTACGGTCTGCAAATAATAACATCCTCAAGGTCCCAGGCCTCAGAGAGGTTAGGCTGGCCTCAACTAGAGCCAGGGCCTTCTCGGCTGCGGCTCCAATCTGGTGGAACACTCTGTCACAAGAGACTAGGGCCCTGCGGGACCTGACATCTTTCCGCAGGGCCTGCAAGACAGAGTTGTTCCACCAGGCCTTTGGTCAGGGCGCAGCCTGACTCCCTCCTCTGGCAACCTGCATAGAATATTGCTTAATTGGTTGCCATTAATTTGATTTTAATTAATTTTTATAATGAATATTTTGAATGTGTGATTATTTGATTGTTTGATTATTTGATTATTGTTAGCCGCCCTGAGCCCGGCTTCGGCTGGGGAGGGCGGGATATAAATAAAATTTATTATTTTTATTATTATTATTATTATTATTATTATTATTATTATTATTATTATTCTGGGCAGCCCAGGACCTCCGTACACCCTGCCCAAGCTTGCGCCCCGAGGAGGTTATTTCAGTGCTGCTAACACAGCAAAAACAACCCAGGAGGCAGCAGTTACAAGTCCTCGGTTTCTGCAGCCACAGCGGGCGCTATGATTCTTCAGCAGTTTGGCTTCACCCCCAGAGGCATACTCCATTGTCTCTCAAAAACAACCTCAGAGTCATCATCATCATATTTATACCCCGCCCATCTAGCTGGGTTTCCCCAGCTACTCTGTGCGGCTTACAGCATGTCAAGGTAAAGGTAACGGGACCCCTGACCATTAGGTTCAGTCGTGGCCGACTCTGGGGTTGCGGCGCTCATCTCGCTTTATTGGCCGTGGGAGCCAGCGTACAGCTTCCGGGTCATGTGGCCACCATGACTAAGCCGCTTCTGGTGAACCAGAGCAGTGCACGGAAATGCCGTTTACCTTCCCGCCAGAGCAGTACCTATTTATCTACTTGCACTTTGAGGTGCTTTCGAACTGCTAGGTGGGCAGGAGCAGGGACTGAGCAATGGGAGCTCACCCTTCAGGGGGAGTCGAACCGCCGACCTTCTGATCGCCAAGCCCTAGGTTCTGTGGTTTAACCCACAGCGCCACCCGCGTCCCAACAGCATATCTACAAACATCATAAAAACATCAAGCATTAAAAACTTCCCAATACAGGGCTCCCTTCTGATGTCTTCTAAAAGTCAGATAGTTGTTTATCTCCTTGTCTGCCCTGTGGAATGCCCTAACATCACATGTCAAAGGAAATAAACAACTACCTGACTTTTAGAAGACATCTGAAGGCAGCCCTGTTTAGGGAAACTTTAAATGTTTGATGCATTATGGTATTTTAATATTTTGTTGGGAGCCACCCAGAGTGGCTGGGGAAACCCAGCCAGATGGGTACAAATGAATTATTATTATTATTATTATTATTATTATTATTATTATTATTATTATTATTATCTAGGAGACCCTGCCACCTTCTGAGGTAGGCCGACCCCCTGCCGAACAGCTCAGAAAGAGGGGTTTGAACCCCTCTTGCTAACAGTGACAACTCGTGGGCACCCCAAGGCTTTACTTTTCTCTCCTGATAGCCAAGGTCGGGTGCATGCAACCCCTTCCCATGTCCACAGAGCTGCAATGGAGGACGGCAAAGACCCCTCCCTTCCGCATCCTAAACCGAGCGTAATTGAAATCTAATCAGAAGCCGCGAAACTCCCTTTGCTGTTGGCAGCCAAGCTGGCAGCCTGCCCGACGTCTCTATTTTGCTTGTTTCCCTCCACTCCACAATCAGCCCTGGTTGCAACTGAATGGGCTGCCTCTTCGGAACAGCCGTGCGGGTCCGTCTTCCCAGGAGAAGGTCGGGTGAGAGCCTCTCTCCGCCACTTCAGAGACAACATTCGGAGGCTCCCGGCCAAACGTCAGCTCTCCTTAACCTCATCTGCCCGTGCAAACGTCTCCTCCGATCCAGCCTTTGCCAGCCAGTCGGCAAGGGCTTCCAAGCGAGGTCCTCAGGCGGCTCAAACAGGGGGGTGGGCAGCCGGGCAGGAGGGAGAACGAAGGGGAGAAGAGAGGAAGGAGAGGAGAGGAAAAGGCTCTCCGGCCACAAATCTCCAAACGGGATTGCATTAAGCAACACTGCAAAGAGGGAGTGGATAAAAGGAAAGTCATTTTGGCAGGAGAACGCAAATGCTTTTTTCCTGTACTGCAGAAAGAGGAATGGGGGGGGGGGGTTGACCAGGTGTGGAGGCCAAATTTGCCTCTCCAGGTGCAGATGAGCACACCTGTCCATTTTTGTCTCTCCACGGTTTTCCAAGCTTCAATATTTCACATTCCCACGAGTTTGCAATTACAGTCATACCTCGGGTTACAGATGCTTCAGGTTGTGTTTTTTCGGGTTACGGACCCGCCGAAACTCGGAAGTACCGGAACGGGTTACTTCTGGGTTTGGGGGTCGCGCAAGCGCAGGAGCACTAAATCGTGCTTTGCGCATGCGCAGAAGCGCCGAATCGCAACCTGCGCATGCACAGACGCGCCACTGCGGGTTGCGAACATGCATCCTGCACTGATCATGTTCGCAACACCAAACGTCCATTGTACTCTTTTTTTTTTTTAAAGGTCATCATAAAAATCCACCCACTTTTTAGTTCGAACTTTTCCCAATTTATACGTTTGCATGCCATTTCCCCTAATATGGACATTTTTTTAAAATTTCTTTTGCAAAGCGGCTTCCCCATATATAATGCGTTTATATACGTTATTTCCATTCACATGTTGTTTATTAAATCTGTAAACTGCCCTCCGTCCGTAGATCTTGCTATGCTTCACATCACAGAAATGCAAGACAAAAAACACAAAATGCGTAATAAAAACAAGAACAGAAACAAAGCAATAACCTTGGATGAGAATCGGCCAAAGGCTTGGTTGAAGAGGAAAGTTTTCGCCTGGCACCTAAAGGTGTATTATGAAGGCACCAGCCAAACCTCCCTGGGGAGAGCATTCCACAAAGGGGTGTCACAGCAGAAAAGGCCCTGTTCTCATTTCTGTGCAAACTCTTAACCTAGCGCATGTGTAAGTTGCAACAAGTCAGTCTCATTAAGCATTTCTTAAATCCAGAGTTTCACTCAATTTTCTTCCACCTCACCATTACCAGCAAACCTCCAGCTGAAAGTCAAGGCCCTAGTTCCCCCCTCTGGGTTAACCTATGCCCAGGCCACAGCAGTTCAGTTTGCCAGGACTCACATGGCAGAATGCTCCTGCGTACAATTAATAGATAAATCCCTGCATGTAGAAAGCTAGCACGTCAGGGAGGAAGTCGGGCTCAAATCCACCACCATTCTAGATTGCTACATGCAGTTTATATTTTTTGTTTTATTAAAAAAAAAACCAGAAGCCAAGCTGAAATGGCACAGCTCACAAACAGATTGATCACACAGCCTATGACTGCATATGCATTAAAAGCGCATTAAAAGCACAACACTCCTCCCAAGAATCCTGGCCCCTGCTCAGAGCTACAATTCCCAACATCCTTAACAAACTGCTGTTTCCCAGGATTCTTTGGGAGAGTCACGTCCATCAAATGGGTTTTAAATCTATGGCGTGTAGTCACAGTCTTTCCATAGACGCGGAAAGTTCATCTGCTTTCTGCAATGCCTCCAGGAGCCAGTGTGGTGTAGTGGTTAGGAGCGGTAGTCTCGTAATCTGGGGAACTGGGTTCGCGTCTCCGCTCCTCCACATGCAGCTGCTGGGTGACCTTGGGCCAGTCACACTTCTGTGAAGTCTCTCAGCCCCACTCACCTCACAGAGTGTTTGTTGTGGGGGAGGAAGGGAAAGGAGAATGTTAGCCACTTTGAGATTCCTGAAGGGGAGTGAAAGGCGGGATATCAAATCCAAACTCTTCTTCTTCTTCTTCTTCTTCTTGCTGCTTTGTTAACACGCTCATTCCTGCTAGGCCTCCAAGCCACTTCGAGAGCTGGAAAAGCCTAAGTGAAAGAGGCTAAACAGCTCCAGTTTACAGGAGTTGTGCAGGAGATTTCCCCCTCTGCTGCCAAACCACCACAGAGAGTCGCACAAGTCCTGTGGATTTCAGCTGGTTCCCTTTGCATTGACATACTGCAGACATTAACAATTTCTCGCTTCGTTTGCAGGCCTTGCATTCCCAAATGCAAAGACCACACCCTGGGACCTGGGCTTCTGTTTTCTACCTTCAAAAGATAGTAACCTACCCGCACTGCATCATCGGCTTTGTAGTCTTGTTGTTGTTGTTTAGTCGTTTAGTCATGTCCGACTCTTCATGACCCCCTGGGCCAGAGCACGCCAGGCCCTCCTGTCTTCCACTGCCTCCTGCAGTTTGGTCAAACTCAAGCTGGTAGCTTCGAGAACACTGTCCCACCATCTCGTCCTCTGTCGTCCCCTTCTCCTTGTGCCCTCCATCTTTCCCAACATCAGGGTCTTTTCCAGGGAATCTTCTCTTCTCATGAGGAGGCCAAAGTCTTGGAGCCTCAGCTTTAGGATCTGTCCTTCCAGTGAGCACTCAGGGCTGATTTCCTTCAGAATGGATAGGTTTGATCTTCTTGCAGTCCATGGGACTCTCAAAATTCTCCTCCAGCACCAGAATTCAGAAGCATCAATTCTTCGGCGATCAGCCTTCTTTATGGTCCAGCTCTCACTTCCATACATCACTACTGGGAAAACCATAGCTTTAACTATACGAACCTTTGTTGGCAAGGTGATGTCTCTACTTCTCAAGATGCTGTCTAGGCCTGTCATTGCCCTTCTCCTAAGAATCAGGCGTCTTAAGGCGTTTTTGTAGTCTTAAGGCAATGCAAATGGTCGCTGGCTCTAGTTTGTGAGCATTTCTGTAGCAGGAAAACCCCCCCCCCATCATTCAGTTTGTACAAACTTCACTCACACTCACACTCACACACGCTACGCTTCTGTTATAAATTCATAGAAAATCAACCATACATCGGATTTGCACTGTTCCACTTTTATTTTACTCCATGAAGGAAGGACTGCAAAATGGGGAAGGTTTGATACAGGCTAGCCATAATCCCTTGAACATCCCAGCACATCCACAGGAACCCTGCCCAGTTGCTATGCCAACCCTGATGGTCCTAGACAGAAGACAATCAAGATCACAAATAACTTCCATATGGGAGTGGATTCAGCATGGACTGGAACAAAGGACAATGATCAGATCTTCCCTCTGGGGGCAGGAAACTGCGACTACCTTTTGTCTTCTGAAAATGACTCATGGGGAGGGGGGAGAAGGGAACCAGCCAGGTGACAGGACACTCAGGTTACCACCACAACTCCTCCCTCAACCCCTCCTTTCTGTAATGTATGCATGATGTTTCTGGGGGTGGGCTTGACCTACAGGATGGGAATTTCAAAAGTTTTTATAAGGTCTTGCACACCATTTTTCTATGTCTTTCCTCTCACCTGCAAGTGAGGGGAGCACCCTGTTGCAACAGTCAATAAAGGCCAAGCCTACAGGCTGCTGATTTGCTCCAATTTACTCTGTTTGGGGTCTTTACTTTTTGTCCAAGGGAGCCCTCGGATTTTTCCGGTAACATTTCCCAGCGCAGCCCTAGGCATGTCTACTCAGAAGTAGAGTACAGTGGGGCTTTGCTCCTGGGGAAGTGAGTCACTCAATCACACTGCAACATGGGTTTTATTGCCTCGTTTCCCTGTGTTATTCCGAGATGTAATACTGGCTTAAACCTATACAAAGGGTGTAGCAACGCTCATACGGATGCATGTTACTCCAGAGTACTTGTGCACGTTACGTGATAGGCAAAAAATAAAATAGAAAAAATAAAATAAAAGACATTGGCAATCCCGCCTGCCATCAAACCCAATGCGTTTTGACTATACGCGATTTGCGCTTTCCTATTAGGTATTACAGGAGTGGACTTACCAAAATCTCAAAAGAATTTATTTATGTAAGCCACTACAGCCGTACGGACATTACTAGCACAACTTTGGAAAGAAGGAAGTGCCCCAGCTTAAGAAGATTGGCTGTAGTTAAATTAACGGAATATGCTGAAATGACGGAATTGACAATGAAACTAAGAGGAAGCGACGACAACGAATTTAAGGAAGAACGGAAGATGTTTATTGTGCATATGCAGAAGCAATGTACACAGGTTAATAAATTAGCAGCATTTTTAAAACTACTTGTAATTTTGTTATGAATGGATAATAGGTGAATTAAACGAGTTTTAAATTTAACTATGGATATGCGGTATGTTGATAATTGATGGAAGCAAGGAAGGGACTATGGGGAAGTCAATTTTATTTTGTTTTGGTATTGCTGTTGTTGTATTTTTGTTATTTTGGGAAAATTAATAAAATGTTTGTGTGTGTGTGTGTGTGTGTGTGTGTGTGTGTGTGTGTAGGCTTTACAGTGAAATACAATTCCTCTGCCTGCAGCTTCCCTTTGGCTCCCAAAACTAAGACAGCTATTCCAGTTTAGAGGATTAGGCAAGCAAGCACAATTAGTCTCACTCCCTGTTTCTTCTACACAGGTACAATGCGTTCATTATCCATACTCTGCAGAGGGGAAAATGTCAACTCATAGTGTTTGGGGTTTTTGGGGGGGTGGGGAGGTTGCATTTTTTGGACTACAACTCCCATCATCCCTCGCTAGCAAGACCAGTGGTCAAGGGTGATGGGAATTGTAGTCCAAAAACAGCTGGAGGCCCAAGGTTGGGGAACACTATATTAAAGGCATCGCTGTTAAATGCCTCGCCGGATTGTCGGAGGTAGCAATTAAAAGGTTCTCTCTCCCAGGTCTCTCACACAGTTGAACAATGTGGGTTTTGGCTGTCCGTCAGCAGCCAGAAGCAGTCAGGTGATCTGGGTGGCCAGAGCCCTAAACTCGACAGCGAGAAAGGGCTGCCTCTGATATTACTAGTATTTTATTAATTTGTATAAACCTCCTTTCCCCCAGACCCGGCCACCTCAAGAAGGCTTACACAAGCCACACAGTTCAGAAAACTAAAAGCGTGCAAAGGATACTCGCTAAAAAGCAATTCAGCTCTAATAAAATTAAAACAGTATTTAAAAAACCAATCTATTAAAATGCAGAAAATATAAACAGCACAACACTATTAAAAGCACATTCCAAAACAACAAAAACAGTTCCCAAAAGCCTGTTGGAACATGGAGGTCTTTTCCGGCTGGTGGAAGAACCACAATATATTTTGTGGTTTTATATTTTGATTTTGTTCTGTGAACCGGCCTGAGACCTCCAGGTATAGGGTGGCATAAAAATTCAATAAATAAGAATACTGTATTGGCCCTAATATAAGCCACACCCAAATATAAGCCGCACCTTTAAAATTCTGCAGGAACTCACACCCATTCCATTTTATCGTATGTCTGTTTCAGCAGTGATATCGTAAAAGCCAATTTTTGTAAGGTCGCGAATTAAAGCCACACTTTAACTTTTCATGGTCGGAATTTGGGGGGAAAGTGAGGCTTATATTCAGGCTAATACGGTAATAATAAAGAAGGAGGGAGTCGGTCTAACTTCACTAGGAAGGGAGTTCCAAAGTTGTCTGGGAGGAGCCACCACTGAGAAGGCCCTCTCCCATATCAGTCTCTACAGCCACAGGAGGTGCTGTAACCTTCTAACAGATTGACTTCACCCCCAAAGACACACTCCTCTGTTGTCTCCTGAGACAGACAGCTGCCAGCAGAATTTATTGCTGCCCGTGTCTATTTATTCAGATACCGCTTTTCCCACAAGTAAATCTGGGCTCAAAGCGGTTCACACAAAATCAAAATTTAAACACAGCCAAAAGAGTGACACTGATGAGCTGGAAAGATGAATGCACAGCTCCAGTTCCATTTAATCTGAGTTTCTAACATGGGTGCCAAATGGCTCCTTAGAACAAGGCTACAGTCGCCAAAATGTAATGTCTTGTTTTTCAAATAATGGACTGACGGTGGTTGATTCTCAGCTAGTTCAGTGGACAACCTTGAGCTGGGTTAAGAGTTTTGAGAACTTAAAAGATGAAAAGTCGCTTGCCCACATATATATTGGCCTATTCCGGCCTCTTTTTCTTAACGGTGACTGTTCCTGTTGCACAGAAAAAGCATTTTGGTTCCTGAAATTCATTCCAATTGCGCAGATAAAATATAACTGATGGATAAAATATAACTGGTGGCTTTCGACCACTTGCAACCAAGAAGATGTCCGGGTGCATGTGGTTGAAAGCTAGGTGCAAAATGCGCCTGGCCCCTGGCTAATTTCTAACACTGTTGGCACCTAGCTCATATATCTGAGTTTCTAACACCGTGTACCCCTATGCTAGGGGAAGATACATCAGTTGACTTTCTGCCTGTCACAGTAGAGTGTGTCATTTTAGAGGGTGAAACTTAATTTTGGAAACTTCTTCAGCTCTTAAAAACAAGTTTTGGGGTGTGAGGAATTCAAATCTGCTATTATTTTTGTGACAGGGCAAGAGTTAGCTTGGTAAGTCTACATCCGATGAACAAGCGCTGCTTTCAGAAAACGAAGGAATTTTAATTTTCCTTCTGAAAACGTCAGGGAATGCTAACTACTAAGAATTAATTATAATCATAAATAATGTATAATGTAACTGCAAGTACTTCAAAAGCCAGGGATAGATTTATCGGCAGAACAGGAGACTGTTAATCTCACAGTTGTGGGTTTGAGTCCCATGTCAGGCAAAAGGTTCCTGAATTGCAGAGGGTTGGACTAGATGATCCTTGTTGTCCCTTCCAACTCCACGATTTTTAGTGATTTCTATGCAATTTTATACATACAGTGGTACCTTGGTTCTCAAACTTAATCTGTTCCAAAACCAAAGCGTTCCAAAACCAAGGCACGCTTTCTCATACAAAGTAATGCAAAACAGATTAATCCATTCCAGACTTTAAAAACAACACCTAAAACAGCAATGTAACATGAATTTTACTACCTAACGAGACCATTGATCCATACAATGAAAGCAATAATCAATGTACTGTACTATAAAATAAACAAGACAGCGTTGTAGCTGATAAAAATTATCATCCACGCAGTCACAAAAACAAATTAACCGAAAAAGTCTCAAAAACAAAAATGCAAAATAAATAGCAAAAGCACCAGACTGTTTGACTTCCAAAATGTTTGAAAACCAAGGCGCAGCTTCTGATTGGTGCAGGTGCCCCGGAAACAATAGCCGACAACCGCATCAGATGTTCGGCTTCCGAAAAACGTTTGAAAACCAGAACACTTACTTCCAGGTTTTCGGAGTTTGGGAACCAAGGTACCGCTGTATTTTACTTACCAAGCAAACCTAAATCACGTTATTTAACCAAAATCTCTTTTGAATTCCCAAGTCATGTTGCAACTTTTTAGCAACCCTCATTTCTGGAAGCAGAAAGTTGGAAAATTCAACACGGCCTACTGTCGGTGTATCAGATACCCTATTGAAAGCAAAGGTTGTTGCCATGGTAGGAAAGGAGATTGTGCCAAACAACAGACTCCACCCCATCCCCTTCTTGCAAAGTTGGCACCAGAAAGTCTAATATTAGCTTTTCCAAGACACTGGGCTGCAAGTCTTCTCCTCCCATTTCGGACCCTCCTTGTCATCTTCGCTTCCAAGCGAACATTCAGGTCAGCCCGACTGAAGCAAGGAAACGACGATGACAACAGCAAAAATCCTTCTCTTAAACAGCCTTGGCTGGAAGGATGGCAACAAATCCAGCCCGCCTTCTTAATAATCTTTTAATCTGCTGCTAAAATTCCACTCTGAAAGCTCCTTTTAAGTGCTGCAGATTCACCGTTAGCCAATTCCAATCGAGCAAAGCGAAAGAGGAGAGAAGGAACACAGTCTTCGCTGGATCTTGTCAGCTCCTTGTTCCAATCGCTCCAATTTAATTCACTGTCAAGGAACCACTGGGCTGAATCGTGGGAGGATTAACACACCTCCACACACACACACACACACACACACACACACACACAAATAAAATCACACACCCACAAAGTGATTCTCGCCGATTGGTAGCTCCTGCAAACTGGGAGCATGGAAGCTTGCAAATACCGTATTTTTCCGTGTATAAGACGCCCCCATGTATAAGATGCCCCCTATTTTGGGGGACTCCAAATTAAGAAAACACCCCTCAGCACTACCCATGTATAAGACGAGCCCCAATTTTAAACCTACTTTTTTTGGTAAAAACAACCTAGTCTTATACACGAAAAAATATGGTATAGCTCAAGCTGGGGACTAAGGTTAAGCCCAGAAGCACAATCTCAGATCCACCCAAACCATCGTTTGTTTTCTCAAACCACGAATGTCTGCCAGAAAGGGGAGAAGAAATTTGGGTCACGAGTTCAGATTCAGGAGAAAGGTTTCAGCTGACGGGGTGGGGGTGGGACCAGCGATAAGCATCACAGTTTTCCGCCGCACATTGCTTGAATGTTGTAACTGAAGGTACGATGATTCACAGCCACAAAAGTAATATCTTTCACCCGTCTCTTTTGCAAGTACATATTGTCCTAAATAATGCGCTGTCTTGCTCACAGAGTATTTTAAACTGGCTGTGTGGGGAGCAGTGGTTGCTGCAGGTTACAGGGAGTGGCCAAGACGGGTGTGCAGTTCTGCTTTGGATTGAGGTTGCACCCCAAGTTCGGTTCGGTTTGGGGGTGCTCGTCGACCAGGTGCTGGTTTTGGCTGGTAGCATGCCAGCTTTGGCTGGTTTGCCAGCTTCAACTGTTTCTGCAGCAGACAAGCTTGTCTCCGAACATTTATGCTTTAGTAACTTATAGGCTGGACTACTGCAACTCGCTCTATGTGGGGCTGCCCTTGAAGAGCGCCCACAAATTCCAACTGATCCCAAAAATGCACATTCTGCAATATTAATTAGCGCTAGCTAGATTGAGCGTATTGCCTTAAGGCAGGGGTACAGAACCTCTTTGGGCTGGCGGACAAGACTGTTAACACCCCACCACCTGGAGGGCCAGATTTGGCATATGGGCAGGATTGCTCACCTGTCAATCATCACCTGGTGTCACCTGTTGATGGCATTTTACCATTGTACTGTGGAGAGTGTATTAACTTATGGTCTGTGTGTGTGGTTTGGGAGCTGCACGGTCAGGGAAATAACAATGCTGTCCAGGGATGTAAAGACTGCGGAGAGAATAATTGGGTGCACTCTTCCCACCTTGGATCAAATCTATGCCTCCAGGTTCCATAAGAAAGTTGCAGAGATAGTGCAGGATAGTGCACACCCCGGAAATTATCTCTTTCAGCTTCTGCCTTCTGGAAGAAGGTACGGGGTTATAAAGACTAGGACTAGCCGCCTGAGAAACAGTTTCTATCCAAATGCAATTTTGGTTTTAAACGCAGTGTAAGGTAGTCTCTATGGGAGTATATTGTATCTAATTACGGGGTATCTGAGTTTTTAGAGGGATAACCAGGCTGGGATAGCTGGCTTGTTGGTTTCTCAATGTCTGACGTAGATTTTTCAATTTCGTTGTTCTGTATGAGGCAATGACAATAAAGAGTAACCTATTGTATCGTATTGTGATGTTGAGCTCTGATATACTGATTACTGGAGTTCCCAGTGCTATCTGAAAGCCTTTTGATGCTTGCAAGGGGCTTTCAGACAGTTACCATGCTCCACCCGAGGCCTTTGAAAGCCCTGAACAAATGATCAGAAGGGCAGAAGCAATGTCTTTTGGAAGCACCACCTGACCGCCAGGGCAGAGCGATATCTGGTTTTCAACACTGTGACATATCACCAGCTAAAGATTGTCATATGCTGAAATACCACAATGTCTTAAATAAGCACGGGACTATGTGGAGCCATTGGCTGCCTTCACTGTTTTCCCCACATTGCAATCTTTGCACAGCACACAAACGCACACACAACGATTCACGATATATCGCCAGGTCAAAAATTATGAAACCGATACCATGATATGGACTTCAAACCGGTTTGGGGTGATATATTGCCCAGCCCTACTGCCCGCAGGATATTCTAACGTACAGGGGACTCATCCGAAAGGGAAACTTCGCAGCACTCCTCTCCTGAGCACCTGATCGGATTTTGAAGGACAACTGCCCGTCAGTTCTTGCACTGTTTCAGAAACGGTGACTTACATAAGTTCATTATCGGACGGGAAGTGAATCGAATCTATCCCTCTTCCCTAATCTGGAATAGAATCATAGAATCATAGAGTTGGAAGAGACCACAAGGGCCATCGAGTCCAACCCCCTAGAGTAGAGACTGGCCTATGGCGACCTCGGATTGGAATTCCCAATCCTATCGGTGACAGCAGTCACGAAATTAAAAGACGCCTGCTTCTTGGGAGAAAAGCGATGACAAACCGAGACAGCATCTTAAAAAGCAGAGAAATCACCTTGCCAACAAAGGTCCGTACAGTGGTACCTCGGGTTAAGAACTTAATTCGTTCCGGAGGTCCGTTCTTAACCTGAAACTGTTTTTAACCTGAAGCACCACTTTAGCTAAAGGGCCTCCCGCTGCCGCCACACGTTTTCTGTTCTCATCCTGAAGCAAAGTTCTTAACCCGAGGTACTATTTCTGGGTTAGCGGAGTCTGTAACCTGAAGCGTCTGTAACCCGAGCTACCACTGTATAGTAAAAGCTATGGTTTTCCCAGTAGTGATGTACGGAAGTGGACCATAAAGATGGCTGATCGTCGAAGAATTGATGCTTTTGAATTATGGTGCTGGAGAAGACTCTTGAGAGTCCCATGGACTGCAAGAAGATCCAACCTATCCATTCTGAAGGAAATCAGCCCTGAGTGCTCACTGGAAGGAAGGATCCTGAAGCTGAGGCTCCAAGACTTTGTCCACCTCATGAGAAGAGAAGACTCCCTGGAAAAGACCCTGATGTTGGGAAAGATGGAGGGCACAAGGAGAAGGGGATGACAGAGGACGAGATGGTGGGACAGTGTTCTCGAAGCTACCAGCTTGAGTTTGACCAAACTGCAGGAGGCAATGGAAGACAGAAGTGCCTGGCGTGCTCTGGTCCAGGGGGTCACGAAGAGTCGGACACGACTAAACAACAACAAACAACATGCACATCTGCTCAGAAGTAAATCCCACTGGACCTGATGAGGTCACTCTGTGGTGTAGTGGATGGAGTGCTGGACCAGGACCTGAGGGCGCAGGGTTCAAATCCCCATTCAGCCATGAAATTCACTGCGTGCCCTTGGAACAGTCACTCATTCTCAGCCTAGCCTACCTCACAGGGTTGTTGTTTAAGAGGAGAAAAGAGGGAGAAGAATTATGTACGTCACCACCTTGGAGGAAAGGTGGGATATAAATGCAAAAGATAAATAATATGTCTACAGAGAGTTATTTTTAGTACAACTGACCGATACACCTTATGTTCTGGGAAGCAACTGAAAGCAATTCCTTTCCAGCTTTAGAGTACGACACAAACAGAGGGAGGGGAGAACGCTGGCAGTATTAAGATAAATTCAACAGTGCAAATAAGTTTTGATGGATGCAAAAGTGGAATACTGAATGGTATAGTTTTGTAAAATATGAAAGGATTTATGATATGTAAAATAAACCATAGAAAGAGAAGAAGGTAAGTCACTGATATTTTAAGGATGTAAAAGGAGTATTTTAAATTGCAAAACAGAAACTTTAATAAAAATTATATAAAGAGAGAGAGAAAGAGAGAGAGGAGGAGGAGCAGTAGTAGTACAGTGGTACCTCGGGTTAAGTACTTAATTCGTTCTGGAGGTCCGTTCTTAACCTGAAACCTGTTCTTAACCTGAAGCACCACTTTAGCTAATGGGGCCTCCTGCTGCTGCCGTGCCGCCGGAGCACAATTTCTGTTCTCATCCTGAAGCAAAGTTCTTAACCCGAGGTAATATTTCTGGGTTAGCGGAGTCTGTAACCTGAAGCGTATGTAACCCGAGGTACCTCTGTAGTAGCAGCAGTAGTAGTAGTAGTAGTAACTTCCCAATTTGTTCAGGCAGCTTCAGAAAAAAAAAGTTTGTTAATTTCTTTCCCTGCTTGTATTACATCATATATATATTATTTTTTATCAAACAAGATATTGCCCTTTCCAATGGTGTTGTGAACACCATGGAATGAAGCAAAGGAAGGAGAATGAAGGAACTTTTGTCGTGATAGAAGAATGAGGCAGCTTTAGGATATGTTGAGGGCCATAGAGTTGTAAAATTGGAGGGGACCTCAAGGGTCATCTATTCCAACCCCCTGCAATCCAGGAATCTCAGCTCAAGCATCCATGGCAGATGGCCATCCAACCTCTGCTTAAAAACCTGCAAGGAAGGCGAGTCCACCATCTTCCGAGGGAGACAGTCCCACTCTCAAACAGCTCTTACTCTCATAAAGTTCTTCCTCATAGGACAACAGTCACAAGGAAGGAATCCGGTGAGGAAGATTAGCTGTTGCTGCTAAACAGCGATGAAACGAGACAGTGCCATAGAGAGAGGAGAGGTTCAAATGTGGAAAAGCCATTCCTAAACATGCTCAAACTCTATGGGAGGGAGGAACCCAGCCGGTGCGGGTCTAAGATTTCACTTCCCCAAATAAAGAATCTGTTCACAGGCGACACAAAAGGCGTAGCAAGTCGGAGATGGTCACACTGGAACAAGAGCTTGCAGTTTTAAGAACTTGATAAAGTCAGGTTTTAAAACTGCATTTGTCTTTCGCACGTACAAATCAGCAGTGGGTGGGAGGCCCCGAAGGGCACGGAAAGAGAGGAAGACATGCAGTCGGTCGTGGCCCTGGTCCCTAAATAGAACAAACAGCACAAAACTTCGTTTTCCAAAATTGCAACCTCAGCGGCAGCAAACGGCGGCAGAAGACAGGTGGGCTTGTGGGGGCTGGAGGCAGGGAGCCAGCAGCCTTACGGCAAGTCAGATCACTGGCCCAACAAACAAGGAACGGTCTTGATCAGAACGGCAGCAGGTCTTTGTGGTTTCAGGCAGAGAGAGAAGAGAGGTCTTTCTCATTACCAGCGCTAGGCTGGTACCCTTTGGGACTCATAGGGTGGAAGGCGGGGAGACTGACACTAGGTGGCGCTAGAGCGCACGGCAGGCACATCCAACGGACTCAAGCATTGTCCGTAATCACACTGTTCAAAGATGGAGTGAACTCTTTATAAACACGACCTCCACAGACTTGGTGGAGTGTCAGGCCTAAGGAGCAGAACGGCTAATTCCTGGTGGTCTTCCTAAGTGAAAATCAGTTGCGGAGACTGAAAGCTCTCGAGTCCTCACCAGGGCTCTTTCCGAGCAATCGGAGACTGTGTCTGCCGACCTCTCCTCCACCCCTTTTCATGCCTCTTCTGGTTCTGGGAGACCAGGGGGGAGGGGAGCTGTTCACAGCAAGAGCGGGAGACACCCATGTCTCTTCACCAGCCTCCCCTCTCTCCTGCTTCAGCTTCTGCCTCTGATTCTGGACTGCTCTCTGCTACAGACTCTCCCCGCTCACTAAGCCCTGTTACCTCTTCAGCTTCTGGCACCTCCTCTTCTCCCTCTTACCACTCATTGTCCCACCACCATCCCAGGCTCCGAGCCTTTTTCCTTTGGGGGTTCCCCAGCTGGTTTCTCCCACCATTCCTCTACCTCCAACCAGTCCATGACACCTCCCCACTGAGTTCTACGCTTGGCTAAGGGGGAGGAAACCAACAGGCAACACCGCCGCCCCCCAAGACTGGTTGTAGGTAAGAAGGCAGACAGATGGGGGATGGCTAAGGGGAAGGCTGACTTTGGCTGGGCAGCCCCTCTTGCCCCAATGGACCAGCCTCCACTGCCCTCTGCCTAATCGTTTTATATCACAATGTCTGAAATAAGGATGGAGCTACGCAGAGGTTGTTGGCTGGCTTCACGGTTTCGCCCACATTGTGATTTTTTGCACAGCACAAACACACACATCATGATTGGCGATATATCGCCAGGTCAAAAATTATGAAACAGATTATCTCAATATGGACTTCAAACCAGTTTGGGATGATATATCGCCCAGCCCTACTGGAGTCCTGTGTCCATTTCTGGGCACCACAGTTTAGGAAGGATATTGAGAAGCCTGAACATGTGCAGAGAACGTTGAACAAGATGACCAAGGGTCTGGGAAACCAAGGTTTACAAGGAACGGTTGAGGAGTTCGGTTTGTTTAGCCTGGAGATGAGAAGACCTAGAGGAGATTGGATAGCCGTCTTCAACGATCTGAAGGGCTGTTGCTTCTGCTCTCCTGCTCTAGATAGTAGGACCTGAACCAATTCAAGTTACAAGGAAGGAGATTCCGACTAAATATTAGGAAGAACTTCCTGATTGTAAGAGCTGCTTGACAGTGGAGTGGACTAAATTGAAAGGTGGTGTGCCTCTATTGTTGTTGTTACTATTATTTATTGCAGTGTTTCCTAACCTTGTGCCTCCAGCAGTTTTTGAACTACAACTCCCATCATTCCTGACTAGCAAGACCAGTGGCAAGGGATGATGGGAATTGTAGTCCAAAAACAGCTGGAGGCACAAGGTTGGGAAACACTGATTTATTGAATTTACAGTGGTACCTCGGGTTAAGTCCTTAATTTGTTCCGGAGGTTCGTACTTAACCTGAAACTGTTCTTAACCTGATGCACTTTAGCTAATGGGGCGTCCTGCTGCCGCCGCACCGCCGGAGCATGATTTCTGTTCTTATCCTGAAGCAAATTTCTTAACCTGAAGCACTATTTCTAGGTTAGCGGAGTGTGTAACCTGTATCGTATGTAGCCTGAGGTGTATGTAACCCGAGGTACCACTATATATACCACCCGGAGGTCTCAGGGCAGTTCACAAAACAAAATCAAAATATAAAAGCACAAAAGATATAATCAAAATAAAAACAACAACCCAATAACTCTTCTCCCACAAAAAACCCAAAAACCACATTTTAGAAGGGCCTAGGATGTCAATCAAGGGACGCAGGTGGCGTTGTGGGTTAAACCACAGAGCCTAGGGCCTGCCGATCAGAAGGTCGGCGGTTCGAATCCCTGTGATGGGGTAAGCTCCCATTGCTCAGTCCCAGCTCCTGCCAACCTAGCAGTTCGAAAGCACACCAAAGTGCAAGTAGATAAATAGGTACCGCTCCGGCAGGAAGGTAAATGGCATTTCCGTGCGCTGCTCTGGTTCGCCAGAAGCGGCTTAGGCATGCTGGCCACATGACCCGGAAGCTGTATGCCGGCTCCCTCGGCCTATAGAGCAAGATGAGCGCCGCAACCCCAGAGTCGGTCACAACTGGATCTAATGGTCAGGGATCCCTTTACCTTTAGGGTGTCAATCAAATCAGCCAAAGGCCTGGTTAAAAAGGAATGTTTTTGCATGGTGTCTAAAGGTGTATAATGAACTTCCCTGGAGAGAGCATTCCAGATGGGGAGCCGCTGCAGAGAAGGCCCCGTTCTCTACTTCCCTTGATTAGAGATTGGATAGCCATCTGAGGGATTATTTAGCTGTGATTCCTGCATCGCGGGGGGTTGGCCTGGACGACACTTTGGATCCCTTCCTGACACCACAATTCTACAATTCCGTGAGTCTATCACAGGTGGTTTATTCCAAAATCTGGGCCCCTACATTCACCTCCTGTTAGTCTTGCTTTTCTCCTCCTCCGGCGTCTCCCACAGTGGAAATGCAGACTGAGAGCATCCTGAGCGGGGCAGAGACTCATTCCAGACAAAGGCCGCCTTTGCCTGAATGGGCAGGGAAGCCTTACACAAGAACAGCTGCACCACAGATCTGGTGGAAAGCCGCTCCTTCGACCAATCACCAGCAAGAAACCATTCGCTCTCTCGCTCTCCTCTCTCATGCCAGCAACCGGGAGATCAAAGCTTTTGCTGGAGTGTGAAAGATGACATGGTGTGTGTGTGTGTGTGTGTGTGCATGCGTGTGTGTGAAACCCTGCCAATGTGCTTACATCATGCCCGGCCGAGCCAGCGTGAAAATAAGACCGAGTGCAGGGTTGCAAAGGGGCAGCAAAGGATGGGCAGAGAACGCTGCCCAGCTCTCTCCCTTATCTCCACTGCACTGCAGCTAAGGGCTCCCTGAGCTCTCTTACTAGGGAGAAGGCGGGAGGAAGAGAGCAGGAAAATGCCTTCCTAAAGCAGCTCGGAAATCCAGCTTCAGGATATAATAATTATATATGAGTGTGTGAGAGAGGGAGAAATTTGCATGCACAATGACCCAGTTATGCACCGGGCCAACTCTAGAGATGAGCAGTAATGAGCGAATGCTTCAGCAGACCAAAGCCACTTGGTGTGTGTGTTGTGTGTCCCACACACACACTCAATATTGTCCCCTAATAGTACAGGTCTACCTGACTACATTTGCTGGAAGAGATGCAATGTGTAATCTCTTCTCCCTCGCTCTCTATTTTAGGAAACCTTTGCAGGGGTGGGAGAAGGAAGGTTATGGACCGGGTGGATTTCAGATGCCCCAAATAAAGGATCTGCCAAATTCGCAGGATCTGGATTATCATCATTTTGAAAGGATCCGTCCACAACAGGACTGAAATGAAATCCGCTTTAAAAAAACACAACAACCACAAAACGAAGGCTCCATCTTCAAGAAACGAGAGAGGTCTCTGGCGAGTTCGGTGATCCATGCACAGCCCAAAGAGACCTGATCATCACAGAATAATGTATCCATGCATATAGGGAGCCAAAAAACGATGTGACGGAGGGTTATAGCAAGCAAAAAAATGTTTCGGTTTTTGGAAAACACACACACACGAGGAAGAGGACATTTAATCCTTCTGCTCAGCTGGACAACATGTCACGTTTACCGGGAGTATATGGCCATCCTTGCTTTGCAGCTATAATGCTACCGACATTTAAAAACCAACAAACCAAGGGGCATTATTTAGCCATTTCGAACCCCTCTCTCCCAGTTTCTACACCTTGGCTTAGCCTAAAAGGGGGGGGGAGCTGGATCCCTCCCCCCCCCACGCGTCTAGTTTGCCAGCGAAATGGCACGCAGCAGTAGCATCCAGAAAAGCAGATGACATAATTTGCAGCCATCCCCTGTTCATCACCCAAATGCCAGCACCTCACCTCGCGCTCTGGATGACACCCCATTTATGACATCATCTTAAAAAAAAAACCACATACACACACAACACAACCCTAACACCAACCATCCCTGATCATACCTGCAAGGGGTTTTATGGTTTGACTTACACAAACGCACGCACATCCTTTATCAATGGGTGGATGCTTCTTCAACATTGCAAGGCGGGGGGTGGAGAAAAGCAAGCGAAGAGGCTATGCCCCCGCCCCAGATGACCAAAATGGAAAAAAAAACTGGTGGAAATATTTTATTCTGGAGCAATGCACACGTTTGCAACGGATATGCATCCCCTTGCATTTTCCCGCGGCGCGTCAGATTATATTGCAAGAAGCAGAGGTCTCCAAGCTCATGGAGGGTTAGGTGGGGGAAGGCAAACTAAACTAATTAAGCAGAAAATAAATCGGAAGAGGTGGCGGGGCTTATTTCGGAGGACCCCCGCATCTCCGCCGTGCAGCACATTTTAATTGCAACCATATCTGCACACGCTCCCGTCCTCCCACAGAATCCTCTTCGTGCACAGATTCCCTCAACCCTGAGCGATTTTGCAAAAGGGGGGGGGGAAGGTAGCGCGTGCAAACGTAACCAGTCTTCCACCACCATGCAAGCAACCCCCCCCCCCCGGTCCAAGTGTGTGGCGACGCCTCCCTCTCTCCCTCCTCCTGCGCCCCCTCCCCAAATCCCTCCCGGGCGTGTAGGCAAGAGCTACCTCGCCTCCTCCCCGCTGTGCCCTTACTCTTTGCAGGAACGCAGGCGATGCGCCCTGGGCGCGCAGCAGCTCCTTCAGCCGGGAGGCGTCCGGTTTTTAATCCTCTCTTTTTTTGGCGGCGGCGGCTCGGGATGCAGGAGAGAAGCATGCACCGCGACGGGGAAGGTGCTTGGAGTTCAAAAATGAAATGCAACCGAAAACGACGACCTCCGACCAATTGCACGGGGGGCAAATTCAAAGCGTGCGCTCAGGCGGCCACCCGGCGCATCGCGGAGCCTTTGCAAGGAAGGAGGCGAGCGGCGCTGCAGGCGAGCAGGCTGGCGGCTCGCATCCCGGCCAGCGTCACCGATCCACACGCGCGCACTCGCAGACACGCATCTTGCCCCTTTTCTTGCGGCAAACGGCAGCCAACCCCCTGGCCACGCCCCCCTTGTCACAGCCTCAGCCTATCGGAGAGCAGGATCCGGGAGGAGGGTGGATCGCCTGCCCTTTTTAACTCTTCCCGCACTGCAGCGCTCCCAGGCTTGGAGGAAGGGTCGGGGCTGGTCTACACGTGATGGGAGATGTTTGGGTTTGATGGCATTTTTATTTTTTTAAACACGTTTTATTGTCCCATTTTGCTTTTTTTCTGTGCGCCGGTTAGAAGTTGCAAGTAATGAAGCGTTTCCTCCAATTGGGAAACTGAACCCACATTCATCAATTGATCTTAACAGATTGGAGAACTGGGCACAAGCTAACAAAATGAATTTCAATACAGTACTGTAGAGGCAAATGTCAGGTTCTGCACTTAGGCAGGAAGAACCAGCTGCTCAAATATAAGATGGGGGAACACCTGGCTTGACAGCAGTACATTTAAAAAGGATCTAGGGGTCTTGGTGGACCACAAGTTGAACGTGAGTCAACATGGTGATGCAGCAACAAAAAAAGCGAATACTATTCCAGGCTGCATCAACAGAAGTCTGGTGTCCAGATCAAGGGAAGTAATAATACCACTCTATTCTGCTTGGTCAGACCACACCTGGAATACTGTGTCCAATTCTGGGTACCACAATTTCAGAAGGATGTTGACAGGCTGGAAGATGTGCAGAGGAGGGTGACTGAAATGATCAAGGGTCTGGAAACTAAGCCTTATGAGGAACGGTTGAAGGAGCTGGATATGTTTAGCCTGGAAAAGAGGAGACAGAGAGTAAATATGATAACTCAGGAAATTGTGGACTCCCCTTCCTTGGAGGTTAATAATAATAATAATAATAATTTATACTCCGCCCTCCCCAGCCAGGCTCAGGGCAGCTAACAATCAATAATAAAAACAAAATATAACTTAAATACAACTTAAAAAAACAAGATTAAAATACAGCATTAAAATATTAAATTGCAGCCTCTTCACAGGAGAAGAAAGGAAAAAAGAAAGAGGGGGAGGGAATCAAATTGATTCTAAGCCAAAGGCCCGGTGAAAAAACTCTGTCTTACAGGCCCTGCGGAAAGAAATCAGATCCTGCAGGGCCCTGGTCTCATGAGACAGAGCGTTCCACCAGGCTGGGGCCAGTGTTGAAAAGGCCCTGGCTCTGGTTGAAGCTAATTAACTTCCTTAGGGCCCTGGACCTCTAGGGTGTTGCTATTTATGGACCTTAAGGTCCTCCATGGGGCATACCGGGAGAGGCGGTCCCGTAGGTACGAGGGTCCTAGGCCGTGAAGGGCTTTAAAGGTCAAAAGCAGCACCTTGAACCTGACCCTGTACTCCACCGGGAGCCAGTGCAGTTGGAAAAGCACTGGGTAAATATGCTCCCATGGCAGAGACCCCGTGAGGAGCCTCACTGCAGCATTCTGCACCCGCTGGAGTTTCTGGGACAGCTTCAAGGGCAGCCCCACGTAGAGCAAATTACAGTAGTCAAGCCTGGAGGTGACCGTCGCATGGATCACTGTGGCCAGGTCGGGGCGGGAAAGGTAAGGGACCAACTGCTTGATGCGGCGAAGGTGGAAAAATGTCGCCTTAAGCAGGTTGGATGGCCATCTGTCATGGATGCTTTCGATGAGATTCCTCCACTGCAGGGGGTTGGACTAGATGACCCCGGGGTCCCTTCCAGCTCTACAGCTCCATGATTCTATGATTATAAATGGCTTTTCGCCCTTCTCTCATAATAGTAGAACTTTGTGGATGGCCCAATAATATTAAGTGGCAGAAGCTCAAGCATTTCTTCACACAATATTTCTTTAGTGTATGGAACTCCCTGCCACAAGTAATAATAATGATAGTAATAATTTTATTATTTATACCCCACCAATCTGGCTGGGTTTCCCCAGCCACTCGGGCCGCTTCCAGCAAAATAGAAAAACACAATAAAACGTCAAATATTAAAAGCAAAGCGAAGCTTTAAAAGGTGGCTGTTAAAAAAGATGAAACGAATTTGTGGTGGAGGCGAAGAGCATATGTAATTGGCGGTTAGACATGGTGGACCCAGTCTATTGAAGGTGAATGCACATTTGGGGGGGTGATGTGTTCGAATTCTGCCCCATGGAAGTTCCTTTGTCCAGATTCCCCTGTTGCCGTGCAGGGTTTCCCAAAGGGGTCAATATTGATCCTCTTGGGATCGGCAGGACTGTGCAGGGGATGACTAAAGCCCTAGAGATCGAAAAAGAAGTTTGCAAGGTACAGTGTAAAAAAATAATAACTGGGAAGTCTGAGCTTCAGCACTAAAGAGGATGGCCTTGTAGAGAAGGCACTTCCTTGGCCAATGAGGAAACCCTGTATTTATTGAGACGACTCCATAATTCAATAGTCATTTCCTTATTTTTTTACACTTTAAGATATGTAATCACAGTGGTTGATAATAAATCAATGACGATTGTTCCTTGACTTTATTTAATTTACATTCCTAAGAATTTGGGTGGGGTCAAGGGCAACTTCCAAGGATTCAATAATAATAATAATAAAATAATAATAATTTATTAATAATTTATTATTTGTACCACGCCCATCTGGCTGGGTTTCCCCAGCCACTCTGGGCGGCTTCCACAGAAACCAAAAATACACTAAAATGTCACGCATTAAAAACTTCCCTGAACAGTGCTGCCTTAAGATGTCTTCTGAATGTCAGGTAGTTGTTTATCGCTTTGACATCTGATGGGAGGGCGTTCCACAGGGCGGGTGCCACTACCGAGAAGGCCCTCTGCCTGGTTCCTGTAGCTTTGCTTCTCGCAATGAGGGAACTGCCAGAAGGACCTCGGAGCTGGACCTCAGTATCCTGGCAGAACAATGGGGGTGGAGACGCTCCTTCAGGTATACTGGACCGAGGCCGTTTAGGGCTTTAAAGGTCAACACCAATACTTTGAATTGTGCTCGGAAACGTACTGGGAGCCAATGTAGGTCTTTCAAGACCAGTGTTATATGGTCTCGGCGGCTGCCCCCAGTTACCAGTCTAGCTGCCGCATTCTGGATTAGTTGTAGTTTCCGGGTCACCTTCAAAGGTAGCCCCACATAGAGCGCATTGCAGTAGTCCAAGTGGGAGATAACTAGAGCATGCGCCACTCTGGCGAGACAGTGCGCGGGCAGTGAGGGTCTCATCCTGTGTACCAGATGCAGCTGGCAGACAGCTGCCCTGGATACAGAATTGACCTGCACCTCCATGGACTGCTGTGAGTCCAAAATGACTCCCAGGCTGCACACCTGGTCCTTCAGGGGCACAGTGACCCCATTCAGGACCAGGGAGTCCTCCACACCTGCCCGCCTCCTGTCTCCCCAAAACAGTACTTCTGTCTTGTCAGGATTCAACCTCAATCCATTAGCCGCCATCCATCCTCCAGCCGCCAAAGAATTCAGAAAGGGTTTAAACTTTCCCAGTGAGGCAATGGGGTGGTTCTGTTGCATTCACCTGATGGGAGAACGATGGGGGGCTGGCAGGCCGCCGGATCCAGGCCCCTGTGTTTGCCGCGCTGGTTCTAAGCCATTTCGACCTGCGATGTGATTCAGTCACTCTCAACTTCCTTCGACAGCTCTTCTCATCTCCCACGACTAATGCTGTTCCGCCGCTGCTATAGAGACTGGGTTTAAATAAGAAATGCACACAGCCCACTAAGTGTGTGCCCAAGGAGATCGGGAATAATTATACAATTACATGTTGTTTTCATTTTTTGGAGATAAGAGGTGCTGGAGCTCAAAGGTACTTGAAAGCCCTTTGCTATGGAAACTTTAACCCCCCTTAAGCCCAGGTATGTTAGGGCGGGGGGAGTCCAAGCTATGGTTGCTTGGGAGTGGGAATATGCACTCTGCATATGCTCAGAGGTACTCTTGCCTGTTAACAGAGCGAATGCTGTTCTAGGCTGCATGAACAGAAGTCTAGGGTCCAGATCAACTGAAATAATTGTACCACTCTAAAGACGCCTGCTTCTTGGGAGAAAAGCAATGACAAACCTAGACAGCATCTTAAAAAGCAGAGACATCACCTTGCCAGCAAAGGTCCGTATAGTTAAAGCTATGGTTTCCCAGTAGTGATGGGTGGAAGTGAGAGCTGGACCATAAAGAAGGCTGATCGCCAAAGAATTGATGCTTCTGAATTCTGGTGCTGGAGGACAATTTTGAGAGTCCCATGCACTGCAAGAAGATCAAACCGATCCATTCTGAAGGAAATTAGCCCTGAGTGCTCACTGGAAGGACAGATCCTGAAGCTGAGGCTCCAAGACTTTGGCCACCTCATGGGAAGAGAAGACTCCCTGGAAAAGACCCTGATGTTGGGAAAGATGGAGGGCACAAGGAGAAGGGGACAACAGAGGACGAGATGGTTGGACGGTGTTCTCGAAGCTACCAGCATGAGTTTGACCAAACTGCGGGAGGCAGTAGAAGACAGGAGTGCCTGGCGTGCTCTGGTCCAGGGGGTCACGAAGAGTCGGACACGACTAAACGACTAAACAACATTATGCCTTGATCAGAGCAAGGACACTGAGAGGAGAGATGACAGCCATCTTCAAATAAGATGGAGAAAGATGGTTTTTAAGCAGAGGTTGGGTGACCATCTGTCATAATAATAACCCCGGCCGGAGCCGGGCTCAGGGCAGTTAACATCATAAAACTAACACAGTATACAAAGAACATAAAAACAGGCAAATCAATTAATTAAAATACATCTTAAAATTAGTTCAGAACAAATGAAAATCTGGACAGATAGCAGTCCACGGCAGTGGCGTAGCGTGGGTTGTCAGCACCCGGGGCAAGGCAAGTAATTTGCGCCCCCTAACCCATGGATTTGCGTCCCCTAACCCTAACCCCCAGATGTTGCGCCCAGTGCGGCCGGCCCCCCTGCACCCCCCACGCTACGCCACTGGTCCACGGGTAAAACTGAGAGTGGTTCCTATTCTCCAGGGCCAGCTGTTACCACTGGTCTTATAAAGGACCTGTGAGTGGGCCAGGAAGCGTCTTTAATACTTGTTCTTAAATAGAAAGAAAAGAATCAGACTGAACCCCAACCAAAGGCCTGGTGGAAGAGCTCCATCTTGCAGGCCCTGCATGGATACTTTAGCTGAGATTCCTGCATTGCAGGGGGCTGGACTACATGACCCTTGAGGTCCCTTCCAACTCTACAACTTATTTATTTATTCCATTCTTCCTTTTTTAAAAAAAAAAACAAACACAAATTATTAGTCTTCCTATATTTACCCAATATTTCCACACTTTAGCCAATTATGCAGTTTAAAAAAAAATAAAATTTATGATTCCAGTCTTCCATTGCCCATGAGCTGTGCAATGCCCTTCCCTCTGCCATCTGCGAAGCAGCAACCACCAGTTGCTTCTGATGCCTTGGAAAATGGTAGGTTTTCATCCAGGCTTTCCCTGACCCATGAAATCAGACCCAGGACAACTGCTTCAGTGCTGCAACAACAACAACAACATTATTTGTATGTCACCCATTTGTATAATAATAATAATAATAATAATAATAATAATAATAATAATAATTTATTATTTATACCCCGCCCATCTGGCTGGGCCTCCCCAGCCACTCTGGGCGGCTTCCATAAAAACCAAAAATACAAATCTGTGCCCTGGACACAGATTTGACCTGTGCCTCCATGGACAGCTGTGAGTCCAAAATGACTCCCATATGTAGCCATATTTATAGAAGTAAAAACGTATCGAGCTTTCTTTTCCAAAAGTTGTTGAGCATTTCTTGGGAAAGTTTCAAAAAACCCCGGACATTTTCCCAAATTCCCCAAATTCCCCCTGGACACTAATTCTGTCATTAGAAAACCTGGGGGAATCCAGACGTATGGCAACGCTATCCCAACACGATATATTAAAAACATGATAAAACACCGAACATTAAAAAGCTCCCCTAAACAGGGCTGCCTTCAGGTGTCTTATAAAAGTTGTAATAATAATAATAATTTATTATTTATACCCCGCCCATCTGGCTGGGTTTCCCCAGCCACTCTGGATGGCTTTCAACAGAATATTAACATACAATAGTCTATTAAACGTTAAAAGCTTCCCTAAACAGGGCTGCCTTCAGATGTCTTCTAAAAGTCTGATAGTTGTTTTCCTCTTTGACATCTGGTGGGAGAGCGTTCCACAGGGCGGGTGCCACCACCGAGAAGGCCCTCTGCCTGGTTCCCTGTAACTTGGCTTCTTGCAGCGGGGAAACCACCAGAAGGCCCTCGGCGCTGGACCTCAGTGTCTGGAAAGAACAATGGTGTTGGAGATGCTCCTTCAGGTATACTGGGCCGAGGCTGTTTAGGGCTTTAAAGGTCAGCACCAACACTTTGAATTGTGCTTGGAAACGTGTAGTTCTTAATCTTCTTGACATCTGTTGGGAAGGCGTTCCACAGGGAGGGTGCCGCCACCGAGAAGGCCCTCTGGCTGGTTCCCTGCAACCTTGCTTCTTGCAGCGAGGGAACCACCATAAGGCCCTTGGTGCTCAAAGTCAATGGGGGCTGAGCAATGGTGCTGGATGTCAATATCCGGGCTGAGCGATGGGGGTGGAGATGCCAACAGAGTTTCCCACCAGCTCAGCCCCCTTCCCTATGCTCTGCTGCCTTATGGCTTAGTGGACACACACACCAGACCTTCTGTACTTAGCCAAGGCTGTTTCTCCTTATACAGATCTGCAATAGATCCGAGCATCCATTCTGCGCAGGCCAAAGCATGATGAGACAAGGGAAGCAGGAGTTGCTGAGATTTGTGCCACCGAGGGAGCGCATCCTGCCCGAGCCATCCGATCGGAGCAGGCCCCGGCAAGAGAAAGGCGCCAAATCAAACACATGGCCCGGCGGTTCTTTGCAAATATCTACCCCCGTCAGAACGGCGCCCTGGCTAGGAATCTGCTTGTTGATGCAATTTTGCCAAATGTGGCTTTTGAATTTGCTCTGTTTTCATCAAGCACGAGGATATTTGTGGGCGTTGCGGAGTCTTTAGATGCCCGGAATATGATGGGATGGATCGCTGGAAGGTTTCTCTCCCTTTTTGCAACCAGATGGAGGTAGCCAAAGCAAGGAGAGAGAGAGAGAGAGAGAGAGAGGGAGAAGGAGAAGGAGAGGGAGAGAGGGAGGGAGAGGTGTTTGCACTGATTTCTGCACCCATCTCAGGTCCCCACACATTGCACAAGAGGAGGTGGCAAACTCAGAAGTGTGGGGCAGAATTCAGGGTGCATGCCCCCTTTGCACATCTGCAGTACATGTCAGGCAGGTGATGAGAAGCAGTCTGAGGTGAGTCAGAAGCTGCATGTGACAGTCAAAAGCACAAGGCGAGCCAGGAAGGCAGGGTTGCAAAAACAGGTGAAAAACGTGAGTAAGGGCAGTTTGATTTGCTTTCTAATGCAAATCTACCTAATTCATGCTTGCTGAAGCCACCTGTGAAGTGAAGAAGAACTATGATTCTCTGATTCTAT
This sequence comes from Podarcis gaigeae, assembly GCF_964106915.1. Lineage (NCBI taxonomy): Eukaryota > Metazoa > Chordata > Lepidosauria > Squamata > Lacertidae > Podarcis > Podarcis gaigeae. The sequence continues at coordinate 74,713,523 of NC_139685.1, forward strand.
GAAAGCCACACGCCTCTGAATTTTGCGATGCAATTCGGCAGCCCAAGAAAAGGTGCCCCCGAAATGCCCACATTCTGGGAGAGCATGCATGAAATATCAGAAGGAGGAGACAGGATAGAAATTAGTAAAGTCATGTTTCTCTCCCTCTCTCATAGCACTAGAACTTGAGGCAGGGGTATCCTAGGGACCAAGGCAGTTTCGGCGCCTCAAATATTTCTTTTGAGGGGGCTGCCCCCATCAATATTCAGAGGACACTGCATGGTGTCATGTCAGCCCCCTCTAGGGAAGCTGGTGCCTCTGCCAATGAAGCTGAGGGTTGGGAAATTTAGGACAGATTTTAAAAGAGTATTTATTCATGCCGTGCATAGTTAAACTTTGGAACTCATTGCCACAGGAGGCGGTGGGGGCCACCAACCCAGATGGCTTTAACAGAGGATCAGACCAATTAATGGAGGAGGGAGCTATCAATGGCTACTATCCAAGATTGCTCTGCCCTGACACCACAGTAGGAGGCAGTGATGCTTCCGAATAGCGAGGGGAGAGTGCTCTTGTGCTCGAATCCTGCTTGCTGGTGTCCCACGGGCATCTTACTGTGAGCGCAGGATGCTGGATTAGATGGGCCATTGGCCTGATCCAGCAGGAGAGACACTGTAGACCAGTGTTTCCCAACCTTGTGCCTCCAGATGTTTTTGGCCTACAACTCCCATCATCCCTGACCACTGGTCTTGCTAGCTAGGGATGATGGGAGTTGTAGGCCAAAAACATCTGGAGGCACAAGGTTGGGAAACACTGCTGTAGACAACACTGAGCTAAAGCAGAGAATCTTTAGCTCTCCACACATTGTTGTTTAGTTGTGTCCGACTCTTCATGACCCCCTGGACCAGAGCACGTCAGGCACTCCTGTCTTCCACTGCCTCCCGCAGTTTGGTCAAACTCATGCTGGTAGCTTCGAGAACACTGTCCCACCATCTCGTCCTCTGTCGTCCCCTTCTCCTTGTGCCCTCCATCTTTCCCAACATCAGGGTCTTTTCCAGGGAGTCTTCTCTTCTCCTGAGGTGGCCAAAGTCTTGGAGCCTCAGCTTCAGGATCTGTCCTTCCAGTGAGCACTCAGGGCTGATTTCCTTCAGAATGGATAGGTTTGATCTTCTTGCAGTCCATGGGACTCTCAGGAGTCTCCTCCAGACCAGAATTCAAAAGCATCAATTCTTCGGCGATCAGCCTTCTTTATGGTCCAGCTCTCACTTCCATACATCACTACTAGGAAAGCCAGAACTTTAACTATACAGACCTTTGTCGGCAAGGTGATGTCTCTGCTTTTTAAGATGCTGTCTTGGTTTGTCATTCCTTTTCTCCCAAGAAGCAGGCGTCTTTTAATTTCCGCACATTGCTGAACTACAACTCCCATCATCCTTGGCCTTGCATGCTGGGCGCAGTTGGGAGTTGTGGTTCAGCAACCCCTGGAGGGCCAAATTCTCCCCACCCCTGAGTGATGCAGCCCAGCAATTTGACTCAGCACCATGCAGCTTCCCCGTGTCCCCATGTCCATAGCAACTTAAATGGGAATAGAGACGCTATTTATTGTCTTGCTGCGGCAGGATCCAATTTGACAGTGGTTACTCACAGAGAGTGGGCGCATCTCTCTCGTTCTCAGCTTAAGAGCCCCCTTCTCCTTGCAGGGACCCGAGGAGAAACGAAGAAACTAAAAGCAGATGGCTGAAGGAGGTTGGTGGCAGTTTCTATCAGAGGTTGCCAACCCAAAATAAAAAGCACAAACGATGGCTGCCACTTTGGCCAAGGCGGGAGGTGACATTGTGACAGCCCTTGAGATATCAAAGAGGGCTTTCTTCTCTCCTCTCAGTCTCCTCTTTTACAGGCTAAACACACCCAGCTCCTTCAACTGTTCCTCATCAGGCTTGGTATCCAGACCCTTGATCATCTGACTGTAAAGAGTAGCCCATAAGAAGCCCATTTATACAACTCAAACTGACATGTCAGAGTTTAGCTGCATCTGAAAAGACGATTGCCCTGATCAAGAAGCCCTTAGAATCATAGAGTTGTACAATTGGGACCCAAGGGTCATCTAGTCCAACCCCCTGCAATGCTAAAGCATCCAGGACAGATGGCCATCCAACCTCTGTTTCAAAAACCTCCAGTGAAGGACAGTCCACTACCTTCTGAAGGAATCTTTTCAACTGTCGAACAGCTCTTATTTTGTGGTGAGTTCCCGGCCCCCCCAGTGGAAATAATAATGAGCTAAATAAGGCCACAGCTTTATTGGTTACAGGTGATGAGCGGTATTGGCTTAGGCATTGGTCCTCACCGACTATATCCAACTTCAGCCCGTCCGCTTGAAGTCCGGGAAGGGTTAACCACCAGTGGGGGGAGTCCTGCTGATGCACATCAACTAGGAACTCCACCGGGGTCACCACTAGGGGGCGTGCCTTAGGCCCTCACCCCCCAGGCTTCGGACAGGGCCACGCCCCCCAGAATCCTTTATCAGACTATCCTTCAATATGCGGGTACCTCCCCTCTTCCATCTACAGAACTATACCAATGCCTAACCGCCAATACCCAGAAAGTTGTGACGATTTGCTACGAGGTAGGCAAAAACCAAGCGGCTCGTGCCAATTTGCCAAGTGGTAAATTCCTACCAGGCCCCCCAATGGCGACCAACCAAGGTCCATAGCAAGGTCAAAGAACGAAAACCTTAAAAGCAGGAACAGCTGGCAGGCAGCAAAGAGGGAGATCCCCGGCCGCATCCTGGTTTAAATAAGGGAGGCCACACCTCCAGAGCCAGCCGATTGGCTGGCCAGGAGGTGACGCAGCCGGGAATCCCCCCAATCATACGGGGGTGGGGCCGTGAAGCCTGCAACTCCACCTCCTCCGAAGGGTGGAAGTGGCTCTGTCAGAAAGTTAATCCCTACATTTAATTAGAATCTCCTTTCTTGTAACTTGAATTGGTTCAGGTCCTACCCTCCAGAGCAGGAGAAAACAAGCTTGCTCCCTCATCCATGTGACAGCCCTTAAGATATCATATCTCCTCTATGTCTCCTTCATCCTGGAGAAGAGTGACTAGTGGGGTGCCACAGGGTTCTGTCTTGGGCCCCGTCTTATTCAACATCTTTATCAACGACTTGGATGATGGACTCAAGGGCATCCTGATCAAATTTGCAGATGACACCAAACTGGGAGGGGTGGCTAACACCCCAGAGGACAGGATCACACTTCAAAACGACCTTGACAGATTAGAGAACTGGGCCAAAACAAACAAGATGAATTTTAACAGGGAGAAATGGAAAGTATTGCACTTGGGCAAAAAAAATGAGAGGCACAAATACAAGATGGGTGACACCTGGCTTGAGAGCAGTACATGTGAAAAGGATCTAGGAGTCTTGGTCGACCACAAACTTGACATGAGCTAACAGTGTGACACAGCAGCTAAAAAAGCCAATGCAATTCTGGGCTGCATCAATAGGAGTATAGCATCTAGATCAAGGGAAGTAATAGTGCCACTGTATTCTGCTCTGGTCAGACCTCACCTGGAGTACTGTGTCCAGTTCTGGGCACCACAGTTCAAGAAGGACACTGACAAACTGGAACGTGTCCAGAGGAGGGCAACCAAAATGGTCAAAGGCCTGGAAACGATGCCTTATGAGGAACGGCTAAGGGAGCTGGGCATGTTTAGCCTGGAGAAGAGGAGGTTAAGGGGTGATATGATAGCCATGTTCAAATATATAAAAGGATGTCACATAGAGGAGGGAGAAAGATTGTTTTCTGCTGCTCCAGAGAAGCGGACACGGAGCAATGGATCCAAACTACAAGAAAGAAGATTCCACCTAAACATTAGGAAGAACTTCCTGACAGTAAGAGCTGTTCGACAGTGGAATTTGCTGCCAAGGAGTGTGGTGGAGTCTCCTTCTTTGGAGGTCTTTAAGCAGAGGCTTGACAACCATATGTCAGGAGTGCTCTGATGGTGTTTCCTGCTTGGCAGGGGGTTGGACTCGATGGCCCTTGTGGTCTCTTCCAACTCTATGATTCTATGATTCTATGATTCCTCTTTTCCAGACCAAACATACCCAGCTCCTTCAATTGCTTCTCCTAAGGCTTGTTTTCCAGCCCCTTGATCATCTTGGTTGTCCTCCTCTGCACACCTTCCAGCTTGTCAACATCCCTCATAAATTGTGGTACCCAGAACTGGATACCGTATTCCAGGTGTGGTTTCACCAAGGCAGAATAGAATGGTACTGATATTTCCTGGACACTAGACTTCTGTGGATGCAGCCTAGAATAGCATTAGCTTTTTTTGCTGCTGCATCATCCTGTTGACTCATGTTCAGCTAAGGCCCCTAGCCTAGATCCTTTTCGCACGTACTGCGGTCAAGCCAGGTCTCCCCAATCTCATATTTGTGCCGCTGGTTCTGCCTGCCTAAGGGCAGAACCTGACATTTACTTCTATTGAAATTCATTTGGTTATAAAGACTAGGACTAGCCGCCTGAGAAACAGTTTCTATCCAAATGCGATGTTGGTTTTAAACGCATTGTAAGGTAGCGTCTATGGGAGTATATTGTATTTAATTATGGGGTATTAGAGTTTTGAGGGGGCTAACCAGGCTGGGATAGCTGGGATGGCAGGCCTGTTGGTTTTTGAATGTCTGATGTAGATTTTTTCCATTTCATTGTTCTGTATGGGACAATGACAATAAAGATTATCGTATCGTATCGTATTTTGGGTGTAGTTTGAGCGTCAGTGGGACGCAGGTGGCACTGTGGGTTAATGCCTCAGCACCTAGGACTTGCCGATCGAAAGGTCAGCGGTTCGAATCCCTGCGGCGGGGTGCGCTCCCGCTGCTCGGTCCCAGCGCCTGCCAACCTAGCAGTTCGAAAGCACCCCCGGGTGCAAGTAGATAAATAGGGACCGCTTACCAGCGGGAAGGTAAACGGCGTTTCCGTGTGCGGCTCTGGCTCGCCAGAGCAGCGATGTCACGCTGGCCATGTGACCCGGAAGTGTCTCCGGACAGCGCTGGCCCCTGGCCTCTTAAGTGAGATGGGCGCACAACCCCAGAGTCTGTCAAGACTGGTCCGTACGGGCAGGGGTACCTTTACCTTTTACCTTGAGCATCAGTGAATTTCCTCCCAATAAACTCCCCATTTTGAGTTTTGATCTCACTTCATTATCCGTGTTTTCTCCAAATCTCCAGATACTTCTTGAATATTCACTGAACATTTGAACTTTGCAATTGTCCCTATTGAGAGTCATTTTGTTAGTTTGGGCCCAGTTCTCCTTTCTGTTGAGGTCATATACTGAATACCAATCCTGCCTTCTGCAGCATTGGCTCCCGGTGGAGCTGAGTACACCCCCATCTGAAACGTTGTAGAGCAGCTGCTGGTCTGTGTATACAATACTGAGCTACATAGACCAGTAGTCTGACTTGGTAAAACTATCTTCCCATCTTCCTGGGCCAACCACTAGGGAAAGCCAGCTGCTAAAGGAGAATGAAAATAAACAAGAGTAAGAGCTGCTCTGCTCACTAGGCCTGGCACTACACTAATCTGCGAGGACCGTGTTTTGTTGGTAAAGCGTTAACTCCCACTTCATTTTTTTAAAAAAAATATTTTTTAGTAATCTTACATATAATCACAATACATAACATCGTATCCTCTTACTAAATCTCTTGGCTTAGTCGAGCCTTAACGACTTCCTTCCCTCCCTAATGGCTTACAAAATTAAATTTTACATTTTTGCACTTCACTTCCTTTCTTTGTTATATCTTTACTTAAAATATTAAATTACTCAACCCGAATAGGTAACTAATTCAACTTACAAATCTTCAGGTAACCCTGCTAATGGTGTTAATTGCTTACAGTTGTCTTTCAAATATAATATAAATTTGGCATACTTGATCTCGCTGGTTCCGGATTCTTCCAGTCAGTTTCGCCAGCTCTGCAAAGCCCATCATTTTCATCTGCCACTCTTCTTTTGTTGGTACTTCATGCCGTTTCCATTTCTGGGCTAATAAAATTCTTGCTGCAGTTGTTGCATATAAAAACTTTTTTTAAAAAAATCTTGTCTCGGTATCTCTTTACCCACTATACCCAGTAAGAAAGCTTCTGGTTTTTTTGTTTTTTAAACAAAAGTGTTTTTAAACATTTTCTTTAACTCATTATACATCATCTCCCAGAAAGCTTTTACCTCTTTACATGTCCACCACATGTGGTAAAAAGTACCCACTCTGAACAATATGATATCCTCGCTCTGTGACCCTGGGGCTGCAGAGAATTGAGCCTGGGCCCTTCTGTGTGCGAAGCATACATCCTGCCACTGATTCATCTCAAGAAATAATAATAATAATAATAATAATAGTAGTAGTAGTAGTAGTAGTAATTTATACCTCGCCCATCTGGCTGGGCTTCCCCAGCCACTCTGGACGGCTTCCAACAAAATATTAAAATACAGTAAGGCATCAAACATTAAAAGCTTCCCTATACAGGGCTGCCTTCAGATGTCTTCTAAAAGTCTGGTAGTTGTTTTTCTCTTTGGCACCTGGTGGAAGGGAGTTCCACAGGATGGATGTCAGAATCTCCGCTACGACCGAGCTGGAAAAGCTCATCCTCCGACGTGATTAATGACCTGAGCCTTTGATGAGACTCCAGGCCCATTTCCCCATTACGCAGAGTATCCAGCACGCAGGGAAGAGACAAGAAGTTTGAGCTACATTGCTAGGTTTTATTTCTAACTACGCAGACCGAAAAGAAATATACATCCTCTCTCTGTAAAAAGCAGAGAGCTACTGAAACACAAAGGAACAGGAAACCAGTAAACATCACATCCGTCTCCTGTCTTTCGTGAGACTTCCAACAGCCTGGAATGTCTGGAATGCAAAACAGTCTTGTGGCTCCAAGCACTGCACAGTGGCACAAACAGAAACTAACAGTGGGCGCCACTACCGAGAAGGCCCTCTGCCTGGTTCCCTGTAGCTTTGCTTCTCGCAGTGAGGGAACCGCCAGAAGGCCCTCGGCGCTGGACCTCAGTGTCCGGGCAGAACGATGGGGGTGGAGACACTCCTTCAGATATACAGTGGAACCTCGGGTTACATACACTCCAGGTTACATACGCTTCAGGTTACAGATTCCGCTAACCCAGAAATAGTACCTCGGGTTAAGAACTTTGCTTCAGGTTGAGAACAGAAATCATGCTCCGGCGCTCCGGCGGCAGCGGGAGGCCCCATTAGCTAAAGTGGTGCTTCAGGTTAAGCACAGTTTCAGGTTAAGAATGGACCTCCGGAACAAATTAAGTACTTAACCCGAGGTACCACTGTACTGGACAGAGGCCATTTAGGGCTTTAAAGGTCGGCGCCACCACTTTGAATTGTGCTCGGAAACATACTGGGAGCCGCACGCCGGGCGAGGTCTGGCTCTCCGACTCTCTGACAGCTCTTGCTGTTTGCTTTGCTGGGGGGTTGGCGATGCCCCCTCTGTGCACGTGCCAGCTCCTCCCACCTTGCCTGCAGCTCCTGAGCAAATCCACCAGCAGCTTGGCATGAAACTTCACCCATCTCCTACACACCTAGCCTCTGAAGCAAACACATTTCCTACGCAGCTTCTTCTGCCGAAATTATACTTTCTGCCTCCTCCACTATCCATCACTGCTTGGAGTCACATCGCAGCTCCAGCAGCTTTTAAGATTCTTCCTCTTCTTCTTTTTGGTGGGGAGGGGCCTCTTGTTGCAGGGAGATGGGAAAATTAGGGTCCTCTGTGTGTGGATGGGAGAGCGAGAGAGAGAGAAATGTGAGTGTGTGAGAAGATTGTCAGTGTGAGAGATGGATTTGAATGTGAACCTTCCTGATTTGCATTTCCTGAAACAGTGGATGAACAAAAAACGCAGCTCTTTCCAAATCCAGACTTTTCCAGATTACGAAATGCCACACGGGTGTGTGCAAAAAATGCACATCTTGCGGGAATGTGTGCATCAAGTTGCATATGTTATTGAAAAGGCATCGTAACACAGGAAACCATTTGCAAAAAATGTGTGTGTTCAGGCAAAATTGCATAGAAAATACGCGTTGAAGGAGAAATGAGCCCGAAAATGCTGGTGAGTTTTGGTGAGACCTTTTTTTATAAAATAAAATGTGCAAAGTCATGCAGAGCCAACTCTTACTGGAAATATTTTCCTTAATGGGATTGTGCAAAGGAAGGCAAAGACTCCAGAAAATGTAAATGATTATATAATTATTGGCTTGTTTGAATATTTTATTATCCCCAAGGATATGTCAACACTTCCTCAAAACTCCCAATACACATTCACCCTGAAAACAAACAAATAAAGTGATTCAATAACCGAATTTCGGCTGTTAAAAATATGGAGATTGATCTGTGATTGTAGCAATAAAGAACAGAACTGAAGACTGGAAAATAGAAACAGAAATGGACCGAGTTGTCTGTCTCGACTTCTGAGTAATTCCTGCTTTTACTCTCAAAGGCGCCATCCTTTTCCCCTGCAAAAAGTGTTTTGCCCAGTTTTGACTCAGAACTGTGTGCACCTCAGCTATCAAACAGTTGGGGAACGCAGATGCAGAGAGCGAACGAAAACAGAAATCCAAAATCCGTGGGTAATCATACCAAACGTTCCCGTTAGAAAAGGCCACGTTGACACCCAAGTGTGGCTTGCGGCTGCTAGTCTGAATGAGCCCCCGGCCCCCCCACCGCAATGGCACAAATCAAATAATTTCTATCAAAGGCGCCTTTAACATATTATCTTTAAATAGCACCCACACTGAACTAGGTTATAATTACTGACAGCTTCTAATTCTGGGAAGCTGTTTCAACCCCCTGCAAATCTCTGCGTTGTTATTATGAGAATAATCTTTTATTACTCAGTCCCCATAGCTTCATCTCTGATTTCCTTAACTTGAAAGAGAAGGAGAAACAATTCTGTTCCATTATCGCGGCGGGATCCCGGTTCCTTATCAGCAAATAACAAAATTTGCTATGAACTGGCTGGAATAGTCGTGGCGGATGAGGAGCTTTGCACCTGAGCGTTCGTTCTCTTTAATGGAAGCGGTTACGGTTCCTCGTCTGACCCGGCCATCTTTGAAAGTGAGGCCCATTTAGTTGGCAGCTGATACAGATAATAATAATAATAATAATAATAATAATAATAATAATAATAATAAATTTTATTTATATCCCGCCCTCCCCAGCTGAAGCCGGGCTCAGGGCGTCTAACAACAATAAAACCGTACAACAGTATAACAAAACACTCTAAAATCATTCATTATAAAATTAATTCAAAACAAACCACTGGCAACCATTGGGCCAGAGCTCCGCGAAGATTGCCGAGGGAGTGAGTCAGGCTGTGCCCTGGCCAAAGGCCTGGTGGAACAGCTCTGTCTTGCAGGCCCTGCGGAAAGATGTCAAGTCCCGCAGGGCCCTAGTCTCTTGTGACAGAGCGTTCCACTGAATCGGGGCCACAGCCAAAAAAGCCCTGGCTCTAGTTGAGGCTAGCCTAACCTCTCTGTGGCCTGGGACCTTCAAGATGTTTTTATTTGAAGACTGTAAGGTCCTCCGTGAGACATACCAGGAGAGGCGGTCCTGTAGGTACGAGGGTCCTAGGCTGTATAGGGCTTTAAAGGTTAAAACCAGCACCTTAAACCTGATCCTGTACTCCACCGGGAGCCAGTGCAGCTGGTATAGCACCGGGTGAATGTGATCCTGCAGCAAGGACCCTGTAAGGAGTCTTGCTGCAGCATTCTGCACCCGCTGGAGTTTCTGGGTCAGTCTCAAGGGCAGCCCCACATAGAGCGAGTTACAATAAACCAGTCTGGAGGTGACCGTCGCGTGGATCACAGTGGCTAGGTCAGGGCGAGAGAGGTAAGGAGCCAACTGCTTAGCTTGGCGGAGATGGAAAAATGCCGCCTTTGTTATAGCTGCAATCTGCGCCTCCATGGAAAGGGAGGTGTCAAAGATTACACCCAAACTCAAGGTGTAATATCAAGGTAATATCGTTGTGGGCTTTGCGGAGGGGTCAGTCTGAATGATGCCCCGAGCCCCCTCCGTTTCTTGGGCCATGGGGAGTTACAAGTTTGAGCCTCCTGCATCTTAGCATCTGGCTGCTATTTCAGCTCCTAGCTTATTTAGAGCTTAGTGTCCATTGGATCTGACGCTCGCCAGATGTTCATTTCATCATATAAGGAGATTCTTGGCCCCAGGAGAAATCACATGATGACACGTCCCGGGACTAATATGCATCCAATGGAGACCAAAGATCGTGGCAGATTGGAAGCAGGCTGTTTGCAGCGTTTGCGGCCTCACGTTGCCTCTTCTGTGCTTGTGGGGGCAGGGAGAAAACACAAGAGAGGCGCTAACTCTAGGCCTGGCAGGTTCAAATCTCCACTTGGCATGAAGCTCTTTGGGTGACCTTAGACAACTCACTCTTTCTCCCCCAAAGCTACCTCACAGGATTGGTGTGAGCATAAAATTACTTTTCAAAGTGCTGGTGTTTGACCCATAAAGTCTTACTGTGCTGGGTCCGGGGGTAACCCATGAAATTTGGTCCAGGACCGGACCAGAATCCGGAGGTTCTGCTATAAGTCAGTCCAACAGGGCCAAGGCAGGACACGAGGCAGGAAACCAGGCAAGGACAAGTACAGGATCTGGGCTTCCGGAGGCGGCGCGAAACAGCAATGGCGGTCCTCTTCGCGCTGTGAAGAGGGGCTCCGCGAAAAAGGGTCGTCCGCTGCAGCAAAGCGGAGACCCATCAAGAAAAACCGCAGGCAGAGCGAGCCTGCGGCCGTGGGACTCGGCGGGCGCCTTGAGCCCCCCCAGAAGCGGAGAAGGAGCCCCGTAAGAGGCTCCGGAACGTGAAAGGGGGAGCGGCGCTGTGAGTTCATCGCTCTTTTCGTGGAAGCAAAGCCGCGCTGCTGCTGCTGATGAGCGCTGACCTTTCTTCTTGAAAATATCGGAATTGGAGCAACATACCTGTGAGTAAGGGGTTTAAATTCTTAATCTAAATTGAAGAAATTCGGCTGAAAACGGGAGGCGAGTAACAGGAAGTCTGCCTCCCGACTCTGCTAATTAGATCAAAGCAAGGGCTCTGAAGCGAGCTGAAGTATTTAAAAGGGACTGTAAAACTGGAAGAAAGAGTGCATTGATAGACTTTGCATTTTGAGGATAAAAGGGAAAGAATTGTGAAACTTATGGACTTTTACTTTTTGGAACTGTCCCCCTATCTTTGAGCTAAACGGAGTTGAAAGGGATAACCCCGTCATCGGGCTGCCAGTGTATAGAAGAGAACTGTCAAACTGCTGTCAAATTGACGACATTGTTGCAGAAATTTAAACTGTTGCATAGACTGAGACATTAATGTTTAACATTGTTGCTTGGACCTATCTTGACACCTTGTGGCTGGATTTTAAGAGACTGGAAGCTTTGGAAACCTTCCTTTTGTGTTTGGGAACTACAAAAATTTAACATGGGGAATATAGGAACTTCAATGGCGGAAAATAGTTCCTTTCTTCTTTGAAACTTTGAAATACTCCCCCTATAGGACTGTGGAAGTATAGTGGCCTGGGAATTGAACTTTATTGAAATTCTTTGTGGTTTAATTTGTTTATACTTTGGACTTGTCTTTCCCATGGGACAAAAGATCATTTGACCTTGAACAGAGGCAGGTGTGGAATGAGCGGCTCAGGGAGAACAAGAGCAGCTAAAGCTAAAGATAAAGAAAAAGAGAAAAAATCTGGGCAACTCTTGCAAACAACTTTAACTCATCACCGCAGATCATCCGTCCCAACTGTGCTGACAGCACAGGAGGTGGAACTTGCACAGCCTGCCGCAGAAGATATGGCAACTGGAGGATCTGAAACAGTTTTGAAACAAATTTTGGAACAACTGGCAGTTTTAAATCAAAAAGTGGACAATCAAACATAAAAAATTGACCAAGCTACATCCTCTATTGGCAAATTAACTGAACAGGTTTCGCAGCACACTCAGGCAATTGAGAAACTGCAAGGAGCTACGGCAGAAAACTACAAATTAGCTGTGGAAGCCAACCAAAAAGCAGAACAGGCGAATATAAAGGTTGATGAAATTAAAGGGGAAGTAAGGCCTCTGAAAAGACAGGTAGGGGAACAACAAGCCTACCTGTCATTGGTTGAACTGAAAAGTAAAGAAAGCAATCTCAGGATAAGGGCTATCCCGGAACTGGAGCAAGACAATTTAGAGGGATTTTTGACACTTTTGTTCTCCAAATTCTGGGGAATTGAGGAAGAAAAGGACTTTAAAATTGTGACAGCCTTTAGATTGGGAAAATCTGTAAAGAAAGACAAGTCCAGAGACTGCTTAGTTGTTCTGAGATCAAGAGAAGAGAGGGATAAGATATTAGGCCTACATTTCAAGAAATCTTTGGAGATAGAAGGCAAAAGGGCCGAAATTTACAGAGATATACCCAAATATCTCTTGGAACTTAGGACTACCTATATAGACCTGACTAAATTGCTGAGACACAACGGAATTCCTTATAGGTGGGAGTTTCCACAAGGACTTTCATTTACTTACTTACAGAGCCACCCGAGGTCCCAGCTCACAAGAGACCAAAATCCAGTCCAAGTTATATACAAAAGGTTTTATTGAAGAACATTGTTGTCGTTACATCCAAGCTCCGTGGCTCAGCATCTGTTACCCTTAGATGTTAGAAGTCCCCTCTGAGTCAGTCCCGCCCCTGCACCAGCTTAAGAGGCTTGTACTGCTCCACCTTTTCCTCTCCTTCCTTTTCCGCAGGGTCTTCCTGCCCCCCTGTGCTCCCTCCCTCCGGGACTCCCCCGAGGCTGAGTCTTCTGACGCCTGCTCCCCCCTCCTTCGTGCTTTGGGACCAGGCTCCTCCTCAGGGCTCTCCTCATTTCCGCGCGCCTCCACATTTGAACTTGGCGCACGTACGTTGCCTCTGACCTTCCTTTCGACCGTTACGCTACTCTCGGTACTACACTCCTCCCCTTCCGGCAGGACGTTCTGCTCCGAACTCCTTCCCCTCTCTGCTTCCTGTTCTGCTCTTTCTGACACACTTGCAACTCCACCCCCTTCACTCCGTTCCGACGGAGAGGCCGGTCCCGATCTCCAACCCCCACTGGGGATTCCCTCTTCGTTCCCCTGCTTCTGACTGCTTCCCTCTCTACTGCCCCTTGGCCTGACCAGGGGGGCTCCCTTTTGGGAATCCTCGGATTCACTTGACGGACTCACTGATAACCTCGGGTCGTCGTCGTCCTCTTCCTCGTCGCCCTGGGACCCCTCCCCCTCGCTCTCTGTCCCTGAAACCCTGACAGGTGGGAGTTTCCACAAGGACTTTCATTTACTTACAAAGGAAGGAAAATAAAAATTAAATCACCTGAAGACCAGCAGAAGTTCCTACACGACCACGAGGAGGACCTGCAAAAAGGAGCTGCAGCTTCTTGGCCTCCACCACCACCGGGACCACCTTCAAGAGTTATACCACCTGGATCTGGACCAGCACTACTTCCTCCGGGACCGGAGGGAAGCTTAGACACCCCATTGTAGAACCCGTCAATTGATTCAGGATGTCTCTGCAGCTTCTCAGTTGGAACATAAATGGCGGAAATTCCCCGGAAAAAAGAAGGAAAGTTTTTCACATTTTGAAAAAGGAACAATTGGACGTTATCTGCCTACAAGAAACACATGTGACAAGGCTCCACAGAAAAGTGTTAATTAATAAAAGACTAGGCCAAGAATTTATTTCTTCGGACAAAGTTAAGAAAAGAGGAGTGGTGATATATGCAAAGGAGAGCCTGTCACCGAAATTCTTATTTAAAGATGAACATGGCCGAATTCTGGCGATTGAAATACAGACACAAGGAGAAAATTTTTTGATATTAGGAATATATGCTCCAAATGAGGGAAAATCGGAATTTTTCAGGAAGCTGCATGAGACTATGCTGGATTACTTGGACTATAATAACATCATTATGTTGGGTGATATGAATGGGGTTGTGTCTGTAAATATGGATAAGTCACAAAGTGCCAACATATCGAAAGATGGCAGACTACCTAAAACTTTTTTTGAAATGACAGACAATATGGACTTAGTCGACATATGGAGGGTTAAGAACCCTCTAGGGAAAGTAGGGACTTTCTTTTCTGAAGCTCATCTGACATGGACACGAATCGACCAGATATGGACAACTAGAGGACTGGCACCTAAGACTAGAAAAGTAAAAATCTGCCCAAAAACCTGCTCCGACCATAATGCTTTGAAAGTGGAATTGAGACTTAATACAACTGGATCCTTTAGATGGAAAATGAATGACACTATATTAAGAGATCAGGAGATTGTGAAGAAGGCCCAAAAAACTTTAAAGGACTATTTTGAGATAAATTTGAATACCACCGTGGAAAAAAGAACAATCTGGGACGCAAGTAAGGCAGTTATGAGAGGGTTTCTAATACAACAAAACACGATTAAGAAAAGGCTCTGGAATGAAAAGAAGGAGAAGATATTGGAGAAAATAAGAGAAGGAGAGAAAAAATTAAGATCTAGGCCTAAGTCGAAGGATCTGCTAAGAGAAGTGAAATTTTTCCAGGCGCAATATTCAAAATTGATAAATCAAGAGGTGGAATGGAAAATTAAACAAATGAAACAAAGATCCTTCGAATCGGCGAATAAGTGTGGGAAACTGCTAGCCTAGCAGTTGAAAAAGAGACAAAAGCTTAATACAGTTACAAATCTAGAGATTGAAGGGAGAATGGTTCAGAAACCCGAGGAAATCAGAAAGTGTTTCCAGAGGTACTTCAAAGAACTCTACTCACAAGGGCCGCAAAAAGCTTCCGAGGTGGATCAATTTCTTAAAACTAATGGATTACAAAAAATACCCCTGGAAATGAGAACAAACCTGAACTGTAACATCACACAGCAAGAAATTGAAAGTGCCATTCAAAATCTTCAATTGGGCAAGTCTCCAGGCCCTGATGGCCTAACCTCCAAATATTATAAAGTTTTAAAGGACTATTTGATACAACCCTTGATGGAGGTTTGTAACCAGATTATGGAGGGAAGGAAGGCACCGGAAACGTGGAAAGAAGCTTTCATCACACTGATACCTAAACTAGAAACTGAAAAGACTCAACTTAAGAATTACCGCCCCATCTCACTCCTAAATGTGGATTATAAAATTTTTGCAGATATTTTGGCAAGTAGACTTAAAAAAGTATTAAATGAAGTGATCCATAAGGACCAGGCTGGCTTTCTCCCTGGTAGGCATTTGTTTGATAACACAAGAAACATTATTGACATTTTGGAACTTCTACAAACAAACCTTAATACTAGAGCGGCTTTAATTTTTTATTGATGCAGAGAAGGCCTTTGATAATATTTCTTGGATGTTCATGAAGAAAAATTTGGAAGGGATGGGAGTGGGGCGGGGGTTTGAAAATGGTATAGAAGCAATCTACACAGAACAAAAAGCTAAATTGATAGTAAACAATGTGGTGACAGAGGAGTTTAAAATTGAAAAAGGGACACGTCAGGGGTGCCCCCTATCCCCCCTATTGTTCATCTCAGTTCTGGAGGTGTTGCTAAACATGATTAGAAAGGACCGGTTGGTTCAGGGAATTGAGGTCGGAGTGAAACAATATAAATTGAAAGCATTTGCAGATGACTTGGTATTAACACTTCAGGAACCAGTCTCCAATACTAAAAGAGTGTTAGAATTAATTTCTGACTTTGGTCGGGTGGCGGGGTTTAAGTTAAATAAGCAAAAAACCAAGGTTTTAGCAAAAAACTTGACAGTTACAGAAACAGATGAGTTCTCTAAAGAAACGGAGTTGAATGTGGTTAAAAAAGTAAAATACCTAGGGGTGTACCTGACCTCCAAAAATTTGAATTTGTTTAAAGATAACTATGAGAAATGTTGGTCAGAAATCAAAAGAGATTTGGAAATATGGTCAAGATTGAAACTTTCCTTGTTAGGCCGAATAGCTGCTGTAAAGATGAATGTATTGCCGAAAATGTTATTTTTGTTTCAGGCCCTACAGATCGTGGACAAGGTGGAATGTTTTGGAAAGTGGCAGAAGGATATTTCTAAGTTTGTTTGGCAGGGCAAAAAGCCCAGAATAAAGTTTAAAATATTAACTGATGCGAAAGAAAGAGGGGGATTTGCCCTGCCAGTCTTGAGGTTATATTATGAATCTGCAGCCTTCTGCTGGTTGGATTGGATTTTATTGGAGAACATCTTTTGTTGGAAAGATTGGATTTTATTGGAGAACACTGACGTCCTAGATCTGGAAGGGTTTGACAATGCGTTTGGGTGGCATGCATATCTGTGGTATGACAAGGTCAAAGTGCACAAATTGTTTAAAAATCATATTGTCAGAAGAGCAATTCTGATGGTCTGGACAAAATATAAAGACTTATTGGAGAGTAAGACTCCGAGGTGGCTCTCACCGGTGGAGGCCAAGGCACGTAAGAGACTTAACATGGAGGCCCATTGGCCTAAATATTGGGAAATAATTGAAAAAATTGGAGACAATTGGAGGTTGCTGAGCTTGGAAAAACTGAAAACTAAGGTACGAGACTGGCTGCACTATGCGCAAATTCAGGAGGTCTTTAAAATAGATAAAAAGGTTGGATTCCAGGTGGAAAAATCGAAACTAGAGACTGAATTGTTAGAGCCAAAAAGTAAACTACTTTTGAGAATGTATAACTTGCTGCTTAAGTGGAATACACAGGATGAGACAGTCAAATCCGCTATGATAAAATGGGCTCAGGACATGGGGCATAACATTATGTTTGTAGACTGGGAAAGGTTATGGAACACCGGTTTGAAATTTACGGCATGCACTGCCTTGAAGGAAAATATTATGAAAATGGTATACCGGTGGTACATGACCCCAGTCAAGCTAGCTAAGATATACCATCTGTCTGACAATAAATGTTGGAAATGTGGAGAGGCGGAAGGGACATTCTTTCATCTCTGGTGGACCTGCCCGAAAGTGAAGGCCTTCTGGGAAATGATCCATAATGAACTAAAAAAGGTACTGAGATTTACCTTACCTAAGAAACCAGAGGCCTTCCTCCTGGGCATGGTAGACCAGAGAGTGTTTAAGAAGGACAGAACCTTTTTCTTTTTCTTTTTTTTTTTTAAGCTTTTATTTTCAATGCAAAATCGTAACAAAAATTACAAACATTGAATACACAAAAACGAAAAAACACACATCTACAAAGCAAAACCATATCATAACATACATAAACATAAATTGACTTCCTTCCTTTGTTCTAAGACCTCCAAAGATATTTACTCTTACTGTATTGTTGTGTCTAATTAGATTACTTCCATCTTTATGCTTTTTTACATCATTTTTCTTGTTCTTTAACCCTGTAAAGCATCACTCATTACATACCAATATACTGACTCCAGAACAATGTTTTTTCATATACTCTTTAGCACAACCCCATTCTTTTAATAGTTTCTGGTCCGATTGTCCCCTTATGTAAGCTGTAAGTCTTGCCAGATTTATGTATTCACAAAATTTAATTTGCCAATCTTTCACTGATGGAATTTTTCTGCTTTTCCAGTTTTTAGCTATAAGCATCCTGGCAGCTGTTGTTGCATAAAGGAATATTTTCCTTTGATTTTCGGGGATATCATTTGTAATTAAACCTAAAAGGAATGCCTCCGGTTTTTTACTAAAAGATATTTTAAACATCCTTTTGAGTTCTTCATAGATTTCATTCCAGAATTGTTTAATGGGTCGGCATTCCCACCACATGTGGAACATTGTTCCTATTTCTTTTTTACATCTCCAACAGGTATTCGATTTTAATTTGTAAATTTTTGCCAATTTTACTGGAGTTAAGTACCATTGGTACACCATTTTCATAAAATTTTCTCTTATTGTATAACATGCCGTGAATTTGATGTCATATTTCCATAATTTCTCCCATTGATCCAGCCGAATTACATATCCTATATCACATGCCCATTTGATCATAACTTCTTTTATTTCTTCATCCTTTAATTCCCATTCTAATAATAAATTATACATTCTGGATATATATTTTTTTGAGTTTTGTAATAATACTTTTTGTAATTTTGATTCTTCTTTTTCAAATCCTATTACTTTATCCTGGTTAAATATTTGTGCAATTTGGTGATATTGAAGCCATGTGGTACAGTATTGGGTCACCTCGTCATATGGTCTTAGTTTTAATTGTCCCTGTTCTTCCTTTAGGAGCTGCTGGTAAGTTGCCATTCTTCCTGTAGTATTTTTCTTTTTAACTGATATTACTTCTAGCGGTGAGACCCACCATGGAGTTTTTGGTTCTAACAACCTTCTATGTCTCACCCAGACCTTGTATAATGCATTTCTAATTACATGGCTTAGAAATTCTTTATGGACTGCCACTTTGTTATAAATTAGATAGGCATGCCAACCATATCTGTTGTTCCATCCCTCCAAATCCAAAATGTCGCTGTTATCCAATTTGATCCAATCCTTGATCCAAGTAAAGCATGCTGCATCGTAATATAGTCTCAGGTCTGGGAGTCCAAAACCTCCCCGCTCTTTTATGTCAGTTAATAATTTATATTTAATCCGTGGCTTTTTGCCTTGCCATATAAATTTTGTTAAGTCCATTTTCCATTTCTTAAAACAATCATCTTTACCTATTATGGGAATCATTTGAAAAAGGAACAGAAGTTTTGGTAAGATATTCATTTTAATAGCCGAAATTCTACCCCAGAGTGTTAATTTCAGTCTTGTCCAAGTTTCCATTTCTCTTTTTGTTTCTTCCCAAATTTTTTTATAATTATCTTCAAACAAATTTATATTTTTCATTGTTATTTGTATGCCTAAATATTTCACTTTTTTTACAATTTGTAATCCAAATTTTTCTACCAGTTCCTTTTTCTCTTGATCTCCCATATTTTTTACCATTAGTTTCGTTTTTTCTTTATTCAAAGCAAAACCTGATACCCATCCAAAGTTTTCCATTTTTTCTAGAGCCTTTGCTATGCTTTCCTTTGGATTTTCCACCATTAAAACTAAATCATCCGCAAATGCCCTTATTTTATATATTTTCTCTCCTAGGGATATTCCATTTATTTCTTGATCCAATCTGATTTCTTGATTTAATATTTCCAAAACCAAAATGAATAGCAAAGGTGAAAGTGGGCACCCTTGCCTGGTGCCCTTCTGTATTTTAAAATAATCAGTTGTGTCGTTATTTATTATTATATTTGCTTCTTGTTGTTCATAAATTGCTTTTAACCCTCTTGTGATTTGGTCTCCCATGTCCATCTGGTCTAGTAATATTTTTAGAAATTTCCATGATACTTTGTCAAACGCCTTTTCCGCGTCCACAAAAACAAAGGCTACCTTCTTACTTGGTTTCATGTCTAAATACTCGATCATATCAATCACTGTTCTTATATTGTCACTCATTTTCCTGCCCGGCAAGAACCCTGCCTGCTCTTTATTTATACAATCCTGCAAAACTGTCTTTAATCTTGTTGCCAATATTTGTGCATAGATCTTGTAATCATTGTTTAGTAATGATATTGGTCTATAATTGGTTATAAACTCTTTGTTTCGTCCTTGTTTTGGGATTACTACTATGTGCGCCTGTTTCCAGGTGGTGGGAATCTTCCCGTCTTCTAATATTCTGTTTAAGAGTGTCTTCATAGGTGCTAATAATGGTTCCTCTAATTTTTTGTAGTGTATAGCGGTAAGACCATCTGGTCCTGGGGATTTTCCCAGTTTCATCTTAATTATCGCTTGATGAAGCTCTGTCGTGGTTATTGGGGAGTTTAGCTCTTGGATCTTTTCTTTCTTAATTTTAGGTATATCCTTTCCACATAAATACTCTTTTATTTCAACCTCTGTCTCGTTTCCTGCTTTATATAACTTATTATAATATTTTGTAAAACACTTTTTAATTTCCTCAGGGTTGTCTAAAGTTCTCCCCTCTTCTACTATTTTATCAATCAATTTTTCCTTTTGTCTTTTTTTCAGTTGCCAGGCTAGCATCTTTCCGGGTTTGTTTGCAAATTCGAACGACCTTTGTTTCATCCATTTAATGTTATCCTCAATTTCACTATTTAATATTGCTGAAGCCTGAGTTTGTAATATTTTTAATTTTTGGTTTATTGATTCATTTTTTGGTTGTTTTGCTAATAATTTTTCGTTTATTCCTATTTCCTTCCTTATTTGTTCCAGTTTTTGCTCTCTGTTTCTTTTCCTTATTGCGCTTTGTTGTATGTAAAAGCCTCTTATGAAAGCTTTACTTGCATCCCATATTATCCTGAGGTCTGTATCCTGTTCTTTATTTAATTCAAAAAATTCTTTCAATAGTTCTTGCGCTTTTTTTACAATCTTTTCGTCATTTAATAATCTTTCATTAAGTCTCCATCTTTTATTAATTTTCTTGTATTCCGTTTATTCTAATGTGACTGGGTTATGATCTGTAATAATTTTGGTCTGTATTTCTGCTTTTTTAATTTTAGTTGTTAAATTGTTTGATACCCATATGCTGTCAATTCTGCCCGCTGATTTTTTAACTTCCGAAAAATGTGTATACTGTCTTTCTCCTGGATTTTTATATCTCCATGTATCAATCAAATTTAGGACAGAACCTTTTTCATGTACGCTACCACAGCAGCAAGGATCCTGATTGCAAAACACTGGAAGACACAAGATTTACCCACGCTG
Organism: Podarcis gaigeae; assembly: GCF_964106915.1. Lineage (NCBI taxonomy): Eukaryota > Metazoa > Chordata > Lepidosauria > Squamata > Lacertidae > Podarcis > Podarcis gaigeae. The sequence continues at coordinate 74,734,232 of NC_139685.1, forward strand.
GAGGAATGGCAATCACAGTTGATGGACTATATGGAATTGGCTGAAATGACTGGCAGAATCCGAGACTTGGGAGAAGAAACAATTGAGGAGGACTGGAAAAAGTTTAAGGACTATTTGAAAAAACACTATAAGCTGTATGAATGTTAAAAAAAATGCACCTTTCAGGAAACTCTAGCTTCAGCAAATGTAAGTTAATGAAATGAAAATTAAGACACAAGAATTTAGAGGTAAAATAATGAAATAACTTTATTGTGTTTAATACAAAGCATATAAGAATTGGGTTACAGTAAAATTGAAATTAGGGAACATGATAAAATGGAAGATACAATAAGTTTTGAAATAAGTTAACAAATTGCTGATGTTTTATATGACAGGGAACGTAGGGTTTGGAGGATGTGGGGAAGTCCTTTAGATTGGATGGAAAAAGAACATGGAAATTTGTTATTCTTCTATTCTATTTTCTTATAACTATCCTTTATTCTTTTTTCTGTATTTCTTAAAATTAATAAAAAAAATAAAAATAAAATTAATAATAAAAAAAAGGACAAGTACAGGATCTGGCATACCGCAATGTTGCTCCCGTAACCTGGGGCAGGGTCCAACAGCCTTTTATCTTTGTCGGAGTAACGGCCGGTCCTGATCCCCCGGCGACTCACCTCCCTGTCTCGCCCGAAGGCGAGCACTCCTCCTGCAAGTATTCAGGTCTCTCCTTCTCTCAGACCTGAGTCTCTGCAGCTTGGGAGACGTCAGTGGGTTACTAGACCCAGAGGCCGCCTCAGCCTCCCCTGACCCAACTGGTAGTGGAGCAGCTGTAAGTGATGGCCCAGCTGAAGGCAACAAGGTAATCCCTGCATCTGGAGTCAGGGTAGGCTCAGGTCCCTGATTTGGCCCAGCTGGTGTTTGCTGCAGGGGAACCTGTACAGACTGGGACTCTTCAGGATCAGGCCCCAGACTTGGTTCAGATGATACCTGAGGCCAAGGATTCAGTGCAGACTGCGTTTCCTCTGGTTCCGAGTCCGAGCCGAAGTCCCAGGCCATCGCACCTACATTGCTCTGGACCTCCATATCTTAAGGACCTCCTCTCCCCATACAAACTGACCTTGGCATTGCACTCGTCACCTGAGGACTTTCTCCATGTCCCCCATCACAGAGTGATTTGAGGGTGGCAGCATGAGGACGGGCCTTTTCGGTGGTGGCACCCCAATTGCGGAATGTTCTCCACAAAGAGGCTCGCCTAGCACCATCCTTACATATCTTTAGGTACCAGTCGCGCCTGCCCTCCTGTCAGATTTCAAGGAAATACACAACCATCTGACATTTAGAAGACATCTGAAGGCAGCTCTGTTCGGGAGGGAAGTTTTAAATGTTTGATATTGTATTGGGTTTTTTGTTTTTGTTTATTTTTTAAACATCTTTATTGAAAGTTCAAAAAGGGCATAATTATATGTGCACCAAAAATGGTGAGATACAAACAAAAAACAGAAAAAGAGAAACAGAAACAGAACTGTGCAGAAGGGAAAACAAAGTAGGGAGCGGGAACCCAAAACTGTATATTTTACAAGGTTGTTATTTTACTTCACCAGATCTTAACATATTGCAGTATTTGTAAGAATGGATTCCAAATATCATTGAATTTGTCCAAGGCAAGTCTGCATTTATATGCAAGTAGCTCATATGTTGCGAATTTGTAGAAGTCTTCAATCCAATCGTAGAAGGGATGTTTTTTGTGTTTTAATTTGTTGAAAGCCGCCCAGGGTAGCTGGGGGAACCCAGTCAAATGGGCGGCACATATATTATTATTATTATTATTATTATTATTATTATTATTATTATTATTATTATTCCTCTTTACCCAGTCCTTTGACTATTAAATAATCTGTGGCCTGTTAAATGTGAAAGGGCTGTTATTGTTAATTTGGGGGTGATTGTTTTAACTTGAGAGAAGTACAATTTTTGATAGCTGTGTTTGCATATTAACTTGAGAAGTGTGAATTAGATAGTTTCTGATTAAAATACAAACAAAATCTAATAGAAAGATCTCAGCTGCATGCTTAGTACCTTTCCTGAGAGCTGCTGCTATGAGCCAGTCATGGAAGACAATACTAGACTGCTTACCTGATAGTTTTGGGCTGAATTCTCATATTATGCTAACCAACAGCTTAGCAACACAAACCATGGTGTCCTGGTTTCACATGTCTCAAATAGTGTCAGAGATCAAATTGCTGAAATCAAATACCCTAAGATTTCAGCCGCATCTGTCAAATGCTCAGTGAATACAGTGGTACCTCGGGTTACATACGCTTCAGGTTACATACGCTTCAGGTTACAGACTCCACTAACCCAGAAATAGTGCTTCAGGTTAAGAACTTTGCTTCAGGATGAGAACAGAAATCGTGCTCCAGCGGCACGGCAGCAACAGGAGGCCCCATTAGCTAAAGAACAGTTTCAGGTTAAGAACGGACCTCCAGAACAAATTAAGTACTTAACTCGAGGTACCACTGTATTCAACAAGTATCTGAAGATTTGGAGAATACATGGATAATACGTGAGACCAAAACTCATAGAGGGGAATTTATGGGGAGCAAATTCACTGCAGCTCGAGCGATAAATAAGGGGACCCCAGCAATTACAGGGCATCCTTCGAAAATGGTAATTTAATCAGCTGACGTTAACGAGGCACCCGATGTTAATATGATCTCGGTTTTTTTGACCCATTCATAGCTAGGCTTGATGGTGATTTGAGGCGACAATGTTCCTGTTGCAAAGAACACTGGCTCTAATCTTCTCGACTCTCTGGCTGGTCCCAGGGCCGGAGCTAGGAAAACAGAGGGGTCAACGGGGCAGATAGTTGCTGAGATAGTGGACAAACAGGCCCCTTCACTCGCTACATTACTGTAGTAAAGAGCCAATGAACCAAAGGAGTGTTTCTGCCACTTTGCAATCTTCACCAGAGGAATTTTCCATCCTGTGACTCTAACACTTCCCATGAGAGTTAAGGACAGACCAGAGGTCCCAGGTTCATTGGTGTCTGGTCGAAAAGTAGAAATCGGGACACAAAAGTAGAAATCAGGACACAAATTTTTCCTTGCCTCTCACAGTGAGGGAACCGCCAGAAGGCCCTCGGCGCTGGACCTCAGTGTCTGGGTAGAACGATGGGGCTGGAGACGCTCCTTATACATTTTAGAAAGTCTAAAAGGTAAAGGGACCCCTGACAGTTAAGTCCAGTCACAGACGACTCTGGGGTTGCGGCGCTCATCTAGCTTTACTGGCTGAGGGAGCTGACGTTTGTCCGCAGACAGTTTTTCTGGGTCATGTGGCCAGCAGGACTAAGCTGCTTCTGGTGCAACTGAACACCGATACCAGAGCAGTGCATGGAAAAGCCGTTTACTCTCCCGCTGGAGCAGTACCTATTAATCTACTTGCACTTTTGGGCATGCTTTCGAACTGCTAGGTTGGCAGGAGCTGGGACCGAGCAACAGGAGCTCACCCCGTCGTGGGGATTCGAACCGCCGACCTTCTGATCGGCAAGCCCTAGGCCAGGGGTCAGCAACCTTTTCCAGTCGTGGGCCGGTCCACCATCCCTCAGACCATGTGGTGGGCCGGACTATATTTTGGGGAAAAAATGTGAACGAATTCCCATGCCCCACAAATAGCCCAGAGATGCATTTTAAATAAAAGCACGCATTCTACTCATGTAAAAACACGCTGCTTCCTGGACCATCCGTGGGCCGGATTGAGAAGGCGATTGGGCTTCATCCGGCCCCTAGGCCTTAGGTTGCCTACCCCTGCCTTAGGCTCTGGGGTTTAGATACACAGCGCCACGCGCATTGCATCTTAGCAAGTCTAGGTAAAGGGACCCCTGACCATTAGGTCCAGTAGTGGCCGTCTGGGGTTGCGGCACTCCTCTTGCTTTATTGGCTGAGTGAGTTGACGTACAGCTTCCGGGTCATGTGGCCAGCAGGACTAAGCCACTTCTGGTGAACCAGAGCAGCGCACGGAAACACCGTTTACCTTCCCGCCGGAGTGGTACCTATTTAGCTACTTGCATTTTTTTACGTGCTTTTGAACTGCTAGGTTGGCAGGAGCAGGGACCGAGCAACGGGAGCTCACCCTGTTGCGGGAATTCGAACCGCTGACCTTCTGATCGGCAAGCCCTAGGCTCAGTGGTTTAACCCACAGTGCCACCTGCGTCCCCTTAGCAAGTCTACTCAGAGTTAAATACCATCTATAAAGACAACTCTGAGTCTCATGCTCTGCTCTGCTGACTGAGCTATCCCTCAGGTCAGTGGCGTAGCGTGGGGGGTGCAGGGGGGGCCGGCCGCACCGGGTGCAACATCTGGGGAGGCGCGCTCGCACTCGCAGCTCTCTGCCCCTACCTGGCTCACTCACTCTCTCTCACTGCAGTGCTGGCTGTGCGAATCCGATCCGAGCCGCCAGGTCGCCGCCCACTGTGGACGGGGTGGGTGCTAGGCGTGCGGTGCGGAGAGAGAGCGAGGGACTATCTGGGGGAGGGACAGTGCAGCGGCCGCCCAGCGCAGCGCTGAGAGCGGGAGAGAACCACACCAGACCAGACCAGGCAGCAGCAAGAAGAAGCTGGCAGCGGCGGCAGGTTAGGGGGCGCAAATTACTTGCCTTGCCCCGGGTGCTGACAACCCACCCTACGCCACTGCCTCAGGTGGCCATATACTGAGTCTCAGCATTGCCTCCACTGACCGGCAGCAGCTCTCCTGAGGTCGTTCAGCAGGAAGTCTCTCCCAGCCTTCCCTGAATATGTTGAGGTGGTTGAACCTGGAGCCTTCTGCATGCAAGGCACATGCCCTACTGCTGAAGTGCAACCCTGCCCCAAAGGCACAACTGCAATGGAATGCAGAAGGAGCCAAGTTTCAAGACTTTCAGGCCCCCTCTCGTGCAGCAACTGCTGTGCAAGAAAAAGGGGGTGGTCCATAATACCGCAAAGAGTAAAAGGTAAAGGTAAAGGAGAGGGAAATTCATATGGCAAACTGTAAAGGTAAAGGTACCCCTGACCATTAGGTCCAGTCGTGGACGACTCTGGGGTTGCGGCGCTCATCTCGCTTTATTGGCCGAGGGATCCGGCGTACAGCTTCTGGGTCATGTGGCCAGCATGACTAAGCCGCTTCTGGCGAACCAGAGCAGTGCACGGAAACGCCGTTTACCTTCCTGCTGGAGTGGTACCTATTTATCTACTTGCCCTTTGACATGCTTTCGAACTGCTAACTTGGCAGGAGCAGGGACCGAGCAACGGGAGCTCACCCCGTTGCGGGGATTTGAACCGCCGACCTTTTGATCGGCAAGTCCTAGGCTCTGTAGTTTAACCCACAGTGCCACAGTGGTACCTTGGGTTAAGTACTTAATTTATTCCGGAGGTCCATTCTTAACCTGAAACTGTTCTTAACCTGAGGCACCACTTTAGCTAATGGGGCCTTCCATTGCCACCGTGTCGCCGGAGCACAATTTCTCTTCTCATCCTGAAGCAAAGTTCTTATCCCGAGGTAATATTTCTGGGTTAGCGGAGTCTGTAACCTGAAGCGTATGTAACCCGAGGTACCACTGTACCACAAAGAGCCCTTAACCTAAATAATAGCATTTATTGACACATGGGGTACCTTTGGTGTGCGCATACACAGAGAAACGTTATTCTGATTTCCCCAGCAGTTCCAGATATGTCACAGATGCATCTGCTAAATTGGGTTGCATAACCACTTTTTTTCAAAAGAGAAAGCACTCTAACGCACACTGCTGGTCTTGTTAGCTCTCTTATCTGGTGAGTGAAAACGGAAAACATGTGGTTTCTTTCCTTAGAAAACGGCCCTTGGAAATACCAGGGAACTCCAAACCTTTCTTTGCCAAGCGTGTCGAAGTCTGAATCCAAAGGAGATGCGTCTCCTTTGTGAATCCACAACTTCCAGTGCCGGGTGATGATTCAAACCCTGGTTTCCCAGCTCCTAGTCCGACACTCTAACCACTACACCACGCTGCCTCTCAAAATTAAAAAGCCAACCAATGTGGGAATCCACTGCGTCTGCATGCTGTGAATGAAAGAAAGATTCTGGTTGGCAGGAAGGGCAGGCATCAGATTGATGCCAGAGTTCACCTGGGTTATATTTGACTCCCCAGTCAAATTTTGACCGATAAAGCCTTAAACGGCTCAGGACTGCAATACCTCAAGGATCACCTCTTTCCATATAAACCTACCTGGACCCTGAGATCATCTTCTGAGGCCCTCCTTCGTGTGCCCCCTCAATTAGAGGTCTGGGGGCTGGCAATACAAGAACAGGGCCTTCTCTACAGTGGCTCCCTGTCTGTGGAATGCTCTCCCCAGGGAAGTTCGCTTGGTGCCTTCATGTTACACCTTTAGGCACCAGGCAAAAACGTTCCTTTTTAACCAGACCTTTGGATGATTTGATTGACTTCCTATGCCCTTTTAAAATGTGGGGTTTTGTTTTGGAGGGGGTGTTATTGGGTTATCATTTTTATTTTGATCAGTGCTTTTTTGGGGGGGGGACGCAGGGGTACGCATACCCCTAAACATCTTGTGAATCTTTGTACTTTTGTCCATTTACAGTATTTATTTTTATTTACTTCTTTCCCCCGATTTGAACTATAAAATGGTGATTTTCTTGAGTCAAAATGAGAGTACCCCTAAACATATTTTTAGGGGGGGGGAGCACTGATTTTGATTATGTATTTTGCAGTTTTATATTTTGATTTTATTCTGTGAACCGCCGAGACCTCTGGGTAAAGGGCGGTATATAAATTCAATTAATAATAATAATTGTCAGGGGTTCAGAAGGAGAGACACAGGAGGGGGAGCAAATGGAGAGTGAGGAGGAGGAGTACGAGGGGGGCGCAGGCAGTGACAGTGGCCAGAGTTATTCCACAAGCCTCTCTAGCGAATCGGAGGACTCACAGAAGGGAGCGCCGGTGGCCAGAGCAAGGGAGATTCCAAGGGAGAAACCTCAAGAGGGAGGGGCCAGCGGGGAGTCTCTGAACAGCAGCTGGAGATCAGGGCCAGCGTCTCCACCAGAGCGCAGTGGGGAGGGGGAGTCCCAGGAGTCGGGACCAGTGTCCTCACCACCAGAGGGAGGAGAGGAGTCAGGTTTGGCAACACCCACATCAGGAAGCGGGGAAACGGTCAGAAGGAAAGTCACCGGCTGGGCGCGCGCGCCAAGTTCAAATGTACAGGAGCGCGGCACAGCGGGGAGCCCGGGAAGGGAGCCAGGTCCTAAAGCCCGCCGGAGGGAGGGGCAAGACTCAGGAGGCTCCGCGTCAGAGGAGTCCAGGAAGGAGGGAACCCCAGAGGGCAGAAGGACCCAACGCAGGAAAGAGCAGCGCAAGAGGTGGAGCCAGGCTAGAATCTTAAACTGGTGTGGGTGGAGCAGTGAGTCAGAGGGGACTTAGCCGGTCTAGCGTTAAGACGTGGGCCTGCGCGCCCAGAGCTTGGAAATGGAAACTAAACTTCAATAAAGACTTTTGTATATAATATCCACTGGGCGTTGGTCCTCTGTGAGCTGGGACCTAGCGGCAGTCCTGACAGTAAGTCCCCTCTCAATTTTCACCAATTTTGCAACCTCGTGGAGTGCGGGAAAGCAGCGAGGGGTGAAGATTGGTGCTTCGCGAGCTCACGAAAAACAGGGAAATGACTACCGAAGAGAGGATAGCGAGTTTGCAAAACGCAGTGACGCAGTTGACTGCAGAAATTGCGGCTTCCAGAAAGAAAGAACAGGAAGCAGCTGCTGCCTGCCAGGATCTGCGAACCAGGTTAGAAGTGCTAAGTACACAGAGGCTCCCAGCCACCAGACCAGAAGGGATTGGGCTGGGAAACAGAGGAGGGAGCCTGGTATCTCACTTCAATGGGGACCTGCAGGAGTATCCTAACTTCAGAGCAGATGTGATTTATACATTGCAGCTGCTTGACAAAGACTTTAAAAATGAGGGAGAGAAAGTGGGATTTATTATTTCGCATTTGCGGGGGGAGGCAAAATCGTGGCTGCGCAATCTATGGAGAGACAAGGATCCAGCCCTCCAAAATGCGGCTGCCTTCATTAAAGTGATGGATGCGTGTTTTTTATCTGAGATTGATGTGGATATCGCTAGGAGGGAGATTCACGGACTAAGACAAGGTAAAGCCACTGTGAGGCAATATCATGCACGTTTTTTCGGATTGGTGAATGTACTAGCCTGGGAGAAAGAATCGCCTGCCGTCAGAGACCTGTTCTGGGAGGGGTTGAGCGGAGCTGTGAAAGATGAGATCGCAAGGGGGGGAAGACCCCAAACCACCAAGGAAGTGGTGGAACGGGCACTCTCCATTGGGGTTCGGTTGGAAGGACGCCCTTGGGGCAGGGAGGAAGGGCATTTGGGACGCACGCCAGCGAAAGGACTGCCTCCCTTCCCCAAGGAGGCGGCGCGCGCTCGATCCATGCCTCCGCTGGGAGGGGGAGAGGAGCCGATGGAGATAGGTGGTGCTAAGGCTCACTCCACAGTCGGAGCCCTAACTCCGGGAGCAGTCAAGATGAAGCCTCCTAGAGGAACCAGGAAGTGCTACATCTGCGACAGTGCTCAGCATATGGCAAAAGAGTGTCCCCAGCGGTTTCACAAGCATACTGCAGCCGCAGCGACAGTAACAGACGCAATTCAGCAGAGGGAGTCGCAGCAGGAAAACTCCACTGTCTGGCTGGAGATGGCATCTCTGGGGACCAGCCAGACAAGTCAGTGAAGCAATCCCCAGGGATCTTACAGCCCACCGACCCCCTCCCACCCAAACCAGTAGTGCAGCTCACCGCATCCCTTCAGCTCCCCAATGGGCTACTGGTGGAAATTCCCATCACCGTAGACTCGGGGAGCAATGCAGATTTTATAGACATGCAGTTCCTCCAGCAACATGGCATAGCCCTTCTGCCAGCGGCGGTACCTCTGAAAGTCGTCACAGTGGACGGCAGGGAGCTACTGGGAGGGCAAGTGCTACAGCAGACGCCGCCAATGGTGATGCGCATTGGAAACCACCGTGAGGTCATCAGCTTCAACGTCACCCGCCTGTCAGACACGCCCATAGTGTTGGGAATGAGTTGGCTGGATAGGCACAGCCCAGCATTAGCTTGGTACCAGCGGCAACTGACCTTCGGCTCCTCTTACTGCGCAGAACACTGCATCCTGGCGGACTTGGAAGATGAGGGGCACGAGGATGGACCACAGCTGAACTTGGGCATGTTGCAAGCGGTGCCTAACAAATACAAGGAGTTTTTGGAGGTCTTCTGCGAGAAAGAGGCGGATAAGCTGCCACCCCACAGACCCTACGACTGCAAGATCGACCTCCTGCCCGGGGCGACGCTCCCGACGGGGAAACTGTACTCCATGTCTGAGGATGAATTGCAAGAGCTCAGGGAGTTCATAGATCACAACCTGAAGCGGGGATTCATCCGGGAGTCCAAGGCGGCAGGAGGCAGTCCCGTGTTCTTTGTAAAGAAGCGGGACACGCCCCAAAAGAGGCTGGTCGTTGATTTCCGCTTCTTGAACCTCAAGACCAAGCCCTCAGCATTCCCTATGCCCAAGATCGATGACCTGCTGGCGACGGTGAGGAAGGGTCGCATCTTTACCAAGTTGGATCTGCGCGGAGCGTACAATCTCATTCGCGTACGGGAAGGCGACGAGTGGAAAACAACCATGTTTACGCCGCTGGGCACTTATGAATACAGAGTTATGCCTTTTGGATTAAAAAATGGTTCCCACTGCTTTCAAGCCTTCATGCATCATGTCTTGGCGGGTCTCCTCTACAAGAAGTGCGTCTGCTTCCTGGATGACATCCTAATCTTCTCGGAATCGCCGGAGGCTCACGAGAGAGATGTTAGGGAAGTTCTGCAGAGGCTGCGGGAGCACAGGCTGTACGCCAAGCTGGAGAAGTGCCAGTTCGACAAGACGGAGGTGGATTTCTTGGGCTACAAACTGTCCGACAAGGGACTGGCTATGGACGGTGCCAAGGTACGTGCAGTACTGGATTGGAAGAGCCCACGCAATAGGAAGGAAGTACAGAGGTTTGTCGGTTTTGCCAACTTTTATCGCAAGTTCATCAAGGGTTTCGCCATGCAGACAGCGGCCATCACCGACACCCTCAGTTCCAAGAAGAAGAGGTTCATCTGGACGGAGCAGGCAGAGCAGTCCTTTCAGAAGCTCAAGCAGCTCTTCGCTTCCGAAGAGAACCTACTGCACGTAAATCCCAGCAGGCCCATGAGAGTGGAGACGGACGCCTCAGACAGGGCCGTGGGAGCCGTTCTGTTGCAGCAAGACCACCAGGGGGACTGGAGGCCGTGCGCTTTCTACTCCAGAAAACTCAGCAAAGCGGAGCAGAACTACACCATTTGGGACAGGGAGTTGCTGGCCATACATGCAGCCTTCAAGGCGTGGCGGCACTTCCTCGTCGGAGCCAAGCACACGGTGCAGGTCCGCACAGACCATAAGAACTTGGAGTACTGGCGCACGGCGAGGTTCCTGAACCAGCGACACATCCGCTGGGCGGAGTTCTTTGCAGATTTCGACTTCAGAATTGAGTACATCCCAGGAAACAGCAACGTCTTGGCGGACGCGCTGTCCAGAAAACCGCAGTATCTGGAGGCAGAGGCACCGGCGGCGGCCAAGCACATTTTCACACCACAGGCGTGGGCATGCGCGTCAGCCACGGTGGACCTGGACGCGGTGCGCCGCGCGCTGCGAACAGACTCGTTCGCCCGAGCCAAGATGGAGGAGGTGTGCAGTGGCAAGGCGAGGGGCGACGAATTCCAAGTGCGAGACGGCCTGCTCCTACGCAAGGGAGTCCTCTACGTACCAGGAGACAGCCTCCGCGCGAAGGTCCTGCAACAGCTGCACGACGCGCCCAGCGCGGGGCACTTCGGCAAGGAGAAGACGGTGGACTTAGTAGCCAGAGACTTTTGGTGGCCTAAGATGCGGGGGGATGTCGCGGACTATGTCAATAGGTGCGACACCTGCCAAAGGGCTAAGCCTGTGCACCAGCCGCCGGCGGGCCTGTTGGAACCGCTACAGACACCGTTCGTACCGTGGGAGAGGGTAGCCCTGGACTTTGTCACAGATCTACCCAGCTCAAGGGGCAAGACGGCAGTGCTCGTGGTAGTGGACCTGTTCACCAAGATGGCCCACTTCATTCCGTGCGCGAAGGTGGCCACGGCCGAGCAGACCGCTAAGATGTTCATAGACCACGTGTTCAAGGTGCACGGCCTACCACGGTCTATTTTGTCCGACCGGGGGCGCCAGTTCATCTCCAACTTCTGGCAAAAGCTGATGGGATTCCTGAACGTCAAGGTCAGCCTGGCGTCGGCGAGACACCCGCAAACTAACGGGCAGGCGGAAAGGGTCAACGCCATCATGCAGCAGTACCTGAGATGCTACGCGAACCAGCAGCCATCGACCTGGGTGGACTATCTACCGTTGGCCGAGTTTGCCTACAACAACACGAAGCACGGGTCCACGGGGGTGACCCCATTTTTTGCCAACTACGGGAGGCATCCCAGAACCTTCCCGGGTCTGGACACAGTGCGGGAGGGGGAGCCACAGGGAGCAGAGGAAGTGGCAGCGGAGTTGCAGGAGATCCACGAGCAGCTCAGGAGGCAGTTAGAGTTGGCAAAACAGGCTTACAAAGTGCAGGCAGATCGACACAGGAGGGTTGGGGAGGACATCCAGGTGGGAGACTGGGTCTGGTTGGCAGCACAAGCAGTTCCAGCCAGATCGTTAGCCAAGAAGAAACTAGGGCACAAGCAGCTAGGGCCTTACCAAGTAGAGGCGCAGATCAACCCAGTGGCCTTCCGGTTGACACTCCCGGAGGGTTCCAGAATGCACCCGGTCTTTCATAGATCAGTGCTCACGCCCTACAGAGAGCCCCACAGGTTTCAAGCACCGGGGAAGGCGCCAGACCCGCTCAGAGAAGCGCCCAAAAAAGGGGGGTCGCCGAAAGGGGAGCCACTTAATGAAGCCACTGAGATTTTAGACTCAAGGTGGGGGGAGGACGGGATTGAATATCTTCTCGCCACGGAGGACACCCCGGCCAGCGCCAACAGGTGGGTGCCGGATTACGCAGTGGAAGAGCAGTTGCTCAAGGAAGAATTCCACACACTTTTCCCGCACAAGCCTATGCCGGCGGGCTTTTTCGAGGATTGTTTGTTCACACCCACACTCTCGGCCAGCACTTTCCGGGGTTTCTCGTCAGCTGAGGACTCGGCTCCGGGAGGCAGCTCTCCGGAGGGATCACTTTCAGGTTTTAGCACGGGGGGATCTTATTGGTGGGAGGACCAACCCGAGGTGGGCTGGCGCAGAGACATGCCGAAGGGGCCCTGGGAGGTGGACCCCCATCAAACAACAGGGGGAGGAGGGCTCTTGGGTGATTTGGGGTCGAGCGCAGATTTCGAGCACACCGCGCAGGAGATGGAAGCGGAGGAGGTCGTCGTCGACGAGCCCATGGGGGACTTCCCGGACTTATCTCGATGGTTGCAAGCCTCAGGGGACGAGCTGTATCCTGGACTCACCCCTACAACAATGGAGCACCCGGAACCCGCACCGGAAGAGGGGGAGGGGGGAAGGGGGGGCTTCGAGGGGGGGATGGATGTCAGGGGTTCAGAAGGAGAGACACAGGAGGGGGAGCAAATGGAGAGTGAGGAGGAGGAGTACGAGGGGGGCGCAGGCAGTGACAGTGGCCAGAGTTATTCCACAAGCCTCTCTAGCGAATCGGAGGACTCACAGAAGGGAGCGCCGGTGGCCAGAGCAAGGGAGATTCCAAGGGAGAAACCTCAAGAGGGAGGGGCCAGCGGGGAGTCTCTGAACAGCAGCTGGAGATCAGGGCCAGCGTCTCCACCAGAGCGCAGTGGGGAGGGGGAGTCCCAGGAGTCGGGACCAGTGTCCTCACCACCAGAGGGAGGAGAGGAGTCAGGTTTGGCAACACCCACATCAGGAAGCGGGGAAACGGTCAGAAGGAAAGTCACCGGCTGGGCGCGCGCGCCAAGTTCAAATGTACAGGAGCGCGGCACAGCGGGGAGCCCGGGAAGGGAGCCAGGTCCTAAAGCCCGCCGGAGGGAGGGGCAAGACTCAGGAGGCTCCGCGTCAGAGGAGTCCAGGAAGGAGGGAACCCCAGAGGGCAGAAGGACCCAACGCAGGAAAGAGCAGCGCAAGAGGTGGAGCCAGGCTAGAATCTTAAACTGGTGTGGGTGGAGCAGTGAGTCAGAGGGGACTTAGCCGGTCTAGCGTTAAGACGTGGGCCTGCGCGCCCAGAGCTTGGAAATGGAAACTAAACTTCAATAAAGACTTTTGTATATAATATCCACTGGGCGTTGGTCCTCTGTGAGCTGGGACCTAGCGGCAGTCCTGACAATAATAATAATAATAATAACAACAACAATGAATTCATTTCATTAGTTGCCATGAAGGGGCCCACTTTGCTCCTGACCCTACACAGACGGCTACAATGGCTTAGGCGGGTGGTCTTTGGCATTCTGAGCCAAATGCCTAGAAAAAGCTAATTAAATTATGCCGACAGCCTCGGTGTGCTTTATTCTGCCGCGGCTTCCTGCGGCAGGCTGGCAATTCAGCACTCTGCAACTGCCTCGCTGTGCTTTTGTGCTTTGTTTACCCTCTCAGGTCGCCGTTGCCGCGCCAAATGACAGGGTTGCTCCGACTCTGGGGTCCTTGAAATCTGTATAATCAAGCCTCTGAGCCGCAGGTCTCTTTACGTGTGGGTCAGGGCCGGGGGTGCCAATAAGCAGAGAAAGGGTCCTTGTCGCCGGCTGCTATGGTCATCTCTGTTATGCACCTCGGCACATCTGTGGCATGTGGAGAAAATGACACGGAGAGAAATTTACGCTGCAGGGTTTGAAATGTGCACGTACCCAAGCGGGGTGGGTAACCTTGGGCCAGTGGGCCAAATACGGGGCCCCTAATAATAATAATAATAATAATAATAATAATAATAATTTATTATTTGTACCCCACCCATCTGGCTGGGTCTCCCCAGCCAGTCTGGGCAGCTTCCAACAAAGATTAAAAATACATTAAAATGTCACACATTAAAAACTTCCCTAAACAGGGCTGCCTTCAGATGTCTTCTAAAAGTCTGGTAGTTGTTGTTCTCTTTGACATCTGATGGGAGGGCTGGTGCCACCACTGAGAAGGCCCTATGCCTGGTTGCCTGTAGCTTTGCTTCTCGCAGTGAGGGAACCGCCAGAAGGCCCTTGGTGCTGGACCTCAGTGTCCGGGCAGAATGATGGGGGTGGAGACTTTCCTTCAGGTATACCCAAGCCACGCCCCCTCTTCTCAGGCCACACCCCCAGCCAGACCATGCCGTTCAACGCAGTGAACGAGGAGTGCCGACTTGGCTGAGGATGCCAACCTTGAGAGTGAAACATCCTCTGCAAGTTAGGACACCCTGCCACCCTGCTTTCCCAGAGAGGTGGGCCTGACCCTGCTCCCATTCCTGCGCTCCCCAGCGGCCTTCCTCCCTGCCTTAGACGTGGGAACGCCCAGCAAAGCCACTTCCACCTCTGTGATTCAGTAGCGCCGAGTTGTGACTTCGCTGCTCCGCATTCCCATTCAGGCGAACGAGCTGCCGTACATCAAAGATGAGAGAGGGAAGACAGATTGCCATAGCAACCCTCTCCTTCAGTGACTTGATGATGGGATTGCCTTACATCAGCGGGTTGGCTGAGGCAGGTCAAGCAAAGGTGCCACCTTATTTTGCCAAAGGGCCTGTATTTTTTAGAGGCGACCGCCCACCCTCGCCCGGCAGCATCAAGCTGCACAATAAAGCCCCGCTATAAATAATAAGATGCTCTGTTCCATGATATTCCTTCTGCCGCCGCCGCTTGCCAACATCAAATCACAAGTTTTGCAAATGCTTTTATAAAAAAAAAGGAGATTCAGGAGAGACAGAAGAACACACACAGAGAATTTGTATAGGATTGTTGCAATGGCATATTAATTTTTCATCCGGTGCTGCTTTAGAGATGATCAGCTTGTATACCAACCTCACAATCACTGCCAGTTTGCAAATGAGGAAAGCTCAGATTCTGTGTTCGAAGAGGGAAAGGTTTAAGAGGGTCTTTAGCCAAATGCCTTGCGGCGGGTCCCCTCTTAAGATGGTGTCCGCCCCCCCCCCCAGCCCAAACATTGGCTAAAACTGTGGCAGTTAGGAGTTGGCTACTGGTCACCGTTTTAATTTCCCTGCAATGCTTTTCATCTACAGCATTAAAGTTGTGAAAGACTCCCAGGAGAATTGCCACCTATTCTCTGTGTCTTTGATCGCCCTTTCGCGGGCAGAAATCCAACGGGTGCCGTTCCTCTTTGCAGACAATGGGTTAGTACATGTCAAACTACTAATTTAAATTTAGCTAATCATATGCAGATCAACGGGTTAAATCTTCAAAGAATGAAAACAGATCAAAAGCTGCCTAATATAATAATAATTTTATAATGAAATGATTTTAGAATGTTTTATCATTTTACTGTTGTTAGCCGCTCTGAGCCCAGCTTCGGCTGGGGAGGGCAGGATATAAATAAATTTATTTTTATTATTATTATTATTATTATTATTATTATTATTATTATTATTATTATTTGAACCATCCGCTCATCTAGTTCAGCGCAGTCTAAACTGACAGGCAGGAGTCCTAGCATATCACTTAACAGCGTAACATTACAAAATAAGAATACAGGTCTCTGCCCCTAAGAGCTTCCAGTCTAAATGGTGGCAATGGGAAAGATGACAGAGAGGAAGGAAGGAAATCCGATTATCAAAGTATTATGTTATTGGAAGATGCAACTATTAATGGCTGTTGGCTTTTATATCTCAGTGGAACCTCCACATTAACGGGAAGTATACCTCTGAATATTACACTAAAAGTAATGGTCTATCTAGGTTACTATTGGTCACACCGAGTGGATTTTAGATAGGCCTCTGTCCCAGTTCTACCTGGGACAGTGAGGCTGTGGCTCCAGAAAGGCAATCCTGAATGGTCACCTGGCCAGCTTGCTCCTCTCAAAGGGGAGACCCCAGCGTGGCCCAACCCCTCTCCATGGGCATTGGGGGCGTGGAGTTCACCCACCAAGGGCTTTGTCGGCCGGCCGGGCTCCCTTCTGCACTGGCAGGTGGGCAGGCGGCATAGCATGGCCCCGCTGGGCTCCAGGGGCAAGGGCTGGGCTGGCGTGGCGGGCTCTGTGCCCTGTGCCTGCCTAGCGTGTGCCCTGGGCACCAGCAACCCATGCTATGTTGCTGAGCTCCAGTAGAGACATATACAGCGTCCTTCCCCACTCCCCAAGAAATCTCACCATATTGCAACTGCCCCACAGGCATGCCTAAATCTGCTTTTGTTCTTCTTCTTCTTATTTTTTGCTAATGGCATTCGTACAGCTGATTGAGAAGACTGAGATTATCCTACATGCAGTCATAATCATCTGCAGAGGAGTTTGCTTGATTAGTGCGGATGCACAGTAGAACGAACGGGGTGGGTTGAAATAAAAGTTGGGGAGTGAGTTATGTATAATCCTGGCACCCGTCTGCACCCGCAGCCGCTCTGCTTAGCTCCTGTTATCGTCGGCTGGAGCACTTCTTGGACATCTCCTCTTTCCACTTTCCTCTTTTTTTCTTTCATTGCTCCATTGTTTTGGGGGGTTGGGCTCGTTCCCGCTGCGCACAATGACTCTATTCATACAAATCGTTGGCTCGGTGAAATAAATAAATAAATGAAAATTAAAAAGTGAATGATTAACCTCGAATGGAGGCAAAGATCCCTGGGAACCTGTGGGCAGAAATGGGATCCAGAGCCTGAGGCGTCCAGCGCATGACTTTGGTGGTGGGGAAATTAAGGGAGGACTAGGTAATGAAACTTTCACTAAGCGGCGCGACTCTGGGCAAGCCAACCTGCTCTTTGAATTGCAGCAGCGGAGTTTTGAGTAACCTTGCTGTTGCCCTCCAGAGTTCCTCTGCCATGCTTGTGCACGGTTGCTATAGAGACATGTCAGGCAGAAATCCGAGAGACACTGCTGTCATCCCCTGGGCAAGGCACAGATTGTCCCATTTTTGGGCCTCGACAGTACAGACCCCCTCCAGACAAGCTGTTCATTCAGAGTTCCTCCCGAGTTGATTGCACAAGGCTTATGAGGGGGTTAGACAGCGCCCGGCCTTTACAAAGCATTTGTTCTGCTTTGTTTACGGGGCAGTCATACAGCAATGAGCATCCGTCCTGATTTATTTGCGCAAAGCTATTTCGGTGGTTAAGGGACGCGGGTGGCGCTGTGGGTTAAACCACAGAGCCTAGGGCTTGCTGATCAGAAGCTCGGCGGTTCGAATCCCCGCAACGGGGTGAGCTCCCGTTGCTTGGTCCCTGCTCCTGCCAACCTAGCAGTTCGAAAGCACGTCAAAGTCCAAGTAGATAAATAGGTACCGCTCCGGTGGGAAGGTAAACGGCGTTTCTGTGCGCTGCTCTGGTTTCGCCAGAAGCGGCTTAGTCCTGCTGGCCACATGACCCGGAAGCTGTACGCCGGCTCCCTCAGTCAATAAAGCGAGATGAGCACTGCAACCCCAGAGTCAGTCACGACTGGACCTAATGGTCAGGGGTCCATTTACCTTTACCTTTTTATTTCAGTGGTTAGACTGCCGGTCTATTATTGTTACATTTTTATATTATTATATAATATTTAATATTATAATAAATATTAAATATTTATTTATTATAATATAATAATAATAATATAATAAATATTTATTATAATAAATATTATTATATTTTTACTCCGCCTTCTCCTCCCAGGGACTCAAAGTGGCACCGTTCTCCCCCTCCCCATTTTATCCTCAGGACAAGCCTGCGAGGTAGGTTAGGCTGAGAAAACATGACTCTCGACTTGCTGACTTGCACCAAAAAGACTCAAATTTGTCTATGGTACAAGGAGTCGGCACATACCCCATCCCACCAAATATTATGACGCATTCTCCAGCTGCAGTTTTCAGTAGCTTTATAAAGAGCTGGGAATTGAGGGCTGAATAACAGGACATGTATATAAACTTAAGCATTGCCCAGCACTGTTTCTTAATGAAGGAAAGGCAGATTCGGGAGAGGGGCAGAGAATCAGAAATAAATTTCCCGTCTGTAGCTTCTCTGCCCTAATGGGTATCTCCCAATGCAGTTCAAATGAAAGCTAAATGCAGATTTTTGGACCATGGAGGTTCTGGGGGCAAGCAGCTGGGGTGGGAGTGGGGGAGGCAAACCAAAGAATCTGTAGACATAGAATGGGTTAAGTTACTCCCCCTGCTTTTTCACTCCAAATTCCTTCTCGCCTGCTGAAACTGCCTTTTTAATGGCATCAGGGCTGTATGCCTGATGTATGCTGATGAGACGAATAGCTAGCTGCTTTCACTTCCAGCAAATTTCCCTTGCTATAAGGCTGCCTTGGGGTGCCTCTATTCCCTCCTCCCCACCCGATGTTGCAAACATCATGCTACCCTGATGTGGACCATGAAACAAGGTGACATTGCAACACGGGGAGAAAGGAAGACTTGGCTCCTGCCCACTTCTGAAATCTTAGATGACGCTGACATCATCTTGAAAGAAAAGAGATGACTCCTACAGTCCTAAGCCGTGCAAATGTATTTTCAGGGCCACTAGCTCTTTAGCGAACAATTCCTCCCCTGTTGTTGCCTCTCCTCCTTTCGATCCTCCTCATCGCTGCTTAAGAAGTGGTACCCAATGTTGTGTACTGAAGTTCTCACCCTGGGCCAGCAGGGGGATACCGTAGATAGTTTTCACTCAGGTCCACATATGCAAATAAGTGACGTTCAGTGATTGGATAGTTACAGAAAGTTGTTACTGTTGCTTTGTAGTGGAGCTCTATATAAGCAGCTTGGCTGAACCATTCAGGTCAGTTCTGTTCTGGCCTGTGAATAAGCAAGAATCGCTGTGTCGTCTGATATGTTCACCCACAACTTAACACCCAAACTTCTGCTGGTTCCTGGAGGCAGGACACATAAACCTGGAACTGGTGGTTTTGGAACAGAACACCAAACAAGACGTTGTTTCTTGCCTACGTTTATTTGCCAACCTTTATTGAAAAGCAGTGTGATTTGGTTGGTGGTCACAACGATGGGCCGATTTGGATGCAATCTTCTCACCTTCATAAACAACAGCTAGGAACAAGAGCTGGGCATCTTTTGATCCTCCCCTCCTGCTCTGGCAGGTTTTCTTTAAACCAGAATTCCCCACTACACACAACTCTGGTTGACAGCCATGGCTTAATATCCTAGCTAGTACACTAACAGCAAACCAGAGTTCCCTTTCTGGAACTTAAACAAACCAGGACTTTCCACACCAGGGTAGGGGTGAATTCATAGTTTTCACCTTTGTTTCAAGCTTCACGAACCATGGTTCCTGAACCAGGGAGTGCTGCATCCAAACCAGACCTTTGGCAGGGTGTTTAGACTGTGCAGCGGTTTGTGGGCTTCTCTCCGCCATTTTCGGCTGCGCTGACGCTATTCTTGTCTGCTGAGCTTCATCGCCAGAAAGCTTAGCGTGCTAGCTAAGCTCGCGAAAGCAAGGGACAGCAGGGCGATATAAAAACTCTCTCCTAAGAAACTGAGCAACTCGGCGTTCATCAGATCATCCCTGTAGATCCGTTCGTTAATCGTCACAAAACACCAGCAACAGATTCCAATGAGGATTACAAGGAAGATGCCTGCAGGGGGAGGGAAAAGAAAGGCCATTAGAAAGGTCTCATTAGAGTCCAATTCTTCCTGTTTGTGTCATAGAGATGGAACAGGTAGGCAGGGCAGCTATGAGCTTCTCTGTTGACAGCTGTTGGTTCTGGGAAGCCATGCACAGTGCTTAAATTCCATCTGTCTGTCTGTCTGTCTGTCTGTCTGTCTGTCTGTCTGTCTGTCTATTATGTACTGAGTTGAATAGGATCCAAAATGCAGCAGTCTGATTGGTCCTAGAACAATAGGACCCAGATTGCAGCAGTCTGATTGGTCCACAGGAGCCACCCAATCCAGCTCCAGTTGGAAGTGAATCCGCAACCTGATTGGCCTACAGGAGAATCCCGGAATTAGCCAATCACGTGGGGCCCATTGTGTAAATAATGTATATAAAGCAGACATTCCGGGGGAACTCCTATTCCTCCTCACCACTATGAGCTGAATAAAGAGCATGAAATCTACTCTCGACTCCGACTATATTTCACTATCTATCCTGAGCCCTGCAGGATCAAGCCAGTGGCCCATCCTGGGTGATGCACAAGACTATTTAAAACAACACATAAAATCTAAATGTCAGTTAAAAGCCATTCAACCAATAAAAGAGTTCAGCAGCAATATAAAGAAAACAGATTCCACCTAGAGTATTGCACCCAAATGCCTGCATGAAAAAAGGTATATTATTGCCTTCTGTTATGGAGGGGGATTGCCTTATCTCCAGAGGGTGTGAGTTCCACAGCCAGGGAACCACCATGGAGAAGGCTCTAGCCTCCATCACTGCAAGAAGCTGACTTATACAGAGTCAGACCATTGGTCCATTTTTTAATTATCTTTTTAAAGAAGAGTTTGGATTTGATATCCCGCTTTATCACTACCCTAGGGAGTCTCAAAGCAGCTAACATTCTCCTTTCCCTTCCTCCCCCACAATAAACACTCTGTGAGGTGAGTGGGGCTGAGAGACTTCACAGAAGTGTGACTGGCCCAAGGTCACCCAGCAGCTGCATGTGGAAGAGCGGGGAAGCGAACCCGGTTCCCCAGATTACGAGACTACCGCTCTTAACCACTACACCACACTGGCTCTCACCATTGGTCCATTTGATGCAGTGTTGTCAACACTGACTGGCAGCAGCTCTCCAGCATTTCAGGTAAGGGTTGTTCCCAGTCCTACCTAGAGATGCCAGGGAAAGAACTGGGAGCCACCGTGTGGAAGACAGACCCTTTACAACAGAGCTACAGCCTTTCCCCAAATGTTCGGCCCAGCTTGGGATTATTGATACCCTGAGCCAGCAAAGTTGTTGACATAAATGTGAGGCATGTAGGGTGTGAGAAAATTAATGCAGACAAATATGGCATCATTCGTACTGGCAATCTATGCTTACTAGCAATCTATGCTAAGTTGCATTTGTCTGCATTAAATTCCCCACAATCCCCTTCTCACCATGGACTCAGCTATACAGCGGCAAATAAAACATTTTAAGTGTGTTCCAAGTACAATATACAATGTGACACTAGACGGCGATGGCAAAACTTATGGAAAACTCACTGTATTTTTAAAAACTCTTTTTTAAAAAAAAAAGCATTTTCAGAATGATTTTTATATGTGTGTAGATTCCACCAGCATGGCATGCAAAGTTTTATTAAACTACTCTCAGTCACATTGTAACCTCACAGGGTCCAATTGGAGAGATACATTAAATTTAAAATCTACTCTGCCTTCTCTTTGTGGATAAATGTGCAAGGCACACCCAGAAAATTTATACCCATTACTTTTGTTTTCTCACTGACACCTAGATTTTGACTGTGGGCTCTTTGGGAATTTTCCGTGTCTTGTGCCTTATTCCCTGGTGCATCTTCCACAACAACCATGAAAACTATCAAGACCTGCAACAACACATTGCTGTGTGGGGTGTTCCTGTCCAGGGTTCAAGCCAGCCATGCCCTCTCCCAGATTTCCCCATTGCATTCCTCCACCTCGGTTTTCCATTCTCCACAACAGTCACTTATTGTTCTGTGAGCCGCAGAACACGTCGAGTCGGGACAAAGCATGCAAGCTCTCTCTTCTGTGAGGCAGCTATGCATGCAAACTGAAAATTTCCCTTTTTTAATACCAATGCAATTATGGGTTGAGTTGAAACTGTCCCTTATCAGTGTTAGATGCAAAAGAACCGGCAAGTCTACGTAGGAACTGGCAAATTACCTGACAAAATGTGCAGGGAAGTAGCAACGGCTGTTTTATGCTTGCCTAGGATCTCAATTTCCATGAAATCCAGGAGAAAAGCTGCAAAGCCCAAGAACATGCCCACGAAACAAATGCTGATAAACCACGGCACGAAAGCAGTGTTGGGAAAGAAATGAACATCCGCTGTTGGAATAGAAAGGAGAGGGAAATTCATATGGCAAACTGTATAGGTAAAGGTACCCCTGACAGTTAGGTCCAGTCATTGCCGACTCTGGGGCTGCACGCTCACCTCGCTCTATAGGCCGAGGGAGCCGGCGTTTGTCCGCAGACAGTTTTCCCGGGTCATGTGACCAGCATGACTAAGCCGCTTCTGGCAAACCAGAGCAGCGCACGGAAACGCCGTTTACCTTCCCGCCGGAGTGGTACCTATTTATGTACTTGCACTTTGACGTGCTTTCGAACTGCTAGGTTGGCGGGAGCAGGGACCGAACAACAGGAGCTCACCCCGTCGTGGGGATTCAAACCGCCAACCTTCTGATCGGCAAGCCCTAGCCTCTGTAAAGCACAACGCATCTGCTCAAAAAACGGAATCAATTTATACCCATTTTTTCACCCAAACTGCCAAGGCCTCCCCCCAAAAATCCTGGGAAGTGTAGTTTGGTGAGCTTATTGAGGAACACAGGAAATTGCCTGATACAGAATCAGATCATTAGACTACCAAGCTGTCCAGGCTGAGAGGCAGTAGCTTTTCAAGGTTTCATTCCGGCAGGACAATAGCCTTTCCTAACTTTAAATGGAGATGCTGGGGGCTGAACCCACGACCTTCTGCATGCAAATCAGATGCTCTGCTACATGCAATGGCCATCTCTCTGTTAAACTATGGAACTCACTGCTACAGGAGGCTGTGAGGTAAAGGTAAAGGGACCCCTGACCATTAGGTCCCGTCGTGGCCGACTCTGGGGTCGCGGCACTCATCTCGCTTTACTGGCCGAGGGAGCCGGTGTACAGCTTCCGGGTCATGTGACCAGCATGACTAAGCCGCTTCTGGCGAACCAGAGCAGCGCACGGAAACGCCGTTTACCTTCCCACCAGAGCGATACCTATTTATCTACTTGCACTTTGACGTGCTTTCAAACTGCTAGGTTGGCAGGAGCAGGGACTGAGCAATGGGAGCTCACCCCGTTGCGGCGATTCGAACCGCCGAGCTTCTGATCAGGAAGTCCTAGGCTCTGTGGTTTAACCCACAGCGCCACCCGCGTCCCGAACACCAACCTAGAAGGCTTTAAAGGAGGACTGTGACAAATTCACGGACAAGAGGGCTGTCGATGGCTCCTAGCCAGGATGGCTCTTCTCTGCCTCCACAGTCGAGACAGCGACGCTTTTGAATACTACCGGTTGCTGGAAACTACAGGAAGGGGAAGTGCTCTTGTGCTTAGGTCCTCCTTTCTGGTTTGACACAGGCATCTGGTTGGCTACATCTTGTGAGAACAGGATGCTGGATCCACCTAACCCCAAGGCTGTCTGTTCTGACTGGCAGCAGAGCTACTAACCCAGCTTGTGGTACCCATGGTGCTTTTATCTAGAGATGCTCTGGTTTGTTAAACAGGAACATATTTTCTTTTCTTGTAATTTTGGCATTTATGCCAGAAGAAAATTATTAGAGGCCTTGCAACTCAACAGGCAGATTTCTATGCTACCAACGGTTCAGGACCTGCTTTCGGACAGGAATGATCAAATTACTTTAATTGTGGCTGAATTTTTGAGTGCTCTCCACGTAGAAAGACTAAAGAAAATTAGTGGTTCTTAACTGATCAGGGATTTGGTAGTGCTGTATTGTATTATTTATGCAAATTGATCTTCTCTGGAGTCAAAGATATGACTGGGACAAACCTTGTTATGTTGAGTTTGCATTTTGCACCATTTGTATACGGTGTCTGTTTGATAATGTGTGGTTTGATATGCCTAATAAAGGATCTTGATTAATAATTGTTAAACCTTGCCAGTCTGCCTGAAGCAAGACTTTGGAACTCCCTCCCTAAAGAAGTCAAACTGCCCCCCTCCTTGTTGTTCATTTGCTAACAGGTGAAGATTTCTTGGTTCAACAGGCTTTTGGGAACGGATTGCTTTTAATGAAAAGGGTGGTGCTGTGCTGTTTTAATTATACCAATGTTTAATTGATTTTCAGTCGTTTTCCCTCTGTGTTTTTAGCTGCTCTTACACTGGAACCTCGGGTTGCGGACGTAATCCATGACGGAGGCACGTCCGCAACCTGCAGTGTTCGTAACCTGCAGCGCCACGTCTGCGCACGGGTGTTGACGTGATTTCGAGCTTCTGCACAAGTGGAGAAATACGGAAGTAACCCTTTCCGGTACTTTCGGGTTTTCTGCGGCTCGCAACCTGAAAACCCATAACCAGAAGCGTCTGTAACCCGAGGTAGCACTGTATTTTTATCTGTAAACGGCCTTCACTGTCAGTGGAAAAGATGGGGGAATAATAATAATAATGATAACAATTTTCTGAAAATGACTCAGAGAGAGTCCGTGCCTTGGCGTCTGCTCAGCAAACAGCTCAGCCTGTTTTGTGAAAGTAGCAAGTCCAGGGTCTTCAGGGAGTAGAACTTTGTATTCACTATTCACTCAGCGCCGTAACGATAATTTACGACAACCATGGACAAAAATACAAGGCTTCAGCAAAACAAACCGAGCTTTTGCAAAAGCTTTTTGAAAAGCAAGTGATTTAAATATACTTTTAGAGGGGTGGGGTGTGGGGTTGAACTCCCAATTTTAAAATAGTTTGAACAGCGAACCACAAGAGCAAATGAAAGCAACGTAAACATCACCACCTACGCCTAGCTGATAACAACAAGGTTTCAGGTTTGATCTCTGTATGGGATAGAGGGGGTTGGACTAGATTTGGGCCCCCTGGGTGCAGAATCCCCACCCACCCTGAAACGGCGCAGGAGCAGGGGCTGTTTGGGGGAGAAGGTCCTCTTACGAATGTCTGTGCCGTTGGGTTGCTGTGTCTCGTAGACTTCCATCACGTCGGGCACCCCGAAATTGTACGTCACCCACCGCTTCGGCTGCCTGGTGTACGGATATTGAACCACCGCCACCCACTTGAGCAGGGAAACGGCCACGCAGAGGCTGGCCAGGCTCAGACACTGCATCAGAGCGGCCAGCAGGCAGTAGATGGTGGACAGAGACAAGCCGTCAAGCTGTTCGTGGATGGAGCGGGCCCGCACGCCTCTCGACGCCAGCAGGACGCTCAGCGCCTCTGCAGACTGGATCGATTCTTGCTGCGACTTGCACACGTGGGCCTCCTGCAAAGACAAAGGGTGGGGCCAGTTCCATACATGCCACAGACCCTCGGGTTGAGGTTTCTGCATTGCAGGGGGTTGGACTAGAGGACCTCCAGGGGTCCCTTCCAACTCTGTGGTTCTCTGTGTCCTGCCCACTGTGGCTCTCAATGCACCCAGGAAGCGAATGGGGTAACTGCCCCTGAAGGACCAGGTGCGCAGCCTGGGAGTCATTCTGGACTCACAGCTGTCCATGGAGGCACCGGTCAAATCTGTGTCCAGGGCAGCTGTTTACCAGCTCCATCTGGTATGTAGGCTGAGACCCTATCTGCCTGCAGACTGTCTCGCCAGAGTGGTGCATGCTCTGGTTATCTCCCGCTTGGACTACTGCAATGCACTCTACGTGGGGCTACCTTTGAAGGTGACCCGGAAACTACAACTAATACAGAATGCGGCAGCTACACTGGTGACTGGGAGCGGCCGCCGAGACCATATAACACCGGTCTTGAAAGACCTACATTGGCTCCCAGTACGTTTCCGAGCACAATTCAAAGTGTTGGTGCTGACCTTTAAAGCCCTAAACGGCCTCGGTCCAGTATATCTGAAGGAGCGTCTCCACTTCCATCGTTCTGCCCGGACACTGAGGTCCAGCTCCGAGGGACTTCTGGCGGTTCCCTCACTGCGAGAGGCCAAGTTACAGGGAACCAGGCAGAGGGCCTTCTCGGTAGTGGCACCCGCCCTGTGGAACGCCCTCCCATCAGATGTCAAAGCGATAAACATCTACCTGACATTCAGAAGACATCTGAAGGCAGCCCTGTTCAGGGAAGTTTTTAATATGTGACATTTTAGTGTATCTTTCATCTTTGTTGGAAGCCACCCAGAGTGGCTGGGGAAACCCAGCCAGATGGGCGGGGTACAAATAATAAATTATTATTATTATTATTATTATTATTATTATTATTATTATTATTATTAATAATAATAATAATAATAATTGCTGCAGGCCTCCTTCCTGTGGAAAATCTGAAGCTGATGTTGGCCCCATGTACATACCTCGAAGGTATCCCAGAAAAACATTTCTCCCACGCAAATAGGGATGTCCTATTCCTCCACCACCACCATCATCATCATTTTATTATTTAGACCCCGCCCTTCTGACTGGGTTGGCCCAGCCACTCTGGCTGGCCTCCGATATACATAAAAACATAATTAAACGCTTAAAAAAAACATCCCTATACAGGACTACCTTCAGATATTTTCTGAAGGTTGCCTAGTTACTGATCTCCTTGGCTCAGGGGGTCGGATAACTCTAGATCTGTGGTTCCCAACGTGGGCCATATTAAGGGGGGGGGACAATTCGAGAACGAGTTATTAATAGTTAATAGCCTTCTAGGCTTCCTCCACGTGAATAGGAGTTCACTATTTGAATAATAAGAATTATATGTCACAGGGGGTGGTGGGTGGCACCAGGATTTGAGAAATGCTTAGGTGGGGCATGGCAAAAAAAAAAAAAAGGTTGGGAACCACTGCGCTAGACCCTCCAAAATAATAATAATAATAATAATAATAATAATAATAATAATAATAATCAATTATTTGTACCCTGTGGCTTCCAACAGAGATTAAAAATAGGGACATCCTAAGGGAAGGTTGGACATTCCAGGCTCAAAAAAATTACGGCTTCTGTAAATCTGGGATTGTCTCGAAAATAGGGATACTTGGGAGGGATATCCCATTTTTTAATCACGAGAGAACGGCCGCCATATAGGTTGTGGCTCCTGTGTCTGCGAACCTTGGGGAAGGGCGCCATCTTGTCCTCCGCCTCAGGCCGCAAAATGTCTTGGAAGGCCGTGTGAGAAGCCCATGCTTCCTATGGCCTCAATCCGAGGCCTAACCTCTCACTTATGGCATGGATTCTGGATTCTGGCCTCATGCTTTGCCACATACACGGACGCCTGAGGCGCAAGGCGTTTGCCTGCGCACCAACAATGCCAGCTCCTCAGGCCTGTTCCTCAGGCCCAGCCCCAACTGTTGCTCGGCAACTGTTATGCGCCCAAGGGGGGTTGCGCTCTCCAGCCCCAACCGCAACCTCCCCACCGTCGCCTTGCGCCCTGCGCATGGCGGCTCACCGGGACTTCGTTCTGTAGCGACATGGCTGCGTGTTTCCCTCCAGTCCCATGTGGCTGTGCGCGGACCAGGGTGCGTGGAAGCAACAGCAGGCCAGAGAACCTCTGTGGCAAAACAATGGAAGGGCAACTGTTCTGTTGCCACAACTGCCGGCACATCGATCACATCAGCGCCAGGGATGGGGAACCGTAGGCCCGCCACATGGCCGAACTGTGGAACTTGCTCCCTCAAGAGGCAGAGATGGCCGCCAGCTTGCATAACTTTATGATCACTGCTCTATAGCAATTGTTGTTATACAATTCCATTCACCATATAGATGAGTTTATGAAGCATTTCTGTATCCTTCTGCTGTGCGGAAGAATTCCACGAAACAGTGGGTATATCCTGAGGTTGAATCCTGACAAGACAGAAGTACTGTTTTGGGGGGACAGGGGGCAGGCGGGTGTGGGGGGCTCCCTGGTCCTGAATGGGGTCACTGTGCCCCTCAAGGACCAGGTGCGCAGCCTGGGAGTCATTTTGGACTCACAGCTGGCCATGGAGGCGCAGGTCAATTCTGTGTCCAGGGCGGCTGTCTACCAGCTCCATCTGGTATGCAGGATGAGACTCTACCTGCCCGCAGACTGTCTTGCCAGAGTGGTGCATGCTCTAGTTATCTCCTGCTTGGACTACTGCAATGTGCTCTACGTGGGGCTACCTTTGAAGGTGACCTGGAAACTGCAATTAATCCAGAATGCGGTAGCTATGCTGGTGACTGGGAGCGGCTGCCGAGACCATATAACACTGGTCTTGAAAGACCTACGTTGGCTCCCAGTACATTTCCGAGCACAATTCAAAGTGTTGATGCTGATCTTTAAAGCTCTAAACAGCCTCAGCCCAGTAGACCTGAAGGAGCGTCTCCACCTCCATCGTTCTGCCTGGACACAGAGGTCCAGCGCCGAGGGCCTTCTGGCGGTTCCCTCGCTGCGAGAAGTGAGGTTACAGGGAACCAGGCAGAGGGCCTTCTCAGTAGTGGCACCTGGTCTGTGGAACGCCCTCCCACCAGATGTCAAAGAGAACAACTACAAGACTTTTAGACGACATTTGAAGGCAGCCCTGTTTAGGGAAACTTTTAATGTTTAATAGGTTATTGTATTTTAGTGTTCTGTTGGAAGCCACCCAGAGTGGCTGGAGAAACCCAGCCAAATGGGCGGGGAATAAATATTATTATTATTATTATTATTATTATTATTATTAAGCACTTCTGTCAAAAATACCTGTTGGGAGTACTTGAATCTCAGTGCCATCCTGCTCAGAAGTTGAACTGAAGTGTTCCAAGTCGGCGTTCCTTCCGGTATACTGGACCAAGGCTGTTTAGGGCTTTAAAGGTCAGCACCAACACTTTGAATTGTGCTCGGAAATGTAGTGGGAGCCAATGTAGGTCTTTCAAGACCGGTGTTATGTGGTCTCGGCAGCCGCTCCCAGTCACCAGTCGGGCTGCCGCATTCTGGATTAGTTGCAGTTTCTGGGTCACCTTCAAAGGTAGCCCCACATAGAGCACATTGCAGTAATCCAAGCGGGAGATAACCAGAGCATGCACCACTCTGGCCAGACAGTCTGCGGGCAGGGAGGGTCTCATCCTGCATACTAGATGGAGCTGGTAAACAGCTATTATTAAGTATGTACATTCAGTGAGCCCCAGAAACCAGACCCGGTGAGAAAATGTGCTGTGTATTAAATAGCCAGTGGCTCTGCATCTATAATGTTAGACATCTCCGTTGAATTTTGTGTGCAACACTGCTGTTCCTAATAATCTGGCGAGATGTGCTATCTGGGTAGTTTTTCTGCCCTAAAATCGTGAGCCTACTCGAGGGGTTGACAGTGTGGTGCTGTGGGTCCAATGGTATCCTTGTGGTCCTCCTCTGGTACCCACAAAGTCCTCTGCCAACTGTGTAAAAAAGGACCTCCTTCTGTTCATCTTTATTGTTTGCTTGTTTTTAAATAATTTTTATTAGGTTTTACAATTCCATCATTATAATAACATATCAAATCACACACTGAAGAGTCCCCAGATTCCCCCCCCCCCCAACTTCTCTCAACTTCTTATTCTGGTTTTTAACACATTTCCTTCCCCTGCTTGCTATATTACCCTTTATATCAAATTCTATATATCCACGAAGTGGGGGGTGGTGTGGTCTCCGAGAAGGCTGATCGATCGCCAAATGATTTATATCTGTGGAATACAGTTCATTTACATTGCAATATTGCAAACAGTCTGCCCAACAATCTATAGTAACAACTCAACAACGTGGAAGACACTGTGTCACTAAATCTCAAAAGAAAGGTTTGGACAACAGCCCGGATTGGAGTGATTTAACAACTTGGGAGTTGCTGCGTCGTTTAACTTCAAATGATAAACCTGGATTGGAATGAAGTCAGGAAAAGCTGCTCTGATAAAAAGACAGTTGAAAATATATATATTTACAAATAAAGCTGTATTTGGTGGACGGAAGGACATATGATTTTTGACATGATTGAGAATCGCATAGCCAGGGACAAATAACTTTAAAGCGTTAAGACCAGAAGGCGGAAAATATGAAAACAATGAGAAGAGGCAGGACTGAAGATTTGGAGATATGCTTCAGAGGTCCAGACTATGGGGAGCCCGAAAAAATAAATAATTACAATTTGGACTACTTGTTTTATTTTAGTTTCTTGTTTTTAATTGGATTATGAAGTGGATATGTTGATTGGCTGTTTTTATTGGAAAATCTATAAAAAAAAATTTTTTTATTCTTTATATCCAATAGTACTCTCTTATCCTTTTTACATCAGTTGTAAGTGTTTACTCAACTTTATTGAATGTTCCCTAATTCCAAATGTTACACCAAAGTCCTCATCACACTATCTGGAGTTTCCTCTGCTTTTCTGGCACTTTTCTCCCCTCCTGAAACATTTTTTTATTTTTATTTTTTGGACTTCTGCAAACCTGCAGGTTTGTTCAATCCTACCAATACCTCTCTCTTGTGGACGGTGACACTGGTTTGATTATAGAAATAATGGCACTCACAGTATGAAAAGGAGCAGAAGAAATGATGACACCACTTAACAAACAAAAAAAATATTTGTCATATATATGTTTACTTTATTTTTTACACACAATTTTGGCCTTCTGCTAAGAAATCAGATGATTTCTTCACCTGAGTCTCCTGTTTTAATTTGATTATTTTATTGCATAGTTTATAAAGAGACCACTTCATTATGTATTTTAATTGGTCTGATTTTTTTTAAAAAAACGGCGACGACACCCATCTTCTGATTCTGTATGATACTGAACAAGCATAAGAAAGTACATAAAACGACACCACATTTTAATAATGTTGTACGGTTGGCATTTGGGTTTTGTAAATTGCTTAGAAGCCATCGTGGCATATAAATTATAATATATTTTATATATTACTTTATATAATATATTAAAATATATTAAGTGGTATGTAAATGAAATGACAAGGAAAACAAAAATTTGATGGAGACACCTGTTTTATAACCACACTTTATTTCCTCTGAGCGTGTAAAAATTGCCTTTTTATGCCACCCCCTTAGCGATTGCTCTGGCCTCGGGTTCCAGGTTGATGAGAGAATTGCTCTGCTGAGCCAGTTCTGTAATGGAGACGCGTCCCCTCCGCCGAATGAAGTCGGCCACGGCTGTCATTTCCTCCGTCGTGATGTAGATGAACTTTCCTCTGTCATCGATTACGCCTAGAGGCAAGGCCAAACCGGAATTAAGCTCCACAGGCTGCACTTTTTACCTTCGTTTTATTGCCTAGCTAGGATTTCTTAATCAGCCCGTCTCCAAAGGTTTGGGTTCGGCTGCACGATATAAATACTTAGGCCTGTAACCTCTAATTGACAAATTGGTTCCATTAGGGGCCTAAATGTGATTTTAAGTGTCCCACTAATTAATGGGGGGGGGGTGGGTTTGCTTTTACACTTCTTGGCAGATTTGCCTACTCTATCACTCTATCATCATGTTGCCTGGAGCATGTCGCTTGATGGAGGAGGAAAGAGTTGATGGCCCCCTCTACAAAAATTCAATCAGCCTTCTTTTTAAGCATCTCCTCCACCCCAGTTTAGGAATGCAGCAGGCTTCTTGGCTCCCTCCCTGTGGACTGCCCTCCCATCAGATGTCAAACAACTACTTGACTTTTAGAAGACATCTGAAGGCAGCCCTGTTCAGGGAAGTTTTTAATGTTTGATGTTTTCTACTATCTCAGTTTTTGGTCAGCCAACAACGGCCAGACACAAGTCTTCTCAGAAGTAATCCTTGACGTTTAAGTTGTGCTAATTTGGATGTATGGAAGTGAGAGCTGGACCAGAAAGAAGGCTGATCGCCGAAGAATTGATGGTGTTGGAGGAGACTCTTGAGAGTCCCATAGACTGCAAGAAGATCAAACCTCTCCATTCTTGAGGAAATCAGCCCGGAGTGCTCACTGGAAGGACAGATCCTGAAGCTGAGGCTCCAATACTTAGGCCACCTCAGGAGAAGAGAAGACTCCCTGGAAAAGACCCTGATGTTGGGAAAGGTGGAGGGCACAAGGAGAAGGGGACGACAGAGGACGAGATGGTTGGACAGTGTTCTCAAAGCTGCCAGCATGACTTTGACCAAACTGCGGGAGGCAGTGGAAGACAGGAGTGCCTGGCGTGCTCTGGCCCATGGGGTCACGAAGAGTCGGACATGACTAAAAGACTAAACAATAACAACAATTTGGACCCATCTGCAACTATTTTTACTCCGACGGCTGACATTTTCAACACTTGGATGATACCAAGCTGAAACAGCAACTGAATGTCAAAAATAATCAACTGGAGATGTTCAGGTGCTGCTGCTATATTGCTGCTTCAGTCTAAACAAGGCGATCGGCCCCATAATGTTTTCACTGTTACCTGTGAGCGTTCCATCAGCCATCAGGTCTTGCACTCTGTTAATTGCATCCTGTTGAGGAAAAACAAACCCCGTAGGCAGCAAATATCACATTTCCAGGTGCAGAGGCATGTTTTCAGACAACACCACGACACACCAGCCTTTCCACAAAGGCCTGGCAAGTGTCTGCTTCAGGGGACATTTCTCTTACACATCAGCATACATTAAAGGCGAAGAGGGAATGCCTATATATTTATTTATTTCGATCAATAACAAGTTGAGAAGGTAGGAAGAAAGGAAAATACGTAAAACACATATGATACATTAAGTGCAATATTAAATACAGAATTTAAAAACAACGCAGAATATAAGAACAGATGGGAGAACTCTAAAACAATGATAATTTAACGATGAGGAGCAACTTAAGGTGTTAGCAATTTTAAAGTTAGGGCAAGATCCTGCGCTGACAAGCTATCGCTGCCACACAAAAACCAGCTACCTTGGCGATAATCTCGGGAGACTGGTCAACCAAAAGATAGCCAATATAAAACACTTCAGATCTGCCTAGTATACTTTGTAAAATTTGATTAGTGAAATGGTGGCAGATATCACAATAGGAAGAACAGGACATGCAATAAAACATGTTCCACATTTTCTATTTTCTCTGTTTGACAGGGGCATACGCGCCCATTGTATGGCACTGTTGCAACTACCCTCCTGTACTGCAGATGGAAGCACATTAAATTTAGCCTGGGTGAATGGTTTCCTAAATTTTGGAATAGTCAGATGGATCAGATGATCTCCACGAAGAAACGGCCGCTCTGATTCTAAAAGCTGGAAAAATAGAAACTGTGCTTATATAATTTTGCAACTTGGCATCCCAGGTGCATTGGTGCATGTTTTTGTTGGCTTTTGCAGAATCCATAGCAAGAGTGGCATTTGGCGAGAATCCTAGTTTTAGGGCTTTCTCATTTACTGTGCCAAATTTTCTCATTATGTCCAGGAACCCTTCCCCTGTGCTATGATAACCCAGGGTAGCGCATTTCCCCAGCGAACGTCGCTGGATGCCAACAGAGAGGATATGCAGTCCTGATAGGACACCATCCCATGAGGTCGGTGTCAAAACATATGGATTGGATTGGCGGTGTCTCTGTCGCTCATGCACCTGTGGCCCGGGGCCTGCAAACACGTACCTGTGTCCTTATGCCCAGGTGGGAGGCCAGGTCCTCCAAAAGAACCACTTTGGCACTCTATGAGGAAGAGGCAAAAAACTGAAATTAGCGAGTCAAACAGTACACATTTTGCAGCTTTATTTTAACACAAACTGGACTTTGGTATGTACTATATTATCAGTTGGTGAAAGATTTTGGGAACTTAGTTTTGACAGAAATGATAAATATTGCTAAAGAAACTGTTGTTTGCTATCCAAGATGAATGTCGCTGAATATTTTTTGATGATACCAATGTAAAATACATTTGTCAAAATAATTGTTCTTCTGCTTGAACTCGGCAACGTGAGCCATAATTGCAACTCAATGGAAAACAGCCCAAAATCTTACACTGGGCGCTTGGTAATTATTATCCCTACAGACACTTTTCCAAATGCAAAGTTGGCTAAAAAATAATAACCAATGTGAATAGGTAAAGGTAAAGGTACCCCTGCCCGTACGGGACAGTCGTGTCCGACTCTGGGGTTGCGTGCTCATCTCGCTCTAGAGGCCGTGAGCCGGCGCCGTCCGAAGACACTTCTGGGTCACGTGGCCAGCGTGACGAAGCTGCAGCTTGGCGAGCCAGCACCAGCGCAGCACACGGAAACGCCGTTTACATTCCCGCTATAAAGCGGTCCCTATTTATCTACTTGCACTTAAGAGTGCTTTCGAACTGCTAGGTGGGCAGGAGCTGGGACCGAACGACGGGAGCTCACCCCACCGCGGGGATTCGAACCGCCAACCATACGATCGGCAAGTCCTAGGCACTGAGGTTTTACACAGCACCACCCGCGTCCCAACCAATGTGAATAGCAGTCCTTAAAAAAGGAAAGGGAAATGTACAGTGTGTAAACAAATAAACCCATTTCATCGGATAAAGGCCAGCCTTTCCAAGTCCCCAAGTTATGAAGTCAGATGCAGCCGAGCTAGAGAACTGAGCATTATGGACTGAACATACTGAACTGGAACCAGTCCATGAAAACCA
This sequence comes from Podarcis gaigeae, assembly GCF_964106915.1. Classification (NCBI taxonomy): domain Eukaryota; kingdom Metazoa; phylum Chordata; class Lepidosauria; order Squamata; family Lacertidae; genus Podarcis; species Podarcis gaigeae. The sequence continues at coordinate 74,768,664 of NC_139685.1, forward strand.
GTTCTCAGAGCTTGGAACTGCCAGGGTTCTGCATATCTTCTTCTAAAGGGATTAAGGGGGAAGAATGCCAACTGCGGTCCTGCTCAGCTGGGCACCAGCTTTGCCAGGGCGATGCAGCCAGGATCCTGCCTGCCTGCTCCTGACAGCCCATAGTCACCTGCACATCAACAGCCGTGGTGGACTGGATGAGGGCGAAGGAAATCAAAACTCTTGGTCAGCCGTGTAAGGCAGGACAGGGAATAGGGATTCAACCCGTGTTGCGTGTGGTTACAATCCTCCTGAGGCTCACAATTAGAAAATGCTCCTGGACTCAGCCCTGAGCATGGATACTCAAGTCTCTGCGGTAGCCGGGAGTGAATTGGCAGAGTTAAAACTAGTGTGCCGGCTGAGCCCGTTCCTTGAGATGTCTGATGTGCCAGAACATGCCTTAGTTCCATCCCATTTGGATTACTGCAACCTGCTCTACATGGGGCTGCCTTTAAAAAGGGCTCAGAAACTTCAACTGGCTCATAAAGCTGAAGCCAAATTGTTGACCGGGTTGGTGATAAGGAGCAGGCATGTTAGGAGCTAGCCGGCAGTAAATCACACTGTGCACGTTGGAGTTAACTCTTTATTAGCAAAAAAACCGTGATCTGCACAGGGGTGACAAAGTGTTGGTGCTGACCTTTAAAGCCCTAAACGGCCTCAGCCCAGTATACCTGAAGGAGCATCTCCACCCCCATCGTTCAACTTGGATACTGAGGTCCACCTCTGAGGGCCTTCAGGCAGTTCCCTCACTGGGAGAAGTGAGGTTGCAGGGAACCAGGCAGAGCGCCTTCTCAGTAGTGGCACCCGCCCTGTGGAACGCCCTCCCATCAGATGTCAAAGAAATAAACAACTATATGACTTTTAGAAGATGTCTGAAGGCAGCTTTCTTTAGGGAAGTTTTTAATGTTTGATGTTTTATTGTGTTTTTAATATTCTGTTGGGAGCCACCAGAGTGGCTGGGGAAACCCATCCAGATGGGTGGGGGTATAAATAATTAAAAATATTACTATTATTATTACTACTGGGTGACATCACCTTGCCGATAAAGGCCGGTATAGTTAAAGCTCTGGTTTTCCCAGTAGTGATGCATGGAAGTGAGAGCTGGACCATAAAGAAGGCTGATCGACGAAGAATTGATGCTTTTGAATTAAGGTGTTGGAGGAGACTCTTGGGAGTCCCATGGATTGCAAGAAGATCAAACCTATCCATTCTGAAAGAAATCAGCCCTGAGTGCTCACTGGAAGGACAGATCGTGAAGCTGAGGCTCCAAGACTTTGGTCACCTCAGGAGAAGAGAAGACTCCCTGGAAAAGACCCTGATGTTGGGAAAGATGGAGGGCGCAAGGAGAAGGGGGCGACAGAGGATGAGATGGTGGGACAGTGTTCTGGAAGCTACCAGCATGAGTTTGACCAAACTGCGGGAGGCAGTGGAAGACAGGAGTGCCTGGCGTGCTCTGGTCCAGGGGGTCACGAAGAGTCAGACACGACTAAACTACAACTACTTCTACTACTGTAGCCCTAATGAGTGCAGCAACTCATCTCCAGCAGGTCTTGTTCCCATGAAGCAGGTGCTGAGACTGAAGGTCCCTGCCTTCCCATATCCATCTAAGTCCCCTTCCTCTCCAGGGTTTTCCCCAAGCAATCATAGACTGCGTATGTGTGCAGACAATCTCTCCTCCGCCTTGTTCATTCCTCAGAGGAACAAGCACTCAGGTCCTGCTGAATGGGCTTTTCGCACACATCTGGCTGGCTACTGTGAGAGCAGGAGGCCGGACCAGGTGGGTAAATGGCCTGATCCAAGAGAGCTCTTCTTACAGACAGCCGCTGTCCCACCAACTAGCTAATGCCAAAGCCAGAATCGGTGTTTTGTGCTCTGCTTCTTCTCCTCTTCAGAAAAGCTTTCAGCAGAGATCTGACAAAAGCTAAGATCTTCTGCTTTCATTTGGGCTGCGTGGGAGGGATTGCTTCAAGTACTAAACTTGGTGGTTTAAGGCTTTCAGGTTTGAACAGGGAGGGGAAGCAGCGTTAAAGGTTTTATGCGACCTTAATTGTGAAAAATGTGCTTTGAGCGGGCAGAGGGTGGGGTGTACGGATTCATTCACCATAGAAACAGGAGAATCATAAGGGAAGGAACTTGACAATACAAGGCAGAGATGAGAATCCTGGCCTAATGTTAAGCTGTGTATATATATAATATATGACTATCATCAGTGCGGCACGCAGGTGGCGCTGTGGGTTAAAGCCTCAGCGCCTAGGACTTGCCGATTGAAAGGTCGGCAGTTCGAATCCCTGCGGCGGGGTGCGCTCCCGCTGCTCGGTCCCAGCGCCTGCCAACCTAGCAGTTCGAAAGCACCTCCGGGTGCAAGTAGATAAATAGGGACCGCTTACCAGCGGGAAGGTAAACGGCGTTTCCATGTGCGGCTCTGGCTCACCAGATGCAGCTTTGTCACGCTGGCCACGTGACCTGGAAGTGTCTCCGGACGGCGCTGGCCCCTGGCCTCTTAAATGAGATGGGCGCACAACCCCAGAGTCTGTCAAGACTGGCCCGTACGGGCAGGGGTACCTTTACCTTTACCTTTATCATCAGTGCAGGTAAGAAATTTTTTATTTTTATTTTTATAATCTACAAAACTGTCTTATTTATTTTATAGTACAGAACATTGATTATTGCTTTTGTTTTATGGCTCAATGGTCTTGTTAAATAGTAAAATTCATGTTAAATTGCTGGTTTAAGGCATTACTTTCTATGGGAAAGTGTGTCTTCGTTTTGGAATGCTTTGGTTTTGGAACGGACTTCCGGAACCGATTAAGTCTGAGAACCAAGGTACCACTGTATTGTGTGGGTGAGTTGGGTGTTCCCCTCAAATACCCTAATCAGTTTTCTTAAAACTTTTTTTTAAAAAAAAATCACTGTCAAGTAGGAGGCTTATTTTCCCAAATGCTGACCAATCAGTGCTGTGCATTGCCCCTCTGCTACAAACGGCTACCTGAGCACAATGATTAAGAGAAGGTTATACAGTCATACCTCGCGTTACAGCCGCTTCAGGTTGCATTTTTTCGGGTTACAGACCGCCGAAACCCGGAAGTACCGGAACGGGTAACTTCTGGGTTTCGGCGGCCGCACATGCGCAGAAGCGCTAAATCGCATTATGTGCATGCGCAGAAGCGCCGAATTGCAACATGCGCAGACGCGGGTTGCGCATGCTGCGGGTTGCAAATGTGCATCATGCACAGATCACGTTTGCAACCTGAGTGTCCGCTGTACAGTCTGACCAAAATGGGGCAAGTCATTGAAACGTCCTGCCCTGAAAGCCATTAGCCCTTCCTTGCTTGTATTCTCAGATTCCTGCCACCTCTTTTTCTTTTATTCCTCCAGCACCGGCTGGAAAGCTCATAGAATCACAGAACCGTACACTTGGAAGGGAATCAAAGGGTCACCTAGTCCAACTCCACACAATGCAGGAATCAAGAGTTGTAGAAACCCCAGCAGGTGGCCGTCCAACCTCCGTTTAGAAAACCTCTATTGGAGGAGAGTACCAGGAGTGTGTTCGGTGGCTGTGGTTTGGGCTTGCAAACGGCAGATACAGATCCCAGTTCTGCTGACGAACCCGAGCGACCAAAGGGGCAGAGTATTGAAAGAACTCACTGCAGCACTCTCTGCCACAGACCAAGCTGAGTAGTGAACCCATTTTACAGATGCAGTGCAGACAAGTAGCTTACAAGAGACACAACTCTTTATGCGAGAGAACGAGGCGCTTTGATTGCCGAACGACAGATGTGCAGCACAAAGGATGATATTCATTGTTAAAGGGGAAGAACAAAGGGAGTGTAACCTACCTTGATGTAGTCGAGAAGTTCTGACACGAAGCTGCGGGACTAGGTACAGCAAAAGAAACTATTATTAATCTGATGCTGCTATAGATTATAAAACCAATCTCTGCCTGGATTTCTATGCAAAGGGCCAACCGTGTCAGGGACAGAAGGCCCTCATTGCTTAAGTACGCGTAGTCCCCTTGGAGTTAGGAATGTCCGGGTGGGTAATTCTGCTTTCGGAAAAACTTCTGTCCTGTGACTGACCACCCGGTTTATTGTGGATTTTGTCTGAAATGGCTTAAAAAGCTTTCCACCACCACCAGGAGCTTCCAGGTGTCATGAAATCGGCTCGTGCATGACTTTTGCACAGAAAAGCTCAAGATACACGTTGATTTACCCACGTGTAGTTGCTATTCTCTGAGAAACGTAGAAAATAACAGGATATATTTATCCGAAAGACTTCAAACTTACACGACCCTTTAAAAATTAGCTGATGAAGGTGAATACATCAAAACAGGGCCCTGTCCTGGTTTCTGATCCATAACTGACTTCTGACTTCTGCTCAGTGATTGAAACTAAGACCTCCACGTCAATTCTGACTATGGACTAACATGAACTTGTCTCTATTCATAAACTCTTATTTCTAATTCTGTAACAAATTATTGTGTTACACATATCTTTATGAGTTTGAATTTGTAATCTCTGTTAGAGTTTGTAATCTCTATTTGAGTTTGTAATCCTTGTCAGAATACATACTTTTGAATGGATCAGTTTTTGTTAAAACTGATTATTTATTTGTGAGTAGGGACTACTCACACCACTGAAACTTACATTGGCCTGAGTTCCTGGTGTGCTTTTTTCTTGGCATATTTAATAACAAGAACTCCAACTTATTTGACTTTCGTAGATGGCGCCACGCAAAAATGTGCTGCGTTCAGACGGCTCTGCATTCGTGAGGAATTTATGCCTGGGGCTCCCTCCCCGAAATCTTACTTATGGTCTCTCTCACCTCCTTCTTCCTCTTCAAATCCTTCCTGGAAACCCACAACCGAAGCACATTTTGTGTGTGACTGCACCTCTGCATGCTCGCTGCTCTACTGCTGTCCCCTTGCCTCGGTCTACCCCAGGCATAGGCAAACTCGGCCCTCCAGATGTTTTGGGACTACAGCTCCCATCATCCCTAGCTAGCAGGACCAGTGGTCAGGGATGATGGGAATTGTAGTCCCAAGACAATTGGTGGGCCGAGTTTGCCTATGCCTGGTCTACCCTCTGCAATCTCCTTAACTGGTGAGTCTGTGGGCTCATTGGGCAGGGACTTTCCCCCCTTTCTCTTTGCAGATATTTATTTTTAAAGTACCGTGTACATAATCGCAGGAGTGGGCAGACCACTTGGCATATCTCTTTGACAATTTGCAGTATATTGCTCTCGATTTCCGATTCCCCATCGTTCAACAAGAGCAATGGTTTAAAACCAGTTGATGGTAAAGAATGCTGGGAGCAGGGAGAGAGAGGACCAGGAATGGATTTTCATATGAAAGGCCTTGTGAACTTGGTTCTGGCACCGACCATACCGGTAAATTCCTGGACTGAGCATGTGCTCAGAGGCATAATGTTTCAACTCTTTATTGTACGGCCACCAAATTAAGACACTACAGTGGTGCCCCGCAAGACGAATGCCTCGCAAGACGAAAAACTCGCTAGACGAAAGGGTTTTCTGTTTTTCGAGGCGCTTCGCAAGACAAATTTCCCTATGGGCTTGCTTCGCAAGACGAAAACGTCTTGCGAGTCTTGCGAGTTTTTCCCCTCCCCCCCTTTTCTAAGCTGCTTAGCCGCTAATAGCCGCTAATAGCCGCTAATAGCGCTAATCCGCTAATAGGGATGCTTCGCAAGACAAAAAAACTGCTAGACGAAGAGACTCGCGGAACGGATTATTTTCGTCTTGCGAGGCACCACTGTATTTTGGAGCAGGCTCAAGGTTTTTGTGTGCTTATGTACTCAATCGACTTCTCCCTTTATAAAAAACAAAATTTGACGGACACACAAGAGAGCACCAAAATCCTATATGGCATTTTTTAAGGACAGCCTCTTGTAACTACTGTATGAACATGCTTTTAATAAAAAAAATATATATCTGCATTAAATACGTATTTTTTAAAAAAGAGGATATCATCCTGGGTTCCATATTGATAGCCGTTCATTCAGATCAGAATCTATATGGCAAAGGTGTCTATTCAGAAGTAACCCTCTGTGAGTTCAATGGGTCTTATTCCCACGTAACTGGGCAGAGAATTGCAGCCTAGGTGCTAAAAATGCAACAGTTGTAACACTCAAATTAATTTTATTTATTTTTTAATATGCCTGATGTATGCGTTTAGAAATACCAGCCAAAATATTATGGGACAATGACAAAATGAGGAGAAATAAAGCTACTCTGGAATCTAACATGATAAATATTTATGATAGTTTTTGTACCAGACTGGCTCATCCCTGCCCCAAAACACTGTTTGCGAAATAAAATAATTCATCAAAGATGGCAAGTCTATTTCACAAGCTACCAAAAGACCGTGGGGTATCATCACCTCGGCGTGGGGTTGAATCACTTTTTCTAATTTGGTGCAGGGAACTTAGTAAATGCAAGAGGTATTAAGTTGTCTGGGCTTTTGGTATCAGAAATATTGTAACAGCACTGAGTACCTTTGGGTGAAATCCAATGCAGTCATACTTACGCCCACTGATTTCAGTGGGTCTACTCTGAGTAGGACTATGTTGACCTGTTGACTATGTTGCTCTGGTCAGACCTCACCTGGAGTACTGTGTCCAGTTCTGGGCACCACAGTTCAAGAAGGACACTGACAAACTGGAACATGTCCAGAGGAGGGCAACCAAAATGGTCAAAGGCCTGGAAACGATGCCTTATGAAGAACGGCTAAGGGAGCTGGGCATGTTTAGCCTGGAGAAGAGGAGGTTAAGGGGTGATATGATAGCCATGTTCAAATATATAAAAGGATGTCACATAGAGGAGGGAGAAAGGTTGTTTTCTGCTGCTCCAGAGAAGCGGACACGGAGCAATGGTTCCAAACTACAAGAAAGAAGATTCCACCTAAACATTAGGAAGAACTTCCTGACAGTAAGAGCTGTTCGACAGTGGAATTTGCTGCCAAGGAGTGTGGTGGAGTCTCCTTCTTTGGAGGTCTTTAAGCAGAGGCTTGACAACCATATGTCAGGAGTGCTCTGATGGTGTTTCCTGCTTGGCAGGGGGTTGGACTCAATGGCCCTTGTGGTCTCTTCCAACTCTATGATTCTATGATTCTATGACCATCGCCCTTTGTAAATAAAACTATGGGGAAAGGACTATCACTTGACCCATAAGCTTGCAATAAAAAAAACTTTGGCATAAGAGAAAATGAAAATTCATGCAACGTGACCTTAGAACAGGCATAGGCAAACCCGGCCCTCCAGATGTTTTGGGACTACAACTCCCATCATCCCTAGCTAAGAGGACCAGTGGTCAGGGATGATGGGAGTTGTAGTCCCAAAACATCTGGGGGGGGGGCGGGTTTGCCTATGCCTGCCTTAGAAGGTTGCCATCTACTCAAGATCGTTTTTGCTCTTAATAGAGGAAATTGTTTCACACCCTCCCTGCCAGCACAGTCTGTTCATGTTCCACCTGAGAGCAGAATTTAGCTGGCGCCATTGATGGGCTGCAATAATCGACATGAAAGAGACTTAGGCTGACATTGTGCCTTTTGTTTAATGATTCAAAGGCAGTGGACGCTGAATTACTAAGACTCTACGCTGTTGAGTCCTGAACCTTCTGTGGTGCTTATTTTTTTTAGCCTGACATATGTCCTAAGCAGAAGACGGTAAGAGAAGGGCTGGGCATCGGACCAGTCCAAAAAAGAAAAGAATTTTTTTTTTGTCCATTTAGCCAGTCAAATCATATAACTGTAGAGTTGGAAGGGGCCCTGAAGGTCATCTACCCCAAACCCCTGAAACGCAGGAATCTCAAAAAGAATCATAGTGTTTTATCAAATTACCGTACTTTTCCATGTATAAGACTAGGTGTTGTTGTTGTTTTTTTACTAAAAAATAATGTTAAAGGGGGGGGGGTAGTCTTATACACAGAGGCAATCTCCCCCCATTTCCTTAATTTTGAGTCCCCCAAAATAGGGGGCGTGTTATACACGGAAAAATACAGTATATGTTTTCTTTAAAAAATAATAATTTAGCATTATGACATCAACCAAGAATAAAATTATCAAGAGGTTTGAGTGTCACGTTACAAACTAAAAGGCAGATAGAAGTTATTGTGCAGCGATACTGATATTTCCTTTTTTAAACTGTTACAGAGTAATAGTTTTGGTTTTTTGTTGAAAGACGTGTAACCATTTATTTTATTACCTCCTTACAGAGTCCCCATTTTAAACTCGCAACAGCCCTGCAAAATGATATAGGCTAAGGCTGCCCAAGCATTACCCAAGGATCATCTTATCCTGGCTCATTATCCTATTTGTTAATTGACATTAGGGGAAAGTTCTCTGCTTTGGATGAAACTGGGCTTCACGCAAGCGAGGATACTCACGAAGAAGTCTGCCTGCAGTGGGAAGACACTTTCTGCTAGCTTCATAAATTCTGGTTTACTAAGCCGAGAATGATTGTCGCAACTGAGACAGTGACGTTTTGGGGCAGGGATCAGCAAACTTTTTCAGCAGGGGGACAGTCCACTGTCCCTCAGATCTTGTGGGGGGCTGGGCTATATTTTGAAGAAAAAATAAACGAATTCCTATGCCCCACAAATAACCCAGAGATGCATTTTAAATAAAAGGACAGATTCCACTCATGTAAAAATACGCTGATTCCTGGACCGTCCGCAGGCCGGATTGAGAAGGTGATTGGGCCAGATTTGGCCCCCAGGCCTTAGTTTGCCTACCCATGTTTTGGGGGATACCTGATAATATTGGACCGCAGTCAAATAACAAGTGGGTTGGCTGACCGTCCAATTAACACTATCCAGCTGACCCATTGGCTGAAATGCCATCACTAACTGGGAGTCACTTTAATCCGATTCTTAAGTATCTTTGCTTTTAGGAACCTGACTTCTTCCTAACGTGCCGTAGTCCTTCATCGAAATGGGGGTCTTTGGCCTCATGTCCTGTGCCACATGTCCTGTGTCATGGGGGACGCAGGTGGCGCTGTGGGTAAAAGCCTCAGCGCCTAGGGCTTGCCGATCGAAAGGTCGGCGGTTCGAATCCCTGCGGCGGGGTGCGCTCCCGTCGTTCGGTCCCAGCGCCTGCCAACCTAGCAGTTCGAAAGCACCCCTGGGTGCAAGTAGATAAATAGGGACCGGTTACCAGCGGGAAGGTAAACGGCGTTTCCGTGTGCGGCTCTGGCTCTGGCCAGAGCAGCGATGTCACGCTGGCCACGTGACCTGGAAGTGTCTCCGGACAGCGCTGGCCCCTGGCCACTTGAGTGAGATGGGCGCACAACCCCAGAGTCTGGCAAGACTGGCCCGTACGGGCAGGGGTACCTTTACCTTTACTTTACCTTTTACCTGTGCCAATCTAATAATTCCACCTCCCGCAGCTGATGTGCCGTGACCCTCTCTCTGATGCATATGAATTTCACCTGGAAAAAGAAGGCTTCTGAGCCCTGAACTCTTTGGGGCGAAGTCAGCCAAGTCAAGATGCAAGGTAAAGGTAAAGGGACCCCTGACCATTAGATCCAGTCGTGGCCGACTCTGAGGTTGCGGCGCCCATCTTGCTTTAGTGGCCGAGGGAGCCGGCGTACAGCTTCCAAGTCATGTGGCCAGCGTGACTAAGCTGCTTCTGGCAAACCAGAGCAGCGCACGGAAACGCCGTTTAGCTTCCCGCCGGAGCGGTACCTATTTATCTACTTGCACTTTGAGGTGCTTTCAAACTGCTAGGTTGGCAGGAGCAGGGACCGAGCAACGGGAGCTCACCCTGTCGTGGGGATTCAAACCGCCGACCTTCTGATTGGCAAGTCCTAGGCTCTGTGGTTTAACCCACAGCGCTACCCGCGTCCCTTTAAGACGCAAGGTAGACCTATGGAAATTGCAACTTAGTCTAATCAGGTGTCTGCCATAGCTGGATCCAACCTTTTGTATCTATTCAAGAGAAGCATCTGCAACTATCCCTCAAGCTGGTCATCGCACTCCAGCCCGGCCAAACTTACCTCTTCTTCGGTCATGCCTTCATCCTCTCCTTCTTCTTCCACCACAAAACTCTCCTTCAGCTTCAGGTATTCCTCATATTCCCGCTTCTCCTCTTCCTCTTTTGCCTTCTTCTTTTCTTCTTCCTGCAAAGCGAGGGAAGACAGAACTGCATTATTTAATGGTGCATTGTTATATTTTTGCAAAGTGCATCCTGCTACCTGGACCCACCTGAGGACGGCTTACGGGCGGCCAGTCACTTGTGATACATCCTTTATATTAGTAGTGTTATACTTCTTTATATCCAGCCTTTCCCCCAGACCCTGCGACTCAAGGCAGGCTCACACAAATTCAAACGCCACAGAGCCAAATACAAAAAAGCCCCAAACTTGTAAAAGATAATAGTCGGAAACCAATTAAGCAGAATTGAAAACAATGCAGATTATAAAACCTTGGTGGTAGCAAGCGGCTAATCAAACGAACAACAGCAGTCATAATGAATCAAACGGATTGCTGTAAAACAGGGGTCAGCAAACCTTTTCAGCAGGGGGCCAATCCACTGTCCCTCAGACCTTGTGGGGGGCCGGACTATATTTTGAAAAAATATATATGAACGAATTCCTATGCCCCACAAATAACCCAGAGATGCATTTTAAACAAAAGGACACATTCTACTCATGTAAAAACACACTGATTCCCGGACCGTCCATGGGCCGGATTGAGAAGACGATTGGGCTGGATCTAGCCCCCGGGCCTTAGTTTGCCTACCCATGCTGTAAAACAACGGGAAATCAACCAACTGCCAATGCCAGTGTTAGATCAAAACTCGCTTTAACTGTATTGGAAGGGTTTCTGTAATAGAAACGATTGTCTGATATATAATACAGGAGAAAAGGTTGTGAAGGGAAACACTGTGGAGTTATAGTTGGGAAGTCAATACATGAAGCTATTTAATTTGAAGTCAGTTTGTAAAAAAAATGGCAATTCAATCAAAATTATATATTTTTTTAAAAGAACTCGGAGGAAACCTGTTTTCGATTTCCAGCAAGGTGACGGGTGAGTAAGGGAAGGGTTCAAAAAAGGAAAGCAATGCAGTCGAAAGGGCCGTGGCAGACGGTCTTGGGTTCAATTTTCAACATCTGCAGGTGGTGCCAGGAAAGACTTTCTGCCTGAAACCCTGGAGAGCCACGAATGGTCAGCGTGAGCAGGACCAAACTAGATGGACCAAGGATCTGACTGGATTTAAGGCAGCTCCCTGGGATTTCTCATCGACACGACTCCTGCTTACCTTGCTAAGGGGACAGAGCTCCAATTCCCCAGGAGGAGAGACAGGCAGCGGAGACAGTTCCAGAGAACCCTCCTCTGTTTCGAACTCTTCATTTCAGCAAGCTGCCTCTTGAGAAGTTCTGTTTCTAGAACTGCTCACCTCCATGCGCTGGCTTAGACCAAAAGGGAAACCAACGGTCTTATAGACAAAACAGCACTGCCAATTTGCATGAGGCCGTCTCTAATCATTCGCAGAGAAGAGGAAGTCCCCACCCCTCAAGCCAAGGTATCATTTCCACCCCCCAGTTATCAGATTTGACCATGATTTGGTGCAAGAGTGCAAGTTAATTTCTGAAATCCACAAAGATGCAACCTCTGTTCCAATAGCACAACCAAGCTCTAAAATCATAGAATTGTAGAGTTGGAAGGGACCCTGAGGGTTATCTAGTCCAACCCCCTGCAATGCAGGAATCTCAGCTAAAACATCCATGACAGATGGCCATCCAACCTCATCTTAAAAGCCCCTCATGAAGGTGAGTCCACCACGTCCCAAGGGAGACCCTTCCACTGTCAAACAGCTCTTACCATCAGAAAGTTCTACCTGATGTTTAGTGGGAATCTCCTTTCTTTGGATTTAAGCCATTGGTTCGAGCCCGACTCTCCAGAGCAGCAGAAAACAAGCTTGTTCCCTCTTCCATTTGACAGCCCCTGAGATATTTGAAGATGGCTATCGTATCTCCTCTGTCTCCTCTTTTCCAGGCTAAACAGACCCAACTCCCTCAACTGTTCCTCATAAGGCTTGGTTTCCAGACCCTGGATCATCTTGGTTTCCCTCTTGGTGGGGGAACATGAGAACATTATTTAATAATACTAATAAAAATTTTTATTTATACCCAGCCCTCCCCGGGCAGAGGTGGGCTCAGGGCGGCTAACACCAGTAAAATTACAGTAAAAACATAATGGGGGGAACCAATTTAAAATACAGGTTAAAATGCAATTTAAAATGCAGCCTCATTTTAAAAGTAGCCCATAGATCAAAATCATAGGGGGTGGGAAACATAAGGGTCAGACTGAGTCCAAACCATAGGTCAGGCGGAACAGCTCTGTCTTGCAGGCCCTGCGGAAAGATGTCAAATCCCGCAGGGCCCTAGTCTCTTGTGACAGAGCGTTCCACCAAGTCGGGACCAGTACTGAAAAGGCCCTGGCCCTAGATGAGACCAATCTAACCACCTTGCGACTTGGGACCTCCAAAGTGTTGTCATTTTGGACAACATACTGCTTAATGCCAAAACAGGTTTCTAAAAAAGGTTGCAAGCTATAAAAACCAGTTGCACAAACATTTAAGCACCCGCAATTAAAACATGCAGTGAATCCCACCGCAACAGACAAATGATGGAGAACTTGCAGCCCTGCAGTTGCTTCCATACTCTGACACCCACCATCCCTGACAAGAACCATTGGCCATGCTGGCTGGCGCTGATGGAAGTCTAACACTACCTTAGGGCCACAGCAAGTATCCCATCCCTGCAATTAAATCTAAAGGTAAAGGGATCCCTGACCGTTAGGTCCAGTTGCGGACAACTCTGGGGTTGTGACGCTCATCTCACTTTATTGGCCGAGGGAGCCGGTGTACAGCTTCCGGGTCATGTGGCCAGCATGACTAAGCCACTTCTGATGAACTAGAGCAGTGCACAGAAATGCTGTTCACCTTCCTGCCGGAGCAGTACCTATTTATCTATTTGCACTTCGACGTGCTTTTGAACTCCTAGGTTGGCAGGAGCAGGGACCGAGCTACGGGAGTTCACCCTGTTGCGGGGATTCGAACCACCGACCTTCTGATCAGTAAGTCCTAGGCTCTGTGGTTTAAATGTAGGTGGCAATTAAAACAGGAGAGCCAGGCCAGTAAATCGAGGGGATGCCTGCATAATTCGTTAAGAGCCTTTATTCTCCTTTCAAACCAATAAGCTGCATTCAAATATTATTGATATAAAATTGGGTTTGCATGTTAAAAAACAACAACCCTGGGGAGTGTGCATAACACAAGGGAGGCTTTTTGGCAGCAGCATATCGCAAGGAGCTGAAGCTCTGCAACGTGAGATATTTGCTCTCGCTGATCAGGTGTCCGTGGTTAACCATTTCCTCCAACAAAAAAACTCCACGGGCGAAAGGGAAATTCCCAGGGCTGCTGCATGCTGAAGCCACGGGCGGTTGTGGGGTGGAAGCATCTATCGGGGCCGCTGGGGATTTTGAGAGGAAACAAAGCAATTTAAAAATATACATTTTGGTTTTTTCAAATGCCAGAAAAGACTTGTGGAAAAGACTGCGTGAGAGTGTGTATGAATGCTCAAAATCAGTGTTCCTCTTCCCCTCTAATAGTCTGACCAAGTAAATGCAAGAATAATGGAAGCCCAGACTAGAAAATGAGTGCAAAATAATTGCTCCCGGCTAGTTTTTATCAGCTATGAGTGCGGAGGGCACAGATTGCTGCCCAGTCTGAACCATGCCCTCCTGTTCATGCCCTTGAGCAATGCTAATTGAAACTTAATCGACACAACAGAACTAGGCAGAGCTCTGGACGCCTCTTGAGATTCATCGACCGCAACAGGAGACTCAAGGTCTTGGTGGATCCAAGTGATTTTATCTCCAAAATGCTTTGCAAAGAAGTCACAGCGAGCCACCGTTGGTAACTATGGGCAAAAGGACCCATGCCACCCAGAAAATTTCTGCTAAGTGGCATTTCTTTGTTGCATTGCCTTTCCTGCCATGGAGCAGGCGCGATATTGAGCACTCCCCAGTGTTTGACTGCATTCGTCTAGTTTTTCTGCAATTGTGTCTAAGCTGTCCCCCGGTTTGTTTCATTGCCCTGAGCTCCGGTATATGCTAAGACATACGGGACGCGGGTGGCGCTGTGGTCTAAACCACTTAGCTTCTTGGGCTTGCCGATCAGAAGGTCGGCGGTTCAAATCCCCGCAATGGAGTGAACTCCCGTTGCTCTGTCCCAGCTCCTACCAACCTAGCATTTCAAAAGCACACCAGTGCAAGGAGATAAATAGGTACTGCTGGGGTGGGAAGGTAAACAACATTTCTGTGTGCTCTGGTTTCTGTCATGGTGTTCCTTTGCACCAGAAGCGGTTTAGTCATGCTGGCCACATGACCCGGAAAGCTGTTTGTGGACAAACGATGGCTCTCTTGGCCTGAAAGCGAGATGAGCGCCGCAACCCCAGAGTCGCCTTTGACTGGACTTAAACATCCAGGGGTCCTTTACGCAAGTGGGCCCTAGGACACAAGACAGGACACTTGGGGTGATCGTATCAATAGCCCAAGCTGCCTGTGAGTCAGCTGGATCCATCAACCTCTGAGGGTGGGCCATATAATAATAAATAATAATAAATTTTATTTATACCCCGCCCTCCCTGGCCAGAGCCGGGCTCAGAGCAGCTAACACCAGTAAAATTACAGTAAAAACATAATAGGGGGAAAAAACCCCAATTTAAAATACAGGTTAAAATGCAGCCTCATTTTAAAAGTAGCCCATAGATCAAAACCATAAGGGGAGGGAAACGTAAGGGTCAGACTGAGTCCAAACCAAAGGCCAGGCAGAACAGCTCTGTCTTGCAGGCCCTGCGGAAAGATGTCAAGTCCCACAGGGCCCTGGTCTCTTGTGACAGAGCGTTCCACCAAGTCGGGGCCAGTACTGAAAAGGCCCTGGCCCTACTTGAGACCAATCTAACCACCTTGCAAATTGGAATCTCCAAAATGTTGTCATTTGTGGACCTTAGGGTCCTCCGCGAGGCATACCAGGAGAGGCGGTCCCGTAGGTACGAGGGTCCTAGGCCGATATGTGTGTCGACCCCCTTTTGCAATGGAGGGAAAGGTGCTGAACACCTAAATCTCACCAGGAAATGATCCAGCCATGACAAGTGACTCATGCAACCCCCACCCCACCCCCCACTTTCAGATTATCTTCTGAATAATCTCGAGATCCAGAGTGTGGCCTGCCACTTGAGACAGGCCAATGACATGTTGGGACCACCATCTTGGGATGGAAGGACTGAAGCCCCTAAGAACCAACACTGGGAGTCCTCAACACCATCTCTGTCAGCTCAGGAAGGGAGAGTGCTGGGCAGAGGGGCAGGAGGCAAACCAGCAGAATCCCTAATCTGTCCCAATTACCCTACGCCAAATGCAACAGGAAGTGGACAGGAATCCTGGAGAGAGAGAGAGAGAGAGATAGGATTTCTACGGATCACAAAAACTCCCTATTTGCCACCCTCAAGTCTGTTCTGATGCTGTACAGAGCACCCAGTTGGGCACAGCTGGGCGAGACCAATTCTTCCCTGCTCACCCACCCAGGTCTTGGTAATGCAGACCGGGGCATCCTCCTCATCCACAATCAAATTATGGATAAGGGAGGTCAAGATCGACCTGGTGTTCATAAGAGGCAGTCGTAGACTGGAGGACAGGCAGATAGGACAACCCCAATTCCTCTCCCCAATGGAGACCCCCACCTCCCACACTATACTTTCCTTTACCCAGAACCACTATGTTTCAGTGGAATTCAAATTGCCATATGATAAAACCAATATAGAGTAATAAAAGAAGAAGCAATAAATTTGCAGTTAAAAACAGGGCATTAAAATTGCTACAACAGGCAGGAAAATCATTAAGTAGTCAGCCAAGACCTTCGACTCTTTTCAGGTGGTTTGTGGTGGGAAGAGGAGAGTGAAGTTTGGGAACCACTGGCCCGATTTATTTATTTTTAAAGCAAGAAACAAGTTTCGAACGGTTAAGCAAGCTCAACCAACGTATGAAAACCAAAACTTCTCTTTGACACTTCCATTGGCTAGGCTCTCCCTTCTCTATTTTGGAATCAGCAAGGAATCTAAATTTTGCATTGCAAACAGACAACTGTTCGTTAAAGGCTTTTGCAAACGTGAACAAAGAAAGAAGAACATGGAAATGCTTTAGTTTTGCTTGGTAACAGGGGATTTCCCCCCTGCTTTGAAGAAGTCAAGAAAATAGTCTGAGAATAAGCAATGCAAAGCTCAGTTTGAAGCAAGAGATTCCTGTGATCTCCTGTGGAAACTCAGGCAAAGCAAACCGGTTTTCCGCATGGAAGTTTTCTGCACCTTATTACCAGTTGCAAACAGATCGAGTTGTCTCTCCATTCCTTATGCGATTTGCACCAAGCTGACTTATCCGTTAAGTCACCAGCTCAGCAGTAAATAGCGGGTTTTGCTTGCAGAATGTCCCAGGTTGATGCAATCTTTATTTATTTGGATCACTCCTATACTGCTTCACCAACAGACAGCACTGGGCTTAGAGAGCACAAGAAGGCAGCAGGAACTCGCACCATTCCCACCCAGATTGGGCAGAGGTCAGGGATGATGGAAGTTGTAGTCTAAAAACATCGGGCAAGTGTCAGCTTGGCCACCACTGGCTTTGAAGAGCCCCCTGCCTGATCCCATGTGTTTGTGTACACTTGCACCGAGGGCACAATCTTGTACACAATTTGCTGTCCTGTAAAATATACTGATGACACAACCTTGATGGCAGAAAGTGAGGAGGAATTCAAGAACCTTTTATTGAGGGTGAAAGAGGAGAGCGCAAAATATGGTCTGAAGCTCAACATCAAAAAACGAAGATCATGGCCACTGATCCCATCACCTCCTGGCAAATAGAAGGGGAAGAAATGGAGGCAGTGAGAGATTTTACTTTCTTGGGCTCCATGATCACTGCAGATGGTGACAGCAGCCACAAAATTAAAAGACGCCTGCTTCTTGGGTGAAAAGCGATGACAAACCTAGACAGCATCTTAAAAAGCAGAGACATCACCTTGCCAACAAAGGCCCATATAGTTAGAGCTATGGTTTTCCCAGTAGTGATGTATGGAAGTGAGAGCTGGACCATAAAGAAGGCTGATCGCCGAAGAATTGATGCTTTTGAATTATGGTGTTGGAGGAGACTCTTGAGAGTCCCATGGACTGCAAGAAGATCCAACCTCTCCATTCTGAAGGAAATCAGCCCTGAGTGCTCACTGGAAGGACAGATCCTGAAGCTGAGGCTCCAAGACTTTGGCCACCTCATGAGAAGAGAAGACTCCCTGGAAAAGACCCTGATGTTGGGAAAGATGGAGGGCACAAGGAGAAGGGGATGACGGAGGATGAGATGGTTGGGCAGTGTTCTCGAAGCTACCAGCATGAGCTTGACCAAACTGCGGGAGGCAGTGGAAGACAAAAGTGCCTGGCGTGCTCTGGTCCATGGGGTCACGAAGAGTCAGACACGACTAAACGACTAAACAACAACAACAACAAAATATATACTGAATCCATGAAATAAGGCTGGTGCTGCAGCTGCTGTCTCGCCAGAGGTGGAGTTGAGAGACTAAGGGGAAGACTCCCTGCCCGTGCGGGACGTGAAGAACAAGGGGGGAGATCTGTAGCTCAGTGGCAAAGAATCCATAGGCATGCAGAAGCTCCTAAGTTCAACCCCCCAACGTCTGAAGGTGGGGCTGGAAGACCCTTACCTGAAACCCTGGAGAGCTGCTGCCAGTCCGTGCAGACAATACTAACTAGAAGAAAGGCCTTACTCCTGTGTGTTTCTCAGCTCTGTGCAAGCCTTAAGTGCCCAAATTTCCTGTGCCAATACTGCTTGGCATTACTCAACGTCTATGCAATTCTCGTTTTCTCTCTCTATATATGTGTGTGTGTATGTACAGTGGTACCTCAGGTTAAGTACTTAATTCGTTCCGGAGGTCCGTACCTGAAACTGTTCCACCACTTTAGCTAATGGGGCCTCCCGCTGCTGCCGCGCCGCCGGAGCCTGATTTCTGTTCTTATCCTGAAGCAAAGTTCTTAACCTGAAGCACTATTTCTGGGTTAGCGGAGTCTGTAACCTGAAGTGTATGTAACCTGAGGTACCACTGTACGTATAAACACATACAGTCGTACCTTGGAAATCGAACGGAATCCATTCCGGAAGTCCATTCGACTTCCAAAACGTTTGAAAACCAAATTGCGGCTTCTGATTGAAGCTCCTGCAGCCAATCAGAAGCTGCGGAAGCCCCATCGGACGTTCGGGTTCCAAAAGAACGTTCGCTAACCGGAACAATCGCTTCCGGGTTTGCGGCATTTAGGAGCCAAAACGTTCCAGGGTGTTCAGGATTCAAAGTACAACTGTATAATATATATATGTGGGTGGGTGTACAGACACCCACCCATGAAATTTAATGTGTCTTGCGGCACAGAGGCGAAGACTGAGCTGAGAGCAGGAATACAATCGCACCTCGCTCATAAACCCGCCAGACAATTTCACACAACCCACTCTTTCTCAGCTTCCCCCCACCCCCATTTACAACGTGAGAGTAAGAAGGATCTTCTTTTGCAGGGCTGCAGACAAGAAGCATTTTGAGGGTATTACAAAACCTCCCTAACTTCATGCATTTATATAACTTGATGAAGAAATGGTGCCCTGAATATGCTCCTGCGCTCGCTCTCTCTCCCCCCCCCATCCCTTTTATCTTGTGCGTCATTTCTATTAAGATTGTGAGCCTGCGTGTCGCTTTTCAATCAAGCACCTAAAAAAACCTTAAGGTGTTGTACAAAGAACAACAGCAGCAGCAACACAACAGCAACCCTTTTTTAGTGTCTCCCAACTTATGAAGTACCGGTCAGGCTGTAAGTATACAAAATTTCAGAAGAAGCGACTGGGACCTGGACCAGGACAATGGTGTTCTACGTAGTCCAAACTCTTGGCCTTACGATCGACAGCCAGATCCCTGCGAGAAGGCCCACAAACAGGACCCGGGTGCAACAGAACTCTCGCTGCTTCTGCATCTTCCACTTTTGTAGGTGCTCCAGAGAAGTGGCAGAACATAGCCATTGGAACCAGTAGCTAGCATCCGACCCAGACTCTGTGTTCATCCTCTGAGTCCCTTCTCCGTGTGCCTCCTCCGCGAGAGGTCAGGAGGGTGGCAACATGAGAACGGAGCCTTTTTTGCAGTGGCTCCCCGTTTGTGGAATGCTCTCCCCAGGGAGCTTCGCCTGGCGCTTTCATTTAGGTGCCAGGCGAAAGTGTTCCTCTTTAACCAGGCCTTGGGCTGATGAATATTCTACTGCCTTTTAAATGTGTTTTTGGGAGGGGGTATTGTTTTGTTGTTTCTGTTTTAACTATTTATTTGTGCTTTTACCTTGTATTTTTATCTTGTGAGCTGCCCTGAAATCTTACAATGAAGGGTGGCACATCATCACCTTCATTTGTCCAATCCTCTTTCGAAGCCATCCAAGTTGGGGACAATCACCAATTGAAATTATGACACATATCGCAGTACAATCATGTCAGGGAACTGCCATCAGCTCAGAGGCGAGAGGTGGAAGGGCAGTTGTGTTACAGGGAGCCTCCGAAGATTTTGCGAAGCAGTTCTTCCTCTGGCGAGGAGGGAAGCCCCGCCTCCAGTGGGGAAGGGATGCAGGGATCGGAAGATGCTAGAGAGAGCCGCAACACCGAGCCTGAGCAAAGCGGGGGAGAGGCAAGTCCCCCTTTGCCAACGCCCTCTTTGCGCAGTCGGTTTGCGCGCAGCGAGGGGAGGAGAAGAATGGGGGTCAAAATACTGTTATGCTGGGGAAAGTTTAAGGACTGCCCACTCCCTGATTCTGCTAGTGACTGAGCAGATATGGACTTGAGACGCTCTGCACTGTACAGTGGTACCTCAGGTTAAGTACTTACCGTATTTTTTGCACCATAACACTCACTTTTTTCCTCCTAGAAAGTAAGGGGAAATGTCTGTGCGTGTTAAGGAGGGAATGCCTACGGGTGGCATGCCTACGGATTTTCCTCCTCTAAAAACTACGTGCGTGTTATGGTCGGGTGCGTGTTATAGAGCGAAAAATACGGCAATTAGTTCTGGAGGTCCATTCTTAACCTGAAACTGTTCTTAACCTGAAGCACCACTTTAGCTAATGGGGCCTCCTTCTGCCGCCGTGCCACGAGAGCACCATTTCTGTTCTCATCCTGAAGCAAAGTTCTTAACCCGAGGTAATATTTCTGGATTAGTGGAGTCTGTAACCTGAAGCGTATGTAACCTGAGGTACCACTGTAAATGTTTTTGTACAGATAATAAAGCTTGGAAAAGACCAGTGGGAGTCTTGCCTGTTTGCTCTCGAGCAACCACGCCGGCACATAACAAATCACATCTTAAGTGCGTGAATTCAACCATGTGCAGCTGAAAGTTAAATCCAAACTAGGGGAAAAGCTTAAAGGTTCAGCCCGACGACTCTAGGATGCTCTCGCGAGGCCATCTGAATTCTCACAAGATCTTGTGTGAGCGTCCCTGGCCTTCAGGAGCCGGCATGCTGAGCAGGTCTCCCCGCCGATCGGCCCACAAGCAAGGCAGAGAGCTCAAAAGCTTTGTGCCAGCAGTGTGTAAGATGCATTGCATATTTATTTTTGCCCTTTCTCCGGAAAGCTCCTGGTGGCGTACCAGAATGTCCCAACCAGCCTCCTCCCTGGTGGTTTATTTTCTGATGTCTTTGCACCAGGTCCCCACACGGGACGTTTCTGAATTCAGAGCACACCCGTCTCAAATCCCAATCCTTTCGCCCCTACCTGCTTTTCCTCCTCCAGGCGCAGTCGCTCGTCCTCTTTGCGCCGCTCCTCCTCTCTCTTCTGCTCGAGCTTCTTCCGTTCCTCCCGTTCCGCATCTTCGGCCTTTGGAAATTGGGGAGCAGGGAGAAAAAGCGCGTGTTATTCTCTGGCAAGTTTGCAGGCTAAGTCCACCTACCTGCTACCTAACCACCTAACACACGTACACACATACGTATGTAGGGCATCAGACAGGAGTGGGGAGGGAACCTTTCTCAGTCCAGGGGCCAGATTCCCTTCTGAGCAACCTCCCAAGGGCCGCATTCCATCGGTGGGTGGGGCCAGAGGCAAAAGGAGGCGGAGCCACAAACGTAAATGTGACCTTTGTGCAGAAGGCTAGTCTGTAGGCACACTCACACACCCTCTTCCAGCCTCCATCCCAGCAAGAGACACGGCCAGAGTCCAAGGACACATTCCAGGCAGGCAAAACCACTTGGTGAGACGAGCAGGGCTTGTGATGTGTTTGTGTGTGTGGCTTTGAAGGGCCAGGGGAGAAGGACTGGGGTCCACACCCAGCCCTTGCTTCTCGAACCTTGACCAGAAGATCATCTCCCCCCCAGATCAACCTTCTCAGTTGGTTCTTGTAATCAGAAAGCTCTTAGTGGAGCCAACTCTTTGTGCTGCCTAGGTGTTGGCCCACCCGGGGCCTTCTCAGTCGTGGCCCCGTCCCCTTGGCAAAGTACCTCTGCCCCCTCTTTGTTCATTTAATTTTATTTTTTGCATTTATATCCCAATTTTCCTCCAAGGAGCTCAAAGTTGGTGAACTTTCCTGGTTCTCTTCCTCCCCATTTCATTCTCACAACAAGGCAGGCGAGGCTGAAAGACTGGCGCTGGCCCAAAGGCAGTTTTTTAACCATTGTAACATGGGCTAGTGGGACGCAGGTGGCGCTGTGGGTTAAAGCCTCAGCGCCTAGGACTTGCCGATCGAAAGGTCGGCAGTTCGAATCCCTGCAGCGGGGTGCGCTCCCGCTGCTCGGTCCCAGCGCCTGCCAACCTAGCAGTTCGAAAGCACCTCCGGGTGCAAGTAGATAAATAGGGACCGCTTACCAGCGGGAAGGTAAACGGCGTTTCCGTGTGCGGCTCTGGCTCGCCAGAGCAGCGATGTCACGCTGGCCACGTGACCCGGAAGTGTCTCCGGACAGCGCTGGCCCCTGGCCTCTTGAGTGAGATGGGCGCACAACCCCAGAGTCTGTCAAGACTGGCCCGTACGGGCAGGGGTACCTTTACCTTTACCTTTAACATGGGCTAAGTTCTGCACACACTCATTTCCTTTCATTTCCAGGGGAAATGAGACATGATGCTGATCGTCAGACAAGGGCATTTCCCACCCGCCTTGCCTTTAGAACAGAGTTGCTGCCATGGGCCTTATGTCTCTGTGTCTTTTATGAACCGAGTGGAAGACTATGAGTCATGGAGGTGGGGAGAGAGCGCGTGGGAATTCAGCAGTGCTTCGTTCGTTTTTGGTTGCTAGCTTGCTAATGTTGCAAACAATGTTTCATGGGTTGTGATGTGATGCTTTGCAAGTTTTATAATATGACTTTTGCTGTGGTTGTGCTTTTCAGTTTTTTTTTTTTTTAGTTGTCTTGTTAATGGTGTTTTAGAGAAAGTGATTGTTTTAGTGATGTCCCGTAATGGTTTAACTGAGGATTTGTTAATAATTCTAGATGACATGTTGAAACTGTGGTGTCCTATTAGGCTATTGTTATTCATCTTTTGCGACACACTTTGTGACTCGTGTTGAGTGAAAAGCGACATAGAAATAAATGCATCTAAAGGCAGCCCTGTACGGGGAAGTTTTCCATGTTTAATTTTTTATTGTGCTTTCATATTTTGCTGGAAGCAGCCCAGAGTTGCTGGGGCAACTCAATCAGATGGGCAGTATATAATTAGAAGAAGAAGAAGAAGAAGAAGAAGAAGAAGAAGAAGTTGTTACTAGCCCAGAGATGGAAGGAAGAGACAACCCTGACCAGAGTGGAATGGCAAATAAAGTTGATGGACTATGCCGAAATGGCAAAATTAACGGGGAAGCTCAGGGATCAAGAAGACAAGAAATTTAAAAAATAATGGGAAATGTTTATAATGTATATACAGAATCATTGTAAACAGGTCAAAACATTAGCAGGATTTTAAATACAGTGGTGCCTCGCAAGACGAAATTAATCCGTTCCGCGAGTCTCTTCGTCTTGCGGTTTTTTCGTCTTGCGAAGCATGGCTATTAGCGGCTTAGCGGCTATTAACGGCTTAGCGGCTTAGTGGCTTTAAGAAAAAGGAAACAAACTCGCAAGAACTCGCAAGACGTTTCGTCTTGTGAAGCAAGCCCATAGGGAAATTCGTCTTGCGGAATGCCTCAAAAAACGGAAAACTCTTTCGTCTTGCGCGTTTTCCGTCTTGCGAGGCATTCGTCTTGCGGGGCACCACTGTACACTTGTAATGCAATAGAACGTATAATCTAGGAAGATGAAAACTTGGAGAAGTACTGATATGCAGTTGAAAATAGAATCAATAGGACCCATGGAAGGTTTGGGGTAAGGTCAGGAGATTCAGAGCAATATTGATATTTGGATTTTGTATTGTTTTGTGTTGTATACTTATATTTTGGAAAAACAAATAAAATTTATTTATTTCAAAATAATAATAATAAATGAAATGAAACGAAACACACTCACAAACCTCTCTCTATCCCCCATACAGACAAGTATCACATTCCAGCCAGGCAAAAGCAGTTGGGGTGCAAATAAAGGCTTGTGAGGTGTATGCCTTGGAGGGAGTCAAGCAAACCAGACCCCTGAAGGGGGAATCCTGCAGGGCTGCGATTGGCCTGCAAGCCTGAAGTTCCTTATCCCTACTTTTCAAACTCTGGAGAACACTCACCTCCCGCTGAGCCTTCCTGGCTTGTTTCTCCTCTAGCTTCCGCTGTTTCTTTGCTCCAACCTTCCCAGAAAACTGAGATTCAGCCGCTTCGGCTCCATCGTTCTCCTCTGCATAAGGATATTAAATGATTAAGAAGAGAAAATGAAAAAGTAACGAGAGAGAGGCCATCATCAAAGGGACCGCACAACAGGGGGCCAACTTGGCTGGCTTCTACCTGTCTTTCAGGAAACTTCTTAAGTCTTTCCTGGGGGCTGGGACGTGATGATATTCGTGCGCGAATGATTCTGATTTTAGGCTATTTATATAGGGTAGTTATAAATTGTTCATCTGTTACGCTGAATATTTATTGCCGGCTCCTGAGAGAACCTTTTGAGTCGGTTGGAGGGGAATCTATCTTAACACAAAACCTTTTGGCGTTAGGGCTGGGCGATACCTGGTTTTTGCCATCATGATGTATCACCAGCGAAACGTTGCAAAAAATAACAATATGGCATCATGTCTGAAATAAGGATTGGGCTATGCAGAGGCCTTGGCCAGCTTCATGGTTTTCCCTGCACCATGATTTCTGCATAGTGCACACACGCACATCATGATTTGCGATATATTGCAGGGTCAGAAATGATGAAACCCCTATCACAATATGGACTTCAAACTGGTTTTGGATACTGATGTATCACCCAACCCTAATCAGATGATGGACAGAGAGAATGACCTGAATGAGGAGGCAAAGATTAAGGACGCCAAGAAACGATAACTCTTGAACATACCGTATTTTCCGCCCTATAGGACGCACCGGCCCATAGGACGCACCTAGTTTTTTTGGGGGGAAATCAAGGAAAAAATTTTTATTTCCCCCCCAGGTTTGCGCAGCCATCCCCAAGCTAGAAGAGGGAGACAGAGCGCTCCGTCTCCCTCTTCTGCCTTCAGGGACACCCTCTCTAGCCTCTGTGGGGCAGCGGCTTGCCCCGCTGTCCCCCGAGCTTGAGGGCTGGCGATGGGGAGAAGCAAGCTTGCTTCTCCCCCCCCCCCGCCAGCCTCCAGACCAGGTCCAGGAATAGCGGGGTGGTGGCGCTCCGCCTCCCCGCTATCTCGCGAGCTTGTGGGGCTGGCAGGGGGGAGAAGCAAGCTTGCTTCTCCCCCCCCCCCCGCCAGCCTCCAGATCAGGTTGGGGAATAGCGGGGTGGCGGCGCTCCGCCTCCCCGCTATCCCGCGAGCTTGTGGGGCTGGCGGCGGGGGGGGGAGAAGCAAGCTTGCTTCTCCCCCCCACCAGCCCCCAGATCAGGTCGGGGAATAGCTGGGTGGCGGCGCTCCGCCTCCCCGCTGTCCCCTGAGCTTTTGGGCTGCAGGCTGCTGCCCGCAAGCCTTGCAAGCCCGCGGGACCTCCCGCCGGGCTTGCAAGGCTTGCGGATAGCTTCCTGAAGCCTGGAGAGCGAGAGGGTTCACCGACCCCTCTCGCTCTCCAGGCTTCAGTGAAAGCCTGCACTCGCCCCATAGGACGCACACACATTTCCCCTTCATTTTTGGAGGGGGAAAAGTGCATCCTATAGGGCGAAAAATACGGTACTTGGGAATTGGGAAGAGGGCACCAAGGCTTAGCTGATATCACTCTACTCCTTATCAGTTGTGAGCTGGCTTGTGGAGTGGGAGGCCTGGAAAAGAAGGCTGGCTGCATTGGGAGGAGTCTGCACCTGGTTCAGAACAGGTTGTGGCTTCTCCAACTAGAGGGGTTCATATTCTGAACCCCCAGTTCTGAAATATGCCTGCATCACTATAGGAAACCTGCCCTGTTGCGACGACTACTGGGGTCCAATGAGCCTGGTTCTGTGTCCTTGTTTCTGTTCAGAGATTCTGGTAGTTGCAACACGGGGCCAAAGGAGACCCTAAGGCAATGTGTGGCTTAAGTGTGTGTGTGTGTGTGTGTGTTGGGGTGTGTATTTGCTCCTGAACGAAGGGTGCATTCAAGTGTGATCCTGACTCTTGCAGGGTCCGCGTGTGAGGGACTCTCCCTCTTACTGTTGCCACTCTCATCAGATGACCCCATAACACAATCAAAAAGTTAGGCTACCGCTTACTCCCAGATGAGATCTTGGTGTAACACTAAACTGTGGTTTAACATCCACAAGCCTTCTCTGTCCTCTCCTCTCCTCCCACAGAACAGTTGCGAGGAGGATGATGGAAGCACCTGCTTCCATTTTCAACTGACCAACGTTTGCTATATCCGAACCAGGATCTGAAGTTAAACTATGGTTTATCCAGCTGTAAACCATGGTTTAGGCAAGGTTCAAGGTTTGACAAGCTGCTGACACTAGGGAAATTTGTGGCTTAGTGTATGTGTGTTTGTGTATTTGCTCCTGAATGAAGGGTTCATCCAAGTGTGATCCTGACTCTTGCTGCGATGAGGAGGATGGAAGCACTTGCTTCCATTTTCAACTAACCAAAGTTTGCTACATCCGAACCAGGATCTGAAGTTATTTTTAACCAAGGTTTATGCAGCTGTAAACCATGGTTTATGCAAGGTTCAAAGTCTGACAAGCTGCTGCCAGGGGACTCCTTGTTGCAACCACAAGGGAGGAGCGTACAAGCTCAAAGGTAATTACATTTTTTGCTCTATAACACTCACTTTTTCCCTCCTAAAAAGTAAGGGGAATTGTGTGTGCGTCTTATGGAGCGAATGCAGGCTTCGCAGCTATCACAGAAGCCAGAACAGCAAGAGAGATTGCTGCTTTCACTGCGCAGCGATCCCTCTTGCTCTTCTGGCTTCTGAGATTCAGAATATTTTTCTTCTTGTTTTCCTCCTCCAAAACCTAGGTGCGTCTTGTGGTCTGGTGCGTCTTATAGAGCGAAAAATACGGTATGTAGCACGAAACTACAGGTGGGGAAGTGAACTTCCAGATGTTGTGGATTCCCCAGCAGGCATGGTCAATGACCAAGGATGATGGAAACTGCACTCCAAAAATATCACGAGAGACACAGGTTTCCCATGTGTGCATAATAATAATAATAATATTAATAATTATTTTATTATTTATAACCCGCCCATCTGGCTAGGTTTCCTCAGCCACTCTGGACGGCTCCCAACAGAACACTAAAGACAGAATAAAATTCCAAAGATTAAAAACTTCCCTAAACAACTGTTCTTATGAACTAGGTCAAAATATTTTTTTACGTTGCGACGTATCTGGCAATATCAAGCAGCCATGGTCAAAAAGCAGGGAGCCAACTTATGGCATTGGCCTAGTCAGTGGGCAAGTGACTCAAGCCTAATGCAGCCTCGACTCAATCCCTGATGGTGAACTCCTTCGCTGAACTGAAAGATTCAACACAAGCAGCGCCGTGCCTCCCGAGATTACTTCAATAGGTTTGGTAATTTGACAGAAATTATAAGCAGCCTGGCCTGAAAACATCAAAAGCGCTTTTTTCTTATTTCACTCTTTTTGAAATGCCTTCGCACTTCAAAGAGACCCACCCCAAGTTGAAAAGTTCAGAGCTGTCAATTTACCATCTGGGCGCCGCTAAAACGCAATCGTGAATTCAGCAGGCGCACGGTTCGTGCAGATCAAAGGCGAGGCTCTGCCACTTTCAAAGTGGAAAAGCGCAGTCCCCTTTCAAAGAGGGAAGCCAGCCTCGCACGCTTTTTATGTGCTACCAATTTCACAGCAAACAAAGCACCTTCCGTTCCAGCGGTTGTGCAAGTTCCCACCAACGGAATTGTTCCAGGCCGTGTGGCAAGCTGGCAGCAGTGGCAAGGACTTCTCAGTGTGGAATTACCAAAATAACCTATGGCTCCTGATCTACCTTAACCCATGGCTCTCTCCCTTAGGAACTTCTCTCACTGACTCTCTATATATGCTGGGAGCCACCATCTCCCATCTCTGGAGCAGGGAAATCTTTTTTTGCAGCCCGAGGGCCGCAATTCCATTGGAGGAACACTTCCAGGGGCCACATGGCAGGGTGAAGGAAGGAATATGTGCCTTTAAAGCCCTAAACGGCCTCGGTCCAGTATACCTGAAGGAGCGTCTCCACCTCCAACATTCTGCCCAGACGCTGAGGACTAGCGCTGAGGGCCTTCTGGTGGTTCCCTCACTGTGAGAAGCCAAGTTACAGGGAACCAGGCAGAGGGCCTTCTTGGTAGTGGCACCCGCCCTGTGGAACGCCCTCCCATCAGATGTCAAAGAGAAAAATAATTACCAAACTTTTAGAAGACATCTGAAGGCAGCCTTGTTTAGGGAAGCTTTTAATGTTTAATAGGTTATTGTATTTTAGTGTTCTGTTGGACGTCGCCCAGAGTGGCTGGGGAAACCCAGCAAAATGGGTGGGGTATAAATAAATAATAATAATAATAATTTAAAATGTAGCTTTCTACGGTGGGCCATTTTGAACCCACTTTCCCATGCACCTTCTCTATCTTCCACCCAGAGAAACAAGAAGCATGGCCAGGGCTCAAGGGCACTTGTCAGCTAGGCAAAACCACCCAAGGAGGATGTGAGGCAAAGCAGGTGAGGGGGTGTGGCCTAGGGAAGAGGGTGTGGCTAAGGCATGTGGCCTGGGGAGAATTGCAAGAGCAAAACACAGAGATATGGAAGGCTGCATTTGGTCCCCCAGGTCTGAAGTTCCCCATCCGTTTCCTATCCCACGTGCAAACTCCGGCATAGATTATAGCCTGCTACACAGTTGTGGCCAAACCAGAAAATGGCCCCAGTGCTATCTGAAAGCTGCCTGTTTTTAGATGATCTATCATGAATCTGGAGGTGATATTCCTAGAATACTGCTATTTGTCAGCTGGCTCAGCTGCTTTTGTTTTCCAGATTTAGTGCTGTTTGCAATTTTACTGGCATAGTAGTAGTAGTACTAAGAATAATAATAATAAATTTTATTTATACCCCGCCCTCCCCGGCCAGAGCCGGGCTCAGGGCAGCTAACACCAATAAAATCACAGTAAAAACATAATAGGAAAAAAACAACAATTTAAAATACAGCCTCATTTTAAAAGTAGCCGATAGATCAAGACCATAAGGGGAGGGCAACATAAGGGTCAGACTGAGTCCAAACCAAAGGCCAGGCGGAACAGCTCTGTTTTGCAGGGCCTGCGGAAAGATGTCAAGTCCCGCAGGGCTCTAGTATCTTGTGACAGAGCGTTCCACCAAGTCGGGGCCAGTACTGAAAAGGCCCTGGCCCGAGTTGAGACCAATCTAACCACCATGTGACCTGGGACCTCCAAAATGTTGTCATTTGTGGACCTTAAGGTCCTCCGCGGGGCATACCAGGAGAGATGGTCCTGTAGGTACATGGGTCCTAGGCCGCATAGTAAAACAATGAGCACGTAATGTTAAACCAAACCATGGTTTAGTGTGAACAATTAAGCATGCGGAGACACAAGGGTGGAAATCACAGCCGCCGCCATGCTACCAAGAGCTGAGCCACGGTTTGGGCTTAGTGTTATGTCCAAACTTGGGTTCATGCAAACCACAAGCCTGCATTTAGATGTTCATGCTAAGCCAAACCATGGCTTTAGTCTCAGCAGAATGGCAACACAAGGGGAAGAGCAAAGAGGCTGCAATTTCTGCTCTGAGTACTCCGACCTTTGCTTGTTTGCCCTTGGTCATGATTTGACTTGGCGTCAGCGTCCAATCTGGATCACTGTACAGTGGTACCTCAGGTTACTTACGCTTCAGGTTACAGACTCCATTAACCCAGAAATAGTGCTTCAGGTTAAGAACTTTGCTTCAGGATGAGAACAGAAATCGTGCTCCGGTGGTGCGGCGGTAGCAGGAGGCACCATTAGCTAATGTGGTGCTTCAGGTTAAGAACAGTTTCATGTTAAGAACGGACCTCCGGAACACTTCCGGAGGCGGCGCCACCGACAAAGGCGGATTCCCTCTAATCTAGAGGGAGAAAGCGCCGCAGAAATCTGGTCCTACCGCTGCAGCAAAGTGGGGACCCTTACGAAAACCGCAGGCGGGTGAAGCCTGCGACCGTGGGACTCGGCGGGCACCTTTTGCGCCCCCCCCCGATTGGCAAAGGAACCCTGTAAAGGGCTCCGGAGCGAGACGGGGTGCTGGCGTGGTGCTGTGAGTCAATCGCTACTTCTGCGGAGCGAAGCTGCACAGCTGATGTCGGAGAGCGCTGTCCTCTTTCCTTGGACAATTCGGCTTTTAAACAACAACCCGTGAGTAGGACATTTGAAAGATCGGGAGATCAAAGGAATCGCTCCTTTGATCTAAGAAACAACCCTGAATTTGGCACCGAAGCGGGAAGGTGTAAACAGGAAGTCCGCCTTCCACTTTTTGTAAATAGGCTGAAGCAAAGATCTTACAAGCTAAAAAGCCTGGAAAATTGTTTTTAAGACTGAAATTTCCTGCATTTACAATTAGCAAAACCCCCCTCGACAGCAGGAGAAAAGGGGGGAAGAAATTTTGATTTATTAATCCTGCAGAGAGAGTGAAAGAACACAAGCTTCCATCGTCCCAAACCTGGGGATGGAATGTCAGGACAGAAATTGTCGGGGATACCTACTAATTGAAACGGAAAAACTATTGACAGACAAAACGAAAAGAGAAATAAAATAACTCTAATGCTGCTTTCTGCTTGCTGGTATTATATTGAAAGGAAACAAAGTATTTGAAAATCGAAAGTAAATTTTCCTTTGTTGGATACATTTTTAAAGATGGACGTTAAATAGTAATTGTATCCCCTAGAGGGAGCTAGCCAGCGTGTCTGTTGCAACTAGGGAAGATATAACAGCTGTGAACTAGATCGTGGGACTAGCTATTTGACCTTGACAGAAATGATTAGGGAGGAAGATTTACTTGCTGCCCTTGGCAGGATAGGTGTTGTGCTGCAGCAGCTGGATGAGAAAGTGACTTTGATGAATCAAAAGTTGGATTGCATTTCTGCTGCAACTAGTAAAGATGAACCAACAGGAAAGGAAGTTAAAGAAATCTTACAACAGCCAACTCAGGAAATTGGTGTAACTGGGCAAGTTCAAGGGCAGAGGAAAACGGAAGAGGTTGCGATTGCACCTCAAAAGACACAGAGACTCAAAATCCTGCATGACCAAAAGCTGCAACATTGGAAGATTGAACTTGGAGAGCACCTGCAAAACTTTGGAGTCAAGGAAGTTTTTAGCTCTGGTGGGATTGTTAAACAAGTGGATGATTATTTCCGGAACAACTACCTTTTGGATTATAAATCGAATACTGGGGAGTGGATCACCAGGGAATGGGACAACCTGATAAAAGAAAATGGAGAATATTACTATATGGAACTCCCCGGAGATTCACTCCCCAAGGAGAAAAGGAAGAAAATATGCAAGAATCCAACAAGGGACAAGGATGTGTGCAAGTATAAACAGGAGCAAGAAAACTTGCAGAGGGGGAATAGAAGGGACATGAGAGCCTCAGATATTAGAACACCTGGCTGATCGACAGGATATAATGGTGCAAGGACTGTCATTATCCGAAACCAGGAAGAAGGGACGTTGGATAAAATCAGAATGAGAACTTCTCTTTTACAAATTATTTTATTTCTGGAATTAGTGCAATACTAATGAAACACTAAAATGTGCTGGAAAGAAATTAATTGGCTTTAGCAGAAAGGTTTAAAAGAGTTAAGTTTAAATATGGTTAAAATTTTGAACTTTTAATGTTTTGAAGTTAAGATAAGGTCAACGAAATTAAGGGTAAAATGAACTCTAAAATTTTTAAATGTTAATGATGTTGAAATGAAATGAAGCGGTTCTAATAATAAGGTAAAATAAGAATTTGTAAGAATGGATTGATATTAGATGAAAATCTGAAGTTATAATATATGAGGATAAATAACCAAGGGTAAATTAAGAGTGTATGAATTTGCTGAACTAAATTTTTAAATGGAATACAAAAAAGGAAGGTGAGAGGAAGTCAGGAAAATAAGTAAATGAATGGCAAGAAATGGAAAAAAGGGTTTTTTATTTTTTCTTTCTATTTTTTTTGTTTTTATGTTAAATTTTGGTTGTATTTTTCTGGTGTTTTTTTTCCTTTTTGTTCTTTTTAATTGTTCTGTAACTTTTTTCTTGTTAAAATCTAATAAAATATCATTTATATAAAAAAGAAAAGAATGGACCTCTGGAACGAATTAAGTTCTTAACCAGAGGTACCACTGTAGTTTGATCTGTTCTGAAACCCCCATAATTCCATAATTGCGTAAATGGCTACCCTAACCCACCCATGGATATTGGCAGCGGCGCTTAGCAGTTGGACAGCTAACTTCGGTCCTAGACCAAGGCTGTCAGACTCTAGGAGCAGCTAGATTTGCCATAGTTCTGTCTCAACCCTGAATGACAGCCACCATGTTAACTTGAGCGTGCCTATTTTTCATACCGGCAATTCGTGGAGGAGGGGATTAATTTGTGTTGTGACCTTCAGGAGTCTTGGTCATTAAAACCTTTCATGGAAAGCTACTTTTAGGTTTTGTGTATGTGCCAGTGTGGTGTAGTGGTTAAGAGCAGTGGACTCGTAATTTGGTGAACGGGGTTCGCGTCTCTGCTCCTCCACATGCAGCTGCTGGGTGGTGCTTCAGGTTAAGAACAGTTTCAGGTTAAGAACGGACCTCCGGAATGAATTAAGTACTCAACCCGAGGTACCACTGTACTTTTGGTGCTTTTTAACTGCTGTGGTGCGTTGTCTTGGATCCTCAAAAAGTGGGGTGTAAATGCTAGAAATAAGCAGACATTTGTGAAGCGAGAATATGGGTCCTAGTTGGCCACTGTGGATGGAGATGGGATGGTGGACGAGATTGGTCGAACAGACTCTTCAAATAGCCAAAAACTAATCTGACGAGGAGAAGCTGTTTGCATCGGTTACCTTCTGCCGCATCCTCTGCCTGCTGCGAGCGTCTCTGAACCAGCACTCGGTTCCCCAGGTTCCTGCGACGCCGGGGCATCCCCTCTCCCCGCTCGCTGGTGTGGGGTTGAGGCCTGCCAGCTGCAACAACGGCCGCCACATTCTGCTGGTGCTCCTCATCACCTAGAGAAAGGGGACATCTTTGATTGTGTCTCCACCACAGCTAGATTATTCAGAACCGAGTCTTTTGGTTCAGTACTATTACTAAGGAATTTGTGCACAAAATGCTTTTGAAAAGAATGTAACGGCGCACCCTAAGCATGGAGTTAAATGCGTACTGAACTCATGGCTCAATGGCACCACCCACAGGACACACAGCTCAATCCGACGTATGTCTACTTAGAAGCAAGTCCCACTGCGTTCAGACGACTGTACGTAGCAGGTGTGGCAAATCCTATGGCCAGATGTTGTGGAACGACTGCATCCAACGTCATCAAGGCCATTGGCCTTGCTGGCTGGGGCTGATGGGAGTTGGGAGTCCACGAACCTCACGGGTCAGGGGGTAAACAGGTTCATCTCTTCTGCTGTACAGGATTGCAACCCAAATGCCCCAGAAAGCATTGCTCAGCAGAGATCGAGACGGCGATGCATCTGAAAATCTGATTTCCTCTGCTAGCTGCAACTCTAGAGACAGGAAAACCAATGGCAGAGCTGACATGTTAAGTATTCAGTAAAGGTAAAGGTAACGGGACCCCTGACCATTAGGTCCAGTCGTGGCAGACTCTGGGGTTGCGGCGCTCATCTCGCTTCATTGCTGAGGGAGCCGGCGTACAGCTTCCGGGTCATGTGGCCCTCATGACTAAGCCGCTTCTGGCGAACTAGAGCAGCGCACAGAAACAGAAACGCCGTTTACCTTCCTGGCGGAGCGGTACCTATTTATCTACTTGCACTTTGACGTGTTTTTGAACTGCTAGGTTGGCAGGGGCAGAGACCGAACAACAGGAGCTCACCCCGTCGCGGGGATTCGAACCGCCGACCTTCTGATCAGCAAGTCCTAGGCTCTGTGGTTTAACCCACAGCGCCACCCGCGTTAAGCCAGGAATTTTGAAATATGCCCTGAGGTTTCTCAGAGTTTTATGCTCTTGGAGAAAGTCAGGATATCCCGGGGAACAAATTGCAACAGTGCTTTCAGACCTAGAGTGGTATTTTAAGTGTTTTTTCGGTTAGCACAAGGACTTCCATTTATGTAGCGGAACTCGCCCCGGCCCCGAGCTTCTCTCTGCACTCTGCACTCTCTCAGAATCTGTTGGGGAAGCCCCCAAAACAGATTTGGGGGGCACACAGGGAGAAAAGGGGTGCAGTTCTGGCGAGCAGCCAAAAGTTCTTGCACTGATGGAACCAGCATGATGAAACCTGCCTCTACTTGCTGGGGTAACATTTACAAGACACTTTGAACCGGCCCCATCAGAAAGCAAGGTGGGTCTTGCATGCCTCATCTCTTGTGAGTACTACTACTACTACTACTAATAATAATAATAAATACATAAATAAAGGAGTGCTGCAGTCAGGTGATTTTTAGACTCATGAATTAAGGTTCCTAAGGGGAGAGGTAAAGGTAAAGGTACCCCTGCCCGTGACAGACTCTAGGGTTGTGCGCTCATCTCACTCTAGAGGCCGGGAGCCAGCTCTGTCCGCAGTCACTTCCGGGTCACGTGGTCAGCGTGACGACGCTGCTCCGGCGAACCGGCACCAGAGCAGCACACGGAAACGTTGTTTACCTTCCCACTATAAAGCGGTACCTATTTATCTACTTGCACTTAAGGGTGCTTTCGAACTGCTAGGTGGGCAGGCGCTGGGACCGAACGAGGGAGTGCACCCCGCCGCGGGGATTCGAACCGCTGACCATGCGATCGGCAAGTCCTAGGCGCTGAGGTTTTACCCACAGCGCCACCCGCATCCCATTAAGGGGAGAGGAGGGGGGCTCTTTTAGGTAGCAGCATGTATTACTTTGCTTATTTCAAAACATGTGGCAGGAAAACCTGTTGCAGCACATCCATGACTGTGTGGGTCTGAGGAAGTAGAAAATGTCTTTTTCCTTGTGCCCTGAATGATCCGCCACACAAAGTTCATCTGAGCAAAGTAATGGTTTCTACAGCAAACTGGGCTATGGGGTTAGAATATACAGTATATACACGTATATTAGGCACTTCAGCTGAAATTCTAAATGTCGCCTGTTATGCCTGCACTTAAATTCAACTTCTAAAGTTCATCTAATTGCAGTGGCTCCGTTTCTGGAATGCTTGCCTTATATACCTTCACTACAGATCTTTAGGTGCCTGGCAAAAGCGTTCCTCTTCTCCCAGGCCTATGGCTAATTAAATATGGCCTTTTAAAATGTGTGGGTGGGGGTATTTTGTTGGTTTGTTACTATGGTATGTGTTTTTATATTGTAAACCATCCTGTGATCGTCAGATGAAGGGCAGTATTGAAATAATAATAATAATAATAATAGGATTAGGAGTACAGTTGCTGCATATTCATTTTGTCTGTAAAAAACCCCACATAATTTTATTACCTATTTTTTTCTGATGTTTTATAATTTGTTCAGTTAATATTCAACTTTGTTGGCTGTTGGGCACACTATAAATGGACTGATGGTAAAAAAAGCCCTGCTAGAATCGGATATTAAAATGGAATGAAAATGGTAGCCCCAGAATGAACTTCCAACACTCGCACAAAACTACAGAAATTTCTGTGTGCAAATTATTTATCCTTCACAGATACACGCTGCCAGGATGTGGATAAAGGACCACATGATTTTTTAAATTTTATTTTGCATGTGCTTCATGGAATTATCCAAATAAGAACAGCAACATAGAAACTTTGTTGGCTTGCCGCTGCCCCCCCCCCATCACAAAGTTTAACTGAACTCTCCTGCAGCCTTGATGTTAAAACAAAAAGGGGAGAGAGAAGATGCTACCGCCAAGACACATCGTGTAAGACACTATGTCAAGAGTGTAAAGATGGAGAGTCAGGGTTGTGTGTGCGCACACAGAATTGTCCAAGACACACAGAGTTGTGCAATTGTGCAGTTATCCCCCCCCCCCCCCCGCTGCACCACATCCTGCAACACCTCAGATTCAAATACCCAACTCAGCCTTCCTCGGCTTGCGAAATGTCAAGTCTGCTGACGTGGATGACGCCTGAGACGTCATTAATGATCTGCCTTGAAGTGCCATGCAGAAAGGATGTCAGACGTATAGTAACCCCCGCAGAAATGACTAGAAGTCACTTCTAGCCTCTGTGCACAGAGTTCAAATACTGGGCGCCTGGTATGGTGTACCTCTTTATGGTTCAGGGTGCAATTGCTTAAAAAGGCTCATCTCGGGACAACAGGAGCAGAGATCAATACCTTATTGATGTGCTCTCAAATACAGCAGAACCCAAAGCGCATGCATGTGTGTATCTAATAAGGGCGGTTATTTTTTAATTTCTGGTGAGCACTACCAGCACAGCTAAAGCACAGTAAGACGTGCAGCTGTGATTAGATCCACTGCATGCTTATAAGCTACGGTGGGGGCACTGTAATACACGCAAGCACAAGCAAAAACTGAGGTGGCAGCCACAGCCAACATTTTGCATTGATCTGGATTAAAGTTGTTGCACGTGCCAAGGAATCACTCCTTAAATGCTTAATATCGACAACCAGAAGTCTGGGGCCAGGAAAAGTTCCCCCATCTCGTTTGTTTGTGCCTCCTCAAAAATGTGATGCTGAAATTACCTCCAGGGTAGCAATGAAGGAAAGGCACTCTGCACATGGTTAGAGTCACTCTTTCCAGGAGGCAAAGAGACACAGGGTATGCAAAAAAACAGACTCTGGCACAGCCTACCTAGGTCACCAATGCCAGAAAAATGGCACCGCGGGTCAGTATATGCTTTATCCAAAGAAGCCAAGCTTCTCCAGCTAAGTCCAGGAACAACTCCTGCTCATTATCCAGGCGCTGTTGCCAACGTGGTGCTCTCCAGATGCTACCAGACTCCCAAAGCCCAGTGGCTCCTGGCTAGCAACTAGGGATGGCAGGAGCTGCAGTCTGCCAACATTGGGCAGACACCACATCACCTACCCCTATAAGGTATCAGACTACTAGGCAGATTTTGTTTTCATCTTGTAATTTTACGTTGTGAAGCACACCGAGATCTTTGGATGATGGGTGGTATACAAATTTAATAAATAATAATAATAATAATAATAATAATAATAATAATAATAATAGTAATAATAATAATAATAATGTAATGGGCCGACTCCATCCTGTGTGATAGGGTTGCCACCTTTGTTCTGGCAAAATACAGGGCAGGGCGGGGCGAGTGGTGCACGATATTATTTTATTTTTTAAAAAATCTGGCGCTGAAAAAAAGCAATCCATTACAATCTGTTGCATACTAACAGGATGGCCCTAACTTGGCAGAGAGAGGAGACCTGAAATGCAGGACAAAATTCATCGATACAGCACACAGCATTCGGTAGCAGAAGCAAGAATAGTAACAAAAATAACCAGTGCTTTTTTTTTTGCTGGGGGGAGGGATGCAGGGGTACACATCCCCCTAAACATTTTATGAATCTAAGTTTGGCCTCATTGAGCAGCAGTGTTTCAATATGAGTAGGAAAATGAAAGTAACTCTAAATATATATTTTTTAGAAAAAAGCACTGATGATGATGATAATAATAATAATAATCATCATAGAATCATAGAGTTGGAAGAGACCACAAGGGCCATCGAGTCCAACCCCCTGCCAAGCAGGAAACACCATCAGAGCACTCCTGACATATGGTTGTCAAGCCTCTGCTTAAAGACCTCCAAAGAAGGAGACTCCACCACACTCCTTGGCAGCAAATTCCACTGTCAAACAGCTCTTACTGTCAAGAAGTTCTTCCTAATGTTTAGGTGGAATCTTCTTTCTTGTAGTTTGGATCCATTGCTCCGTGTCCGCTTCTCTGGAGCAGCAGAAAACAACCTTTCTCCCTCCTCTATGTGACATCCTTTTATATATTTGAACATGGCTATCATATCACCCCTTAACCTCCTCTTCTCCAGGCTAAACATGCCCAGCTCCCTTAGCCGTTCCTCATAAGGCATCGTTTCCAGGCCTTTGACCATTTTGGTTGCCCTCCTCTGGACACATTCCAGTTTGTCAGTGTCCTTCTTGAACTGTGGTGCCCAGAACTGGACACAGTACTCCAGGTGAGGTCTGACCAGAGCAGAATAAAAGGTAAAGGTACCCCTGCCCGTACGGGCCAGTCTTGACAGACTCTGGGGTTGTGCGCCCATCTCACTCAAGAGGCCAGGGGCCAGCGCTGTCCGGAGACACTTCCGGGTCACGTGGCCAGCGTGACATCACTGCTCTGGCGAGCCAGAGCCGCACACGGAAACGCCGTTTACCTTCCCGCTGGTAAGCGGTCCCTATTTATCTACTTGCACCCGGAGGTGCTTTCGAACTGCTAGGTTGGCAGGCGCTGGGACCGAGCAGCGGGAGCGCACCCCGCCGCAGGGATTCAAACCGCCGACCTTTCGATCGGCAAGTCCTAGGCGCTGAGGCTTTAACCCACAGCGCCACCTGCGTCCCCACAGCGCCACCAGAGCAGAATACAGTGGCACTATTACTTCCCTTGATCTAGATGCTATACTCCTATTGATGCAGCCCAGAATTGCATTGGCTTTTTTAGCTGCCGCGTCACACTGTTGGCTCATGTCAAGTTTGTGGTCAACCAAGACTCCTAGATCCTTTTCACATGTACTGCTCTCAAGCCAGGTGTCACCCATCTTGTATTTGTGCCTCTCATTTTTTTGCCCAAGTGCAATACTTTACATTTCTCCCTGTTAAAATTCATCTTGTTTGTTTTGGCCCAGTTCTCTAATCTGTCAAGGTCGTTTTGAACTGTGATCCTGTCCTCTGGGGTGTTAGCCACCCCTCCCAGTTTGGTGTCATCTGCAAATTTGGTCAGGATGCCCTTGAGTCCATCATCCAAGTCGTTGATAAAGATGTTGAATAAGACGGGGCCCAAGACAGAACCCTATTAATAATAATGATAATAATACGTAGCCACCCATCTTACTGGGTTGCACCAGGAAGTGAAATGCAGCTTCTGGGGCTGGGGAATGAGTATCAGCCATGAGGTTGGGAGGAAAGGAAGAGGCACTCGGCACATGCTCAGAGGCCGTCTTATTTAGACACCCACCCCAAGGGGGACAAAGCTCTTAAAGATGTTGTCAAATATAATACAGTATTATAGATATTATTTCATACTATATACTATATTATTACATAATATCTAATCTAATCTACATATTAGGACCCCCCCCCAGGCTTCTCTTTCCCACAACTTCCCCCCCCCTTTCCAAGCAGGTGGGAGATTCCGCCCCCCCCCACGGACCAGGTAGAGAACTCTCCCCGCCCCGCGTCCTACCCGCGCGCGCCTGTCCCCTGACGCGGCTGACGAAGACGAGAAGCGCCGCCAGCAGCGCCGCCGCCAAGACGTAAAGCACCGGGTCCATCTTCGCCTCGCAAGCCCCGCCCCTTTTGGTCACGCCCCTCCCTCCGACGCCGAGAGGTAGCCCGGCCAATCCAGAGCGAGCCCGGCAGAGGCGACGTGTTCGGCGCGGCTCGGGAAAGCAAACCACGCCCACCGTTCGGAGAGAAGGGCGGTTCCAGAGCCAACCGCCGACGAAGCTTTCCGGGGTGAGGAAACTGAAGCGCTAAGGGGCGTTCTCCCGCGGCGTAACCTAGCAACTGGAGAGGACCCCGCCCGGCAGTTGTTATGGCTGGCTAGTGAGGATGCCTGCTTGGAAAGTGCCAAGTTTTCCCTCCCTTTCCGATTGAAAAGCAGGCCAAGGCCTAAATGGACCCCAGCGCCGGCACTTCCTGTGACGGTGCCGCTTTCTGTAGCTTTTTAAAGATAGGGTCCTTTTTTAAAAAAATGGCCTCTACAGGTACGCTGTGGCTGATGGGAGTTGTAGTCCAAAACACCTGGAGGGCATTAAGATGCGGCTGCCCGTGTATTCCTTGGGGATATTCCCCCTCCACACAAATAATAGTGTTCCTGCAATTTCCTTGTCTGGCCACTAGATGTCGCTGCAGTTCCAAAGATGCTCCATAGAAGCTCCATAGACCTCTGATGGGGACAAAGGTTGCCCTTGCAAGTGCACTAGAAAAGGTAGTGGGGGCAGAATTGCATATTCTTACCATTCAGGGTACCAACGTCTTTTGCAAATCTGTTCCTTGCACCGTTTCCTGTATGTACTTAATACAAACAAGCACAGCCACCGAAGATTTCAAAGGAATATCTCATTTAAGATGCATTTTATTACAGAAGTCAGGGGTACCAGCGACCCTTTGCAAATCTGCTCCTGCAACGTCTCTTGCAGATACAGTGGTACCTCGGGTTAAGAACTTAATTCGTTCTGGAGGTCCGTTCTTTACCTGAAACTGTTCTTAACCTGAGGTACCACTTTAGCTAATGGGGCCTCCTGCTGTCACCGCACCGCCAGAGCACGATTTCTGTTCTCATCCTGAAGCAAAGTTCTTAACCCGAGGTACTATTTCTGGGTTAGCGGAGTCTGTAACTTGAAGCATCTGTAA
The DNA here is from genome assembly GCF_964106915.1 of Podarcis gaigeae. Lineage (NCBI taxonomy): Eukaryota > Metazoa > Chordata > Lepidosauria > Squamata > Lacertidae > Podarcis > Podarcis gaigeae. The sequence continues at coordinate 74,808,906 of NC_139685.1, forward strand.
CCTGAAGTGTCTGCAACCCAATGCACCACTGTACATCAAGCAAGAAAGCGCCCGAGCCACCAGAGATTTCAAAGGAAAGGCTGGATTAAGATGCATTTTCCTACAATAATCAGGGTAGTTTAATATTATTACAATGGTATCTCGGGTTACAGAACCCAGAAATAGTACCTCGGGTTAAGAATTTTGCTTCAGGATGAGAACAGAAATTGTGCTTCGGCGGCAGTGGGAGGCCCCATTAGCTAAAGTGGTACTTCAGGTTAAGAACAGTTTCAGGTTAAGAATGGACCTCAGGAATGAATTAAGTTCTTAACCCAAGGTAAGGTAAAGGTACCCCTGCCCGTACGGGCCAGTCTTGACAGACTCTGGGGTTGTGCGCCCATATCACTTAAGAGGCTGGGGGCCAGCGCTGTCCGGAGACACTTCCGGGTCACGTGGCCAGCGTGACAAAGCTGCATCTGGCGAGCCAGCACCAGCGCAGCACACGGAAACGCCGTTTACCTTCCCGCTATAAAGCGGTACCTATTTATCTACTTGCACTTAAGGATGCTTTCGAACTGCTAGGTGGGCAGGAGCTGGGACCGAAAGCCGGGAGCTCACCCCGCCGCGGGGATTCGAACCGCCGACCTTTCGATCGGCAAGCCCTAGGCACTGAGGCTTTTACCCACAGCGCCACCCGCGTCCCCTAACCGAAGGTACCACTGTATTATTATTCGTATACCACCTGTCATCCCAAGATCATAGTGCAGTTCACGACATAAAGATACTAAATGGGAACACAGAATGCATAATAAACAAAAACATATAGGGCCCCCTCCCCAAAGCACATTTAAAAGGCTATAGATGGTTTAATCAGCCAAAGGCCTGGTTATAAAGAAATCCGGCCCAATTGCCTTCTCAATCCGGCCTGTGGATGGTCTGGGAATCAGGGTGTTTTTACATGAGTAGAATGTGTTCTATTATTTAAAATACATCTCTGGGTTATTTGTGGGGCATAGGAATTCATTCATATATTTTTTTCCAAAATATAGGTCTGAGGAACAGTGGACTGGCCCCCTGTTGAAAAAGTTTGCCGACCCCTGTTCTGTCGTTAAATAAGTTGGAGTTCTTGTTATTAAATATACCAAGAAAAAATCACACCAAGAACAGTGTAAGTTTCAGTAGTGGGAGTGGTCCCTACTCGCAAATCAATAGTTGTAACAAAAACTAATCCATTGAAAAGTATGTATTCTGACATGGATTACAAACTCAAATAGAGATTACAAACTCTAACAGAGATTACAAACTCAAACTCATAAGAATATGTATAACACAATAATTCGTTACAGAATTAGAAATAAGAGTTTATGAGTAGAGATAAGATCATGTTAGTCCATAGTCAGATTTGACGTGAAGGTCTTAGTTTCAATCATTGAGCAGAAGTCAGAAGTCAATTATGGATCAGAAACCAGGACAGGGCCCTGTTTCTACATATTCACCTTCATCAGCTGGAAGTATCAAATATTATATGTGTATCTGAGCAAAGAATAAAGATGGAATTCCTGATCAGGTGCCTGTTTACTTCCTGTGCCTCAGAAAATACACGGCCGGGGCCCTTGGTGGGAGATTTCCCCACAATGGCAGAATGGGGGTGGTGAGGTCGGGGCTTCCTGGGAACATTGGCACGAGCACTAGATTGACTTCGCCTGTGCCACCCAACGCTGCCCAGGTAAGATGCAGCAGCATCCGTTTCGGGAGGCCGGCCACTGTGGCTTCATCCCACCAGGTGATGCTGGTACCTTCATTTCTGTTAAGATAGTATCAAGACCATCGGTGAGCCTGCTAGGAGCGGAGCGATATGGCGAAACGGGAATTTCACCTGCAAAATTGGAACTTGGCCACCTTGTAACAAGACTTTGGGGGGGGGGTGTCCCCCTCTTGTTTGCGTATCCCTATCTGTTCTCGCCATGCCCAGATGTGGAACTGACAGTTATTGTTGTCCAGGAAAACTGATGATCTTACAATGGCGTGATTAAAGAGAGAATCTGAGCGTGGCCAGCCAGCGGGAAGGAAATGTAAAGATAAGATGTCCTAATCTGTCCCTTTGCCGGGCTCTTTCCCCGTCTGACTATTTGTATACCGAGATGGCTCCGGTTTGCCAAACAGCTAAGCAAACCGCCTTTGAGTCCGCCCAGGTGTGTTTGCTCTTCAGCTCGAGCTGCTCATTTTGGGGGGAAGTTGGGTGAGCTGCAGAGAGCGGAGATTTTGTGTGGTTCAACAGGCAATGGATTTTTCCACCTGCCTTGTTCCACCCTCCAGCCCTCGCATCCTTTCCCAGACCATCTCTTTGAGAACAGTAGAAGCTGCTGGGAAGAGAGGAGTTCAGGGATATAAAATAATAATAATAATAAAAATGATAAGTTGTGTGTCCTTGTTTCCCAATACGACCCTTTTACATTGTTTTGTGTGTTCTGTGGTATTTTATGCCTTGTGACTTGCCGTTATTTTTTATTGATTATAGTTTAAAGATAAAGGGACCCCTGACCATTAGGTCCAGTCGTGGCCTACTCTCCGGTTGCGGCGCTCATTTCGCTTAATTGGCCGAGGGAGCCGGCGTACAGCTTCTGGGTCATGTGGCTAGCATGACTAAGCTGCTTCTGGCAAACCAGAGCAGCGCACGGAAACACCGTTTACCTTCCCACCAGAGTGGTACCTATTTATCTACTTGCTCTTTGATGTGCTTTCGAACTGCTAGGTTGGCAGGAGTAGGGACCGAGCAACGGGAGCTCACCCCGTCGCGGGGATTCGAACCGCTGACCTTCTGATTGGCAAGTCCTAGGCTCTGTGGTTTAACCCACAGTGCCACCCGCGTCCCCTGATTACAATTTAGTAATTCTTTATTGTAATTGATAACTGTTAAATTATTTGCTGATATTTAATTTGACTGTTTACTATTATACTCTAATGCATTATTGAATTTTGCTTTATTTGCTTTACATTTTAAAGTTATTGTGATTTTTTTTTATTGGATCATATTGTTATCACGTGTGTGGTCTCTGCTGTCTCTGTTGTCTATGACACCCCCCTCCCTTTTCATTTCGCTTTTAATTTGTATACTGCCTTTCTATAAAAGCGAAATGAATAAAGGGGGGGGGGGGAATGCCACTGCCTGCCCCACCAATCTTCTCCAGGGGAGAAATGAGCAAAACATCATGTTGCTTGTAAAATGGTGGGGACAAATGGGGTGTCCGCCAGGGCCCTGAAATTCTTCAGAACAAGGCCTCCATGTGCCCAGAATTTCCGAGACATAGTCAGGATTCGGCCCTCATAAACAGCGTCCGGGCGGAAATTGCAAATAAGCTCAATTTTATTTTTTTAAATTTTACGGAACAGCTTTTGTGTCCGGATTTTGCCTTTTTGAAATATGTCAACCCTGCTTCAGACGCTTCAGTGTCGGCTGCACAAACACCCCATGGCTTCCCCCAAGGAATTCTGGGAGCTGTCGTTTTTTCAAGGAGATCGTGACGGCTCTGTGACAGGTGAGCTGATGCTCCCAGAATCCTTTAGGAAAGTCACACGCTTTAAACGTGTGGTGCGTACGGAGCTGGAGTGTGTGTGGAAACTAGCCTAGTACAGTCATACCTCTTGTTACGTTTGCTTCAGGTTAAATCTTTTCAGGTTGCTTCCCGTGGCGACCTGGAAGTGCTGGAAAGGGTTACTTCCAGGTTTCGCCACTCGTGCATGTGCAGACGCTCAAAATGACATCACGCGCATGCGCAGAAGTGGCGAATCACGACCCACACACGCGGAGACGCAGGTTGCATTCCGCTCACATTGCGAACGGGGCTCCGTAACGGATCCCGTTCACAACCAGAAGTACCACTGTATAGCAAAAGGTAACATTTGCTGTTTCACTCTTTTTTGCCTCAGGCCCCCAACATATGGCCCCCCAAAGGGAAATGTGGCCTTCAGTCTTCAATAGTAATAATAATGGCAGTATTTATGGTATATGGGACACGGGTGGCACTTTGGGTTAAACCACAGAGTCTAGGGCTTGCCGATCAGAAGGTTGGCGGTTTGAATCCCCACGATGGGGTGAGCTCCCGTTGCTCGGTCCCTGCTCCTGCCAACCTAGCAGTTCGAAAGCAAGTAGATAAATACCGTATTTTTCGCCCTAAAGGACGCACCGTCCCATAAGGCGCATCTAGTTTTTTTGGGGGGGAATAAAGGGGAAAAAATATTTTCCCCCCAGCCTGCATTCGCCCCATAGGACGCACACACATTTCCCCTTCATTTTTGGAGGGGAAAAAGTGCGTCCTATAGGGCGAAAAATACGGTAGGTACCACTCCGGCAGGAAGGTAAATGGCCTTTCTGTGCGCTGCTCTGGTTCGCCAGAAGCGGCTTAGTCATGCTGGCCACATGATCCGGAAGCTGTACGCCGGCTCCCTCGGCCAATAAAGCGAGATGAGCACCGCAACCCCAGAGTCGTCCACGACTGGACCTAATGGTTAGGGGTCCCTTTACCTTTACTTTATTTATGGTATATGCCACCCATTCCTGTTCTAGGGTTTTCTATACCATCAAGATGGGTAATATATATTTGCCTCTTTTTTATGAGTACAATATGGCAGGATGGGATTTGTTATGTCATCTACGTTACTTTTGCGGTTCGTTTCGCTTCTGGGAAAACTCCCCCCCCCCCCCCCAGTCGTTGCTTGAGATCGCCCCACCGGTTTGCAGCATTCATTTTACTCTTGGGAGTTCTCTCTTTCTCTCTCTCTCTCTCTCCTAACTGAAAAAATTTATTTATTAATATTAACAACAAAATAGAACAGTACATCAAAACAAAGAAGAAACAGTTCCAAATCTTACAGATTAAAACACAAAACAGAGAATGAAATAAAAAGAAAGAAGAAAAGAAACGAAGATAAAAGGCAAAGAAAAAAAGAAGAAAGACAGACATATTCCCAACACCGTATTCATCGTTATGTAACCAAAGTTGATAAAACTAAGACTTCCACTGACCTCACAACCCTTCGTTTCAGTCTCGTTATATCTTTCTGTATTTCCTTATTATCTCAATCCTAATTTGATTATGTATATATATGTCAATATTCCTTTCCCTTTCTATTCATGAGGTCATTCTAAACTCAACCAGATTTTTACCCTTGAACCTTGTTTTTTGAAGCATTCATTCAAACAGTCCCATTCCTTCTTCACACAACTTTTTGGTTTTTGTCCTATTATGTCCACCAGTTTGGCTAACTCTAAGTATTCACAAGGTTTACATAGCCATTCTTCCCTGGTAGGTATTTATTTCCCTTTCCAGTACTTAGCTACCAGGATTTTTACCGCTGACGTCGCGTATAAGAATATTTTAACTTTATCTTTTGGAATGTCACCATTTAATATTCCTAATAGGAATGCCTCTGGACTTTTACTATAAGTTATTCTTAGTATTTTTTTTATCTCCTCATGAATCGTGCCCCCAAATTTCCCAATCTCTGGGCATGTACACATATGGTAGAAGGTTCTATTTTGTTTCATACACCTCCAGCACTTATTATTGTACATTTTGTTCATTTTAGCCAGCCTTTCCGGGGTCAAGTACCACCTATGATACATTTTCATATAATTCTCTCTTATTAAATAACATGCTTTGAAGTTTATGGTTTTGGTCCATAATTTCCCCTACTCTTTGTATTCTATTGTATGACCTAGATCTTGTTTCCACTTTTTAGTGGCATTTCCCTTTTCTTCTTTTTCTGATTATCCATTCTGACGCGGGTGGTGCTGTGGGTTAAACCACAGGGCCTAGGACTTGCTGATCAGAAGGTCAGTGGTTCAAATCCCCGCGATGGGGTGAGCTCCCGTTGCTCAGTCCCTCCTCCTGCCCAACCAGCAGTTCGAAAGCACATCAAAGTGCAAGTAGATAAATAGGTACCGCTCTGGTGGGAAGGTGAACGGTGTTTCCGTGCGCTGCTCTGGTTCACCATGCTGGCCACATGACCTGGAAGCTGGACGCCGGCTCCCTCGGCCAATAAAGCGAGATGAGCGCCGCAACCCCAGAGTCAGCCACGACTGGACCTAATGGTCAGGGATCCCTTTACCTTTAACCATTTGTAGATTTCTGAGATAGTCTTTTGATTATTGTATAATATTTCCTTTTCCCACACTGAATTTTTTTTTAATCAAAACCCTTTGATAGTTTTTATCCTTCTTGAACGTTGCTGTTAGCTGGTGATATTCTAGCCAATTTACCCCACTCTGTTTTAGTTCAATTTTTTTCACTTTCACTGCTCTTGGGCATTCTCAATGCAGCCTCTGAAAACCGTACCTCTCCCTCACCCCCCCCCACCTCCCCGCTTTGCAAGATAACCAAAGACGAGCACTTTGACGCCAAAGGGTCAGTTACGCGGTGAGCTTTTGTTCCCGTGTTCCAGGCTGGGTGGCGATGCTTGGAGCTGTTCATTTGCCTTCAGCTGATTGCAGGCAAATGTTTACATGCCTCCCTTTGCCTTTGGAAAGGAGAACTCGCTTTCCCCCAGAAAATGCCTTGTTCAGTCGGTCATCAGGAGTGGGTGTTTTGCTTACGTAGGGGTCTCGTATCAAGCAGGGGAACCAACCCGGGACTCCCGTTTTGCAGTTCCAAAGGCAAGGTGTCAGGGCTGAGAGTTGCTTTAAAGGTACCAGGAAGTCTCTACTGCTACACGTCACCCCAATCTCTGAGCAGAGAGGGGCTCCAGGTTGTTCCAGGTGCTTTTACAAGTTTGATTTCCTCGGAATGAAGGTCAGCAGAGTCTGTGGTGTCTTTAAGATATATGGTTTTATCATAATAATAATAATAATAAATTATTACTTAGACCCCACCCATCTGGCCGGCTCCCAACAGAATATTAAAAGCACAACAAAAATCAAACATTAAAAACTTCCCTAAACAGGATTGCCTTCTGATGTCTTCTAAAAGTCAGATAGTTGTTTATTTCCTTGGCATCTGATGGGAGGGCGTTCCACAGGGTGGGTGCCACTACCGAGAAGGCCCTCTGCCTGGTTCCCTGTAACTTCGCTTCTCACAGTGAGGGAACCCACAGAAGGCCCTTGGAACTGGAGGGCTGAACGATGGGGGTGGAGAAGCGCCTTCTGGTATACGGGGTGTATTATTTACACCTATGTACAACCTGAGCATATGATGGAGGTGCTCACAAAACATTTATCAGGGAGAGGCATGATTGCCTGGGCAGCAATCTCTGAAGAAACACTGTCTCCATTCGGTCTCTGTTTTGGACATACCTTGCTAAATCTCTGACTGGAGATGGGGGTGTGGGGGTGTACGAACACATCTTTTCCCCAACGCACCTACGTGCGAAGGAGGGCATAAGGACATTAAGGTGTAACGGAGCACAAGTATTCCTGTTATACCCAATGGCTTATTTCAAACTGTTGGGAATGCTACAAGCCAGCCTGTTGCAAAGAAATGAATGCCTAAGAATAGCCAAAGGCACACCCAACGAAGCAGTCAGAGATTTAGCTGAATCCGAACACTGGAACTTTTTTTAAATAGGAAGGTATGTCCAAAAGGCCAAAACCGAGACTGAATGGAGACAGTGTTTCTTCAGAGATTGCTGCCCAGGCAATTGAGCCCCTCCCTGATAAACAGGGACATTGGGAACATACAACAATAAATGGTTTGAGGGAGGTTACCAATATTTCAGCAGGTAAAAAAGGTAAAGGTAAAGGTACCCCTGCCCGTACGGGCCAGTCTTGCCAGACTCTGGGGTTGTGCGCCCATCTCACTCAAGAGGCCAGGGGCCAGCGCTGTCCGGAGACACTTCCGGGTCACGTGGCCAGCGTGACAAAGCTGCATCTGGCGAGCCAGAGCTGCACACGGAAACGCCGTTTACCTTCCCGCTGGTAAGCGGTCCCTATTTATCTACTTGCACCCGGAGGTGCTTTCGAACTGCTAGGTTGGCAGGCGCTGGGACCGAGCAGCGGGAGCGCACTCCGCTGCGGGGATTCGAACCGCCGACCTTTCGATCGGCAAGCCCTAGGTGCTGAGGCTTTTACCCACAGCGCCACCCGCGTCCCTATTTCACCAGGTAGAGCAGAATAAATCTAAAATTGCTCTCCTTCAAAGGACCCTTGGGTGCTGTCCATGGTGGTCAACACAGAGTTGGAACTCTGTCCTGGGAAAACAACACCAACCAATTGCTCTGGGTTTTCCATTTCCCTCCTCCAATCCTCGCCTTCCTTTGTGGCCATTCCTCCTCGCACACAGGGCCGCAAAACTGCCAGTTCCAGTCCCCCTCCCACACCACACGCTCCTTCCCTGCCAATATTCCTTCCCCGCCTCTCACCTTTCCCCCCTTCGGAACGGGTGTGGCCAGAGTTTCCGACTCTCAACTGTTTTAACAGTGGCACCGATGGAACGACCACACTCCACCTCTGTTTGGCTAGTGAAATGAAGAGAGCAGACTATGGTGAGAAAGGATTGTGTGCTCGGTTCTGTTGTTGAAAACAAATGCCTGAACTCACACATGCCCTGCTCTTTCATTCTGTACCTGCATAGCTGTCAACTTTTCCCTTTTCTTGCGAGGAATCCTATTCAGAATAAGGGAATTTCCCTTTAAAAAGGGGGAAAGTTGGCAGCTATGTGTACCTGGCTCGGGTTGGTAGATCTCGGGTATGAAGTAAAAGGATAAAGTGAATTCCAGGAGCCTGACATCGGCCCGCCCCAGGTTTAGTCTATGTTTTCTGCATGCTCCCGTCTTCCCTGGGCTAATTGCCATTGCTTGACTTCTGTCTCCCCAGTATTCTGGTCCTGTCTGCCTTGCATCTCCCCTTCCCCTCTTCTCATGTCCATTTACATGGCTAGCTAGAATGATCAAAGGTGGTGAGGTGGTGGCCGCCGCGCTTCCTTGAAATCTGAGATGTAAACTCAAGGTGGAAGGCGAGATATCAAAAGAATAATAACCATAATTGTAACCTGCCTAGAAGAACTGGAGACAGCGGCATAAAAGCCAGAATCCAGTGCAACAATTATGAGTTCTCCATGCCCATCTGACTGCCATCCTCCTTGTGAAGTCTTCTGACATCCTTTGCCACCAACGAGGATACTGAACACATCAACTGGTCAGGATCCAGAAGATTCTGAAGGAACATTGGCTCCCAAACTGTGATCTGTTTTCTCTCAGGTTGTGGCTTTCTTCCCCATGGAGGAACAGCCTTTTGTGAGTTTGGGCAAGGCGGCTAGACTTGGCCACCATCTGTGGGGCACATCCTCCTAGGACAGGTTCTCAACCATGGTTTGCCTGGTGCACCTCAGACACCAGCAGGCTTCCACCAGGTACTCCCGGACCTTCCTGTAGCCAAAGACCACAACGTATGAGCTGGCCGAGTAATAAACGGAAGACAGGATGCCATAGAGGGCGCTGAGGACGCTATTTTCGAAGCTGCTCTTGATGTACCCCGAGGCGATGGCGATCCAGACCATGTCGTTGGAGATCCAGCAGACCACGTATATGGACAGCAAGGAGAGCAAGACCTTCGTGGCCTGGGCAGTGTGCTTGTTCCAGCTGCCGCTGGTGACCGAAGAAGCCGCTTTCACTTTTCGGCTGTGCTTGCAGAGAAGGTCGATGATGAAGACATTGAGGACGATGACCAGCATGACGAAAACGAGGTCCAAACTAACCGAGGCGTATGTGGTGAACTTCATGGCAAAGCTCCCTGTGGACCTTAAGCAGGTTGACGTCGCCAGGTAGGCGATGGTCTTGTTCCTTCTGCCCACCGTCTTCTCATACTGCAAGTAAGGTATCTGTAAGAACAGTGTTTCCCAACCGGTGTTCCGCGGCACACTAGTGTGCCGCGAGAAGTTGCCGGGTGTGCCGTGGGAGGGAGGCGGGCGAGTCGGGCTGCTTTAGCCCCGTGCCTGCTCTCCCAGCTGGAGAGGTGACGCGCGCCTATGGAGGCTCCTGCCATAGGCGCGCGTCACCTCTCCAGCGGGGAGAGGGTCGCGGGGGGCTGCTTTAGCACGCACGGGGCTAAAGCAGCCCCCCGCGACCCTCTCCCCGCTGGAGAGGTGACACGTGCTTATGGCAGGAGCCTCCATAGGCGCGCGTCACCTCTCCAGATGGGAGAGCACGCACGGGGCTAAAGCAGCCCCCCGCGACCCTCTCCCCGCTGGAGAGGTGACGCGCGCCTATGGCAGGAGCCTCCATAGGCGCGCGTCACCTCTCCAGCTGGGAGAGCACGCACGGGGCTAAAGCGCGACCGTCTCCCGGCTGGAGACGCGGGGCTGGGGCGGGGGAAGCCCGAGCTTCCCCCTCCCCCAGAACGGGACCCAGAGCTCTGGGAGCTTGCGGGGCTGGGAGAGGAGGAAGCCCTCCGCCAGCCTCCAAACCATGTCGGGAGACAGCGGGTGGGCGCGCTACGCCTCTCCCGCTGTCTCCCGAGTTTGCGGGGCTGGCGACGGGGAGGAGCAGGCTTCTCCCCCCGCCAGCCTTCTAGCCAAGTCGGGGGACAGCGGGAAGGGCGCGCTACGCCTCTCCCGCTGTCGCCCGAGTTTGCGGGGCTGGCGACGGGGAAAAGCAGGCTTCTCCCCCCCCCCCCCCCGCCAGCCTTCTAACCAAGTCGGGGGACAGCGGGATGGCGGCGTTCCTTCGGAGGACGCCCTGTGCTCCGCGCTGGTGTTGGCCAGCCTTGCGCACCCGGGGGATCTCCCCCCAGGAGCGCAAGGCTTGCGGGCGGCGCAGAGCACGGGGCGCCCTTCGGAGGACGCCCCGTGCTCCGCGCTCGTGTTGGCAAGCCTTGCGCACCCGTGGGGGCGCGTGGGGCGCCCTGAAACAGAGGGTTCCCCATGCTGCGGACTGTAGCCTGCCGCCCGATGCGCGGGGCGCCCTGAAGCAGAGCGCCCCTCGCGCCAGGCAGACATGGGCCAGCCCCACAAGCTCGGGGGACAGCGGGGAGGCGCAGCACCGCCATCCCACTGTTCCCCGACCTGGTTTTGGGGGGGGAAATAAAGGAAAAAAATTTTTCCTTTATTTCCCCCCCCCCCAAAAAAAAGTAGGTGCGTCCTATGGGACGGAGCGTCCTAAAAATACGGTACTTACTATTTCATAATAAAGTAATTATAAAATACCGGTACTTTCTTTGTGTTTATTTGATGCCTATTAAAGAGAGTTACTTTATATATAGTCAATATAGGCACAGAGTTAATTTTTTAAACATTTTCTAATGGTGGTGTGCCTCGAGATTTTTTTCATGAAACAAGTGTGCCTTTGCCCAAAAAAGGTTGGGAAACACTGTGTAAGAAGATGCTGACTATCCAACACCCAGCCAGGGTGCTGTTGACGTACTTGCCCTGGTGCCGGTAAATGAACTTGGACCACCGGTAGCTGGGCCGACGGATCTTGATGAGATGCAGGAAGCTCAGGTTCTCCACCGACCAGATGCTGATCAGTCTCAGGGTGTGGTACGTGTAGAGCAGGATCCTGCAGCCCAGTTCTCCAAACACCTTGGTGCTGCTGAAGATAAGGAGCCCCGGAATGGCCTTGTAGCAGCAGAGGAGGAAGTTCACCAGGGACATGTTGACAATGATGCGGTCCAGAGGCTGCAGCGATTTGTGTCGGATGGCGTTGCTGATGAAGGCAAAAAGGACAATGAGGTTTCCGACCATGCCGACGAAGGACGACAGGTACATAAGGATGGATGTCGCGAACATGAGATCGTGCACCATGGTGAGACAGGGCCTCGCGCGCACATTACCGGGTTCCCGGCGCCTCGCTTCTTTGCTTGGCTTCCTTTCGGTAGCTCTCCGGTCTGACACAGGACACCAGCTTCTTTGCAACCGGTGTCCGGAAGGCGATTTCCCCCCTGCTTATGAGATCCGGGTGTTCTTTTATATTGGCACATTTTCTCCTGGCGCACTCCCACCGGGGACATGATTACTCTGCTATTTGCATAAGGCTTGTTATCTTATTTTCCTGAAAAGGGTCAGGTGTAAAGCAGATTAGCCAGGGGCTGATAAGAAATGTGCCAAGGCAGGGAGGAAACCGAGGGAGGGAGCAGGATGCAGGAGGGAACACGAGGCCATATACGTGGCCAAAACAACTTTCAGATGTGCTCGGAGGGGGGTAGCCAAAGGGATGCCCATCAGGCGATGTCGGACTTCAGTTGGCACCAGCCCCAAACAGTGTGGCCAATGGTTAGGGGTGGTGGGAAGTGTGGCCCACCACATCTGCAGAACACCATGTTGACTGGCCCTGTGTTATGTACTCAATGCACCACTCGCTCTAATTTATGCCGCTTTGAATTCACCCTCCATTCTGCAAGTACAAAGAAGGAGATTTGCAGCATTCAAGATCTAGCTAGCGAGCTGTATATACACAGAAATGTAGAATTGTTGAATTGGGAGAGGAGGAGTTGGCAATGGCAGAGGCAGCAGCAGACAGATCTGCCAAAGGGGGTCCAGATCTGCCCCCTAGTGCAGCTGCCTCATCCTGCTTCCTGAGTGGGCTGGCCCTCCCTCCCTAACATCACTGATGCCCCGCCTAGGTAGGGGGCAGATTTCTAATTCCGCCCCGCCCCACAGGCTGCTACTACCTAGGTCTAATCCTGTCCGCTCCGCTTTCTCGTAAACACACCTTTTGAAAGGTACAGCGGGTGGAAAGAGATTTGGGGGTGGAGAAACGGTGGGTGGGGGGAGGCTTAAGCACAAACCTACCTTGCTGTTTCTCCCTTCTTAGTTACACTGCCCAATTGGAGAGATGCTATGGGCTGGTGCTGCCCCGTCCGTTTCCTTGCAAAAACACATTTTAAAAGCATTGTCAAAAAGTGGTCAGTGGGAGGAGGGTTAAGTACACAGCTCCCTTCTCATTTGCATCATCCAAAGCTGTTTTCCTTTCTTTCTTTCTTTTTAAAAAAGACATGGCTAGGTCTTTAAAGAACACTTCCATGCATAATCTGTAGTTTGCACCTGTGGCCCTGATCTGGTGGTAAAAGGGAGGTTGGATTTTGCTCACAGATGCTATGAGAACACACAGCTGGCTACTGAATTGCGGCAAAGAGACATGCAGAGGATCTCTTGGAAACAGCGAAGTGCCTTTGTTGTTGGTTGCTGGGAAATCTGCTGAGGACAGAAATCTTTATCCAGTGATTGAAAACCGGTTGTCGTTCAACCATTGTTGCAACCAGGAAAGGACCCGCCAGTCATTTGTCATTGTTCTTGCCCCGATTTTGTTCTTTCCAAAGTTTACTTTCTCCACGACCCATGTTGGATGGGATTTTGGGGGGAGAGAAAGGGGTAGCCTAAATCTGGTTCCAGACCCTCCAAGTTTCCCTATTTTCCAGGGATGTCCCTAGTTTTAGAGAAGCTGTCCTAGTTTCTGATTGGATCCCAGAATGTCCCACTTTTCCTTAGGACGTCCCTATTTTCATGGGAGAAATGTTGGAGGGTATGGAGTTATCTGACCCCTGAGCCATCTGAAGGCAATCCTGTATAGGGAAGGTTTTTTCAAAAAAATGTTTAATATTTTGTTATGTTTTTATATGTGTTGGAAGCTGCCCAGAGTGGCTTGGACAACCCGGTAAGATGTGTGGGGTATAAATAGTAAAATTATCATTATGGAATGGGACGTCCCTATTTTCATTGGAGAAATATTGGAAGGCATGTGATTCCCATACAGTTGAAGGCCTTGAGAAGAGAAGACTCCCTGGAAAAGACCCTGATGTTGGGAAAGATGGAGGGCACAAGGAGAAGGGGACGACAGAGGAAGAGATGGTGGGACAGTGTTCTCGAAGCTACCAGCATGAGTTTGACCAAACTGTGGGAGGCAGTGGAAGACAGGAGTGCCTGGCGTGCTCTGGTCCATGGGGTCACGAAGAGTCGGACACGACTAAACGACTAAACAACAACAACAAGCACACCCAGCTGCATGGCTCCGAAAAGGTGGTTTATAAGGTTAAAACGTTGATACACTTGCAAAGTGGATGGGAGTTGGATAACATCTGAAGGATGCTGGACTGGAGAAAGGTGGATCTTGTGCACAAAACCAGTGCAGGTTGCTGTTGTGTAATGATGGTGTCTCTAACGTGGCACCTCTGGGCACCATGCTTCTTTCAACCCCCTTCGGTGATCTCCAAGGCTGCCAGAACCTTGTATTTTAATCTTTTCATGGGGGGGGGGGGATCAGTGGGGTAGGGTTTGGCTGAAGACAGGAGTGCCTGGCATGCTCTGGTCCAAGGAGTCACGAAGAGTCGGACATGATCTAATGACTAAACAACAACAAAGGGTTTGGTTGGCTGGGGGGGGGTCACACTTTTGTGGGGGTTGCTCTCTGTTTTCTTTCTCTGCGTTTCCTTTGGCTTTGGTGTGTGTGAATATTTCACCTGCTTTTTGGGGCCAGTTAATAATAATAATAATAATAATAATAATAATAATAATAATAATAATAGTTTATTTATACCCCGCCCAGCCCATCTGGATGGGCTTCCCCAGCCACTCTGGGCAGCTTCCAACGAAATATTAAAATACAGTAATGCATCAAGAATTAAAAGCTTCCCTAAACAGGGCTGCCTTCAGGTGTCTTCTAAAAGTCTGGTAGTTGTTGTTCTCTTTGACATCTGATGGGAGGGCGTTCCACAGGGCGGGTGCCACTACCGAGAAGACCCTCTGACTGGTTCCCTGTAACTTGGCTTTTTGGCAGCGAGGGAACCGCCAGAAGGCCCTCAGAGCTGGACCTCAGTGTCCGAGCAGAATGATGGGGGTGGAGACGCTCCTTCAGATATACTGGGTCGAGGCCGCTTAGGGCTTTAAAGGTCAGCACCAACATTTTGAATTGTGCTTGGAAACGTACTGGGAGCCAGTGTAGGTCTTTCAGGACCAGTGTTATATGGTCTCGGCAGCCGCTCCCAGTCACCAGCATAGCTGCCGCATTCTGGATTAATTGTAGTTTCCGGGTCACCTTTAAAGGTAGCCCCACATAGAGCGCATTGCAGTAGTCCAAGCAGGAGATAACCAGAGCATGCACCACTCTGGCGAGACAGTCTGCGGGCAGGGAGGGTCTCATCCTGCGTACCAGGTGGAGCTGGTAGACAGCTGTCCTGGACACAGAACTGACCTGCACCTCCATGGACAGCTGTGAGTCCAAAATGACTGCCAGGCTGCGCACCTGGTCCTTCAGGGGCACAGTTACCCCATTGAGGACCAGGGAATCCTCCACACCCACCCACCTCCCGTCCCCCAAAAACAGTACTTCTGCCTTGTCAGGATTCAACCTCAATCTGGGTATCGCCAGTTTTTCTTCTGTGAAATCGGTCTCTTGTGGGCAACCTCAGCAGTTTCTTAGCTTTCCAAATATTGCCTCCAGACACTGGGGATTCCTGGTCTAAATGTGTCTGTCTCAAAATTCTGCTTCTCCCATAAGTGGTATGTTAATGTCAGAATGCACTCTGCTGTGTTAGGATAATGACACTGGACCCTGTAAGAATAAGACACAGAAACTTATGGTCCCTGTGTGTGGTTTGGGAGCTGCAGGGCCAGGGAAAAAACAATGCTGTCCAGGGTTGTAAAGACTGTGGAGAGAATAATTGGGTGCACTCTTCCCACCTTGGATCAAATCTATGCTTTCAGGTGCCATAAGAAAGCGGCAGAGATAGCGCAGGATAGTGCGCAGCCCGGAAATGATCTCTTTCAGCTTCTGCCTTCTGGAAGAAGGTATAGGGTTATAAAGGCCAGGACTAGCCGCCTGAGAAACAGTTTCTATGCAAATGCAATTCTGGTTCTAAATGCAGCATAAGGAGTCTCTATAGTATATTGTATTTTAAAATGGTGTTTCAGAGTTTTTAGGGGTTTTTGAATGTTTTATGTAGTTTTATGTAGTTTTGTAGTAGTTTTATGTAGTTTTTCAATTTCATTGTTCTGCATGGGACAATGACAATAAAGATATCGTATATCGTATTGTATATCGTAAAAACAGAGTTGGAAGGGGCACCCAGGATCATCTAGTCCACCCCCGCCATGCAGGAATCTCAACTGAAGCATTCCTGACCTCTGCTTAAAAACCTCCAGTCAAGGAGAATCCACTGCATCTCGTGGATCCTCTGTTCCACTGCTTTTACCATCAGAAAGTTATTCCTGATGTTCAGTCGGAATCTCCTTTCTTGTAACTCGAGGCCATGAGTTCGAGTCCTGCCCTCCAGATAAGGTATAAAGTCGCTACTCTGCTAGACTTGCTGCAATCACTTAAATGTCCCTTGAAAACATGCTTAATTCCATGCGGAAGGAGAATCTCACATACATAAGTTAGCATGGTTTTGATAACTGGACATCTGTTATGGGAACTGCTGTTGCTCATTTTGTGGTCATGTCAAGGGCTGCGTTTCTACTGCTCCACCCTAACTAGGCTCATTTACTTGCCACCCACTCAGAGCAACCAGATCTACCTTGATGACATTATTGGGGTTTCTGAAAAAGCTGTGCTCCCAGTATCTCCACGCCCTTGCAGACCTTCTCTGAACACTCCCAATTGTGTCAAAGATCTGCTTGCAACGTGTGAAGTTAATTACTTTGTGTTGAGCTGCATCGGGGAAATGTGATTTTAATTAAGCAAGTGTGCGTCACGAAAACATATGGGAGAAGCCAGAAAAACACTAACACATTAGCAAAAGGGGGTGAATCGTTGCCAGGAGAGCAGCAGCGCTGGCAACCTGCAGAAAGTTGCATACTTTCTCTCTCTCTCTGATTGCTTGCTTTAAAAGATCTGGGATATAGCTGTCTTGGTTCATTGGTGAGCTGGGCCACAGGAACTGTCTCGTGCGCACCTAGAGTCAGGATCAAAAAAGCTGTGGAACAAGCTGGACGTTAGGAATGAAGGACAAGCCAGGACCAAAGGGCAAGCCGGAACTGAAGGACAAGCCAGAAGTCAGGACTGAAGGACAAGCCACGACCAAAGGGCAAGCCAGAAGTCAGGACTGAAGGACAAGCCAGGACCAAAGAGCAAGCCGGAACTGAAGGACAAGCCAGAAGTCAGGACTGAAGGACAAGCCAGGACCAAAGGGCAAGCCAGAAGTCAGGACTGAAGGACAAGCCGGAAATGAAGGACAAGCCAGAAGTCAGGACTGAAGGACAAGCCAGGACCAATGGACAAGCCAGAAGTCAGGACTGAAGGACAAGCCAGGACCAATGGACAAGCCAGAAATCAGGACTGAAGGACAAGCCAGGACCAAAGGGCAAGCCGGAACTGAAGGACAAGCCAGAAGTCAGGACTGAAGGACAAGCCAGGACCAAAGGACAAGCCAGAAGTCAGGACTGAAGGACAAGCCAGGACCAATGGACAAGCCAGAAATCAGGACTGAAGGACAAGCCAGGACCAAAGGGCAAGCCGGAACTGAAGGACAAGCCAGAAGTCAGGACTGAAGGACAAGCCAGGACCAAAGGACAAGCCAGAAGTCAGGACTGAAGGACAAGCCAGGACTGAAGAACACAAAAGGATACAAGAACACATGGGAGTTCAGGAAGACCAATTTTGCTCAAGCAAGGTTCAAAAAGAACAAGAAGCCCTTTTATACTGCTTCCTGTCCAGAAGAATCCCACAAACAGTGAGTGGAGGCAACGTACGTTGATGAAGAGGCTGCCACCTGCAGTTCAACAGCTCAGCCACATGAGGGAGCTGCACACAGACCCAGCCATTCCTGTAAGCTTAATTCTTTCGGTAAAAAACCCACTCCTTTGAATTGACTAAGAGGGCACCCTCTGATGAAGCAGACAGCATTATTAACTCTGATGCACCGAATCACGCTGTGTTTAAATCATAAAATGCTGCACTTTAAATGCACGGATATTTATCACTTTTAATGCAAGAGCATATAAAAAGTGCAGGTGGCCAGTTGCATTTCCACAGATGCATTCACCCACCTTTCTCATGGAAAAGAATAGCTCTTCTAAGAGGGTATCCCTGCTACACCATCAGGCTAAAACAAGGGCAGGCCCTGGGTAGGACTGCCCCCATGTGGACAACCATCACAACTGCAGCTTGGTGGTGGTACTTTTGGTTTTTTCCCTGGGCATTCTTCTTCTTAGAATCATAGAATCATAGAATCATAGAGTTGGAAGAGACCACAAGGGCCATCGAGTCCAACCCCCTGCCAAGCAGGAAACACCATCAGAGCACTCCTGACATATGGTTGTCAAGCCTCTGCTTAAAGACCTCCAAAGAAGGAGACTCCACCACACTCCTTGGCAGCAAATTCCACTGTCAAACAGCTCTTACTGTCAGGAAGTTCTTCCTAATGTTTAGATGGAATCTTCTTTCTTGTAGTTTGGAACCATTGCTCCGTGTCTGCTTGTCTGGAGCAGCAGAAAACAACCTTTCTCCCTCCTCTATGTGACATCCTTTTATATATTTGAACATGGCTATCATATCACCCCTTAACCTCCTCTTCTCCAGGCTAAACATGCCCAGCTCCCTTAGCCGTTCCTCATAAGGCATCGTTTCCAGGCCTTTGACCATTTTGGTTGCCCTCCTCTGGACACGTTCCAGTTTGTCAGTGTCCTTCTTGAACTGTGGTGCCCAGAACTGGACACAGTACTCCAGGTGAGGTCTGACCAGAGCAGAATACAGTGGCACTATTACTTCCCTTGATCTAGATGCTATACTCCTATTGATGCAGCCCAGAATTGCATTGGCTTTTTTAGCTGCCGCGTCACACTGTTGGCTCATGTCAAGTTTGTGGTCAACCAAGACTCCTAGATCCTTTTCACATGTACTGCTCTCAAGCCAGGTGTCACCCATCTTGTATTTGTGCCTCTCATTTTTTTTGCCCAAGTGCAATACTTTACATTTTTCCCTGTTAAAATTCATCTTGTTTGTTTTGGCCCAGTTCTCTAATCTGTCAAGGTCGTTTTGAAGTGTGATCCTGTCCTCTGGGGTGTTAGCCACCCCTCCCAGTTTGGTAGCCGAGTAAGATTGTCTTCCATAAACACGGTTTTAGCAATGAGTCCGTTAGTGACTGTGGAAGCCAATTCTGGATCCGCACGTCCTTCCACAGTGGGGACATTGGTTCCCGGGCGGGAGTTGATCATGGTGTGGATTTGACAAGCGCATCTTCCTCTTAGCACATTTCTCTCTTGTGTCCTGAGTTCGAGTGTCTTCAAAGCCCATGACACCTTGGTAAAGGCTGTTCTCCAACTGGAGCGCTCGCAGGCCAGTGTTTCCCAGTTGTCAGTGTTTATACTACATTTTGTTTAGATTTGCCTTGAGACAGTCTTTAAACCTCTTTTGTTGACCACCAGCATTACGCTTTCCATTCTTAAGTTCAGAATAGAGTAGTTGCTTTGGAAGACGATACTCAGGCATCCACACAACATGACCAGTCCAACCAAGTTGATGTTGAAGAATCATTGCTTCAACACTGATGAGTGATAGGCCAAGCTTTTCGTAAGCTTCTGCAAAGATATTCAGGATGGTTTGGAGGTCATCCTCTGAGCATGCACAGACTACATTGTCATCAGCATACTGAAGCTCTATGACGGAAGTTACGGTAACCTTACTCTTTGCTTTCAGCCTGCTCAGATTGAAGAGCGTTCCATCTGTTTGATATATGATTTCTACTCCGGTGGGAGTTTCCCTTCCACAAAGTGTAGGATCATGGCAATGAAAATAATGAATAGAGTTGGGGCAATAACACAACCCTGTTTAACGCCTGTGAATGGTTCACAGTGGAGCCATTGTTGTCTGCGATTGTTGCTGTCATATTATCATGGAGGAGCCGAAAGTTGTTTACAAATTTATCTGGGCAGCCCATTTTCAGAAGGACAGTCCACAAGGCATTACGATTTTCAGTGTCGAAAGCCTTAGTTAGGTCAATAAATGCCATATACAGGGGTTGGTTTTGCTCTCTGCATTTTTCTTGAAGCTGTTGAGCGCTGAAAATCATGTCCACTGTCCCCCTAGAAGGCCGAAAACCATTTTGGGATTCAGGAAGGGTCACCTCGGATTTTGTTAAGAGACCGTTTGCTAAGATCCTTGCAAGAATTTTGCTGGCTGCAGCTAATAGAGAGATGTGCTCCCTGCATGTGTTGGCGCAGGATGTGGCTCTGTAGCTAGAGGTCAGAGGTTCATCAAAATCCAACCTGTTGGTGCGTGAACATCTACTCTTGGGTTCTCATTTCTTTCTGCAGCAGTGTTCTTTTAACAGAAAACATTTCTTGCATCTTTTACTTTTTTTATAGCAGCAGCAGCATTCCACCTCTCTCTTAGTGAAATTCCCATTACAGGAATAAACACCATTTAGAGACTTGGGCAGGCCACTCCCTCTCAGTCTAAGCTACCTTGCAAGGTTGTTGTTGTAAGGATAAATTTCTCAATCAAGAGTTATCTTATGTCCATTATGAGTCAAGCTTAGCTTTCTGGCTGAGCCATCTTGTCCAAGTAGCAAAAGGAATCGATTTTGATGATGCGATTTCAAAATTTGAAGAGAACACAAGTTAGGAAAAAAAGATTTTAAGTGCTTGTGCTCACAATGTTAAATAAATAAACCAGAAAATAACACTTGCAATTGTATCTTATTTTTCCTTCTTTTAATAATTTCAACGTGGGGAGGGCTGACTAGAAATTTTCCACACCGGGCACCACCTCACCTTGCTACACCACTGTTAAGAGTCTTCATTATTTACAAAACTTTACGCTGGCCATTAATAAAGAAAGAAGCAAATAAAGAAACACAATATTTTTCTCTTTTCAGCCATCTGGCCAGAGACCTAATGCCGATTCATTCACATACTCATTTTACACTGACCCAGACTTAGCTGATCGCATGCCCTGGTAAGGACACCTGTTGCTGGGGAAATTTTCTGTTGCCTAGCAACTTGTTCAAGGCCATTTACAAGTTTCTTCTAGAATATTCCAATCACCAAGTTTCTCATGCACCACAAAGTCAGTGCAACTCCTAGAACTGTCCATCCGGGAAGAGACAGATGAGCTTCAGCAGCCAGCATATCTGCTCCACAGAAGGATATTCTCCGATCTTAGATCTTAGCTTTTCCTGTTGGGCTACCGGACAATATGTGAGATGTCTGCATTCTGTCAAGGGCTGGGCAAATCAGTTTAACTTTTATAAAAATGGGCGCAAATATGGGGAAAGGAGCAAAAGAGAAACTGTTTTTCCTTTTACGGGTTTTGTTTCTGCTGCCATCTAGTGGCCAGTTCAAGGCTTTAGCAATTGTGGCAGGAGGGAGAGGGATGGACCAGAAAATGTTGCTGTTGTTAAAATGGACATTCAGAAAGGGCTGGAGGTGTTTCTTCTTATCCATGTGTAGGCAGATATACTTGGGGAATTTGATCTTTGCAGATCTTCACATGTACTGGCCTGGTCTGCACCTCAAAGACTAAGGTGAGAATTGGAAGGCCAGGTTCCGTACTTCTGTCTGAAATGCTGGGGTGCAGTTTTGTGTTAGCTTAAGTCTATCAAAATGCCTTTTAAATCATATGTTTTGAGAGAAAGCACATTATTTATTACTTATATTTCCCCCTGACCTTTCCCCTAGGGAGCTCAAGTTGTCTGATGTGGTTCGTCTCTAATTTTATCCTTACGACAAGTCACAAGAACCCTGTGAGGTGGGTTAGGCTGCAAGAAGGTGGAGAGCCCAAGGCTGATTTGAAGCCAGCTCTCCCAAGTCTTAATCTGCCACACTAATCACTCGCCCACAAAGTCTCTCCGCACCAGAGAGAGTTGGTTTCCATGTGGATTAAAACAAAAAGCAGATGAATGCAGAAACAAACAGAACGGAACAGACTTGCGAGCACACGCATGAAGTGAGAAAAACAGATCTATTCATCTCTACCTAAAAGTGATCTAATAGGTCTTTGAAATATAGAATTAATCATTTAACAAACACAATTTTAATAAGCTGATAACACAGGCTTTTGGCTGATAAACATTCAGTGTCCTTTTAAATATGTTGGTGGAAGGGGGCTGTTGCATTTGTTGTTGTTCTTGTTTTATAATGTATTTTGGGTTCTCATTTTGCATTTTTATGTTGTGAACTGTCCTGTGATCTTTGGATAAAGGGCAGTGTGCTGGGGGGTTACTGTGTGGCATGGTCCGAGTCCAGTCCGAGGTCAAGGGTGTGGTATGGAGGCTGTCCGTCAAGGCTGAAGCAGGGTCCAAGGCAAGGAGTCGGGTGGGGTCAGGAACTCTGGCAGGAGAGCAGGACAGGGTGCCGGCAGGAACAGGTTACCAACAATATTGCTCCTCCCAACCTGGGACTGGGCTGGCTGGCCCTGAGGCATAGGGCGGCCCTGGTCCACAGGTGACTCACCTCTCCTGGCCTGGAGGCGAGCACTCCTCCTGCGGGAACTTAGTTCCCTCCGCCTCTCTGCCCTGAGCCTCTGCAGCTCAGGAGAGGCTGGAGGGTTACTGGACCCAGAGGCAACCTCACCTTCCTCTGACGGGGCTGAGAGTGGAGCACCTGCAGGCAATGGGTCCCCCATCCCCTCAGGAGCCAGAGCAGACTCAGCTGGTGTCTGCACCTGAGGATCCAGCACAGGTGAGGACCCTTCAGGTTCAAGGCCCAGCCCCGGCTCAGCTGGTCCTGGAGGCGGGGACTCCTGTGCAGGCTGGGATTCCTCAGGTTCAGCCTCTGAATCCAATTCCCAGGCCACCACAGGCCTCTGTCTGTCTCAGGAGACAACAGAGGAAGGCGCCTTTGGAGGTGAAGTCAAACTTTTGGAGAGTTACAGCGCCTGCTGTGGCTGTAGAAACTGATGTGGGAGAGACATGTTTTGTTGCAGCTAGGTTGGATGACGGCGTCTGGTTGTGCTGCTGCAGATGCACAGAGGCATTTTTTCTCTCTGTGCTCCTCCCAGCAGTCATTCCTTCTGTGGCCACTGCTGTGGATCCACAACTTGACTGTCTGTCTCCAGGTGCTGCCCAGCTGCAGAATATTGGGGAGGGCTAGCCCCTTCACTCATTTTTTGGGGGGAGCCTTGGCCCCTACGGCCCCACATGGATGGCATGCCTGTTTGGGGAGGGGATGGGAAAGGGGGAAACTTTGTTGTGCTACTAGGACCCATAGGTCTAGCTTCCATCACCGTGCCAGGTCATAGCTGTCAACTTACAGATTTGAAAATAAGGGACCAGTAGCCTCGAAAATAAGGGATCAGCAGCCACAATAAGGGATTTTCCGGGCACAGGTATGTTCAACTTCTGAGCCCCTCCGAGCCAAAGGCAGGAAGCCCAGCCAGAAGCCAAACAAAGCCTCAAGCGGTGGTTCCCACAGCACAGCAACCCGGCAAAGGGGATGCAGCAAGGAAAACCACCATCACCTCTCCGCTGGGAAGCGCTGAGCAAAGGCGAGTCCCCAGGCAACGCGGCCGATTTGATCGGCACAAGGCATGCAAGCTCCACCCCCCAGTTGTTTTTAGACTCCTTATTGGGTGAGCCACGCAGCCAAGCAACACAGTTGGAGCCTCCCTCCTCCCTGACCGGCAGGGAGGGAGGGAGAGGAGCTGCTTCCTTTGAAACCCGGGAAATTTAAGGGACATCACAGCGCTGGGATAAGGGACTTTCCCGCCAAATAAGGGACAGTTGACAGGTATGTGCTGGGCTAGTTGAATCAGGGCCACGGAGCCAAATTTTGAGGAAACTGATAATTTAAGACACAGTCACTGAGCTGGAAGATATTGTGGGGTGCTGGGGAGCAGACAGAAAGCTTTGAATCTCCTTCGCTGACTCCTTGACTTTACAGCCTTTTCACCTTTCCCACCCTTATAACTTTGCGGGCTGTAACTTACCCCTTTGCTGGAACGCACCCAGACAAGAAGAAAATTGCTTTTATATTCCGTTCTTGCCTCTTATAATAATTTTGCACCAGGTTTGGTTTCCCTGCGCTCAGTTTGTCACACTTCCGTGGCCTCCTAATTAATCTTTGTTACTACATTTGGAAGATTGTGTTTCGCTCCTTATCAGAGCTGTTCCTGATTATTTTTACACAGAGCTAACCTTTACCAGCTTGGCTTATTAATAGCACTGATGAACTGTTACACGTAGCGAGCTCAGCTTTGTCCTAGGGATAGATTTCATTTTAATAGGTTCCATTTCATTTCTCCTTATTTTCTTTATTCTTGGGTGAGCCTCAGGCTCCAGTATTTTATTTTAAGGCAGCCTTCACCAACCTGAAGTTGCCCAGAAATTTTGGACCACAACTCCCATCAGCTCCAGTCCGTAGGGCCCTGGGGCTAATGTAGTGGTGTAATTAGCCGCTTGGGTGCCGGGTGCGGTGTGCGCATCCTGCAGCCAGGGACGGGGCGAGCCACCCATGGGGCAGGGTGTGTTGCGTGGAGGCTCTTCGCCGCCACCCCCTCAGCTGTAGGGCAGCTGAGGTAGAGGCGGGTCGTAGACGCAAGCCTCACATTGCCGTTTCAGGCTCCCAAGCCACCACGTCTGAAATATACTCAGAGTCGAGTGTGGATTTCATGCTCTTGATTCAGCTCATAGGAGTGAGGAGGAATGGAAGTTCCCCCGAAATGTCTGCTTTATATACTGTTCATTATTTACACAATGGGCCCCACATGATTGGCTAATTCTGGGATTCTCCTGTAGGCCAATGAGGCTGCGGATTCACTTCCACCCCGGATTGGATTGGGTGGCTCCTGCGGACCAATCAGTCTGCTGCAATCTGAATCCTATTGTTCTAGGACCAATCAGACTACTGCATTTTGGATCCTATTCAACTCAGTACATAACAACATCACTCCCAGGAGAGACGCATGGCTCTGGCACACTGCAGGCCCCACGGTAAGTGCCAGCTCCCACAGTGTGGCACTCAGTGCCATCCACATTTCGTTACGTTTCTTGACTGAACTAAAAAGTTTCGTAAGCCCATTTATTTTAAACTCATGTTTTTGTCATTTTGTCATACACACCCCTTAGCAATGATCCCCGGGCCACCCCCCATGCCCCCTTCCTCTGCCACTGGGCTGATGGAAGTTGTAGTCCAAAATATCTGGAGGGCACCAGGTTGGGGAAGCCTGCAGGAGCTTCTCTGTGGCCAGCTGCTGGTTGGAATGCTCACTGGAAGGACAGTTGCAGATAGGTAGCCGTGTTGGTCTGCCATAGTCAAAACAAAAAAAATTCCTTCCAGTAGCACCTTAAAGACCAACTAAGTCAGTTCTTGGTATGAGCTTTCGTATCTGAAGAAGTGTGCATGCACATGAAAGCTCATACCAAGAACTGACTTAGTTGGTCTTTAAGGTGCTACTGGAAGGAATTTTTTTTGTTTTGACACTGGAAGGACAGATCCTGAAACTGAGGCTCCAAGACTTTGGCCACCTCATGAGAAGAGAAGACTCCCTGGAAATGACCCTGATGTTGGGAAAGATGGAGGGCACAAGGAGAAGGGGACGACAGAGGACGAGATGGTGGGACAGTATTCTCGAAGCTACCAGCATGAGTTTGACCAAACTGCGGGAGGCAGTGGAAGACAGGGGTGCCTGGCATGCTCTGGTCCACGGGGTCACGAAGAGTCGGACACGACTAAAGACTAAACAAGCTGGTTAGAATACAATTTCATTACTGCCATCATTGTTGTGTAATTGTCCCACAGATTTTATTTCTGCCTTTTGGTTGCCCCCATGCAGAAAGGTGCCCTCCTGCAGCATCACTGCATTGGCATAAAGGAGCGCATTTCTGTTCTGAGCGCTTGATCATTCACCTTTGAGCACAATGAACCACACACGTGAAGAGGATGATACCTGGGTGTCATGACCTGGAACCCAGCTAAGATGCCTTTACCTAAGGCAGCTGGCAAGACCCTCAGGTCAGTAGAGCGGATGCACTCTGCCTCTAGACGGTACATGTTTCTGACACCTGAAAGCCATAACACTGAAGTGTGCACATCATGTACACAGCTGACCCCAGCCTGCTGAGTGCTGAGTCCACATAAACGTGTTCTCACAGCCACAACCGAATTGTATCTAACGTTGCTTAAACCGCAAGGCGTTCCCCCAGTTATGCTGGGCCTGAGCTGGAGAAGTAACAGTAGAAGTAAAGGTAAAGGTAAAGGTAAAGGTAAAGGTAAAGGTAAAGAGACCCCTGACCATTAGGTCCAATTGTGGCTGACTCTGGGGTTGCAGCGCTCATCTCGGCGTACAGCTTCCGGGTCATGTGGCCAGCATGACTAAGCCGTTTTTGGCGAACCAGAGCAGTGCACGGAAACACCATTTACCTTCCCGATGGAGTGGTACCTATTTATCTATTTGCACTTTGACGTGCTTTCGAACTGCTAGGTTGGCAGGAGCAGGGACCGAGCAACAGGAGCTCACCCTGTTGCGAGGATTCGAACCGCCGACCTTCTGATCGGCAAGTCCTAGGCTCTTTGGCTTAACCCACGGCGCCACCCGCGTCCCTTAACAGTAGAAGTAGACCTGACTTAAGCATGTTTTTTCTGTGTGTGTTCCTCGCCAGAAGTGACGCGAGAGAGCATGTGTTTGTGTGTTTGCTACAGTTGTATAAAAGCTTTGTGTATCCTTTCTTCAGGGCTCGGTTCTTTTGGAGATATCCAAACAAAGACTCACTGCTGCAGCTTTGAATAAACTCTTTTCAACTTTCCATCTAGTGGCGTAGCGGCATTTGCTGGTGCCCGGGATGTGTGCTTGCATGCACTGGGCAGAAGCAGGGCACAGAGGATGAACAGAGCCTGCCATGCCAGCCCTGCCCTCACTGCCAGAGCCAAGCGAGGCCACCTGCCCACCTGCACAACATGGTTTTGGCAGGTGAACCCCCCTCCCGATGCCCACAGAGAGGAAAGCTGGGCCGGGCCACGCTGGGGTCACCCCTTGCCACGTCCTTCTGTCCTCACCCGCTCACTGTCCAAGCAAGGAGTCAGCAAGCACTGGCCAGGCGGCCATTCAGTGAGGGGACCAGGGATGCGAGACGGCGAGGCCTAGCCCGGCTCCGGGGCCCAGAGAGCCTCAGCGGCAGGCAGAGCAGGATGGGGGGCCCTGGTTTGTGACCCCTCAAATTTGTGCTACGTCCCCATGTCCACACTCGTTCACTTCATTTGGCTGGTGAGGGGCAGCGTTTTGTATTTTGTTCCAGTAACAAGGACGTTCACAGCTTAAAGAGACGTGTGGAAATACCCTGAAGAGAAGACCTTAGAAGAACTCGCTTCTCCCATGAGCAATACAACAAAACAGTAAATGGTTATTCAGCCTAGCAGAACTCTGTGTTTGTTACTGATGCTGGCGACAGGACAGAGCACGTAAATGATAATTAATGGCTCTTATATGGCTTATTAAACAGAGTAATTCTATTGAACTGTCACGGAGGAAAACACAATTCAACAGGCAAGCTGCCATGTCTCTTCCGATGAAGTCAATGAATCCTGCAAATGTTAAGGCGGTAGCAGTTACAACAGCAGGAGATAAAGGGAGGTAGATTTAAGAAGCTGAAAGCAACCGCTTTCATAGTAATTAAAATTATACTCTTTCAAAACTGCAAAACAGCCTCCAGAGACCCTGAACAAGTCTGATCTTGCATTTACGGCTCATCTAACATGTAGTGGAGTGCTTTAAATAAATTGATGGGTATTTTGCAGCCCTAAAGATCCAGCGTAAATGAGATTTGAAGCAAGGCAGCTGAGATCTGAATGGAAAGGATTACGACTGAAGGAGGGATGTCTAGGGATGAAGGAGACACCCATGCCATTTACATTCTGATTTCAACTGCCTTCAAAAGACAACGGTCCTTTGCAATTTGTACTTTGCCAAATTGTCTGATGCAGTTCTCTGACCCAAACCATGGGTGCATTGTGGGGAGAATCCTTGCAAAAATATGTGCATTTGGCACAAACGCATGTGGGAACATGCCTATTCGAAGAAATTGCTGGTGAAATTTTGCCAACATAGGCAAAAATTCCTGAGAGGAGATATGACAGCCATCTTAAAGGCTGTCACACAGAAGAGAGAACAAATTTGAAATCTGGAATTTTTATGTAGAGATATTTAAAGTTTAATTTAAAAAATTGACACACACACGCGCACGCAAAATGCAACATGGTTCCCAGTCTTTTATCCTGAAAGCGTCCTTAGTTGCAAACCCAGAAGAAGTAGCTTGTTCTCCCACGCCTTCAGCCCTGGAAACAGCACCACTTAAATCTGACATTTTGCAACGTGTTGCTGTGAGAGCAGCTGCAATCGCTCTCTCCCTCGTTACTGTCAGATGCCAAGAGGCCTGTGAGAGAAGGAAGACTGGACGGGCGCCGGAGAGATGGATAATAAACTCAGCGTGGCGCCCTTTATGAGGACTTTGCCAGCTTGGTGGGGAGCCGATGACAGGGGAAACGATCGCCTTGGGGCCATTCGCCTCTTGACAGGACTGCGGGACGGAATTAGAAACATGTTATTAGCAGGCACCTCCTACCGAAGGCAGCGATGGCTGCAGAATGGGCTTCTCTGGCTGAAGACATCTGCAAAGGCTGCAGGGGGAGAGACCTTTTAGGGATTGCTGTCAACAAACTACTGTTCAGTTTTCCTGGTGGGATTTCCCCCCCACACTCTCGATTTTCTTTTAAATCTCAAAACAGACTTGTGCAGGAAAAGTGTCCCTAGGATGTTTTGTCCCTGCCTTGCCTTTTGTTACATCCCTCTTGGTTTTTAAAAGCGGAGGCAGGTTAATCAGAAGTGACTTTCCAGGTGGGCTGGAACCACTATGCCAGCTTCTGGGCAGGTGTGTCACTGTCAAAAAACCAAAGTGCTGCACCAACAAGTACAAAATAACCCCTTTGCAGCGCCACAAATCCAACTCAATGGTGTAACGTTGGAAAATGTCGATCACTTCTCCTACCTAGACAGTTATCTTTCCACAAGGATCAACACTGATGCCAATATCCAGCACCTCCTGAGCTCTGTGAGTGCAGCTTTCTCCTGATTGAAGTGCAGACTGTTTGAGGACCGGGACATTTGCAGGGAAACCAAAATGCTTGTTTACAAAGCTATTGTACTCCTAACCTTACTGTATGCTTGTGAAACACGGACCACTTACAAACACCATCTCCAACTCCTCAAAAGATTCCATCAACGGTGTCTCTGAAAAAATTTACACATCACTTGGGAAGACAGGCAAACTAATATCACTGTACTGGAAGAAGCAAAGATCACCAGTGTTGAAGCAATGATTCTTCAACATCAACTTCGTTGGACTGGTCATGTTGTTGGGATGCCTGATGATCGTCTTCCAAAGCAACTGCTCTATTCCAAACTTAAAAATGGAAAGCGCAATGCTGGTGGTCAACAAAAGAGGTTTAAAGACTGTCTCAAGGCAAATCTAAAAAAATGTAGTATAAACACCGACAATTGGGAAACAGTGGCCTGCAAGCGCTCCAGTTGGAGAACAGCCTTTACCAAAGGTGTCATGGGCTTTGAAGACTCTTGAACTCAGGACGCAAGGGAGAAACATGCTACAAGGAAGACACGCTTGGCAAACCCTCACCGTGATCAACTCCCGCCTGGAAACCTATGTCCCCACTGTGGAAGGACGTGTAGACCCAGAATTGGCCTCCACAGTCACTTATGGACTCATTGTTAAAACCGTGTTTATGGAAGACAATCTTACTCGGCTACGAGGGGTCGCCAAAGAAGAAGAATGCTTTTAAGGCACCCCAAGCTCCTGACTGGAGGAAAGGCAAAACTGGGGTTGCGGCACTCATCTCACTTTATTGGCCGATGGAGTCGGCGTACAGCTTCTGGGTCATGTGGCCAGCATGACTAAGCCACTTCTGGTGAACCAGAGCAGCGCACGGAAACGTCATTTACCTTCCCGCCAGAGCGGTACCTATCTACTTGCACTTTGATGTGCTTTAGAACTGCTAGGTTGGCAGGAACAGGGACCGAGCAACAGGAGCTCACCCCGTTGCAGGGATTCGAACTGCAACCTTCTGATCAGCAAGCCCTAGGCTCTGTGGTTTAACCCACAGCGCCACCTGTGTCCCACAGCATCATCCAAAGGTCCCCTCAATTCTCCTAAGAAGATGGTGCCTCTGACAAACAGGGGAAAGTGTTTGGGGTGCCTCACTCTGCCCAACAAAACACCAAACTCTCAGTATAGTACTTTTATTACTTTTTTTTAATTCGCTGTTCCCATTTAAACTCCTGATAATGAAGAAATGCTCTCGTCTACATAACCTTCCCTGCATTCTCTCGCACTCTCCTGGGCCTGCGTTTGAGAGAGCTTGAACTCTGCAGGAGTCTTCTAAGGCAACGAAGCAGAGCGCATTGCGGAAATCAGAACCGACAGATCCAGGGTGCCTTTCACCTACAGCTAAAATATTTATTATATCGGTTTCTCTTCCACCCCGCCCGTCGCACTCTGACAGGATAATGCTTTAAAAGCAGCGCGTCTATAAAACGAGGGTAGAAAGAACTCGACACACCCGAAAGGACGCTAACATCCCAATCTCCTTATTACGTGTCTAGCCCCGATGGCCAAACTTGACTTTGAATAAAACTCTAAAGGATGTTCCCCAATAATTTCCACCATCACTCATGAGTGGGCTTCAGTGAGAGCACCTCCTTAGGATTTGAGATGGCAGGAATTTAAATTTGGGCTTTCTGCATGCATCTAATACAGTGGTACCTCGGGTTACAAATGCTTCAGGTTACATACGCTTCAGGTTACAGACTCCACTAACCCAGAAATATTACCTCGGGTTAAGAACTTTGCTTCAGGATGAGAACAGAAATTGTGCTCCGGCAGCAGCAGGAGGCCCCATTAGCTAAAGTGGTGCTTCAGGTTAAGAACAGTTTCAGGTTAAGAGGGGGGAAATTTTGGACTGTGTATCCTGCAGGAGAGAGTGATTAAAATTAAATTACCACTGCTCTGAACCTGGGAACGGGCTCCCAGTGATTGACGTTTCGGAAGAGTTCATTGACAGCGAAGAGAACGGATGTTGACAGTCAGTTAAATAAGAGAAATATATTGTTTCCATTGTCCGCTTCTGCATTTAAAAGGGAGGAAAAGTAACTGAAAATTGAAACTATCTTTACTTTTTGATCTGTGTTGGAAAAGATTGATACAAGTGGAGACTGTTCCCCTCTAGAGGGAGCTTTTGAAACTGTTACAAGAGTGGGGCTGGGAAATCTCCAGCTGCTTGATAAGAACTGTGAGAACTAGAGATTGACCTTGGATATTCAAGAATGTCGACAGGAGAAGCCTTATGGACTGCATTTTCTAACATAAGCCACCTGTTGGAACAGCTTCATAAAAAGATGGATGCTATGACTACTAAAATTGACATTTTGGAACCAAAAGTGAGCACCAATACAGAAATTATTCAGGATTTGGCACAGGAATCTATTTCAACAGGACAAATTGCTGAAAAGGAGAAGGAGAAAGTTGCTGTTGTCGAACCTAAAGTAATACAAGGGGGAGCCTTAGCCTTACAGAGGCAAATTGAGGACTACAAGTTGAGGCCCTTTATGACTGAGACTAGAAAAAGTCAGATTTTGAAGATCGGAGCCTGGCCTGGACTAGAAAAGGAAAGTTGGAAAGATCCCTCTATGCAGGGATTAACTGACTTTTGGAATATGGACTTGGGTCAGGAGAAGATTGGAGTTCTTTGGATTTGGAGGAATTTTGAAACATGCCCTGAAATACTTTATGGATCCTAGCTTTAATCATGGAAATTTGGCTGACCTGTCGAGAAGGAATAAAAGTATCGTTGGATTGGAGTTTCCCCAAGATCTGCTCTTTAGCATCAAAAAATATGAAGAAGACCTGCAGAAGGGACGTGGAAAAGAGTTAAGAGCCTCGGACATAAGATCTCCAGGTTGATGGACTGTATGGAGTTGACGGAAGTGGCTGGCAGAGTCCGAGACTGGGGAGAGGAGATGGTGGAAGAAGATTGGAAATTTAAAGTCTATATATAGAAATATTGTAAAATTAATGAGTGATAGAAAAATGTTGCAATGAAATTTTATGGCTTTAGCTGAAATGCTATAAGGAGTTAAGCTTAAATAAATAGACTAATTTTAATGGAAATAAGATTAAAAATATGTTAAGACATTTATATGATAGAAAATAGAGAAAGATGGAAAGGAATTGCTGAAACAATTAATGGAAGTGGAATACAAAGAGGGAGGTGAGAGGAGGTCGATGATACAAGGGAATGAAAGATAGAATATGGAAAAGGTATGATGTATGTTTTTAAATTGTTTTTGTTTTGTTTGGTTTAGTTTATTGTGTTAGTTTAATGTGTTAAGGTTGTGTTTTGTATTGTTTATATATTGTATTGTATTGTTTTTTCTCTTTTTTGTTCTTTTTGTTCTTTTGTCTTCTTTCTTCCTTTTCTTTTTTGTAAGCTTTAAAAGTAATAAATATTATTTTTTTAAAAAGAGAACAGTTTCAGGTTAAAAACGGACCTCCAGAACGAATTAAGTTCTTAACCCGAGGTACCACTGTAAAGCAGAATGAGGAGTGGAAAATCCAGTAGAAATCAACCACTATTGCATCAATGACATGTCGCAGAATATACCTGCAGAAGCCCAAAGTTAAGATACCAGTCCTCATGGAACATATGTTTATTCAGAGCTTCATGTGTAAGCACCAGACTTTTCATTAAAAGCAGTCCGTTCCCAGAAGCCTGTTGGAACAAGAAAGACTTGTCCTCTGGTGGAAGGACAAGGAAGGAGCCAGTCTGGCTTTTCTAGGAAGGGAGTCCCAAAGTTGTCTGGGAGCTGCCACCAAGAAGGCCATCTCTTGAGTCCCCACCAAACGTGTCTGTAAGAGTGGAGAGACCAGAAGAAGGGCCTTTCCTGAAGATCTCAGAGCCCAGGCAGGTGCGTGTTGGTTTCTGCTTCCTTCACTGAGCAGCGAAGTGCTTGTCACAAGACAATGTTTACATTCCACAGTCAAGTGCTGTTGGGTTTTCTCACGGGAAAGGAGACTGGATGTGACGTACACTGGTTTCCTGTTTTTCACTGTTCTTTGCAGTTCAGTGTGATTCTCTCCGTGCTTTAGAGGAGAGAGGATGCCTTTCTCTGCTCCGGCAGAGGGAAGATGTTTTTCTGTAAATTACCAGCTTTGAAGTGTAAATAAAGTAATATAGAGCATGTTGGCACGTACTTTTCATCATTCCGCTGTGCACTGGACACTGCTTATCTCCATCATTTTGGTTCCGGGCCCAGAAAAACGCAGTGTTTTGAGAATGGACTCCAGAAGTCGGGCTCCTGGCAAAGGAACAAAGGAGCAAAGAATTGGAGTGCCGGCAAAGGATCGGAATGCAGAGGGCCGGATCGGACGATATCTCTGCGCGTTCAAGATGATTTGATGAGGTATGTGCTACAGCTCTGGGCAGCCTGCCAGCTTCTAATTAATGGCTTTATGGCTGGACTTTGAACTTTTATAGCCGGTTTTGCCGTGGCACAGGCAAAAGGCTAGAAGGATAAATTTTTCCTATGCTGGGGGAAATCGAAAGTAAAGCAGCTGCAGCAGTGTCGCAGCATGAATTTAAGACAGCAGAGAGAACTTTCACTTTTGAACTTGCCTTTGGAATGCGGTTTGAAGCAGCTGCAGATAAGCAAAGCAGTTAAGCAGAAAGGCACAGGTTCACAGGCAGAGGCTGTTTTGAATTTGCTTTTGGATTGAAGCAGCTGTACACAGACGCAGCATGTATAAAGCAGCCTGATTTAAAGCAGCAAAGATGACGCTAAAGGCTAATGCCAAAGTCATGATGGCCCTTCAGGATGCTTGTGGGATTCCTAAGCTCAATAGGAAGAACTATGCGGACTGGGTTCTCTATGCAGAGGCTATTCTGCGGAAAGAGGGTCTGTTTAAAGTTATTACAGAGACCCCCCCAGCTCCAGTTACAGATGAATGGAAAGCTATGGATTCCAAGGCAAGGGGAACTCTTACGTTGATAGTATCCCCAGAAGAGCTCTGTCTGTTGCGTGATAAGACCTCAGCCAGAGAAATTTGGGACGCTTTGAGAGAGGCTCACTTGAGGACAGAAGCTGGGTCCACAATGTTTTACTTTAACAAGCTGCATAATATGGCTCTTGCTGAAGGTGGAGATGTGCGTATACATCTGATGGAGATGCAGAATCTGAGACATGAGCTGCAACAGAGAGGACTCAACTTTCCAGAGGAAGTGTATTCCTTTATGATACTACAATCTTTGGGTTCAGGTTGGGAGTCTGTTGCGACTCAGATTGCTGTACAGCCAACTGCTCAGCTAACAGTGGACTATGTTACTGCCGTGATATTGAATGAAGCGGATCGCCGGGGTGCTAGCTGCATCAACAAGGGGGAGACTTCACAGACGTCATCCCATAGTGCAGTGGAACCACCAGATGGCGCCAAAGCTTTGAAGGCAGTGAAATGCTACACGTGTGGACGTCTAGGCCATATGAAGAGGGAATGCAGATATCCCAGGGCCAAGACAGAGCAGCGCAGCGAAAGCTCATCGCGTGGAAAAGGCCGAGGCAAAGGCAAAGGTCCGGTGTCCAGGACAACGCAGCACAAGGCAATGGTCTCACGCTTCACTCCAAAGGTTGCAGAGGTCCAGAAGACGTCTAGATCTTTCTTCGTTGTTGATTCGGCTGCAACGCATCACATGTGCAATGATAAGCGACTGTTCGTGTCTTTTACACCGCAGGAAGGTGCGATTCACCAGGCGGATGACCACACAATCCCCAGTAAAGGCTACGGAACTGTTGTTCTTCACAGTTTGGACTTATCGATACAGGATGTGCTTTATGTGCCAGATGCCAAGCATAATCTGCTCAGCGTTGGACAGCTGAATGAGCGGAAAATTGACGTTTCCTTTAAGAACAAAAGGTGCATCATCACAAAGAAAAATGATTATGTATTGCATGCTGAATATGTTGATCGTTTGTATGTTTTGTATTTTGATGATGTTGTGCAGGATGACACTTGTTGCATTGCAGGTTCTAACAAAAGTTTGCATGCAGAATGTATTCACGATTTTCATCGAAAATTTGGTCATTTGCATTTTGAGGCAGTATCTAAAATGCCTGCCTTGGTTGAAGGTATGACTATTAAACCCTGCAGGTACCACATGAAGTGCAAGGCATGCGCAGCAAACAAGGTAAAAATGGCTGCGAAAGGTAAGGTGTCTAGTAGGCAAGCTACAGAACCATACCAGGTTGTTCATGCTGATTTGGTTGGACCACTAGCGCCCTCTTTGGGTGGAAACAGGTACTTCATGGTTCTCATTGATGCATTTTCCAGGTATATTTATGTGTACAATCTCAAGCAGAAATCAGAGGCTTTTCCAAGGTTCAAGGAATTCTGTGCTTGGTTGGGAAATGTGCATGGAAAGAAGGTAAAGACTCTTTTCAGTGATCGCGGGGGAGAATTCACTTCTCAGCAGTTTGAAGCTTTTCTGACTGAGAAAGGAATTCAACACGATTTGTCTAGTCCTCGCTCGCCATGGCAGAATGGACTTGCGGAACGAGCAAATCAGACATTGCTTCAAGGGTTAAAAACCTTGCTGCATGATGCCAATCTTCCAGAGAGTTATTGGGCCGAAGCTCTCTCATGTTTCACTTACAGTTATAATCGCAGGTTATCTTCAGCGATTGGTTGTACCCCCTATGAGAAGATGTTTGGCAAGAAGCCATACATCAAACACATGAAAATTTTTGGTTCTGACATGTGGGTTCACTCACCACAAAACTCCAAGTTAGACAAGCGTGGATTGCATGGTATCTTTCTAGGTTATCAGAAAGGGTCTTACAGAATAATGATGACTGACTCTAAGACAATTAAGCTCACAAGAAGTGTTGAGTACAATGCCAAGTGGGGGGAGAATGTGGGAATTTTCCAATGTTATCCTGATGACAGTGATGAGACTGAGGATAGTCAAAAGCAACCGCAACAACCCACACCCACTGATGAAGGTTCTGAGTCTGAGTCTGAAACTGAATCGGGTGATTCAGAGGATTTCAAGAGTGCGAAAGCCTCTATGCGACCCTCTGAAAGCTCTGATCAAGAATTGGAGGAACCATTGTTCACAATAGGTCACTTTTCTCCTAAGAAGGAAGAGGAGAGTGTTGAAGACTTAAGGCTAATTCGCAGGTCACAGAGAGCAACAAAAGGCAGACCTCCAAAGAGATTTGCTGATGAGTTTGCTAAGATAGCAGTAACAGCTGTTAAAAGCTCCAAGAAGGTGTTTGAACCTTCAAGTTTCCAAGAAATCCAGGATTTGGATTCAAAGGAAGCTGAGCCATGGTTAAATGCCATGAAGGCTGAGCTTGATTCCTTGGAAAGGAACAAAACATGGGACCTTGTTCCAGTAGTTCCAGGAATGAAACTGCTTGGAAGCAAATGGGTCTTCAAAGCGAAGACAGATCAAAATGGCAAGATAGTCAGACACAAAGCCAGATTGGTAGCCAGAGGTTTTGCACAGGTACCAGGTGAAGACTATCACGAGACCTACTCACCCACCGTGAGGTATGAGAGCATTAGGCTTATGCTCAAGCTAGCTGCAGAAGAGAATCTACACATTAGTCACCATGATGTGAATACAGCTTTTCTGTACGGATCTCTAGATGAATCACTTTATATGCTTCCACCTGATGGCGTACAGGTAAAACAGGGATTTGTTTGTGCTCTGAAGAAGTCCCTTTATGGTCTCAAACAAAGTGCACGGTGTTGGCACACAAAACTCACTGAAGTATTGTTTTCTCTAGGTTTTAAGCAAGGGAAAGCTGATCCATGTGTATTTGTCAAAGAGGAGGGGCAAAAGAAACTGTATTGTTTGTTTTATGTTGATGATCTTTTATTCTTTTGGAAGGATGTCACAATGTACAATAATGCCCTAGCTCAATTGAAAGAGCACTTTGACATGAAAGATCTTGGTGAGGTAAACAACTACCTATCTCTGGAAATAGAGAGAGATCAAGGTGGTAACATTCTAGTACACCAGTCACGTAAAATTGCTGATGTGTTAAGCAAACTAAACCTGATGGATGCTAACCCTGTAGACACACCGATGACAACAGGTTATCAGGTAGATGACACTGGAGAAGCATTTTCTGATACTACACTGTACAGAAGTGTGCTAGGCAAGCTAAACTTCATTGCCAGATGTTCAAGACCTGACATTGCTGTTAGCTGTAATTTGCTAAGCAGACAAGTCAACAATCCTACTGTTAAGGATTGGAAAGCTCTGAAACGCATAGCGCGGTATTTGAAAGGCACTATGCATTACAGACTGAGATTTAACAATCAGAAGTCTGGTGGTCTTGAGATATTTGCAGATGCAAGTTTTGGAAGTGACACTACAGACAGGAAAAGTACGTCTGGAGTTTGCTATAAGTACAATCAGGGTCTATTTGATTGGTCATGCATGAAGCAAACAACAGTTAGCTTAAGTACTTGTGAAGCTGAACTGAATGCACTGTCTTATTCACTTAAGGATTGTGAATGGTTGTTACAATTGTGCAAAGACATAAAAATTCCTGTCAAATGTCCAATCCAGGTTTACCAGGACAACAAAGCATGTTTGGCTTTGCTGAATTCTGAAGGTTGTAAGCAAAGCACGAAGCACTTGCAATTAAAGTTGCAACATGCTAGGGAACGTATTCAAAAGGGACTCGTAACGGTGTCCTATATGCCAGGTAATGAAATTCCTGCTGATGTATTGTCCAAGATTGTATCAAGGGATCAACACTGTACCAATGTGCAGAAGTTGGGTTTGTACTGATATTGTACGAACACGCTGCCCAGTGATGTTCACAGAAAGGGGGAGGATGTTGGTTTCTGCTTCCTTCACTGAGCAGCGAAGTGCTTGTCACAAGACAATGTTTACATTCCACAGTCAAGTGCTGTTGGGTTTTCTCACGGGAAAGGAGACTGGATGTGACGTACACTGGTTTCCTGTTTTTCACTGTTCTTTGCAGTTCAGTGTGATTCTCTCCGTGCTTTAGAGGAGAGAGGATGCCTTTCTCTGCTCCGGCAGAGGGAAGATGTTTTTCTGTAAATTACCAGCTTTGAAGTGTAAATAAAGTAATATAGAGCATGTTGGCACGTACTTTTCATCATTCCGCTGTGCACTGGACACTGCTTATCTCCAACAGTGCGTATGAGAGAATACGGTATTTTAGGATTGCAGTATTGCTGGGCCAGGTAAGTGGATGCAGACCGTGTATCCTTCCCTAATCCTTCTACCTGCTGCAGCCAACTTTGACCCATGAGAGGGGCCTTTCCTGCCAATCACCTGGTCTCACAATAATGTCTTAATTTTTTTAAAAAATAAAATTTTCATCGTTACAATTTTTCCACATTGAAAATAACAATCCATTAAACTTCCCTTTCCTCCCTTCCATGGTTTCCTCCAAGCTTCCATTACTACGGCATATTCTAGTTAATCCATATCTTCTCTCTCTCTCTCTCTCTCTCTCTCTCTCTCTCTCTCTAACAGCAGCAGCGAGAATGCTACTTGCCTAGAAATAGAACGAAGGAGATGTACCAACTAAAGAAGAATGGCAGAAGAAACTGATGGACTATGCAGAGATGGCGAAACTGACGGAGAAGATCAGAAACCAGGAAGATCAAGTATTTTCAAAGGACTGGAGTAAATTCTTAATTTACTTAAAAGACCACTGTAAACAGTTAAAATCATTGGCTGGGATGTAATGACACTTGTGATGTGGAATTAATTAATGTAATTATGGATATATAACAGATGGATAACGGTTAAAGATGCAAAAAAAAAAATTAATAATCTTAAATGTGGAACCCATGGAGGGAGGGAAAGAGGGCCAAAGGTTCAAAAGAAACTCTTATTTTAATATTTAAAGTTGGTTAAAGTTAACATGCACAAAATGGCTAAAGTTAAAATGCACAAAATTGTGTAAAACCAAGAAAAAATATTATTTAAAAAAAGAAAAAGAATAAAAAAGAAGAAGATCCCTGCGGGATCATCTCAAAGGTCCATCAAGTCCAATATAACATTTCCCACAATGCACCACTAAAGACTCCAGCAAACCTACGAGTGGCACACACAGCTTTGTGACCTGATGTGCAAAACTCGCTGGTCGATTATGCCGAACATAATGCATGCAGAAGGGGCCAATTTAGGGCATTTGCACATGGTGACGCTTCCTCAGTTCTCTCCAGGAAAGGAAGACGGAATATATAAATATATATACGATGCCCAGAAGATCTCGGCGTTCGCATTGACAGCCCCACAGAGATGTCAGCTCAGTGTGCTGCTATGCTTAGCAAAGCGCATATAATGCATTCCGCCGAAATTCAAAGGAGGAGAGGGAATAGGAGGGGAAGCGTGGAATTGTTGTGATTGACAGGCAGGGCAGCATTACCTTGAAGGAGAGTTTGCAAAGGCAGAGTGTCCCAGATAATGCCCAGGGTTTAAAATACTGTTGGAAGACTTTGGATTGCACAGGAGGAGCCCGGAGAATAATCTACTCGGAAGGAAGTTCTAGTGCATCCAAAGGGGCTTACTCCTGTGTAAAGCTGTGTTAGCACTGCAGCCTAAGAAAAGCAAAGAGAACTGAGTTTGGACATTATTGGATGTTGGCAGCCTTCCTGCAGATTTGATGGGGGGAGCAGCGGTCTTTGCCTGTTTGGGTGTCTGAGCTGTGAAATTGCCACCTAGGCTCAACCTGTATTTCTCTAAATGAATAGGTAAAGGTAAAGGTACCCCTGCCCGTACGGGCTAGTCTTGACAGACTCTGGGGTTGGTGTGGTAAAGACAAATTTTGTATCAAACGTCAGGATTGTTTGTTTCCTTGCTTGTGCTTTGTTCTAATTATCTGGTTTTTTCTAATGTATTTTAATGAAGATTTACTGTTGCATTGTTTTTTCTTGCTTGCTCTTGCAGAAAAAGGCAGGATACAGATGTAAACAAAGCATAACTCAGAGTTTTGCACCAGAAAAATATTGTCAGCTCTTGTGGTGAAACGTTTATGGGAAGTGAACTTTCTCCTGGTTACTTGTGGTCACAAGTATTGGTCACAAGATACCTCCATTTGAAGCAACCTCTTCTTATAAATAAAGACAACCTCATTCAGCTGCAGAAGCTTTTGTAGTTCTTTAAAACAATTGTGTTGTTTTTTTTAAAAAACAACAACCAAGGTGACTGTTTTACTGTACCTTTCTGACTGGTGTCAGATATAGGAGTACAGTGGTACCTCGGGTTACAGACGCTTCAGGTTACAGACGCTTCAGGTTACAGACTCTGTGAACCCAGAAATAGTACCTTGGGTTAAGAACTTTGCTTCAGGATGAGAACAGAAATTGTGCTCCATCTGTGCGGCAGCAGCGGGAGGCCCCATTAGCTAAAGTGATGCTTCAGGTTAAGAACAGTTTCAGGTTAAGAACGGACCTCCGGAACGAATTAAGTACTTAACCCAAGGTACCACTGTACACTGTTCTTCATGGCTGCTAACCAATCAGATTTCCCTTCACATTGCCCACACCCTTATGATATAGAAACTTGTGGTTTTTTAAAAAATAAAATGTTGAGATTCTTGGGATGCTGAATTTTGCATGTGTCACCAAAAGTATACCTAGAGATATGGAATGCACACATCTGTGCAGCTGTTAAAATGAGAAGCAATGTGGATTTACTTGTAAGAAGCCTGAACGAAAAATATCCTTTCATGCAATCAAGTTAAGATATTGCCATCGGCTGCTTGCTCCCCATTCAAAGATGGCTAGGTTTTTATGGCTGCTGTTGTTGTTTTTTTAAAAGCATTTTGTTTTGCCCAGAGTATTGCATACTATGAATTAGCATCAGCAGTTTTTTTTTCTGGGTTTAGCCTCTGGTGAATGCTGGCGAGAGTTTCTTATGCAACCCAGCCATTCTTCATAATGCATGAGGCGTCATTCAGATGCAGCTGTGGTCCCTGGAGGGCCCCCAAAACTTCATCTCATTTTTCCTGCCCATGGCTTTTGCCAGCCCTGGTTTAGGTTTTAGAGAGACCTTTCCACTGCCCAGCGGGATGAATTTTGTACATTAGCGAACCTTGTACTTACCGTATTTTTTCTCTATAAGACTCACTTTTTCCCTCCTAAAAAGTAAGGGGTAATGTGTGTGCGTCTTATGGCGTGAATGCAGGCTGCGCAGCTATCACAGAAGCCAGAACAGCAAGAGGGATTGCTGCTTTCACTGCGCAGCGATCCCTCTTGCTGTTCTGGCTTCTGAGATTCAGAATATTTTTTTTCTTGTTTTCCTCCTCCAAAAACTAGGTGCGTCTTGTCGTCTGGTGCGTCTCATAGAGCAAAAAATAGGGTATTTGCAGCATGCATGGGGATGTGTTGGGATGCGCTGCGCAGCTTTAAGGCCCTTTAAGTCTTCTCCAAACTTGTGGTGCCCTCCAGATGTTTTGAACTACTACCCCATCATCCATTGGCCGTGCTGGCTAGGACGGATGGGAGCTGTGGTCCAGAACAACTGTCAGGGTTGGAGTCAGGCGCAGCTCAGCAAGAAAAGACACAAGATGTCAGTGAGGTTAACTCTTTCTTCCAGGAAACAAAAATGCAACTCTGCCTAGTGGTTGCAGCAACCCTTCCCCTGAGGTCTTGCCCCTATGGAGAAGTTGCCAGGCCTGAAGGTCTCTGCCTTCTACTGCTCCCCCCCCCCTTAATTTTTATTAAATTTTCAGTTTTACATTTTAAAATATTCATTTAATCAACCTTAAAATATCAATGACTTCCCTTCTTCTCTTTCCATGGTTCATTCTGCATATCACAAACCCCTGCATGTTTTACATAAACCAAACCACTCAGTAATCCATTCTTACACCCATCAAAACTTGTTTACACGGTTGAATTTATCTTAATGCTGCCCACATTTTCAAATATACACAATGTTCCTCCAGATATTCAATAAACATTTTCCAATCTTCTTTAAACATATGTTCTTCTTGTTCTCTTGTTCTGTGTGTTAAGTCTGCAAGCTGCACATATTCCATCAACTTAAGTTGCCATTCTTCTTTAGTTGGGACCTCGCTTGTTTTCCATTTTTGGGCTAACGAAACACAAGCTGCAGTAGTGGCATGCATAAATGGTCTTTTTTTTACACTTTTCCATCCGAATTATCCCCAACAAAAAGTAGTCTGTAAATCATTTTCAGGTAGTTCTCCTTCAAGCAATAACATGCTGTAAATTTCAGATCGCTCTTCCAAAGTTCCCCCAGAGATTAAAATCTATATTGTGTCCTATAACCATTGTTTTCTACTGATCTTAAGACCCCTCCCCTCCCGGATGTTTCTGAAGCAGTCTCAAACTGTGTCTGTGTACCTCTGTCTGGACACCATGTTATCCTAGGAGGGAGAGCAATAGGCCAAGGGAGGTGTGTGTGGTTTGGTTGATAATAATAGCAATAATTTTTTATTTGTACCCCAACCATCTGGCTGGGTTTCCAAAGCCACTCTGGGCCGCTTCCAACAAAGATTAAAAATACATTAAAATGTCACACATTAAAAACTTCCTTGAACAGGGCTGCCTTCAGATGTCTTCTAAATGTCAGGTAGTGGTTTATCTCTTTGACATCTGATGGGAGGGCGTTTCATAGGGCAGGTGCCACTACCGAGAAGGGCCTCTGCCTGGTTCCCTGTAACTTGGCCTCTCGCAGTGAGGGAACCGCCAGAAGGCCCTCGGCGCTGGACCTCAGTGTCCGGGCAGAACGATGGGGGTGGAGACGCTCCTTCAGATATACTGGACCGAGGCCATTTAGGGCTTTAAAGGTCAGCACCAACACTTTGAATTGTGCTCGGAAACGTACTGGGAGCCAATGTAGGTCTTTCAAGACCGGTGTTATATGGTCTCGGCGGCCGCTCCCAGTCACCAGTCTAGCTGCCGCATTCTGGATTAGTTGTAGTTTCCGGGTCACCTTCAAAGGTAGCCCCACGTAGAGCGCATTGCAGTAGTCCAAGCGGGAGATAAGCAGAGCATGTACCACTCTGGCGAGACAGTCCGCAGGCAGATAGGGTCTCAGCCTACGTACCAGATGGAGCTGGTAAAGAGCTGCCCTGGATACAGATTTGACCTGTGCCTCCATGGACAGCTGTGAGTCCAAAATGACTCCCAGGCTGCACACCTGGTCCTTCAGGGGCACAGTTACCCCATTCAGGACCAGGGAATCCTCCACACCTGCCCGCCTCCTGTCCCCCAAAAACAGTACTTCTGTCTTGTCAGGTGGAGTCTCCTTCTTTGGAGGTCTTTAAGCAGAGGCTTGACAGCCATATGTCAGGAGTGCTCTGATGGTGTTTCCTGCTTGGCAGGGGGTTGGACTCGATGGCCCTTGTGGTCTCTTCCAGCTCTATGATTCTATGATTCTATGTCTTCCATGAGTTGACCCCCAGCATGTTACTGACGTACCCCTGGCACACCTGCTTAGGAGAAAAGCCATCTGCTTTGCATGCAAAAGGTCCAGGTTTGATCCCCAGCATCTCCACGTAGAGCTAGAAATGGCCTCTGCCTAGTCCAAAAAGGACCAAAAAAATCAGGAAGACCAAAATGTTAATAAGGAACTGGGGAAAAATATAATCTATCCCAGGCTGCGCACCTGGTCCTTCAGGGGCACAGTTTCCCCATTCAGGTACAGGGAGTCCTCCACACCTGCCCACCTCCTGTCTCCCAAAAACAGTACTTCTGTCTTGTCAGGATTCAACCTCAATCCATTAGCCGCCATCCATCCATGATGGAAGCTGGAGACACAGAGACTCCTCTTCCTCTGTGCTCAACCCAAAGCTGGGAGTCAATGCATTGCCTGCCTGCCTGGCTGGAAGGGGGGGTGCGGTGGGGGCGGGCCGCCCCGGGTGTCTTCTCTGAGGGTGTTACATTTGGCGGGCCGCCTGCCTGCGACTCCCAAGCCTACCCCGAGCGGTCGGGGGAAGCTGTGCCACTTTGCTGACGGCATTCCTCCCTTCCCACTTCATTTTGATGGCTTGGGAGTCGCGGGTGGATGGCTAGCCGAATGTCCGCCATCGGCGGCTCACTCCATGCCTGTGCGTGGCCTGCTCCGCCCCTGGCTACAAGGCAGTGGCGTAGCGTGGGGGGTGCAG
This sequence comes from Podarcis gaigeae, assembly GCF_964106915.1. NCBI lineage: Eukaryota > Metazoa > Chordata > Lepidosauria > Squamata > Lacertidae > Podarcis > Podarcis gaigeae. The sequence goes on from NC_139685.1 coordinate 74,852,928, forward strand.
GGGGGCCGGCCACACCAGGCGCAACATCTGGGGGGCGCGCGCTCACACTCACAGCTCTCTGCCCCTACTAAAACCCACGGGTTATTGGGCGCAAATTACTTGCCTTGCCCCGGGTGCTGACAACCCACGCTACGCCACTGCTGCAAGGGCACGCATGCCACTTCATTTACCCGAGCGACTATCCCGTGCCTGGGAGGGCACCTTCCACCCCCCTCGGGAGCATGCCTGCCCTGGGCAACGTGGGCATATGCTCTGCCGCTGTGCCTGGCCTCCCACTTTTATTATTATTATTATTATTATTAATAATAATTTATTTGTACCCCACCCATCTGGCTGGGTTTCCCCAGCCACTCTGGGCGGCTTCCAACAAAGATGAAAAATACACTAAAATGTCACATATTAAAAACTTCCCTGAACAGAGCTGCCTTCAGATGTCTTCTAAAAGTCTGGTAGTTGTTGTTCTCTTTGACATCTGATGGAAGGGCGTTCCACAGGGCGGGCGCCACTACCGAGAAGACCCTCTGACTGGTTCCTTGTAGCTTTGCTTCTCGCAGTGAGGAAACCGCCATAAGGACCTCAGAGCTGGACCTCAGTGTCTGGGCAGAACGATGGGGGTGGGGATGCTCCTTTAGGTATACTAGACACTTGTTTGGCCATTCCCAACAGCAACGGCTGGTGGACTGACTGGCTGGCTTGTCCACTTGCTTGTTTACTCCGAGGCCGCCTCAGCTCCTGGCACCCAGCACCCCCTGGCCAGGCACATTCGCCTGCAGAACTCGTAGCCAGGGCTGCTGCAACAAACAGCCCCAAAAGTCTTTGGGAGGCAGAGACTCAAGAGGGCATCAGAGGAGGGAGGGAAGGAAAGAGGGACAGAGGCCAGTGTTGCCAGTGGCATAACTGACCATCATTCAAGGCACTCCAGGGTACCACGGCACACTGGTTGGAAACCACTGTTTTAAGGCATTGGCTGTCACCACTAGCAATGGGCCACTCTGCCTATTTCTGTTTCTCATTTTTCTCGTCTTGACTCCAGTGTGGTGTAGCGGTTAAGAGCGGTGAACTCATAATCTGGTGAACCAGGTTCGATTCCCCGCTTCTCCACATGCAGCTGCTGGGTGACCTTGGGCCAGTCACACTTCTCTGAAGTCTCTCAGCCCCACTCACCTCACAGAGTGTTTGTTGTGGGGGAGGAAGGGAAAGGAGATTGTTAGCTGCTTCGAGACTCCTGAAGGGGAGTGATAAAGCAGGATATCAAATCCAAGCTCCGCCCCTCCTCCTCCTCCTCCTCCTCCTCCTCCTCTTCTTCTTCTTCTTCTTCTTCTTCTCCTCAGTCTCCACATTTCCACACCAGTTTGCTTAAAAAAGAAGCGGCCCTCATGAATATTCATTGACTATTTTAGTGCTGCTAATGTATGCATACTTGCAAGCAATTTCCTCTAATACAATGCATTCTTTGTCTGTTGTTTTGGTTGGAGTTTGGTATATATAGCAGCAGAATGCCGAAATAAATCGTCTGGTAAGTGTGCTGATTGAAAGAATGTTTTTTAAAAAAACCAACACAAAACTTGGATTTATTATTCCTGGCAAAGAAGCCCATTCTGAGCACCAGTTTCTATGTGGCTGTAGTGGAGTCATGAGGTCAACCAAAGAAGGCGTAAAACTCAACCCTCACTGAACTGGAGGAGGGAGGAAGGAAGGAAAAGTCTGAGAAACAACTATCTATGGTTATCAAGGAGGAGTCCGTGATGAGGAAGAACAGGTTGCCTTTCTGTCTATTGCCCCCCACTGGTTCAGGTAACATATTGCAAGCGTTGTTGCTTTACTCCAGCGATGGCCAAACTTGGCCCTCCAGCTGTTTTGGGACTACAGTTCCCACCATCCCTGACCACTGGTCCTGTTAGCTAGGGATGATGGGAGTTGTAGTCCCAAAACAGCTGGAGGGCCAAGTTTGGCCATCACTGGATTACTCCCAATGAATTTCACAAATACATGCATTTTTATGCCCACTTTTCCCTACCATGCAAATTATTTGGGAGGAGGACCGCACTGCAAACTCTGGAGAAGTCCAGCTGCTGAGGGAGAGCTTTTTTTTGGCTCATGCATTGTTTTGAGAAGTTCAAACCAAACCACTTTTTCACCTCATTTTGTTCAGGCAACAAGCTTTCAGTTAAGCTCAAACTGCCAAGGCTAGTACTCCTGTAACTTGGAAGCCCATCAATCTAGTGGCCTCAGTCCAGTATACCTGAAGGAGCGTCTCCACCTCCATCGTTCTGCCCAGACACTGAGGTCCAGCGCCGAGGGCCTTCTGGCAGTTCCTTCGCTGCGAGAAGCCAAGAAGCCAAGTTACAGGGAACCAGACAGAGGGCCTTCTCGGTAGTGGCACCAGCCCTGTGGAACGCCCTCCCACCAGATGTCAAAGAGAAAAACAACTACCAGACTTCTAGAAGACATCTGAAGGCAGCCCTGTTTAGGGAAGCTTTTAATGTTTGGTGTATTACAGTATTTTAATATTTTTTTGGAAGCCGCCCAGAGTGGCTGGGGAAGTCCAGCCAGATGGGCGGGGTATAAATAAATTATTATTATTATTATTATTATTATTATTATTATTATTATTATTAATCAACTTGCCTGCTTCCGATTCCTGGGGAGTTTGTTTGTTTGTTTGTTTGTTTGATTGTTTGTTTGATTGTTTGTTTGTTTGTTCTATAGACGGAGTTTGGGAGGAATTAATGTTTCCTGCTTGAGAATCAGGTGACAAGAGTATTTTGCTTGCCTGGACAAAATGCCGCTGCAAAAATGAGTACCTAGGGCAGGAGGAACATTGCAAAGAGTCTTGTGATGGTTTACATGACAGGCAAAAAACCTAGCAATGTTGCAAATCAGAGTGATCGTGTTTATAGGATGAAGGAAACGAGTCCTAGTGGTTGGAGTGTGTTTGCGAGAGGTGCCTGATCTCCAAAAGGCTCATGGGGCCTTTGTATGGACAAAACATCATTATACAGCCGAGTCCTTGCTTTGACTTCATTTTTCACGTCTCTTTCTCTTCCCAAAATCTTCTCTCCTTTCCAAATGGAGATGTGGGCATTTTGTGGCAATTTATTGGATTTTCAAAGATGCCTTCAGTCCCAAAAGGATTGGGACCCTGACCCGTTAGGCAAAAACCAGCAAATACACTGGTGTGGAACAACGCCGGCTGCAAAGGTAACAGAGATCTAGACCTGGAAATATGGTGCTTTTTAATCCCATGCATATTTGGGAATGATAAGTGTTAAACCCTTTTAGTCAAGGCCCATGTCGATTAAATAAATACTCTGGGAGGAATGAAAGTGCAGGTTTGCGGGCGCTGCTTTCTCTCACGGTGGAAGCAATCCAGCAGTGATAATTGTTATGTTTAGGAAGTGTGAAATTAGATTGTTATATTCAGACTCGGAGTGGCAAGTCTGAGTTAGTGGGAGTTGTAGGGGGGGGGGTGAGGTTGAGCAAGGGAGTTCAATCAATATTTCTTGGTCAGTTTTTCCCCCTTTATTGTCCTCAATATAAAATAGGAGTGCAGTCCAAACTGCTGTTTCTGAGCATCATCAGTTTTTGTTCTGTGAAATTGGTGTTTTGTGGTTCCATCTGTCTTCTGGCAGTGGACTTGTAGTATTTCAGGCAGAGGGCATTTCCTTTTTGGGGGGTTGTTGTTTAGTCGTTTAGTCATGTCCGACTCTTCGTGACCCCATGGACCAGAGCACGCCAGGCACTCCTGTCTTCCACTGCATCCCGCAGTTTGGTCAAACTCATGCTGGTAGCTTCGAGAACACTGTCCAACCATCTCGTCCTCTGTCGTCCCCTTCTCCTTGTGCTTTCCATCTTTCCCAACATCAGGGTCTTTTCCAATGAGTCTTCTCTTCTCATGAGGTGGCCAAGGTCTTGGAGCCTCAGCTTCAGGATCTGTCCTTCCAGTGGGCACTCAGGGCTGATTTCCTTCAGAATGGATAGGTTTGATCTTCTTGCAGTCCGTGGGACTCTCAAGAGTCTCCTCCAGCACCAGAATTCAAAAGCATCAATTCTTCGGCGAACAGCCTTCTTTATGGTCCAGCTCTCACTTCCATACATCACTACTGGGAAAACCATAGCTTTAACTATATGGACCTTTGTCGGCAAGGTGATGTCTCTGCTTTTTAAGATGCTGTCTAGGTTTGTTTTATTTGGGTTTTTCAAATTAAAATTTTTACAATAACATATCAACATACAACATAGAAACAAGATTCCACAGAATCTCTTGGACTTCCCTCCTCCCCTTTGTGGGTCCTATTGTTAGTCCTTTCCTCCTGCATCTTTTATAATAATCCAAATCTTTTGCATCTCCATTGTGTCCAAAATTCACCATTAAACTACAAGTATTATTCCAGTCCCACTAATGATTTTACATGTTTACAATGGTTTTTAAGATAGATTATATTTTTCCCCAGTTCCTTATTAACATTTTGGTCTTCCTGATTTTTCCGGTCCTTTTTGGACTAGGCAGAGGCCATTTCTAGCTCTACGTGGAGATGCTGGGGATCAAACCTGGACCTTTTGCATGCAAAGCTTTTCTCCTAAGCAGGTGTGCCAGGGGTACGTCAGTAACATGCTGGGGGTCAACTCATGGAAGACATAGAATCATAGAATCATAGAATCATAGAGCTGGAAGAGACCACAAGAGCCATCGAGTCCAACCCCCTGCCAAGCAGGAAACACCATCAGAGCACTCCTGACATATGGCTGTCAAGCCTCTGCTTAAAGACCTCCAAAGAAGGAGACTCCACCTGACAAGACAGAAGTACTGTTTTTGGGGGACAGGAGGCGGGCAGGTGTGGAGGATTCCCTGGTCCTGAATGGGGTAACTGTGCCCCTGAAGGACCAGGTGTGCAGCCTGGGAGTCATTTTGGACTCACAGCTGTCCATGGAGGCACAGGTCAAATCTGTATCCAGGGCAGCTGTTTACCAGCTCCATCTGGTACGTAGGCTAAGACCCTATCTGCCTGCGGACTGTCTCGCCAGAGTGGTGCATGCTCTGGTTATCTCCCGCTTGGACTACTGCAATGCGCTCTACGTGGGGCTACCTTTGAAGGTGACTCGGAAACTACAACTAATCCAGAATGCGGCAGCTAGACTGGTGACTGGGAGCGGCCGCCGAGACCATATAACACCGGTCTTGAAAGACCTACATTGGCTCCCAGTACGTTTCCGAGCACAATTCAAAGTGTTGGTGCTGACCTTTAAAGCCCTAAATGGCCTCGGTCCAGTATATCTGAAGGAGCGTCTCCACCCCCATCGTTCTGCCCGGACACTGAGGTCCAGCGCCGAGGGCCTTCTGGCGGTTCCCTCACTGCGAGAGGCCAAGTTACAGGGAACCAGGCAGAGGGCCTTCTCGGTAGTGGCGCCCGCCCTGTGGAACGCCCTCCCATCAGATGTCAAAGCGATAAACAACTACCTGACATTCAGAAGACATCTGAAGGCAGCTCTGTTCAGGGAAGTTTTTAATATGTGACATTTTAGTGTATCTTTCATCTTTGTTGGAAGCCGCCCAGAGTGGCTGTGGAAACCCAGCCAGATGGGCGGGGTACAAATAATAAATTATTATTATTATTATTATTCACACTCCTTGGCAGCAAATCCCACTGTCGAACAGCTCTTACTGTCAGGAAGTTCTTCCTAATGTTTAGGTGGAATCTTCTTTCTTGTAGTTTGGAACCATTGCTCCGTGAATGGTAAGAATATATACTTTTTTTAAGAGCCTCTCCTCAGCAATTGGTATTAAGAGGTGGGATGCCTCTGATCCAAGAGGTCGCCTATGGCCATTAAGATCAGTAGCCATTGATCGTGATGGCTGTATGCTACTTCCTGAATTACAGGATGTTGCCAGGTGTTTAGCGTTGGGCGGAAAACAACAGGGTGTGCAATAAACTACTTGAACCACTGGGGGGCGACAGATAGACTCCTCGTTCTTCCTTCTCACTGATTACTTCTCTCTTTTAGTACGTACTCTACCGTATTTTTCGCCCTATAGGACACACTTTTCCCCCTTCAAAAATGAAGGGGAAATGTGTGTGCGTCCTATCGGGCGAATGCAGGCTTTCGCTGAAGCCTGGAGAGCGAGAGGCATCGGTGCGCACCGACCCCTCTCGCTCTCCAGGCTTCAGGAAGCTATCCGCAAGCCTCCCGCGCCCGGCGGGAGGTCCTGCCGGGCGCACGAGGCTTGCGGAGGCAGCCTGCATCCCGAAGCATGGGGTGCCCTCCAGAGGACGCCCCGTGCTTCGGGAAGGTGTCTGCAAGCCTCCCGTGCCTGGCAGGACCTCCCGCTGGGCGCGAAAGGCTTGGGGCGGCAGCCTGGATCCCGAAGCATGGGGTGCCCTCCAGAGGACGCCCCGTGCTTCGGGAAGGTGTCCGAAGCCTCCCGCGCCCGGCAGGACCTCCAGATGTCCGCAAGCCTTGCGCGCAACTAGGTGCGTCTTATGGGGTGGTGCGTCCTATGGGGCGAAAAATACGGTACTTGTTGGTAAATGACACCACTTCCTGTCAGGCTTTACTTCCTTCCTGCTTCTTCTCCAAAGTTGGCCAGTATCGCCAGTGTGTCAGTGTTAACTTCTTGGAAAGCCTCGGAAAGGCTTTGTTGGCCAGAAGCAATAAACAATAAATTTATTTATTCTTCCAACCATTGGTCTTGCCGGACTATTTATTTCCGTGCACCACTGCAGTACATTTCCCAGGCTCTTAACATTTGCTCATGGCCAAAGGTGCTCATCAGTGCCACACAAGGTTTGGCCAGGCCATCTCTTTCTATGCACAAATAGAAGCCACCCAATGTCATCCCACTCCAAGGGAAAAAGGGAAAAAGGCAAAAAGGGAAAAAGAAGTTCTGTCCTCCCTGTGTCCCTGACACATAGGCAGGGCACAGCGCCTTTTGAGAAAATGTCTGCTGGCTGACAGCTCGTTGACACAAACGAAGAGGCTCCCCGACGTTCGATGAGAGTGACTCTGACAGGAGACCCCTCAGAACACTTTGAACCATTTACAAAGACAGGTCTTTCCTCTCCTTTGGAAAAAGATGAAACCTACGCAGCGCAGACAGGGCTGGATTTATGTTTGATGAGGCCCCAAGCTACTGAAGGTCATGGGGCTCTTTATATGTCCAGCTGTCCTTTGTCAACAAAAAATTGTCACTGTTACGTACTGAAGTTCTCACCCTGGGCCAGCAGGTGGATACTGTAGATAGTTATGCAAATGAAGGATCGAAAGTGACATTCAGTGATTGGATAGTTTGTATGCAAATGAAGGATCGAAAGTGTCGTTCAGTCATTGGATAGTTTTAGAAAGTTGCTACAGTTACGTTGTTCTGGAGCTCTATATAAGCAGGCTGACTGAGGCCTTCAGTTCAGTACTGTTCTGGCCTTTGAATAAACAAGAGCTGTTTGAAGAATTGCTGTGTCGTCTGATATATTCGCCCACAACTTAACAGTCTCTGTTTTTTGTGTTGAATATATGCTATATGGTAATTTATGGACCTAAGAGATATCTAAAACCATTTGCACATGTTGCCGTGCAACCAGTCCATGCAGAATGTAGGCACCCTATATATAGAAATGAGCAAACCAGTGATATTTTAGGGAACAGGTTAGCAGGCAGGGCCCATGATGCTGAACCACAAGTAACACAATTGGAGAGATCCGAGGCCCTGCAGGAGCACAAGCCGCTGTTCTTGAAGAATGAATCTGGAGCGGGCCGGGGGGGGGGTCTGGAGTTGTGGGGGCTCTTAATTTTGGAGGGACTTTGAAACATGTTTTTAAATACTTTCTGGATTACACTGTTGACTGTGGGGAATGGGCTGATCTGCTGAGGGGAGATGGAGATATCTTTGGGTTGGAATATCCCCGAGACCTACTCCTCAGTGAGAAAGGAAAGAAACTAAGAAAGAGATCAACAAAAGACAAGGTAAAGTGCAGGTATAAACAAGAAGATCTGCAGAAGGGACATGCCTAAGCTATAGCTTGTTTAGCTTCTATGTAAATCTGGCACTGAGCACAAAGCTAAACTATGCACAAGAAACAGTGGTGACCACCAACCTAGATGTCTTTAAAAGAGGATTAGAGGGCTATTGAAGGCTGCTAGCCAGGATGTCTATTGTCTGCCGTCATAGCTGGAGGCAGCAGTGCTTCGGAACAGCAGTTCCTGGAAACCATAGGAGCAGAGAGTGCTCTTGTGTTTGAATCCTGCTTGTGGGTTTCCCCCAGGCTGGCCACTGGGAGAACGGGATGCTGCATGGGCTATTGGCCTGACCCAGCAGGGTCTTCTTACATCCTTAATATATTTTTATTCCATCATTGTGTGGTGAGTCCCCTCCCCCCCAGTGGAAATAATGACACATGACACAATTATTAAGGTTAATGGGCTAAATAAGGCTACAACTTTATTGGTTACAGGTGATGAGCGGTATTGGCTTAGGCATTGGTCCTAACCGACTATATCCGGCTTCAGCCCGTCTGCTTGAAGTCCGGGGAGGGTTAACCACCAGTAGGGGGAGTCCTGCTGATGCACATCAACTAGGAACTCCACCGGGGTCACCGATAGGGGGCGTGCCTTAGGCCCTCAACTCCCCAGGCTTCAGACAGAGCCACGCCCCCCGGAATCCTTTATTGGACTACCCTTCAATATGCAGGGCAGGTGATGGCGTAACCTCCCCTCTTCCATCTACAGAACTATATGAATGCCTAACCACCAATATCCAGAAAGTTGTGACGATTTGCTACCAGGTAGGCGAAAACCAAGTGGCTGGTGCCAATTTGCCAAGTGGAAAAATTCCTACCAGCCCCCTGAACGGCGACCAATCAAGGTCCATAGCAAGGTCAAGGAACAAAAACCTTATAGGGCGGGAGGGTGGGAAAAGCAGGAACAACTGGGAGGCGGCCAAGAGGGAGATCCCCGGCCGCGCCTGCCTTAAGTAGGGCAGGCCACCCCCCCTGATGGGAGTCCCCTCAAACATGCGGGGCTGGTCTCCAGTCGCCACGCACATGGTGGGGCTGTGAAGCCCGCAACTCCACCACCTTTGAAAGGCGGAAGTGGTTTTCCCACAAGAAGCTGGTGATCCAAGCCATGGCTCCCTCCCTGCTTCCTTTTTTCACTAGCCTACAAAAATGTTCACTATGTTGGCTTGGAGGAGGGAGCTTCTCTTCTCTGACCACAGTCCACTTGGCTTCATGCTGTGGGCGATCAGCCTTCTTTATGGTCCAGCTCTCACTTCCATACATCACTACTGCGAAAACCATAGCTTTTACTATACGGACCTTTGTTGGCAAGGTGATGTCTCTACTTTTTAAGATGCTGTCTAGGTTTGTCATTGCTTTTCTCCCAAGAAGCAGGCGTCTTTTAATTTCGTGACTGCTGTCACCATCTGGAGTTCAAGAAAGTAAAATCTCTCACTGCCTCCATTTCTTCCCCTTCTATTTGCCAGGGGGTGATGGGACCAGTGGTCATGATCTTCATTTTTTTGATGTTGAGCTTCAAAACATATTTTGCGCTCTCCTCTTTCACCCTCATTAAAAGATGGGTGGATTTAGCAGTCCCTAATGCCAGCGATGACAAGCTAGCCTTCCTCGCCAGCTCTTTATTTGTCTAGGCAAACAACAGGAGCGTTGGCAAGGCGCAGAAACAGCGGAAAGATGAAAAAGGAAGCCTCACTGACGTTGTAGAGATGGACCGGAGTGGCATTTACAATTCTCAATGACCTTTCCATGAAAGAGCATTTGTACCAATCACTGTCTCCCTCGCCGTTCAATTTCAGAAAAGAATCCCATCCGTTACGGTGCTGATTGCCTTTCCAGGTTAGGAGACACAACATTAATTCCATTCGATGAGTTTGCCCCAGGCTGGAGACCCATCTCCCCAAATTTGCAGAAGAGAGCTGGTACAATTGCATCTTCTATTCCAAGTCTGATTTAGACGGAAGATTGAAAAGTAACGTTCTGAGTGTGACGTACATAGTGTTATCATTCAGAGGGCATAGGAAGGTTGGGACGATACTTTTGGGATGTCTTAATGTGTTGGAAGCTTCCCGGAGTGGCTGGGGCAACCCAGTCAGATGTGTGACATATAAATAGTAATTATTATTATTATTATTATTATTATTATTATTATTATTGTAATGGTTCTAGGGGTTGCTCATGCGTAAATCGGCACCACACCTGGCTGGGTTACCTGGGTGAACCCTTTCTGTCCAGACAGCCACTCACCCGTGGCTGTCTCAATCGCTGGCAGAATCCGTCAGTGAGCGTTTCTTGAACTTCTTCCAGCAAAGAATCTCTTTGACGCCTAGTCTCCGCCTACTCTCCCTGCGTGGAAGCCTTCTGCGCAGGGAGGGTGTGGGCAGCGGAGGACCCATGCTCTCCCCGCTGGTCTCCGGCGAGGAGTCATGGAGCCACCTCGCCGATTCCCCCATCTGCCCCCCTTCTCCACTGGTGCTACGCTGATTTCCTTCCCCAGAAGATGGGCTGCTTCTCTCCCTCCCAGGACGCTCTCCGGAATGCCTCTGGAGCCCTCCCTCTCCCTCTGGCTCCGATGGCAGTTCCCTGACAATTATTATTATACTTGTCCACTCAGTTTGCTATCTCTCTCTCCAAGTGTCTTTACTTTTAAAAGTTGTGGGCCTCTGCTTGTTTTTAAAACGGACAAGGAATACGGAGAGATGAATCAGAAACTTAGCAACTGTGTGTAGCTTACCAAAAATCCTTAACAATAATGTATGGCATTTCAACCACTTCTAATACAGTCGTACCTTGGTTCTCAAACACACACACACACACACACACACACACACACAATAATTGTTTTAACATATCATTTTCAACAGTAATTAAACATACTTTTACATCTTATACAATTTTTTGACTTCCATCAATCCTGTCTGAAAATTTTCCAATCTAATCTCTTAGTATAGGTTTGTTACTTTCCCTATTACATTTAAAACTCATAACCGATATCTCTATTCTTTATCTAGTTTGTAACGTTTCATATATTTCTCCTTATAAAACGTCTTGTAGTCCTACTAGTGTAATTTGTTGGTTACAATTGCTCTTCAAGTAGTTCATTTCCTTCTTCCAATAATCTGTAAATCTCTGTTCCCGCAGGTTTTGAATCCTTCCTGTCATTTTGTCCAATTCTGCATAGTGCATTAATTTCATCTGCCATTCTTCTTTCGTCTATCTTGGTTCTCACACTTAATCCATTCCAGGAGTCCATTCAACTCCTGAAACTGTTCGAAAACCAAGGCACGGCTTCCGATCGGCTGCAGGAGCTTACTGCACTCAATCAGAATCTGTGTCGGATGTTTGGCTTCCGAAAAGCGTTCGAAAACCAGAACACCTACTTCCAGGTTTTCGGCATTCGGGAGCCAAAACGTACAAGTACCAAGGTGTTCAAGAACCAAGGTATGACTGTACATGAAATCTTAATTAATATATACAAAGCCAAAATAATAATGACACGCGCAACTCAATATCTCAAAGCCTCATGTTAGCAAAGCAGATTCATGCATTAAGGTTACAACACATTTCATTCAAATTTTAGAACAACGTACAATTACCATATTTTCTGCTCTATAGGACGCACTTTTTCCCCTCCAAAAATGAAGGGGAAATGTGTGTGCGTCCTATGGAGTGAATGCAGGATCCTTGGCTTCAGCGATAGCAACGCAAAGCCTCCGAAGTGCAGAGGGAGAGCTCCCCCCGCGCTCCAGAGGCTTCGCATTGCTTTCGCTGAAGCTGCCTGAAGCCCCCGGAGCGCAGCGCGAACTCCCGCTGTGCACCGGGGGCTTCGGCAGCTATCCAGAAGTCTTCGGAGCGCAGCAGGAGTTCCCGCTACGCTCCAAAGGCTTGCGGATAGCTGCCTGAATCCCGGAGAGCGAGAGGGGTCGGTGCACACTGGTCCCTCTTGCTCTCCAGGCTTCGCTTCGCTGGAGAGGCGCTGCACAGTTTTCCCTCTCTGCGCAGCACCCCTTCAGCGAAGCCGGAGGAGAAATGGAAGGGGCTCTGTTTCTCCTCCCGCTTCGCTGAAGGGGTGCTGAGCAGAGAGGGGGAGAATCCCCCCCCCCTGTTCTCACCCTCCTATGGTCCGGTGCGCCCTATGGTCCGGTGCGTCCCATAGAATGAAAAATACGGCACAATCTTTATACACATCTATTCCCTTGGTTGAGGGCAGTTTAGTTCTTGAGGATGTTCTAAATACTCGGAAGTCCTTGGACTTGTTAAGTTTGTGTTTTTAAAACAGATAGGCAAAGGGAAGGGGGCTGTGGCTGGGCTGGATTGACAGTCCTTCAGGGAATGTCTCCTAGGAACACACAAATCCGCCTTGTACCAGATCAGACAGTTGGTCCACCTCACCTTGCATTGTCAACAATGACAGTGGCTGTCTGGGTTTTCAGATGGGGGACATTTTTAGCCTTACCTGGAGACGCTGAGGATTGAACTTCTGACCTCGCGCATGCAAAGCAGAATGCTGCACCACTGCTCTACACGGGGCTGCCCTTGAAGCTGACCCAGAAACTCCAGCGGGTGCAGAATGCCACGGCGAGGCTCCTTACAGGGTCTTTGCCGCAGGATCACATTCATCCAGTGCTTTACCAACTGCAGTGGCTCCCGGTGCAGTACAGGGTCAGGTTTAAGGTGCTGGTTTTGACCTTTAAAGCCCTATGCAGCCTAGGACCCTCGTACCTACGGGACCGCCTCTCCTGGTATGCCCCGGGGAGGACCTTACGGTTCACAAATGACAACACCTTGGAGGTCCCAGGTCGCAAGGTGGTTAGATTGGTCTCAACTAGGGCCATTGCCTTTTCAGTACTGGCCCCGACGTGGTGGAACGCTCTGTCACAAGAGACCAGGGCCCTGTGGGACTTGACATCTTTCCGCAGGGCCTGCAAGACAGAGCTGTTCCGCCAGGCCTTTGGTTTGGACTCAGTCTGACCCTTATGTTTCCCTCCCATTATGGTTTTGATCTATGGTCTGCTTTTACAATGAGGCTGCATTTTAAATTGTATTTTAACCCGTATTTTAAATTGGTCGTCCCCACCCCCATTATGTTTTTATTGTAATTTTAGTGGTGTTCGCTGCCCTGAGCCCAGCTCTCGCCAGGGAAGGCGGGGTATAAATAAAATTTATTATTATTATTATTATTATTATTATTATTATTATTAACTGAGAAACATAATAAGCCTCCTTGTGCCGAGTCAGAGCCTAGTCCATATAGCCAGTGTTGTCTACCCTGACTGCCAGCAGCTTCACCAAGGTTTCAGTTGGGGGGCATTCCCAGACCTGCCTGGAGATGCTCTCAGAGTTTGAACCTGGAGCCTTCTGCAATGCAAACTGTGAGTTCCACTGTTGTAAGGCCAGCTGCTAAGCTCCCCATCTTCCTGTCTAACCCGCTGTCTAACGAGATAGAGCAGTTCCTTGGCATGCTCTTTTTGGAATTTCGTCAATTCCCCCCCCCTACTCACGAATTAGCGCGCCGAGACTTTTCCAGTCGAGTGAAGTACAGGGGCTTGGCTGCGTAAGGGATCTGGCATGTCGGGGTCACCAGATGTAGGAATGAAATCACGACAGACGAGTAGCAGGTGTCATGTGAGAGGCGTCTGCCGGGGCAAGCCCCGGGAACTCTCTTTTATTGATTATTACAAACATTGCCACAGGTGTGCTTGTGGCTGATTGGTTGATACAAACACAAAGCAACTTGTTGCTGATTGGTTAACATATGTACAAGGCGGGAATTACATATAAACATTAATCCCCAATAGATTAAAGGCTGGGAAACAGAGCTGGAACTAGACAGGCATGAAACCTCCTAATTAAATTATAACTAAAGGTTGATATAGCATAACTAAAACAATTACGAATGATTGATCATAACATGAAAGAATATAATAATCGAGTTCCGTAGATGTGGTCAGCTATGCATTGAGAACAGGTCATCATGAACTTAAGATGAACTGAGCAATGCGGGAATGTCTTGGTATTTGGAACAGGTTTGTACAGTGTGTGCAGAAGCAGAGAAAAGATTATAAGCGAGACTTCCCAGAATGCCAGAGAAAAGAAGCAATACTTCCCCCATAATGCCACAGTTATGTGCAGAAAGAGAACTTCCCTTTAGAGAGGTAAGACATGACCGTAGAATCATAGAGTTGATGGGCAGGATGCTCTTGTCTGAGATCAAAATCAATCACTTGCAGAAGGCTTCTGCACACACTTCCATCACCTAGCCTAGGAGTCAGCAAACTTTTTCAGCAGGGGGCCAGTCCACTGTCCCTCAGACCTTGTGGGGGGACCGGACTATATTTTGAAAAAAGAAGAAGAAGAATGAATTCCTGTGCCCCACAAATAACCCAGAGATGCATTTTAAATAAAAGGACACATTCTACTCATGTAAAAACACGCTGATTCCCAGACCGTCTGCGGGCCGGATTGAGAAGGCGATTGGGCCGGATCTGGCCCCCGGGCCTTAGTTTGTCATGACCTAGCCTGATTAGATTCTTGTGTACCTGTTTGCCCCCACATTGCTGTCCAGGCTCCCCTCACCCAACATTGCCATCCATGGGTATTTTCCCCCGGTGGTGGAATTCTGTGCAAAACATAATGTCCTGAGCTGCTTCACACGACTGCTGCCAACAACGGTCTAATCCTGCTACTTTTCGTAGCTACTGGGTAGCGCATAGCTGACGTATGCTTACCCCATGTTGCATGCACAACACATTGCTCTGCATCGTGCTGCCTAGGGACCTCTTTGCTAGGTGTTGTCATGTGCAGCGCATCTGATTTCTGCACGCTGTTTTTAAAAATGCCCCACTTTTCATGCTCTTCCATGCTCTGATGAGTCAAGGGGGGTGGGAGCCCTCCCTCCCAGCTGCTAAAGCCTTCTGAGAGGGAAAAAAAAAATCTGCTCACATAGGATGCACAGGGAGCAATCTGCAGGCGGAAAAGAAAATGGCAATGGTTTAGAGCTTGGAATCATAGAATTTGTGCTGGGCCTGGGTGTAACGTGTGAAAGGCAGTCCAGGACCAGTCCAGAATCCGAAGGTTCTGCTGGGAGTCAGTCCGACAGGGCCAAGGCAGGACACGAGGCAGGAAACCAGGCAAGGACTGGTACAGGATCTCAGGCAGGATCTAGCACACAACAATGTTGCTCCCGCAACCCGGGGTGAGGTCCGACAGCCTTTTATCTTTGTTGGGGTAACGGCCAGTCCTGATCCCACGGCGACTCACCTCCCTGTTTCGCCCGGAGGTGAGCACTCCTCCTGCAAGTATTCAGTTCTCTCCTTCGCTCAGACCTTCATCTCTGCAGCTTGGGTGACGTCAGTGGGTTACTAGACCCAGAGGCCGCCTCAGCCTCCCTTGACCCAACCAGTAGTGGAGCAGCTGTAAGCGATGGCCCAGGTGGAGGCAACGAGGTCATCCCTGCATCTGGAGCCAGGGCAGGCTCAGGCCCCTGACTCGGCCGAGCTGGTGCTTGTTGCAGGGGAACCTGTGCAGACTGGGACTCTTCAGGATCAGGCCCCAGACTTGGTTCAGATGATGCCTGAGGCAAAGGATCTGGTGCAGACTGCGTCTCCTCTAGTTCTGATCCCGAGTCCCAGGCCATCACAGAATTGTAGAGTTGGAAGGGACCCCGAGGGTCATCTAGTCCAAGCCCCTGCAATACAGGAATATTTTTGCCCATAATGGGACTCGAACTCACAATCCTGAGATTAAGAGTCTCAAGCTCTACTGACTGAGCTATGCCGGCTGTTCAGACGGCATTTCTTTTGGCCAATGTTGGGATGGGCTCCTTTAAGAAATGAAGTCACAGTGTGTTTATGTGTGTGCCAAGGAGATGCCTGAAAAGGGTTTGCCTCTTGCAAGGAATGATGGTGGGCATTCTTGGCACTGCAGATAATATGACGGCATTACTGAGCAGTTTAGAAAATGATCATATGGTTCCATGAAATTATAGTGTGGGGTGTTTGTGCCATGCCCTATTTGAGATCATAAAGGGACCCACGACCGTTAGGTCCAGTCATGGCCGACTCTGGGGTTGCAGCACTCATCTCGCTTTACTGGCCGAGGGAGCCGGCGTACAGCTTCTGGGTCATGTGGCCAGCATGACTAAGCCGCTTCTGGCAAACCAGAGTAGCGCATGGAAACACCGTTTACCTTCCCTCCCAGAGCAGTACCTATTTATCTACTTGCACTTTTGAAGTGCTTTCGAACTGCTAGGTGGGCAGGAGCAGGGACTGAGCAACGGGAGCTCACCCTGTCGCGGGGATTCGAACTGCCAACCTTCTGATCGGCAAGCCCTAGGCTCTGTGGTTTAACCCACAGCGCCACCCAGGTCCCATTTGAGATCATAGGGAGGACCAAATAATAAAAGGGGGTGTCTTAGAGTCCACTTGGGGGCTTAATTTGCAAACAGGTCCTTGAGAGATTGCAAGCAGGTAGACGGCAACAGGTTCTTTACTGTGTGTGTTGGCTTTAAAAAAAAATTATATATCAAAATGTACTTTCCTGCATATATGTTTGATAATTCCCAAATGACATAATAAGGAAAGGAAGAACCAAATCCAAGGATTGTCCTATGTATAGCTCAGTCATCATAAATATAACACCCACTTACACTTTCAGGCATCAAATAGAAAATAAAGATTTGGTAAGGTCTAGCTTTCAGATGCCTGGTGGATAACAGGTTTTATGTATGTGTTTTTAACTTATTCAGTTTCCCCTGGAAATGGTATATCTGGAGTCAATGGGGAAGAAATATGGGCTGACATATTAGTGCCAACAGCATTGTGTGGACACTGAAAAATAACTTGCCTTCTTGAAGAGCTCTCATCCCACAATAATCTCTCATATCTGGAAACAGCCAGCCGTCCAACACAATCAAATAAGCCGTACTCTACGGTGTACCTTTTACAACACCTGAATTTCAGATGCAGAAGAACTGAATTCTTGAGAGACAGAAGGAAGAATCTTGCAAGACACACTGTCTGATCCGCTGTACTTCAAGGTGCAACTGGGGTAGAGAAACGAATTCTGGGTTTATGTCCTGACTCAACTGCCGGTTGTAGCCTAGAGGTGTCAGGGAGCATACAAGCTGTTTGGAAAGCAGCAGTGTCAAACAGATGCGGAAAACGGTTCGGACGAATTGCATCTATTCAGAACCAAAGGAACCTTGTTCCAAGGTCACGGAATAATGTTTCCAATGCGTATCCGGTTTGTGTTTTTTTGCAAGTGAAATCTGATTATTCCTGCTCTCTGATCAGCTGTCCTTATGTTGGTGTTAGAGCATGGAGGTGAATCACAGAATTATAGAACTGTAGAATTGGAAGGGACCTTGGAGTCATCCAGTCCAAACCCCTGCAATGCAGAAATCTCAGCTAAAGTATCCTTGACAGATGGCCATTCAACCTCTGCTTAGAAACCTTCAAGAAAAGAGACCACAACCTCCCAGGGGAGAAAGCCACTTCTGCCCTATGGAGGAGGTGGGATTGTGGGCTTCACGTCCCCTCGATGTGCTCAGAGGCTGGAGCCCAGCCCCCGCCTGATTGGGGGGATTCCCGGCCACATCACTCCCTGACTGGCCAATCGGCTGGCTCAGGGGGCGTGGCCTGCCCTATTTAAGGCAGGACATAGCCAGGGATCTCCCTCTTGGCCGCCTCCCAGTTGTTCCTGCTTTTCCCATCCTCCCGCCCTATAAGGTGTTCGTTCCTTGACCTTGTATGGAGCTTGGTTGGTCGCTGTTGAGGGGCCTGGTAGGCATTTTTCAACTTGGCAAATTGTCACCAGCCACTTGGTTTTTGCCTACCTCGTAGCAAATTGTCACAACTTTTTGGGTATTGGTGGTTAGGCATTCATATAGTTCTGTAGATGGAAGAGGGGAGATAGCGCCATCACCTGCCCCACATATTGAAGGGTAGTCCAATAAAGGATTCTGGGGGACATGGCCCTGTCCAAAGCCTAGGGAGGTGAGGGCCTAAGGCACGCCCCCTATCGGTGACCCTGGGGGAGTTCCTAGTTGATGTCCATCAGCAGGACTCCCCCTACTGGTGGTTAACCCTTCCCGGACTTCTAGTGGACGGGCTGAAGTCGGATATAGTCAGTTCGGACCAATGCCCAAGCCAATACCGCTCATCACCTGTAACCAATAAAGCTGTGGCCTTATTTAGCTCATTAACCTTAATAATTGTGTCGTGTGTCATTATTTCCACTGGGGGGCCCGGGAACTCACCACGCAACATTCCACTGTCAAACAGCTCTCACTGTCAGAAAATCCTGTAGCTTAACTACATGCTGAGATTTGTACTCTAATCAGCCTTATCGCCAGCCTTCCTTGTTAGGTGGGGCGGCCACATTTGTAAGTGGGGCATGGATATGTGCGCATGATGCTCGACCTCCCTGCTCCCATGGAGAGATGTGAGGTGGGGAAGATGTGAAGGCCAGGCCAGCGGAAGGGGAAGTCGGTGACCTTCTCTTCCATGCAGAGAGTGTATGCTAACTTACATAATGAGTTATGTAAAGGTCAAGTGGCAGAGAATTTAATATGAACGGCAAGAATTAAATGACTGGCGTATTTTTGGTTTCAAAAGCAAAAAGGGATACAAAGGGACAGTGAACAAGGGGAAAGTGAAAGGTGCAAAGCAAATGAAATGCTTGATTCTGTAGCTAAGTAGTTAAAAATGAGCGTGGAACTTGTTTTCTCAAAAAATCAGTTTTACTATTGTATTAGAACAGCAGTACAAAAAAGAACAGCGTTAGGAACAGAGTTAGTGCACACTACAATGCGATCATCGACAAGCACGTAGGGAGAGTGGGACTGAGAAAAACGCGCATAACTTTACTGTCAAAGTCAATGAGCTTTGAGCTTTGCAAAATATTTACTGCACAATAGGCTTCCTTTCGCAAACCCGTAAAAAGGCATGACAAACATTCCAGAAAGGTTTCTGAATGATAGGTTCACAATGCACCTTTTCAGCAAGGAAACACCCCGATCCCTCTCTACTTCTCATAATAACCGCAGAATAAACTCTCACTTCTTAGCGCAGGCAAGCAAACATGTTACTCTGAATTGTGCTTGGAAACATACTGGGAGCCAATGTAGGTCTTTCAAGACCGGTGTTATGTGGTCCCAGCGGCCACTCCCAGTCCCCAGTCTAGCTGCCGCATTCTGGATTAGTTGTAGTTTCCAGGTCACCTTCAAAGGCAGCCCCACGTAGAGCGCATTGCAGTAGTCCAAGCAGGAGATAACTAGAGCATGCACCACTCTGGTGAGACAGTCTGCGGGCAGGTAGGGTCTCAGCCTGGGTACCAGATGGAGCTGGTAGACAGCCGCCCTGGACACAGAATTGACCTGCGTCTCCATGGACAGCTGTGAGTCCAAAATGACTCCCAGGCTGCGCACCTGGTCCTTGAGGGGCACAGTAACCCCATTCAGGACCAGGGAGTCCCCCACACCTGTCTGCCCCCTGTCCCCCCAAAACAGAAGTTCCTCTTCTTGCCCACACCTGTCCTGTTCCACCATTTCCCAGGACCAGGAGAGTATTGAAGAGGGAGGAACGGAAGCAGGTTGCATGCAGGCTTAGTCTCTGCTTATTTGAGCGCAAATTGTGTGGGGGAGATCCATAAGCTGGGGTTGGGGGTCTCTGTTGCTGCAACTGCCTCATCGGGTCCACACCTAGAAGTCGCTGAGAGACGTGGGACACACCTTTTCCTAACCTGCAAGTATACTTTTGACAATGAAGAGGTAATTCCTCACTCTGAACACTCCTTGCCTTACAATTGGCCATAGTGGCTGGGAGTGGAGTGGGGGAGTTTGAGTCCAACAATATCCGGAAAGCCACAAGTGTCCAACCCTGCCTTAACAATTTCGAGGGCTCTATTTGCAATCCCTGCCTTTGCAATCTTGATTCCCCCATGAAATATACTCGGAGCCAAGTGTGAATTTCATGCTCTTTATTCAGCTCAGAGTAGCGATGACTGAAGCTTCCCCCAAAACGTCTAGCTATATATACATTATTTACACAATGGGCCCCGTGTGATTGGCTAATTCCGGGCTGCTCCTGCAGGCCAATCAGGTTGCTGATTCACTTCATCCAGGAGCCTGATTGGCTGCTCCTGCAAGCCAATCAGGTTGCTGAGTCATTTACACCTGGAGCTGATTGGGTGGCTCCTGCGGACCAATCAGACTGCTGCATTCTGGATCCTATTGTTCTAAGATTCAGCTCAGTACATAACACCCCACTTCAAAGCTTGATTCCACCCCCCATAAAAAAACAAAAACTTGATTTGCCCCCTTTTAAAAAGAAAATATGAAAATGGAAACTGTTGTGTGGGTATGTGTGGGGGCTCAGTTCTGCATCTTCACTCGCAGGGGTGCCAACTTGAATAAAATATTTGAGGGGGAGCAGGTAAGCCCCGCCCACATATCCAATCACATGACACAGTGCCTCCCTCCTTGTTTCAATGCCTTTGCAAACCAAGGGCTCTCAGGAGATGGTCTCTGGCAGATTCTGGAACCTGGTCTTAGGGGGGAGGCATGCCACCAATTCATTTGATCCACTTCCCTGCTTTTCGATGGCGTTTCAGAATCTAGCCTCCTGTGGATATCTCATTATTAAAATTTAAAGAAGTCGATGATTTTTTAAATGCAGACCAGAAGGCTTTTTGGGTACATTAGAATGGGAAGGTTTTTCAAAAGTTTGGCCGGCCTCCTATCTGATTAACCTTTTGCTCTGTACAAAGAGACCTGCGGGTTGCCAAAACTGCGAAGGCTGATAATTGAATCTGCAGCCTCGCATTTTTAAAAAGACGATGTGGCGGCGTTGGCTGATTCCGCCGTGTGCTTTTTCCGAACAAGTGTTTGGAGGAGAGAAACCCTTCAAAAGGAATATGCATTTTTAGACACAGAGAGAGGAGAGAACAGCTACAAACAAAAAAAGGATCCCTCGTTATTTAAACTAACTGACTGCTAAGAAATAAAAGACTCCTAAAGGAAGTTGGATTATTCTCAGTAGTCATGACGACACCTTAAATAACTCTCAGCAAGGACAGAAGAAAGGGAAATAGCGGATCCGGTGCAAGGAAAGGTCCGTTAAGGCTCCTGCGCCACTTCTGCATTGCCAAACAGAACAGGAGAAAATGGATTTGTGTTTACTGGCGCCCTGGCAGACAGACTGGCATGTAAGTGCGCCATGCCAGGAAACAACATTCTGCAAGGACAGAGTTTAGGAAGTTACAGAATGAGCCAACCCTCAGCGAGTGGGAGCCCTTTGTGGCCCAGATCCTGAGTATTTTTTTATTTGTAATTAGTTTTTATTGCATTTTAATACAGCACATACAAAAAGAAAATATGCAGATACACAGATATCCATCACCTCCTAACAACTAAGAAAGAAAGAAAGAAAGAAAGAAAGAAAGAAAGAAAGAAAGAAAGAAAGAAAGAAAATAAAAATAAAACAACAACACCACCAATACATTGAATATTGCTCACAATACATTTAACATAAAAATGACTTTTTCCTATGTAGCTGACTTCCTATTTACTCCTTACTTCTATTTTTCCTCTGTTATTCAGTGCCACATTATAACATATTTTGGCTTTAATGTTATTTATTCTATCCTAGGTTTTCCATCAGATTTAAAACTCCTACTGAAGTTATTCAAATGCTGCTACAGACTTCAAACTGTCATTGCTATTTTTCAAATAAATTTTAAAGACTTCCCATTTTATGGTAAATACTTCCTTTGATTTTTTTTCTTTTTCTTTCTGATAACTGGTCTAATTCTGCATATTCGGTCATTTTTTGAATCCACTCTGATCTAGAAGGGACTTTATCACTTTTCTAATTTGTCGCCATGACTATTCTTGCTGCAACCGTAGCATAGAGAAAAGATCCTGAGTGTTTAAAGGCACGCATTCTCCCTCCAACTCATTGATGGGGATGGGTGGCAGCTCAATTGTGGAGCATTTCCTTTGCACGCAGAAGGCAGGAAGAGCTGTCAGAGAACCTTGCTGGCAACCCTAAGGAGCAGCTGCCAGTCAGTGTGGGCAACAGTGAGCCAGACAGACCGAAGACCTGATTTGGTAGAAGGCAGTTTCTTGTTTTATCAGCAGAGTCCTTGCTCCATGACCAGGTTTTGCAACTCCCTTCTCCAAAGCATTGACCCAGCCCCCACTCTATAGGCCTTGCTGTTGGCACCTGTCTGTCTAGAGAGACAGTGGAGTGTGCAGTCAAACCACTGGGGGGTGCAAGCCTGGGCAGTGTCAGTCAGTCAGTCAGTTTTATTGCACATAGCCAAAGGCTGCCGCAATGTACACAGAATCATTCAACAATTAAAAGAAAATATACTGGGCAGTGTGGATGGAGATCCTGGGCTGCCCAGAGGACAAGACCCCCCTCTTGATGTGATCCAAAGAAAAGAGGAGGAAGACTGGGCTGCAGGAGTTCTGGGAAGGAGATGTAGCTACAAGGCGCCATCCAGCCATCCAGTCTGGATTTGTGTAGAGGTTTCGGGTCAGAGTCTTCCTTCTTGATACAATATCTTTATTGTCATTGTCCCATACAGAACAATGAAATTGAAAATCTACATAGGACATTCAAAAACCCCTAAAAACTCTGATACCCCATAATTAAATACAATATAGTCCCATAGAGACTACCTTACACTGCGTTTAAAAGCAGAATCGCATTTGGGTAGAAACTGTTTCTCAGGTGGCTAGTCCTGGTCTTTATAACCCCGTACCTTCTTCCAGAAGGCAGAAGCTGAAAGAGATCATTTCCGGGGTGCGCACTATCCTGCGCTATCTCTGCAGCTTTCTTATGGCACCTGGAAGCATAGATTTGGTCCAAGGTGGGAAGAGTGCACCCAATTATTCTCTCTCCAGTCTTTACAACCCTGGACAGCATTGTTTTTTCCCTGGCCGTGCAGCTCCCAAACCACACGCACAGACCATAAGTTAATACACTCTCCACAGTACAATGGTAAAATGCCATCAGCAGGTCCTTTGAGAGATTGTTTTTCTGGAGGATTCTCAGAAAATATAACCTCTGCTGTGCTCTCTTCATCAGGTCTTTGCCGGTTTCTTCCCAGGTGGACCAGCCCCCCCCCCCCCCCCAGTCTCACTTCCCTCTACAACAAGTGCAGAAACCGGCTCCATGGCTCTTGTTTGGGTCTCCTATTCATCTCATCCGCTCAATTCGCCAGAGCCTGTCTTTACATGCAGGGAAAGTCCCTAACTCAATGAAGGTTTGAGACCCACTGGCTCCCCTCACCTGGTTTAGCCGGCCAGCCGAATCCGTTTCCCAAGGTGTGGCCACTGTTGCATGCTGACAACCCAGGATCTCCGTATACCCTGCCCAGGCTTGAGCCCCAGCAAGGTCACTTCAGTGCCACTAATGCAATGGTTTGATTTCACCCCTGGAGGTGCACTCCATTGTCTCTTGAGGCAGATGGGTGCCAACAACACACTCAAACATCCCTCTCTAGCCAAGCAAGCAAAAAGCATTGATCAGAGTGACTCAAAGTTAGGGCCAATCACTTTCTTAAAAGGTACTGTAAATGGACCCCTGACCATTAGGTCCAGTCGCAGACAACTCTGGGGTTGTGGCGCTCATCTAGTTTTATTGGCCGAGGGAGCCGGCATACAGCTTCTGGGTCATGTGGCCAGCATGACTAAGCCGCTTCTGGTGAACCAGAGCAGCGCACGGAAACGCCATTTACCTTCCCACCGGAGTGGTACCTATTTATCTACTTGCACTTTGATGTGCTTTTGAACTGCTAGGTTGGCAGGAGCTGGGACCAAGCAACGGGAGCTCACCCCGTTGCAGGATTCAAACCGCCAACCTTTTGACTGGCAAGCCCTAGGCTCTGTGGTTTAACCCACGGCGCCACTTGCGTCCCTTAATCACTTTCTTACTTGCAAGAAAAAAGTGTGGTTTTTTTGTTGTATTTTGGGATAGGAGCTTGACAGTCCTCACCTTCCATAGAATCTTCTCAGCCCCCCCCCCCCCCACTTTTCATGTTCTGAAAGCCAGACGATTCTGGCTGTTCCCTCACTGCAAGAAGCGAAGTTACAGGAAACCAGGCAGAGGGCCTTCTTTTTGGCGGTGCCCACTCTGTGGAACACCTTCCCATCAGATGTCAAGGAAATAAACATCTATTTTTTTTTTATAAAGATATTTATTAGGGTTTTTTATAAAAAATACAAAAATAATAAACAACATTCCTTTTGTCTTAACAAATTTTCAAACCTTTTTGGACTTCCTCACGTTTCCCGTTCACACTTACATTGTCAATACATTTTTCCAAGCAAATTATCATGTAATTTATAGTCGCTCTTTTAAATGATAAATAGGAAATAAACATCTATCTGCCTTTTAGACGACATCTGAAGGCAGGCAGCCCTGTTTAGGGAAGTTTTTAATGTTTGATGGTTTATCGCTTTTTAACTGTTATTGTTAATATTCTTCTGGGAGCCGCCCAGAGTGGCTGGGGAAACCCAGCCAACTGGGCAGGGTATGTATGTATGTATGAATAAATAAAATTCTTCCCAATTCCTTCCTTGGTTCTACCTGGAGGTTTTCTACCTTGATCTGCTTAGCAATTGTTCTTTCCAGCTTACAACATGGCTTGTGATTGACAGATAATAATGGAATTCTATAAATACAAATGTGCCACAGGAAGGACAAAAAAATTACGATAAAAGCACATTTCTTGAAGACAGTCATCAGGATAGTGGTTATGATAACAGCTGTCACTTTGAAGGAGGCGAAGAGAGAGGCATTTAGACCAACGAGGAAGCTATTTATTAAGAGAAAGGGGGGTGGATAGATAAGTTTGGGGGCGGAGGAGAGAGACGTTGGAATATGGCCTTGTTTTTGGAACCAATGCAAGTTCCTGAAGCAAAAATGTTGAGGAGTAAATGCAGAATCCTGAGGGAAGCCGAATTGTAATCAACACTAAGTGTGTCACAAAAATTCAAGAGGTGGGGAGAACATCCCTTCCTGCCTATCTATTAATCACATTCGCATTTCATCCTTTCTGCATACATTAAAAATATTTATTTATTTATTTTTGAGGGACATCCATGACAGATGGGCCTCCAAACGGATTCTACTTCCTTGGAGGTTTTCAAGCGGGTTTTTAAAAAAGGTTTTTAAGATGGATGGCCATCTGCCTTGGAAGCTTCAGTTGAGATTCCTGCATTGCACGCGGTTGGGCTAGATGACCTTTGTTGTCCTTCCAATGTTTGTTGTTGTTTAGTCGTTTAGTTGTGTCCGACTCTTGGTGACCCCATGGACCAGAGCACGCCAGGCACTCCTGTCTTCCACTGCCTCCCGCAGTTTGGTCAAACTCATGCTAGTAGCTTCGAGAACACTGTCCCACCATCTCGTCCTCTGTCGTCCCCTTCTCCTTGTGCCCTCCATCTTTCCCAACATCAGGGTCTTTTACAGGGAGTCTTCTCTTCTCATGAGGTGGCCAAAGTATTGGAGTCTCAGCTTCAGGATCTGTCCTTCCAGACTGGGCAACCTGTTTAACTATTTCACCTCCAGCACTCTCTCATATGTTAACGTCACAACCAGTTCCTTGTCATTTTGACAAATGTGGAGCTGCCTTCTGTTTCAGCAGCTCTGGTCTCACCTTTCAACTTTGCCTTATCAAATTTCAAATTTTAAAAGGAGGATATCCTGAGCTAAGACGGTGTGCTGCCCAGGTCGATAGCACAGGGAAAAGAGAATTTGTGCAGATTTCTGTCAACAACAACAACTGGGTGGAGGCGAGGTTGCATTTGGGGCAACAGTGGGCAAGGTTTTTAAGTTTCCCTGATTCATGTCCCACCTGCGTGAGACCCTCATAAGGAAGAGTGGGGGGGCACTCTGTTCCCCCAGTGGCAAAGCAAATGCCCCAATTGGAATTTAACAAGCAGGGCATGAGAAGGGCAGCACTCTGCCCTCTTGCAATTTCCAAAACCTGATATTTAGAGGCATGTTCGCTGCCATCTGATACCAGAGGTAGTAGAGGTTCGCTGCCATCTGATACCAGAGGTAGTAAAACTGCCACGACAAGTAACTACCAGTAGACGAATCCTACGTTCAATTTTGCTCATGCTTAAGTAAACCGCTTGTCAGAGAGCGAGCCGGCAATAAATCACTGTCCAAAGTTGCAGTTAACATTTTATTAGTAAAAACACAATCTTCGCAGACTTGGCTGGATGTCAGGCCTAATGAGCACAGCAGCTCATCCCATGAATCAGTCGCTGAGACTGAATCAGTCTCCGATTCCCCAGAGCCGTTTAAGTGTCCAGAGCTTTTCCCAAGCAATCGGAGACTGTGCCTGCGTTCAGCCAGCCTCTCCTCCGCCCTTTTCATGCCTCTTCTGGTTCCCCCAGTCCTGACTCTTCTCTGGCTCTTGGCCTCCCTCCTCTTCTGCTTCATCTTCTACCTCTGATTCTGAATTTCTCTCTGCCACAGACTCCCCCCCCGCTCACTAAGCCCTGTTGCCTCTTCAGCTTCTGACACCTCCTCTTCCCACTCTTATCTCTCTGAGCACTCATTGTCCCACCACCAACTCGGGCTCTGAGCCTTCTTCCCTTGGTGGTTCCCCGGCTCGTTCCTCCCACTGTTCCTCTGCGTCCAACCAGCCCAGTCCATCGCTGCCAATGACATATTTCCTAATGACACATATCTTGAAAGGGCGGGAGCCAGGAGTCACCCAACACTTTTGCATTAGCAATTCCACGAAACCTGGCCAAGCAGAGGGATGCAATTGGGCAGCTGTTCCGTCTTCACTGCCATCAGGCACATTCAAGGGAACGTAGCACACGACAATCTTCTTAATTATGCTCCAGCTTGCTGAACACACATTTTGTTTTCTGGCAGGAAGTGAGAAAGTCTTTGGCTGGGCTTTTGACGCTGGAAATTTCAAGACGCCGCTCAGTTGTATTAGGCTGAGCCATTAATGGATTATAATAAGTTGCATCTGCTAAAATTATCTTCTCCGACCTGAATGGCTCAGTCTTAGTGCTTTGCTGTAAGGTAATGGTAATGGTGCTGAATTATAGTAATGAATTATGGTGCTGGAGGAGACTCTTGAGAGTCCCATGGACTGCAAGAAGATCAAACGTATCCATTCTTAAGGAAATCAGTCCTGAGTGCTCACTGGAAGGACAGATCCTGAAGCTGAGGCTCCAGTACTTTGGCCACCTCATGAGAAGAGAAGACTCCCTGGAAAAGACCCTGATGTTGGGAAAGATGGAGGGCACAAGGAGAAGGGGACGACAGAGGACGAGATGGTTGGACAGTGTTCTCAAAGCTACAAACATGAGCCTGACCAAACTGCGAGAGGCAGTGGAAGACAGGAGTGCCTGGCGTGCTCTGGTCCATGGGGTCACGAAGAGTCGGACACGACTAAACGACTTAATAACAACAACAATGGTAATGGTAAAGATAAAGGACCCCTGGAAGGTTAAGTCCAATCAAAGGGACTATAGGGTTGTGGCGCTCATCTTGCTTTCAGGCCGAGGGAGCCGGCGTTTGTCAACAGACAGCTTTCTGGGTCATGTGGCCTGCAGGACTAAACCGCTTCTGGCACAACGGAACACCGTGACAGAAACCGTGACAGAAACCAGAGCGCACGGAAATGCTGTTTACCTTCCTGCCGCAGCGGTACCTATTTATCTACTTGCACTGGCGTGCTTTCTAACTGCTAAGTTGGCAGGAGCTGGGACAGAGCTCCTCTGGTTTCGCCAGAAGCGGCTTAGTCATTCTGGCCACATGACCTGGAAGCTGTCTGCGGACAAACACGGTCTATAGAGCGAGATGAGTGTGTAACTCCAGAGTCGTCCACAACTGGACTTAACGGTCAGGGGTCCCTTTACCTTTATATATGTGTATGTATGTGTATATATATATATATATATATATCTGCATCCTATATATACATGTTCTCTCTCTCTCACTCTCTCTCTCTCTCTCACACACACACACAAAAGTCTTACCTTTGTTTTTGAACAGCTTAGTTCTCAAACGTTTTGGCTCCTGAATGCCGCAAACCTGGAAGTGAATGTTCCGGTTTGCGAACTATTTTTGGAAGCTGAATGTCCGACGCGGCTTCTGCACCTTCCGATTGGCTGCAGGAGCTTCCTGCAGCCAATCAGAAGCCGCACTTTGGTTTCCGAAAGTTTTGGAAGTCAAATGGACTTGTGGAATGGATTCTGTTCGACTTCCAAGGTACAACTCTCTCTCTCTCTCTCTCTCTCTCTCTCTCTCTCTCTCTCTCTCTGTGTGTGTGTGTGTGTGTAATTTTCTTTTTTGCATGAGACAACTTAATCCCCTGGATGGAGAATTTGAAGGGCATCCTTTTGGTCAAATTGCCAGCTGCACATTCCTCCAGAAAGCATTTCTTCATTTCATGCTGTTTGATTCCGGAATGGCATTAAGATCCGTCGAGGTGGAAAGACAGATGTTGTTTCACCTGGAGAGTGAGGTCCTGCTGGGAAACAGATGACTTTTGATGTTTCCCAAGCGGCAAACATATGCAGTTCCTCTTTTTTTAAAGGGAACCATATGGACACAACATTTCAAGTCAGGGGGAAGCTCCTTGCATCTTCCTTCAGGATAACACAGTCCCTTAAGGCTACCCAAAAAACACATTTTGTTATTTTTTTTTAAAAAATGTAACTAGATTGCTCCACTTCCCAGCTAAAGCTGAGCGCAGTTGTTTGATTTGCCTTTCAAACATTTACCTATCTTGGATGCTGTCCCAGAACAGCGACTGCCTTAGAGACATATTCAGAAATAGCTGTGTTATGGTGCCAGCTTCTGTCAAAGGAAACACAACCTTAGCTAAGTCCAGAGATCTCCACGGCTGTGTCCCAGAGGTCCCCAAACAGAAGAAGTCTCTGTTTTCAGAATTATCCTCGTTTTAGCCGCTTCCATTGTTTTCTGCTCTAAAACCTGAGTCAGAAGAACAGCTGTTTTGCTAAGGATGCCCTCAGACAAGTATTTGGACCATTCGCCTCTTTGAAACCATCTCTGCTCACTTACAGGAGGCTTCACCCAAAGTCATCCTTCGATGGCACCGGATAGCCAGGCCAGCACAAAGGAATCCCTACCTTTCCGTTTTTTGTTGTGAAAAACTTGGTTCATTATTCACGTTTGATGGGAATGCCCCCATGTTAAAAATGTTTGGAGCTGAGCATTCTCTATTATATCCATCATTACAAGTCAACTGTCAGGGACTTCTCTTCCCAGAGAGACCAGGCTGCTCCTGAGTCTCCTCGGAGTAGGCGGAAGAGTAGAGTACAGGTGCAATGCTGGCCCAGCAGGAGGTGGAGCAATCAGTGGAGGATATCCTGCTGGTGTCATCCAGTCGGTCCAACTGTCACATCGGTTGAGGACTGAGCTGAGAGGGCTCGGACTGAGCTACTGTGTAAATACTTGTAATGGTTCTAGGGGTTGCTCGTGCGTAAGTTGCCGCCACTCCTGGCTAGCTTACCTGGTTGAACCCTTTCTGTCTGGACAGCCCTTCACTTCGTGGCTCTCTCAGTCGCTGGCAGAATCCTTCAGTGGGCGTTTCTTGAACTTCTTCCAGCAAAGAAGTTCTTTGACGCCAAGTCTCCTCCTACTCTCCCTGCGCGGAAGTCTTCTGCGCAGGGAGGGTGTGGGCAGCGGAGTACCCGCGCTCTCCCCGCTGGTCTCCGGCGAAGAGTCCTGGAGCCTCCTCTCCGATTCCCCCATCTGCCCCCCTTCACCCCTGGTGTTATGCTGATTTCCTTCCCCAGCAGATGGGCTGCCTCTCTCCCTACTGGGACCCTCTCCGGCATCCCTCTGGAGCCTTCCCTCCGCCTCTGGCTCCGATGGCAGTTCCCTGACAATACTCAATAAATCTAAGAGTAATAAACCTGCCAGCTTGCTGGTCTTGGTGTGAGAGAGACACCACAAACCTGACACCAACCTCTTTCTCCAAATCCTGCCTTAGCCCTACTATCTTTGGACATAGACCCTGCGTCAGACTGAGATACCCTTGAACACCTGGAAAATAATATCTGGAATAGAGCAATGTCTGAGCATCTTACCAGACACCAATTAAAGGCATAACGAATAGAGACACCTTCTAAGAAACATCGACCCCTTTCTTTAACTAGGTTAATGGCCCAAATCAAGACCTTGATATACCAACCACTCAATATTCTTGGTGGATAAAGGTAAAGGTACCCCTGACCATTAGGTCCAGTCGCAGACGACTCTGAGGTTGTGGTGCTCATCTCACTCTATAGGCCGAGGGAGCCGGCATTTGTCCGGAGACAGCTTCTGGGTCATGTGGCCAGCATGACTAAGCTGCTTCTGGCGAACCAGAGCAGTGCACGGAAACGCCGTTTACCTTCCTGCCGGAGTGGTACCTATTTATTTATTTGCACTTGACGTGCTTTCGAACTGCTAGGTTGGCAGGAGCTGGGATCGGGCAACGGGAGCTCACCCCGTTGCGGGGATTCGAACCGCCGGCCTTCTGATTGGCAAGCTCTAGGCTTTGTGGTTTAGACCACAGCACCGCCCACATCCCCATTTTTGGTGGATAGTTTACGCTAATTAATATGTTCGAACCCTGCGTGTGTAAGTTTATGTCTAAACTCAATGGACAGAAAACAATCCAGATGTATAAGTGTTTAATGGTCCAATACATATTTGCTTTTAAAAATGATGCCCTCAAACATCTGTGTGCTTCTCCGCTCCCTGCATTTAGCCATTGCACTTCAATGGAGCCTCCAGCTTTGGAGACACTGTACCTGTGAGTATCTCTTGTTGGACAACAATCAATGGTGGAAAGCTGCTGCATCCATGTCTTGTTTGAGGACATCCTGGAGGCATTGGGCCAACCCTCCCGTTAGGCAGAGTTGAGATGGCAGCCTCGGGCAGCAGGGGCTGGAGAAACAGGGCTTGGCTGGGCTGGCTATTTAAAAAAAACAGAATAGGGAACTATATAGATCATCAGGGTGGAGGCAGGGACAGATTAAGACCTTTAGAGACCCTACGCACTGAAAAGATTAGGGTGCCCCAAATATGTAATTCGAAATAGAATCAATGCTAAACCATAAGATAAAGCTTCATTTATTTCAAAATGACACATGGAGGATGCATACCAAAATTAAAATAGCTTCTTTCTAGATTTTCTGATTGCAGAATTCTGGATAAGTTCATTGAAGCTGACTCAACAAAACACACTAGGGAAAGTGAGTCAAATTTGTCCTAAAATATTGTTGTGTTCCGTGGGTTCCCTTCCCCATTCTTTTCAGCTGAGAAAAAAAAGCTTTCTTTAGAGCAGTTAGTAATCACCAGTGTCAGAAAAACACACAGTGCAAGCTCCATGTTTGGAAACGCACCATGTATTCTGTCTTTCACTATGGTGTCATGAAGGGCAACGTGACTGAATTTCATTTTTCTCATTTAACTTTGCACGCCCATAACAATGGAACTGTCGCAGTTCTACAAAGAGATTTGTGTTCAAGTCAAAAGGGTATGAGTCAATTGGTTTGGAATCATAGAACAGTAGGTTTGGAAGGGACCAAAAGCCCAACACCCTCTGTAATCTAGTCCAACCAGATGCCTCTTTTGGGAAACCAGCAAGCAGGATTCAAGCCCTAGAGCCCTCTCCCCTCCCATGTTTTCCAGCAACTGACATCCAGAAACATTGCTTTTTCCAGCTGCAGGGGCCATTGTGGCTAGAAGCCATTGATTGTCAGGGACGTGGCTGAATCGAACGCCTGGGAAGAGTCAGACTCAGGAGATGAGGGATTGCCAGTACAAAGAGAGACAGAGTCCAACTCTGGAGAAGAAAGATTGCAGACAGAGCAGGAAGGGGAGGGCTTGCCCCCCCCTTCACCAAGAGTTCCATGACTCAGCTAGAGCAGCAGACACAGACAGCTTGCCTGTCTGAGATCATTACATTGATTGCCCCTTTCTCCTCCGTGAATTTTTCCAACCCTCTTTTAAAGCCATTCAAGTTGGTGACCGTCTCTGCCTCCTGAAAGAGCGAGCGACCAGCACTGTTTGCACCTTAGTTTCCAAGGGCTGGCCTGAAGATCGTCATCTGCTGGCAGAAGGATAAGAAAAACGGAGCCAGTCTAACCTCTTTCAGGAAGGAATTCCACAAAATGGGAGCAACCACAAATAACGTCTTCCATCGCCAATAATGCTTCTGATACAAGGACTCCTATCCATTTCTCCACCTGCTTTTCCTCTTTTGCTTCTGTCCTCATCCATTGCTGGTGTATGGCCCCCAAAAGGTTGTCCATGAAAGAATGTGGCTCTTGGTACACCTAAACGTACCATGAGGCATGCACAAAATTCAAATAACCATGGCGCTCAACTGGTAAGTCAGTAACACCTTTATTTAATTTGGACTCTTGAATTACCACAGATTTCACCCTCAGCCCTTGGAACAACTGGCCTGTTTTCCTGGTTCCTGGTAGAAAAAGCCTTTCCCAAGGAGGTGCCCTCGATATTCCCATCAGCCCCGGCAGAAAAAAATGCCACTGTGTTTCTAAACAAACCCTCTCGATATTAGTTCAGTCTGGTTGGAATCTGTCAGTGTTCTCTCAGATCTGATTTATTTTCAAAAAATCAAGCCGTTCTCGAGCAATTTTTTTTTTTTAAAAAAAGGGATGTCCTGGTTTTGCTGGGAGACTTGCAGGGTATGTGTGTGTATAAAATAACTTATCGTACAAATGTAAAATTCACACGCGTTGTTCTGCCAGCTTTTGTTTCTGGGGGTGAGAAGGGAATGTAGCCTTCAGACAGAAAAAAGCACCCTAGTAGAGATGGGAAGTTCAGGGGGAAACTGGAAAAATTGGGGGGGGGGACAGGTCCCCCCCATTTTTTCCCCAAAGTTGGTTTTTTTCCAGAATGGAGAAAAAAAGTGGAGAATGGAGGAAAAAAAAGTGTGTGGAATATTCAAACTATATCAAACTGTTTGTTTTTTTTCAATTTTTCTGGGAAAAAATGGCTTTGGGGGGAAATGGGGAAAAACAGGGGGAAATTGTTTTTTCGCCCAGTTTCCCCCTCAGGGCTTCTCATCTCTACTCCATGGAATAGCTAGCCAAGTGATTTTACCCTGTCTGCCATATTGGATCAGAGGGACAAAGATTATGCTGGTGACTGACGTTGTGTGGTTCCTGCAGAAAGTTCTCCACATGGTTGTGTCATCTAGGGTTGCGCCAGGCACACACAAATGCACACAGTTTTTCTAGAGTGTGTTCGGAGTAGGGCAGCGCTTGTCAGCTTGGTGCCCTACAGATGTTTCAGAGGACAACTCCCACCTGCACGTTGGTCAGGTTGGCAAAGGTTTTTGGAGGGTGCTGCTATTTTAAACAAGTTGCCTCCACACAAAAGTGCCCTTTTCATTCCCATTGATTCTCAAGGTGCTGCATTCTGCCCTTGAATTAACCCAGTGTGTTCCTGACCTCTTGTTTCCAAAGCTGGCTGAAATTTGAAGAAATTAGAAGCTAGTGAGTGTCTTGAAGTTTTCAATTTAGACCCTGCCATTCAAATCACTCTCATCTCTGAGACTTAGGAGCCTTTGGTCTGGAAAACACTGAGGATTTCCTTTCTGCCGATTTACTTGCTTACATTACCAGAGTGGCAGAGTGGTGAAACTTTCTAACCTGCTATCGAAGCTCCATCGCCATTCTCTTGCAGTTGCAACTCAGAATGGATAGCCAGTAAGGTAAAGGTAAAGGAGCCCTGGGCGGTTAAGTCCAGTCAAAGGTGACTCTGGGGTTGTGGCGCTCATCTCGCTTTCAGGCCGAGGAAGCTGGCATTTGTCCACAGACAGCTTTCTGGGTCATGTGGCCAGCAGGACTAAACCACTTCTGGCACAACGGGACACCGTGACAGAAACCAGAGCACACGGAAACACTGTTTACCTTCCCACCACAGCAGTACCTATTTATCTACTTGCGCTGGCGTGCTTTCGAACTGCTAAGTTGGCAGGAGCTGGGACAGAGCAACGGGAGCTCACCCCGTGGCAGGGATTCAAAGCCCCAACCTTCTGATCAGCAAGCCCAAGAGGCTCAGTGGTTTAGACCACAACGCCATCCATGTCCTCCAGTCTGATAGCCAGTCCCCCAGTCCAATGTGGTACGCCTCTTTGTGATAGTTAGCCCATTGTTGTTCTTTCTAAAAGCCACTGCATGTAGTCAAACCATGTTTATGCCTGATGGGTATAATGTTGTTTTTGTTTTCTGTACATTGCTTTGGATGCGTGGACATGCATAGTTACCAGACGGCAGCAGAGACTAGCGAAAGAGAGCCAGCAGCTGCTGCGAAATGCGAGAAATGTGGGGAGATTGGGAGGCATTGGACAGCAAGCTCAGTTGGCAGATAGAAGAGGCTTGTTGAGCCTAATATACTCCAGGCCACCACCTAAGGAATGAAAATATGCATCTCTGATCACAGAATCATAGAACTGTAGAGTTGGAAGGGTCCACAAGGGTCATCTAGTCCAACCCCCTGCAATGCAGGGATCTTTTGCGAAACATGGAGCTCAAACCCACAATCCTGGGATTAAGAGTCCCTTGCTATACTGACTGAGCTATCCAGCATCAACGCAGGACGTGGCTCTTTGTGGGGAGGCCAGGGAATCGTCAAGGAAGGCAGAGTAAAACTGTGTTCTGCTACCTGTCTACATGGGTGCATATGAGAATGTATTGACTCATTTGGCTTAATGCCTTCTGGACTGAACCAATGCTTAGCGGTTGAGGAAATACTATGCTTGTAGCAGGCCCCGGTTCAATTCCTTGCATCTTCAGGTAGAAGGATCGGAGAACAGGAGCCAGGGAAGACCTTTTACTGCTTCAGACCCTGGGGACATGCTGCCAGTCAGAGCAGACATTACTGGCCAAGATGGACAAACTATCGGGCCTGATAGAAAGCCGTTATCTTATGCTCCACTTCTCTCCACCATAGTGAGGCGCAAGGTGCTAATGTCAGGTCCCCTGAAAATTTTTGCTCCGTTTCCCTTTCTAGCCAAAGAAACTTGCCTTTTTGTTTTTATTTCAGATGGGGACAGAGCATCTCAGCATGCTGGGTCCCATACTCAAAATCTAAGTCCTCACTTGGTCAGTGTGTGCACCCATGAAAACAAAGAGCCCTACATCGAGATCTTGCCTCATCTATGGTCTGTTAACATAAACCGCTTCCTCTCTCTCAGTCCCTAGCGGCTATAACTATCCTTACGGGTCGTACGGTAAGGATAATCGAGGCAAATGAATGCGAAATGCCCTGGGCACTCGGGAAGAACTGTGTAAATGTTAAGTATTATTATTACATAAGAGCTCCAAAGCAGATGTCATGCCTTCTTCATCCTGGGAACTTCCAGATGTCGTGAGACTCCAACTCCCATCAGCTCCAGCCGGAATGGCCAAAGGTCAGGGGTGATGGGAGTTGAAGTCCAAATTATCTGGAGGGCGTCAGGTCAGGAAAAGCTGATCTAGGCCTTCTGTTGAGCATCCTTGCTACTGCCTCTCGGATATACAATTCTCGCTTGGCTTGCCAGCTAATTTCCTTTCCCTTACAAGGCATTTACTAGGATCTTATAATCCCCTCTCCCCAATTCCCACACATAGGAAAATTCTTGAAAGTGGCAAAATATTGCTTCCCCTTTATACTGCAAACGGCGGCTATAGATGCACAGATTTATTTGGGTCCTTTTGTGAATTAGCATCTTCCGTAGACTTATTTGCAAAGCTGTCTTTTCCCCCGGGGCTGCAGGGGAACCGGATAATCGTTGCCCTGCTTTGCTGATGCCCATCCAGGTGAGACCCCAATCCTTGGTGTGAGCGGGCAGCCGTAGGGAGGGTCTGCCTCCATTAGTGAGTGACCGCAACGCTTTTAAACGCCGACGTCCACATGGGACTTAGATGATGCCCTCGTGTTTCTCTGTGGCTTTCAGGGCCTCGTGCATGCTTGCGGCGGACAGCCTGCGGTTGATGTTGCGGTAGCTGCAGCGCAGCAGGTTCCAGAAAGTAGTCCTCAAGTCCCGGTTGAAGAGGGCGTAGATCAAGGGGTTGATGAGGGAGTTGGCGTATCCTAGCCAGAGGAGAGTCCTCTCCAGCCTCAGTGGGATGCAGCTACAGCGGCTGCCGCAGATGAACGGCCGGGCCGTTGACATCAGGAAGAAGGGGAGCCAGCAAAAGGTGAAGGCCCCCACGATGATGCCCAGGGTCCTGGCTGCTTTCTGCTCCCTCTTGAAGATGGAGATGTTCTTCCGGTCTTGGCGGAGGAGTTTGGACAAGGTGGCGCATTGCTCCACGGCCTTGCTTCTCTTGGTGCTATGCTGGCGCCGGACGCCAGGTTCGATGCAGTAGGCTCCGTCTGGCTCGTAAGGCCTGGGGAAGTCCATGAATCGGTGTTTCTGAGCGCTGGCCTTGGCTGCCTTGTAGATCCTGTTGTACATGACGAGCATGACGGCCATGGGTATGTAGAAGGCGACGCCGGTGGAGTAGACGGTGTAGCCAAAGTCCTGGCTGATGAGGCACACCCGTTCCACCGTGATGTTCTTCGCCCAGCCAAACAAAGGGGGCAGAGTGATGGAGGCCGAGAGGAGCCAAACAATGAACACCATCTTGGCCATCAGCTTCCCGTCTTGCCTCACGGGATACGTCAGTGGCCGTGTTATTCCCAGGTACCTGGAAAACACCAAGGAAAGGTTGGTAGGTTGGATTTGGCTCCACCAAACCCTTAGTAGTCATTAGAAATACAAGGTAAGGTAAAAAGGTAAAGGACCCCTGGACGGTTAAGTCCAGTCAAAGGTGACTATGGGGTTGTGGTGATCATCTCAATTTTCAGGCTGAGGGAGCCGGCGTTTGTCCACAGACAGCTTTCCGGGTCATGTGGCTGGCATGACTAAACCGCTTCTGGCACAACAGGATACCATGACGGAAAACAGAGCACATGGAAATGCTGTTTACCTTCCTGCCACAGCGGTACCTATTTATCTACTTGCACTGGTGTGCTTTCGAACTGCTAGGTTGGCAGGAGCTGGGACAGAGCAATGGGAGCTCATCCTGTGGCAGGGATTTGAACTGCTGACTTTCTGATTAGCAAACCCAAGAGGCTCAGGGGTTTAGACCACAGCGCCACCCACTTCCCAATTAGAAATATAGGCCATCATAAAATATTCATATACATTTTTTAAAAAAAAATATACGAATAAACAGCCATGTAAAAATATGCAATAACGAGGATTTTCATAACAAACAAATACAGTACCCCCACAGTTTAAAAGGTCATAGATAGTTTAATTAGCCAAAGGCCTGGGAGAAGAGGAATATTCTTGCTTGGCACCTAAAGATGTATAATGAAGGCACCAGATGAGCCTCCCTCGGAGAGCATCCCACAAATTGGGAGCCATCACAGAAAAGGCCTATTCTTGTGTTGCCACCCTCTGGACCTCACATAGAGGAGGCACACAAAGAAGGGCCGCAGAGGATGATCTCAGGGTCCGGCTAGGTTCATGCATGTTGTATGTTGTATTCACAAAGGCATGCCTATTTATGCCATATGCCTTTTTTATACAAATTACTTGACTGGCGAACTGCACTGCAAAATTCGGGGAAGTGTGAATTTTTGAAAGGTGGCCACGTTTTGACTCTCATGCTATTTCAGAAAGGCGAGTTAAGCAGGAACACCTTTAAATGTGACCTGAACGCAATTCCCATCGCTCGCATCACTCCCCGCCACATGGGGCAGAGCCAGTGGTTGAGGTGGAGCCATGTGCTTGTCATGTGCTGCGTCCAGGGTGGATTCAATCCCTGGTCTCTCCAGCCGGTGTCACAGTTAGCAGGGATGGGGGAAAGCTCAGTTCTCCCTTCCAAGGAGACGCTGCTCAGGGCCCGATGCTCTAACTCAGCAAAACAAAACTCCGCACAGGTCACTTATTCCCTCTGCCCACGACACTGCGGCTGCTGAATTGAGTTTCTTTTGGGCGATGCAAAGTGGGTCACAAATCTTTGCAGCAGTGAACACAGCCACCTTTTAACCACCCTCTCAGGAACCGCCACTAGAACCCACGTGGTAGGGTTTCTCTCTTTTTTAAAAAAATTACTCTGTTCTAATTACATCTCTTTGGTTACCAGGCAACAACGTGTGAGCTTGTCCTACAGGGGGTCCTGCTAGCTCTTGGAGTTAATGTAAAAATAGCAGGGTCCAGGGTCCGTTGCATAACCACGTTGCGATGGCAGATCATACAGAGGACTGTTTGCAATTGCTGTAAGGATTTAACCAGCAAAACAGAAATGGGCATGCGTGGGCATGCAGTGTTGTGA
Source organism: Podarcis gaigeae (assembly GCF_964106915.1). Lineage (NCBI taxonomy): Eukaryota > Metazoa > Chordata > Lepidosauria > Squamata > Lacertidae > Podarcis > Podarcis gaigeae. The sequence goes on from NC_139685.1 coordinate 74,891,277, forward strand.
TCCAGATCCCAGGAAATCTCTGTGGCCCCAGAAACCCCTCCAAAGGTGCACTGGGATCTGGGCTGGCCAGGACTGATGAGAATTGAGGTCTAAAACATCTGGAGGGAGCCGGGCTGAGAGAGCCGGGTTGAGAATAATTTTATTCTAATTGTCTAAATATGGGACGCGGGTGGCGCTGTGGGTAAAACCTCAGTGCCTAGGACTTGCTGATTGCAAGGTCAACGGTTCGAATCCCCGTGGTGGGGTGAGCTCCAGTCGTTCGGTCCCAGCTCCTGCCCACCTAGCAGATCGAAAGCACCCCTAAGTGCAAGTAGATAAATAATTACCGCTTTATAGCGGGAAGGTATACGGCGTTTCCGTGTGCGGCGCTGGTGCTGGCTTGCCAGATGCCGCTTAGTCACGCTGGCCATGTGACCCGGAAGTGTCTTCAGACGGCGCCGGCTCCCCGCCTCTTGAGCGAGATGAGCGCGCAACCCTAGAGTCGGACACGACTGGCCCGTACGGGCAGGGGTACCTTTACCTTTAATTGTCTAAATGCTTATTATGTTTATTGTGGAATGACTGGATTTAGAAAGTTTAGAAAGGCAAAAACAAACCACCAACCCACAAACACAGCCTCAAAGCAGTTCACAAAAAAAGATAGAGCAACAAAATCATCAATAAGAAAATTGTAAACTTTAACAATGATAATTTAAAACTTTTGAAAAGTTAAGGCAATAGACTAAAAATAGATTAAGCTTTGGCTGGGGCGACCCAATCAGATGGGCAGGGTATATGTAAACAACAATAACAACTTGCACCAACTATTTAACCCTCTGGGTAGGCTTGTCTAAACAAGAATGTTTTTAGCAGGTGCCAAAAAGAGTGCCTGCCTGCTATCAAGTGGTGGGGAGTTCCAAAGGGCAGGTGCTGCCACAGTAAAAGACTGAGTTCTTACCAATGAGAAATGGGTTTTATGTGGCACTTGTAACAGTGCGAGTTCCCCCAATTGCAGCAGTCGAGTAGATGCATGTGGGGTCAGGCGTTCTTGTAGGCAAACTGGTCCCAAGTTGTTAAGCGCTTTGCATGCTAATAGCCCCACCTTAAACCTGGCCCAGTAGCAATTCAGCCACCGGTGCAGGTCTCAGATGGAGGTAACAGGCGGACGTTTCTGAGGCTTTGCAGAAAAGAGCACTCGGCTGAAAATTCATCAAGACGGCAGAGTTTATTTCAGTTCAGTGTTTTTTAAAAAACAGATCCGGATTAGCAGTGCTTCTATCACCAGCAATGAAGTCCCCCTCCTCCATGTACACAGCATCTGGAAGGAGGCCGTGAAAAGACTTGCAAGGGATCGTTAAGTGATTAATTAATCTGTACTTTGATCTGGAGTCGCGTAAGGCTTAGAGAAGGGTGCTGCATGCATGCTTAAATGCTGTTCAGGGTCTGCTCCAGTTGCTGGGAACAGTGTCAGGTCCTATTTGCTTCGGTGACACCTGCAGGCAGCCAGCACCACTCAGGATTTATTCATTTCAGAGCATGCAGAAGTCCGTTGAGACACACGTGAGGAGGGGTCGGGTGCCAGACCCGCCGACACCCATGCTGAGTCCCCAGGGACCACGTGTGCAAGAAATGCAACACACAGGGAGGTGTGGTGGTGTTTGTTTGTTTGTTTGTTTCCATTTTTTGTATTGATTTTCCAAATTTATGAACGAACGAACAAACAAACAAACATAGATCCTAACTGTAATAATTCCACTTTTGTTAACATTATTGAATGACTTCCTCAAATCCCCCTGGCTGAATTTCAGTGTATAATAATAATAATAATAATAATAATAAGCCAAGGCCGGGCTCAGGGCGGCTAACAAGCAATAATAAAAACAAGTTGAATGAATACAACTTAAAAACAAGATTAAAAGACAACATTAAAATATTGAAACATTAAAATATTAAAATGCAGCCTCATCACAGGAGGAGAAAGGAAAAAGAAAGAGGGGGAGGGAATCAAATTGGCTCCAAGCCAAAGGCCAGGTGGAAAAACTCTGTCTTACAGGCCCTGTGGAAAGAAATCAGATCCTGCAGGGCCCTGGTCTCATGAGACAGAGTGATCCACCAGGCTGGGGCCAGTGTTGAAAAGGCCCTGCCTCCGGTTGAGGATAATCTGACTTCCTTAGGGCCCGGGACCTCTAGGGTGTTGCTATTTATGGACCTTAAGGTCCTCTGTGGGGCACACCGGGAGAGGCGGTCCCGTAGGTACGAGGGTCCTAGGCCGTGAATTTCAGTGTATATCATTGTAACAGTTTTCCAAAACTAATTTCTCATAACATTTACTTAGTCAAGTAACAGCTTTCTTTCTTTTCATATTAACTTTAAACATATTGTTCTATAACATTACATATTTAAATCCTAAGCCAATCTGGTAATTGCAAGTATTTCTATTTAAATTATCTTAGCATATTTAGCTAAATAGTCTTTGAATTTCATCCATTCCTCCTGGTACTCCACATCCTTCTGGTCACGGACTCTTCCGGTCAGGTCGGCTAGCTCCCCAAAATCCATCATCTTCATCTGCCGTTCCTCCACTGTTGGCACTTCTTGTAATTTCCAGTTCTTGGCTAACAAAATCCTAGCAGCATTTGTGGCGTACAAAAACAATCTAACATCTTTCTTGGGCAATTCCGGACCTATTATTCCAAGAAGGTGTGGTGGTGTTACTCACCCAACCTCCCATCAGTTGCGTCGCTGCTGAGGGGGCATGCGAGGTCGCAGTGGAGCAAATGCACCAGCGGAGCCAATCCTGCACTCCCTCTGGAGCGTTGACACTGAACCAACCTCCTGACTCCTCTCCCCCTCTAATCTCCCAGTAAGCAGCAATGATGCAACCGACTGAAGGTCAGGTGAGTGATGCCATCGCGCCCACACCATCCACCACCTGCAACAAAGTCAAGTCAGGTGTGCCCAGCCCAAGCCAAAGGCGATGGACTTGTTAAGTACAATTGTTTAATTGACACTGAAATGTGGAATTCCCAAATGTACATTAACGAAGGCTTGAATGTGGGGATTTTCCACGGGGTTATATCAAATCCCCGCGACGGGGTGAGCTCCCGTTGCTCAGTCCCTGCTCCTGCCCACCTAGCAGTTCAAAAGCACGTCAAAGTGCAAGTAGATAAATAGGTACCGCTCCAGCAGGAAGGTAAACAGTGTTTCCGTGTGCTGCTCTGGTTTTGCCAGAAGCGGCTTAGTCATGACCCGGAAGCTGTACGCTGGCTCCCTCTACATGACCCGGAAGCTGTACGCTGGCTCCCTCGGCCAGTAAAGCGAGATGATCGCGGCAACCCCAGAGTCGGTCACGACTGGACCTAATGGTCAGGGGTCCCTTTACCATTTTTATATTGAATCCCCGCGATGGGGTGAGCTCCCATTGCTCAGTCCCTGCTCCTGCCAACCTAGCAGTTCGAAAGCACGTCAAAGTGCAAGTAGATAAATAGGTACCACTCCGGCAGGAAGGTAAACAGCTTTTCTGTGCGCTGCTCTGGTCTCACCAAAAGCGGCTTAGTCATGCTGTCCACATGACCTGGAAAAAATTGTCTGCAGACAAATGCCGGCTCCCTCGGCCTGTAAAGCGAGATGAGTGCCGCAACCCCAGAGTCATCCGCAACTGGACTTAACTGTCAGAGGTCCTTTACCTTTTTTTTATATTGAAGAAAAGACTGAGCTCTAACTGAGTTGGTAACTAACTATTGTTGTTTTCTGCTAGCAAAAATGTGAGTGTTTAAACTTAGATCAAAGGTATCTCAGAGGGATGGATGAAGGGACCAATCACTCAAGCTGGGTTGGCCACCAAATGGGCCATCTCTTTAATGCAGAGGTGAGGAGCCTCAGGCCAAGGGAACAAATGCAGCCCCTTAGATCTCTCTCCCTGGCCTTGCTACAGGGAACCAGGCAGAGGGCCTTCTCGGTGGTGGCACCCGCCCTGTGGAACGCCCTCCCATCAGATGGCAAAGAGATAAACAACTACCTGACATTTACAAGACATCTGAAGTTCAGGGAAGTTTTTAATGTGTGACATTTTGATATATTTTTAATCCTTGTTGGAAGCCGCCCAGAGTGGCTGGGGAAACCCAGCCAGATGGGCAGGGTACAAATAATAAATTATTATTATTATTATTGCCTCCACCCCAGCCACTTGTGTTATCCCCAAGCAAAACCTCTCATCAGCCTTCCTTCTCACCTTCCTCAAGGGTTTTTGCCTGGCTAGGATTTGTCCTTGAACTCTGATCATGTCTCTTCCTTGTTTGGATGGAGGGCAGAGAGAGGGGTGTGAGTATGTGTAGGAACCAGCCTGTTGTACAAAGCTATAAAAAATATTCATTGTTCCACCTGCCTTTGCCTCTGGCCCTCCAAACACTGGCATGTGGCCCTTGGAAGATTGCCCAGAAGGAAAGACAGCCCTCAGGCTGGAAACAGCTCCCCATCCCTGCTACAAGGGACTTCTGCTTCGTAACCATTCTTTTTTTAAAAGCCACAACAACAACAACAACAGGCAGTGATAAATGCGATTGCTGAACCCAGTTTGTGTACAATGGGCGTCCTTCACCGAAGAGGCTGCTCCTTTTTATTTCTCTGCATATTTATACTGAAGGGCTGTGCAGAGATTTCCAAATAAATAAAATAAATCTCTACCTCTCAGACTTTATGGCTCCTTCTAACGGGAGCACCAAACATTAAATACGTGCAGTCTGGGATTGCTTTTGAATTCCACACGCCTACCCTTTGCATTCAGAGACGCTGCTGCTGTAACTTGCACAATTAACTTTAAGTGTCTGCTTCCTAATTCTGCTCAGATTTCTTTCCTTTGTTTTTGTTTCAAAGATAGAAAGTCGCACAGACAAGGAATTAAGTGCACAGACTGGGGGAAGAAGAACAGGGTATTTTAAAAGCATCAAGGGATAGCTGTACAGCGCGGTGCAGAGTGCCAGACTAGGACCCGGGAGAGACACGAGTTCAAATCCCCACTTAGGCACAAAGCTCACGGAGTGACCTCAGCCTAACCTACCTCACAGGATTGTTGTGGGGAATTAAGAGAGGAGGGAGAGGTCCATGCGCACCCCCCTTTTGCTCCTTGGACAAGTGGGGTATAAATACCGCAAAGAAACAAATTCATTATCTTGGCAGATTTGGTTTGGATTTACAGTAGTGAAGCCCCCCTTGGCTTCTAGGCTTCCAGACCGTTTTGTAGCTGGGATTCAAGCACTTACCAGAAAATTCAGGATGTAAAATTAAAGTGGTTTGGGTGCTCTTGCACCATAAACTGCTTTCAACCCCTCCCCAACTCCCCTCTCCCCTAGAAAGGAAAGCAATGGAAAAAGGCACTATGGCTTGACACAATCTTTCCACCAAGACAGCATGATGCACAGCGGATGTTGCAACAACCCAGCCATAATCTTTGTGTAAGCAAATCAAGCCGAATGCTCAATGAACAGGTTGTTTGGACACAACGTGGCTCAGTTGAAATGGGATTAAATTTGTGGTATAGGCATTTCCTTGTGGTGTGAGGCTGGACTAGACCAGGGTGGTCCAACACCAGTGGCGTAGCGCGGGGGGTGCAGGGGGGGCCGGCCGCACTGGGCGCAACATCTGGGGGGTAGGGTTAGGGGGCGCAAATTCACGGGTTAGGGGGCGCAAATTACTTGCCTTGCCCCGGGTGCTGACAACCCACGCTACGCCACTGTCCAACACACATACAGCCCTTGTTTGGCAGCCCTCAGCAACATTTGACTCAAAGTATCGACGTGTGCATAGGGGAAAGCTGCATTCAAATTTCTGATGGATTTTTGTGAAGACCCCTTAAAAATCAATCAATCAATCAATCAATCAATCACGAACTGGTATGGAAAAGTGAAAAACGGAAAAGTAATTGTAATGAACAGATTACGTTAGTAGGACTGCAAGAAGTTTTGTAAGGAGGACTATTTGAAATATTGCAAGAAAGACTATGAGGAGAGTTATTAGTTAATGATAATTAAGAGTAATAGAGAAATTAAGAAATGCAGAATAAGTGATAGAGAATGAAAAATCATTAGAGGAGTTGATGGAAGACTAAAATATTGTATAAGATATGTTATATGTTATATGATTGTTGGAAATATGTTTAAAAAACCAATAAAAATGTATAAAAAAGGAAAAGTGAAAAATGAATATTCCAGTCCATTACTTTTCTCTCTCTCCCACACCCCCAGTTTTTCATTAACCCATCCCTATTAATTTTAACACTCAATTGGAACCCACCCAGAGTAGCTGGGGAAACTCAGCCAGATGGGCGGGGTATAAATAAATTATTATTATTATTATTATTATTATTATTATTATTATTATTATTATTATTTTCAGTTTCCCCCCTCTCAACATTCTGCAGGCACTGAGTACATGCCATCTTCATTGGGCTGTTTTGCTTTTTGGAGGGGTGATGTGCTACAGATTCTCCTCGCTCCTACATCTGCAAGTCTCCAATTTCCCCCAAGCCTGCTGGCATCTCCCTGTGGCTGTTCTCACTACATAAATAAAGACACTTGGACAACTGAATTGAATAGACTATCGGGTGACCTCCGTCAGGAAATGTCCCTTTAGGCCACGCATACCACCCTCTTAATTTCCCTGTATTTCAGTGAGAAACTTAGAGAGAGTTTCATTTGCAGTTGAGTACAGAGCACACCAGACAATGACAGTGATTCTAAATAATCGGCCTGGTTAAGGTTTTCTGTATGCACGACATGTGTTCTGCCTCTAAGCAATGACTCTGCCCATCTGAATTCAATCTTCACGCATCCTCATACTGTTCCCAATCGAGCAAAAGGATCTGAATGCAAAGGCTGTACACCCACATCCACGATCATCATCCTTAGGGTAGTCGCTTATTTAGCGGTGCTCCTTCAATAGCACACATTTCACATTCAGCAGCAAGAAATTATCAGGGACCATGGGTGGTATCCAACACGCTCGTTCTGTTCATGCAAGGATTTGTAGGTATAAAATGGAACCTCTCTCCTACTTCTTCCCCTGACTGCACTCCATGCCTTCTCCAAATTTGCTTTGGAAAGGTTTTATTTGGGGGGGGGAGGAGAGGGGAGAAAGTTCCTTCGCACAAGGGCAAATCCTTGCGCCGACAGAACGAGTTGCGTAGCAAATGCTCTAGCCGGGGGTTTCCTGTTTTGATCTAGATCTAGACCTTTCTCAACTCCCATCATCCCTAGCTAGCAGGAACAGTGGTCAGGGGATGGTGGTAGTTGTAGTCCAACCACATCTGGGGACCCTGGGTTGAGAAAAGCTGGTCTAGATGACCTGCAAAGGCCATGTGCGCATTTTGTGGGATGTGAAACACGAGAGCAGTCAAGTACAACATTCCTAGAGTGAACATGTTTACACATGGGGAGGAATGTTTGTCCAGCCAGCAGGTCAACTTCCTGTTTCCTTCAGGGCTGGGACAGACTTCCTCTGCATGTGACTAGAGGTGGGCGTGGCCTCACCTGTGCAGGTAACAACAAAAGCACAGGCAGGGCAGCCATCTCTCTCTCTACGACTACATGCGTTGAAGAAGCAACATCTGCTTAGCCAAAGATGCTCTCCTGGCCTCCAGCCAAGAGAGGACAAAGGGACTGTCTTCTTATGAGATAGTTTCCAGCTATATGTTACTTTTCTAAACTAAGTCTGCCTTCTGGGATCCAACTGTGAGCAGAATGTGAGTAAACTCTTTATACTTTTATAGAAGACTGTGTCGTGTCTTATCTTTTATGAGGGAATAAGGGGAAAATACCAGAACAGTTATAGAGGCTTTAGTAAGCCTGAGCAAACACATCCGCTGTGAGTTTAAAAGGGGGACTGTTACTCTGCTAAATTGTGAACTTGTTAACACAAGTTGGAAAGGCTCTAATAAAACAATATGTCCTCTCCTGCATCCCTGAACATTCCCACAACAATCCAATGATTCTATGAACCTGGACAGTCTCTTCTCGGTTTTCTGCCCCTGCTGCTGTTTCCACTGAACATTTCCACACACATATGTGCACAAACACACACAATTCTGTGCGCCTATGATTCATAAAGCAGGAGACCATCCCTACCTGTCCACGCTGATGACGCAGAGTGTCATGATGGATGCCGTGCAGCACATGACGTCCATGGCAATGAAGACGTTGCAGAAGACCTCCCCAAAGAGCCACTCCCCTCCCACCAGGTCGGTGATGATGACGAAGGGCATGACGGCAAAGGCCACAGACAAGTCAGCCGCAGCCAAGGAGACCACCAGGTAGTTGGACGGCTGGCGGAGCTTTTTGACGATGCATACGGAGATGACGACCAAGCTGTTGCCCGCAATGGTCAGCAGAGTGATGACCGAGAGGACCGTCCCGATGATGACCTTCTCAGTCTCCCCGTACAGCAGTATATCCTCCCCGCAGTCCGTGGCGTTGGTGGCATTGGTGGGCAGTAGAAGGTCTGGCTCAGGGGACGCGGAGGGTCCTTCAGGCATGAATGGAGCTAAGGGTGACTTCCGGGTGGAATACTCCTGACCCAAATCCTCCACGGTGAGAAGATGTTGTTCCGAAAACGGGCTGGGGCCAATCCTGACCAACATGCTTCGAGCAGACCACTGTGCAGAGAAGAGACACAAGCTTATTATTATTTCAGGCCAATTGCTTCAGCTGCAAAAAAATAAATAAAGCAAACCTCCGGCACGTTAGACGCGGCAAATGGAGACTGATGCAAATTCGCAGATGTGTGCTTTGTCTGCTTCCCTAACGATGCTCTCAGATGCTCTCCCACTTGGAACTAAAATGCAGCACTCGGATACAGAAATTATCAGGGCCGGCCCTACCGTTAGGTCAATTGATTCGGCTGCCTCTTGCAACAGATGCTGGTGTGCCTAGGAGAGGGGTTATTCCTGGCCATTCCTGCTGAGCAGAGCTGCTCTTAAGCTCACCAATTGCCTCAGGGGTGGGGACCCTGTCTCATTGCTGGCGTTGAAATATGAGTTAACTTCCACTCTTCTCCCCTACGTGGAATAAGGGGAGGACATCTGGCCTACTCCTTCGGGTAGTGATAAAGCTAGATATCAAATCCAAACTTCTTCTTTGCTTTAAGGTAAAGGTAAAGGGACCCCTGACCGTTCGGTCCAGTCGTGGCTGACTCTGGGGTTACGGCGCTCATCTCGCTTTACTGGCTGAGGGAGCTGGCGTACAGCTTCCGGGTCATGTGGCCAGCATGACTAAGCCACTTCTGGCGAACCAGAGCAGCGCAGAGAAACGCCGATTACCTTCCAGCCGAAGTGGTACCTATTTATCTACTTGCACTTTGACGTGCTTTTGAACTGCTAGGTTGGCAGGAGCAGAGACCGAGCAATGGGAGCTCACCCCGTCGCGGGGATTCAAACCACCAACCTTCTGATCGGCAAGTCCTAGGCTCTGTGGTTTAACCCACAGTGCCACCTGCTTCCCATTTCTTTGCTTTAGGCAACATAAAATCTTGAGCCAGCCATAAACACCATTCACACACACTGCTCACCTGCCACTCTCATACACACACGGTCTGAGGCAGTCTTTGCCAACCGGGTGCCCTCTAGCTGATTTGGCCTACAGCTACCAGGGAGCATTGAAGGGCACCAGGCTGGGTAGAGACGAGTTTAAGAGTTCACCAATGGTGGAATTGTGGCCATTTCCACCAACACCAGTTGTTTCTGGACTCTATGGGCGGAGAATCCTTGACACTTCGAACCAGTTTGAAAATGTTTGTGAGCATTCCATGACACCCCAGCAGTTTAACCAAACAGCTGATTTCAGCCAACTCAAGCTAGTTCTCTCGCCAGCTCATAGCTAGGGAGGTTTGAAAGACGGCAGCCTGTCTTGATCTGATGGAGGAGATGGGAAGTTGGCAAAAGCATTTATGTGGATCTGTGAGTTGCATGTTTTATATACTGCAGACTAACTTCTGCAGGCAAAGATTACCCAATTTCAGGATGCACAGCGACTAAGAGAATAAATAGTTAAGACAGCTCATGTAAGCATAGTTATCAGTCTCCTTTTCAACCCTTATTCCTCGCCGTCTCCTTTTTAAATATATATTCTATGTTTCCCCAAGTGCAGTTCAATCATAATGAAACGGGCACAGTAAAATATAAGGCTGTTAAGCTGAATTACCCACTGGTCCATTAATAAAACTGGCATAAATCTGCAAATGTTTGAAAAGAATTGTCCTAAAGCAAAAAAGAGAGGCATGCTTTCTTTGCTAGAAGATGATCTCATAGCAGGTATAATCTTCCAAGAAGTGGCATTTTCTCCTTCGTCAAAGAGAAGAGGCATGTCGCTTTTAAGACAGTACTTGCCACCTGCAATTCTTATAAGTCCTTTTATTAAAAATAATATTTTTTTTAAAAAAAATAATCTGCTGCCTACAGCATCTTTTTAGTAGTTCGGAAGTGCTTGAAATTGCTAAATCGTGCTGATGAATCATTTAGATATTATAGCTGAACTAATATTATCAGGAAGATTTCTTCTATGTAGTCGTTACTATATGAATCGGCTCTTCTACATTGTGGAGAGCTGAGTGCAAATTCTGATGTGCAACTGGGTGGTCAGCAATCATTTGGGCCTACCGTTTTCCTGATTCACTGTTACAGCCTTCCCCAGCCAAGTTGCCCTCTAGTTGTTGTAGAACTATAACTCCCTGCCAGTCCTAGTCGCCATGGCCATTGCGATGGGAATTGTAGTACAAAATATCTGGAAGGTTGGGAAAGGTTGCTGCTGAATCCACCCCAACAAATCTCCTCACTAAAGGATCACTCTCTTTATTAATATTGTTTGCTTCGGAAATATGAACATTGGCAGGGCACAAATTCTGAGGCTGGACCCTTCCCTTGAAAACAACATATTTTTGCAGCGTCAGTCAATATGGCAGCCTTCAGGTGTTGTTGGACTACTACTCCCATGATTCCATGCTGCTTGGGGCTGATGGAAGTTGAATAGGCAACTCCCCATTCACGCTCATTCAAGGCACACACAACCGCGCATGCGTGCATCGCTGTGAACCTGGAAGTGGCATGAAAAGGGGCAAAGACAGCCCCGAAAGGAATGGCAGATGAAGATGGTGGACTTTTCGGAGCTTGCCGACCTGACTGGAAGAGTCCGCAACCAGAAGGAGGAGGAGTACCAGGACGACTGGATGAAATTCAAAGACTATTTCATTAAATATGCTAAGATAACTTAATTGGAAAAACTTGCAAATACCAGATAGGCTTAGGATTTAAATATGTGATGTTAGAGAATAATATGTTTAAAGTTAAAATGAAAAGGAAGAAAGATGTTAAGTGACTAAGTTAATTTTATGAGGAAATTGGTTTTGGAAAACTGTTACAAAGATATACAATGAAACTCAGCCAGGGGGATTCGAGGAAGCCATTTAACAATTGTAATGGGAAAAGGGGGCTGCTCGTGCGTAAGCGTTTAAAGCCTCCAAGCTTTACCATCAGTTCCTAAACTTTCCCGGTCCGAGGAGCCATGGGTGCGTGGCTACCTCAATTGCTGGCAGAATCCGTCAGTGGGCGTTTCCGGAATTTACTCCAACATAAGAGTTCCTTGACGGAAACTCTTCTTCTGGATTCTCTGCGTGACAGTTTCCTCTGCGGAGTGGGCTTCCCCAGCGGAGGTCCTGAGCCCTCCCCGCTGTTCTCACTGGAAACATCTTGGAGCCATTCCTCCGATTGAGTTTCTGCAGGAACTCTCCCTCTCCCCCTACTGGTTCCTTCCTCCGCATCCGAGGCTCTCCTAGCCTCCTTGAGCCCTTCCACCACCTGACTCTCTGATGGCAGTTCCCTGACAACAATGTTACTAAGATTGGATTAAGTATAGTTAAGATACATGTTTGTTTGTTTAAAATTCTGGAAAATCAATAATAATAAAAAATGGGGGGTGGGGACAGCCCCGGAAGATTGTGGAAACAGCAAAAACAGAAATCCTACGAGGCCTTGCCCCAGCCTTTGAGCAGTGGCGTAGCTAGTCGCTCGGGTGCCCGGGGCTACGCACGTGCCCTGCAACTGGGGGCGGAGCAAGCCACCCATGGGGGGCGGGGCAAGCTGCCCGTGGGGGCAGGGCGGCCCAAGCCTCCCCCTCAGCTGTAGGACAGCTGAGGCGGTGGGCAGACGCAAGCCCCGCGCTGCTCGAAAAAGCAGCGCAGAACTTGCAGGCAGTCCGCCAACCGCCTCCCCCTCAGGAGAGGCGCGTGGCTCAGGCACGATGCAGGCCCTGCGGTCTGGCACCCAGTGCCCCCCACCTCACCTAGCTACGCCTCTGGATTAGGCAGATTTATGGAGGAGAAGGCTGTCAAAGGCTGCTAGTCATAAAGGCTGTGCTCTGACTGCAAAGTAGAGGCAACAATACTTCTGGTTTTTGTAAATCACTCGAGGGGAGAGTGCTCCTGCCGTGGCGTAGGAAGAGGGGGGTGAGGCAGGTGCAGGAATTATTATTTTTCAAAAACACATATTTTTGCCATTTTGTCACCCCCTCAGTGATGACACCTGGGGTGACCCACTGCACCCCCCTTCCTACGCCACTGCCTTTGAGGTCTGTGGAGAGTTGGAGTTTGAGCAAGGAGATAAGATATAACTTTATTCGCATTAGCCAATGGCCATAGCAACAGTAAAACATTACAGTATACGCAGAAAAGGGAATTTGATATAAGAGCACAATTTAAAGTCCTGAATCAGCCGTCAGTTAGTGGCCCTTATTCTGATTGCCCCTGCTATGAACGTAGCAACCTTTGAGCAAGGAGGCTTGTGGGGAGCAAATGTGATGGAGTTTGGTGGACTTGGTTAGGGCTGTTGGTTTTTTTAAAAAAGGGGTTTTCAAGGGTTTCCAGACATTTAGAGGGTGCTTGCAGGCTTTTCCAATGGTGCTCCAGATATACACAATTTCACTGAGATGTGTGCTGCCTCAGAACATTATACCCCACATTACCTCACGTGTAATCCAACAACATCTGGAAGGTAGCGTTCTGGCTACCCTGGTTTTGTAGCATCAGGTAATGGGCACAATCCAAATGGACATTCTCTACTGTGTTTTTACACCGTAAAAACAATGCCGGGGCAGAGAAACCAACAGAAGCAATGATAGACAGAGATGGAGCCAGTGACAGGTAGAACCAATTAATTCTACATTTCCCCCCCTGTGCTTCTCCCTGCAAAAACGAGACTAAGGAGGAGAAGGAAACAGGCAGAGGATGGTCTGGGCTGGTCAAAAGAAGGCAGGCAGGTTTGGAAGAATCAAGGCTGATGTTTGTGGGGCAGTGACCTGTTTGCATTAATGGAGTAGCCTCCACACGATCTTCTTCCATTTCAAAGGGGCTCGCTTGGGCGAACCTCTGAGTTGGAAGTCACAAGCTTAGGGTCACCCAGCAGTTTCTCCAAGCAAGGTATTGCCTTTATCTCAGATCTGTTTTTTTTCCTGTTTCCTTTGCAGGTACCTCTTCCAAACCAGCATTTGGGTCACCGGTGGCTGGAGCGGAAGGTGGCAGAAATGGCCTGGTCCCATTCATGACTGATTTTAAAAGACTTCAAAAGGTGGAGGGAGAACGTGATTTGCTGGAGTGAGAAGGGATGTCACTTGTGGATTTCATTAAGGGACCTCCCCATCCCCCACATTTTTCTTCTCTAATTAGGGAACTAGATTAAATGTTGTAGCCAAGTCCCTGGGAAGGGATGTGAGAAGGAGTTGGAAAGTCTAATATTGAATTGATTTTATGTATTCAAGTGTGAATTCATTGATGCATATTGCAAAGGTACACACACACAATTATCCTTTAGCAAAATAGCCCAAGACATCCGAGTTGTTCAGATAATCAGAAGTACAGATAAATCAAATTGGTGAGTTAAAATTTAGAGAGAGAGAGATTATCATCATAGAATCATAGAGTTGGAAGAGACCACAAGGGCCATCGAGTCCAACCCCCTGCCAAGCAGGAGACGCCGTCAGAGCACTCCTGACATATGGTTGTCAAGCCTCTGCTTAAAGACCTCCAAAGAAGGAGACTCCACCACACTCCTTGGCAGCAAATTCCACTGTCGAACAGCTCTTACTGTCAGGAAGTTCTTCCTAATGTTTAGGTGGAATCTTCTTTCTTGTAGTTTGGATCCATTGCTCCGTGTCCGCTTCTCTGGAGCAGCAGAAAACAACCTTTCTCCCTCCTCTATGTGACATCCTTTTATATATTTGAACATGGCTATCATATCACCCCTTAACCTCCTCTTCTCCAGGCTAAACATGCCCAGCTCCCTTAGCCGTTCCTCATAACATGACAGACAATGAATTCTAATTATCAAGAAGTTCCAAAAACTGAGCAGTGGCAATAAGACTTCTAATCTAGCACACAAACATAATTATGTTCATAGCTCTCATGGTATCCCTTCCTCAACTTTTTTCTGCCTTTCACCCACATCCTGGTATTTACACTGGAAGGTCCTTGAGACCAGGGACCTCATTTTACACAAATGCTACTGTGCAAGTATTAAACAATATGCCCTCTATTTAACAAGGTTTGCATTAAGGAACTCAATGGCCATACATAGCCTAGAAGAACCTTCCTTGACTTGGTGCACTCCCTATGTTTAGACTACACCCACCAGTCCCAGCTGATGGGAGTTGTAGTACAAAACAACTGGCAAGCTCTAGGTGGGGGAAACTGACCTACCACAGCCAGCAGCTGAATAAAATGATATTTAGGGACACCGTCTGAAGGCAACAGGGATGGGCTGCCAACCGCAGAGAGGGCATTTGAACTTGGCAGCAAACAAGTCTAGATTGGACGTCTTCAGCCAACGTGAGATCTAGCAAAGGTTTGATTTGCAAGTGGGATGTGTAGGAGAGTGGGAGCTTGTGGGGGGTCAGACTTTAGGACCTTTAGGTGCCCCGCTTCTCTTAAGAGAGTTGGCACTCCCAACAGACGTTGGCACTCCCAATAGACATCGCTCTCCCAAATCCCATCTCTTTAAACACCATGGATGCTTGGACCATTTTAGATTTCATGTGCGCCACGCATGCAAAGCATTGAGGCAGTGCAACAACCTCTGCACCCCACAGAGTCGTGCTGAACTGCAACATCACCCCAGGTTAGACGTCTTCCCGAGTGCCCATTAGTACTCGCATCTCTCTGTCTCGTCTCCTTCGGCTGTTAACAATGAATCGGCTGCGCTCTTTCGGAGAGAGATGCATCTTCTCAAAAGTCTCTCTCCTCCTCACTCCCCTTAAAAACACTTTAAACAAATGCCAAACATCTACTGCAGAAGAAGTACAACTTCTCCCCTCCCCCCCCCCCACTGTGCCCTGCAAAATCCCAGGCTGAGATTGGCTTTCTGCACACAGCGCATGAGAGGCTGCCCCTCTGATAACTTCAGATACCCTTCCTGCGAAAGAATGGGAAAAAGAAGTCTCACCTCTAAGGCAGCGAGGAGGGAGAAATGTCAGGCAGGAGATGGCTTTTGCCTGGTCTCTTGAGATGGACATCTTCTGTCCAGGAGCACAGAGTCCCTTTACCTTTTTGAAATTGCTGGAGACTCTTCAAGCCTGACTTTCAGTGGTCCAAGCGTTCCCTGAGAAAGATCCAAGAGTGAAAATGATGGTTCCAGGTCGCCAGGTTACATCCTCTAGAGGCTGCTTCTATTTCCCGGGCAAGCTAAGAACTGCCACAGCTGGAGGAGAAGATGCAAAGAGCTCCCTCAACTCTCTCTCTCTCCCCTCTCCCCCTCCCCTCCTAAGCATCATTCTGCTGCAGACACACAGAGAGTGGCAAGGAAACACCAGGCAGATCTTGGCGGCGGCTGCAAAAACTCAGGGAGAACAGCCTGGGGGATCTCTTCTCGTTTCCCTGAGCAGAAAGAGAATCTGGGTCTCTCCCATTCCATCCTTCCTTGCCAGGGCATCAGCAACCTGGACAGCTAGAGGCGAGCTGCGCGAGGAAGGAAACGAGTCTTGTCAGGGCTGCACGAATTGCCACGAAGGTGCAATCGATTCTGTCACACTTCTTTTGCTGGTTTTTTCGAGGGAGCATTGAGAAAAGCGAAGTGGAGACGCCTTGCAGGAACCTCGCAGGAGCGAATGGTGGTAGCCGGCAGTTAAAGTCTTTCATCTGCAAGTAAACCAAGACCTGCTATTGTTTCCTTTCAGCCAGACTAAAAATATACCTTCTTTATATGAGAACCCATTCTTTATATATTGAAGTCTACATGGATCATCTGAACACGCAACCCCCAAATCCCACCTAAGACCTAAAAAGGATGACTTCACTTGTTAAGATTTGGGAGCTGGTTAATTTGATCATAGTTGTCACCATAACTAAACCTCAGCGTTGCAAAATGAAAAGTTTTCAGTCGTGAGAAACCTGGTATGGATATATAAAGCATTTCTGCATCGTCAAATATTATTTAAAATTTAAAGGTTTTTCCCCCTTACAATGCTATTTTAGATCCCCCCCCCCCGTTTTCCTCTTATGTCTGATTTTATGGGTTTTTAAATTATGATTTTAAATGTATGTATATATTCTATCCCTAATAATATTGTTCAAAGTGTAAACTTTTCCAAAGTGTCAGGAAAAAAGAGGATCTTGTAAAACCTGAGCTGTATTGTCAATTTTTTCTCTCGGCTACCACTGCTGCAGGACTGAATCTAAGCCAGGCCTGTGTTCGAAGGCCTGTGGTGTTCAGTGCTGAAAGTCATCCACAGAGCATGTGAAGTAAAATTAAAGTGGAAAATGTCTTTGGTAGTGAACTGTTCCCTTTCCACTAATGAGATCCACAGGTAGCGTATGAGATTCAGCTAAAAGAGGTTTCCCCTTTGCCCACCACAAATTGATCACCAGCAGGTGGGAAGCAAAATAAAAAATGTTAATGCCCCATCTCCTCATCCCCTTCTCAGACACCTCTGGTTTTCTTTCCTTTTTTCTGTGCGCTTGAAAATGGTCTTTCGAACAAATAACCCAGCAAATGGTCCTTTCCGCAATCAGAGCTTTGACAATTCCCGAAGGAGCATTTAGAAAACGCGTCTCCTTCGCCGATCGAACGGTCTTTGTGCTTGAACGAGACTTTATGTATAATGTATAACATATATTCTTCTTAAATAGCACCGTCCTGCAACGCACACAGCTCTGCTTAGAAGCAAATGCGTTGCCCATCAACATGCTTTCAATGTGCCTGATGCAGCCCACTTTCAAACTGGCTGCTGTTTCAGATTGGCAGCTTTTATTGCTGCTCTATGATGATCTCTCTTTTTGTTTCTATCATGGGCTTCCGTAAGCTGCTTTAGGATCACAGGAGGTTGCTACGTATTGAGCTCTCTGCACTCGCTGGGGATTGCATCCCCTGCAATATTTCTCTGAGGAAAATAAGGACATCCTATTCCAACCTCTCCAACATTTCTCCATTGAACATAGGGACGTCCTATTCCATCCCCTCCAACATTTCTCCTATGAAAATAGGGACATCCTATTCCATCCCCTCCAACATTTCTCCTATGAAAATAGGGACATCCTATTCCATCCTCTCCAACATTTCTCCAGTGAAAATAGGGGCCTCCTACCATACCTGCCAACATTTCTTCAATGAAACTAGGGATGTCCTAAGGAAAAGCAGGACATTCCGGGATCGGATCAGAAAGTGGGAAGGCTTCTGTAAATCCAGGACTATCCCTGGGAAGTAGGGACACTTGGAGGGTCTGACCCTGGCACCTTTTGCATGCAAAGCAGATGCTCCAACACTGAGCTCTGATGCTTCCTCTCATCTGCTTTGGGTGCTAAAATGTTAAGCCACCTTCAATACCGATTCCTGACTAGGCAAAGGCAAACTGTGGCTCCTGCCAAGAGCTGGAGTCAACGCGGCTTTTCCTTTGCTCAGTTCATGGCAAGGCAGAACTACTGGGAACGACTGGTCTCGATTTGTGAGCCTCGAAGCAAAACAGACAAGCAAACAAATTGACGGTAGCCCACCAAGGACGTGATAAACACCCCGGTTTTGCTAACTGCTTGGGCCTGCACAAATAGGCATGAATTGTTAGTGTTGACGAGACTGAGCCAGAGCCAGACCAATGGTCTGACTGCATATAAGGCAGTTTCCTATTTCTTGAGAAAAGCACTTTTGCTCAGTGGTTGGAGCACCTGTCTTGGGTTCAGTTCCCAGCACCTTCAGATAGGACTGGGAGAAACCCAGGTGTGCATTGGCTCCAGCTTCTAGGGGCCAGCACTTTGGGAGCCCCCAATATCCCCCCAATGTTCAGAATGAGGAGAAGGAAGCTGAGAGCCATTGAAAGTAGGAGCCACCAGCCATTGAAGCTATGCTGCCGCCACGTTCAGCTCTGCTCCCTGGCTCCTCTTGATGTGTCACCACGCCTGCCCACCCCAGTCTAAACCACTGAGCCTCTTGGGCTTACAGATCAGAAGGTCGGCGGTTCGAATCCCCGGAACGGGATGAGCTCCCGTTGCTCTATCCCTGTGTGAGTGTCTGGAGGCGGTTGGAGGATGGATGGCGGCTAATGGATTGAGGTCGAATCCTGATAAGACAGAAGTACTGTTCTTGGGGGACAGGGGGTAGGCAGGTGTGGGGGACTCCCTGGTCCTGACTGGGGTAACTGTGCCCCTGAAGGACCAGGTGTGCAGCCTGGGAGTCATTCTGGACTCACAGCTGTCCATGGAGGCACAGGTCAATTCTGTGTCCCGGGCAGCTGTCTATCAGCTCCATCTGGTACGCAGGCTGAGACCCTCCCTGCCCGCGGACTGTCTTGCCAGAGTGGGGCATGCTCTGGTTATCTCCCACTTGGATTATTGCAATGCACTCTACGTGGGGCTACCTTTGAAGGTGACCCGGAAACTGCAATTAATCCAGAATGTGGCAGCTAGACTGGTGACTGGGAGTGGCCACCGGGACCACATAACACCGGTCCTGAGAGCTCTTCATGGGCTCCCAGTACATTTCCGAGCACAATTCAAAGTGTTGGTGCTGACCTTGAAAGCCCTAAATGGCCTCGGTCCAGTATACCTGAAGGAGCGTCTCCACCCCCATTGTTCTACCCGGACACTGAGATCCAGTGCTGAGGGCCTTCTGGCGGTTCCCTCGCAGCAAGAAGCCAAGTTACATGGAACCAGGCAGAGGGCCTTCTCGGTAGTGGCACCCGCCCTGTGGAACACCCTCCCATCAGATATCAAAGAGAAAAAAACTACCAGACTTTTAGAAGACATCTGAAGGCAGCCCTGTTTAGGGAAGCTTTTAATATTTAATAGACTATTGTATTTTAATATACTGTTGAAAACTGTCCAGAGTGGCTGGGGAAACCCAGCCAGATGGACGGGGGTATAAATAATAAATTGTTGTTGTTGTGATTTTGTGAACTGCCCTGAGACCAGCAGGTATAGGGTGGTTTACAAACGGCAACAGCAACAGCAGCAACAACAAGAACAACAACAGGCACAAGCACGGACACTCTCAAAAACCTGTCCTAGTCAAGGGAGAAGCAGGCAATCTTCTCTGTGTGATCCTACGAGGTACCTGTTAATAGTAAAGTCACTATTTACTGCGAGGATGGGCTCTTTGCCAAGAACTTTTCCTCCCAGGAATCAGAATGGAGGAAGCTGACGATAAGATGTGGGCCCAGAAATATCCTGACTTATTAGCATGTGCCTTGCAATCTTCTTAAAAATACGCAAGATGATTCATCTCCCCATCTGGCTTGCAGGACGCTCAGACTGTTCAGAGGAATGAGAGATTATTAGTTGATCATGTCTAATTATAGCCCAGGTGCTCAGGGGAAAGATCCCAATTTATCCTCACAACGGCCTTGCAAGGTAGTTTCTAACCATCTTTTTTTTTAATCACACTTAAAATAACTTCACATTTTATCACTTACAAATAATACTATTTTAAAATACACTATCTTCTACTTCTAATCCTACAGCCTATTCAAAGCTATTCAAATATTTAAATATTTACATATTTTTTTCAAATATTCCTTAAACTTATTCCAGTCTTCTTCCACCGTCTCCTCTCTCTGGTCTCAGAGTCTCCCGGTCAGTTCAGCAAGTTCTATATAGTCCATCATCTTCATCTGCCATTCTTCAATAGTTGGTACATCTTCTTCCAATTCTTCGCTAGCAATATTCTCACAGCTGTTGTGGCATACAGAAAAAAGTAACATCCTTTTTGGTGGCCTAGCCAGTTTCATGGCTGAGTGTGTGTCTTTCTGGTCCATATCTACCATTTTGCTGTATTTAGACTGAAATAACACAGCAATGCTTCTTGGGAGAAAAGCAATGACAACCCTAGACAGCATCTTAAAAAGCAGAGGCATCACCTTGCCAACAAAGGTCCGTATAGTTAAAG
The DNA here is from genome assembly GCF_964106915.1 of Podarcis gaigeae. NCBI lineage: Eukaryota > Metazoa > Chordata > Lepidosauria > Squamata > Lacertidae > Podarcis > Podarcis gaigeae. The sequence goes on from NC_139685.1 coordinate 74,911,651, forward strand.
CTATGGTTTTCCCAGTAGTGATGTATGAAAGTGAAAGCTGGACCATAAAGAAGGCTGATCGCTGAAGAATTGATGCTTTTGAATTATGGTGCTGGAGGAGACTCTTGAGAGTCCCGTGGACTGCAAAAAGATCAAACCTCTCCATTCTGAAGGAAACCAGCCCTGAGTGCTCACTAGAAGGACAGATCCTGAAGCTGAGGCTCCAAGACTTTGGCCACCTCAGGAGAACAGAAGACTCCCTGGAAAAGACCCTGATGTTGGGAAAGATGGAGGGCACAAGGAGAAGGGGACGACAGAGGACGAGATGGTGGGACAGTGTTTTTGAAGCTACCAGCATGAGTTTGACCAAACTGCGGGAGGCAGTGGAAGACAGGAGTGCCTGGTGTGCTCTGGTCCATGGGGTCATGAAGAGTCGGACACGACTAAACGACTAAACAACAACAACAACAACAACACAGCAATGGTGTTCACTAGAGGCGGATAAGCTAAAACTGGTGACTTCTGATTTCCAAGCCTCATTGAGTTCCCCTCATCCAGCTGCTCTGCTACTTCACCACAGCCAGAGAGGAGGGTTTGTGTGGGGCTGACCCCTCACTGAACTTTTAGCTTGAAAATTAACCATCAATCGTCATTTTCAACTATCTCAAGGGCTGTCACACGGAGGAGGGAACAAGCTTGTTTTCTTCTGCTCCGGAGGGTAGGATTCAAGTTACAAGAAAGGAGATTCTGACTAAAAATCAGAAAAAGCTTTCTGACAGGAAGAGCTGTTTGACAGTGGAACGGTCCCCTTCAGGAGATTATGGACTCTCCTTCCTTGGAGGTTTTTAAACAGAGATTGGAGAGCCATCTGCCATAGATGCTTTAGTTGAGTTTCCTCCATTGCAAGGGGTTGGACTAGATGACTTTGTGGTCCCTTCCAACTCTACAATTCTTCAGTTCTATGATTCTACTGTGTCTGACCCATAAGTGAACCTGCCCTCTTCATCTTGTGGCTGCCGATCTTACTCAGGAGTTTTCTTTTTCGTAAAGAACCTCATCAAACGATTTTTATTTTTTTTTGAAAATGCAAGTACGCCACGTGTAACACTGAAAGGCTGGTTAGACAGGGCTCAACGTTGCCGAAGCCATGCTGATTCTTTGTCAGCGAGGCTCATTCTTCGACGCGCTGGGTAATTTTATTCTTGACAATGCTTTCCACTCATTTCCCCCCCACAGCAGATGTCAAGCTAATGAGCCTGCAATTTCAAAGGTCCTTTTTGGTATTAGATTGGCCACTTTCCCAGACCTTGGGTATGGAAAATGAACTTAGGCGAGTAAGAGACAACTTGATAGAAGTTTTTTTAAAAATTAACTATGGCATGGAGAAAAGAGATAGAGAAAAGATTTCTCTCTCTCTCTCTCTCTCTCTCTCTCTCTCTCTCTAACAGTAGAACTTATTGGTATCCAATATAGCTGAGTGTTGGAAGATTCGGGACAAATATAATAAACTAATGAAATAAGCATCTTAGAGGAATAAATAGAAAATGTCATAAAACAAACTGTGTGATAAAATCATGACAGCGTAATAAGTACAATGAGAACGATTGGAAGTTTTCTTCATTAGACTTTATTGGATAGGATATGATGCTATATAAATAACTGGCTTTTTTAACTGATTTTTTTTTTTGCTACTGTTAATTCTTTTTATGTCTTTTTTTCTTTTTTCTTTTTCATTTTCAGGTTCAACTCTGATGTACCCATATGTAATGTATGATTGTATTTTAAATTAATAAAGATGATTTTTTTTAAAAAAAAAAAAGGAAGATTCGGGACAAATAAAATAACGTACTTCTTCATGCAGCACTTATGGAACTCCCTGCCACAGGAGACAGCGATAGGCACCAACCTGAATGGCTTTAAAACAGGATCGACAAATTCAGCGATGTGAGGGTTGTCAATAGCTACAATGTGTTATGTACTGAAGTTCTCACCCTGGGCCAGCAGGGGGATACTGTAGATAGTTATGCAAATGAAGGATCAAAAGTGACGTTCAGTGATTGGATAGTTTTAGAAAGTTGTTACAGTAAAGCCATTTCCGACTTGGGAGGAGAGGGGGTTGCGGGCTAATTCCTCCCACACACACGTGGGGGCTGGCCTTTGCCCCCGCGCGAACAGGGAATCCCCGGGCGTGTCTCCGGCCCGGCCCGCCAATCAGCGGGCTGGGGAGGTGGGGCCTAGCCTATTTAAGGCCAGGCACGCCCAGGGACCGCCCTCTTTCCACCTTGCCAGCCAAGAGGTTTTCCCATCCCACCCACCCTTAGGCTTAGCTAGCTATGACCTTGCTATGGACTTCGGTTGGTCGCCGCAAGGGGCCTGGTAGGAATTTTTCCAACTTGGCGCACTTCGAGCCTTTTGGTTTTTTCGCCTACCTCGTAGCAAATGTCACAACTTCCGCGGTATTGGCGGTTAGGCATTGGCAGGGGTTAATTGTTATGCAAATGAATCGGGGGAGGAAGCGCCATCACCTTCCCCCCAATGAAAGGGGTAGTCCGGTAGAGGACTCTGAGGGGCGTTGCCTTGTCCGAAACCTAGGGAGGTAAGGGCCTCCGGCACGCCCCCGAGCAGTGACACCTGTGGGATCCTAGTTGGCGTACTTCAACAGGACTCCCACGGCTTGTGGACAACCCTTCCCGGTCTCCATGCCAGGTAGTCGATAGGAGCCAATGCCTAAAGCCAATACCTTTCAATTCTGTAATCAATAAAGTTGTGGCCTTTTAATGCCCATTAACCTTAAATAAGGGACGCAGGTGGCGCTGTGGGTTAAAGCCTCAGCGCCTAGGACTTGTCAATCGAAAGGTCTTCGGTTCGAATCCCTGCGGCGGGGTGCGCTCCCGCTGCTCGGTCCCAGCGCCTGCCAACCTAGCAGTTCGAAAGCACCTCCGGGTGTAAGTAGATAAACAGGGACCGCTTACCAGCGGGAAGGTAAACAGCGTTTCCGTGTGCGGCTCTGGCTCGCCAGAGCAGCGATGTCATGCTGGCCACGTGACCCGGAAGTGTCTCCGGACAGCGCTGGCCCCTGGCCTCTTGAGTGAGATGGGCGCACAACCCCAGAGTCTGTCAAGATTGGCCCGTACGGGCAGGGGTACCTTTACCTTTACCTTTAACCTTAAATAATGTGTCCAGTGTCTTCATTTCACATGGGGGAAGAGACTCTCCACGCAACAAGGTACTGGAACTCTATATAAGCAGGCAGACTGAGCCCTTCAGCTCAGTTCAGTTCTGGCCTCAGAATAAAGAAGAGCTGTTTGAAGAATCACTGTGTCGGCTGATATGTTCGCTCACAACCTAACACAATGGCTATGCTCTGTCTCTACAGCTTCCAAATACCCTTTGCTGAAAACCACAAGAGGGGAGAAGGATCTTGTGCTTGTAGGCTTCTGACAGGCATCTGGTTTGCTACTGTGAGGATGCTGGACTCGATACTGGCTACTGATCATAGAATCACAGGCTTGTAGAGTTGGGAGGGACCCTGAGGATCATCTAGTCCAACCTACATAACTCTCTCTCTCTCTCTCTCTCTCTCTCTCTCTCTCTCTCTCTCTCTCTCCACACACACACACACACACATATATATGTACATATGTACATATATATATAGGTACATAACTCTCTCTCTCTCTCTCTCTACACACACACACATATATATGTACATATGTACATATATATATAGGTACATAACTCTCTCTCTCTCTACACACACACACACACACACACACACACACACACACACATATATATGTACATATGTACATATATATATAGGTACATAACTCTCTCTCTCTCTCTCTCTCTCTCTCTCTCTCTCTCCACACACACACACACACACACACACACACACACACACACACTTTTATTGATTTTTTAACATAACAGTTCCAGCAGCCATACAACATATCTTCTCATCTTATACAATGTTTTAGACTTCCGTCAACACCTCTGATGATTTTCCATTCGTTCTCACTTATTATGCATTTCTTAATTTCTATATTGCATTAAATGTTCCTTAACTAATAATTCTTTTCATATTCTTTCTTGTAATATTTCAGATAATCCACTTTACAAAACTTCTTGCAGTCCTACTAGCGTAATCTGTTCCTCACAATTACTTTTCAAATAGTTCATATATTTACTCCAGTCCCCTAAGAATCTCTGATCCCGCAGGTTTCAAATCCTTCCTGCTAATTTATCTAATTCTGCATAGTCCATCAACTTCATCCTCCATTCTTCTTTCGTCGGTGGGCCAGCAGGCTATTCTTACGTTGTTATGGCAAATAGCACATTTTTGTTAGAAGTTCAGCCATTTCACATTTGAGTCCCTCAAGCCTGATACCATTGGGACCCTGGGATGCGTCAATGTTTGATTTGTAAAAAGGGCTTAGAACTCCGTCCCTCGTAAGCCGTGGTCGCATTTCCCTTTCATCACATCACAGAATTCTAGATTTGAACCACGAGGTTCATCCAGCCCAACCCTAGGCAATGCAGGCATCTTTCGGCCAACACAGGACTCGAACCCATGACCTTGAGATCAAGAGTCTCGTGGTCTACCAGTTGAGCTATCCTCCACTTTCTGCAGCATATTATTCCCAACCAGGCTCACAAAGTGGACATGGAAATGGCAGCTGTCACCGTGGTTCCTGCCCCTCCTTCAAGTCTCTATTACTCAGAGGTACATTGCCTCTGAACATAGAAGCGCACTGTCATTTCTCCTCCATGAATTTATCTCCTTTTTTTCTTTTTCTAGCCATCTAAACTAACAGCCATCCACACAGCATCTCCTAGAGCAGGCTTCCTCAACCTCGGCCCTCCAGATGTTTTCAGACTACAATTCCCATCATCCCTGACCACTGGTCCTGCCAGCTAGGGATCATGGGAGTTGTAGGTCAAAAACATCTGGAGGGCTGAGGTTGAGGAAGCCTCTCCTAGAGAGACTCCTTTGTTGGGAGCCCCTGGAACCATCTGCAGCTCCCCCGAGTGGTAAACCCCAGAACTGCAGGAGCCGTTTCTTCCTATTTATTTACATGTTGAATTAAACCAGGAGGTACATAATAATAAAAAAACAAGAATGTGAGCAGGTCCTGGACTTGCTTCACCCACCAAGGTGAGCTTCCACTGGATCTACCTGGACAGCGAATAATCCACTTAATTCCATGTGATTCCCTTTGAATAGCCCACATTTCCTGCACCCCTTCCAACTGTTCTGTGGTTCTATGTGAGAGAAAAATCCCTTTCTCCTGAAGGAAACCCTCAAGTCTGCCTTAATGCTAACGGACATGATGAGAGATGCTTGTTGTTTGCTTCTGGTGAGGCATAAAAGGATTCGGAGCGTGTGTGCGTTCGGGTGTGGGGACCGGATTAGAGAAATGACTTTTGGAACGGACGGGCCAAACGTTAAGGACAAAAGGCAGAACGTCCCTCTTCTGCGTAAAGCCAGCAATTCAATTATTCCGCTCCGTTCCTTGCCTGGCAGGAGGCCATTAGAGCACAGTGCTCTGCTTCCCTGGGTCTCTCTGTTTCAAGAAAGGATATGTGAGGGAATTAGGAGGGCGGGGGAACTCCTGAAATGGGCCTGTGGAAATCAAAGTGAAGTCGGGACCACCTGCTTTCCACAGCGGCAACCACCCAAACAAGGCACCCTCACGCCACCCACAGGGATTTGAGGCTTCAAACACTCTGGGAATCGTAGCTCTGTAAGAGGTACAAGGAAAGACTGCGGAAGATTCCACAAAATCCACTCTAGACTCTGCCTAGAGGAACATCGGAGCAAAGACAAGACAGAAGTACTGTTTTGGGGGGACAGGAGGCGGGCGGGTGTGGAGGACTCCCTGGTCCTGAATGGGGTTACTGTGCCCCTGAAGGACCAGGTGCGCAGCCTGGGAGTCATTCTGGACTCACAGCTGTCCATGGATGTGCAGGTTAAATCTGTGTCCAGGGCGACTGTCTACCAGCTCCATCTGGTATGCGGCTGAGACCCTCCCTGCCCGCAGACTGTCTCACCAGAGTGGTGCATGCTCTGGTTATCTCCTGCTTGGACTACTGCAATGTGCTCTACATGGAGCTACCTTTGAAGGTGACCCAGAAACTACAACTAATCCAGAATGCGGCAGCTAGACTGGTGACTGGGAGCGGCCACTGAGACCATATAACACCGGTCTTGAAAGACCTACATTGGCTCCCAGTACGTTTCCGAGCACAATTCAAAGTGTTGGTGCTGACCTTTAAAGCCCTAAACGGCCTCGGTCCAGTATACCGGAAGGAGCATCTCCACCTCCATCGTTCTGCCCGGACATTGAGGTCCAGCTGACTTTCAGCAGCTCTGAACCTGGGACCTTCTGCACGCAAAACAGATGATCTGAAAGCGATTTATGTTTTCTGACTTTCAGAACAGGCACGGCCCTGACTTTCAGAACAGGCACGGGGAGCCAGTGTGGTGTAGTGGTTAAGAGCGGCAGTCACATAATCTGGGGAACCGGGTTTGTGTCTCCGCTCCTCCACATGCAACTGCTGGGTGACCTTGGGCCAGTCACACTTCTCTGAAGTCTCTCAGCCCCACTCACCTCACAGAGTGTTTGTTGTGGGGGAGGAAGGGAAAGGAGAATGTTAGCCGCTTTGAGACTCCTTAGGGTAGTGATATAGCAGGATATCAAATCCAAACTCTTCTTCTTCTTCTTCTTCTTCTTCTTTAACGCTCACGCCGGTTGCACGATTACAATTTGAGTTAAGAATACGCTTCGACTTTGAGGACTCTGAGGATTGAAGATAATGTTTGTTTATAGAAAGTGGCTTTATTTGGCTGTTATATCGGATTGGACAAAGTGAATATTGTTTTCATATAGCGGACAGATGAAGAATCGGAAGTTCTTTATTTTCGGAATCTTATTTTTCTTTCTTTTTAATCCTCGTTTCTGCTATTTTTTCTTTCTTTTTCTTTCTCTATTTCTTTCTCTCCACCTTTTTTGTGTTCTTATTGTATCTAGATAAATGTCTTCGTTTGGTTAAAAAAAGGGGGAAATATATTAAGTTTTCTAGTTTTCTCTATAAACTTTTTTTTTTTTAAGGAATATGCTTCTTGCCTAAGAACAAGAAGCAGAATGAAAAACCACGAGCTGCAACCAGCAATTTTCAAGTGGTCTGAGGTGGCAAAAAGACCTACTGCCTTAAACATGCAAACAGGGAATCATGTTTCAAAGTGGGGAAAGGAGCCTACTCCATCAAGATAAATAAGTAATATCCGCAAAAAGAGCTTTTCTCTCTCTTTCCCACCGGGTTGCATCCATTTTTAGCTCCTTCTGCAAGATTAAAAATTCTTGTGCATTGTCCCCTTTCTGATGACACCCCATTAGTGTCTGTTGTGTGTCATCGTCACTCGGGAGGTACACAATGGCGTGCGAAAGCACTGCATTCTCACAGCAGCGATTTCCAAAGCATGCGCACGGATGTTCCTTCTAAATTGTGGGCCATCTACAGAACTAGCGAGGCTCCAGTTCCCCCCCTTCTTTTGTTAGGGAGAAGAATAGGCCTTTGAAGCTTCTCTCAGCTTGACGGCTATGGCAAAAGGAGAGCTTGTTCTGAGCGTGAGCCGAGAAGCTGCTGAATAGAGCTCAACCCACAGTGCAAACAAGCAAAGGGATTGCAAGAGACATGGCGGTACAAAGCCAGATGTGTGGGGGGTTTTTTGCAGGAGAACAAAGGGGCCAGGACACTTTTCTGCTGGGAGTTGCTAGCTGCTGTTTTTTTTTTTCCTAGCTAGACTTTGATCTCCCTCTTCGCTAATCTTCCTTGGACATCATCTCTACTCGACTGGCCTGCCATGTTGGAATTTTTCATGGCATTTATTCCTCGGTAAGGGAGACAATAGGGACGCGGGTGGCGCTGTGGGTTAAACCACAGAGCCTAGGACTTGCCGATCAGAAGGTCGGCAATTCAAATCCCCGGGACGGGGTGAGCTCCTGCCAGCCTAGCAGTTCGAAAGCACGTCAAACTGCAAATAGATAAATAGGTACTGCTCAGGCGGAAAGGTAAACGGCGTTTCCGTGCGCTGCTCTTGTTTGCCAGAAGCAGCTTAGTCAGGCTGGCCACATGGAGCTGTACGCCGGCTCCCTCAGCCAATAAAGCGAGATGAGCACCGCAACCCCAGAGTCGGCCACGACTGGACCTAATGGTCAGGGGTCCCTTTACCTTTAAGGGAGACAATGGACTCAGCTACATTAGTCAAAAAAAGCCCAACGCTTTGAATGCGTTATAAACATGCAACACCAGATGGCATCAGAGAGCAAACAAATTGCCATTTTTACATAGGGGTTTTTCCCCCTTCGGTTATGGTGATTTAATTTCTGACTTATTTATAGCGTCGCCCCCCCCCCCCCCCCGGTGTGTCGATCCATCCAATGCCTTTATTGAAAGAACGGATGTTGAAAGGGCTGGAAGCAAGCTTTTGAGCGGCACGGAATTCTTCTCCCATCTTTCCTGGGTGTTGGAAAGCTCACGGCATAACATAAAGTCATAGGGCACCCTGGATCTTCCTGCTTCCCCAATCCTACCCCGTTAGGAGCCAAAGATGAGGCTGCCCACCTGTCCATCACATCACATCACTATATCATCACATTGACTGGCAGGTGTGTTGCCCCGCCCAGTTATCCAAATGCTGTGCAGGTCTTTGCAAGTTTCCAATGCTTGTCAGGATGATGTCAGTGGCTCCTGGCTGGTTGCCCAGGGGAAAGTATAAAGGCAATGAAAAGAATAAGAAGAGTTTGGATTTGATATCCCGCTTTATCACTACCCTAGGGAGTCTCAAAGCGGCTAACCATCTCCTTTCCCTTCCTCCCCCACAACAAACACTCTGTGAGGTGAGTGGGGCTGAGAGACTTCAGAGAAGTGTGACTGGCCCAAGGTCACCCAGCAGCTGCATGTGGAGGAGCAGGGAAGCGAACCCGGTTCACCAGATTACAAGACTACCGCTTTTAACCACTACACCATACCAGCTCTGTAAAAGTTTATTACAGTCCTGTTTTATTTCAATCTTTTCAGAAATAGGCTATAGCACCCAGCTTCTTGGATAATGGCATTTTGTCCCGAGTGAATCTCCACCCCTCCCATCTCTCCCACTTCCTCATTCATCATTCTCGTCGTCTTCCCTACGGGTGCCGCTAAGTGCCCTCTGTCTTTGAGCTCTTTGCTCTGCTACTTTTAAGGCTCACCAGGTTCTGGGAGATGGAGGATCTGGGATGCTTTCTAGTGACGACATGTCAGCCAGGTGCTGTTCCGATTCTGCCTCCTTCTCCTCCTCTCCCATTATGTCCTAACTTTCCCCCTCATCTGCCTCTGAGCTGTGACGTCCCTCAAACCCCTGTTGTCAGTCTATATTGTCTTCCTCTTCCTTCTCCTGGGAGGGTCAGAATGGGGGGGGAGTCTCCATCATTCCTCCTTTGTCCAGACCCTGACACCACTTTAAATGCCTGATATGATAAGGTAAAAATGTACTGGGAAAATATATACAACGAATTAAAGAAGATCTTTAGATATACGTTTTTGAAAAAGCCAGAGGCATTCTTGTTAGGAATGGTAGGAGAATATATGTAGTCAAGAACGACCAGAAATTCTTTTTATATGCAACAACAACAGCAGCAAGGTTACTGCTAGCCCAAGTCTGGAAACAACAGCAAATACCAACAGTAGAAGAATGGCGACAGAAGGTAATGGAATATGCAGAAATAGCCAAATTAACAGGGGAAATTAGACAACAGGGCAAGGAAACATTTCAAAAAGAATGGGAAAAATTTATGTCGTGTACAGGAAAGATAAGATGAAATAGTGAAACCAGTAGAATTGGAAATAAACCTCATAATGGGAAAGATTAAGAAAAGTGATGGATAATGAAAATAATAAGAAGCAAAATGTATAAGGAGATTAACATAACTAACAGTAGTTGTAAATGAATACAGACTGACAACAAGAATTGTATAAACAGGAGGATTTATTTGTTTATGGATATAGTAAAGGTAAAGGGACCCCTGACCATTAGGTCCAGTCGTGGCCAACTCTGGGGTTGTGGCGCTCATCTCGCTTTATTGGCCGAGGGAGCCGGCGTACAGCATGACTAAGCCGCTTCTGGTGAACCAGAGCAGCGCACGGAAACGCCGTTTACCTTCCCGCCGGAGCAGTACCTATTTATCTACTTGCACTTTGACTTGCTTTCGAACTGCTAGGTTGGCAGGAGCAGGGACCGAGCAGCGGGAGCTCACCCCGTCGCGGGGATTCGAACCACTGACCTTCTGATCGGCAAGTCCTAGGCTCAGTGATTTAACCCACAGCGCCGATATACTATGGACAAATATGGGAAATGAATAACATACAAAATAGATGAAAAAACCAGAAGAAGGAAGGAGGGAAGTCAATGCTTAGGAGCAAGTATAAATGTAAAATGCAACACATTATGTGTATGTGGATTATGCAACTGAAAAATATTATTTGGGGGGGGGGGAATTAAACGCCTGATATTGGAGCACAGGGAGACTTGCAAAGCCCTTTAAACATCTGAGTGAGTGAGTAGCTAGCTAGCTGCAGGGGTGGAAAAAGAAAGCTACACAGTACGGGCTATTTTCTCCTTTCCCATCCCTTCCTCCTCCTCCTTCACCACCCACCGGATCAGTGGATCACTTGGATATTTTAAGGAAATGCACCCTCCCACACAGCCCCTTCTCCTGTTAGGAACTCTGCAGAACTGCTCTTAGAGCGACTGCTACTCGATTGGTTAGAGCGTGGTGCTGATAATGCCAAGGTTCCAGGTTCGATCCCTGTATGGGACATCCTCAGATTCCTGCATTGCAGGGGGTTGGACTAGATGACCCTCAGAGTCCCTTTCAACTCTACGATCCTATGATTATACCACCATCACCACCGACAATAATCAAACCAGAAACACCATCTCCACTATGAGACTGTGCAACAAAGTTCTGAAATAATTCCCAGAGGAGATGAGGAGCCACATGTTGTTTTCCTGGGCGACATCACAACCCAGTTTGTCTTTTTCCCACTGGTAGATTTAGTGTGCGATACCCTCGCTGACAGATCCATCAGCAGCATTCATACCGTTCAGCGGTTTTTAATGAGAAAGTTGCACGCTCTTGTGATTGCTATGCAAATGTTCAGAAAACTCATTAACTGGCAAGATCTTTAACCTCCCACTGCAAACTTCGCTCCGAGCTCACATCTGTTCAAAATCAGAGCAGGAGACCCCTGTTCTCCATGCGCCCTCCATGAACATGTGCGAACATGTGCCTTTCAGAGGCAAGGCTTGTAGGAACATCAGGGGGTCTTAGCTTTGGGGGCAAAATGTAGGTTTGGGGTGCTGGTTTTATTTTCAAAAGCTTTGGCTTCTTGTAGCATCAGATTCCATACGTTTATTGTTTATTGTGTGAAGAAGTACAGTGGTATCTCTGGTTGCAAACGGGATCCGTTCTGGAGGTCCGTTCACAACATGAAAGGAACGCAACCTGCAGTGGCGCATCTGCGCATGCGCGGGTTGCGACTTGCTGCTTCTGCGCATGCGCGTGACATCATTTTGCATGTCTGTGCATGTGCAAGCGGTGAAACCCAGAAGTAGCCCTTTCCGGTACTTCCAGGTTGCTGTGTAACCTGAAAGAACGTAAAATGAAGCAGACATAACATGAGGTATGACTGTATTTCCTTTTGCCTGTCCCGAATCTGTCGCCAACGAATTTCATGGAACGAACCCGAGTTACGGTAATATGAGAGAGGGAGGACAGATACTGAGTTTCTCTGTAATAATAAACACCTTTATCATGTCCCCGCTTAAGTCTTCTCCCTATGCTTCCAAATTTTGTGACTGGATGCCTCCCAGATCTGGTGACTTGTCTAAGTTACGCAACAGGGGTGCCCAATATGCAGGTCTAAGCCCAATAGGGATTAGAGTGGGTGCACTGGGGAGCAAGGCAGAAGAAGGGGTTTATGTGAGTGAGTGAGAACACTGACTTAGTTGGTGAAGCCTGACACTTTTTATTTTATTTTTTAAAAAATTAATTAAATTTTCTGTTTTACAATTTCAAATACTCATTTTACATCCTTAAAATAGATCAGTGGCTTCCCTGCTTCTCTTTCCATGGTTCATTTTACGTATCTTAAATCCCTGCATATTTTACAAAAACTATACCAATCAGTTTTCCTTTCTTACATCCATCAAAACTTATTTACACTCTTGAATTTCTCTTAATAATGCCAGAGTTTTCAGCTGGCATTTATGGTCCAGCTCTCACTTCCATACATCACTACTGGGAAAACCAGAGCTTTAACTATATGGTCCTTTGTCAGCAAGGTGATGTCTCTGCTTTTTAACCTTCGAAGAATAACATGCCGTAAATTTCAAGTTGCTTTTCCAGAGTTTTTCTGGAAATCTATATTGTGTCCTAAATCTATTGCCTGACACTTTTAATCCTAGGGCTGTGTGTTCGAGCCCCACCTTGGGCAAAAGATTCCTGCATTTCAGGGGGTTGGACTAGAGGACCCTCTTGGTCCCTTCGAGCTCCGCAATGCTGTGATTCTATAAGAAGAGCCCTGCTGAATCAGGCCAAAGGGGGCCAATCCAGGACCTCACAGAGGTTGAGAGTCACATTTTAAGGTTGTGTTACTCCTGTCAGAAAGCCTTTTGAAAGCATACACATTAGGACGTAACCACTAGAGGACATTCACTCCACTTGCAACAAGAGCGTAAGAAACTACAGAGGAAAATCTAGGGCTGGCGTGTTGTTTTCCATCACAACGGATAAGGTCCTACATTTAAGAAAGATCAGGGATACAAGGGAAGAGGGAGGAGAAGGACGGGGTAGGGGAATGAGAGTCGCATTAAGGCAAATTAAATTGCGGCAAGAAAAAAAGAGTAATGGTTTCACAGGCCTGTAGGGGAACCAGAAGGCAAACGAGGATTTTCTGCTCCAAGACGAGGCCATGCACTCGCCCAGTTCCTACAGATAAGTCTATTCACCCCAAGCTTGTCATTCTTTCCACACATTATGATTTAAAAGGTACACCTATCTGTGATTTATTTTTATTGTTTTTAATGCGAAGCATGAATGCAACACACCTGGATTTTCAAATCAAGGCACCCATAAGAAGTGCACCCAAATTGCTCAGCTGAGCATTTTCTCAGTTGGAAGTATATGAAAGATCCCCACGGAACAATTGTGCAACGAGGCAGGCTGGATGCCTTATGGCTGTGAAGTATAAAAGCAAATGCATTCACGTAAGATTAGTTGTGAGGATCTGATCAAAGGCTGCAATTAGAAAAAGTTGGAGAGAAAAAATCAAATATAAAGTGGAAGAATGGAAAAATAAACATTGTTTTCCATCTTACTGTAGGTTTTATTTTGAAAAATAGAATTCCATTTTACAGTTTATCTTTGTTTATGTTTTTAATTAGATCTCTGCGGGGACACCAAAATCTTTTAAGGGCCTCTAAAGGTCTTAATCTGGCGCTATGCATGTGGTGTGTGTGTGTGTGCATATATACTTCCGGGTTTCGGCAGTCGTGCATGCGTAGAAGCAACAAATTTCGCTTTGCGCATGCACAGAAGTGCTGAATTGCAACCCGCGCGTGTGCAGACGCGGGTTGCGAATGCTGCGGGTTGCGAATGTGCATCCTGCACGGATCACGTTCGCAACCCGAGCATCCACTGTGTGTGTGTGTGTGTGTGTGTGTGTGTGTGTGTGTGTATGTGTATATATAAGTGGTACTCAGGATATCACTCAAGAAATCACTCAAGGTATCTCTCAAGTAATTAAGGAACAAAAGAAGAAAAGGCACACTAGCCTGGGAACTTCCTCTCTGCCCAGAACATTGGAGGCTAGACACCACACCCCCTCTACAGTATTTATAGGAACTCAAACATTGAGATCCCGCTCTGTTCCAGTAACAAGAAGCCGAAAGCACCAGCCTGAAGATGACGAGTGAGACCTCGTCGAAACGTCGCCTAGACACCCCAACTTTTACACGGGAAGACACCCGAGGACACCAAAACCTGCATTCCTGTACCCGTGAAAATCTACGAAAGCAAATATATATATATATATATATATATATATATATATATTCACACATACTTGAAACTTGTTGCAAGTTCTGGAGCTGTTCAAAGCACACGTCTTCATTCCTGCTGAATCCATTTTCATTGCCAAGTTGTTCCTCTGTCTTTAAGAGCAGTCCCATACAATGCAACCTTAAGCAGTGGAGATAACATGGCGGCGGAAGTTTCACCTGCTTAATTCTTGCAGGCAGAGGCATGGCGGTGAAGGGAGAGAAAAGTTGGCAACCCTCTCAGGAAAGAGAAACCAGGTTCAGTTCATAAGAAACCAGAGGCATTTCTTTTGGGTATGGTCGGCCAATTGGTGTCGAGGAGGGATAAGATCTTTTTTATGTACGCCACAACGGCAGCAAGGATTCTTCTAGCAAAGTATTGGAAGACACAAGAGTTACCCACGCTGGAAGAGTGGCAGGCGAAAGTGATCGACTTTATGGGATTAGCAGAAATGACCGGCAGAATCCGTGACCAAGAGAAAGAGACTGTGGAGGAAGATTGGAAGAAGTTTAAAGCATATCTTAAAAATTGCTATAAAATTGAGGAGTGTTAAAGTGTTAAGGGAAAGGAAGATGTATAATTACAGCTATATATATCTTTTGATTTAAAGGGTAATTGAGAGGAGAATAAGTTAAACTATAATTGGCTAAAAGGGTTGCTGAAAAATTTTGAAACTAGGATGCAAAAAGGGGAAGGTACGGGGAAGTCCGAGAAAAGAGGCTTATGAAAATGAGGTTAAGAAAGCAAAATGTATGTATGTGTCTGTGTTTGTTGTTGTTTGCATTGTTTGGTGTTGTTTTGTTGTTAAAATTGGAAAATTAATAAAAAAAATTATAAAAAAAGAGAAACCAGGTTCAGTCCTCATTAGAAAGGCCTTTTGTTTTCTCCTCCGTAAACTGTAGATGGCAGCTTCTCTCAACAAATCAGACAAGTTGAGGGTGAAATGTATAGCATCTAGATCAAGGGAAGTAATAGTGCCACTGTATTCTGCTCTGGTCAGACCTCACCTGGAGTACTGTGTCCAGTTCTGGGCACCACAGTTCAAGAAGGACACTGACAAACTGGAACGTGTCCAGAGGAGGGCAACCAAAATGGTCAAAGGCCTGGAAACGATGCCTCATGAGGAACGGCTAAGGGAGCTGGGCATGTTTAGCCTGGAGAAGAGGAGGTTAAGGGGTGATATGATAGGCATGTTCAAATATATAAAAGGATGTCACATAGAGGAGGGAGAAAGGTTGTTTTCTGCTGCTCCAGAGAAGCGGACACGGAGCAATGGATCCAAACTACAAGAAAGAAGATTCCACCTAAACATTAGGAAGAACTTCCTGACAGTAAGAGCTGCTTGACAGTGGAATTTGCTGCCAAGGAGTGTGGTGGAGTCTCCTTCTTTGGAGGTCTTTAAGCAGAGGCTTGACAACCATATGTCAGGAGTGCTCTGATGGTGTTTCCTGCTTGGCAGGGGGTTGGACTCGATGGCCCTTGTGGTCTCTTCCAACTCTATGATTCTATGATTCTATGAATTGTACAGTTGGAAGGTACCCAAGGGACATCTAGTCCAACCCCCTGAAATGCAGGAATCTCAGCTAAAGTATCAATGGCAGGTTGCTGTCAAACCTCTCCTTAAGAAGTCTGAGGAAGGAGAGTCCATATCCACCCAGAGGGGCCCGTTCCATTGTCAAATGATTCTTATTATCAGTTTAGTTGGAATCTCCTTTCTTGTAACTTGAAGCCATGGGTTCGACTCCTACCATCCAGAGCAGGAGAAAACAAGCTTGTTTAGGGAAGTTTTTAATGTGTGACATTTTAATGTATTTTTAATCTTTGTTAGAAGCTGCCCAGAGTGGCTAGGGAAACCCAGCCAGATGGGCGGGGTACAAATTATTATTATTATTATTATTATTATTATTATTATTATTATTATTATTATTCCTTCTTCCATGCGGCAGCCCTTTTGGTATTTGAATATGGCTAACACATCTCCCCTCAATCTCCTCATTTCCAGACTAAACATACAAACTCAAGAGCTTCTCCTACTTTTGAACCCTTCTCATTCTCGCCTCACAAGCCAAGGTAAATTTGAGTTTCTCTGCATTTCTTTACATATGCAGGGAAATCGGGGGGGGGGGGAGGGGGGGAGGGAATCAATTTGGTAGCGACAATCTGGGTTTTGGAATTCAAGGTATTGATTTCCTGGCAACCCTCCAAAAAAGGGCCTGTTTGATTGGATTATTGGGCTGATTCATCAGTCTGAGCAAAAACCATTCTAGAGTCTCTCCTCTCCTTTAGCGGATGACTGCATTCTCTCCGAACAACCCCCACCATTCCATTTTAATAATGACTATAACTGGACTTCCATAGTCCAGTGTGCTATTATTTAAAGCATCAACAGTGGCAGAGGGAGTGACATCTATGGGGACTTCCATTTTCCAACTTTCCTTCCACTCTGAGGGAGCCAGCAGCCTGTGGCCACTAAAGTAGCTCAGTCCTTACTGGTCTGAAGCAGCATCTCCACCCACATCACTCAGCCCAGACACTGAGGTCCAGCTCCGAGGGCCTTCTGGTTGGCAAAATAAGGCCCGGGGGCCAGATCCAGCCCAATCACCTTCTAAATCCGGCCCACGGACAGTCCGGGAAACAGCATGTTTTTACATGAGTAGAACGTGTCCTTTTATTTAAAATGCATCTCAGGGTTATTTGTGGGGCCTAGGAATTCGTTCATTCCCCCAAAAAATATAGTCCGGCCCACCACAAGGTCTGAGGGACAGTGGACCGGCCCCTTGCTGAAGAAGTTTGCGGACCCCTGTTCTGGTGGTTCCCTCACAGCAAGAAGTGAGGTTACAGGGAACCAGGAAGTGGGCCTTATCGGTAGTGGCACCTGCCCTGTGGAATGCCCTCCCATCAGGTGTAAGGGAAATAAACAACTATCTGACTTCTAGAAGACATCTGAAGTCAACCCTGTATTGGGAAGTTTTTAATGTTTGGTGTTTTTATTTTTTGCTGGAAACCGCCCAGAGTGGCTGGGGAAACCCAGTCAGATGGGCGGCATATAAATAATAATTTATTATTATTATTCCAACATTCGGCTTGGTTGGACGGCCATCTGCTATGGATGCTTTAGCTGATATTCCTGCATTGCAGGGAGTTGGACCAGATGACCCTCAGGGTCCCTTCCAACTCTTAAGATTCCATTAGTTCTGGTCTTACAAGAGAGGGATAAAAAACCTTTCTTTGTCCACTTTCTCCATCATTTTATAAACTTCTATCCTGTTGCCTCTTCCTCATCTTTCCTCTCAACTCAAAAGTCCCATCCCCTTGATTATTTGGGTTGCCCTCACCTGAACCTTTTCCAATGGAAAGGCAGGATGAAAGTTGTAACTCAACATCATCTGGAGGGTGGTCTGTTGAGGAAGGCTGATAAGGATGACCACCAGCCATGTCAGGATCGAGAGAGTGGCTTCTCCCACATTAAATGAACAGATTGTGGTAAAAGCATAGTAGGAAAACAATGCTAATGATTTCTTTTATCTGATACAGGAGAGGATGTCCCTATGTAGCAATTGATACACTTGGAAATGCCCCTGTGATTTTCATATATGGCACCTGAAGTCTCATCAGCAATCCATTAAGGGGAGGATTTCAATGCTCAATGGTTACCTAGCTGTGGGGGACCCTCACACGCACAAAAAAAAAAATAACTATAGGAAGGAGAACCTTTAGACACAGAGTAGAAATAGAGATTTCTTTATTATTATTTTATTAAAATACAACCAAGTTCCTTATACAAATAAAGGAATTTCTGTTGTTTCCAAGAAGCAATTCTTTTATCAAAAGAAAACCATTCACGGAAAAGAAAAGAAGTCATCAACACTAGCTAAGAGGCATGCATTGCAATCCCAACAGAGCGAGTGCAAAATAAAACATAGGCTCTTCTCTCTCGCATTCTATATTCAAAACCCTTGCATTTGGTCACGTTAAAAAATAAGCATTTAGAACCGACCTCCAGGGCACTTGGTAAGGAACCCCCCCTCCCCTTTTTGCTACAAAGTACAGCAGTTAACATGAACCAGCTACATTCCAAGTCAGGGAATGGGGGGCAGGGGGACAAAATAGGGGCAAGGCAAACCAAATCTCCCAGTGTGTTTCAGATTGTCTATGCACAATATCGCCACTTAGATGGCCCAAAAGCAGGGTGCAAGGTTTGCAGGACTTCTGGCTCAAGAAAAATGTGAAGTAAGGATTATCGAAATACCCCCATCCTGTCTTGGGTTCTGTACATTAACCCATGTCTCTAACAAAGGTAGGGGGCTGTGGAAAATGAACATCGCCCATCCCTGTTTCATCTGAGTCCAGACACGCACAAAGCATTTGCTCTGATCATGCAAGTGTTTCCTGTGCAATGGAGCAACCACAAGCGGACTTGATGTCCTCAGTTATGTTGCACCCTGACACCCCCATCCCGGGGAATATCCAGAATGTTGGGTGCTGCCGTTTGGCAAAGAGATGTAGTGTCGTCAGGAACCTGAGCATCGGTCAGTAACGGTCGCTGTGCGCATGCAATCGAATCGTGCAATGGGTACATTCAGAAAATGGCGGCCGAATGAATCGCGGGTGTTTAGCGGTTGCTAGAGAAAAGAATACAGGAAGGAAGCGAGTGACAAAGGCCACGAAACAGTTAATCTCTGCTGGATCTGCCCAGCAGGGATATGGATCGCAGTGCCACGTTCCAGCTCTATAATATTTTGCACACACGTGAATCACCGTTATCAATTTAAAAGCGCACACACAGAGAAGTCAGTGGAAGCAGACTTTTTTGGCAAGAAGGTTCAAAACTATGTTGGTTTGCAGGGGGAAATATCAAGTACTGGCATGGGATCTTAGCACTTTAAATCTGGGAGCAGATCAGTGATGCATGTGCCGTGGCTGTTTTTGCCAAATCTCCCTTTGATGAACAAAAGCTCACGAATTCAAAAACCGTTCCGCGATGGGAAAGAGGCAAGGTGGCGGGGGTGAGAGCTGATAGAAATCAATAATTCAAATGCACATATGCCACTGCTTCTGAAAACACACATTTCCTCTAAACAGAGCAGCTACGGGTGCAGGGACCAAATCGGATGCAAGTCCGGGATGGGGGCTTACAGAGCTGCTCAAAATTTTAAAAAAGGAGCAATGAAGAAAATGCCTAACAATTGCATACATTCAAATACTGGCTTAAAACCCTGGTCAGCTATACAGCAGAGCCTACCAGGCCACAATAAAACAGTGACTGACTGAGGAAGTTAACTAGATTCCTGCCAAAATATACCGTAACTAGAATTGAACACCTGATTCACAGTAGGCTGAGCACCAAGTTGAAGGATGGGGAGCTTGTGGCCCTCTAGAGAATGGTGGACTCCAGTTCTCATCAGCCCCTGCCAGCAGTCAGGGTGGATGATGGTAATTGTAGTCCAGGAACACGTGAAGGACTCCATTGCTGGCCAAGGTGATTCCTCAACCTCTTTATATATCTATTTTCTGGGCAGTCATGCTTTTTTTTCAAGATGCCACCTAAGGCTCTCTTGCTGCCACCCCAGAGATGCCAAGACCAGTTTCTGCACAGCATCCAATGATCTTTTGCTGTGGTTTCACCTGGGAGGGCTGGTGGTCAATGGCAGCTCAGGGCCAGGTAGCCACATCCTCTGGGGATCAGGTATGGGGACCTGGTCCCCAGGGAAATCCTTGGGCTGACGCACCATCAAATGAATTAAAATCAGCAGCACTGAACTCTTGAGAGCACAAGCATGTCTGCACCAGAACAGAGGCTGCTGCCTCCAACGTTGGCTTTAAAAATAGCTAGAAGTGGGAACGTGAGGAAATCAGGGTCTTGTGGGGTGGGGTAGAGGAACGATGCAGCAGAGGACAACTGCATAGCAAACTTTGGGGAGGGGGATAAGTCCCCTCAAAATGGCTTGCGCAGAGACACATGCAACCCCACATGTGACCGTCCTTTCGCTGCAAGGCGGATGAGGAGGAATCATCAGAAGACAACAAGAAGGCTGAAGGTACACAGGTGGGCGGACTTGCCAATTGGTGTGTTTCCAGACAGCGGCAGGGGATGAGAATAGAATTCGAGGCAGATATGGAGACAAAGGAATTTAGAGGTTGGGTCAGTTTCGAAAGAGGAGCTAACACGAAACCGATTTGGTGGTGAGTCTCGGTGGGCCGATATCAGTCTACTGCTATGAAACACCACTCACAGCTCGCCTCAGGTTAGCTGGCCCAAAGCCCCTCTTACTCGCAAGGTGAACTATTTATGGATCTTTAAAGGGAAGCGTTAACAGGTTTTTCTGCAGACAATTGTCTCCGGGTTGTTTAAATGGATGGGCCCATCACCAATTTTCCACCAGAGATGTCTTGTCTCATCATGGCTAACACCTGGGACTCAAGTCACATGATCAGGTGTGACCATTTCCCCATCCCCTAATAATTTCCCCTCTGCAAGTCAGTTCCTGGGAAATCAAATTTTTAATTTACAGAAAAGAAGTCTGTTGAAAATGGATCAGACCACAACCGTTAAGCCATTCGTGGTATTCATGACGGGTATATATAGATCAGCAGGTAGCAAGAAAAGAGAATTTGGGGGGTGGGAAAGGTTGTGAATCCCTCCCCAGTCCTTGAGACAGAAAGGAACGATCCACAAAACCGTCCCCTATTGGGTCTCCAGATTTAGCTTTTGATAATTTTCCAGGGGGTGGTATCTCAATTTTGCTTGGAGCAAGTTCAGGAGGAAAGTTTAAGGGGAGTTTATGGCATCAAGACAAATTTGGCCTAACAACGCTCCTCTTTTTTTTTTTTTTGCAAACTCTGCTTGCGTTAAGGGAGGTGAAAGCACCCCATAATCACAAAAAGCATTCACAGTATCTCCCGACGAGCGGAACACGTACAGAGATAGCTTCCTCGCACCCGTTTCTTTGGCAAGATTCATGCAAAGAAAGAAAATGAAATAAAAATTTTAAAAAAGTCATCTTCTCTACAGAGCTTATAATAAAAGCATTTGGTATGTACATTCTAACCGTCTTAAAACCTTCGCAGTAGTTATTAAAGTGCAGAATTTGTTCTGTCTACGACAGACACTCTTCCTTCGCTAAGTCTGTTTCCTGGTAACCCAAGTGGAGGTCAGTAGAAACAAGAAACAGAAAATAGAACAATAAAACGAACCCCCCCCCCCAAAAAAAAACCAACACCTTTTGCAGCAGGAAAGGAGGGAAAGATGAGGGACGGGCAGTCAGGGAAAACCTTCTGAAGTAAGACATGTTCTGAGACAGCTCGGTTTCTGGTCTGCTACCTGTTCAAGTACAAGACCAAGACTAGGGGGTGGAAGGTTACTGGCCTTAAAATGTGCTAAGCCGCTCAGATTTGCAAGCTCTGAAGCTCTGGGTAATAACTGGAAAAAGACTATGAAATGTGTGCCATTGTGTGTGTGTGTGTGTGTGTGTGTGTGTGTGTGTGTGTGCGCACTGTGCAATTAAATCTTAAAAGCAGGAGCAGTCCTGGGCAAGAGAGGACCATTTTCACAAAGGTATCTAAGCACATTGCTTGCTGTTAAATCTCAACAAGCTCTGCCTATTTCACACGGCATGCAGGCTACCCCTATGCTACCCCTGAGTATATAGATCTAGAAACCTCAGAGGACTCTGCCCCCATGCAGCGCACAGAGTATTTCCTGAGGACCACGGGTGGGAAGCGCACAGAGAAGCTGCACAGAAGCCGAAACCAAAATTATTATTTTTTAAAGTTCACATGAGAACATCAGGGATGCTCCCGCTGGCAAATGAGATCTGCATTCCTTGAAGTTACTCTCTGTTTGCCTTTGCGCAGCCTGCGTCAAACCCTGCACATCCACTTGCCGTAAGCTGCAAGATAAGAAACCTGGGTTGCGTGCACGGATATATGTAAGTGTTTCTATAATCTGCATCAACCTCCACAGCCAGCCACAGATCATGTGTGCCACGCGCTAGCGATTTGGCTTTTTTAAAAAAATATTAATTAAGAGGAGAGCTTTTACCCTGCTTTGCTTCCCTGCAGAACTGAAAAACTGGCCTTTGTAAATGAACTCTCTGTGCTTCATATCCATTGCACAACTAATGTGCAGTTCTATTACGTTGGGCAACAGGCTCCGTCAGAGATGCATTTGGGCAGGACCACAGACCCTGCTAAACATGGCAGCCTCACATCTAGCTATGCTCCCTTGCCCTGGCCCTGTAGCATGCAATAATGAACTTATGACATACTTTACTACCTCTTGTGGTGGGGCAAGAGGCTGCCATTTTTGGCAGCAGTCTTAAGTTTTAAAATCTGTTTACATGCTAAAAAACAAAACAAAATCCAGCTACTCCACACACAACTCCCCTGGGTTTTCTGGAGTCAAATCTCCTGCAAAGATGGCTCCCAAATTTTCTCAGCGAAGGGACACCAGTGCCAACTCCGGAAATGAGCAGCCCCTGCAAAATATGACTACAAGTCCTACCAGCCTTAGCAGAGGAATTCAAGGCAGTGGGAGCTTGAGTGAAGAGGAGAGTTCTTAGTTAAAAATAAAACCAGAGAGAGCAGAGTGTTGTTTGCGAACCTCCTATGGAACAATAAATCTGGCTTCTTACATTATACATTCATACATAGGTGGACTATCTTTAGGTTCCCGCCCAAGACCGACTACATGGTGTGTCCATAATTATTCCCTGTGATTAAGCAGCTTGGGACAGAATTACAAACTGCAACATTTCGGACAGGACTTTGCAGACCAGGCCTGGTAGGACTTTGCAGAGCCAAGATGCTAAGCTGGGTTCATTCAGGCCAAACGAGCAACTCCAGAGATATATTTTTATGCTTTTGGAAAGCTCAGCATGAGAATATGTCACCCGCAAAGGCAAAATGCCCCCCTTTTGCACTTGTTCAAAGGTAGACTGTGTCCTTTGGCCGCAAAGGTGGCCAACCTATGCAGCCTTGACCAACCGGGTGCCCTCAAGACGTCCTGGACTGCAACTCCCATCGGCCCTGGCCAGTGCAGTTGGGAGTTGTAGTCCGAATAATCCAGGGAGCACCCAGTTGGCCAATGGGACAATCTCTGAATTTCCAGATGTGGTTCTTTTATTTGGTCATCGTTCTCACTGCAGAAAGCGATGCTCAGGACTTAGTAAAACAACAACAACATCAGCTCCCCAAGTCTAGCTAACTTAGAACTGGTCTACTGCATTGGGCTGCAACAAGTGTGCATTTATGCACATATGTGCTTGTCCATTGTGATCTGAACACTGTTCCTGGGCCAAGAAGGGGGAAAATGCTATATTACTCAGAGTATTTCCATGTTAGGTAGAAAAGGAGGGGAGAATCCGTCTCCCTGGCATCTGGTTTTCTACATGTAAGGAGAGAGAGAGAGATGATAAACCACTGAAACATAAAACAGTATCTATACCTCACCTGCTGTTTATGCAGGCCAAGCAGGGAACATCCTTGACTCTGAACTATAGAACTATCTACAGACATCAAGCCTCTCCAACCAGCGGCTTGGGTTCAGGAACAACCCTGCCACTGTACGCCGCATCTAGCCTTCTGCAAAGTCTTTAGCTCTCTTTCTTGCAAAAAGAATTTTTAAAAAAAACTTACCTTGCATGGAAGAGGAATGTTGAGAAATGCAGATAACAGGGGAGTTTGACACATATGCCTAATACAATATGGATTTTTGATTCTTTCTTTTTTTTGCAGTACTTAAAATAAAAAGGAGGCGGGACCAACAGGCTGGAACACAGAACATGCACACACAAATTATAATTAGGACCCACAGTGTATAAAGCAGACATCGGGAGCATTCGGATTTTCCAGAAATATAATGTCATGTTTTGCAGTGGGGGGGGGGGGAGGAGGAGGTTAGCTACAAAATTGGAACAGGGCAGAGACAAGCAGCAGAAACACAGCCGTTTGGGGGGGGGGGGGGTGGAACGAGACAAACCCTAACCTGCAACGCGACCCTGCCCAGGACCCCAATGTTCACTATGTACTGTACATTAAAATTAAACGCCAAGAGCAAATCAAAACCGATGGAGCCAAAGGGGCTAGGATTTAAACGGAGGAGAGGTGGGAAAGAGCAGGAGTGCGAAGGAGAAAAGAAGAGGAAGGAGGAGAGAATTTAAGTTGATGCAAGATACAGTACATGTTAACACTGATTGCACAAGAACCCTTTCACTCTCAGGTGGGAAAGGGAGGGGGAACGACAGGCATCAATTACCCAGGACATTTATATGCAAAATATATACACAAATCTAGATTAGCTATGTATATATGTACACATAAGTAGTACTGTACACACAGGGGAAGGGAAGAGGGATTCTGCCAAATGTTTCAATGCCTGGTTCAGTCGCCGTCGTGCAAATCTGCTGTTCCAAGTCGGGACCGTCTGCAAGAGGGTTTGGCTAATTCGCAGCCGCCTCTGGGCTTCTGCTCGAAAGCAAGGAGCTGCCTCTGCGTCAATGCAGAGGCCCCCAGACAGAATATGATACAGAACTGGAGCAAAAATCTGTCCTGGCTCTGCTCCACGTTGGTCTTCTGGTGGCTCTTGACCGAGTCAGTCACCCACTGATCTCCGGGGCTCCTGGCATGAGAGGTTGTATTCAGAAGTAGAGGACACTGTAATTCTGTCGGGTTAAAAAGGAACGTCCTACTGTTCCTCTCGCAGAGCAGCACAGTACAGGGTGTGTGTGTTTGGGTGTGTGTGTGTCAAAAATGTCTATAAAAACGGCGCTGCCCTTCCCTAAAACAAAGAAGCAGGGAACGCAATGCCAAACTTTTGTCTTTGGGGTTTCCGTAAAGCACACCTGCCGCTCAAGCTTCAAAGAGCGCTGCTTCCCCCACCCCACCCCCCCACCCCCCCACCCCTGAAATCTGGGCACTTGGTTGGCCTCTAGCAACATGCCTTTGGGTAGTCAGTTGTGCAGGAGTACAAAAATCAAGTCACGAGAGGTTCGGGGACCAAACCAAACGTCCGGCGAGTCGCCCAGCCAGACGCCAGCTTCTTTTCTGTTTGAAAAAGATAGAAGCCCGCTGGCTGATGTAAGGGAAACAAGGCTGCATCTTCCCCTAGTGCTCAGCATCCATTGCGTCCAAGTATTTCGCTTCAATGATCCTTGGAAGCAAGTTATACCTGGGTGGAAGAAGGGGGACACCGTTAGATTCTGCCCTAAGTAGAAGACTTTCCGCATGGCTCTTTTGGGCTCTGTACCTAACGCACTGCAAGGACACAGGAAAGCGCCTTGCGGTGAGCCACACCAGTGGTCCAAGGAGCTCAGCACCTCCTACACTGGCTGGCAGTGACTCTCTGGGAATTCAGAGCAGGGAATCTATCCCAGAACTACCTGGGGAGTCGAACCCGGGACTCTTCTGCGTGGAAAGGAAGATGCTCCATCTCTGAGCTGCTGTCTTTCGCTTATGAGCCAGGAAGAGAATCTGCTGCGCATGCAGTAAGACCCCAGAATAATTTGAAATGAGAAATGCAGGATACATCATAATAGCAATAATAATCATCATCATCACAGCTGTTCATGGAGGCGCAGGTTAATTCTGTGTCCAGGGTGGCTGTCTCCCAGCTCCATCTGGTACGCAGGCTGAGACCCTTCCTGCCTGCAGACTGTCTCGCCAGAGTGGTGCATGCTCTGGTTATCTCCTGCTTGGACTACTGCAATGTGCTCTATGTGGGGCTACCTTTGAAGGTGACCCAGAAACTACAACTAATCCAGAATGCGGGAGCCAGACTGGTGACTGGGAGTAGCCGCTGAGATCATATAACACCGGTCTTGAAAGAGTTACATTGGCTCCCAGTACGTTTCCGAGCACAATTCAAAGTGTTGGTGCTGACCTTTAAAGCTCTAAACAGCCTCAGCCCAGTAGACCTGAAGGAGCATCTCCACCCACATTGTTCTGCCCAGACGCTGAGGTCCAGCTCCGAGGGCCTTCTGGCGGTTCCCTCACTATGAGAAGTGAGGTTACAGGGAACCAGGCAGAGGGCCTTCTCGGTAGTGGCGTCTGCCCTGTGGCATGCCCACCCATCAGATGTCGAAGAGATAAACAACTATTTTACTTTTAAAAGACAACTGAATGCGGCCCTGTTTAGGGAAGTTTTTAATGTCTGATGCTGTATTGTTTTTAATATTTGGTTGGAAGCTGCCCAGAGTGGCTGGTAAAACCCAGCCAGATGGGCGGGGTATAAATAATAATAAATTATTATTATTATTATTATTATTATTATTATTATTATTATTATTATTTCCAAGGTGATCTCTGTGGCTTCTGGCACCAGGCCTGTTGGCAGACCAACTCCGTGTTACAAGGATGTCTGCAACATCAGCCCCGCTGTGTGGGAATCCCTTGCAGACAACTGCAGTGGCTGGAGGCATCCGCAGCAGTGACCAGAGAAGGAATGACCGCTGGGAGGAGCGCAGAGAGCAGAAAAGTCATGTGCATCTGCGGCAGCACAACCAGACGTCTTCACCTGCCCCGGCTCCAACAAAACATGTCACAGCAGGCACACTCCTCTGTTGTCTCCCGAGACAGAGCGATGCCAACTAAATATTTACATCCCACCTTTCTTCGAATGAGCGTAGGGTTGCTTACATGCTTCCCTGCCCTGCTTCCATTTTGCTCCTCACAACATCCCTGCAAAGTAGGTCAGGCTGAAACAGGTAGCAGCCCCCCAAAGCGCATTTCACAGCTGAGCACGCATTTCAACCCTGGTTGCGCCTGGCTCTTATAGCCTGACTCTCTAACCCAGTGGTGGCCAAACCGGCCCCCCAGCTGTTTTGGGACTACAATTCCCATCATCCCTGACCACTGCTCCTGTTAGCTAGGGATGATGGGAATTGTAGTCCCAAAACAGCTGGAGGGCTGAGTTTGGCCATCACCGCTCTAACCACTACACTTCACTACCGGCAGGATAAAAGAGGCCCCATCCAAGCCCAAAGCCCTCTTGGGCAAGGAGCACATCTCCGGAGTGTACCTGATAGGGACCATTCCGATCATGATGAGGGGGAAGATCATCTTCATGTAGGGCAGGGGAGACATCCCAAATCCACAAAGGATGAGGAGCTGGAGGACCTGCAAACCCGTGAAGTAGTGGATCTTCCTCTGGGGCACCCGGCGGATGTAATGCGTCGGAGGGTAGGCCGTCTGGAAACGACAAGGGTGTTAGTGAGAGACTGAGGCTGCCACATTCTCCACCCCACCCCACCCATCCTTCAACATAGGAGCTGCTTCCAGGAGAAAATCTGTGAGGAGATTTTCTGGCTGTGCCATAAAAAAATAATTTTTTTATTGGGTTTTATAAACAGGAATAACGTTATACAAGCAAGTAGACAAAGTTTTCTCATGCCATTTGTATATCACAAAAATACCATGATACAGTGATATCTCGGGTTACAAACGCTTCGGGGTACAAACGCCTCTAACCCGGAAGTAGTTGCTCCGGGTTGTGAACTTTGCCCCAGGATGAGAACGGAAATTGTGTGGTGGCAGTGCGGCGGCAGCAGCAGGCCCCATCAGGTTAAGAACGGTTTCGGGTTAAGAACTGACCTCAGGAATGAATTAAGTTCGTAACCTGAGGTACCACTGTAAATGTGGAAAAATATCTGCAACATATGTTTCATTTACAGATAGGTAGCCGTGTTGGTCTGCCATAGTCAAAACAAACAAAAAAATTCCTTCCAGTAGCACCTTAAAGACCAACTAAGTTAGTTCTTATTATCTGAAGAAGTGTGCATGCACACGAAAGCTCATACCAAGAACTAACTTAGTTGGTCTTTAAGGTGCTACTGGAAGGAATATGTTTCATTATTAGTGGTCAATGTACTGGTTCTTGGTTCATGAATTGGTTTAAACAGTAAAGAAGGAAGGAAGGAAGGAAGGAAGGAAGGAAGGAAGGAAGGAAGGAAGAAGGGGAAGGGGGAATGGTGAGTGGGGTGGGATGAGAGGAAAGAACTCACTCTGAAACTCACTTACAGATGGTACCTAACACCACAGAAACTAGCGCTAATACGCCCAGGAGCCTCACCAAAAATGCTGGAGGTATGTGCCACAGGCACATACCTCCACATGTGGTGGGAATGCCCCAAAATCAAACCCTTCTGGATAGCAATCATACAATGAATATGCAAAATAACTAAACAAGTATTAGAAGTCACCCCAGAACCGGCCCTACTAAACATCTTCCAAGATAGTAACACCGACTCACACCATAAAGAGCTCATAACCCATCTACTCTCAGTAGCCAGAAAATGCCTATTTCCCCTCCCCTTTGTGGTTATGTGCCAGGCATAGGCAAATCTGCTTGTTATTGTCTCTTTTCAGTTCTTCACTTTCCCAGTCTCTACAATCAGTTCTACACATTTCCACACCAGTTTAGCGGCTAGTATTTTTCTTTTTTAAAGTCCTTATGAATCTATCCTGGGGGGAACGTGGCACCCTGGAGGCCCCACAAGTGAACCGTGGGTCTATGGGGAACAGGATCAAATGGGAACCCCAGTTAAGGAACGAAGAATCTGATTCCTAGAGCAGATCTCCTTCTCTCCCTTCAGTTGTCATCTATGGGGCAGCCCCTCTGCCCTAGTTCGGCGTTTTATCAAATCAGCTTCTGAACACAACTGTAGAGAGCACCCTATTTCTTAAAAATAACAGTAATAAAGCTTAGCCACAATTCTACTGGTTTACACTGGTTTTAAAAAGGAAGTCATTTGGACTGAAGGATCAGAGTTCATTGCTGCAACCCAGAAGTCAGATCGTAAAATCAAAACAGCCCCACTGTAGCTGCTCATTTGCTGGGACCACAAGATCTTCCGCCGCAGGCCAAAACTACGACTGCCTGCGATTCTGCGGGAGGAGGAAAGTGAGTGTGATCTCTCCTCCGGGAGCCCGTGTACCTGGGCTAAGCCATCATTCAAAGTTTAGTGTTACACACGGACTCTCTCTGTCTCTTGCCGCAGTGGCGAAATCTGTGCCTGGCAAACTGTGGGCTCAAGCTCTCCATTTAACACAGGCACGTCCAACTCTATACAGACTGTGATCTACTCCCAGTATAATAAAACTGGCACTGATCTACCCAAGCCCCACCTCCAGCAGGGAAGGGGTGCAGGGATCGGAAGATGCTAGGGAAAGCCTCAACACCCAGCCTGAGCAAAGGGGAAGGGAGGCAAGTCTCCCTTTGCCAACGCCCACGTTGCGCAGTAGGTTTGCGAGCAGAGAGAGGAGGAGGAGGATGGAGGTCACACACTGTTATGCTGGGGAAGGTATAAGGACCGCCCACTCCCAGATTCTGCTAGCGACTGAGCAGACATGGACTTGCGACGCTTTGCACTGTAAAATACCATATTTTTTGCTCTATAAGACTCACTTTTTCCCTCCCAAAAAGTAAGGGGAAATGTGTGTGCGTCTTATGGAGTGAATGCAGGCTGTGCAGCTATCCCAGAAGCCAGAACAGCAAGGGGGATTGCTGCTTTCACTGCACAGCGATCCCTCTTGCTGTTCTGGCTTCTGAGATTCAGAATATTTTTTTTCTTGTTTTCCTCCTCCAAAAACTAGGTGCGTCTTGTGGTCTGGTGCGTCTTATAGAGCGAAAAATACAGTAGTTCGTACAGATGATAAAGCCTGGAAAAGACAGGTTGGAGCCTTGCCTGTTTACTCTCGAGTAACCACACCATCACCTGACACCATGGCTTAGAACAAAGGCAGGTGAATGGAAATAGATACTGCGATCGTCTCCTCTTCTGCTCACAAGCAGCTCTTTGCATCAAGCAGGGAACGAGGGGGTGGCTTGGCCTGGCCGGAGCATTGCTCCCAAGCCACAGCTGGGCTTCCACGTGTTAGGAATAAATCACCAGCTGTTTGAGATGTTCTGCCCAGCCTGGTCCTGTGGGCGCCTCTGCTGTGGAAGCAGATAAAAGATTCCTGATCCCCAGCTGCTTCCTTTCATGGTACCGAGGTCCTTCTGATCAGGGCACTGCCTGCGGATTTTTCAATGCCCCCCCAAAGCATGCTGGGACTGTCTTTTCCTGGGGCAGGGACGGTTTGGACACCAGCCCAACAAGGGAAGTCAACTCCGAGGACAGCTAAATACAGGCACGAGTCCTGCGGTCAACAAGCACCATCAAGGAAAGCTGGAGGGGACTTGGAAGAGGGAGTTCAAGAGGGTGTGGAACCATTAGGAGTTTGGGAGGCCCAAGTCCTTGCAGCTGCCAAGGCAGTGGTTTGTGACACCCGCATTGCAGTGCCCATAGCTGACAGTGGTATCTTGGGTTAAGAACTTAATTCGTTCTGGAGGTCTGTTCTTAACCTGAAACTGTTCTTAACCTGAAGCACCGCTTTAGCTAATGGGGCCTCCTGCCGCCGCTGCTGCACGGCTTCTGTTCTCATCCTGAAGCAAAGTTCTTAACCCGAGGTAATATTTCTGGGTTAATGGAGTCTGTAACCTGAAGCATATGTAACCTGAAGCGTATGTAACCCGAGGTACCACTGTACCGTACAAGCACCCTTCTGTTTCTGCAGGGAGGGAGCGGTACACAACCCAGTGCCAAAGGTTGCAATCAGAAGCACAGAAATTGTGTGGCACAAAAAGAGCCTCGAGGATACAGTTATACTCGAGGATAAGTTTAATAAAGTTGTTGTTGTTGTTAGCCCTATACCTGCAGGTCTCAGGGCGGTTCACAGGATCAAATCACAATATAAAACCACAAATCACATAATAAAAATAAAAATGAAAGCAACCCAATAACCACCACCACCAAACACGTATTAAAAGGGCACTGGATGTCAATTAACCAAAGGGCTGGTTAAAGAGGAACGTTTTCACCTGGCAACTAATGGTGTATAATGAAGGTGGCAGGCGAGCCTCTCTGGGGAGAGCATCGCATGATGCGGAGCCACTGCAGAGAAGGCCCCGTTCTTGAGTTGTCACCCTCTGGACCTCTCGTGGAGGAGGCACATGAAGAAGGGACTCAGAGGATGAACATAGAGTCTGGGTAGGTTCATAATAATAAAAAAAATTCTGCACAGAGCATACGCATGTGCATTGGTGGTGCAGGGAAGCATTTTGGAAAGCTCCCCAGCTGACACATTTGCAAGAAAAATGTTCCACCTGAAACAGTCTACCACGTCAATACACCTCAGCCTTAGGCCTGACCTCTCCTTCCTCCACAAGACGGTGGGATTATTGGGGGCTAACCACCTGCAAATGCAAGCGAGAGCCTTGCTAAAAGCCATTCCCCATCAGATTTTGACTCAGCATTTGGGGGGGGGAGCCCACTCAATCCGAGTCGGCACCCTGCCCCTGCAGAGAGGGTCTCGCTCGCTGTGGAAACGGCGCCTCTGCCGCTGTGACCGCGCAGTGTAGGAAGGTCCCCTTTTATTTTGAAAAGGCTAAACAGTGGCTGCTATGCCGTTGCACAGGCAGAGGGCAAGACCAAGGCCGCTTCTGGTGCCAGGAGGTGAAAGTTGCTGTTTCCCCCCCCGGACCGGATGACTGGGATGTTCTTGCTGGCAACTGTCCCAGCGGCATTTCGCCCGTCGGGTTTTTTGCTGCCGGAGCGGAGCCAAGACAACAAACAGGGCGTGAGGCGGCAGCGGTGGTGGCAGGAGCAGAGGGAGATCATAAAAAGCAATCAGAGGCTCTTTAACGGCCGTGTTTTTCAAGTTGCGGCAATCAGCTCGTGATTATGAGCTTCCTCAGGAAACAGAGGCGTGCAGGTCCGCCGGGGCCTCGGCTCCTTATCCTGCACAGCTTGCAAAGTCCGTGCCGCCCCCCCCCCCCCGGTGCGCTTACCTGCTCTTTCAGCAGGAGGGCGACCCTCTCAAAGAGCTGGTTCCCATCGATGGAGGTCAGGGCGATGTAGAGGAACAGGCCGTAGAGGACAGGCTTCGGGATCAGTTGCAGCGGGAAAGGCAGGAGCAGCAGGGAGAGGCCCACCAGGAAGTTGGCTACCAGGGTGGTCAGCCGGGTCTCCTTCACGCTCACGATCCTGGCCGGGGAGGAAGGACAGAAGCAGGGTGTGTTACTGAGCAGCAAGAGAGCCCATCGCGCAAGGATGCGTGCAGGAGTTTGAGAGAGCAAATAGAGAGTAGTATAGTAGTACAGTGGACGCTCGGCTGTGAACATGATCCCGCAGCAGTGCGTCTGCGCAAATGCGGGTTGCAATTCGGTGCTTCTGCACATGCGCAAAGTGCAATTTTGCACTTCTGTGCATGCGCGACCATGAAACCCAGAAGTAAACCCTTCGGGTACTTCCAGGTTTTGGCAGGTCCGTAATCTGAAAAAACACAACCTGAAGCGTCTGTACAGTGGTACCTCTGGTTACGTACTTAATTCTTTCCGGAGGTCCGTTCTTAACCTGAAACTGTTCTTAACCTGAGGTACCACTTTAGCTAATGGGGCCTCCCGCTGCCGCCTGATTTCTGTTCTCATCCTGAAGTAAAGTTCTTAACCCGAGGTAATATTTCTGGGTTAGCGGAGTCTGTAACCTGAAGTGCATGTAACTTGAAGCGTATGTAACCCGAGGTATGACTGTAGTAGTAGTAGTAGTAGTAATAGTAATACAGTGGTACCTCAGTTTTTGAACGTCTTGGAAGTCGAACATTTCAGTTTTCAAACACCAAAAACCCGGAATGCTTCCGTTTTCAAACACGCCTCAGAAGTCGAACAACTTCCGCTGAGTTTGCCTATTTCCCCTTGTTCCTCGGTTTTTGAACGTTTCGTAAGTCAAACGGTCTTCCAGAATGGATTACGTTTCGAAACCAAGGTACCACTGTATTATTTTAAAATTTATACCCCCGCCCATCTGGCTGGGTATGGCTGGGTTGCCCCAGTCGCTCTGGGCAGCTTCCAACACATATAAAAACATAATAAAATGTCAAACGTTAATAATTACAATCTGATCCAATACAAAAAGTCACAAAAACTTTAAAATAAACAACTTGTTTCAAATAAAGCAAAATTCAACGGTCCATTAAAATCTAATAGCGAACAGTAAAATTAAACACCAGCAAATAACAACAAAGAACCACAAAGACCCCGGGCACACTTGATGGCTGGGTGCCGAGAGATGATTTACACGAGAGGAGGAGCCATCGAAGATCAACCACTGCAGACTGAATGTTGCATGGCTCCCGCTCTGCAATTGGTACTTAGCAGGAGTCA
Source organism: Podarcis gaigeae (assembly GCF_964106915.1). Lineage (NCBI taxonomy): Eukaryota > Metazoa > Chordata > Lepidosauria > Squamata > Lacertidae > Podarcis > Podarcis gaigeae. The sequence goes on from NC_139685.1 coordinate 74,944,969, forward strand.
TAGAATCAGAACTGTAGAGTTGGAAGGGACCCTGAAGATCATCCAATCCAACCCGCTGTAATGCAGGAATCTGCAGCTGTCCCATATGGGAATCGAACCTGCAACCCTGGCATTATCAGCACCGCACTCTAGCTCAGTGAGCTATCTCGCATTGATTCACATGCAAGCAGCTGAGCTCTTGGGTAAACAGAAGTAGCAAGCGGTCTGCATGCATGTGTGAACGAGTCCCACGTGTCATACTAGAGTCGTGATTCTGGACCACACCTGGGGCATTGACCTACTTTTTGTTTTGCTATATAGTGAACGCCTTGGAGTTGCCATGCCTCAGGAGCAGGACTTAGTCTCTGACCTGGAATCCTGCAAGGCCAAAGGAAGTAGAAACAATAGAGAACAATAGAGAAACCAGGGGTCTGAAAAGGTGTCAACGGACCTTTCTATGTTCACCCATAATTCTATGGAAATTGAAGGGTTGGGATCTGGAGATGCAGTAAGAAACTAAATTCAACATCCTGAAAATACCTTGAATTTTTAAAAAAATCAAGTTTCTAGTCCTTATCGATGGAAAATGCAGACTTCTTATTTGTGCAACGTCTGAAGAAATCTCCGAAGTTAAATGGGCTTTCTGGTATTCAGGGATATGTGGCTAGCAAGTGACAGGATTTGTTGAAAGTGCATAATTTATACGGGCCAGAGACCCTGCTTCTCTAGATGCACAATTAATGTGTTTTCTTTAGCAATGAGCACACACAGCTCCAGCGATTCTCTTATTCTCGTTCCCACATTCAGAGCTTAAAACTAATTTAGCCTTTGCGGCACGCTACACAAAATCTCTTCGAACGGTTCAAATCCCCCTTTCCTGCCTTTTGATCCTCTCCAAGCCGCAACTATCAGATCTCAGAGGAGGGCATTGATTTCCTTCGTTTTCGTGGCATCCAAATAACCAAAGGAAAGCGAAAAAGAAATCGAAGGGCATCTCAGCAGAAACAGAAAACCCATCACCGCGAGGGGGCCAGGTGTTCTGATGAACCTCAAGGATAATCCTGTTTATAGCGCCAAATGAAGCTGCGCAAAGTGTAATTTCTATGGGGGGATTAGGAACTTCAGCCCTGATGTGGATTACGGGAGATAACACTGGCAAAACTCCCAAGATCAAATAGCAAGTTGGGGGCAACCTTTTTGGAATTTAAAGTGAGCTCACATGCGCCAAGCATCTCTCTTGCAAACTCTAGGTCCGGCCAGCGGCAAAATGGGCAAGACGTTTATAGAGCATGTTCTCAGCTAGGGAGAAGGTCGTGAGTTTTTAAGCAGCATCAGCAGAGGGTGTCACATACAGACGTGCAGTATCTCAGGCAGGTCTTTGCAAGGGTCTCTCAGCCACAGACCCCTTAATCAGGGATCCCTGGGGTTGAGAGGTGAAAGGGTCATTCCACATCATATTAACGCTGGAGACGGTTGGAGGATGGATGGTGGCTGAATCCTGACGCGACAGGGGGACAGGAGGCAGGGGGGTGTGGAGGACTCCTTGGTCCTGAATGGGGTAACTATGCCCCTGAAGCACCAGGTGCGCAGCCTGGAAGTCATTCTGGACTCACAGCTGTCCATGGAGGCACAGGTTAATTCTGTGGCCGGGGCGGCTGTCTACCAGCTCCACCTGGTACGTAGGCTGAGACCCTATTTGCCTGCAGACTGTCTCGCCAGAGTGGTGCATGCTCTGGTTATCTCCCGCTTGGACTATTGCAATGCGCTCTATATGCGACTACCTTTGAAGGTGACCCGGAAACTACAACTAATCCAGAATGTGACAGCTAGACTGGTGACTGGGGGCAGCCGCCGAGACCATATAACACTGGTCCTGAAATACACTGGCTCCCAGTACGTTTCCGAGCACAATTCAAAGTGTTGGTGCTGACCTTTAAAGCCCTAAACGGCCTCAGTTCAGTATACCTGAAGGAGTGTCTCCACCTGCATCGTTCGGCTCCGACACTGAGGTCCAGCACCGAGGGCCTTCTGGCGGTTCCCTCACTGCGAAAAGCCAAATTACAGGCAACCAGGCAGAGGGCCTTCTCGGTAGTGGCACCCGCCCTGTGGAACGCCCTCCCACCAGATGTCAAAAAGAGACAAACAACTATCTGACTTTTAGAAGACATCTGAAGGCAGCCCTGTTTAAGGAAGCTTTTAATGTTTAATAGGTTATTGTATTTTAGTGTTTTGTTGGAAGCCGCCCAGAGTGGCTGGGGAAGCCCAGCCAGATGGGCAGGGTATAAAGTTTTAGGGTTTTAGTTTTATAGCACATTGAAGTTCCGTTAAATCTGCGTTGTCTAACCCTCGGCACAAGATACTTAACGAAACTTCAAAGTGTTATAAAATTAAAACTGTTTGAGATAGAGGGGGGAAATTTAAAGGGGGTTCTTCCAACCACAAGGGAAGGGTGTACACTAAGTTTCATCAAAATCTGAGATGGAGGGTGACATGACCTTGTTGAAATGACATGAAATGACCCGCTAGCATAAGACAGGGCTCCCCCATACTCCCACTTGCCCTGTGCCTAGGAAGCACAGCTCCAAGCGCTTTCCCCACACTTTTGAGGCATGATTCCCTGCGGTTTCACATTTGCCCTACTGCTTTCCCCAGAAAATCTGCTGTTTGGTGCTAAATTGGGGAATCCGGAGAAAACCCGATCGACGTTTGCTCCGATTCAGCAGCGAACGGCGGGTTTCCCCAGTGGAAAGTGGCAGGACAAACGGAATTGTGGATGATCCCATAGTCCCCCTCTACCACCACAGCCTCTCGCATTGTGCGTCACATTCAGACAAGCAAGGCTGCCATCAGTTACTGGTGACCTGCAGACCAGCTGCAGATGACTGTCCCTGCAAGCTCACTTCAGTCCAAGCTTGAGCATGTTTGGGAAGCATTTGAAAACTTGTTCGGGGTCTCAAGGTTAAGCCAGCAGAAGGGAGTGGGGCTGGAGGGAAAAGCTTTTGCCAAGCAGGGATAATGTTTTTTGTTTGTTTTGCTCCTATAATCTGAGCCTACAGGATTCCCACACAGACAAAGAGAACAGACCTGATTTTCAATATGTACCTGGATCCTGCACATATGAATACATTTGCTACGATTCCACATGCCTAGCAGAAGCTTCGGGGGGTGGGGCAGGGGGAGAGGGAGCAGAATCTGGAAAATATGCTCCAAGTGCCCAGCTACATGCATCATTGGGACGCGGGTGGCGCTGTGGTCTAAACCACAGAGCCTAGAGCTTGCTGATCAGAAGGTCGGCGGTTCGAATCCCCGTGACAGGGTGAGCTCCCGTTGTTCGGTCCCTGTTCCTGCCAACCTAGCAGTTCGAAAGCACGTCAAAGTACAAGTAGATAAATAGGTACCACTCTGGCGGGAAGGTAAACGGCGTTTCCATGTGCTGCTCTGGTTCGCCAGAAGCAACTTAGTCATGACCCGGAAGCTGTATGCCGGCTCCCTCGGCCAGTAAAGCGAGATGAGCGCCGCAACCCCAGAGGTGTCTGCAACCGGACCCAATTGGTCAGGGGTCCCTTTACCTTTTACATGCATCATTATATAAACCTTCTTCTAAAGTGCACCGGTGTGGAAACAGGATGTTTAGTGGCAGATGGAATTGTTTTCCACCCATGTCTGGATCCTCGGGTTCATGCGGGTCCAAAGACACGGTTTGTTGTACAAAGACACAGCACACAACCTCCACACTGTGCTACGTAGCTGCAACCATCCCACAAGCCCTCACCCTTCTGGGAGGAGGAGCAGAATGGGCGCAAGGCTGTTCCTGGAGCCCATGTTTATACGAGTTTTAATTACGCCGCCCTTCCGCTACCTGCTCCTGCCCAGAGGGTAGGACTCAAACCAACAGCTCCAGGTTACAAGAAAGGAGATTCCGACTAAAGCTCAGGAAGAACTTTCTGATAGTAAGAGCTGGTCGACAGTGGAACGGACCCCCTCGGAAGGTGATGAACTCTCCTTCCTTGGAGATTTTTCAGCAGAGGTGGGAGGGCCATTTGTCATGGATGCTTTAGCTGAGATTTCTGCATTGCAGGGGGTTGGCCAATGGGGTAACTTCCAAGTCTACAATTCTATAATTATTGGGCAGAGATGAGTTTGCAAAGACAGTCTTACTCTGGGTCAACAAAGCTGTCCCCAGTGCTTAGACAGCAGGAATGGGGAAGCTGTGGCCTCTGAGATATTGCAGGACAATGACTCTCATTATCAAAGGGGAAAGGGCTGTGGCTCAGGGGTTGTTGTTCAGTCGTTTAGTCGTGTCCGACTCTTCGTGACCCCATGGACCAGAGCACGCCAGGCACTCCTGTCTTCCACTGCCTCCCGCAGTTTGGTCAAACTCATGCTGGTAGCTTCGAGAACACTGTCCAACCATCTCTTCCTCTGTCGTCCCCTTCTCCTTGTGCCCTCCATCTTTCCCAACATCAGGGTCTTTTCCAGGGTGTCTTTTTCTTCTCATGAGGTGGCCAAAGTCTTGGAGCCTCAGCTTCAGGATCTGTCCTTCCAGTGAGCACTCAGGGCTGGTTTCCTTAAGAATGGATCGGTTTGATCTTCTTGCAGTCCATGGGACTCTCAAGAGTCTCCTCCAGCACCAGAATTCAAAAGCATCAATTCTTCGGCGATCAGCCTTCTTTATGGTCCAGCTCTCACTTCCATACATCACTACTGGGAAAGCCATAGCTTTAACTATACGGACCTTTGTTGGCAAAGTGATGTCTCTGCTTTTTAGGGGTGATCAAATCTGTCAACCTCCACATCTTTTTCTCTTATTAAGCTCAGCTCTCCACATTTCCACAACCATTTTGTTTGTCTGCTTCAAGTCCCTGAGAAAATTCATCAGCCTTTCATGCAAATTTATCCTGATACTCATTCGTTTGCAAAACAAATTCCCCCGAGTGCAGCAAATTTTGCCTTGCTTTTGGTAACATAGGCATTCTTATGCATGCTTTAGTTTGGCCCATGGGTTTTTATACTAGGTTGGGAGAACCGCACTGCAAAATTCAGGGAAGCGAGAATGTCAAAAGACGGGTCTGTTTCGGTTTGTGAATTTTCAAATACTGCAGGTTTGGGAAGTTCACCTTTAAATGAGAATTGAATCTCGTTTCTTCCCCCACCCCTATCCTATCTGCTTTGCATTCAGAAGGCCCCAAGCTCAATCTTGGAGCAGTGGGGTGCAGTGAAATTTTTCATAGGGGAACAGTTAGGGGCAGAGGCACCAGGACGTCTGGACACTGTGCGTATGAGCATCGCATCTCCTCCCCCCCTAAGCTGGGCAAAAGCTTCCCAGGTTTGGGGAAGAAGGCGCCAATAGGGAAGGGAGCATTTAAGGGACTAGTCTAGGCCCCTAATCCACTGAACGCACACCGCTGGCTGGGAGAGACCCCTGCAGAACCACTGCAAGTCAATGAGGACCATACTGAGATGGTTGGTCAATAAGGAAGCTTCCTACTATGGACACTGGGCCATACTGGCTGGGAGTTGGCAGTCCGACAACATATGTAGAGCCACAGGTCTCCCAGCCCAGGCCCTCTGGCCTTGCTTCTGCCCTTGAGAAAACAGACCCATTAATTCCAGAGGGCTATACCTGAAGGAGCGTCTCCACCCCCATCGTTCAGCCCGGACACGGAGGTCCACCTCCGAGGGCCTTCTGGCGGTTCCCTCCCTGCGAGAAGTGAGGTTACAGGGAACCAGGCAGAGGGCCTTCTCGGTGGTGGTGACTGCCCTGTGGATAGCCTTGACGTCAGATGTCAAGGAAATAAACAACTATCAGACTTTTAGAAGACATCTGAAGGCAGCCCCTGTTTAGGGAAGTTTTTAATGTTTGATGTTTTATTGTGTTTTTAATGTTCTGTTGGGGGCTGCCCAGAGTGGCTGGGGAAACCTAGCCAGATAGGCAGGGTATAAATTATTAAATTTACTACTACTACTATTCCCAAAGCACCCTGCTAGATCAGATCACAGCTGTAGCATCTCAGATTCCTCAGGGAATTCCACAAGCGGAGCTTGAAGGAAACAGCTCAGTGGCCCAGACTGCCTCTGATCCCGGAGGCTCACTTTTATAGCCATTGATTGACGCAGCCTTCGTGTCAAATCACTCTTTACAGCCAACTAAAACGAATAAACTATGCATCCAACATAGATGTTCCTAACTGCAGGGCGCCCTCTAGCGGCCACAGCATTTCTTAAAATAAAATTAAAAGATTTCATCTGATCATGGGCACAGAGGATGATCCTGAGATTCTGTGTTACGGTTCAATGCGTCATTCCTCTGTCATGGGAATTAGAAAAGCTTCTGGGGGTCTGTGTGGCTGAAGAGCCTTAAAAAGGGGGAGGGATTTTGAAAAAATACTTGATGTTTTTAATTTGTTGGAAGCTGCCCAGAGTGGCTGCTGCAACACAGTCAGATGCGGGTGGCGCTGTGGTCTAAACTGCTGAGCCTCTTGGGCTTGGCAATCGGAAAGGCGGCAGTTCGAATCCCCGCGACAGGGTCAGCTCCCGTTGCTCTGTCCCAGCTCCTGCCTACCTAGCAGTTCAAAAGCATGCTGGTGCAAGTAGATAAATAGGTTCTGCTCCGGCAGGAAGGTAAACGGCGTTTCCGTGTGCTGCTCTGGTTCGCCAGAAGCGGCTTAGTCATGCTGGCCACATGACCCGGAAGCTGTATGCCGGCTCCCTCGGCCAGTAAAGTGAGATGAGTGCCGCAACCCCAGAGTTGGCCACGACTGGACCTAATGGTCAGGGGTCCCTTTAACTTTACCTTTTTATAATTCATTATCTTATATTTCACACGCTGTCGATTGCCCTGGCCTCCAAACAAAGAAACAAACAAACGTTGACCCCGACTTACGTCTCGTAGATGTGCCCGTTCTCCACCCTCTCCTCCACGTAGGCCAGGGCTCGGACGTGCATCGGCGAGTGGGGGAACGCAGCGTGGATCCACGGCAACCCAAAGATGGAGAGCCCTATGTTGATCAGAGCCACAAGAAGGAGGTCCCAGTGATAGGCTGTTCCCTTCACTAACCTGAAATAAATTCTTGTTAGTACAGTTGTAAATGCATGCTAGCCGAGAGGTGGCAGCAAGCAGACCCGAGTCAAAACAGACCCCCCCCCCAAAGCACAGCAAGCCTCTTGGGTCACACAGAGCATTATGCACTTGGGAAACAAGAGACTTAAGAGAATCACAGAAAATCATAATGGCCAGGTTGCTCACTGGGGCAAGATGGTCTGAGCATCTTACACCGATCCTGGCTCAACTGCACTGGCTGCCTATTAGTTTCCGGGCCCAATTCAAAGTGCTGGTTTTGACCTATACAGACTTAAGTGGCTCAGGACCGCAACACGTCAAGGACCGCCTCTTTCCATGTGAACCTACCCAGACCCTGAGATCATCTTCTGAGGCCCTCCTTTGTGTGCCCCCTCCATTAGAGGTCTGGAGGGTGGCAACACAAGAACAGGGCCTTCTCTGCAGTGGCTCCCTGTTTGTGGAATGCTCTCCCCAGGGAGGTTTGCCTGGTGCCGCCTTCATTATTTTGCGACAGGCAAGAAAGTTCCTCTTTCACCAGGCCTTTGGCTGATTGACATCTAATGCCCTTTTAAATGAGTTGTGGAAGTGATGATTAATGGTTTGTTTCTGTTCTTATTTTTATTATGTATTTTGTGTTCTATATTGTAATTTTATGTTGTGAACCACCATGGTATCTATGGGTATAGGGCAGTATACACATTTAATAATAAGAATATGAATAAGAATAGAATCAATGAGTTGGAATGGATCGCGAGGAACAGTCTACTCCAACCCTTTGCAATTTAGGAAACTTTCGCCCCATATGGGGCTCAAACCCACAACCTTGAGATTAAGAGCCTCACGCTCTACCAACTGAGCTAAACTTGCTCTTGGCTTCTTCTGCATTGGGCCCACAATGACCTCTGAGCTTGTTCGCATTTAATACTATTGCCCCAAGCATCTCTTTTAACATAAAGCCCAGACCACAAGTCAGAAAGGACTGCCTGGCTGCTTATGATGCCAAGACAAACACTGTCAGGGTTTGAGTCAGAAGGCTGCATCGATTTACCTTTAGGAAAATGGAAGGAGCGTCTCCAACCGCCATCGTTCTGCCCGGACACTGAGGTCCAGCGCCATGGGCCTTCTGGCGGTTCCTTCGTGCGAGAAGCCAAGTTACAGGGAACCAGGCAGAGGGCCTTCTCGGTGGTGGCGCCCGCCCTCTGGAACGCCCTCCCACCAGATGTCAAAGAGATAAAAAACTACCAGACTTTTAGAAGACACTTGAAGGTTGCCCTGTGCAGGAAAGTTTTTAATGTTTAATAGGTTTTGTATTTTAATATTCTGTTGGAAGCCGCCCAGAGTGGCTGGGGAAACCCAGCCAGATGGGTGGGGTATAAATAAATTTTATTTTATTTTATTTTTATTATTATTATTAGAGGTATGGCTGTATTATTATTATTAAAAAGAGAGAGCCTTGTGTTCTGGTGAATTTTGGTGCTCATAGACACCATCTCTCTCTCTCTCTCTCTCAACCGATACAGAAAGAAGAAATTCAGAAAGGCTCCTGTAGGACAGGAAGAGGAAGAAATAACGCCGTCTCCCACCAGCCAGCATCTGATGCTCTGCTTGGTTCTAGTTAGCTCAGAAACATCAAAGGGAATTCTCAAGCGCTGCAGAGCCTGTGCATAAATCAGGGCTCTCTGCTAGATAAAAGCAAGAGCACGTTCCATTTCTTGGCCTACTTTCAGCTCACCCGCCTGCCGGGTGGCTCAGAGGGAGACACAAGCGCCGGGGGAACGGAGCGACGATGACGGCAGCAGCAGCAGCAGCGTGGGAGAGCAGCTCCGCGGCACAGATCCCTTTGAGGGCTGCGCTGCCTTGTAGACCAAAGAGAAGGGTGGGAAGCATCTAGTTGGCTACTGTGAGCACAAGATCCTGGGCCAGTTGGGCCACTGGCCTGATAGATCTGTCAGCCAGACTCTGTGCTGGTCTTTATCCCTGGCTGAAAGGGATTCTGGATACACCGGTCTCTAAATTCATATTCACAGCCTTTGGTCAATGCTGCCTGGCATCTGGGGGACCAGAGCAGGATGAATCCGCAGGCACAAACAGACTGTAGGGGCTGGAGAGGTGTATTTACAGGACCGCCTCTCCTGGTGTGCCCCGCAGAGGAACTCCAGGTCCATGAATAACCACAGTTTAGAGGTCCTGGGCCCTAAGGAACTCAGACTATCCTCTACCTGGGCCAGGGAATTCTCAGTGATGGCTCCAACCTAGTGGAATGCTCTGTCCCAGGAGACTAGGGCCCTGCAGGATTTAACCTCCTTCTGCCGGGCCTGTAAAAAGGTAAAGGGACCGCTGACCATTAGGTCCAGTCGTAGCCGACTCTGGGGTTGCGGCGCTCATCTCGCTTTACTGGCCGAGGGAGGCAGTGTACAGCTTCCGGGTCATATGGCCAGCATGACTAAGCCGCTTTCTGGTTAACCAGAGCAGCGCATGAAAATGCTGTTTACTTTCCCGCCAGAGTGGTACCTATTTTTCTACTTGTACTTTGACGTGCTTTCGAACTGCTAGGTTGGAGCAGGGACTGAGCAACGGGATCTCACCCCGCCACGGGGATTCGAACCTCTGACCTTCTGATTGGCAAGTCCTAGGCTCTGTGGTTTAACCCACAGCGCTACCCGTGTCCCTCCAATAGTATATTAAAAACACATTCAAACATTAAAAACTTCCCAAAACAGGGCTGCCTTCAGATGTCTTCTAAAAGTCGGATAGTTGTTTATTTCCTTGACATCTGATGGGGGAGTGTTCCACAGGGCGGGCGCCACCACCGAGAAGGCCCTCTGCCCGGTTCCCTGTAACTTGGCTTCTTGTAGTAAGGGAACCACCAGAAGGCCCTTGGCCTGGACCTCAGTGTCCGGGCAGAACAATGGGGGTGGAGACGCTCCATTAGTGTCTAGTCCTCATTGTGAAGGAAGCAGAATTTGATGTGAGGCCTCCCAGCATGCCCCCTGCCCCTACCCCCACCCCACTGCCACCTTAAACGTGGAAGAATTATAACAGAACAGGTGAAAACAAAACAGACACAAACAAAAAAATACCTGTTTTCCGGGGCGTTTGTGAGTGATGCCACTATATTTTGCTCGATGAAGAAAAGCATGGAGAGCAGGAACCCCAGGCCCATCGCACTCATAACAGAGCCAATGGAGAGGTCTAGGAGGGGGGCCAACACGAACAAGCTCTCCGACGGGTTGTAATTAAACTTAGACACTGAAAGACACAAACCGGCAGTAAAGGCTTCTTCAAAAACTGCTTCCTGACTGCCACGGTTTTGCAGGCAAACTTAGGCTGCGGAAAGAAAGTGGACTCGCTGCTCTTGTGCAAGAAACCCATTTCCAAAGAAAGAAAAAGGAAGGGGGGGGGGCTTTTTGCAGCAAGGACAGAGATTGGAAAATGCACTGAACAATGGAAGTTAGTAATTAATTCTCCCAGGTCTGAAACAACAATGTCTGTGAAAGGCTATGCATGTGAAATGGATTTTATATTTATAAGATGTAACAGAGGTGCTTTTCGTAAGGAGGAAAAAATGTGGCCAGCTGCAAGAATGGACTAACAAGTGAAAGATCAATTGGACATTAAATAAGAAATGATGCGTCTACGGGAGGAAACGATCGACATATGTTTGCAACAGGAGCGGGAAGCTTGATTTTAAGAAATTGTATTAAAGTGATTTGGTTTGATTTGTAATCACTTGGAAAATTAATAAAAATAATCTGGGATAAAAAGGAAAATGCACTGGGAAGTGTGGGATAAACAATGGTATTGGGCAATGCCATATGCAACGTGAAGAACGAATGTTCAATAAATGGAATAGTTGCAAATTAGTTGTCACCCGTCTGTCAATGGAAGTGTGCGCCCCTGGGGTAATAAAAAGAGGCAACCCACCTGTTCAAAATTTGTGCAAACAGATCAGGATGATCTACCACATTGGTTTGGAAAGTTGTGTGTTTGCTGTACATTTGAACACTTTTACAATAGCACAACCAATGGATACTATTTCGAAACAAGATGGCAGACGGGACCTTGCAAAACTGCCTTGATCTTCCTGAGCAACTAGGGGCAAGGATTCAATGGATCACCTGGATATAGCTGGGGATGGAAAGTGCTAATTTTGGAAGAATCTGACCCAAGGGTCCATGCAACCCTGTTGGACGGAGGCGATTTTAGATGAGTAGGCGGGAATGAACTAGCTGCAGACTTCTGTAGTGTGAAATGCAGCCTTGCAAGTTCAGTTTCAATGCACTGGAGGAGGGTGGTCCAAGCCTTCTCCTTTAGGATGAACCATTCTGGAATCCCAAGCGTGGTTTGACCTGCCTGTCATGCACAAATTTGGGCCACCAGCCATGCCATGTTTAGGGGAGTTTTTAATGTTTGATGTTTAATTGTGTTTTTAATATCCTGTTGGGAGCTGCCCACAGTGGCTGGGGAAACCCAGCCAGATGAGTGGGGTATAATTATTATTATTATTATTATTATTATTATTATTATTATTATTATTCCACCCCAAAATGCACATTTGGTGCAATGCATGGGACACCTGCAATTTGGTCTCCGGTCCCAATAGAAGCTGTTCCCGTTATCATTTTACAGTAGACATATAGCTGCAGAATACTGCACTTTGCTCTGAAAACGACTTCTCCCTATGGAATTGTGACCCTTAGCCAAGATCTATTCAAGATCCCTGGAGTTCCTTAGTAGTGGCACTGACTCTGGCATTCTTCCTTGCCCTCCCCTAAACCCCACCAGGACTTACAATATCCATGCCCCCCCTTCTTTTAAGCTACACAGCCAAAGCAGGCCTGGACCAGCAAGGCTTGAAGAAGCACATCCTCTAGTTCGGTGTTCTGCAAATGTTGTTGGACTACAACTCCCATCATCCCCAACCCTTTGTTTAAGAGAGCTAGGGATGATGGGCGTCATAGTCAAACAGCTGATGGAGACCCAAGGTTGAAGAAGACTGTGGACCAGAAATTGCAAGGTCAGTCTTCCCCGTTCTCCATACGCAGCAGGAAGAGCAGCTGGCAGATGTTGTTGTTACTGGGCGTGTGATGGCGTTTGTGTGTTTGCGCGCCTGGAAACCAGAGCGGCTGCACTCAGAAGATGGCCAACGGCTTCAGGCAAAACACCAGAGTTAAATCTTTCATCCCTCCAGCGCTTGGGCCAGTTCCCATCTCAGCAGCTGAGGTGCATCTGAAGCTGTTGCTTTGCAAGCTGCGCAACGGGGATTTCCACAAAATACCCCGCATTAGTTTGCTTTCTGACAGGTGGCAAGGGAGCAATTGTCATTAAGGAAGTCATGGCGCACGCAACCGAATGCTGCCCACTTTCCAGTTCCGAATGGATGGAATGATGGTCACCGGGGGGGGGGGTGCGTGGGGGGAGAGGAACCTTTCTTAATTCTCTTCCATTCATTTCCTCACATTTCCCATGCGCGTCATCACTGGGGCAGGCGATTCCTGCCTTCCTGATGTGGAAAAGGTGACCCGCTTGGCCAAGAGGGACCTGGGATAATTTTTCAGGTTTCCTTGTGCATCTGATCGTCCTAGCAGATGTACCAGGCCATCAGCACATTTCAATTAGGAAAAATATTAAGTGGCGGACGGAGGGAAAAGCTCACAGGTCAAACTCATCACCAGAACATCTGTATGTTTGCTGACAAGTCTTCCTGCCTTTGGCAATTAGGCGAGCCTTTTGTTCCCTTGCCAGAACCATACGGAGGATCAGGTCTTTAATAATAATAATAATAATAATAAACAATGCAAAAAAGCGACATTTTAATTACGCTGAAATTAAATTACAGACTGGAATAACTCGCAGGAACAATACAAACCCTGCTGATACCATCTCGTCTGATTAGCTTGCTGCATGAATTAACGCCGACTGTGAACTTGGGAGGTGATTATTTGGGTTGTGGGGGGTCAGGAGGGGAAGCTCTGGGGTTTGAGAGTCACAGTTCTGAGCTATACCTTCCTCAGACATGTTTGTGATCCCATAAACCTCCCGGCTGCCTTCCCCTCTGCTAAGCAAACCGAGGAGACCAAAGACTTACTTGTTATTTCCTTGAAGAAATAAGACCCCACGGCGGAAAAGGTTAGGACAGAAATGGGCAAGGCACAGTCGGATAGGATTTCGCGGACTCTGGCGTGCAAATAAGGGCTGCAAGGATATACATTAAAAAATACTCAAGTCAGGGCAAAGGAATACAGCATTTCTACTTCAGGGGCTTAAAATGGCAGGATGGCGGGTGGTTATACAGCACTGGTCCTACTCAGAGCAGACCCAGCTGGATAAGTTAGTGGGTTAGAGCATGGTGTTGCTAATAGTAATAATAATCATCATCATCCCCCCCGGGAATCTTTATGGACATAGGATGGATGAACCAATTTAGACTGCTTTTATTTCTAAGTCTGCATCTATATTTCTAGCGAAGGGAGAAGTAAAATCAGTTTAACTAAGCAACACACAACACATAAGCCAAGTTAAAAATACCTGAAACAGGATTGAACTTGCGAACTTCTGAATATTTAGGTATTCAATTTGTATACTGTCCTTCTTCTGTAGATCTCAGGACGGTTGACAACATACAAAGCAGCATTTTAGCATTGAGCCATAGGCCTTCCCCTTCAATCTAATGTACTGGGTTCTAAGATGTTTGCAACCCACCAAGTATTGGTACTATGTCTGGATTTGCTATGCCATTTTTATTTTTATTTTTGCTGCTCTACAATGCTCAGAGGGCCACGGGCTCCCCATCACCTTTGATGTACCTTTTCTTAAACTGATACAGCGTGTGACCGAGCCAAAGGGTTCCGAGCATCAGCATGAGACTAAGAACGGCCGTCTCTCGCCCATAGGGCGTAGCGGCAGGGGGGGCGTCCGTCTGGTTCCCCAGCGCCGAGCGCTCAGCTGACATGTTCAAGAAGAAGGTGGTGTTATCAATCGGTGTGCTGTGCACTCTCGGGAAATGGTAGTACTTTGTAAAAACTAAAACAGAGAGGGAGAGAGAGAAGAAAAATGAGTGCATTTTAATAGAAGCCAGGCCTGTGGCACCCATAGGTGGGGCTGGGACAGGGACAAGGGCGAGGAGAACTTGTTCCAGAGGATCACACAATCTTTCTTGGTTTTCGAACGTAATCCGTTCCGAAGACCATTCGACTTCCAAAATGTTTGAAAACCGAGGCTTGCTAATTCAAGAGAGAAAATTGTGAAAAACAACAGATACACGCAGAGGAAGCCGTTAAACTTCTGAGGCGTGTTCAAAAATGGAAGCATTTTCTCCCGGGTTTTTGGCGTTCGAAAACTGAATCATTCAGCAACGGAGACGTCCGAAAACCAAGGTACCACTGTATTACCTTCTCTGCTCTTTCCAAGGAAAGGAAGACATCTTTGGTCGAACTACATGCTAGGCTCTTTGTCAGGAGTGAGCCAGCAGTGAATCACCCAAACAAACTGAGCTAAGTCTTTATTAGCAGAAAGCAGGATCTGCAGAGGGGTGTCATGCCTAATGAGCAGAGCGACTCAACGCCGGCAGGTCTTTCCCCCATGAAGCAGTTGCTCAGACGAAGTTCCCAACCTCCCCACAGCTGCCTAAGTCCCCTCCTCTCCAGGGTTTCCCCCCAAGCAATCTGAGACTGTGCCTGCATGACCCTAATTTCTCCTCTGCCCTCTTCATGCCTCTACTGGTCCTGGGAGACAAGGGGAGCTTATCGCAGCAGGAGTAGGAAATAGCCATGACTCTTCACCAGCTAGACTCATCTCTGCCTCTTGGTCTCCGTCCTCCTCCACTTCAGTTTCTGATTCTGATTTGTAATGGTTGTAAGGGGTTACTTGTGCGTAAGTTGCCTGCTAGTTGTGTCTGATTGCCTGGTTCACCATGCCTTGGCTGACAGCCCACACTCCGTGGCCGGTCAGTCGCTTGCAGAATCTGTCAGTGGGCGTTTCTTGAACCTTTTCCAGCATAAGAGCTGCTTGACGCCAAGTCTCCTCCTACTTTCCCTGCGCGGAACTCGTCTGCGCAAGTAAGGGGAAGGCAGGGGTGTGCCAGCGCTCTCTCCACTAGTCTCGGATGCAGGGTCTTGGAGACCAGTCTCCAAATCCTCCATCTCCCTCCCTTCTCTACTGGTGTTGCGCTGAATTCCTTTCCCCCTGCTGGTCCCCTCTCCGGCATCGCTCTGGAGCCCTGCCTCCGCCTCTCGCTCTGATGTCAGTTCCCTGACATGATTCTTCCTGCCACAGACTCTCCCAGTCTGTGAAATATGATATTCGTCTCATATTTCAAAGGCTTTGTATTGGGAGCCTGACCTAAATCCAGAAGTGTCTAGTCTTGCTCACTCAGAGATCTTTAAGACGCTCCATCTCTCTCACACATAAAACCACACAAAATATGGTGCTGGTTAGAATCACTGTTTATGTAAAGTCTGGGGTTCCATCAGGTGGAGAGGATTTTTCTGCCTGCCAGAGACAAATTGTTCTTGCAGAAAGAAGGCAGAGTCGTGAAGGGAACAGGCTGACATAGGTCATGCACTGGTTGAAAGGGTATACAAAACAGGACGATGCCTCCAAGCCCAGCCTTTCAGCGAGTTAAAAGAGCTGCAGACCCTTTTAAGACATCATGAAGTTAACAGGTAAAGATGCTGAGCAGCGGACAAGAGTGTAGATGTGGTTTCATGCAATCACAGGTGTTTGCTAACCATTGTTCCCCAGTTCAATGGTTGTTCCTTAGAAGCTCATGTACGTCATTTTAATAAATAACCTAAGATCTGATGTGTGCAACTTTGAAATGCCACGGGATATATACGTCTGTAGAAAATGGCTGATCTTTACGTCACGTTCCTATTCTTCGGATGAACAAAGCCAACTTTTGCCGATAACTCCTAGAGTCTCTGCTCCTTTGTCTGTGCACATGAAATGGTGACTCCCTAATTTTTCTATATGATTTGTGTTGCATTTGTGATGTTCTATGACGGGGGTAGACAACCTAAGGCCCGTGGGCCTTCTCAATCCGGCCCACGGACAGTCCGGGAATCAGCGTGTTTTTACATGAGTAGAATGTGTCCTTTTATTTAAAATGCATTTCTGGGTTATTTGTGGGGCCTGCCTGGTGTTTTTACATGAGTAGAATGTGTCCTTTTATTTAAAATGCCTCTCTGGGTTATTTGTGGGGCATAGGAATTTGTTCATCCCCCCCCCCCCAAAAAAAATATAGTCCGGCCCACCACATGGTCTGAGGGACAGTGGACCAGCCCACGGCTGAAAAAGGTTGCTGACCCCTGTTCTATGATGTTCATCATGTTACTGTATTTTATTGTTCATAAGGTGCTTTGCAATTCATTTCACTGAAAAGCAGCAGAAAAATATAATAAATTATTTACTTTAAGCGCCAGGCAAAAACATTCCTCTTCTCCCAGGTTTTTGGCTAATTAGCCAATCTGTGGCATTTTAAATTCTGTGGTGGGGAAGGTTTTTGTTTGTTATCATGGTATGGTTTTTGTGTTTTTATACTGTAAACCAGCCTGTGATCATTGGGTGAAGGGTGGCATAGAAATTTAATAAAAACATAATAAAAAATGATAATAATAAAGTGGGGAACTTGTGGCTGCCTGCTGGAATACTCGAGGGAACCCAAGGCCACAGCCCCCGGCCCTTTTTGCAACCTTTTCTTCCAAGATTTGCATCTCCGTCCCTAACCTTGCTTGTTGGAGCTTCCATTGACACCAGCAGAACTTTTTCCCAACTTTGTTCTGCTGGGCTGGGGAACGCGGTCGTCCAAGCTAAAGGCCACATTCCTATCTGGGCAAGAGTAAGAGTCACGCCCATTAACCACACCCACTTCTGTTCCTGGCCCCACCCACTGCCATGTGGCCCCTCAAAGGTTGCTTACAAGGAAGGTGGCCCTCAGGCTGAAAAACATCCCCCACTGCTGATCTCTGGCACTACAAGCATGGGGGATAGCTCAGTCGGTAGGGACTGAGACTCTTAATCTCCAGGTTGTGGGTTTGAGCCCCGTGTGGGTTGAAAAAATTCTGAATTATAGGGTATATGACCCTTGTGGTCCCTCCCAACTATCCTAAGCACATGCTCTGTCCAGTGGCATAGCGTGGGTTGTCAGCACCCGGGGCAAAGCAAGTAATTTGCACCCCCTAACCCGTGGATTTGCACCCCCTAACCTGTGGATTTGCGCCCCCTAACCCTAACCCCCAGGTGTTGCGCCCAGTGCGGCCGCCCCCCCCTGCACCCCCACGCTACGCCACTGGCTCTGTCTCCTGCTCCTGTTTCTCAGTTTGTGATAACTGACTGGCAGGTTATCTCCCCAAGCCTGCCGCGTAATTAGGAATTTAGTATTTAATATTCAACTGCCGCTTACTTAGCAACTTTCGGCTGATGCGGCCCAGGAGGGCAGCTGAAGGGATCCCTCTCTGCACGAAAATTGATTAACAGATTGCCCTTTAAATAACACAAAAGGCGTCTCCTGACTAAAGCAGGGCTGTCGCGGCTTCAGGGAGTTATTTAAGGTCCCTCTGATGTTGTTTGCTTCAGCTGCTGCCTGGCTGTTTCCTGCAAAGTGCAGAAGTCAAGATCAAACAGGAGTGCAGCTTTGGTGGCTGAGCCACAACTTTGGAAAACAAAGTGTCATTAAGCTGGTGAGAAGAATGTGGGGCTTGAATGTGATGAGATTTTAAAAAGAGAGGGAGAGGGAAACCTCCCACGCCCCTTTCCTGCAGAGCCGCTGGACCAGCGGAGCTTTAGAAATTAAGAGAGATATTCAACTGATCTTCCCGTTGGAAGGAAATGGGTCATGCACAGGGATGGAAAAGGACACGGCCTCCCCCCTCCGAGCCCCCAGCAAGCGAGTTCCGAAAAAAACAAGCGGGGGGTTAATGAGGGCTAGAGATTCTGGTTATTCCATACATCTGCAGACCAGAGAGGCAGAGGAAAACAACTCATTTCTTGCACTCATTTGTGGGCAGAGGAAATTGCGAACATTCATGCCTTACATTTGAAGCACTTTCACCCCACTTTAAGCGGTCATGGTTTCCACCCAAAGAATTCTGGGAGTCGTAGGTTGTCCCCCCCCCCCCAATGCAAAATTATAACAGAAATTACAAACATTGAATCAAAAATAATACCATACATACAAATTTCAAATTTTCTCTGATTGTGTAACATGCTGTAAATTTAATATCACATTTCCATAATTTCTCCCATTGGTCCAGCCGAATTGCGTCACCTATATCGCATGCCCATTTAGTCATAACTTATTTTACTTCTTCATCCTTTAACTCACATTCTAATAATAAATTATGCATTTTAGATATACTCTTTTTAGAGTTTTGTAATAATAGTTTTTGTAAATTTGATGATCAATCCCTCTTCACAGGGAGCTCTGGGAACTGTAGTTCCGTGAGTGAAACAGGAGGGTCTCCTAACAACTCCCAGCACCCTTAACAGACTACATCTCCCAGGATTCTTTGGGGGAAACCACCACTGTTTAAAGTGGTGTCACAGAGCTTTAAATTTATGGAATGAATGTGTCCACAGGCAGCTTTTTGCCGGACCGGCGCACCCGAAATGTTCTGGGCCTCAGCCTCTCAACCAGCAACCGCTATGAGAGGCCTCCAAATCGAACTTGCTTTTTAAGGTTAGGAGTCCAAGCGTCCAGCAGATCTGCGGTATGATCTGTGCCGATTCTACCCTTTGGAATCACGGCACAAAAACAAGGCACGAATGAAGGTCCTCAGTTCCAAACACTTTCCACACCTCGTTCTACAAAGCCTTTTTTGCATGACTGAAGAACAGAATCACTGCAGATGGGGACAGCAGTCACGAAATTAAAAGACACCTGCTTCTTGGGAGAAAAGCGATGACAAACCTAGACAGCATCTTAAAAAGCAGAGACACCACCTTGCCAACAAAGGTCCGTATAGTGAAAGCTACGGTTTTCCCAGTAGTGATGTATGGAAGTGAGAGCTGGACCATAAAGAAGGCTGATCGCCGAAGAATTAATGCTTTTGAATTATGGTGCTGGAGTCCCATGGACTGCAAGAAGATCAAACCTCTCCATTCTGAAGGAAATCAGCCCTGAGTGCTCACTGGAAGGACAGATCTTGAAGCTGAGGGCTCCAATACTTTGGCCACCTCATGAGAAGAGAAGACTCCCTGGAAAAGACCCTGATGTTGGGAAAGATAGAGGGCACAAGGAGAGGGGGATGACAGAGGACGAGATGGTGGGACAGTGTTCTCGAAGCTACCAGCATGAGTTTGTCCAAACTGCGGGAGGCAGTGAAAGACAGGGGTGCCTGGCGCGCTCTGGTCCATGGGGTCACAAAGAGTTGGACACAACTAAACAACAACAGCAAAAGAACAGAAGGCTGCAACAACACAACTCTTTGTGGCTTCCACAACCAACAACAATGAGAGTCACCTGCTGCCTGGCTTACCTTTTGTTATGCCCTTGAGGGCATCAAGGACAAATGTGATGGAGATAAAAAGTGCAATGATTTCTTCCGTCGACCTGCGAAGAAATTCCAGGTGGGTCATTGCATGTGGTCTTATTTGCACCAGCGTTTTAAAATATATTTTAAGGAAAAAGCAAGGGGTGAGAACCCTACGCCAAAGGATAAATGGACATAAATCTGGTATCAGGAACCACAAGACAGAGAAACCAGTAGGAGAACAATCTCCCAGGACATTCTATACAAGATCTCAAAGTAGCTGTCTTATTACAGAAGAATTCAGAAATAGACTGGAAAGAGAAGTTGCTGAATTACAACTTATTACCAAACTTAAAACCATGGAGAGACCTGGTCTGAATAGAGACATTGGATTCTTATCTCATTATACATGATAAAGCTATTTTTAGCCATCTCACCCCTTGCTTTTTCCTATAAGACCAATTGCAGTCGTTAACAGTCATCAACAGGTTTACCACACCTATCAGCCAATCACCCATTCCCACCACCCTTCTGAGAAAAACCCCACCCTCTCCCTATATATAAGGGTCTGGTGACTTCTGTTTTCAGTGTATCTGAAGAAGTGTGCATGCACACGAAAGCTCATACCCAAAACAAACTTAGTTGGTCTCTAAGGTGCCACTGGAAGGATTTTATATATATATATATATAAAAAAACTATGTTGATGACACACTTTTGAGACATGCATCTTTTAATGACACAGTAATTCAGTTTTACTAGCAAACGGGAGGTTAAACGAACACCTTTCCAGCCCTGTGAGGAGCACAGGGAGCGTTCGTGTGACACACCTACACACTGAAGTGTTGTGAAACACAGTTTGGAAAGCTCTGGACTAGATGATCTCAGGGTCCCTTCCAAGTCTATGATCCTATGGTGGCAATTTCCCGCCTACCGAAGTGGTAGAGTTACCTTTTGAAGAGTTTCATTACAAGACTGAAATTGAAAAGGGAATACAGCATCAGGAAGAAACTGTTCCAGAGTCCCACCCAGGCGTAGAAAGCGCGAAATTCCAAGTTGTAGTCAGTGCAGATCCCTTTGATCACTGAAAACGAAAAGAGCATCATCACACAAAGATAGAAGTGTACCAATGGTAGCCTCAGCTATCTAAATACAACAACCAGCCACGTACAAGAATTAGGTTTTTGTGTTTTTATATTGTAAACCACCCTGTGATCCTTGGAAAACGGGCAGTATATAAATATAGTCAATAATAATAAGTATATACAAGTAATATTCTACGCCTAAAGTAACCAGCTCCTGCCAACCTAGCAGTTCAAAAGCACGTCAAAGTGCAAGTAGATAAACAGGTACCGCTCCGGCGGGAAGGTAAATGGTGTTTCCGTGTGCTGCTCTGGTTCGCCAGAAGCGGCTTAGTCATGCTGGCCACGTGACCCAGAAGCTGACTGCGGACAAACGCCGGCTCCCTCGGCCTACAGAGCGAGATGAGCGCGCAACCCCAGAGTCGGTCACAACTGGACCTAATGGTCAGGGGTCCCTTTACCTTTTAAAGTAACCAGCACATAAACAATTGCATGGAACAACGCATGCAGTTGCACAAAGAAGGCATGTTATTAAATCACGCTGCAGAACTGTAGTGCCACATGGGGCTTGATTTGTTTATATGTTCTATAAACATACAACAACAACAACAACAATTTATCATTTATACCCCACCCATCTGGCTGGGTTTCCCCAGCCATTCTGGACGGCTCCCATGAGAATATTAAATAACACGCTAAAACATAAAACATTAAAAAAATTCTCTAAATGGGGCTGCCTTCAGACACAACACAAGCAGCTGGCGCGACAAACTCACCATTGATGTAGAGCGCTAAAGGAGCCGTCGTCAACAGCACCACAAGCGGCTGGCCTGAGAACAGCGCATAGAGAAGACCACCAATGCACTGGCCAACGATGGTTTTCTGGACATCTGAAAAGTTGGGGGGGGGGGGAGAGAAAGATGAATTAGCAAGAATCAGGTGGCTGTTGAAGCAAGCTTGCGTTAAATGATGGCACCACTGATGGTGCAAAGAGCACAGTGCACTATGCACACTGGTGCAACAGACATGCTCAAAGCATTAGCTAGGAGGGGAGCTGTGGGAGCATGGACTGTCACACTGGACACAGTTGTGTAGATGCCTGCATCTTTTTTGGTGCGACAGCAAAACAGTTAAGTCTCTCTTCCTCCTTGTAACAGTCTTCTCCTTCGTACTGCAGCTGCAGTGCCTGCACTGCATATATTTTTATCCTATTTTTTTATCCTAAGTATCCTAACAAAGTACAGTAGAACTGGATGCAGTGCCAAGCACCAACTTCAGATTTTCTGCTTTCAAGAAAGCTCACAGTCCATTTGACAGTGAAGAACCACATGCAAACAATGAGTGTGGAAATCTCAGGAACCGGGAAGGCTGGGTCTGGGTCTAATTTCCAGGGGTTGGGGGCAAGTCTTTGATACCCCTCCTTCTGATTAGCAAAGCCAGAATAAATAACATTAATAAACACGGCTTCCTTTCAGACAAGCAGTCAAGGCAGTTTTATTCCAGTGAGCTCTTTTAAGGCACTGTTGACTTTTCGCCCTTTTTCAATTGCGCTGGATATTTTCCAATAATAATAATAATTTTTTATTATCATGCATTGCTTTCAGTTTCTGCAAGCCACCGTGAACTGGAAAAAGCAGACTATAAACGCTGAAATGAAACATGTGTTATGCAAAGCTATAGTGAACCTGCAAATTTGCTCCATTTGTACTTTTTCATTAGAGCAAGCCAATGGGCTTTACTTCTGACATACCACCGGGTGAATGTGCCATGCACTCTACTGGCTCTCAAACCAGTTCTGGGCGATATACCAATTGATCACCCAGGCCGAGTGTGTGTGTCTGTGAACTACTAGTCTAATCTACGCAGTAAGCTTATCTTGGGACGTGGGTGGCACTGTGGGTTAAATCACAGAGCCTAGGACTTGCCGATCAGAAGGTCGGCGGTTCGAATCCCCACGACAGGGTGAGCTCCCGTTGCTCGGTCTCTGCTCCTGCCAACCTAGCAGTTCAAAACCACGTCAAAGTGCAAGTAGATAAATAGGTACCACTCTGGCGGGAAGGTAAACGGCGTTTCCATGCGCTGCTCTGGTTCGCCAGAAGAGGCTTAGTCATGCTGGCTACATGACCCGGAAACTGTATGCCGGCTCCCTTGGCCAGTAAAGCGAGATGAGCGCCGCAATCCCAGAGTCGGCCACAACTGGACCTAATGGTCAGGGATCCCTTTACCTTTACCTTTAAGCTTATCTTGGGGAGAGAAGAAAAATCGCCCTTGAAAGGGCTTCATTCGTTTAGACAGCAGTGGTTTCTTTGGTTGTGATCACACAGATTAGATCTTCCCTCCGGGGTCCCCAGTGAGAACCGGAACTTCCAGGGGGGCGAGCGAGGGAAGGGGCAGGAAGGAGGGAAGACTCACCGATGACCCCGTCCGTGTTTTCGTCATTGAGGGAGCCAAAAGCGATGGAAGGCAGGAGGCAGGCGAAGTACAGAAAGATCATGGTGGTGATGTATTTGCCTATGGCTTTGTTGTTGCCGATGACGCCTAAGACAAACCCCAAAGAGCAAAGTGAAGAAAGGGGTGGGCGAACTCCACATGGATCGAAGCGCGCTCAACGCCAAAGCCGTAACCAAAAGGGCAGACCCACACTGCAGGGGGAAGGACTGGACAAGACCCTCACGGTCCCTTCCAACTCTATGGTTCTAATAAGAAGCACATGGACAACAAGAGTCATCCCATTTAAGTGGGGGCTGGCTGGGACAGTGCCCCATTTGCCCTAGTGGACTAGCTTCTTCTGGTTTGGAGACTTCCCTGAGTGAATCTGCTGCTATGCTTCACTATCAGTGGTCCGTAAACAGTTTGGGGGCCACTGCCCCTTAGTTCCATAAATAATAATAATAATAATAATAATAATAATAATAATAATAATAATTTATTTATACCCCGCCCTTCCCGATTCAGAAAACCGGGCTCAGGGCGGCTAACAACAAATCTAAAACAGTTAATTGATGCTACAAAAAACAGCATAAAATACGGTATAACAATAAAATAAAAAATCAATTTAGGGGGGAAATCCATCCAGTAAATATTAGATGATCACCAGAGCTAGCTGGCTAAATTAGTTCTATTTCGGCCAGCAAGGAGACCAGGGGAGAATTAGCTGTGGGATCCCAGAGCGAGGAATCTTTATAAAAAGGGGAGAGGGAGGGAAGGAAGGGGAATAAAAGATAAATGCATCCCTGGTGCCCCCTACCCTATAAAAAGCATTCTTGTTTATAAAACCCTATAGAGGGAAGAGCGCGCATTACACTCGTATCTTGGATCCTGAACGCCTTGGTACTCAGATGTTTCGGCTCCTGAATGCCGCAAACCTGTAAGTGAGTGTTCCGGTTTGTGAACGTTTTTTGGAAGCTGAATGTCCAACAGGGCTTCCGATTGAGTGCAGGAAGCTCCTGCGGCCAATCAGAAGCCGTGCCTTGGTTTTCGAACCGTTTCAGGAGTCGAATGGACTCCCGGAACAGATTAGGTTCAACAACCAAGGTACCACTGTATTCAGAATAGCGGTTTGCACGAAGATAGCAATGCGATAAAATTCAAATCGGTAACAATTCATTGCACATTTATTCAAAATCCAATGAAAACTAGTTGGTTTAATTCGTTAAAAAAAAATTGATGAACCAGCTTTTCAAAGTCCGGTAGTCATTTGCACCTTGTGAGCAGCCCTCACCCCGTCTCCTTGCCTCTTAGTGGGTAATTCTACCCCCCTCCCAAAAAACCCCACTGTTTCACTTTATACCAGGTCATCTTAAATTCTTGGTCCAAGGCAAAATCCATCATTGTGCAGCCACCCTCTTTTTCATGTTGGGTTTGCACCCACTGCAAAATCTCTACCAAATGTTTCCAATTATAAGGTGGCGTGGGGTGGCAGGAAGAGACCAAAAAGCCCTTCGGGGAAAACCTGATGCAAACCAAATCTTGAACACCCTGTCGCCCTGGCAGCCAACCTCCAGGGGCTTACCTAGCGCTGTAGGAGGCTTAGCAGAACGTATGATGAAATGTCAAAAAGGAAAAACACGCAGCAAAACGGCACCTCAAAAACGGCTTTGCTGGCTTGCTTCAAGTGCTGGCATTTGCTTCCATGGACGCGAGTCAATTATTTTATTTTAAAAATCCTCCAAACAGACAAAGGAAAACCAAACATGGACCCATGCTAAAGCATCACAGAGGCTCCTTTGGGGAGGCTAGTGGGCGATTTGATTCCTGCGAATAAATGAACCCCTGGCTTGTACACTCATGTATAAGGCGAGGACTGAAACTAGCGGGAGGGAGGGAGGGAGGGGAAAAATAACTAGCAGCAGCTGAACGAGAATCTGCCTGCTGTTCCTGAATTTAACAAAGGGCAGAGGGTCAGAATGAAGGATTTCCTCTTACTTGGCCAAAGACTGCCTGCGAAACAGCTGAATAAGGCTCTGCTATGCACACAGACACTCCTCCTTGCTGAAGATAAGATTTCTTTTTAAGCAGAGGAAAATACTCCCAGGCGAGGAAGCTAAATTTGAGAAAATAAACAGAACACCCGGGGGATTCCAATGGCTCTACAGCTTCTATTCCTCACGGCTATTATATCTCACAGAGAGGAGGAGACATGTTTGCTCCTGGGACACCACACTTTTAATCAAAGCGTTCAGTTTTTGCCACAAATTTGGCAATCTGTATTTGCACACAGCTGAATGCACACCACATCGTATTCCTTACATGCTGAGTTTGTCTGAGTGTTATTTTAAACTATGCTCAATAGTCTGGGTGTTATTTTAGACTATGCTCAAGAGATGTGTTTGTGTGAGCCCTTGAGATTGGAGCTTCCAGCTCGAAAACACGCTGACAA
Source organism: Podarcis gaigeae (assembly GCF_964106915.1). Lineage (NCBI taxonomy): Eukaryota > Metazoa > Chordata > Lepidosauria > Squamata > Lacertidae > Podarcis > Podarcis gaigeae. Next base: position 74,970,437 of record NC_139685.1, read on the forward strand.
ACAAACATTATCCCTGGGGGAGATAAATGTTGCTTTTGAATTTTTTAAAAAAAATATTTATGAATTCGTGGAACATAGCCTTATGCTGAGCCAGACTATTTGTCCAGCCTTACAAATAGGTGCAGAGAAGTTACTAGCCTGTAGAGCATCATTTTTCCATCTAGCCTGCTGTGGGCTGGCAGCGGAGGGAATGAGAAGCACCATGCCTCTTGCAGCAGCTCCCTGCTCTTCTATACTAGGCTAGGTAAGGGGAAGAGGGCTTTCCTCCTCTTCCAGACTCTCTGGTTTCTATTGCTGCGTTCACAGAGAGATGGAGCACCCCGACTCCCCTCCACTAGTTCTGCTCACACCTGTAAGCTATTCTTGCCACCTATGACTACCAGGCAAGCGCTCCATCTCTAAATGCAGCTCCCACAAAAAAGAAAGAGCAAATCTGTTAGTTTTGGTTTCTCTCTGTTTCTTATTTTAAGTTCAGTTCTCCATGTTTCCTTATCTATTTGCCTTTTTTAAAAGGTCCCCATGAAAATTCATCAGAACATGTGTTTTTTTTAAAGCGATATATGCATCTTTAACTCAAGCTTTCTCCCAATGTATGCATTTCTGAATGCATCACTCGGTTGGAGAACCGCCTTGCAAAATTCAGAGAAGTGCGAATTTCGAAAGATGGCGGCATCCTGGTTCTTGCAAATGAGAATGACGAAGGTTCGCCTTTAAACGCAAACCGAATTGGACCAGCCGCCTGTCCCCAACTACGCATGATGAACAGCTGCAACATAATGGAAAGAGGAAAGATCTGTGCAGACGGATGCTCACTGTTTTGCAGTCCTTGCCAATCGCGCTCCTTGCAGAACTGCAAAAACACAAAACTCTAATTAGGTGACACAACACCCGTGTGAAGAAAACAAGGCAGGAAGTGACAAATTCAAGGCTAGCCTTTGGCAGGGAAGAGGCAGCAGCATCCATCACAGCAAGTCTCTGCTCCCGGTGATCTCACCACTCTGAAGTGCAAGTGTTTGCTTACGACAAACATGGTTCGCCCTCACTTAGGAAAACGACTTTGGCTGCAATGGGCTCCACACTATCTGCTCTGAAACTCTAGCTCCAAGGGACTCATTCACACTGTAAGAAAGTAAGAGGAGACTGAGAACCCTGTTCTCATCCCACCTTTTTAAAAAGAGAGAAACAGCCAAAGAACTGATAGACAACTGTGGCCAGAATGAAGAGAAAGAACGCCAGAGAGGCTGAGCAAAGGGAGATGCATATTTTGAAGAGCAAAAAAGAGGACACATTTGACGACTTCTACTTTTAACTGTGGGTTAAACCACAGAGCCTAGGGCTTGCTGATTAGAAGGTTGGTGGTTCGAATCCCCACAACGGGGTGAGCTCCTGTTGCTCAGTCCCTGCTCCTGCCAAGCTAGCAGTTCGAAAGCACGTCAAAGTGCAAGTAGATAAATAGGTACCACTCTGGTGGGAAGGTAAACGGCGTTTCCGTGCGCTGCTCTGGTTCGCCAGAAGCGGCTTGGTCATTCTGGCCACATGACCCGGAAGTTGTACGCCGGCTCCCTCGGCCAATAAAGCGAGATGAGCACCGCAACCCCAGAGTCGGCCACGACTGGACCTAATGGTCAGGGGTCCCTTTACCCTTTACCTTTAACTATGGGTTAAACCACAGAGCCAACAGCTTGCCAATCAGAAGGTCGGTGGTTCAAATCCCCACGACGGGGTGAGCTCCCGTTGCTCAGTCCCTGCTCCTGCCAGCCTAGCAGTTCAAAAGCACGTCAAAGTGCAAGTAGATAAATAGGTACCACTCCGGCGGGAAAGTAAACGGCATTTCCGTGGGCTGCTCTGGTTCGCCAGAAGCGGCTTAGTCATGCTGGCCACATGACCCAGAAGCTGTACGCCGGCTCCCTCGCCCAGTAAAGCAAGATGAGCACCGCAACCCCAGAGTCGTCCACGACTGGCCTTAACGGTCGGGGTCCCTTTACCTTTAACCATGAATGGCGACTCTCCTTCTACATACCTATGTGTCCAGGAAAAAGAGGACATATGGCAACTCTCACTGGGAAAGAATCATGGTGTTGCAAGGGAGCCTGAGAGCTTCTAGCCCAACCTTCTGCTAAATGAGTGCAGGATGCAACAACAACATCCTTGACAGGTGGCCATCCACCCTCTACTTCATAGGTGCCAGCTACCTCGGGCCCTGGGTGCCCAAGCACCCACAAAATTCTCCATTAAGTGGCTGGGCACCCACAAATTTCGGCACTAGGGCATGCATGCTGCATGGAACTCATGGCCCTGGGCACCCACGTAACGGGGCCAAGCTGGTACTCCTGCTCTGCTGAAAAGTTCCCACTTCCAGAGGCAGGTTGTTCTACTGTCCGACAGCTCTTTTCTCTTAACGCTTAACAAAGATCGGCCTCCTTGCAATCTCCACCCATTAGTTCTAGTCACGTACACAGGAGCACCAGGGAAGCAAGTGTGCTCTGTCCGCTGCCTGACAGCTCCTCAGATATTTGAAGAATTCTATCGGGTTTCCCCTTAATCGTCTCTCCTCCAGGCGAAAACATACCCAGCTCACCATGCCCAACTCAGCAGGGGCGGCGGGAGAGCGAGAATGCAGCCTCCTCTACATCCCACACGGAATTAAGTGACAACTACACATTCCCCGAAGTAGGCACATGCTATCTGGAAAGACCTTAATCAGACCTTCTTGGGAAACGGCACACTTCGAATCAAGAAATCTAACGCTATGTGCGGCTGGGAGCACATCCTGCTGGGCGATTTTCCCATTTCTAAAAGCAAGCATCAGAATTCTCCTGCTGTACACACTGCACATTTTTTTTGTCCTTTTGGCTACGAAGCAAAATGGTAGTGACTCAAAGCACTGGGTATTTTCCTGGGGTCCTGCGTACTTTGCAGGGGCACCCCTCTTGGGACCACAACATGAGATACAGAGCAAGGTTTCCCAAAATTGGCTGTCCAGCTCTTTTTGGACTACCACTCCCATCATCTCCAACAACTGCTTCTTCTAGCTAGGGATGATGGGAGTTGTAGTCCAACAACAGCCAGGGACCCAACTGGGGAAAACCCTGATCTAGAGTAAGACCTCGGCTCAAAAGACTCATTTCTACTGGCAGAAAGGTTGGCGACGTGGAGTAGAGACTTCTCCACAATTTTCCAGAGAGGCTAATCTGAGCCTAGCCTTGCAGGGAAAAGGAGGAGACTTCTTACTTGGGGAACTTTTTTATTTGGTATGTTAAACTTGATTAGAACACGTATCTGGCTTGTTTCTTCAGATACCACAGTTGACCTACGACACTTTTACAATGCACACATTTCTCATGTTTCAAGCTACTGGCTCTCACTTTTAGGAATTTTGCAAGAGTTGCAAGCGGCACAGGACTGGTGGGATATTAAATCTGTAAAGAAATATAGAAAAATTGGGCAGGTATCTGCAAAATCAGATGGACGATTTTGTTCTCCGCTCCATCCTTCTGGCCTCTACATAAATCATTCCTCAATCTCTGAGGTACCTCCATCTTCCTTAGTCCCTGGAGGGGCTGGGGGGGGGAATCCCTATAATTTATATTTTCTAATCAGATTAAATGGTGTGCAGCCTTAGTGATCATTGTTGGAAAAGCAGAAGAAATAAAGTTAATTACATGTTTGGTGGAGTTGTGATGAGATTAGAACTTATTGGGAGAAAACCTTAAATTTATCAGAAGATATGGTTATTTACACCATACCTTTAAATCCATTACAAGTTCTGCTGTGATACCTGCAAAATGATGTTGGTCCAAAACATTTTAATCTTAAGGAAATCTATTAAGAGCTGTAAAAACGTTGTTAGATGCTAAATGGCGCTGATCAGAAGCGAAGCTGCCGAAGCGTACAAGACGACCAGTCGCCTAATACACCGGAAACTATGGTACATAACATGAATATATTATTTCTGCAAATTCCCCACATCTAACCATCTAACCCGCTTCACTGGGCAGCTTTCTCCTGTCGCAGAGCGGAGCCCGCCGCCCACTGCAGCCATACCTGGCGTATAAAACGACCCCCGACTTTTTAACCTCTTTTCCGGGGTTAAAAGGTTGCCTTATATGCCGGAATCTATGGTACAAGGCTGAAGGTGTACGGCAATTAACCATGTAGTGTGAATTAACTGGAAATAATAAAAAATAATAAAAAATTAATATAAAGTCAAAAAAGAAAAAAGAAAAAAAAGAAAGAATGCAGAAAAGCAATTGCCAAGAGATGCTTGGCTGTGGAATTGAGCCCATGGGGCCAGACCCAGGAAGAGAAGTGCCACAGAGGAGCTACACCCCTCCAAACAGCATTCCCAAGAACCTGGATTTCATAGGACAGGTGTGAGTCATTGAAGCCCCAAATATACACTCTCAGTCGAGAAACCACAGCTTAGTGCTAAGCCACATGGATATTCAAGGAATTAATAGCCTCTTTGTGGCTAAAGTTCTCTGCAGGCCCAAAGTCAACAGATAGCATGACCTCACCATGGGAAGCCTGCGGGTCAAATCTATCCAGCAAAGGTTGGGAGCTTCTGGCCCATGGGCCTAATTAAGCCCAACATGGGGCCCAATTTGACCCACGAGCCTGTTTTCCCCAACCATGCCCTCATGCCCCGCACCCCATCTTATACAGGCCTCCTCCCACTAATATGCAGGTTACGTTCTGGGCCCCTACACTCAAGTGAAATCATGCAAAGTGGAGAGTATCCTCTAAAAAATGCTTCTAAATGCCTATTCCCAGCTCTTCTCCCGCTCTCTCTCCAATCCAGACCAAAACATCTAGAGTTGAAGCTCTGGGGCTGGAAGGACACTGAAGGAGGTGCTGGAAAACTGCAGCTGCTGCGCTACCACACAAGCCGGCTGTTAGGTGAAGAGGCTGAGCAGCCTAAACAAAGCCCCACCGAGCCCTGAGCCCCTTCTCTGCCCTCACCGATGTCCTCTTCAGGCTCGGGGTGTGTGTGTGTCTTCTCATGAGCCACAAGGACTCTCTAGCTTTCTCCTGCCATTTCCTGGTATAATAATAATAATAATAATAATATATTTATACCCCGCCTATCTGGCAGGGTTTCCCCAGCCACTGTGGGCAGCTTCCAACAAAACACTAAAATACAATAACCTATTAAACATTAAAAGATTCCCTAAACAGGGCTGTCTTCAGATGTCTTCTAATAGTTTGGTAGTTGTTTTTCTCTTTTGCATCTGGTGGGAGGGCGTTCCACAGGGTGGGTGCCAGCACATAGAAGGCCCTCTGCCTGGTCCCCTGTAACTTGGCTTCTTGCAGTGAGGGAACCGCTAGAAGGCCCTCGGCGCTGGACCTCAGTGTCCGGGCAAAACAATGGGGGTGGAGACGCTCCTTCAGTCTACTGGGCTTGGGCCGTTTAGGGCTTTCAAGGCCAGCACCAACACTTGTGCTCAGAAACATACTGCTTCCATTGATTGATTGATATACTAGGTCCAGTATATCTGAAGGAGCGTCTCCTCCCCCATCGTTCTGCCCGGACACTGAGGTCCAGCTCCGAGGGTCTTCTGGCGGTTCCCTCACTGCGAGAGGCCAAGTTACAGGGAACCAGGCAGAGGGCCTTCTCGGTAGTGGCGCCCGCCCTGTGGAACGCCCTCCCATCAGATGTCAAAGCGATAAACAACTACCTGACATTCAGAAGACATCTGAAGGCAGCCCTGTTCAGGGAAGTTTTTAATGTGTGACATTTTAGTGTATTTTTCATCTTTGTTGGAAGCCGCCCAGAGTGGCTGGGGAAGCCCAGCCAGATGCGCGGGGTACAAATAATAATAAATTATTATTATTATTATTATTATTATTATTATTATTATTATTATTATTATTATTCCCAGCATGCACGCAAACACGGTCACACACAAGTTGAAAAATATGCCTCCCAACGAAGAACCAGAAATGCCAAAACGCGCTCCCAATTGGCAAAGGAGAGCTTGCTATCGCTGCCAATCAGCAACTGGGCACAAGGCAGTGTTCCCCGCTGAAAACGACGATGAGCAAACATCCTTAGCCAAGGAACTGCCTCCTATATTCCTGAAGAATGCCTGCCTGCTTTCCTCTCCCTGGCGCCTTTCTGTTGTACTGTCACTCTTTGTTTACATACAGCTGCCCTATCAATATTATTTTTAAATGCCGTATTTTTCACTCTATAGGACGCACCCGACCATAGGACGCACCTTGTTCTAGCGGGGAAGATCAAGAGAAAAAAAAATCTCCCCCTCTTTGCGCAGCGTCTCTTCAGCGAAGCGGCAGGAGAAACGGAGACCCTTCCATTTCTCCTCCCGCTTAGTTGAAGGGGTGCTGCGCCTTAGCTGAAGGGGCACCTACCCTTCAGCGAAAGCAACCCGAAGTCTCCGGAGCACGTCAGGAGTGCCCCCACTGCGCTTCGGAGGCTTCGCGTTGCTATCGCTGAAGCCAAGGAGCCTGCATTCGCTCCATAAGACGCACACACATTTCCCCTTAATTTTTGGAAGGGGACAAGTGCGTCCTATAGAGCAAAAAATACAGTAAACCTGATCATGTACTGTATAAGGAATATGGAGGTTTCGACCGGGGCACAGTTAGCCCCATGTGAACAGCTGCAGTACCAGGTGCATGGATGACCCAAGGCAGCAGGCCAGAGGATGGACTGCACCAACCCTGCAAAGCTGTTTCAAAACTCACCTACGGCTGTTGCACGGCTGTTATCGCAGCTCAGCGAGCCTCAGCTTAGTCACAGCGAGGAGGCAGGAGACTGCCTGGAGCCCCGCGTAATCTGCTCTGAGCTTCCCAGAGAAAGAGGGACATGCGCGCAGTAAATAAAAGGAAAACAGAGAAAGCATTTATGCCAGAATCAGCTCTCGGCATTTCTGAAACAGGCCCCTTCGCAAGATAAATGGCAAACTGCAGATGAAATTGTCGACAGTCAGACAAGGCCGGTAATAGCTTTTGCCTAGGAATCGTACCCAAATCACGTCACTGAGATATATGTACATAAGCAATAGTGCTCTGTCCAGAGCATGCAATGATTTCTTTTCTTTGCATTCCCACAAAGCTATTTAGGTAGAAAATGGCAGCCCTGCAGAGCAATCAGGCAATCAGGGAAGGGGATGGATGGTACATGGAAGGGCATAAGCCACGAATGTGAAGCCTCTCATACAAAGCTGCCTTTATACAGAGTCAGACCATCGTTCCATCTCCCTCAGGTGCCAGGAATCGGGGCCCCTCCCGATATTGCTCAACCCCCACCAGCCCCAGGCAGCTCTCACAAGCCACTCTTGAGTTCATATACCAATAATTTAGAAACTCTCACCACTTTGTAACTAAGCTAAGTTTTACTGCCTGTGCAACTTTTTCTGAATGCTGTATGGAAAGGCACATGAATATGACCTTTGGAGAGTTTGTAAGTAAACCATTTTAAACTTACCAAATGTGTGGTCTTTTTCTTTGCTGGGGGCAGAAGGAAACTTTGGAACACACTTGAAAGGGTATATCTTAAGGGTCTAACAGCCTATATTTCCGTATTTGTTCTGCTGCATATTTTGTGACTTTAAATCTCTGCTGGGGTCCTCTCACAAAAGAGTAATTGCCCCAACCTTGGATCTTGGCATTCAGGGTATTATCCTTTTCATATCATTTTTTCCCCTTGAAGCAACACTAAAAAATGCAATCTTTAGGGGGGAATGCTTTGCAAAAATGCGATTAGACAAAATAGCGTAAAAAATTGTGTACTGTTGGAGAAATACGTGCTAAAATGCTGATTTTTTATTTTTAAAAATGACTTTAAAAAGAAAAACTCCACGGAAAACCTAAATTAATGAGAAAATGAAATTGACAGAATTGCCAATCTCTACTCTATGGAGACATTACTCATCATTTAGCTTACAGAAATCTCAGGCAGTCATTTAAAAAGTGCCAGCAGTACGATTTTGCCAAAAACAAGGATGAGAACTCTAGTTCTGTTGGATTTTCCCCTGCTTATGAATGAAAATGTGTTTCTACATGTGGATTAGCCTTTCTGGATCAAGGAATTTATCTAAAGCACCAGCCTTGGCTGAGGACATTGGGAATAATCTATAAGCCCAACACTCGGGATCCTTCCTGGTCAGCTGTGTGGTTGTCTTTCAGAAACAACAGAGCTACTACATAAATCTCCCTGCCCTCCAAAAAAAAGAAAGAAAAGAGTGCTCTGTAAACAGGACACGGTGCTATGAGGACCCCAGTCAGGCCGGTGTTGTTGTAAACAATGGCTCACCTACCATCAGTAAAGTCCAGCGCGTACACTGGAAACCTTCGTGCGATGTCATCAAAAATTCCCTTGCCAACATTGAAGAACTCGTGGAGCTGGAGAAAGGAAGGAAATGTTATGTCAGTTCAAATGCTCATCTATTGTTGAGAGAGGAGAGGGAGGCTTGAGCTGCCTGCCACGAGACCTTTAAAACCAACGGCTTTCCTTTAAAGGCTATGCAGTGGAGATGCTAAATCACAGAATCGTCGAGGTAGAAGGGACCCCAAGGGTCATCCAGACCAACCCGCCACAGTGCAAACGAGGCAATGCACATGGTTTGGAAAAGCAGCAACCCCATCTCAACACAGCCCAAAGAGGCAAGAAAAAGGAACTTGGCTCCTGTTGTGTGTGCCATATTTGTAAAATGGTTCATATCTCTCCCACTCCAGAGGCATACCAACAAACGAACGTCTTTGCATTAGGGGATGTCCTGAAGTAGAGGACCTTACGCATTATATCTTGCGCTGCCCCTTATATAATGAAGCAAGAGAAAGGTTTTTAGCACCTATAATGACAAGGTCCCCTGGCCAGAACCCCTCTGACGTGATTTTATATCTCCTCGCAGACACAGATAAGTATGTGACCTGGCGTGCAGCACTCTTTGCAACTGCCGCTAGGAAAATTAGAGCAAATTATATAGCCAAGGTAGCCACCAACTGTAAAGGAAATGAATTAATTTGACCCTATCTACATCAAGCTATATTCTATCTTTATCACCAAACTCCGAATATAATTGCACATTGTATTAACTACCGTATTTTCCCCTCTATAACACGCAGATTTTTTCTCCTAAAAAGGAAGGGGAAATGTCTGTGCGTATTATTGAGCGAATGTGTGGTCCCTGGAGCCAAATGGCGCGAGGGGAGGCAAAAAAAACCAGGCAAAAAATCAAATCGCGAGTCTCGGAGAAGGGAAACTTGAAAAGAGGAAGCGGCTGCTTTCCTGCATTCTGCCTCAGGGTCTTACTGCCCACCCTCCTCTGTTTCCTTGCTGTGTTTGCTCAAACGGAACAAAGAGCAGGGAAAGCCCCTCCCCTCCAGGCAGAGGGAAAGCAGAGTGTGTCTCTGTGCTCCGGTGCTGCTGAAAACATGCAGAAGGGAGAGAGAGAGAGAGAGAGAGAGAGAGAGAGAGAGAGAGAGAGAGAGCTGGCTGGCTTGGGTGGGTGGGTGGGTAGGTGAGGGAAAACTTTTGCCTTCCTTTCCTCCCTCCCGTTATACCCCTCTCCTGCATTCTTAGCCAGCTGCTTCTCTGCACACCCCTCTCCTGCTCCTTGTCCCTTCTGTGTTTTTCCTTCCCTCCCCACTTAAAATGTGGTTAAAAAGCATGGATCCACATGGATCCTCAGGATCTTTGCATTGGGTCACCCCAAATTCACCATCAGATCACATAGCATGTCCATGGCTACAGCCCGCCCCCCAAAAATCACGCACCCACTGTTGCCTGGGGCTGCAATGGTGCAAAAATGTGGTTACAAAGCATGGATCTACATGGATCCTCAGGATCTTTGCATTGGGTCACCCCAAATTCACCATCAGATCACATAGCATGTCCATGGCTACAGCCTGACCCCAAAAAAATCACACACCCACTGTTGCCTGGGGCTGCAATGGTGCAAAAACGTGGTTACCAAGCATGGATTCACAGGGATCCTCAGGATCTTTGCATTGGGTCACCCCAAATTCACCATCAGATCACATGTCTGTGGCCACAGCATGAAGCACAAAAATGATACATCCACTGTTTCATTCAGAATGTTTTTTCCCTTGTTTTCCTCCTCTAAAACCGATGTGCGTGTTATGGTCAGGTGCGTGTTATAGAGCGAAAAATACGGTAACATTATTTTTTAATATATTAGTGGCCATGTGGTGATTTTAGCCTATAAATTTCATGGTTTAATGTCTGAACCTGTATATTCAGGTACTTTTATAGCTCTGTTTGGAGTAGGTAACGTCTTGATAATATAAATGTTTTAAGTTTATTGTATAAATCCGGCATATTTTCTTTTAATTGCTGAATGATTCTGTGTACATTGCAGCAGCCTTTGGCTATGTGGGAAAAAAGTGATTGACTGACTGCCTCTCTTGATATTGTGCAGGGAGGAGAGGAGGAAGCCGAGATACTGGGAGGGCCTTCATGCACGGCTCCCCCCCCCCCCCGTCAAAAAGCAGTCAGATAAATGTTCACCACACAAGATTTTGCAAATACAGCCGTACCTTGGAAGTCAAACAGAATCCGTTCCGGAAGTCCGTTCGACTTCCAAAACATTCGGAAGCCAAAGCGTGGCTTCTGATTGGCTGCAGGAAGCTCCTGCAGCCAATGGGAAGCAGCAGAAGCCCTGTTGGACATTAATAATAATAATAATAATAATAATAATAATAATAATAATAATAATTTATTTGTACCCCGCCCATCTGGCTGGGTTTCCCCAGCCACTCTGGGCGGCTTCCAACAAAGATGAAAGATACACTAAAATGTCACATATTAAAAACTTCCCTGAACAGGGCTGCCTTCAGATGTCTTCTGAATGTCAGGTAGATGTTTTTCTCTTTGACATCTGATGGGAGGGCGTTCCACAGGGCGGGCGCCACTACCGAGAAGGCCCTCTGCCTGGTTCCCTGTAACTTGGCCTCTCGCAGTGAGGGAACCGCCAGAAGGCCCTCGGAGCTGGACCTCAGTATCCGGGCAGAACGATCGGGGAGGAGACGCTCCTTCAGATATACTGGATTCCAAAGAACGTTCACAAACCAGAACACTCATTTCCGGGTTTGCGGCGTTTGGGAGCCAAAACGTCCGAGTACAAAGGCATTTGGGATCTAAGGTATGACTGTATGCGCTACCTCTGGAATGGAACCCCCATGTTTGATGGGACTGCACCGTCATACAAATAAATAAACATGGATCTGGTAACAATATGAGAAATAATATAACTAACCAAGGTTAGCCGCAGCTACCCATGTATTTGAGGAGTCACAAAATTACCGTATTTTTCGCTCTATAAGACGCACCAGACCACAAGATGCACCTAGTTTTTGGGGGAGGAAAACAAGAAAAAAATGTTCTGAATCTCAGAAGACAGAACAGCAAGAGGGATCGCTGCACATTGAAAGCAGCAATGCCTCTTGCTGTTCTGGCTTCTGGGATAGCTGTGCAGCCTGCATTTGCTTCATAAGACGCACACACATTTCCCCTTACTTTTTAGGAGGAAAAAAGTGAGTCTTATAGAGCAAAAAATACGGTAATTTCTTTGTTGCATGCAGGTTCCATATAACAGTACCAATTGCCACCAAATCTGTCTGTTTCCTTTTCTTACTTTCACCGTTTCCAATACAAAAAAACCATGCTTGAGGTCACATCCGCATCATAAATATAAAACACACAGCTTCTCCCCCAATAAAAAAGAATGATGGGAACTATAGTTTTTGAATGTTGCTGGGAATTGAGGGATAAACTACAGTCCCCAGAATTGCAACGTAAAATTTGGAGGAGTGCAGATGTTGAAGGACAGCTGTGTTTAGGTGCACGTATCGTTTGGGTAAGTGCGAATCGGGAAAATCTGCCTTTAAATGGGAACAGGATTGCATTTCTCTCCCACTCCTAGTGGTCAGAAGATAGCCTTTTCCTGGGTCTGTACGCGACAGCTTTGCATGTTTTCCACATACATTTGGGAACAAAAGGGATGCAAACTGCATCTGTCAACACCTGCTTCCAAAACCCAGCAGGGGTACTGGGAATATGGTGTGGCATTTGCTGCCAGCCCTCCATGGCCCTCGCCTGCCCCTTCGCTGCTTGGCCCCCTGTCTGTCCCTTCCAGCCTTTCCCTGCCTTATCCCCATTAGGTCTCTCCACTTGCGGGACAACTTGTTACAGCAACAGGGATTTCTAACCTCTGCTCCTCTTCTCCCTCCAGGGAGAAAATTCATTTTTTGCTCCTTTGTTTTGAGACACAATTGTCAACAGGACTGGTGGCAGGGAGAGGGTGGGTTTAAAGTGCAGAATGATTTGAGCAGAATTTAAAAGGGCTATTTTTAAGATTCTTTCTTTCCTTCTTTTTAAGTAGCTCCCAAAGGAAGGAGCACAACGGCTTCTAACAAACTTGTCCCGCTGTGACATGTGAGAAGTTGCTGGTGTTATAGGGCAGAAAAGGGAGAAGGAAAAGGATTGTGACCATTTCAGCAAGGGGGCGGTTATACTTTTTTCGATCCGCTGTGCATAATTCTATATACATCTATCATGTCCACCTCTGTGCTTAACTTGCTTTTCACTCAGCAGAGAAGTCCTGAACCTTTTTTGGGTGGGACTTTCTTCATACAACAGACATATGGGACTTTGACGGCTGGATGAGCTCTGTTGACCCAGGATGAGAGACCTGAGGGGATGCCCAACTCCCTGTCAGAATTTATGCAACTTTGGCCTCCTTGGCCAAGTGTCTGGTATTCATCTCAAGATGATTTGGCTTTATAAGGTCCACCTGAAACAGTGGACCTTCGCCACACATACCTTGAGGGGCTTGTGGTTGTGTACTATGTGCCCGTCGGCCATTGCTGATGGTCTCTGGTTCACGACGGTCAGCAGATGACGTTGGTGAACCAAAGCCTCCTTGAACTCTTCCTCCGTTTTCGTTTCTAGAAGCTTCTGCCGGAAGGTTATATCTGAGAACATTGTGGCAAATGTCCGGCCCACTTCAGTTGCAGTTTTGGTACTTTTCTGAGGGAGGAAAAACAGGGCACATCCATGAGTGGTTTGGGTTACCTACACCACAGCTTGAGTTTTATGTGACACCTTAGCTCAGACAGGGTAAACCGATCGACAGGTAGATCCCTGGGTGATCCTGGTCGATTGCGGCATCCTTATCAATTACTGGATTGAAAAAACTGTGGAATGAATGTCTCTACCCCCGCCCCCTCGCTCTGCCCCTCCGTCACGTCCAGTGGGCGTTGTTTGGCACTTTCTGTTGACGATTGGGAATACAATGATTGTTTTTAGCGCTGTGTGCATTTTTTAGCGGCGTACTTCAAGATGAGCGATGAATGTCATTCCCCCCCTTTAAAAAAGCTCAACAACTCTTGTTCATGTTTTGTGATATAACTAGTGGATACAATTATCTTTCTTTGTGGGATTTTGATGTTCAGATCCCAAGTTGCTTGCAACTTTTATGTATATATAAAAAGACCATACATATTCTTATATTCTATTATAATGGCATATCAAAAGATAAGGGGAAAGGCACAGGATTTATTTTTTTAAAAAATAAAATAAAATGGAGGAGGAGCTCAACCCTACCATTTTCGGAGGAGCAAGGACCAGAATGACGAATCGCACTTCGCAGGAGTTCTCCCCCCAGTTCTGAGGCCTTTCGAGGCGGCTGATGCAAACATGGCGACGCTGAAGGGATTTTATAGTGCAACTGTCAAACAAGAGAAGAATATTATCAGTAGTTGAAGCAAAGCAGAGGGCGGCAGACCGTTGCTGTCAAATAAGGAAATCAGGTTCCTAAGGAAGGGCAGTAGGACACTGCTATCACAGACGACCAATGGAGGAACGCATGTGGACTAGTAACTTTGAGGCGCGAAAGATGTGCAGATGCCTATGGGGATGGTGCGTTAAATCCGATGGCCCTCCAGATGCGGCTGAACTGCAGCTCCCATCATCCCTGGCCACTCGCCATGCTTGCAATGGATGCTGGGAGTTGTAGTTCAGCAACACCTGACAGGCCCAAGTTTCCTCACCTTTTTAAGTTGTTTTTTTTTTTTAAATAATTCTGCAAGATTTTAAATGATGGATTTTGGCATTTGAGTGAAATAATGCTGGGGTAGCAACGATACATTAAGTGCCAGGTGCCCACCTATCCAATTAACAAGCAAACAAACAAAAATATATGCCTGTTCTATCCATGACATTCGAAAGCACATCAAAGTGCAAGTAGATAAGTAGGTACCACTCCGGCGGGAAGGCAAACAGTGTTTCCGTGCGCTGCTCTGGTTTCTCCAGAAGCGGCTTAGTCATGCTGACCACATGACCCGGAAAAACTGTCTGCGGACAAACGCCGGCTCCCTCGGCCAGTAAAGCGAGATGAGCGCCGCAACCCCAGAGTCGTTCGCGACAGGACTTAACGGTCAGAGGTCCTTTACCTTTTTTTTATATTGAAGCCAAAGAAAAGACTGAGCTCTAACTGGGTTGGTAACTAACTATTGTTGTTTTATGCTAGCAAAAATGTGAGTGTTTAACCTTAGATCAAAGGGATCTCAGAGGGATGGATGAAGAGATCAATCACTTGAGCTGGGTTGGCCACCAAATGGGCCATCTCTTTAATGCAGAGGTGAGGAGCCTCAGGCCAAGGGAACAAATGCAGCCCCTTAGATCTCTCTCCCTGGCCTTGCCTCCACCCTAGCCACTTGTAATAATAATAATAATAATAATAATAATAATAATAATAATAATAATTTATTACTTATACCCCACTCATCTTAAACAGCATCTTAAAAAGCAGAGACATCACCCTGCAAACAAAGGTCCCTATAGTTAAAGCTATGGTTTTCCCAGTAGTGATACAGGGAAGTGAGAGCTGGACCATAAAGAAGGCTGATTGACGAAGAATTGATGCTTTTGAATTCTGGTGCTGGAGGAGACTCTGGAGAGTCCCCTGGACTGCAAGGAGATCCAGCCTATCCATTCTGAAGGAAATCTGTCCTGAGTGCTCACTGGAAGGACAGATCCTGAAGCTGAGGCTCCAATACTTTGGCCACCTCATGAGAAGAGAAGACTCCCTGGAAAAGGCCCTGATGTTGGGAAAGATGGAGGGCACAAGGAGAAGGGGACGACAGAGGACGGGATGGTTGGACAGTGTTCTCGAAGCTACCAGCATGAATTTGACCAAACGGCGGGAGGCAGTGGAAGACAGGAGTGCCTGGCGTGCTCTGGTCGACGGGGTCACGAAGAGTTGGACACGACTAAATGACTAAACAACAACAACAACACCCCACCCATCTGGTTGGGCCTCCCCAGCCACTCTTGGCGGATACAACGTCTCTCAAGAGCCATCTCCCCTCGCCTGCCCCCCACCCTCAGTCTGAAAACACATGCATCCTTTCCTCAAATGTGAGGCATTAGCCAGCCAATCAAAGAATGACCAATGATTAAAGGAGTTGGATGGGGCCCCACCAGGATCTGGACCAAAACTCGCGCTTCCTTCTCCCCACACACATTTTTCTTTATCAACACCTCCGTAAACATCCTGAGTCGAATTGCTCAGAGCGAGATTCCCTGGGTTTTGGACGAAGTCTGCAAGAACTGAATTAATTCCTTCCACCCAGGTGCCATTGGTTAGCACGTAAGTGAATCCATATGAGAGTTTCCGAATGCTGAAGGAGGCCCCTTTCTGATCGACACCTTGATAGTTAAGTCATGCAAATGAAAGCCGCCCGCGAACCGTAACAAAGACAAGCTCATTTCCATTATGTTGCTGAGGACGGTTAGAGAGTTTCTCAGGCATGCAAGATATTCCGTTTCTCTCGCACGGCCTGTCTCCACTGCCTTCTTTATTTCTGACCCAACTTTCTAAATGACCCGGCCTCCCAAGAGAAATGCCAAACCTCTGGATATCTACTCGTCAACAAAAATACACTCCAAGATGGCTTCCCAGTGTCCGGGCAGAACGGCTAACAGATTGAGGTGGAATCCTGACAAGACAAAAGTACTGTTTTTGGGAGACAGGAGGCAGGCGGGTGTGGAGGACTCCCTGGTCCTGAATGGGGTAACTGTACCCCTGAAGGACCAGGTGTGCAGCCTGGGAGTCATTTTGGACTCACAGCTGTCCATGGAGGCACAGGTCAAATCTGTGTCCAGGGCAGCTGTTTATCAGCTCCATCTGGTCCAGTATACCTGAAGGAGCGTCTCCACCCCCATCGTTCTGCCCGGACACTGAGGTCCAGCGCTAAGGGCCTTCTGGCAGTTCCCTCGCTGTGAGAAGCCAAGTTACAGGGAACCAGGCAGAGGGCCTTCTCGGTAGTGGTACCAGCCCTGTGGAACGCCCTCCCACCAGATGTCAAAAAGAGAAATAACTACCAAACTTTTAGAAGACATCTGAAGGCAGCCCTGTTTAGGGAAGCTTTTAATGTTTAATAGGTTATTGTATTTTAGTGTTCTGTTGGAAGCCGCCCAAAGTGGCTGGAGAAACCCAGCCAGATGGGCGGGGTATAAGTAATAAATTATTATTATTATTATTATTATTATAACAAGGTAAGACTGCGCCTCTTTCTTGCAGGGAGAAAGGTGCAAGACTCTCCTCCAATGCTTGCCGCGGGATCACATTCATCCAGTGCTTTAGCAACTGCACTGGCTCCCGGTGGAGTACAGGGTCAGGATTAAGGTGCTGGTTCTCACCTTTAAAGTCCTATGTGGCCTAGGACCCACATATCTACAGGACCGCCTCTCCTGGTATGCCCCGCGGAGGACCTTAAGGTCCACAAATGACAACATTTTAGAGGCCCCAAGTCGCTAGATGGTTCAATTGGTCTCAACTAGGGCCAGGGCCTTTTCAGTACTGGCCCCGACTTGGTGGAACGCTCTGTCACAAGAGACTAGGGCCCTGTGGGACTTGACATTGTTCTGCAGGACCTTCAAGACAGAGGTGTCCCGCCTGGCCTTTGGTTTGGACTCAGTCTGACCCTTATGTTTCCCTCCCCTTATGGTCTTGATCTATAGGCTACTTTTAAAATGAGGCTGCATTTTAAATTGTATTTTAATCCTAATAAATTTAATCTTAATAAATTGGTTTTTGCCCCCCCCTTATGTTTTTAGTCATTTTACTGGTGTTAGCCACCCAGGGAGGGTGGGGTATAAATAAAAATTATTATTATTATTATTATTATTATTATTATTATTATTATTATTATTCATGATGAAACCAGACGTTCTGGGGCTATGAGGATCATTTATGGGTTAGGTTTATAATTGAATCACAAAAATTGGAGACATGATTTCTAATACCGAAAAGCACCCAAAAACTTCAGCTTCAGGAAGAGAGAGTTCTCCCAGTCTCAGGACTCTTTTTTTCAGCTTTCCAAGAGGCATCTGAGTGGACAACGTGAGAATAGGATGCTGGACCAGATAGTAATAATAATAATAATAATAATAATAATAATAATAATAATAATAATATATTTATACCCCGCCCATCTGGCTGGGTTTCCCCAGCCACTCTGGGTGGCTCCCAACCAAATATTAAAAACACAATACAACATTAAGCATTAAAAACATCCCTAAACAGGGCTGCCTTCAAATATGTCATTAGCCTGACCCAGAAGGGCTTGTCCCATGTTCTTAACTGGTCCACAATGTTGCGATCAACCTATTGCCTATGATGGGATGAGCAGAGAAGGAATCTGCCCATGTTTCTCCCAGTTTCTTGGTTTTTTAACTTTAAGCCCAGTTTTCCACATCAATTTGTGATCCTTTTCTTTTAAAGAGTGAAAATTCACCAGCATGTGAATTTCTTCTGGGGTTTTTTTGTATGGAATTTCCCCTAACGCAGTGCATTTTCATGCACCCTATTTGGCTGGAGAAGCGCACTGCAAAATTCAGCAATGTGCAATTTTCGAAGGATGCCTGTGTTTCGGGTTCATTATTTCAGGAAGTACCGATTAGGTGGGTTCGCCCTTACAAGTGAATGGAATAGTATTTCTCTCCCATTCCTGTGAAAAGATCAAACCACTCTGGTTCTAGTTGACCCGCATAGGTCACCTGGTGTGATGGCCTGGGAATCCGATTCAGAGGCTGAACCGGAGGAATCCCAGCCTGCACAGGAGTCCCTGCCTCCAGGGCCGGCTGAACTGGGGCAGGGCCTTGATTCTGAAGCGCCTGCACCTGTGCCGGATCCTCAGGAGCAGGCACCAGGTGAATCCACTCTGGCTCCAGAGGTGGTTGAGGACTCAGTGCCTACAGGTGAGTCTCCCCCTGGGCCCAGTAACCCTTCAGCCTCTCCTGAGCTGCAGAGGCTCAGGGCAGAGAGGTGAAGGGAACTGGTTTCTCCCAGGAGGAGTGCTCGCCTTAATGCCAGGAGAGGCAGGTCTCCTGGGGGCCGGGACCGCCCCTGGCCTCAGAGAAGATAAAGGCCAGTCAGCCCGGTCCCAGGTTGTGGGAGCAACGTTGTTGATGAGCTGTTTCGGCCAGCATCCAGTCCTTTCCCCCCCAGAGTTCCTGTCCTTGTCCAGCTTCCCGCTGTGGACCCCGTTTCGCCCGAGGAGGACTGTCTGCCGACCCTCAACTCAGGTCCTGGACCTCGCCCCACGGTAACCTCCCCCCTGGACCAGCACACCTGTTCATTTCTGAGCTCAATTAAAGTTGCTGGTTTTACCATGATCTCCTGTTGCACATTCATCCTCGCAATTTCCACTCAACACCTGAGATCTTGCTCTGCATTCCCTGGTTGGCTGCAGTGCATTGACAAATTGCTTCCCCACAATAATGCAAAGAATTCTGTACCTTCCTGCAGAATCAGCCGATTTGTCTATAACGATTTGTCAGTCAGAGCAAGATCACACATGCAAAAATAAAATTGATATGCTAGCGAAAGAAAGAGCAAGAACTGGGATTGGCTACAGCTCCACGCTAGGTGACAAATAAGTACTACATAAAACGGCTTGTATAAACTCATTTGAAAGCCTGGAGACATTGATGCGTCAGCGCAGGTGAAAAACCTTCTATGACATCCCTCCATTGAGCTAAACAAACAGAACTTGAATATCATTTGCTCCAAGAAGCTAATTTCAATTCCCCGGAGTCGTCAGTGTGTTTAGATTTAATTGCACTCACACCCTCTTGTTCAAATTCGTATTTATTGCCATGGAACGCTCCAGATAAATAGGCTGCTCGGTTCCTAGGACTATTTGGGTGTTAAGTCATCTAGCTTCGCAGATCATTTTTCTCTCATACATATTCATCGGCAGAGCCGGCGAGTGAACCGAGAGGTGAGGAGCTAATGTACTATTTGCAATTTGCCATTTTGTTCTGTGTGTTCAGTGAGCAACCCTTTTCACCCTTAAAGGTTAAAATTCTGGAAGCTTGAGAGAGGCGGAGGGAATGAGAAAGGAAAGATTTCTGTACTAGTTTTATGATTGTGTTTAAGCACACCTCACTTGCTTGATGTTTGACTCAACGAGGGGCCCCTCCACATGTCCTTTTCCCTGTACACTCATGTCGGGGTGCATGGGGTGTCAGGGCACGGGTAGTACATCTGATGGGGGACATGCCATGCTCTGTCTCGGGGTAGTTTGTCCACCTTGGGTCCCCGCTGTACACTCAGCTCTCACCTGTGGCTCCTGGACACTGTCAACACGTGACAGCAGCCACACCCAGCAAACGGCTTCAACTGGCTGGCTAAACCAGGAGGCGGTAGCCAATGGGTCTCGAACCCTCGTTGAGTTAGGGATTTCCCCTGCATATAAAGACAGGCTCCAGCAGATGGAGTGGACAAGACCAAGAGTGGGACCAATGGTCAAGAATGAACTCACACTGTTTCTTGATGAAACTACCAAGTAAAGCCCGCCTTTCAGGGATCAAATCGTGAACTGAAATGTGAGTAAACTTTTTGTTACTTTACTCAGAAAGACTCTGGTGTCTTTATTCTTTTGAGAGGGATTAAAGGGGACACCAGGAAATATCCTTAACTAACGAATCTGCAATATATTGAGAGGAATCAGCTCTGCTACATCACTTACTAGCGTGAGTGAAGGAAGGATAATACTTATTTAGTATATCCTTTCCTCTTGGGACGCGGGTGGCGCTGTGGGTAAAACCTCAGCGCCTAGGACTTGCCGATCACATGGTCGGCGGTTCGAATCCCTGCAGCGGGGTGAGCTCCCATCGTTCGGTCCCAGCTCCTGCCCACCTAGCAGTTCGAAAGCACCCTTAAGTGCAAGTAGATAAATAGGTACCGCTTTCTAGCGGGAAGGTAAACGGCATTTCCGTGTGCTGCGCTGATGCCAGCTCGCCAGAGCAGCTTCGTCACACTGGCCACGAGATGGGTGCGCAACCCCAGAGTCAGACACGACTGGCCCATACGGGCAGGGGTACCTTTACCTTTATATCCTTTCCTACTATCCTTAACATTCCCACGGCCTTGTCCGCCTCTTTTCAGCAACTCCTGGTGCCAAACATCTTGCTCTGCTTTCCTTTGGACCACCGAGCCCAGGACGTCCAGACACACTGCCCGGTCTTGCACCCCAGGGAGGTCACTTTGGCGAATTTGTCTTGAGGTTGCGTAAGAGGAGTCCGCACAGTATTTCCTCAGCAAATCTGAAGGCCCAAAGTGGTCTGAGGGGAACTGCAGAGTAGACCCTCCCCAAGAGGCAGGCATTAACCAACGGAATGGAAAGGGGACTCAGGGCAATGGCTTCCTTACCATTAAAATAAAGCCTCTAAAGCACAGGTGAGGAACCTGGGGCCCCCCAATAGTCTCCAATTCTCATGGACTGGGACAACGATGGGAGTTGTAATTCAGCAGCGTCCGGAAGACTACAGCTTCCTCAACCCCTGATTTAAAGGCTCTGAATGTGGTCCACTAGGAAACCAGTCGAAGATCATGGCCACTGGGCCCATCACTTCCTGACAAACAGAAGGGGAAGAAATGGAGGCAGTGAGAGATTTTACTTTCTTGGGCTCCGTGATCACTGCAGATGGTGACAGCAGTCACGAAATTAAAAGACGCCTGCTCCTTGGGAGAAAGGCGATGGCAAACCTAGAAAACATCTTAAAAAGCAGAGACATCACCTTGCAAACAAAGGTCCATATAGTAAAAGCCATGGTTTTCCAGTAGTGATGTATGGAAGTGAGAGCTGGACCATAAAGAAGGCTGATCGCCGAAGAATTGATGCCTTTGAATTATGGTGCTGGAGGAGACTCTTGAGAGTCCCATGGACCGCAAGAAGATCAAACCTATCCATTCTGAAGGAAATCAGCCCTGAGTGCCCACTGGAAGGACAGATCCTGAAGCTGAAGCTCCAAGACTTTGGCCACCTCAGGAGAAGAGAAGACTGCCTGGAAAAGACCCTGATGTTGGGAAAGATGGAGGGCACAAGGAGAAGGGGACGACAGCCGACGGGATGGTGGGACAGTGTTCTTGAAGCTACCAGCATGAGTTTGCCCAAACTGCGGGAGGCAGTGGAAGACAGGAGTGCCTGGCGTGCTCTGGGATGGATCATAGGGCCCTTGGCTTGACCTCCAAAAATTCCCCATGACAATGTTAAAAACAGCTGACGATGATTATTTTGTCAACCATCTTGGCCCAATCAAACCACACCGAAGGGAAGCCTGGAGATCTTTTTGGCAGACAGCTGCCTCAAGACACGTAAGGCATCTCCTGGTTGTGAGGCAAAATCAAAAGTCAAGGGTTTGGGGGGTTTTTTTTAAGGCATATGGGAGAAAGGGAAAATGTTTGTGTGCATGTAAAAAACCAGCAACCGACAGCTGACCTGAGTGTTTATGCCTTAACAGTTTATAAACTCACAAGATCTCTGTGACTGAAGCAAGGTCATCAGTGCTGGGAATAAATACTTTGATTATATTTTGAGTGCCACCCTGATTTTAAATGGGAGGGGGGTCCAGTTTTTGGAACGGCATCGTTAGAATACAATATATAACCAAGGGAGTTCCAACTAGGAAAAATAATTAATTACCTTTGCCATGGCAATGAAGCTGAAATGCATCTCCCCCAGTGGCAAGGAACAATGGTTTGATTACATACCCAGGTGCTATCTGGAATCATGAGTATGAATGCTAAGTAATAATAATAATAATAATAATAATAATAACTGTTCATGTTTGCTGTTCTTTCTGCTTCTCAGGGTGGCAGACACGGAGGGCTACCTAACTGTATCCTCACAAGAACCTTGTTCTGTACATCAACATTGATGACTGCATTGTAAGAAGCAATGGGACTGCCTGGTCCATTCCAGTTCCACAAAGATTTTTAAATGGAAAATCCTTTAAAGAAGACTTACAAGGCAGTCCAACGGCTGCACTGCTGGCCTGAATCTTCAGAAAGGGATATTTGCCCTTTAAACTTGTAAAAACATTGAATACAACCGGCCTGCAGCGGTTAGCCTATGGGACTCCTTGCCACTGCACACTTTGAATGCAATGGAGCAAGTCCCCCAGGGAGCAACCCATCACTCTTAGGGACAATTGTATAAGAGGCAAAAACGTGGCTTCCCCCAGTATTTACCTGGGTTCTGCAGGTTCTGGAGTGGACCCATAATAATTTGTGATTTTTTAATAATTTTATTATTTATGCCCCGCCCATCTGGCTGCGTTTCCCTGATCCGATTTGGGTCTTGATTCACCCAGATTGGATGAGGGGAGTCTGCTTTGGAATCCGAGACTGTCGGGATCTCTGTTTGTTGGCTCTGACGTTGTCATGGGAAGTTCTCGTCTGGTCGGAGGTTAAAGCCAAGACTCCTTTGATCAGATGAATCATGTTTAAAATACAAAGAGGAAGGATCCTTGGCGGAGGTACGTTGGCCAAAGTCACCCATGTAAGGTCCACGGCAGACCCAGGATTTGAACTCAGATCCGTCTGGTCTAAATCAAAAACTGCCCACTACCCCATGCTGGTTCTTAATTTATCTGTCTAAATACCACATTGACACCCTGCTTTTCTGTGCATTGCACTCTGCAAAAAAAACACACAAAACACCCCCCCCCAACAGCAATGAAAAAATAAGTGCAAATCACAACATATACATTAAACAGGAGCCAATAAAAAACAGTCGGGGGATTGAATAAAACAGGACAGCTGTAAAACAGAGGTCAGGTTGAAGTCCTATTAAAATGTAGCAACAATTGGACTATGCAGAATTAGACAAACTGACAGGAAGGATTCAAAACCTGTGGGACCAGGGATTCTTAGAGGACTGGAGTAAATATCTGAATTATTTGAAAAGCAATTGTAATAAACAGATTATGCTAGTAGGACTGCAAGAAGTTTTGTAAGGAGGATTATGCGAAATATTGCAAGGAAGACTATGAAGAGAATTATTAGTTAAGGACAATTAAAAGTAATAGAGAAATTAAGAAATGCAGATTAAGGGATAAAGAATGGAAAATCTTCAGAGGTAGTCAACGGAAGTCTAAAAAAATGTATAAGATAAGAATGTATGTTAAATGATTGTTGGAAATGATATGTTAAAAAAGTAATAAAAATGTAAAAAATATACAAAACAAAACAAAACACAGCAGCAAAAAACGAACCTGATTAGACGGGCCAAAGAACTGTCTAAATAAAAATGCCTCTATGTGTTGGCAGGAGGAGAGAGGTGGCTCCCTACAACTTAACAGAATCCTGGGGCAGCCACCGAAAAGGCCCTTCTTTCAAGTTCAGCCAAACACACTTCAGATTTTGACAGGATTAAGAGAAAGGCATGTTTGGAAGATTTCGTAGCACAGGCAGGCCCAAATGGGAGAAGTGCAGCTTATTGGTCAAGCTCAGCTTTTTTGAGTTCTGCCATCAATGATTGAATCTACGGACTGCTGTTGATGCTGGTTTAACAGAACATAGTGATCTACGATGGTGCTGGTAGGGTCAGGGCTTTGGCGGGGGGCGGGGCGGACACAGACTCTTCTACTAGCTCTTTTTCAGATGACCAAGCTAGCCAGGATATCGCTGAAAGGGATGGGCTAGGAGGCTCAGCTGATTGGGACAAAGGGATGCAGGTGCTTAAAAAAAAAATTATGTGCAAGAACAGGGAAATAACATCTGAAAATAAAGTATCCACAGCTACTGCTAGAGCCAAAAGCCCCAAACAGATTCTCAAGAGTGTGCAGTTTTCCTAGTGGGCTTTTTACAGGAGACAACAATCCCCAACAATGACGCAGTGACATCATTCGTTGTCCTGCCAAAATGTCATCCAAACACATGGCAACAAAGGGAACACCACATACCTGAACCACAAAAAAAAAACTTCCTCATGCCGAGAGTGAAAAACAACAACCACAGACTGAAACCATATTGCGTCGGACGTGATCCAAGCGAGGCCTGGTTTGCTTAGTCCAGAGTCAGTGACCCAGACAAGTTTTTTGCTCTCAAAGCAAGTTATTTTCCACTTAGCAAGGGGGGAAAACCCAGGAATGGTTCTCTGCATTTATGTGCTGCTGCTGCAGAATGACATACCCTTCCAAAATTTTGGGAGGGCAAATTGGGATCAGCACCCTCACACTATCCCGCTGCCATCGTGCGCCCACTCATCACACACCCGCTCCCTTGCCTTCCTGCCCAATGACTTACAATTTTTGTTTAACCCGCAAGAAAGAAGGGCTTTTTCGCTGGCTAGGTTCAATTCTAATCCTTCTAACCTCCTTTGGGGTAGGTTTGCAGGTATGCCAGAAGGAGACAGGATGTGCCCATGCGATGCCCACCTGGTGGAAACTCTAGCTCATATGGCCCTTAAATGTAAAATGTATGATGATCTCCACCAACAACTTTTAGACCAGCTCTGTACCCCAATATGGAAACCAGAGACAGAGGTTATACGCTTCTTATTACAGGGGAGAGACCAGGACCTCACCAAGACAGTAGCTAAGTTCCTCTATTTGATTTTTTGTTGCCAAAGTACGCTGCAGGATCCTGGCCCTTGCTGGAGACCCACAGAGATGAAACAGATTGCTCACCTCTTCTTCCCTTTGGCAAATGACTGTACTGTTGGAATGGCGACGAGATCGCACTGGCCTACTTATTCTGAATGTATTCTGAATGTTCCTATGTGATGCCAATCAAGGTTACTTGACTTGTCTTACCCGCCCCCCCCCCACGCCAATCTTCTCCTGCCTTCTCCTCTGCCACTGCGGCCAAAGTGCCTTCCTGGAAGGCGACCGTGAAAAGATCGTGCCAACGGCGAGGTGGTTTTGCATGACCCTTTGAAGGTCGCGCCAAAGTGATCCGAGAAGACGCTCTGGTGCCCGTCAACAGGCTCTGGCGCGACCCTGCTGACTCGCCCGAGGGTGCCAGTCTTAAACAGGACATTCTGGGATCCAAACAGAAGCCAGGATCCGGGTCGTAACCTCTCAAAATGGGACAGTTGCGGGGTATGGAATTATGAAAGGTGCCAGTGCAGGATTAATTTACAGAACTCGCTGCCACAAGATGTGGCGAGGACTAGGACTTTAGATGGCTCTGAAAGGGGAGCTGAAAGTGCCACAGAGGGCAAGGCCATCAACGAAAGCTTGATGGATCCTCGATACAAAGGCAGTATAGCTGAGAATACAAAATGCTGAAGGCATGCGATGTGAGAGGTCTGTTGTTTTCCTGCCCTGCCCTCCTGGAAGCACTTTATTGGCTACTGTTTTAAACAGGGAATTGGACTAAAGCAGCCTTTTTACAGCATATTAAAAAGCAGAGACATCACCTTGTCAACAAAGGTCCGTATAGTTAAAGCTCTGGTTTTCCCAGTATGATGTATGGAAGTGAGAGCTGGGCCATAAAGAAGGCTGATAGCCGAAGAATGGATGCTTTTGAATTCTGGTGCTGGAAGAGACTCTTGAGAGTCCCATGGACTGCAAGAAGATCAAACCTCTCCATTCCAAAGGAAATCAGCCCTGAGTGCTCACTGGAAGGACAGATCCTGAAGCTGAGGCTCCAAGACTTTGGCCATCTCATGAGAAGAGAAGACTCTCTGGAAGAGACCCTGATGTTGGGAAAGATGGAGGGCACAAGGAGAAGGGGACGACAAGAGGACGAGATGGTTGGACAGTGTTCTCGAAGCTACCAACATGAGTTTGACGAAACTGCGGGAGGCAGTGGAAGACAGGAGTGCCTAGCGTGCTCTGGTCCAGGGGGTCACGAAGAGTCGGACACGACTAAACGACTAAACAACAAGCCTTTCTCAACCTGTGGGTCCCCAGATGTTGTTGAACTACAACTCCCATCACCCCTAGCTAGCAAGGCCAGAGCTCAGGGATGACGGGAGTTGTAGTCCAACAACATCTGGGGACCCACAGGTTGAGAACCGCTGGACTAAAAGGACTCCTGCTCTGCTTCAGCAGAACTCTTCTTATGCAGTTCTGTTCTGGAGGCCAAGACGGTTCCTAGGCTTGCAAAGAGTGAGAATTGATACGCTGAGGAAACTGCACGGGGTTCAGCAACATTTGGCCTGGAAGTGGACTCCCATCTGTCAGAGTCAGCGTGACTAATGGTCAGGGATGCTGGGATTTGTAGTCCAAAAACATCTGGAAGACCACAGGCTCTCTATCACTGCCTCAGCAGAAAGTTCTGCATGCTTAGTTTGGCAGGGCAGGAGAGAGTCGAGAAGAAAAAAGGAAGATATTCAGCAACCTCAGCAAATTATTTGTTGTTGTTGCTGCTGCTGCACCATTAGATTTGTATACCGCCCTCCATCTGTACATCTCAGGGCGGTTCGCAACATAAAAATAAAAGATAAAATCAGAAAATAAGTTACTGCTTAAAAAAAAACACTTTAAGGGTGGGGGTAAAAAACTAAAAGAAAATCAATAACACTTGGCTGCATAATTCCAGGGCACAACTTCTAATTAATTGTGGCACTTTAGGCGCCTTAGATGTAAAATGCACGTCCTTTTTAAAATACTGCATGATAATGACCTGGATTCGCCACAGTAATTCAAGCCCCAGAAGACCAAAAGAAAAGTGGCCTCAAGTCCAGGGAGAAAATTACTTTTAAATCACTTGCAGAAATAATTCACTGCTCCTCAGCACATCTCAAGGCTCAGGGGTGGGAAAATGTGTCATATGAAGATGAATTGTACACATTAAGGGAACTGAGTGGCCACTTGCCAGCTTCAGATCTTTCTGCTGTGCAAACCTGCTGAGGCCGCTGTCTCGGACGACTCCGATACTTGTTCCGTAAAGGGGAAACCTGTTGTCTGTTTGTGTGTCGCTGATCATTCCGGATTCCCACGAGGACAGCTTCATTTGCAGATTAGAGGAATAATCCAATGTACGGCATCATTGCCCGTGTTTCAGTCGAAGGCTATTTTTGCCTCCCAGCTCAGCAGCTATGTGGCTTTATTGAATTAAGAGGAAGATTTCGCTGCCCTTCAAATGCCTAATAACTGTGACAGAAGGAGGCAGCTCTGTTCATCGCACCAGTTGGCATTGGGCAGGGTTTTCTGAATAATAATAATGATAATAAAGCAGACAAGCGCATTCCGGACTGTCGCCTATTCCAGGGCAAAGCGTGGGCCGCGATTGCACAAACAGAAGCGTTCGCCGTTGTCTGTCTGCTGCAAAAAGCAAGAAATCAACTGAGTGGTTACTTAGCTGCAAGCTCTAGGTGGGGTGCTAAGGTTCTCAGAACCTCAGCTTTGCAAATGTGGTCTCCAGCAAGCAGCAGCGAATATTGCAGGAGTGAGGCCCTCCAGCCACCCCCAACCTGGTCCCATCTAGGTGCTTTAGACTACAACTCCCATCAGCCCCAGCCAGCACCTGTGAGGAATTGTGAACAGTTCAATCCTAAACAAACATACAAAAAAGCGAGGAGAATCCAGCGGACCACTTACCAAGGAGTTACAACAGTGTTTCTCAAACATGGGTCAACACCTGTTGTTGGACTACAACTCCCATCATCCATAGCTAGCAGGACCAGTGGTCAGGGATGATGGGAGTTGTAGTCCAACAATAGCTGGGGAGCTAAGTTTGAGAAACACTGAGTTACAGCCACACGGGTTGTTGCTTATAAAGCTTATAACCCTCTTGGCTCAGATTTGTGATTTGGTACAAATACCGAAGACAAATCAAAAGTTCAAGGGGACAAACAGTTGAGGGACCTGGGAATGTTTAGCCAGGAGAAGACTGGAAGGTGATATGATTGCCATCTTCAAATACCTGGAGGGCTGTCTTAGGTGAAGATGGAACAATCTTGTTTTCTGCTGCTCCAGATGGGAAGATCTGAACCAATGGATACGGAGATTCCGACTAACTTTCTGATGGGAGGAGCTGTTTGGCAGAGGAACGAACGACCTCAGAAGTGGTGGACCTTCACTGAGAGGTTTGCAAACGGAGGTTGGATGGCCATCTGTCAGGGATGCTTTAGCTGTGATTTCAACATTGACTAGTTGACCTTTGGGTGCCTCTTCCAACCTTACAATTCTAGGATTCTGTAAGTTATAGCCAAAAGGAAGCTCATGTTGGAGCTCTACCAAACCAGCAAGGTCTCGGTTGACTGAAGGACAAAGAGCTGACTTTTGCCTCTTTGAATGCGCACACTCAATAACCCCCGAACACTGAGCAAGCAGGTTCATGTGGAGGCCCAATGAGCTCTGCAGATAAGCTCCCAGGAGTTGTCAAGATGACAACTGCCGCCCTCTAAGCTCAATAAGTCTCTGAGTACTGGAGATGGAAATCCCTCCATGCATGGAGGCAGAAAATATCATACCCATCAAATTGTGAGACCTGAAGGTGGGTGGGAAAATTCCTCTGCGGATGCAGTTATGCTCAGACTGGCTTAATTCTCTTCCCAGGGAACACCAGGAACTGCAGCTTGGGGAGCGAGGAGGATACAGGTATCTCCTAACAACTCCCAGCACTCTTAACGAATTACGCAACCCAGGATTCTTTGGGGAAAGTCACGACTCTTTAAAGTGGCATGATACCACTTTGTGGTGCCGTAATCAAGAGAAACACATATTAAATATATTTGAATATGGGAAGACAGGCTCTGGCGGACTCAGCATGGTTTCTGCCTGTGCTATAACCCACTTCTCCAAATTGTTGGACTTTTTGCAATAATAATAATAACAATAATAATAATAATTTATTTGTACCCCGCCCATCTGGCTGGGTCTTCCCAGCCACTCTGGGCGGCTTCCAACAAAGATTAAAAAATACATTAAAATATCACACATTAAAAACTTCCCTGAACAGGGCTGCCTTCAGATGTCTTCTAAATGTCAGGTAGTTGTTTATATCTTTGACATCTGGTGGGAGGGCGTTCCACAGGGTGGGCGCCACTACCGAGAAGGCCCTATGCCTGGTTCCCTGTAGTTTTGCTTCTCGCAGTGAGGGAATTGCCAGAAGGCCGTCGGAGCTGGACCTCAGTGTCCGGGCAGAACGATGGGGATGGAGACGCTCCTTCAGGTATTCTGGGCTGAAGCCGTTTAGGGCTTTCAAGGTCAGCACCAACACTTTGAATTGTGCTCAGAAACGTACTGGGAGCCAATGTAGGTCTTTCAAGACCGGTGTTATGTGGTCCTAGCGGCCGCTCCCAGTCACCAGTCTAGCTGCCGCATTCTAGATTAGTTGTAGTTTCCAGGTCACCTTCAAAGGTAGGCCCACGAGGAAAGTGCGTGATAACACAATTCCATCCAAACTGCCTGCGAAGAAGGCAGCGCTAATGCTGAAG
The DNA here is from genome assembly GCF_964106915.1 of Podarcis gaigeae. NCBI lineage: Eukaryota > Metazoa > Chordata > Lepidosauria > Squamata > Lacertidae > Podarcis > Podarcis gaigeae. The sequence goes on from NC_139685.1 coordinate 75,000,110, forward strand.
GAATCGCCAACAACGTCTTCCAATCTCCGAAGCAAACAAATCAGGATCAATGTTCAATATACACAGGATGTGCCAGTTCACAGAGAAAAAAATAAACTGTGGTTTCTTGGACAATTTCCCACAAAGTGCATCTTAATGCCATATTTCAGGGGAATATTCTGAAAGAAAATCGACTGTACATTTCAAGTGGAGAGCAATGCCAGAGAGAGAGCTAAGTTGAAGTCATCTATATTGGCAAGACAGCTTTTGCAGATACTATCCAGACTGTTCTCTGAAGAAATCTGTGCCAGCTGCAGGATTTGACTGATGGACTTAGAAAGAAAAGCTTTGGGGCAAAGTTTATTTTGTGTGTGTGTGTATGTGCTTCAGCTGCTGTTGGTGCAAGGATCAGACTTTAATGGATTCCCTTTTGGGTGGCTTTGATATTTCACGCCACAAGAGAAGACATCCTCTGCTCATTTACGTGTTCTAATCAATTAATACCACCCTCTCACTAGGCACTGTGTTGGCCTCTTTGGGTCTCAAGCATAACAAAACACGTTTTCAAACAGAGCAGATCGGCGTCCAAAGTGTCGCCTGCAAAAGAGCAACGAGGGACGATGCGTTTGTGTTCATGCCCACAGTTGGGACGCGACAATTCGAGACACTTCCGGCCACAAGGTCTTAAAAATAGAAGCAAGTTTTCTGACAAACCTCAAGTGCCTTAACATCTTTGCTGCTTATACCCTGTATTTATAAAGTGTTTCTAATATATATAAATACACACATACATAAAGGCACAATAACACATTGTCCAAAACAAAACAAAACTCACGGTGCTATTTAAAGCTTTTCTAAAACACAGACAGTGGGGGAGGATATGGGAGAAATAGTTTCTTAAGAGTCATCACTGCAATTAACGTATCCTCCCCTGTCCTGCAAAAGTACATGTGGTTACTCTGATTAAAATAAGACATGCAAAAGTTCTCTCTCTGTGTGTGTAGAAAACTAGCCAACATACTAGCAGAAATATTTGGCTATAAACCAGTTTCTTGAGCCCTTCCTCAACCAAGTGCCCCCTCCATATGTGTTGGACGACCAACATTTTTGGAGTTGTGGTCCAAAATGTCTAGAGGGCACTAGGTTGGCGAAGGCTGCCACGGAAGGATCCATGACTCAGATGCTCTGTGTTATTCACTCCTCGCAGCTGCCTGCCTTCCGAAGAAGGGAACATCGGAATTGACAGCAGCTTGCCACATGCATTTAATTAACCAGAACCTTTGCTCCCTAAGAAATTCTCCCACATCAAAATATGGCAAGAGAGCAGGAACGCAAAGAGGTGCGTTGTGAATCTCACCAGCAAACGCCTCCCGGGAGAGAGAACTTTATATGAGGACGGTTGCCTTGTAGAAGGGATGGGGGGGGGGACCTTTTTGGCCTTCTTCTGGGGGCCGTGTTCAAGTGGCGGGCAGAGGCAGAAGTGGGCCGAAAAACAAATGCAGGTCTCTCCTTTGTGCAGTAGGCTAGTTGCTACGCAACCCACTCAAGCCTCCATCCAAGGAAGCGAGATGCATTTTCAGAACTGGAGAACACATTTCAGCTAAAGGAAAAAATACTCAAGGAGGCTGCAAAACTGAGCAAGTAGGGGGTGTTGCTGGGAACGGGGTGAAGTCTGGAGAGAGTAATGAGGGCCAGACAAATAGATCTGGGGGGCCACATCTGGCATCAGGACCTGAGGTTCCCCAGGCCTGCCATATAACATTGTTGTAATGTCGTCATCAAGCGCTCATGTTTTTCTACCCAGCCAAGACTGATTTTTTTTTTAAAGCTTATTCCTAGCGTGGGAATCTTCCCTTCCAAAGACTTGACAAGAACACAATTAGATGTCTGAGAGATAAGAATTGTGGGTAAACAGCCGCACTGGCTGGAACATTTTTGGAGAGGTGTGTGGGTGTTTGGGGTTGCTGTTTTTGGGGGCAAAATGTACCTGCTCACCTGTGATTCATAGTCCCTGATTGAAGACAACCTCTATTAACACATGAGAAGGGTCTCATCATGAGTTTACCCAAAGGGAGACCTTGGTGGGCGGCCTAGAAGGTTCTCCATCCTCCAAGCAGAGATTTCACACATCACATCAGAGTGTTTACCAATAGCACATGTCCTGGTCTCTCTTCTCTTCTTCCCTACCCACTTCATATTGTTAATGCATCTTAAAAACATTCTTCTTTCTCTTATTCAATAGTGCATTGTACACATCACACGGATAATGTTCAGCGCCAAAGAAAATGCCAGATTTTGCAAAGGTCATAATGAGAAACTAACAAAGCGGAATCTTATAACGGTCTTAAGACGCAAATCTGCAGACGAAGCTATACGACAACTAATAAAATATCTCTCTATCTAAAAACCCATTTCATTTTTCTGCTTTGTGACCATGTTAAACCACACTGACAAAACTCTACTGCAATACCTTCGGTAGAGAAATTCTATCATGTCAATGGGATAAGCCAGTCAACAATTTAAATATTTTGTTCTGCAGCAGCTACCTATATCCCTACATACATTTCCGAGCACAATTCAAAGTGTTGGTGCTGACCTTTAAAGCCCTAAATGGCCTCGGTCCAGTATACCTGAAGGAGCATCTCCACCTGCATTGTTCAGCCTGGACACTTAGGTCTAGCACCGAGGGCCTTCTGGCGGTTCCCTCGCTGCGAGAAGCCAAGTTAGAGGAAACCAGGCAGAGGGCCTTCTTGGTGGTGGCACCGGCCCTGTGGAAAACCTCCCATCAGATGTCAAGGCAATAAGCAACTATTTTACTTTTAAAAGACAACTGAAGGCGGCCCTGTTTAGGGAAGTTTTTAAATGTTTAATGCTGTATTGTTTTTAATATTTGGTTGGAAGCAGCCCAGAGTGGCTGGGGAAACCCAGCCAGATGGGTCGGGTATAAATAAACTATTACTACTATTACTACTACTACTACTACTACTACTACTACATAGGGTGTGTTGCAGTAATTAAAGCCAGCTGGCTATCTCAGCTGCTGAGAGCATGTTGCTGATAATGCCAAGGTTGCAGGTTCGATTCCCGTGAGGGGAATCCTGATTCTATAATTCAAGCCCACTGTGCCCAACATCTAGAATAGCGTTTCTAAAACTTGGGTCCCCAGCTGTTGCTGGACTACAACTCCTATAATCCCCTGTCAGCACACCGGGGATCATGGGAGCTGTAGTCCAAAACATCTACAGTGGAACCTCAGTTTTTTTCGTTTTTCTCCATTGACTTTGCTGACCGCCCTTTGCGCCTCAGTTGTCGAACGTTTCGGAAGTCTAACGGTCTTCTGGAACGGATTACGTTCAACAACCAAGATACCACTGTACAAAGCAACAGGTTGGGGAATTCTGGTCTGTACAGTACTGAGTTATATGGGCATAAGGTGTTTGCAGTCTTCGAGTGCATGTGTTGATTGACAGAGAGTAGCCCGCTCTGTGCTGATTCTTCATTCAAATTTTTCTAGTTTATGATGGATTGTTTCATGTAATGTGAGTGCCGTCCCTTGCCCTGGGATCTCTTGCAATGAAGGGCAGGCTGTAAATTCGCTTAATAATAATTCTATCACATAAGAACATCCATTCTGCTGCTCTCCTCCGACTCAAAGCCCTGAGAATCTCAGCTTGGCCCATCTTTCCTGGAAAAGGCAAGCGCGCCCAGATTCTATTAGAAACTAATTGACCTAGACACACTCTTTGTCCTCACAATAGAGCATTCAGGGGGATCAACCAGCCAAGCACCAGCCAAATTATTTTTTTTCCAAATGACTTTTCTTTTTCTCCAAGGGGGGAAAAAACCCTATGTCTCCGAGAGCTTGAAAGGTCAGAGTTTTTATTAACTCGAACGTGCTTTAAAAAGACATATATTTACAAAGCCCGTGTCATTTCAACCTCAAAGAAAGGATGCACAAAGCAAATTTAAAAGGTGCTCAGGGAATAATTAATTCCTCCAGCATTAAACTTTCACCAAGGACCAAGTGCCACAACATCACACAAACACACACAAATTATACATTTACAGTTAAATGTGCATCATTTCCTTTCCCAGTCACCAAAACCTGAACAACTTTTAGCTGCCGAAAATCAGTGAATGGAAAATTGTTAAGAATTGTGTTCCTGTGTGGGTTCTGGTTTTGTGTTGGTTTTTTGCTTAACCATCACGAAGAGACTATTTATTTATGTTTTGATTTTTTTGCATTAAGGCTACCCTGGTTAAAAGGGACGTGGGTGGCGCTGTGTCTAAACCACAGAGCCTAGGGCTTGCCGATCAGAAGGTCGGTGGTTCAAATCCCCGCGACGGGGTGAGCTCCCGTTGCTCAGTCCCTGCTCCTCCCAACTTAGCAGTTCAAAAGCACATCAAAGTGCAAGTAGATAAATAGGTACCACTCCGGCGGGAAGGTAAACGGCGTTTCTGTGTGCTGCTCTGGTTCGCCAGAAGCGGCTTAGTCATGCTGGCCACATGACCCGGAAACTGTACGCCGGCTCCCTTGGCCAATAAAGCAAGATGAGCGCTGCAACCCCAGAGTCAGCCACGACTGGACCTAATGGTCAGCGGTCCCTTTACCCTGGTTAAAGGAACCTCATACCCAGTTTGCAAGGTAATTCTCCCAATCAGATGGCCTTGTAAACACAAGATGCTCCCTTCTATAAAGGCCAGCCATTGGTCCACCTAGTACAGCATCTTTTGGAGCAGAGGTTTTCAAAGGGTTGTTTGTTAGCACCACCACTCAGTTGCGGAAAAAGTCAAGAAGGTTGACTGACTTGGCCAGGGACTCAGCCCCTGATCATCACAACCAAAGCTGATAAAATTAGTGCCAGATTTACGAAGCAGGCTGGCAAGGCCAATGCTGTCCGCAACGGAAAGGGTGCAGCCTGCTAATTCTTCCCCCCAAATAACTCCCCTTTTAAAGGGGAAAAAGTGGGCCTTTCTTAGCCGGTTGGCCGAGGGCCCACAATTTCCATTGAACGGCACTGGTTTTGATAAAAGAAAACAAAAGTTTGCCAAGTGGTCTGCCAAGACCCCCAGCAATTTTTAAAAGGTTTGCATTAACTGCGAAATTTGAGGGTCACTGTTCTATGCAGATGAGCAATAGCTCTCCGGGGTTTCAGAAAGGATTGTTCTCCCAGCCTTGTCTGGAGACGTTGGGATATCGAATGCAGGTGCTCTTCTGCCAAGTTATGGCCCTTTTCCAACGCAGCTTATCAGGCGGAAATGTTCCAGGCTTTTGTCCCAGTTTACTTTCTTTTATATTTCCATGGTGGGTTGGCATAACCTCCCCAGGTGTAAGAGGGAAAGGAAAGCCAGCAGTCAGTGGCGCCTTTTGGGACTGATAGGTTGGAAGACAGAGCACGAGACTCTTAATCTGAGGGTCATGGGTTCGAATTCCATGTTGGATAAAAAGATTCCTGCATTGCAGGGGGTTGGACCAGATGACCCTCATGATTCCTTCCAACTCCAGAGTTCGTGGTTTTGTGAATTCTGTGGCTTAAGGAGCAGGAACCTGATAGGAAGTGCGACCCCCTGGATTGGTTGTGAGAAGGGCAGGTTGGTGGGGCAGTGCCCCATTTCTCCATACAAACCAGCCCCCACTGGCTCAATTTCTACAGAGGGGTTATCCCAGCAGTTGGGAGGGGGGTGTTAATTTATGGGAGATAAAGAACGGCCCAGTATACCTGAAGGAGCCTCTCCACCCCCATCATCCAGTCTGGACACTGAGGTCCAGCTCCGAGGGCCTTCTGGCAGTTCCCTCACTGTGAGAAGTGAGATTACAGGGAACCAGGCAGAGGGCCTTCTCGGTGGTGGCACCCGCCCTGTGGAACGCCCTCCCATCAGATGTCAAGGAAATAAACAACTATCCGACTTTTAGAAGACATCTGCAGGCAGCCCTGTTTAGGGAAGTTTTTAATGTTTGAAGTTTTATTCTGTTTTTAATGTTCCGTTGAAAGCCGCCCAGAGTGGCTGGGGAAACCCCGCCAGATGGGCGGGGTAGAAATGATAAATTATTAGTCTTATAAAGCAAAGAGATGTTTGTGAGATTCTGTGCGGAAGGATGGGTTGAAAGTAAACTTCTTTTCTCCTGCTCTGGAGGGCCGGACTCAATCCAACGGCCTCAAGTTACAAGAAAGGAGAGTCCTACTAACCATCAGGAAGAATTTTCTGACAGGAAGAGCTAATTTGACCGTAGGATGGAAGGTTGTGGCCTCTCCTTCCTTGGAGGTTTTTAAGCAGAGGTTGGATGGCCATCTGCCAGGGATGCTTGAGCTGAAATTCCTGCATTGCTGGGGGTTGGACTAGATGACCCTTGGGGTCCCTTCCAACTTCCATGATTCTTTGACAAGATTTCCTAATGGAGTAGTCCTTTTCACCATAACTTTGCTTGCAAAAACACTGGATTTCAATTGATCTGTAGGCAGTGGCCTGTTCTAAACCAAACCCGACGCCCTAGACACAGGAAACTATTGTATACCAAGTCAAGACGACTGGCCCATTTAGCCCAGTACTGCCTACACTGGCCTGGCAGCAGCTCTCCAGTGTATGAGGCTGGAGACATTCCTAGCTAGAGGAGCTGAGGATTCAGCTTGGAGGGGCTTCTGTGTGCAAAAGCAGATAATTTAGGACTGAGCTATAGCACCTTCCCTTGGGAAACAGAAAGGAGAAAAAGGAGATGGAGCCTTGCAATAAGAGAGAAAATATATAGTGCCCGCCACACAGTTTGGACAGAGATGCTCTGGCAAGTTTCAACAGAAACATACTGTACTTACATGATACAAAGCCAGGACTGTTGATACTGTACCCCAGTGACTGTCGCTGTGACGCCCTGAATTGTATCTGACAAGAGGTGAACTGCAGAAAAGGGGGAGGAAGAGGAAATTAAATACATTTCGAATTATATTCAAGGACTATCATATATGGAATTACATCTTCATTCAGCCACAAACTATTATCTGAGCTTTTTAACAGGCCGGGTCGCTCTCAGCCGCTCAATGGTCTTGGTATAAAGAGATAAGAAGCATTAAAAAAAGGGAAATCTCAATGAAACACCATCCTTGAAAAACCCATTGCAGCTTTGAAGTGTGAAGTTTCAGCCTCTCTCGAGCTGAAAAGAAAAGAGGAACAATGGCTAATGTGGCTTGGTAGGTGTTCCGAGAGGGTAGGATCGGGTTATTCCCCCTGCTCATTCCATTTTGCAACTTCCTGCTTAATTGGGAAACGAAACGTTCTGGCCAAGCATGGCTTGGACCGAAGACACAAGCGGTGTTATGGGAGACAAAAGCAGAGAGAAAATGCTAGAGGCTAACTCAGTGACAAATGAGTGTGTATATACCATCCCGCTACATATCAGAGAGGTTCCATCTGCATTATATTATGTATATTATCATACACATGCGGTAATTTCAACTCTTTTCATATACGCGATAGCTTTAAAACAACGACAAAAGCGAAACAAAACCACAGAAACGCATCAGATGCTTATACAATGGTACCTCGGGTCAAGAACTTAATTCGTTCCAGAGGTCCATTCTTAATCTGTTTTGGGGGTTTTCATGTCACGCTGGTCGAGTCGAATGTGCGTGTCCATTTATTATGTAACCCGTCTCAAGAGGGCTGGGCGATGAAGGGGAAGGGGGTGGAAGTTTTACAAATAAATAAAAATGCCAGAGGTAGCAGCAGCGCAGGAAAACCTCGCCTTAAAACATCAGACTATTGGGATCATCTAAAGCCACTTCCAACCCCCCCCCCCCCATGATTGGGGGGATTCCTGGCCTTGTCACCCCCTGGCTGGCCAATCGTCTGGCTTTGGGGGCGTGGCCTGCCCAATTTAAAAGCAGGCACGGCCGGGGATCTCCCTCTTTGCCGCCCGCCAGTTGTTCCTGCTTTTCCCACCCTCCCGCCCTATAAGGTTTTCGTTCCTTGACCTTGCTATGGACCTTGGTTGGTCGCCATCAAGGGGCCTGGTAGGAATTTTTCCACTTGGCAAATTGGCACCAGCCACTTGGTTTTCGCCTACCTCGTAGCAAATCGTCACAACTTTCTGGGTGTTGGCGGCTAGGCATTGGTATTGTTCTGTAGATGGAAGAGGGGAGGTAGTGCCATCACCTGCCCTGCATATTGAAGGGTAGTCCAATAAAGGATTCTGGGGGGCGTGGCTCTGTCTGAAGCCTGGGGAGGTGAGGGTCTAAGGCACGCCCCCTATTGGTGACCCCGGGGGAGTTCCTAGTTGATGTGCATCAGCAGGACTCCCCCCACTGGTGGTTAACCCTTCCCGGACTTCAAGCGGACAGGCTGAAGTCGGATATAGTCGGTTAGGACCAATGCCTAAGCCAATACCACTCACCACCTGTAACCAATAAAGTTGTGGCTTTATTTAGGCCATTAACCTTAATAATTGTGTGATTATTTCCACTGGTGGGAGGGCGGGGACTCGCCACGCAACTCTGTGTTGTCGACACTGACTGGCAGCACATCTCCAGGGCTTCGGACTGACGCTCGACCTCTTTCAGTTCAGACAAATAGAAAGAAATAAAAGAGGTATCTCACCATTCCCTTCTCTGGGGGCCCCCGAATCGGTGAATAAAGTGCTCATGATTTTGTCAAAGTTGCAGCTGGGCTCCGCGTTGTCAGAGTCCTCCGCAAAGTGTTTCAGCATCTCCCGCAGGACGTCGTCCAGAGAGGTTGCTGTCTCGTCCAGGATGATGCTGGCTCTGGCGAGGAACCCGTCGAGGTCGCGGTGAGCTCGGATTTCTTCCTCAAAATTCTTTAACTTTAGGTACTGCAACGGAAAGGCGATGCCTTAGAAACGTTTCCCTAGCAATGAGAGATTCATTCTGCTCCATATTTCTAAATTTCTTTTTAACTCAAACCATTTTTTTTCATAATTATCTTTATATAAGTTTATATTTTGTGATGTTAACCATATTGCCTAAATACTTAACCTTTTTATGGACTTCTATCTCAATATTTAGCTCTAAATCCTTTTCTTCTTCTTCCTTCAAGTTTTTGACTAGTAGTTTAGTTTTGTTCCAATTTAGTTTAAATCCTGCCACTTCCCCAAATTTCTGAATCTTTTCTATTACATTATCCAAGGTAAGAGAGCCTTTCTACTGTTTATCAGGCAATGGCTTTTCCCACCTGCCTTGCCCCACCGTAAAGCCCTAGCAGCCTTTCCCAGACCATGACAAAAGCAGCTGAGAAAGAGAGAATATTTTTAAAAAACACAATTTCATAAGTTGCGTGTCCTTGCTCAGCGCCAATGAGTTATGCAAACATCACTCTGAAACAGTCAGGTACATGCTAGTTTCATTCAAGGAATATGCAGCCAGGCTGAGGTCTTAAGCAGCAAAACCCAGATAGGAAGAAGTTGATTTATATTTTGATTTTAAACGAGACTTAAGAGGTCCTGCACAAGTCACTCTCCTTTGGCCTCAGTTCCCCAACTGCTTAATGTGAGCGGACAAAGTTCCATCTCCCAGCAGAGGTAAAGGGACCCCTGACCATTAGGTCCAGTCATGGCCGGCTCTGGGGTTGCGGCACTCTTCTCACTTTATTGGCCGAAGGAACCGGCGTACAACTTCCGGGTCATGTGGCCAGCAGGACTAAGCCGCTTCTGGCGAACCAGAGCAGCGCACGGAAATGCCGTTTACCTTCCTGCCAGAGCGGTACCTATTTATCCATTTGCACTTTGATGTGCCTTCGAACTGCTAGGTTGGCAGGAGCAGGGACCGAGCAAGGGGAGCTCACCCCGTCGCGGGGATTCGAACCGCCAACCTTCTGATCGGCAAGTCCTAGGCTCAGTGGTTTAACCCACAGCGCCACCCACGTCCCTCCCCAGAAGAGGTACAAGACAACAAAGAGGGCAGACCCTGAAAAACACCTGGTCTCTGCCTTTCATTCTGAATGCCCACCATCTAGGATGGAGCAGGAATCCCCGTCAGCGCTGCCAACTGTTTGCCCGGCCAGCTCCCCCCTTGGGCACAGAGAGCAAGACCTTCTGGTTTTCAGAGGTGCCTTCCTCTCCACCCAGCAAGCAGATAAGCGCCTTATGGGATTTCATGCGTTCCTTGCGCATAAACTGCCACAGCCGCCGAATGCGGAAGGAAGAGCCTGGGATAGGTTAACAGGCAGGAATGTACATCAAAGGCATCGCCCCCTTCGAGGGAGTGGGCAGCAGTGGAAGAATGTCGGCAGAAAAGATTAAAGCTTTAGGAAGGCTGCTTTAATTTGCCAGGCTGCGGAGCTGGCACCGGTGCTTGTGAAACAGGAAATCTAACTTTCCTTTACGGTAATTATGCACTCATCGCCGCACCGTTCGTTGGCAGGGGGCAAATGTTACTATAGCTATACCAAGTCGTAAATAAATACTGGCATAAGGCGGCCAGGATGGGGCACGAGGGACCTGTGGAGAGGGCAACCGAGCTATAATTCATATGTCAGGAAGCGTGATTGCACTGAAAGCGGAAGATGCTTTGTTCTGGAACAGACCATTGGGCTCCTCTACCTCAATGTTGCCTACACAAAGGGATGGGGCAACCTGTGGTCTTCAGGATGCTCTGAGACTACAACTCCCATCATTCCTGCTCACTGGGCATGTTGGCTGTGGCTGTTGGGAGATGGAGCCTTTGCAAGACGGAATTGAGAGCCTTCTGCACAATTATGCTCTGTGATTTGCCAGCATCAGACTCAGCCCAACGTAAGGAGAAACATGCCTTCTCTTCCAGAATAAGTAACCAAACAATTAAACCCCTGTGTTGCAAACAATTATCAGTAATATCCAAGGCAACACGATGACCAAGTACAATAATGCAATATCAATATAAACTCTTTATATACCGTATTTTTCGCTCTATAGGACGCACTTTTTCCTCTCCAAAAATGAAGGGGAATTGTGTGTGCATCCTATGGGGCGAATGCAGGCTTTCGCTGAAGCTTGGAGAGCGAGAGGCGTCGATGCGCACCAACCTCTCTCGCTCTCCAGGCTTCAGGAAGCTATCAGCAAGCCTGGGGTGTCCGCAGGAGTTCCTGCAGGGCTTCCTAGGCTGCGGATAGCAGCCTGCTGCCCGGAGTGCAGGGCGCACTGAAGCAGAGCGCCCCACGCTTCAGGAAGCTATCCGCAGCCTAGGGAGCCCTGCGGGAGTTCCCGCGGCTGGGGGGGGGGAAATAATATTTTTCTTTCTTTATTTCCCCCCCAAAAAACTAGGTGCGTCCTATGGGCCGGTGCGTCCTATAGGGTGAAAAATACGGTAGTCTATCCGGAACATTGAATAATATGAGAAACCAAATAAACAGAAATCTTATAAATCTCTGAAAGCCACTAAATGTGCACTCTTGATGGATTCTCTTGAAAACATAGAACCAAATAACTTTATGACCACTGCTCCACAGATATTGCTGTTATACAAATCCATTCACTATATAGATGGGTTTATGAAGCATTTCTGTATCCTTCTTATGATGGGATAATGAGCTGCTTGTGCGTAAAAGCTTGATCCCTCTGGGGTTTGGCTGGTCACCCAAACCTAGGCACTAACGGAGCCCCCAAAGCATGACTCTGTCAGTCACTGGTAGAATCCGACAGTGGGCGTCTACGGAACTTACTCCAACATAAAAGTTGTTTGACAGACATGCGCCTCCTGGACTCTCTGCGTGACAGCTTCCGGCGAAGGGTGGGGGTTGCTAAAGGGGGTCTTGTTACCTCCTCACTGTTCTCTCTAGAAGTATCCCAGAGCCTCTCCCCCCGATTCCCTTTCCGCTGGAACTCCTGCTCTCCCCCTACTGGTTCCTTCTTCTGCTGTAGAGTCTCTCCTATTCTCCTGGAGCCTCTCCACCACCTGTCCCTCCGATGGCAGTTCCCTGACACCTTCTGCTGTGCTGAAGAAGAATTCTACGAAACAGTGGGTATATCGGGAATCACTGTTCACTACATCTGTTTGCGGACCACTTCAGCAGCTTTGGACGTCATATAACAAAGCTTTACGGCTTGTTTTCATCAGATAAGAATCTGACCCATTGCTTCTTTCAGAGACTTGCATAGTCTACAAAGACTTTCAGAGACTTACAAGACTTATGTTTATTTGGTTCCGGAATGGCAGAGGCGGTGAATGTTTTTGAGCTCAGGGGCCGCATTTGCTTCTGGGCAACTTCTCAGGGGCCGCATGCCAGCGGTGGGTGGAGCCAGAGGGAAAAGTGGGTGGAGCAAATGTCACCTTTGCACAGCAGGCTATTTTCGGCACACCCACACATCCCTCTCTGATCTTTCTCAGATGCATTGCCAGAGTTCAAAGGCGTATTCCAGGCAGGCAGAAACACCCAAGAAAGATGTAAAGCTGTCCTGGGGATGGAAGAATCTTGTCGGCAAGGGGGGAAAACAGCTAGGAGAGCACACAATTGACCCCTGGGTCTGGGGGCCTCTTGTAAGGCAGGAATACCCTGTCAGACAGGTGACATATAAATAATAAAATTGTATTATTATTAATATTATTATTACCATCCCCAGCATCATCAAAGGGAGAAGTACTGCACTAAGGAGAGTGAAAATCATTATTATTTCAGAAGAACATCAAACTTTAGGGATTTAGGTGAACAGATTTTTAGAGACAGCAAGAGAGGCACATTTCCTCTACTCTACGGAAAAGGGAATGGCTGGACAAAGGCTAAGCGCCTTTCTGTGCTGAGAGTGTGTTAAAGGCAAGTTATTCTTAAAAGACAACAATAATAAATAAAGACAATTGTACCTACTTTTCTTGATGTGTGTAATAAAACGCACCCAGCGCCTTCGCTTTCTGCTGGAAAAGAAGAGGAAAAGTTGCAATTGTAGGTTCGCATCACACCTAAGGGAAAATCCCATCTTTGTGACCCATGTTTTCGTATTTAAATGTTCATCCCATTTCATCTCAGAAAGGCCAGCTACTGGGCCAGATTACATATTCTGGCGTTATGAGAGCTCTTGGTGCAATTTTCTTTCTGTGGAAGCAGCTTTGATTTGGGTTGAGCCATGGGGCTCTAACTCTTCCCAGATGTGTTGCACCCCCAAATCTAGTTTAGTCCAACCAGGAATCTGAAACCTTGTATTCCATGGTTAATAACAGCTTGGTGGAGAGCTGATTAGGATCTCCACTGCCAATGGGTCAGAGCACAACTGGAGTCCTGCGTCCAGTTCTGGGGACCCCAATTTAAGAAGGATATTGACAAGCTGGAAGGTGTGCAGAGGTGGGCAACCAAGATGATCAAGGGTCTGGAAACAAAGCCTTATGAGGAACGATCACAGGAGCTGGGGATGTTTACCCTGGGAAATAGAAGACTGAGTGGAGATATGAAATGAAAACCATCTTTGAATATCTCATGGAAGCTTGTTTTCTCCTGCTCTGGAGGGCAGGACTCGAACCCATGGCTTCATGTTACAAGAAAGGAGATTCCGACTGAACATCAGGAAGAACTTTCTGACAGTAAGAGGAGTTTGACAGTGGAATGGACCCCCTTGGAAAGTGGTGGATTCTCCTGCCTTGGAGGTTTTTCAGCAAAGGTTGGGTGGCCAAGTGTCATAGATGCTTTCGTTTAGATTCCTGCATTGCAGGAGCTTCAGCAGTGGTGGAGTTATGGGTGTGCAGGAGGGGCAGCTCGCCCCGGGTGGCACTGGACCTGCAGGGCATCTGAGCCACCAGGGCAGCTGTCTACCAGCTCTATCTGGTACGCAGGATGGGACCCTCCCTACCCGCAGACTGTCTCGCCAGAGTGGTGCATGCTCTAGTTATCTCCCGCTTGGACTACTGCAATGCGCTCTACGTGGGGCTACCTTTGAAGGTGACCCGGAAACTACAACTAATCCAGAATGCGGCAGCTAGACTGGTGACTGGGGGTGGCTGCCAAGACCACATAAAACCGGTCTTGAAAGACCTACACTGGCTCCCAGTATGTTTTTGAGCACAATTCAAAGTGTTGGTGCTGACCTTTAAAGCCCTAAAAGGCCTCAGCCCAGTAGACCTGAAGGCACGTCTCCACCTCCATCATTCTGCCCGGACACTGAGGTCCAGCTCTGAGGGCCTTCTGGCGGTTCCCTCACTGCGAGAAGTGAGGTTACAGGGATCAAGGCAAAGGGCCTTCTCGGTAGTGGTACCCGCCCTGTGGAACATCCTCTCATCAGATGTCAAGGAAATAAACAACTACTAGACTTTTAGAAGACATCTGAAGGCAGCCCTGTTTAGGGAAGCTTTTAATGTTTGATGCATTACTGTATTTTAATATTTTGTTGGAAGCCGCCCAGAGTGACTGGGGAAGCCCAGCCAGATGGGCGGGTTATAAATAATGAATTATATTATATATATTATATCTTTCCTGGCTGGAGGGCACCCGCGAAGGACGCGATGGCTTGGACTCCCTGCAGGCCCAGCGCTGCCCGAAAAAGCAGCACAGGGCCGGCACACGCCTGGGACACAACCACTCCGGCCAATGCCGGATTTACGTAAGCTATAGCTCAGGGCTCCACTCTCTTGGGGACCCCAAAAAAATTAAAGGAAAAAAACCTAGATGTACATTTCCGAAATAGAAGATAAAAAAGAAATGAAATAAAACCTATATACAGCAACAGTGTTTTGTGTTGTGTAGGCTCCTATGATGCAAGTCATGGGCCCCGCCTGCTAGCCTGCTCCCTAAAATATTACGGGTTTGCTCATTTCTATATATAGGGTGCCTACATTCTGCATGTGCAAATGGCTTGAGATACCTATTAGGTCCATTAATTACCATATAGCATGTATGCAACACAAAAAAACAGTGGCGATTTGTTGGTGACAAAGGACAGCTGGACATATAAAGGGCCCCATTACCTTCAGTAGCTTGGGGCCGCATCAAACCTAAATCCGGCCCTGCCTTGCCTCCATGACACAGAGCTCGCATGCATCGCCAGGCACCGGCGGGACTTTCTAAGTCGCTGTCCCTCGGGATCCCTTCCAACTCTTCTACAATTCTATGATTCCATGCTTCTCATAAAATGAAAATGACTTTGAGAGATCCGAACACAGAGCTCCAAGGATATGTCCCTTTTTATTGCATTGATGATGATTTGCGCTCACAGTGCTTTCAAGGCAGTTAGATGTGACGCTGCTTTTAACCAGGCCTTTGTTTGACATGATTGACATCCCATACCCTTTTAAAATGTGGCTCTTGGGGGGGGGGGCTGTGTGTGTTATTGGGTTATTGCATTTATTTTGATTTTATATATTGTGATCTTTTCTGTGAGACCTCTGGGTATAGGGCGGTATATAAATTCAATCAATCAATCAATCAATCAATCAATCAATCAAAATAATACTGCACCTGCAAAGGTTTTGGGGCAGACACAATGATTTGTTTCCAGTCAGGACATCCTTCAACTCCTTATAGCACCTGTTTCAGGGTTTTAATCCTCACCCATTCCTGGCTATTTTTTATTTTATTTATTTTATTTTATTTTATTTTATTTTAATTTTATGCACTATAGGCTCTCCATGATGCAGAAACTCTGAGGAAGCATTGCAGAACTACTAATATAGCAGATTGCAGGGGGCTGGACTAGATGACCCATGGGACCCCTTTCCAACTCTACATTTCTATGTTCTATGAAGACAGGCCGGCCTTCACAGCTTTCCCGTGTGAAGAGGTAATATACGTTTTGGCCCCGTTTTCAGAACGATTGCATGCCAGCCATTCCGGCCCAATACAGATGCTCCTGACCTCATGCACTTCTTATTGTTTCATAAATACAGTTTCTTAAAAAACCCCACCAGCCTTTCGTGACGTGCATTAAATTCCTAGGGACTGCAACCGACTATTCATCAGCCCTGCAGCAAAAATGCCTGCCACTTGCCGAAGAAATATTGAAGCGAATATGCTGACAGGAGCAGAACTACTAACCACAGTCTTGTCTTGTCTTCCTTCAGAGAACATACATTCTCCCCCCCCCCACCGTCTCCTATTGTCTTTTAAAAAAACAAAAACTGATGTGGAGAAATCCAATAAAAATATGCAAATAATTAGATGCAATGCAAGAGGAATCTAGCATAGCTTTGCTGACGAATCAAAATCTGCCTTCGAAAACCTGAGTGGCAGAATGCCCACGCCATTAGTGTAATTATATGCTGACTTGGGCATGAAATTTATGAAGGATTTGGGGGGGGTAGAAATGTCTTTGCGGCCCAAGTTTCAGAGGGTTAAAAAGACCAACTTGCTTCCTTAATTCATCAATGGGCAAATCAGGAGAACCAGATTTAAAATTAGGGAGATATGAATGGGGAATGTTGGAAAGATGCCTTATGCAGAGCCAGATGGTCAGTCTTCTTCCTACACCATAAGAATGGAAGAAGAGTCCTGCTGTGGCCGCCAAGACCATATAACACTGGTCCTGAAAGACCTACATTGGCTCCCAGTATGTTTCCAAGCACAATTCAAAGTGTTGGTGCTGACCTCTAAAGCCCTAAACGGCCTCAAAGGCCCAGGATACCTGAAGGAGCGTCTCCACCCCCATCGTTCAGCCCAGACACTGAGGTCCAGCTCCGAAGGCTTTCTGGCGGTTCCCTCCCTTCAAGAAGGGAGGTTACAGGGAACCAGGCAGAGGGCCTTCTTGGTGGTGGCGCCCACCCTGTGGAATGCCCTCCCATCAGATGTCAAGGAAATAAACAACTATCTGACTTTTAGAAGACATCTGAAGGCAGCCCTGTTTAGGGAAGTTTTTAATGTCTGATATTTTGTTGTGTTTTTAGTATTATGTTGGGAGCCACCCAGAGTGGCTGGGGAAACCCAGCCGACTGGGCGGGTAATGAATGAATGAATATTACAGTCATACCTTGGGTTACATATGCTTCAGGTTACGTTTTTTCAGGTTACGGACCACCGAAACCTGGAAGTACCGGAACGGGTTACTTCTGGGTTTCGGCGGTCGTGCATGCGCAGAAGCGCCGAATCGCAACCCGCACGTGCACAGACACAGGTTGTGAATGTGAATCCTGCATGGATCACGTTCGCAACCCAAGCGTCTACTGTATTATTATCATCATCATCATCATCATCATCCGGCCAATGGCCCATCTAGTCCAGCGTTCTGTTCTCACAGCGGCAAACCTGATGCCTCATCAGGGAACCCCAAAAGCAGAATCAGTACACAAAGAGGCTTCTCCCCTCCTGTGGCTTTCAGGAACTGGTATTCAGGAACACTGATTTCTCCAGCTGGGGAGGCACAACAGAGACAAGCACGATGTAAGCTTCGCAGTGAGTAGCTCCCTTCTGCCTGCGAAAGAACTGCCGACCAAGGGCTCAGAACGGTTGCTTTCCCTCCACCTCGCAACCTGCTCCAGTCCAGTCAATACCTTGAGCAACTATGAACCCACTATATGCTCCGATGTACAAACCAAGGACCAGTTCTACGAGGAACTGGACCAGGCTGCCAGGAAGGTTGCAGATCGCGAAGACCTCTTCCTAGCTGGGAGGTTTCAATGCCAGAGTTGGGGACGATCATCACACACAAGACAAGTGCATAGGTCATCATGAATGAGAATAGACAAAGGCTCTTATCACAGCCTCTGCATCACAAACACCTTCTTCTCCACCAAGGCGAAACACCGAGAGTCCTGGGGAACCTAAACTGCACACACACATATTCCTAATGCGGCCTGCCTCGCCTTACAGGGCTGTGCTGAAGATTGCTAAAGCCAGCTTCCCCAACATGGTGCCCATACACAGCCAATAGCCAGGATGATGGGAGGGAGCTCTGGTCCAAAATGCCTGGAGGGCCCCAGGTGATTTAAGGGGTGCAAGATATGCTCAAAAACACTTGAGTTGCAGTAAAGAGCTGCTTGGCTCTGCTGACATTATACAACTGACGTCGTAACGTTTTTTCTTCGGCTGTTTTAATACTTCAAAAGCAGCTCTCATTACTGGAGCCGAGGGAGCTGTTCAGCGATTTCTACCCAGGATCTCTCTCTCCTAGGTCAGAATTAGTCATCCGTTCCTATTTGCAGAAAGAAAACACAAACACCTAATTGGAATCATACTTAAAAATAGGAAAATAGCTCGCACCTAAATCTGAAGAAAAACAAGAACCGGCCTGTGTTGAGTTTTTCTCTTTTGTCTTTTCTGAGCTTTTAAGACCTCCTCATTATTATTCTTGAATATATATATTTTAATTTCAGGGATGCGACTGAGACCTGGGGTGGTGCTGCAGATGTCGGCAACAAGGGAGAGAAACAAAAGGGATCCTAAGAAACTGCAACCTCTGCCCAACCCCAGAGAGTTTATAATCAGGTGTCTGGAAGCCCATGTCATGTTGAAGGTGTGAAACATCCAATAAGGTTTCCATCGCCCTTTTGGGTCCCTCACTGAGCCTGGCTGAGCTCTTTCCTTCGCATGCGTGCCGAAGAGACGGCTGTGTTGCCATCGTCAGTTCTCAAAAATAACAGCCCCTTTCGCTTTCTCATCAAAGGAACCCGTTGCATCCCCTGAGCTGCGACTATTTCACTTCTCACCCAGCGGCAGAGTAGGAGGGGCTGAGATTTCCAACCCCCTGGAAGCCGCAGGTTTCATCGCACCCCACAATAACTTGCTCATTCCGTCAGACGGGGAAGGGAAAAAATCCCATGCATTGACACCCGCCTTCCGAAGTGTATACGAGGCCCAGGGGCAATTAAACTGAGACCATTTGGGGGGACCTGCCAGGTGACGCAAGAGAATACAAGGAGGGCCTGCCGGATCAGGATCAGTTGCCTGTGGGAAACTTGCAAGCACAAGAGCACTCCCAGATCCTCTGGTTTCCAGCAGCTGATGCTCAAAAACGCAAAATCAACAGCAAAAACAGACAGACCTCAGCGTAACACTCAACATGGAAGTGTGGCACTCTCTCAAAACAGGGCACGTCCAGCTTCCGAAAAAAGTTCACAAACCAGAACACTTACTTCCAAGTGGTTTGAGTACCAAGGCATTTGAGAACCAAGGTACCACTGTGATTGCAATTTAAAAAGAGATGCAAGCAACCTCACCATAGAAAAGGAATATGGTACCCAGGTTGCCCGCATCCCTGCTCGGTCTGGTGTCGAGGTGCTTGCAATAGACGAGCACCTCGATTTATCCTGGGCAGCTATTGCAGGAGGGGATGGCTTCTGGCAGAAGACTGTCCCCTTGGCAGCCGAAACAAAATAAAAATAAATAAATAATCATTTCCAATAGCACCTTAGAGACCAACTAAGTTAGTTGTTGGCATGAGCTTTCGTGTGCATGCACACTTCTTCAGATACCCTGGCAGCCATTCAAATAGAGGACTGTATTCTGCAAAGTAGGACACATGGGCACCCTGAGACCAGAGCTTGCCTTATTTGAGCAGTGGAAGAAATCTCTAGACCCGGGCAGCCCCTGGCTACCCCATATACACAGCATTTGATATTTTCATATATTCATTCGAAATAAGATGGGGTATCTACTCTTTTTTACTGTTTGTATTATAGTTTATATTTTTTGTAAAGTGATATGTGCATGCAGGCCATCGTCTGTAAAAAAAATATTTTCAGTTTATGAAGCAATTCTATATCATCCTACCACACTGACGAAAAATTCTATGAAACAGTAGTCGATATCTGGAATCACTGTTCAGTGTTGGACATCATATATGCTGAATTCACAAAGATTCACAGCTTGTCTTTCATCGTATAAAGTCTGGTACCTCACTTCATTTAACTATTTTCAGAGTCAAAAGATTTCATATTGTACTTGTTATGGTTTGAAGGAATTCTATAGGTAAAGGTAAAGGGATCCCTGACCATTAGGTCCAGTCGTGACCGACTCTGGGGTTGCGGCGCTCATCTCGCTTTATTGGCCGAGGGAGCCGGCGTACAGGTCATGTGGCCAGCATGACTAAGCCGCTTCTGGTGAACCAGAGCAGAGCACCGAAACGCCGTTTACCTTCCCGCCAGAGCAGTACCTCTTTATCTACTTGCACTTTTTGTGTTTTTGAACTGCTAGCTTGGCAGGAGCAGAGACCGAGCAACAGAAGCTCACCCCCTCGCGGGGATTCAAACCACCAACCTTCTGATCGGCAAGTCCTAGGCTCTGTGGTTTAACCCACAGCGCCACCCGCGTCCCAAGGAATTCTATAAAGATTGTCCATTGCGTATGTACACGGTCATTGTGTTGCCTAGACATTGCTGACCTCCCCATACACACAGCAGCCTCTTCTGCAAACTCTACGGAGGGCAGACCATTTTGACTTCCCCCTTGCTCATTCAGGGTTTATCCTGGCCCATTTGAAACAAAACCCTCCGGCCTCCGACCTCAAAACCGCACGCAAGAACTGCGCACAAGCGTTCCAAAGGCTTTAAGCCGGGCGAGCGAAGTTCCTAAGAAACATTTAAATTCTTTCCCCCCGTCTTGAACTGCCCTTGTCAACCAGGAAACACGGACAGAGGCCTGGCCTATCAGGGAACACAATTGGCCCATCCATTTTCCATTCTCGGAGTAGGAAGCGCTAAAGTGGCCGGCATCCCAGCCTGACATCAGGGTTTCTAAAATAGGATTTATCAGATGGAGCTCGCGGGGCCGGCATTGTGCCTGGCGACATGAAAAGGGCTTTGCTATTAATGTGAGGAAACGCAACTATTGTGTGCAGAATGATACCCATGCCGTCCCAGACCACTTGTCTCTGGACGGCTCTCTCTCTGGAATTCCCTGGCGCCGACAGAGTGGGCTCCTTCTTATATCCACGCAACCCCTCCTTTCGGGGGGGGGATTATCTCAGCAGCGGGACCCACCTCCTGCCCTCGCCCCCCCATGTTTTGGAAGCTCTCGCTTGCCGGTTGAGTTTCCCGGTGGTTTGCCCCGGGTGTGCCTGCGTTGCGTCTGGAGCGCTTTTCAGGAAACTGTCGATTCAGTATCTCGGCACGGCCTATTGTGTGGAGGGTGGGACAAGCCTTATTAAAAGTGGGTGTTTGTGTGCAAGAAAGTGTAAAGGCTGCCCCATTATTACCGCTAAACAAAGCCACATCCTGCCTTCCAACTGGCTCTCCACCAAATTGCTACCACCGAGAAAATAATAATAATGATTTAGGAAAAGGGGGGGTTGGACACAACCACTGCCAGAAACTTTTTTCTTTCTTGTTTTCGACCTCAGGCACAGATGCACGGAGAAGCATTTGCCATTAGGAAACAAGCCAGCTAGTAAAAGAGTGAGCACAGACGGGGGAAATAAAAAAAAATGACTTGTCCTTGGTCCCATATTGCTCAGTACTGTCTACACTGACTGGCAGAAGCTCTCCAAGATTTCAGATAGGGTTCTCTCCAGCCTTTCCTGGAGATGTCAGGATTGGAACCCGGGACCTTCTGCATGCAAAGCAGGTGTTCCTGAATGGAGCTAAACCTCTCCCCAGTTGGCACCGTCCAATATTCACAATCTTGAATCTGGGAGCAGAAATCGGCTCACCTTTCAGTTTCCCCACAGAAAGCCTCTCAGACTCAAGTTTGTCATTTTGCTAAAGGAGATGTACAATGAGCTGAAGATGGCCGAGGCAAGGACATTTCAGGTGTCCCTGCGTCTGGGTACACACACAAATATTTCTAGCTGATATGTGGTTAATGCTGATGTTATTTTACAGGTTAGAAACACCCATATTGATTTGATAATCGTATAATAGGGATTTTGCTGTAACTGCGATGTTTAGCTTATTTAGTTGTTGCTGGGCATCCAAAAAAATATTAAAATACTGTACTACTAATGCTTTAATGTATTTTAAATCTTTTGTTGGAAGCTGCTTTGGGATTCCTTTGAACAGTGGGGTAGAAATACAATCAATCAATCAATCAATCAAATTGTTCTGTGGAACGAGAAATGGCATCACCACCAAATAACTTGTGTTTTCCTCTTGGCGCTGGTTGTCTAGGTCTAGGACATGGGTAGGAAAACTAAGGCCCGGGGGCCAGATCTGGCCCAATCACCTTCTCAATCTGGCCTGCGGACGGTCCGGGAATCAGCGTATTTTTACATGAGTAGAATGTGTTCTTTTATTTAAAATGCATCTCTGGCTTATTTGTGGGGCTTGCCTGGTGTTTTTACATGAGTAGAATGTGTGCTTTTATTTAAAATGCATCTCTGGGTGATTTGTGGGGCACAGGAATACGTTCATTATTTTTTCCCCAAAATATAGTCTGGCCCCCCACAAGGTCTGAGGGACTGTGGACCGGCCCCCCGCTGAAAAAGTTTGCTGACCCCTGGTCTAGGACAATGCAAAATGCTTGCAAGTCCAGGGCACAGGCATTATCCACAGCAGACACCTTGTACCTGAAAGACAGAATGTGTGAATCAACCCTTTATCTTCAGAGGCTTAAGTTCCAAAGGTTGAGTGGCCATCTGTCCTGGATCCTTCAGCTGAGATTCCTTCATTGCAGAGGGTTGGACTAAATGACCCTTGATGTCCTTTCAAACTCTACAATTCTCTGATTCTAAACAGCTGCGTTATTCTCCTACCTTTGAGCAACAACGCTCACATCTAATTCCCCGTATTTTTCATTCTGCTGGGATGTTGTAGTAGTTACTATACACGGAGCTACTTCCTTCCACCACTAAAGCTATCACAAACCTGCAGACTCGTCAGATACCTTCCTAAGGACTAGTAACTTCTTGGGCACATAATTTAACATGGTTCTACGAATCCGCCTTTGCTCTTAAGACATGGAAGTGGCCTCAGAAACCTGAGAGGCAGACTCAGGTCATATTTCTGAATGCTCTTATCCTTACCCCCCCCCCCAAAAAAAATACCTGCCATGTGTAGGTACAGCACAGTTCTTTTCCAATACAGTGGTACCTTGGTTCTCAAACGCCTTGGTACTAAAACAACTTGGAACTCAAACACTGCAAAGGTAAGTGTTCTGGTTTGCAAACTTTTTTTGGAAGCCAAACAAGCTCCGTTTTGAGTGTTACGCTTCCGTTGCAACGGCTCTCAACCTGTGGGTCCCCAGATGTTGTTGGATTACAACTCCCATCATCCCTGACCACTGGTCATGCTGGCTAGGAATGATGGGAGATGTAGTCCAACAACATCTGGGGACCCACAGGTTGAGAAACACTGGTTTAGAATGTTACGCTGAGGTCTATCTGTTTTTGCTATTTATTTTGCGTTTTTCTGGCTCTTTCCTTTTTGTTTCTGTGACTGTGTGGAACCCAGTTCAACTACCGATTGATTGATTGATTGATTGATTGATATTGATTGATTGATTGTGTGACTGCAGTACATTGTTTATTGCTTTCATTTTATTGCTCAATGGTCTCGTTAGATAGTAAAATTCATCTTAAAGTGCTGTTTTAGAGGTTGTTTTTAAAAGTCTGGAACGGATTGATCCGTTTTGCATGACCAAAGCGCACCTTGGTTTTGCAACGGACTTCCAGAACGGATTAAGTCTGAGAACCAAGGTACCACTGTATACAAAATGTCCCAATGTCAGCCTGGATAGCTCAGTTGTTGGGAGCGTGGCGTGGCGCTGATCACGCCAAGGTTGCAGGTTCGATCCCCATCTGGGACAACTGCATTGCAGGGGATTGGACTAAACAATTTTCAGGATTCCTTCCAATTCTGTTATTCTATGATTCTAAGGTGGGATTGGGGGGGGGGGGACCATTTAAAAACACAGCGCAGCCCTGAATTCCACAAGACAGACTTCCAACTTGACTAGCTTCAATAAATTGTGCAAGCCCTGTTCTTTTTCCCCTCCCTCTCCTTCACTCCCCCAGGCAAAATTATGCTAAAGTTTAGCACATTGACAGTTTTAAAAGCAAGCCTATGACAGCGCAAGTATGAGATTTATTATACTTGCATTATGCACATGCATCCAAACGCCTCGAGGCTCTGGGCATGTTTTCTAAACCTAATAAATAACAACATGAACAGTAAGGGGTTGTTGCTTTCAATCGCATGGCTCAGATGAGCCTGTTAGGAGTTAAGTGCTCCCAGAGAGCTCAGAACATAGTTTTAAAGGGTATAAAACGTCTGTTCCCAATGGTCTATTAAAACAGGAGTTGAATGCTATTACGAGAGCGGTCTGACCTATCAATGGGGCAGGGGGACAACTAGGTCAGTTGTCCATCTAGTCAGTGACTTAGGGGGTTGGAAGGGAAAATGAGAGCAGCCACAGCAAGCTACAAGCCCCCCCCCAAACCACCAGAAATTCTGCCTTTGCAATAATCGCCGTCATGTTCAAGACCAGTAGCGAAGCCAGAAAGGTCACAGACAAAAGGGAGCGTTGCAGATCCTCCAAATGTCCCTGTTTTCCAAGGACAGTCTTGGATTTACAGAAGCCGTCCCGGTTTCCGATTTGATCCCACAATGTCCTGCTGTACACCTACAGTCATACCTCGGGTCACAGACACTTCACGCACCTGCCGAAACCTGAAAGTACCAGAACGGGTTACTTCCAGGTTTCGCTGTTGCGCTGAAGCGCTAAATCGCGCTTTGCGCATACACAGGCGCACCGAATCGCAACCCGCACGTGTGCAGACACGCCACTGTGGGCTGCGAATGTGCATCCCGCATGGATCATGTTCGAAACCCGAGCGTCCACTGTATTTTCATCGGAGAAATGTTGGAGGGTATGGTACTGGCTTCTGTATCAACGCCATTTTAGCAATCTAGGTTAGACTACTGCACTGTGCGATGCCTGGGGCTGCGTTTGGAGACAGTTGCAGAAACTTTGGCTGGCACAGAATTCGGCAGGCGGATTGCTGAACGGGACCAGGCAGACCCAAGGATATAACCTGAATTCTGGCCTGGCTGCGTTTTCTGTCAGTCGGTTTCCAGGCTCAACTCCAAATACTAATTGTGGTTACGAGTGTTTGAACCGGACCTGGGAGACCTGGGTTCAGATCCTGGGCCAACCACAAAGCTCATTGGGACACTCTTATTTCACTCTAACCTAACTCACACGGTCATTGTGGGGATAAAATGGGGAGGTGAAGAATTGCGTGCAACACCTTTAACTCTTCAGAGAAAAGGTGGGATAAAAATGTAATGGTCATCACTGTAGACTCTCTTCCTCCTGGATTCTGTTCCATCAGGCTGAGGTGTTAATTCCAAAAAAAAACCACCTCTCCTGAAAAGCCTTTTAAGGTAGTTTACCATTACGTAGCATGGACAAATTTAATGATATTTGAAACATATTTATCGAAACTATAGTGGAACCTAAATCAACATATACCCCAGTGATTAATTTATACCTCTACATATATACTCCAAAGTTTTGTAACCTTAATTATAAAGTAAAGGTAAAGGGACCCCTGACTATTAGGTCCAGTCGTGACCGACTCTGGGGTTGCAGCGCTCATCTCGCTTTATTGGCCGAGGGAGCCGGCGTACAGCTTCTGGGTCATGTGGCCAGCATGACTAAGCCGCTTCTGGCGAACCAGAGCAGCGCACGGAAATGCCGTTTACCTTCCCGCTGGAGCGGTACCTATTTATCTACTTGCACTTTGACGTGCTTTCGAACTGCTAGGTTGGCAGGAGCAGGGACCGAGCAACGGGAGCTCACCCCGTCGCGGGGATTCGAACTGCTGACCTTCTGATCGGCAAGTCCTAGGCTCTGTGATTTAACCCGCAGCGCCACCCATGTCCCTATACTTTATGGTTATTTTCTTACTGCTGTTTTCCTTTGCTTTTTATAATGTTTTAAATGTATCCTCTTTATTTTTCTCTTTTCTATTCTTTCCCCCTCCCTTTTATTTCCTTTAACTCACTATTATAATCTCAATAAAAGAAGAGTGGCAGATGAAGAACTTTGCGGAACTGGCGAAGCTGACGGGAAAAATCAGAAAACAATGCGATCAAGTATTCCAAAAGGACTGGAGCAAGTTTATACAATATTTGAAAGATCATTGTAAGCAATTAACAACACTAGCAGGGTTACCCGAAGACTTGCAATGAGAAATTTCTGGCCTTTCTATATTTATTTAAATTTTGAGGCATCTTGCCATGAGTTATATTAGAATTGGGAAATATATAAGATGCTGTGATATAAAGATTACTTTCGAAAGCCATCAGGTGGGAGGGAAGGAAGTCGATAGGCTCTAAAGAGTCGAAGAAGTAATGTGGATAATAATGATGTGATTATATATGTTTAAATGGAAAATTAATAAAAATTGTTTTTTTAAAAAATATTATAATCTCAATAAAATATAAATAGTAAAAAAAGAATATACAAGCATGGTCTCTGTCAACTGAAGAAGAGGCAGTAGCAGACGGAAAAGGAGTTCACCTCCCAGAATTTTTTGGAGAAGGAGGAAGAGGCCTATCGATGGCTACCAGCCCTGAAGGCTTCTCTCTGTCTCCACAGTCGGAGGCAGTGATGCTGATGAATATCAGTTGCTGGAAACCACAGAATGGAAGAGGGCTCTTGTGTTCGAATCCTGCTGTTGGCATTCCCAGATGACACATCTAGTTGGCCACTGTGAGAACAGGATACTGGCCTAGATGTGGACCCTTCTTATGTTTTCATTTATTTCCTTATTTAAAAATATTCAGCCTGAGGATAGCCAGGTGCCAGCTTGCTGCAGTACAGTGGTACCTCTGGTTGCGAACGGGATCCATTCCAGAGGTTCGTTCATAACATGAAAAGCCTGCAACTTGAAGCGCCATATCTGCGCAGGTGCGCAGCATGATTTGGCGCTTGTGCGCATGCGCAAAGCATGATTTAGCACTACTGCGCATGCGCGAGCAGCGAAACCTGGAAATAACCCTTTCCGGTACTTCCGGGTTGCTGTGTGACGCAACCTGAAAAAACGTAACATGAAGCAAACGTAACATGAGGTATGACTGTATACCAAAACCGCTTCTCAGATATGAGAACGAAGCACTGAGTAAAGACTAGGCACGCCTCCTGGGCACTGATTAAAACTTAACGTTTAAAGATTAGCAGAGCAAGGTGTTTCGTTTCGTTTTGACAAATGGTGTCAATCACGCCAAAAAAGGATGTCTGTCTCTGGCAATGTTTCAGCACTCCTTGTGAAAACGTTTAATTATTGCAATTGCTCTCGCTTGTATCATCTTGCAGATCAAATCTGATTGGCTATGTAGTATTTCGACATGTTCCCTGATTGGCTGGGACATCCATGGACCAAGGGAGAAATCAGCCTCCGCCAAAATGGACAACCCTTAACAGGCCTTAGCCTTCCTACGTCAACCAAAATTGCCGGTTTTTGCAGGAAACTGGGACACATTTGCGTGCAGCTGTGGAGTTCAATTAATCATTAATTTCAGAATGTGGCAGCAGCAGTCTAATGGGCAATAACAATAATATTTGAACAGCCTGTGTGCTTAGATTAAATTCGAATGCACTGCATTTTTAAATTGTTCTTCTACAGTGCATAATGATTTGGAAGAGATACTTTAGAAACTAAGCGTGTCGCGCAATTTCCAGGAAGCACTAACGCCCAGAGAAATTTATATTCTAACAGCCTTCTGAAGATTGAGGTTGCATGAGTCATACCTATGAGCCCATGCATAGTGAGCGGACGGCTTCAAATTTTATTTAACACTTTGTTGTTCGAAGCGAGTCTCTGAGATGTGCAGTGGCCTCTGTGCGAACCATTCCCAAGAAATTGCTCTCAAAGCGATACCACACCTTCAAGTAGGAATTTCTCCCTTCCATCAAATAGTGATGGATGTGAGCACTTAGCCAATGAACCCCAAACCAAGTCTTTGGTCCAGGGAGCAAGAGAGTCCGTTCGACTCGCCAACAGCTCTTACCACCAGAAAGTTCTACCTGAAGTTTAGTCAAAATTTTCTTTCTTGTAATGTGAAGCCTTGGGTTCGAGTTCTACCCTCCAGAGCGGGAGAAAACAAGCTTGTTCCCTCTCTCAAGTGACAACGCTTGAGATGCCTACCACATCTCCTCTCTGCCTCCTCTTTTCCTGGTTAAACATACCCAATTCCCTCAACCGTTCCTCATCAGGCTTGGTTTCCAGACCCTTGAATATCTTGGTTGGCCTCCTTTGTACATGTCCCAGCTTGTCGACATCCTTCTTCAATTGTGGTACCCAGAACTGGAAACAATAGTGGTGTGGTCTGACCAAGGCACAATAGTACTTCCTTTGACCCTATTGTTGCAGCCTAGAATAG
This sequence comes from Podarcis gaigeae, assembly GCF_964106915.1. Taxonomy (NCBI): domain Eukaryota; kingdom Metazoa; phylum Chordata; class Lepidosauria; order Squamata; family Lacertidae; genus Podarcis; species Podarcis gaigeae. The sequence goes on from NC_139685.1 coordinate 75,028,237, forward strand.
CATTCGCTTTATTTGCTGCTGGATCACACTGTTGACTTGTGCTAAGCTTGTGGTCCCCTAAGATCCCTAGATCCACAAGACCAAGACAAAATATGGAACGGCCCTTACCTGTAGCCCTAAAAGCCCACTAGAGTTTAGAAAGAAGAGTAACAGGAAGGATAATATGTTATTTTAGAGCATATAAGCCAACTCCTAGGGGCTGAGGTCCTTTCAGCTCCGCCAATAAAATATTTGTGGGGCCTAGCCTCCCCAAAGTTGATGGGCATTCAAATGGTGTGTGATCAATGATGCGGGGGCGGGGCTTATCTGCACCCCACAATATTTTATTCAAGTCCCCCCCCCCCCCCCGATTTAGAGAACGGTTTGTCAGTTTCTGGACGTGCATAAAGAAGTGCACCACCTTCTCCAAAATGCGCCAACCTCTCTCATGCGCTGTTATTATTTACTTGGGAAAACTTGCAAACTGCTTAATCAAAAAGAAATACAGTCATACCTTGTTTCTCAAACGGCTTAGCTGACGAACAAATCGGCTCCCGAATGCCGAAAACCTGGAATTAAGTGTTCCAGTTTTCGAACATTTTTCGGAAGCTGAACGTCCGACGAGGCTTCTGTTTAACTGCAGGAACCTCCTGCGGCCAATCAGAAGCCATGCCTTGGTTTTTGAACGGTTTTGGGAGTCGAAGAGATTAAGTTTGAGAACCAAGGTTCCACTGCACATCTCTAGGCAGGGTATATAAAGCGATCATCCATGATGCACAGATAGAAATCAGAAGAATTAGTGTATATATAACTAAACAATGTGTCTGGGTAGCCTTCCCGGCATGGAGTGACGTTTTTAGAAGACGTCGTAAAACAGCATAGAAAAGGTGCCTGTCCAATGTTAACAGGCAGGCAGTTCCAGGCAGAACTCAGGTCCTGCTCAGAGGTTTCCCATCGCCACATCTGGCTGGCCACTGGATTGGATGGGCCTTTGGCCTCATCCGGCAGCCAGACCACAGTTGTCAACTTCTCCCTTTTTTTAAGGGAAATTCCCTTATTCCAAATAGGATTCCTCACAAGAAAAGGGAAAGGTTGGCAGCTACGAGCCGGACTCCTCTCTGCACTGCAAGACAGACGCCTCACAGCTGTGGGCCAAGCGTTATACGGCGCATGTTTGGGCTCAGCAGGCGATGGGAGTCACGTAACTTGCAGCTTCCGAAAGCAGGAGGGGAAACGGCCTTAGACCAGCCGGGGAGAGCTAAGAGCAAGGGGCCGGCACCCTCTATTCATTCCGGCGAGGGTTTTTTCCTCTGCAGTCAAACAATGCTAATTCACAAGGGCAGGATTTTTCGAATAGCAGAGAGGCAAATAATGGCACAATCGATTGCGTAAACAGAATAGCAAGACACGGACGCGGCGGGGGCACAATGAGCAGGCCGGCATTCTGGCAGTCCTCCATGCACACCCCCACGGGAAGGTGCTAAATTTAGCTGCCCCTCATTTCGCCTCGCCCTGCGTCCACCTCCCCACCCAACCCTCCGGGGGCCGTCGGGCTTATTGCATTGTCAGCGTCGGCGTATCTCAAAGTGCAGAGAGAAGAAAGCACCTCGTGGTGCAAGGAGAAGGGTGGAAAGATATACCGTATTTTTCGCTCTATAGGACACACTTTTCCCCCTCCAAAAATGAAGGGGAAATGTGTGTGCGTCCTATGGAGCGAATGCAGAGTTTCACTGAAGCCTGGAGAACAAGGGCGGTCGGTGCACACCAACCCCTCTCGCTCTCCAGGCTTCAGGAAGCTATCTGCAAGCCTTCGGAGTGTGGCGGGAGTTCTCGCCGGGCTCCGAAGGCTTGCGGATTGCAGCCTGCAGCCCGAAGCCCGGGGAGCGCTTCGGGCAGCTATCCGCAGCGCTTGCCACTGCTCCCGGACCTGTTCCCCAGCCCCCGCGGCTAAAAACGAATCCATGTGCAGCCTCTCCTGGCTGGAGAGGTTGTGCGTGGCTAAAGAGGAAGCCAAGACAGCCAGCCAAATTTTTCTTCTTTATTTCCCCGCCAAAAAAACTAGGTGCGCCCTATAGAGTGAAAAATATGGTACACCACAGTTTGTGGGAGAGAAACATAGCAGTAGCTAATGCAGATGAGACAAAGAGGTGGTTTCTCCCTAGGCGGAGAAGGGCAGCCTAACCAGAGAGAGTGAGAGAGATGCGCTACACAGGGCCACAGAAACATACAAAATTGCTTTGTGCCAAATCAGAGAACCGATCCATTTAACTCAGTGTTGTCTACACTGACTGGCGGCAGTTTTCCAGCTGAGCTACTGTCATGGACTGGCTGGATGCAGAGGAGTGGGAGGGAGGCAACCGCTGGGAATTGCCAGGGGAAGAGAGCTCAGAGCCAGGGGAATAGTGGTGGGTCGGAGGGAGAAGAGGGAGCAGACTGGGAGGAAGAGGCGTCAGAAGAGGCAGCAGGGTTTCGTGAGCTGGGAGAGTCTGTGGCAGAGAGCAGTCCAGAATCAGAGGCAAAAGCAAAGGTTGGAGAGTAGGGGAGGGGCCAAGAGGCTGAAGAATCCAGGGAGTCTCCCACTCCTGCTGCAAACAGCTCCCCTCCCCAGTGGTCTCCCAGAACCAGAAGAGGTATGAAGTGGGAGGAGCAAATTAGGCATGGTGGCATAGTCTCAGATTGCTTGGGAAGGACCCAGGAAGGGAGGAGACTTAGAATCATAGAATCATAGAGTTGGAAGAGACCACAAGGGCCATCGAGTCCAACCCCCTGCCAAGCAGGAAACACCATCAGAGCACTCCTGACATATGGTTGTCAAGCCTCTGCTTAAAGACCTCCAAAGAAGGAGACTCCACCACACGCCTTGGCAGCAAATTCCACTGTCGAACAGCTCTTACTGTCAGGAAGTTCTTCCTAATGTTTAGGTGGAATCTTCTTTCTTGTAGTTTGGATTCATTGTTCCGTGTCTGCTTCTCTGGAGCAGCAGAAAACAACCTTTCTCCCTCCTCTATGTGACATCCTTTTATATATTGGAACATGGCTATATCACCCCTTAACCTCCTCTTCTCCAGGCTAAACATGCCCAGCTCCCTTAGCCGTTCCTCATAAGGCATCGTTTCCAGGCCTTTGACCATTTTGGTTGCCCTCCTCTGGACACGTTCCAGTTTGTCAGTGTCCTTCTTGAACTGTGGTGCCCAGAACTGGACACAGTACTCCAGGTGAGGTCTGACCAGAGCAGAATACAGTGGCACTCTTACTTCCCTTGATCTAGATGCTATACTCCTATTGATGCAGCCCAGAATTGCATTGGCTTTTTTAGCTGCCGCGTCACACTGTTGGCTCATGTCAAGTTTGTGGTCGACCAAGACTCCTAGATCCTTTTCACATGTACTGCTCTCAAGCCAGGTGTCACCCATCTTGTATTTGTGCCTCTCATTTTTTTTTGCCCAAGTGCAATACTTTACATTTCTCCCTGTTAAAATTCATCTTGTTTGTTTTGGCCCAGTTCTCTAATCTGTTAAGGTCGTCTTGAAGTGTTATCCTGTCCTCTGACTTAGGGAACTTTGGGATCTTCAGTCTCCACAACAGGGGCAAGATCTACCAATTCGAGTTGCTGAGCTCGCTAGGCCTGACCTCCTGCGTCAACCTTGTTTCCAAGAGTAAACAGTTAACTTCACTGATGCCGTGTGATTTCTTGCTGACCTGCTCCTGACAGCTACAGCCTTTTCTTTCAATTTTAAGAGCAAAAGAAGTGCTTTATACTGAACCAGGCCATCGGGCCATCGAGCTGACTGGCAGCAGGGGTTCAGATGGGTTTTACAGGGGGTTACCAATATGATGCCCAAGGGCACATCTGCAGAGGCCTTCCCTGGTGCCCACAGCGTCCCCTTCCCCCGCCTTTCCTCTTGTTGAAATTAAGCTTGAAGGCAGCATTCTGTTGCAGGCAACTGAAGAGATTTATCGTGTGTGCTTGGTTGCAGTGTGTGTGTGTGTGTGTGCGCAATTCTCACAACAGTTTCCCCGGTCTGGAAATGTATCCATAGGCCCAAAATGTTTGACAACCCCTGGCACGGAACGAGATTTCCCAGAAGCTCAGGCACCTGCTGTTGTGCTAACACAGTCAGCAAACAGCGCAGATGGAAGCGAAGACAAGCGGGATGTTATGGGGAAAATCATGTATTGTAAAAATGATGGAGACGACTCTTTGAGCCTCAGTTGTGCCCATGCTTTGTTCGCCTCCTGATGCGATCAACTGTACCATTATAGACCTTGTTGCATATAGAAACATGACACAAACGTGCACGCAAATAAGAGATTCAAATAAAAAAAACATTCCAATTCTTCTGCAAATAGAAAGCAGCCTGTGTCTTCAGAATTGACTTCCGTAGCCTTAGGTGTGTTTTTTTTAGTGGGGGGAGATCGTTTTGTTAAGTCTTAACACTTTAGGGGCTAATTCGGTGTTTCCCAACTTTTTACAAATCTCTCTCTGGGAAGATGGAAGTATTTTCCAAGCATAAAAGGATATTTTATTAAGGTCAGCCTCTTTACCCATCTCTCCCTCTGCTTAGGCCAGTCCACCCAGTCTCGGTGCAACTTGTATTAGTTGCATGGTCACACCTACAGAAGTGAGGCCAATTCCTGTTTGAGTTCAATAAACAAGCCTGGTGTTGCACGGGGAGAAGATCACGGCCACTACTTGGAGTTGAGACGTGTTTTGGTTTAGTGTTAACATCCAAACTCAGGCTTGTTGGGAGAGAGACAAACCATGAGCCTGGGCTTGAATACAAGGTTCAATCAAACCATGGCTTAGTTGCCAGTAGCGTGGTGGCAGCAGGATCAGAGAAGGAGCAAAGGAGGGATGATTTTCTCCCCATCACCAACACAATGGTATCCACCTTTAAGCCATTGTCAAGCTTAAAAGGTAAAGGGACCCCTGACCATTAGGTCCAGTCGTGACCGACTCTGGGGCTGCAGCGCTCATCTCGCTTTACTGGCTGAGGGAGCCGGTGTACAGCTGGTCATGTGACCAGCATGACTAAGCCGCTTCTGGCAAACCAGAGCAGTGCACAGAAACGCCGTTTACCTTCCTGCTGGAGCGGTACCTATTTATCTACTTGCACTTTGATGTGCTTTCAAACTGCTAGGTTGGCAGGAGCAGGGACTGACAATGGGAGCTCACCCCATCGCAGGGATTCGAACTGCCGACCTTCTGATCGGCAAGTCCTAGTCTCTGTGGTTAAGCTTAGCTGCGACCTAAAAAGTGATGTGCAAACCAGGCCATGGAAAACAATATTATAACCAGACGGGAATTTAGGAGAGAGAGACACACCAAGATGGTCTCAGGTACGAAGCAGGCAGCATTTTTACCTGTAACGTTCTGCTGTACATCCAAGTTGACATTCACAAAGAACCTGATGCTGTCCCCGGAGACGATCGAGGAATTGACGGTGTCAAAAAGTTCTTCACCCCCGACTTCTTCTTTGTTCTCACAGCCATCGTCCGTATCGCACTTAAGGTAGCCTGCAACAAGAGAGAGACTGTTTTATTGCTCACTCTCCGCCACACATCTCAGGGAATCAAAGAAAAAGTCTTAATGTGTTTTTTGCAAAGGCAGAACAAAGCAGCCATTTTTGCTCTCAGCGGAACCATGTTGTTCCCACCAGGCACGTTTCAAGCGTATTCTCTGAGCGGGTCAAAGGAATTTCAGACTTAGGAGGGAGAAATAAGAAAAAGGTAGCAGAGCGGAGGAGAGGTGTGCTCAGGGCTCGAATGAGAATTCTGTCCTGGCTCGTTCGCAGCTGCCTTTATTTTGCAATAAATTGGCTTCGTGCAACTTAAAGGCTGGCCGAAGCTTGCCTTTTGTAATTGCTCCTTGAAGTCAAGAGGGTTAGAAACTTAAAAGAAAAGAAGAGAGAAAGAAGGAGAGAGAAAGCAGCCTCCACATTTTAATGAAATTTTGTTCCAGGATTTTGGGGGAAAGTCCAAGAGGAAGATGCAATAAAATGCACACTATAAAGGGAGTTGGAGGATTGGAAGGTGCTTTATACAGAATCAGGCCACGGGTCCTTCTAGCTCAGAACTGCCCACACTGGCTGGCAGCAGCTCTCTGCGGTTTCAGGTCTTTCCCCCAGCCATACCTGAAAATGGGAGGGACTGAACCAGGGACCTTCTGCATGCAGAACAGCTGCCCTACCATTTTACTATAGCCCTTGCCCTTGCACAAGAGATCAACGGAATACAGGACAGTTATAGCAAGCTCAGTTGGTTAAAGCACGCTGCTGACAATGCCAAGGTTGCAGGTTCGATCCCTGTAAGAGACAGCTGCCTATTCCTGCATTGCAAGGGGCTGGACTAGATGATCCTCAGGGTCCCTGCCAACGCTATCATTCTAGGTCAGGCTATTTGGGTGTCCAGCCCAGCCTTGAGAGCACTCTGCCAGTGCCTCTCTGAGTCTTCTTCCACATCACCTGCTACCTTCATCCTTCTGAGCTGAACTGAACCTGGAGCTTCCTTCACACAAATCATTTATTTACAGTAGAACCTTGGTTCTTGAACTTAATCCATTCTGGAAGTCCATTCCACTCCTGAAACCGTTCGAAAACCAAGGCGTCGCTTCCGATTGGCTGCAGGAGCTTCCTGCACTCAAGCGGAAACCAGATCGGACGTTCAGCTTCCAAAAAACGTCTGCAAACCAGAACACTTATGTTATGGTCTAAGTTGAATAGGATCCAAAATTCAGCAGTCTGATTGGTCCTAGAACAATAGGACCCAGAATGCAGCAGTCTGATTGGTCCACAGGAGCCACCCAATCCAGCTCCAGGTGGAAGTGAATCCGGAATCTGATTGGCCTACGGGTGAATCCTGGAATTAGCCAATCACGTGGGGCCCATTGTGTAAATAATGTATATAAAGCAGACATTCCGGGGAAACTCCTATTCCTCCTCACCACTATGAGCAGAATAAAGAGCATGAAATCCACTCTCGACTCCGAGTATATTTCAACTTACTTCCAGGTTTTTGGCGTTTGTTAACTAAGCCTTTTGAGAACCAAGGTACCGCTGTGCATTTCCATATGCACACTGCTTTTCTTCCATCTTGGAACCCGGGGCAGCAGCTTACGGTTCCCCTGCAGCCTCCCACTGCTCAGACTCAGACCTGGCTTCCTCCCCGAAGTATAGCTACTACATTTAAGCAGGAGCCCTCGAGGAAATCTGGTTTCTGTGCGTTCCGACGGGAACCGACCCATGCCACACAAAGACAGCAAGCATCCTTTTAAGGCTGCCATCTTCAGGCTGGATTCTGAACACATCCTTGGACAACTAGGCTGCTCTACGCAAGTCGCCAGAAAGGTTTCGTTTCAACATTTCCCATTCGCTCCTATTACATCATGCAACACATGTTCAGCATACAGAGTTTGCTGCTGCAAAGAGGAGACAGAGACAGCCTCCAGCTGAGATGGATTTGAAAGGCAGGTGAGGAAACAAACTTCACTCGTATATGTTCATCTCGCTGGTGATTGGAGGAGATGGGTATTGGTCTAATGCAAAACAGGCAGCTCTTCTTAAGAGCACGCAAACCACCTGGAATGAGAACTAGCAGGAATTTTTGAGTTACAGTACGGACACACAGGGTTTTGATTGCAAAAACGAAATTGGGGGTGAAGCATCACACCTAGACTGCCAGCCGGATTAAATTAATTAGAAGTGTTTCTCTTTCGCTCGCTTTCTTTAACCTCTTGCAAGCACAAATTATTGGCTTGATGTAGACATGCCGCAGTGCACTGGCTCTAAAGGATTAAGCAGCCCAAGTAGTCTTGCAACATGCAATTGGTTTAATAATAGGAGGTTCGCGGGCTTTTTCATAAACAATCGCTCCTGGGGAAAGCAAGCTAATGTTTCAAGCGTCACCTAGTTTTTTAACCAATGTGGGGATCTGTTTGTTCTTTGGTTATGACAGGGCAAAACGTGGGTGGAGCACAAGAACTACCACCGTGTAGCTGAGGAAAGATAATAATAATAATAATAATATTTTTTTATTTATACCCCGCCCTCCCCAGCCAAGGCCGGGCTCAGAGCGGCTTACAAGCAATAATAAAAACAAGATGAATGATTACAACTTAAAAACAAAAATAAAATACAACATTAAAATAATGGAACATTAAAATATTAAAATGTAGCCTCATCGCAGGAGGAGAAGGAATAGAAAGAAAGAGGGGGAAAAGAGAGAGAGAGAGAGAGAGAGAGAGAGGGAATCAAATTGGCTCCAAGCCAAAGGCCAGGCGGAACAACTCTGTCTTACAGGCCCTGCGGAAAGAAATCAGATCCTGCAGGGCCCTGGTCTCATGAGGCAGAGCGTTCCACCAGGTCGGAGCCAGAGTTGAAAAGGCCCTGGCTCTGGTTGAAGCCAATCTAACTTCTTTAGGGCCTGGGACCACTAGGGTGTTGTTATTTATGGACCTTAAGGTCCTCCGTGGGGCATACCAGGAGAGGCGGTCCCGTAGGTACGAGGGTCCTAGGCCGTGAAGGGCTTTAAAGGTCAAAAGCAGCACCTTAAATCTGACCCTGTACTCCACCGGGAGCCAGTGCAGCTGGAAAAGCACTGGGTGAATATGCTCCCATGGCAGAGACCCCGTGAGGAGCCTCGCTGCAGCATTCTGCACCCGCTGGAGTTTCTGGGACAGCTTCAAGGGCAGCCCCGCATAGAGCAAATTACAGTAGTCAAGCCTGGAGATGACCGTCGCATGGATCACTGTGGCCAGGTCGGGGCGGGAAAGGTAAGATGGGGTGCAAAAGGCAATAACAAAAAAATGTGATTTATTTAGAGAAATATGTCTATACCGCCGTAGCATGAAATAATAATAATAAATTTTTATTTATATCCCACCCTCCCCAGCCGAAGCCGGGCTCAGAGCGGCTAACAACAATAAAAGTAACACAGTTTACATAAAATCACAATCAATTAATTGACATGCATTCTAAAATCAATTCATTCTAAAATCAATTCAGAATCAAATTAATGGCAACCATTGGGCTAGAGGTCTGTGAGGATTACCAAAGGAGGGGGTCAGGCTGTGCCTTGGCCAAAGGCCTGGTGGAACAGCTCTGTCTTGCAGGCCCTACAGAAAGATATCAAGTCCTGCAGGGCCCTAGTCTCTTGTGACAGAGCGTTCCACCAGAACGGGGCCACAGCCGAAAAAGCCCTGGCTCTTGTTGAGGCCAGCCTAACCTCCCTGTGGCCTGGGATCTCCAAGATGTTTTTATTTGAAGACCGTAAGGTCCTCCGTGGGACATACCAGGAGAGGCGATGCCCAGCGTCAAAAGGTAACACCTTTTTTCAAAGTTAGGGAAGGCAAGCTTTTTGCTATTAAGAGCTGTATTCCTGGACAGCCCAGTTCAGTGTTTTCAACCAGTGTGTCGTGGCACCCTGGGGTGGCTTGAATGCTGGTCAGTCGTGCCACGGGCAACACTGGCCTCTGGCCCTCTTTTCTTCCCTGCCTCCTCTGATTTTCTCTGCATCTCTGCCTCCCCAAGCCTTGCACAGCTGTTTGTTGCAGCAGCCCTGGCCACAAGCTCTCCAGGTGAATGGCGTCTCTGGTGCTGGCCAGGGGGTGCTTCCCAGGCCCCTGTGGGGCAGTGTGAAGAGGCACCTCTCTTTGGGGCATGGGGGAGGCAGCTCGGAGAGCAGGGGCAGCAGCAATGGCTGCCCAGAGGACTCCCAAGGAGAGGGGAGAGAGGGAACACTCCACAAGGGAGGGTTTCAAAAAACATGAGACTGCCAGCTCCGCAGGCAAAGGGGTGACCTAACTAGGCTCCTGAGCCCCACAGGGGAGCCACAGAAAGAATGCAGTTGGTCAAGGAAGCCGTGGACCCAAAAAGGTTGAAAACCTCTGGCTCAGTTTGGTTAGAGAGTGGTGCTGATAATGCCAAAGTTGCAGGTTCGGTCCCCGTATGGGGCAGCAGCATTTTCCTGCCTTGCAGAGGGTTGGACTAGATGATCCTCAGGGTCTCTTCCAACTCAACTGTTCAATAATAATAATAATTTATTTATACCCCACCCATCTGGCTGGGTTTCCCCAGCCACTCTGGGCGGCTTCCAACAGAATATTAAAATACAATAACCTATTAAATATTAAAAGGTAAAGGTAAAGGGACCCCTGACCATTAGGTCCAGTTGTGGCTGACTCTGGGGTTGCAGCGCTCCTCTCGCTTTATTGGCCAAGGGAGCCGGCGTACAGCTTCCGGGTCATGTGGCCAGCATGACTTAGCCGCTTCTGGCGAACCAGAGCAACGCACAGAAATGCCGTTTACCTTTCCGCCGGAGTGGTACTTATTTATCTACTTGCACTTTGATGTGATTTCGAACTGCTAGGTTGGCAGGAGCAGCAACCGAGCCACGGGAACTCACCCCATCGCGGAGATTCGAAGCGCCGACCTTCTGATCGGCAAGCCCTAGGCTCTGTGGTTTAACCCACAGTGCCACCCCCATCCTATTAAACATTAAAAGATTCCCTAAACAGGGCTGCCTGTTGATTCCATAAGTCAGGGGTAGGCAACCTAAGGCCCGGGGGCCGAATCCGGCCCAATCGCCTTCTAAATCCAGCCCATGGACAGTCTGGGAATCAGCGTGTTTTTACATGAGTCGAATGTGTGCTTTTATTTAAAATGCATCTCTGGGTTATTTGTGTGGCATAGGAATTTGTTCATTCCCCCCCCCCCAAAAAAAATGTCCGGCTCACCACATGGTCTGAGGGATGGTGGACCGGCCCATGGCTGAAAAAGTTTCCTGACCCCTGCCATAAATAATCCATTAGGGGGCTGCATGGGAATTGTGGGTGGGGTACCAGAGAAGAAATTGGATGGGGCCACCTCTTTTCTCTTTCAGCCACCCCATTGCCTTTCTCTCTGTGCGTAGCAGGCAGATATCACATCACTCTTGCCAGAGATCTGAACTGAATTGTTTGCAGAGAGCTTTTGAAATTGGGGGTTGGGGGTTGGGGGGGGGTCTTGCAAAGCATTAGGCCAAAGACATGAGGTTACCCACATGTTTTAAAGAGATTGTGGAAACAGACAGAAACCAGTCAATCACTTCTTTGAATCTGTATCTTGTATAGAATTCCAATCTAATAACAGGTGCTACTGGAAGGAATTTTTTTTGTTTTAATCTAATAACAGTTGAACTTAAGACAGAGGGGTTATTTTCAATTAACCGACAAACAGCACACGGTATGTGTCATAAATGGTTTTTGCAGACACTCACGCTTTTATTTATTTTTAAAAAATCACACCCTGCTTTTCACATGTGTCTCAAAGCAGATGACAAAGAAAAACAAACAAATAAGAAATCATAAATAAATTTTGCTTTGAGCTTAAAAGGCAAGAGAGCAGATCTGCATCAGTGCTGTGAGTGCATTCAACAAGATTTGTGGAATTATTGACAAGAGATATCAGAAAGTCAATTGTAGGCGGACGTCTGAGCCAGATTTCACCTATTATTAAACACTGCCACTTGATAACCAAAATTGCTTATGAGCTGTTCGTAAAACAAAAAAACAATAATTGCACAACATTCTGTGCAAATTTCCTTTTGTGCAACGACCACCATCTGCTAAAACTGCTAAGCGACACAGAATCTTACTGTCTCCCTTTTTTTTAAAGCACCACCTTCGACTTCAAGGGTGCTCAGCGTCTCGGATCTCTGCTGCACCCATTTCTATTAGGTTTTAGCATCAATCAGATTGTGCTTGCTTCGGCTGCAAAAAAGAATTCTGCACTTATCAACGCTGGCAACCATCCAAAGGCCAGTGAATGATATTTCCTACCTTTCTGCAAGAATCTACAAGATGCAGAAGAATGCATCGAAATCTCTAGGAATTTGGGGAGGTTCTTTCGTTTTCGAATCCTGCAAAATACCTTGGGAGAGGGGCGTGCATTGCAAGGGATCATCACCTTGTCGTGGGGAGTGGGCTTGCACATTCCTACGACCCTTGTGAGTGAAGCCGTTGGGAATCTCGTACTCCCAGCAGAGTCACCCATGGCGGAAAGGTCAAAGGGAAGGAGCTAGAAAAAGAATGATCCAAGAAGTTCTCAGTGGCAGAACAGGCGGATGATAACAAGCCGTATGTTACAACGGCTGTGGAGGCTGAAGCAGATAAGAATCTACCGGTCGTAGTGATACTCATGCCATCGGAATACAGCAGTACCTCTGGTTAAGAACTTAATTCGTTCTGAAACTGTTCTTAACCTGAAGCACCACTTTAGCTAATGGGGCCTCCCGCTACGCCACCACACAATTTCTGTTCTCATCCTGAAGCAAAGTTCTTAACCCGAGGTAATATTTCTGGGTTAGTGGAGTCTGTAACCTGAAGCGTATGTAACCCAAGGTACCACTGTAGAGCCTTGCTGCGAAGACTGTGCATTGGTCAGTGTGCACTGATCTGCGCACACAAAACAAATTCATGCACAGGCGTCTTCCAAAAACCCATCCCAACCCCCCCAAAGTCCCGCGGCGATCGGGAAATGGTGCAAACCCTCGCCATGATCAACTCCCGCCCGGGAACGAATGTCCCCACTGTGGAAGAACGTGCGGACCCAGAATTGGCCACCACAGTTGCTTACGAACCTGCTGTTAAAACCGTGTTTATGTAAGACAATCTTACTCGACAAAGTGATTGCCGAAGGAAGAAGAAGAAGAAGAGGAAGAGTTTGGATTTGATATCCCGCTTTATCACTACCCTAAGGAGTCTCAAAGCGGCTAACATTCTCCTTTCCCTTCCTCCCCCACAACAAACACTCTGTGAGGCGAGTGGGGCTGAGAGACTTCAGAGAAGTGTGACTGGCCCAAGGTCACCCAGCAGCTGCATGTGGAGGAGCGGGGAAGCGAACCCAGTTCACCAGATTATGAGTCCACTGCTCTTAACCGCTACACCACACTGGTGTAGAAAAAGAAGCAGCAAGGGGGAGCAGAAAGAGACACGCCTAACCCGAATCGCGGCAACTGCATTCCCACTGAACTCTACACCGCTGCTGCACCAACCCTGCAGGTTCTAGATAAGTACAGATCCAGAGTGCTGTTGGGGTAAGAGAGAAAGGGTTGAAGCACCCTCCTTCTGCACCAACATACAAACAAATCACGTGTGCAATAAAATGGGGGGGGGGGGAGACAGAAGAGTCGGAGTAGCAGGCTGGCTAAGATGTAAAAGACTGAATCTGGTAAGTGTTGGAGATGCAAAGAGATGGAGGGAACGTTCTCTCAGATGTGGTGGACCTATTAAAGGGTAAAAGAGCATTGGGAAATGATCCATAATGAATTGGAAAAAGTGTTTAAAAGTAGTGTTCCAAAAAAAACCCCAGAGTCCTTTCTTTTGGGGATAATTCAGATGGAAATTCCCAGGTGTCAAAAATGGTTATTTATGTATGCCACTACTGCGGCCTGTGTTTCGTTAGCCCCAAAATGGCGAACGAGCGAGGTCCCAACTAAAGAAGAATGGCAACTTAAGCTGATGGAATACGCACAGCTTGCGGACTTAACGTAAGAGAACAAGAAGAACATATATTTAGAGAAGATTGGAAAATGTTTATTGAATATATGGGGGGGACTGTATACACTTGAAAACGCTGGCAGCATTAAGATAAATTCAACAGTGTAAATAGGTCTTGATGGATGTAACAATGGAATACTGAACGGTTTAGTTAATGTAAAATATGCAGGGATTTATGATATGCAAAATGAAGCATGGAAGGAGAAGAAGGGAAGTCTCTGATATTTTAAGGGTGTTTTTTTTAAAAACAAGAAAAATAAATAATAAACATGAAGAAGAAGAAGAAGAAGAAGAAGAAGAAGTGGTGCACAGTGTATATGGTTATATGGCTGCCTCTTGAGTTGGCAAAGACCGTAGCTCAGTGGCAGAGCACTAGCCGTGCAAGCAGAAGGTCCCGGGTTCAAGTCCTGGCATCCTCCAGGAGGCCTGCCAACTGGTGTAAATCACAAGCTGGGAGGGCGCACTGAGAAGCAGCTTCCAGATTTCCCATTGGCATCTGGTTGGTCCCTGTGAGAATGGAGTGCAGGAGCAGAATCCTAGAGTTGGAAGGCACCCAGTGGTCATCTAGTCCAACCCGCTTTGGCCCCATCCAGCGGGCAGGATTTCCTTATGTTCTGAAAAAGACGCTTGAAATGCCTGAACTGGTTCTTCCTTTTTTTTTAATCCTGGAAATAATTGTTTGCATGTCAACACAGCTTGAAGAACCGCACAAACCTTTAAGTCGCACAGATCGCTCGAGATTTGTCTCAAAGTGAGCCCTGCGGCACTATTCCCGACAGCGCTGGAGCGCTGCATTTAATCTATAATCAAGCTCTCATACGAAGGAGAGAATTTGCACGCAAAATCAGAAGGCTTCATCCTCGGCCTTTTCCAGCCAGCTCTGGCTCCCCCAAACCCCCCCCCCCTTATTCACCCTTTTCCTTTTCTAAACTTGTCAGTTTGGCGGCGGGTGGGGAGGGGGGGCAGATGCTTTAAATACAAATCAGACAGAATTGGCAAGACTTTTCGCGAAGTATTCCCAGTATCAACATTCCTTTACCCTCCCCCCCCCCTTTCCCACCCCCAATATAAACAAACCGGAGAGTCTCAAGACTTTTCCTGCAGGTCCTAACGGAGACCCCAGAATACACTATAAACTGTAGCCTTCTCCATCTGGTTTCCTTAAGTCTTTGGCTGCAAGTGGGAAGGAATGTAAACCATTCCGCGGGTTTTGAGATGCCTCGATGGCATGAAGTCTTAGCTACAGGTGAGATGGCAAATGGCAGGAGGCGGAACAGGCAAAACGGAAAAAACTGTGGGCACATGTTGCTTTCAGCTCTTTTCGGTTTCCTCAGACCCTTGTCCTTTGCGCCATCCTACAGCAATGCTGGGACGCGGGTGGCACTGTGGGTTAAACAACAGAGCCTAGGACTTGCCGATCAGAAGGTCGGCGGTTCAAATCCCCGTGACAGGGTGAGCTCCCGTTGCTCGGCCCCTGCTCCTGCCAACCTAGCAGTTCAAAAGCACGTCAAAGCGCAAGTACTGTATTTTTTGCTCTATAAGACGCACTTCCCCCCTCCTAAAAAGTAAGGGGAAATGTGTGTGCGTCTTATGGAGCGAATGCAGGCTGCACAGCTATCCCAGAAGCCAGAACAGCGAGGGGGTCGCTGTGCCGTGCTCCCTCTTGCTGTTCTAGCTCCTGGCTTAGCCCCTCTATCCCTTCCCCCACCTCCCGGAAAACCCCCTTTAAAGAGCCATGAGTGATGGGCTGCCCTTCTCCCTCCTCGGGGAAAAGCCTGCAAGTGCCGCACACATGCTCCACGCGGCTCATGAAAGGGAGTGCTGAGCAGAGCCTGGGACGCATACAGGCTCTGCTCAGCGCTCCCGTTAAAGAATATTTTTTTCCTTGTATTCCCCCTCTAAAAACTAGGTGTGCCTTATCGTCAGGTGCATCTTATGGAGCGAAAAATACGGTAGATAAATAGGTACCGCCCCGGCGGGAAGGTAAATGGCATTTCTGTGCGCTGCTCTGGTTTGCCAGAAGCGGCTTAGTCATGCTGGCCACATGACCCGGAAGCTGTACGCTGGCTCCCTCGGCCAGTAAAGCGAGATGAGCGCCACAACCCCAGAGTCATCCGCGACTGGACCTAATGGTCAGGGGTCCTTTACCTTTACCCCTCTGCATATACCCACAAAATCTGCTCTGGAGGGTCCCTCAACGCTCCAGAGATGATTTTGGGGGTGCAAGGAGGGCTGAAGGGAACAGGAGAGGAGGGAAAGTTCCACTGCATGCACAGAAGTCTGCGTTGTGAGTTCCCATTGAGTTCTATTTCTTTACTTTGTCCTATTTGTACCAGATACTTTTTTTAATGCCTGACAATATCCCCAGAGCTGGGATGCGGGTGGTGCTGTGGTGTAAACTACAGAGCCTAGGACTTGCCGATCAGAAGTTTGGCAGTTCGAATCCCCGCGATGGGTTGAGGTCCCGTTGCTCGGTCCCTGCTCCTGCCCACCTAGCAGTTCGAAAGCACGTCAAAGTGCAAGTAGATAAATAAGTACCACTCCGGCGGGAAGGTAAACGGCGTTTCCGTGCGCTGCTCTGGTTCCCCAGAAGCGGCTTAGTCATGCTGGCCACATGACCCGGAAGCTGTATGCCAGCTCCCTCGGCCAGTAAAGCGAGATGAGTGCCGTAACCCCAGAGTCATCTGCGATTGGATCTAATGGTCAGGGGTCCCTTTTCCCTTTACCTTACAGCAGTGCTTGCAATAGTCCTGCTCCGCATCCCCTCTGGTTAAAGAACCATGCATGCAGCCAGCAGTATGGATCTGCCCTAGAAAGGAGAGTCTGCCATTCCAAGACCCCTTGACAATTCACTGTGTGTTTCTGTCTGTGTGTTCATTTGGTAAAACAAGGCAGACAGCAAGGAAATATCCCAGGACCATCTTGAATGGATTTGCTTCAGTAAAGCATTTGGGTTAATTCCACAGTCAGGCAAAGAATTTGGAGAGTTATAAACAAGGCGGACATACCAAACGCAATGACAAAAGTAATGGGGGGGGATGCAATTCAGAAAGGCTGGGCGGGGGGGGGAGAGAGGCAGAGGAACCAGAGACAACAACCGGAGCTGTCTAGGGACCTCAGTGCCCTGGAGCAAGACTGCAGCTCTGCATTGCCAGCAAAACAAATTAGTCGATCCCTGGAGTTCGCCAAGACGGAGAGGCACTAAGCAAGGACAGTTGAGAGCTGGGAAAGAGGAATTGCAGAATTGTAGAGTCAGAAAGGACCGCAAGGGTTATCTATCGTGCAGTGTGGGGCTCGAACTCCCGGCCCCGAGATTAAGAGCCTCGTGGTCTACCAACTGAGCTATCCACAGGAGATGGAGATAACAGCTATTTTCATATTGGAAGGGCTGTCACATCAAAGATGGAGCAACCATGTTTTCTCCTGCTCCACAGCGGAAGACCCAAACCAATGGAGTCAAATGACAAGAAAATAGATTCCAAGTAACTTTCTTGAGCTGTTTGGCAGTGGAATGGATGACCTCAGGAGATGGAGGACTCATTGGAGGTTTCTAAGCAGAGGTTGGGTGGCCCGGAAACTACAACTAATCCAGAATGCGGCAGCTGGACTGGTGACTGGGAGCGGCTGCCGAGACCACATAACACCGGTCTTGAAAGATCTACACTGGCTCCCAGTACATTTCTGAGCACAATTCAAAGTGCTGGTGCTGACCTTGAAAGCCCTAAACGGCCTTGATCCAGTATACCTGAAGGAGCATCTCCACCCCCATTGTCCAGCCCAGACACTGAGGTCCAGCTCCGAGGGCCTTCTGGTGGTTCCCTCACTGCAAGAAGCCAAGTTACAGGGAACCAGGCAGAGGGCCTTCTCGGTAGTGGCGCCCTCCCTGTGGAACACCCTCCGACCAGATGTCAAAGAGAAGAACAACTACCAGACTATTAGAAGACATCTGAAGGCAGCCGTGTTCAGGGAAGCTTTTAATGTTTAACAGACCACTGTATATTGCAGGGGGTTGGACTAGATCGTGGGTCGGCAAACTAAGGCCTGCAGGCCGGATCAGGCCCGCAGACGGTCCGGGAATTGCCGCATGGATCGCCAGCGTGCACGTTCTTTCCCTCTCCCTCATACGGTGGGGGAGGCTTCTCCTGGCTTCTCCCCACCCTGCCTAGAGGAGGAAGGGGGCTGGGCCTTGTTGGTGCCAGCAGCAGCACTCGAGCGGCTGCCATTTTAAGCAGCCCCTCTCCAGAGCCCTTTCTCATGCCGCTCATCATTCCGCCGCCACCAGACCCTGCTGCTTGGAAGACACTGGTAAACAGCCACCGGGGCTCGTGGTGCCTTTGCATCATGTTTGTTCCCCAAAATATAGTCCAGCCCCCCACAAGGTCTGAAGGACAGTGGACCGGCCTCCTGCTGAAAACGTTTGCTGGCCCCTGGTCCTTCCAACACTACAATCCCTCCAGGCGAGGGCCACATTCCCCAGAAAAGGAAATCTACTTGCTTCCTGGACCCAAGAGCTCGTAGCACAGAACACCCTCCATCATGCCAGTTTCTATTTATTGGCCCCAATCCATCTCATCGCCACCTCCAGGCAACGGTCAAACACCTGAGCTGCCTTCTGCCGATTCAGATGGTACGGAGAGATGGAGTTGTGCGTCACACCCTGACAAAGTCCCCCCGGTACTTTCATATAACTGGTGAATAGCAACGGAGAACAAGATTAACTCCCCGTAGGGCGCCACAAGAAGTGATAAGATTTCTGATTGCTAAGTTCTAGATGAAGGGAGCGAGCCTCCGCCCCCCAGGAAACATTTGGGAACTGCTGTTTTGAAGGAAGAACAGACAGCAAAAAGATCAAATGCAGAGAACTCAGCCAGCGGGAGATAAAACAAACAAACATGTGGGCTCTGCAACAAGGTGTTGCAGCGCAGAGTGTTGCCATTTGGGCTACATTAGCAGAAGTTGAATTTGCTACTCGTAAGGTAGGATTCTACTTGCCTGTTTCTTCGAAGAAGTAGCCGTTCCTGGACATCGCTGCCGGTGGGCTTTCTAAGAGGAGAAATGAGAGAAAAACAAATTAAGAGGGCAGCTCAGACAATTCAGGGGTTTCTTTTTAAGCGAATGGACATTTGTTCTTCGGCATGCTTCACTTTTCTTCCGGAATGTCTCCGTTACATGGATTTATCATATGAAAACGTAGGTATATTTGCAAGCGCTGGTTTCCATAAGCCTTTATTTATTAGTATTCATTATTATTAGTATTCACTTTATCTCACAAAAACAACTTACGACCAATGAAACAGACAGGCAAAACCTCCCACAGAGATTCATTAAACCCAAGAGGGTAAAGAAATGGATTAAAAACATCTCACCCACTTCTAAAAGGCCACAGACATTCAAAAGCCTGGTTATAGAATAAAGAATAGAATACAGAAGTTTATAGAATAAAGTTTTTGCTTGGTGCCTAAATACATGCTATAAAGGCACCAGGTGAGCCTTCCTTTGACGACACGCTTCGTGAAAAAGTAGACTAAAGTTGACGTGTTTTTACCGAAATGGCAACTCTTAAACGTCCCATGTGCAAGTTGAAGCCATCCTATCCGGATCCGTCCTGAATTTTCCTCTTCATTTCCAGGCAAACAGGCTGCTAGGAATCTCACCGCGATAGGGGTGATGGATGAGCACAATGAGATTCGGAAAGCGAGCAGACACCGGGGAAGAGGAAGGGCACAAAGCTTTGGGGCGGGCACAAAGCTTCGGGGCGACTCACACAAGCGGCTAATGCAACATGAAACGGCACACAAGGTTTGCCAGGAGGCAGCAAAGAGGCTACTCTCTTTCACCGTTACATAATCCCAGGGTCACCCAGAGGCCCATCTCTGCCTTTTGTGTACAGGCACATCCCTCACTTTCCTCCAGGTGCTCGTATATCAAAAAAATGAGCCCTTGCCTCTTAAGGCAAGGATGGGGAATCTCCAGAAGTTGAGGGACTTTGGGATGGTGGGAGTTGTAGTCTAGCAAACCAGGCAGAGCCTTTTTGGTAGAGGCGCCCGCCCTGTTGCCAGATGAAAAGGAGACAGAAGTTCTACATACAAGTTTTTTTAAAGGTAAAGGACCTCTGGACGGTTAAGTCCAGTCAAAGGTGACTACGGGGTTGCGGCGCTCATCTCGCTTTCGGGCCGAGGGAGCCGGCGTTTGTCCACAGACAGTTTTCCGGGTCATGTGGCCGGCATGACTAAACTGCTTCTGGCACAATGGGACACCGTGACGGAAACCAGAGAGCACGGAAACGCCGTTTACCTTCCTGCCGCAGTGGTACCTATTTGTCCACTTGCACTGGTGTGCTTTCAAACTGGCAGGAGCTGGGACTAAACAACGGGAGCTCAGCCCGTTGCTGTGATTCGAACTGCCGACCTTCTGACCGGCAAGCCCAAGAGGCTCAGTGGTTTAGACCACAGCGCCACCCGTGTCCCATGTTTTAGAAGACAGCCATGATTATGTTCTTGTAGCTGATGGAAGCCACCCAGAGTGACTGAGGCAACACAGTCAGATGGCAGGGGACAAATAATACTATTATATTATTACCTGGACTAGTGATGTATGGAAGTGAGAGCTGGACCATAAAGAAGGCTGATAGCCGAAGAATTGATGCTTTTGAATTATGGTGCTGGAGGAGACTCTTGAGAGTCCCATGGACTGCAAAAAGATCAAACCTCTCCATTCTTAAGGAAATCAGCCCTGAGTGCTCACTGGAAGGACAGATCCTGAAGCTGAGGCTCCAAGACTTTGGCCACCTCATGAGAAAAGAAGACTCTCTGGAAAAGACCCTGATGTTGGGAAAGATGGAGGGCACAAGGAGAAGGGGACAGCAGAGGACGAGATGGTGGGACAGTGTTCTCGAAGCTACTAACATGACAGATAGGTAGCCGTGTTGGTCTGCCATAGTCAAAACAAAAAAAATTCCTTCCAGTAGCACCTTAAAGACCAACTAAGTCAGTTCTTGGTATGAGCTTTCGTGTGCATGCACACTTCTTCAGATACCATCTGAAGAATCGTATCTGAAGAAGTGTGCATGCACACGAAAGCTCATACCAAGAACTGACTTAGTTGGTCTTTAAGGTGCTACTGGAAGGAATTTTTTTTGTTTTGACTACTAACATGAGTTTGATCAAACTGTGAGAGGCAGTGGAAGACAGGAGTGCCTGGCGTGCTCTGGTCCAGGGGGTCACAAAGCGTCGGACACGACTAAATGACAAAAATTATCTGGACAGCACCACTTTGGAGAGTTTAACATTGCACGTGAGTGCAGCCAAATTGGAAGCCATTAGGTCCCAGGGCTAGGGACCTGGTTTAACATTGCACGTGAGTGCAGCCATTAGGTCCCAGGGCTAGGGACCTGGTTTAACATTGCACGTGAGTGCAGCCATTAGGTCCCAGGGCTAGGGACCTGGTTTAACATTGCACGTGAGTGCAGCCAAATTGGAAGCCATTAGGTCCCAGGGCTAGGAATTCAAACAGGTATCTGCTTTGTGGACCTGAGCATGCAGGTGTCGATTCTGCTCCTCCTGCGTCTAGATGCAGCCCTTATACTTCTTGTCACAGAATGAGGCCGCAATGGACCCCATGCATGAAGCATTCAATAAGAAGAGGATCCCATGCACGAAACGTTCAATAAAGAGATAGAGATCTAGAAGAACAGAGCAATTTGTAGGGCTAACCCTGCGCCTTTAAACGGCAGTGTTTTCAGAAATGTCCCCGCGACAGAACACACTCAAGACATGTTGCTGTGCAAATACCGGAATCTCGGGAAAGCACAAGAAAACAGAACAAGACACAGGAGCAGGCTTGTCAGATCAATGTTTTTTCAAAAAATAATAATAGAATATTATTAGCTCATGTGCGTTTTGCAGTGCTTCTGTGTTGAGCCATTCTGACACGAGGTATATTACTCTGGAACTGAAAACATTCCTTAATAAGGGATGCTGCAAAGGAAAGTCTTGAAACTCCGGCCCAGTCAAGGTGAAGGGGTCAACTGCAGCTGAGAGACAAGAAGGGATATTGCCTCTCTTTCTTTTTCTCTTTTCATTTCATAGATTTTTCCCCCTTTCACATTTGCACATTTGCATCCAACAACATTCCGTTATTAAATTCCTCAGAAGATTCCTCAGTGTCTTGCCAGCCAGCTCCCTTGATATTAAAAACATAACAAAACCTGCAAATTCCAGTCTCCTGAGCTCTGCTATATCCCCAACAGAAAAAGACAACCTTGCATTCCCCGAATACTTCACAGAAGCATTTCTAACTTGGGGGCAACCTGAAGGGAATACCTCCCCAGTTCCATGCTGTTGTTTCCACCCATCACATCCTTTTATTAAGATACCCCAAATCATTTACAGTTAAGCCACTGTTCCAATGGCCCTGCAAAACTCCCCATTTTATAGGGGTTTCCATAAGCCTTTATTTATTAGTATTCATTATTATTAGTATTCACTTTATCTCACAAAAACAACTTACAACCAACCAAACAGACAGGCAAAACCTCCCACAGAGATACATTAAACCCAAGAGGGGAAAGAAATGGATTAAAAACATCTCACCCACTTCTAAAAGGCCACAGACAGTCAAAAGCCTGGTTATAGAATAAAGTTTTTGCTTGGTGCCTAAATACATGCTATAAAGGCACCAGGTGAGCCTTCCTTTGACGACACGCTTCGTGAAGAAGTAGACTAAAGTCGACGTGTTTTTACCGAAATGGCAACTCTTAAACGTCCCATGTGCAAGTTGAAGCCATCCTATCCGGATCCGTCCTGAATTTTCCTCTTCATTTCCAGGCAAACAGGCTGCTAGGAATCTCACCGTGATAGGGGTGATGGATGGGCACAATGAGATTCGGAAAGCGAGCAGACACCGGGGAAGAGGAAGGGCACAAAGCTTTGGGGCGGGCACAGAACGGGGTCACCACCTTGTCCGCTTGCCACTCACCATTCTGTGGAACTTCCATGACGCTCTTTGGTTTTAAAACATATGAAACTGCCTGACTTGCTATGGCCATTGGTTCATCTAGCTCCATACCGTCAACTCTGACTGGCAACAGCTCTCCGGGATTCTCTGGTCTCTCCCGGTCCTTCCCTGAGATGCTCAGGATTCCACCTGGCTGGGACCTTCTGCATGCCAAGCTAATGCTCTACCGCTGCCCAAAAGGGAACCAATTCTCTCCAGTGCAAAAGGTGAATGTATCATCCGCTCACTGATTTAGAAATGCAACTGTCCTTGGACCACAATGGTAGGACTGAGGACAGCGCAAGACACAACCCCAAACAGTTGTTGCGGTACCATTAGGGATCACAACGAAGCCATGCAATATCTGAGGAGCTCCTTCCACACTGCAGAGAATACTGGGAGCAGCTGAGTCTGGGGCCAAGGTGAGATTCGAACCCAGGTCCTCCAGGTTCAAAACCCACACTAACCCTACATTTTGCAACAGATTGCTGGGTGCAAACAGCTCTATATTACAACGAGGGCAGGGGGGAGACAGAGGAATTTGCTGTCAATGCCTTAGTGGGCCTTCACAATACAGTGCTACCTTGGTTCTCGAATTTAATCCATTCCGGGAGTCCGTTTGGCTCCCGGAACCATTCGAAAACCAAGGCGCGGGTTCCGACTGGCTGTAGAAAAACAGTCGCAAACCGGAACACTTACTTCTGGGTTTGCCACGTTCGAGTACCAAGGTATCTGATTAATGCATAAAATGATTTGCCCACAATATTTCGCTAAGCCTCTGTCTTTGCCGTCTCTATCCTGCGTGCCCCTTTCCAAAGAGTGGGAGCTGGGAGGTGCACCTTCCAGTGTCCAACCCTGAACCGACACTGCAAATTTGCTTTTGCAACATCCTATTAGGGGGTCCATGCAGCCGTTGCTTAAATAACTTCTGAGACAAGGTCTGTTTCTGAAAGGGTGAGGTCCACTTCCTCAAGGAACAGGGAACAGGTTCACAGACAGCAGCCTCTTCCAGATGCAAGATGCTGGACAGTCTTTATTCATCCATATTTTGGCCTTTTTTTGGCTGTTGGCCCAGGATTCAATAGGTGGACAGTTAAGGAAAGAGAGGGTTTGTACCTCCATTTGGCCGGTTATTTCGTACCACCAGGAGGGTGGGAAGGTGGAGTTTAGCGGTTTTGTAAGTTGTGTGTCTTTGTTTGTATGGGCCTTAGGTTGCCTACCCCTGATTTAGGGCTTTAAAAGTCAGCACCAACACTTCAAACTACTCACTTTATGAACTACTCACTAACTTTGCCACAGATCTTAAGAATGGGAAAATGCCAACAAGTTCACTTGGGTCAAGACACTGCTGTATTTCCCCAGCAGAGAAGCTAAGCTCATGTGAACGATCGTTAATTCTGTTCTGGTTTCTGCTGGAAAAAATGCATCCGGAAGCTTTTCCCTCCTTCCCGGTGCCAAACACATCTCCGCTGCCAGCACACCTTTGTCAAACTTCAGGCCCTGCTTCTTTTGCGGCTGAAGAGATTGACAGAAACAGGGAAGGAGAAGCCTCGCTAATGAGAAATAAGAAATGCTGTACAAGCTCGCTAAGTAGGTCAGGCCTCCCTCATATTGTGCGGCATCACTCAGAGCCACGGCTAAGAAGGAAAAACACCCACCCATGAAAACAAAGAGGAAACAGAAGCACCCAGTCAGGAGGACCCGGGGCGCCTGCCTGTCAGTCTCCCTCCCTCCTACCTCCCTCCCTTACCTCATACCTTGGTTGCCATTAATTTGATTTTGAACTTGATTTGATTTTGAAATGATTTTTAAATGAATTGATTTTAGAATGTTGTGTTACTTTTATTGTCGTTAGCCGCTCTGAGCCCGGGTTTGGCTGGGGAGGGCAGGATATAAATAAATTTTTATTATTATTTTATTATTATTATGGGCAGAGGGGAAAAGCATCCACAATGGAGCCATCTCTGAGAAAGGGTCCAGCTTGGTGCCTTCCTCCAACAATCCCACAGCAACCCCAGGGGACAAGAAACAGGTTCGTCTTTGGATAGTTCCAAAATTCTGCAATTGGTTGCTTAACCCCCTAATGTGGTTCGTTTATTGATCTTGCCGAGCTCTGCGTCTGAAAATGAGATTTCGGTTCGGAGACAGTCGTGGGGGGGGGGGGGGATTGCATCTAGGCCGAATCTGGGCTGCTCGCTCCCTAAGCTGAAAACACACCCAATCAGTTTTCCTCCTTTACTAAGGTAAAGGTAAAGGGACCATTAGGTCCAGTTGTGGCCAACTCTGGGGTTGCAGCACTCATCTCGCTTTATTGGCCGAGGGAGCTGGCATACAGCCTCCAGGTCATGTGGCCAGCATGACTAAGCCACTTCTGGAGAACCAGAGCAGCGCACAGAAACGCCGTTTACCTTCCCGCTGGAGTGGTACCTATTTATCTACTTGCACTTTGAGGTGCTTTTGAACTGCTAGGTTAGCAGGAGCAGGGACCGAGCAACGGGAGCTCACCCCGTTGCGGGGATTCGAACCGCCGACCTTCTGATCGGCAAGTCCTAGGCTCTGTGGTTTAACCTACAGCGCCACCCGTGTCCCTTTGCTCCTTTAGTAGGACCACCCTACAGGCAGGGTTAGAAACTCAACTTACTATACAGTGGACACTCGGGTTGCAAACATGATCCGTGCGGGATGCGCGTTCGCAACCCACGTCTGCGCACATGCAGGTTGCGATTCAACGCTTCTGCGCATGCGCAAAGCGTGATTTAGCGCTTCTGCGTATGCACGACCGCCGAAACCTGGAAGTAACCCGTTCCAGTACTTCCAGGTTTCGGCAGTCCGTAACCCAAAAAAATGCAAACTGAAGTGTCTGTAACCCGAGGTATGACTGTATAAGCCTGGCTCGAAACGGCTCCTTAAACCAGGGTTACAGTCGCCAAGATGGAATGCATCGTTGCCATTTCAGAGAGCAGACAGCTCAAAAGTTGTACTATTTTTCAACACGACTTTCTGGTTGCTCTGATTTCACAGGCAAGAGTGAAAGGGAGGTTTCGCAGCTCAGCCTCTGAGCCCCTCTCATTTCCCAACCCAGCCAGGCGCCGGCTACAGAAGACCCCCTGCCAGGATCGCTCTCTGCAGGCACTAAAGGGATTGCTTTGCAGAAAGAAGCCGCCTCCGTTTTTTAAAAATAGCACGGGAAGCAGCAGAGGGGACCCCTCTCTCCATCCCGTAGGAGCAACCAGAGTTTTAATTTCCCTCTTTCTTGTTATTATTCATCACACTTCCAGCCTGTCGTTCTTGCAAGGACATTAAGGCAGACGGCCGGCCCTATCCTTAAGCACACTGAGGAAGCTACCTCAGGCAGTACTCTAGGAAGCCAGTAGGGTTATGGTGTCAGATGAGGACCTGGGAGATCAGGGTTCAAATCCCCACTCAGCCATGAAGGGTGACCTTGGAGTCAGTCTTAACCTACCTCACAGAGAGGGATTAACTGAGCGGGAAGGAGACAGCTACGTACTCCCTGGAGAAAAAGGTGGCATATAAAAAGCTCTTCTGCTCACCTGCTTAAGAAAGCTGGAAGGGCCAGCCAGGTGGAGAGGTCAGTCGCCAACCTGAGATCCAGAGATCTCCACGTGGTCATAACTGCACCCACATTAGCTACAAAACATGTCGGGCACCTGGGTAACTGGACCTGCACCAATCTCAAAAAAAAAAAACAAAAACCCAGCTCCTGCTTGCTGTTTTTGGATATAGATGTGCTGGTGTTTTTTGTTTTTTTAAAGAGTATACCAGCATCAAATTCGACAGATAATTTATTACGGTCAAATACCAGCTCACATAACATAACACAATAAAAACAGCATTCATAAAGATAAAATATACAATCGGAGCAGATTGCAGCAATAGCTCATGAGTTAAAATCTGAGATATATACATACACCCGTACAACTGAGATTTGGGCTACTATAAGAAATTGACCCTGAGGCGCCCCAAAGGGCAGATTCAGCATTTCCCTAGTAAGCTATTTTATTCTGGAGGATGATCTGTGCCTACAAATCTGGGCGCAGAATCTGGCTACCAGCCAGGTCGTCTTGTGATCTTTGCCTAAGAGGAGAGAATTAAATTTAGACTCGTCTGAAAGATCGGCGAGCCTCTTCAACAAGGGATCAATGGTGTCTCTATGAATCTTGATTTTTCCACCTGATAATAATGGAGCCAATCTCGCACTCTGTGGATCACGTTCGGTCAAAACTCTTAAAAAGCAGAGACATCACCTTGCCAACAGATCAGATCCTGAAGCTGAGGCTCCAAGACTTTGGCCACCTCATGAGAAAAGAAGACTCCCTGGGAAAGACCCTGATGTTGGGAAAGATGGAGGGCACAAGGAGAAGGGGACGACAGAGGACGGGATGGTGGGACAGTGTTCTCGAAGCTACCAGCATGAGTTTGACCAAACTGCGGGAGGCAGTGGAAGACAGGAGTGCCTGGCGTGCTCTGGTCCAGGGGGTCACGAAGAGTCAGGCACGACTAAACGACTAAACAACAACAAATGACCTCCTAGGTACTTTCCAGTTCTTTAATATCCTTCTGCAAAGCACCATTCCAGTTTGACCAGGCAAGTGACCTCATACCTGTCCCCCCTTGCTGTGTCACAGTAATAGTGAGGACTCAAACAGCCTTTGGTACCAGGTATATACCGCTTCAAAGGATGATGCAAAACTCAAAGAACAGAGGGCTGTAGCCAAGTTAGGAAGGGTCACAGAGGAGTTCATGTGGAAAGGGATGGGCAAGGGGGGCACGTGGAGGCCAGGGCCTTGCAATAAGCTATGTGCCCCAGAAGCAGAGATCAGAAAGAGCTCAAATTCCCTCCAGGGAGAAGAGAAGAGGCATTTTATGAAAAGAGAAAGCTGCAGAGAGAGAGAGAGAAAGAGAACAATCTAATATGCAAAGAGGAAGGAAAGATTTGAATACTGCTACAGCTCGAAGCTGTACACAGAGGAAATGAAAAGGATTTGGAAGAAATGCTTCAGCAATCCTGCCCAGTGAGAGACGAACTGGAGCATGGGTAGGCAAACGAAGGCCCGGGGGCCTGTGGATGGTCCGGGAATCAACGTGTTTTTACATGAGTAGAATGTGCCCTTTTATTAAAAATGCATCTCTGGGTTATTTGTGGGGCATAGGAATTAGTTCATTTTTTTTCCTTCCCAAAATATAGTCTGGCCCCACCCCAAGGACTGAGGGACAGTGGACCGGCCCCCTGCTGAAAATGTCTGCGGACCCCTGGACTGGATGGATCTCTGCCTGCCGAAATGCCAACTGAACAGGGGTAGGAAACGAATTTTGAACAGGGTAGGAGGAGGACAGAAAAATAAAAGGAGAGGGAAGCTGTAGGGGCAGGACACAACAGTACTGAACTGAAAAAAACAGGCGCTAAATGAATGCAAGTTCCTAACATTTAGCAATTAAGTTTACACTCCATTTCTGATGTGTGTGTTTATGTATTAGCTGTGTTTGCAATGGGCCCAGATATGCAGAAGAGAAAGGTTAAAGCATCCTAACAAATTTTGCAATACGTTAAACGTCCATCACACCGAACACTTTTCATTCCAGCAAGCATTTTATGAACTTAACTGCTTTTGTTTTCACTGGACTGAGTTGCTTGTAAAGACTGCTGCAGTTGAGTGGTATATACGTTGTCACAATAGATAAATGAAATAAATAGGAAACTCTAGGCTGGCAAAAGTGACTCTAGAGGAAGCAAGAAAACTGCATATTGCAGGAAACTGAAGCCCCAAGAACGAACTTCTACAAACCACTGAATGCCATGGTTTTCCTACTGGAGCTACTAGCAAGAGATCAACTTCAGACTCACAACTTCAGACTCACAACAGCCATCACACCGGACAGACAACAGCAGATGTAAATAAATAATAATAATAAATAATAATAATAATAACTAATAATAATTTATTATTTATTCCTGCCCACTCTGGGCAGAATATTAAAAACACGATAAAACATCAAACATTAAAAACTTCCCTAAACAGGGCTACCTTCAGACGTCTTCTAAAAGTCTGGTAGTTGTTTATTTCCTTGACATCTGATGGGAGGGCATTCCCGAGGGCAGGCACCGCCACCAGAAGGCCCTCAACCTGGTTCCCTGTAACTTCACTTCTCATAGGGAGGGAACTAGCAGAAGCCCCTTGGAGTGGGACCTCAGTGTCTGGGCCGAACAACGGGGGTGGAGACGCTCCTTCAGATATACTGGACCGCAACCGTTTAGGGCTTTAAAGGTCAGCACCAACACTTTGAATTGTGCTTGGAAACGTACTGGAAGCCAATGTAGGTCTTTCAGGACCGTTGTTATATGGTCATGGTGGCTGCCCCTAGTCACCAGTCTAGCTGCCGCATTCTGCTTTAATTGTAGTTTCCGGGGCACCTTCAAAGGTAGCCCCATATAGAGTGAATTGCAGTAGTCCAAGCGGGAGATAACTAGAGCATGCACCACTCTGGCGAGACCGTCTGTGGGCAGGTGTGTCTCAGCCTGTGTACCAGATGGAGCTGGTTGACAGCTGCCCTGGACACAGAATTGACCTGCGACTTCATGGACAGCTGTGAGTCCAAAATGACCCCCAGGATGAGAACCTGGTCCTTCAGGGGCACAGTTACCCCATTCAGGACCAGGGAGCCCTCCACACCCGCCCACCTCCTGTCCCCCAAAAACGTGTCTCTAATAATGGAAAATGGGCAGTGGAGTGGAGGGGGGAAATGAACTTCAGACCACAAGGCACCCGAAACGTAGTTAGATATCCTTTGCTACTGGATATGGTTTCACAGATGCAGCCAAGCAATCTCCATCTCTCTTTCGAAAATGCGTGCAAGCATCCCTAACGAAGAGCACACAGTTCAAAAGCCGCCAGCTGGACCCATTAGAAAGCATCGTTCCATTTGCTTTACGTTTCCCCTTTGCCACAGAGGAAGCTTGCAGCCCAGCAGGATCCTGGTCGTAGCAGCTGCTGTGTGCGTCTGCAAATGGAGCCCAGGGGAGCCGGAGAGCCAGCGGGAAGGGCAAAAATAGCTTCTCCGTGCCCGCTGGCGAAGACTTGGCAGAGAAGCCAATTGCCAAGCGTTGAAATAAAAGCACCCGGACGGAATGACGAAGTCTGTGCATGGAAAGGGCAAGCGGGTACGTAAAGGCCCAGTTGTTCGTGGAAGAAGAAAGTGCCATTTTGAAAAGTGAGAGGGAACAGGTGGTACACAGCTGGTGCAAAGAGGAACAGGCTGCAGAAAGTGGAAATTGCAACTATCTTAAAGGTAAAGGTAAAGGGACCTGCGACCATTAGGTCCAGTTATGAATGACTCTGGGGTTGCGGCGCTCTTCTCGCTTTGTTGGCCAAGGGAGCTGGCGTACAGCTTCCGGGTCATGTGGCCAGCAGGACTAAGCCGCTTCTCGCGAACCAGAGCAGCGCACGGAAACACCGTTTACCTTCCCGCTGGAGCAGTACCTATTTATCTACTTGTGCTTTTGAACTGCTAGGTTGGCAGGAGCAAGGACCGAGCAACGGGAGTTCACCCCATTGCGGGGATTCGAACCGCTGACCTTCTGATCGGCAAGTCCTAGGCTCTGTGGTTTAACCCACAGCACCACCCATGTCCCAGCTATCTTACACTTGAGTTGAGTTGGAAATGGAAGGAAGGAGCAATTCCAGGTGATTTGCCTCCTTCTGGGTGATGGGAAGAAAGTACAGGGCTCAAATGGAACCCAAATGGCACTGAGTGTAGGAATCACATAACTGTAGAGTTGGAAGGTGTTAAGTTGTGGGTGAACATATCAGACAACACAGCGATTCTTCAAACAGCTCTTGTTTATGCACAGGCCAGAACAAAACTGAACTGAAGGGTTCAGCCAACCTGCTTATATAGAGCTCCACTATAACACAACTGTAACCACTTTCTGTAACTATCCAATCACTGAACGTCACTTTCAATCCCTTATTTGCATATGTGGACCTGAGTGAAAACTATCTACAGTATCCCCCTGCTGGCCCAGGGTGAGAACTTCAGTACATAACAGAAGGGACCTCGGGGGTCATTTAGGCCAGTGTTTCCCAACCTTGGGCCTCCAGCTGTTTTTGGACTACAACTCCCATCATCCTTAGCTAGCAAGACCAGTGGTCAAGGATGATGGGCATTGTAGTCCAAAAGCAGCTGGAAGCCCAAGTTTGGGAAACACTGATCTAGGCCAACCCCCTGCAATGCAGGATTCTTTTGCCCAATGTGGGACTGCAGATTTCCATTATGTTATTTTTATCTTTTGTTTGTAAGCTGCTTTGGGATTTATTTGAATAAAAAGCGGCACAGAAATAGAATAAAATCAATCAATCAACATTACAGTGCTGGCAGTTTCCAGTGCAGATCTGTATGGCAGCAAAACAGTGAGCTGCCACAAACTGGTAGGTCGCATCCATCGCTGCATCCATTTAAAGCACATTTCTCTCTCCCCCTTCAAGAATCCTGAGAACTGTAGTTTGTTAATGGTACTG
This sequence comes from Podarcis gaigeae, assembly GCF_964106915.1. Taxonomy (NCBI): domain Eukaryota; kingdom Metazoa; phylum Chordata; class Lepidosauria; order Squamata; family Lacertidae; genus Podarcis; species Podarcis gaigeae. The sequence continues at coordinate 75,059,278 of NC_139685.1, forward strand.
GGAGTTGCAGTTCTGTGGTGGGTGAACTAGTTCCTGTGGGTTTTTTATGGTGTGATATATAAGTATATATATATATATATATATGCAGGTTTTGGTGTCCTCGGGTGTCTTCCCGTGTAAAAGTTGGGGTGTCTAGGCGACGTTTCGACGAGGTCTCACTCGTCATCTTCAGGCTGGTGCTTTCGGCTTCTTGTTACTGGAACAGAGCGGGATCTCAATGTTTGAGTTCCTATAAATACTGTAGAGGGGGTGTGGTGTCTAGCCTCCAATGTTCTGGGCAGAGAGGAAGTTCCCAGGCTAGTGTGCCTTTTCTTCTTTTGTTCCTTAATTACTTGAGAGATACCTTGAGTGATTTCTTGAGTGATATCCTGAGTACCACTTAGGTGGGTCATTAGGTGTGGATTAGTTGCTAAAGTCTTTGTGTCTTGACCTCTTGAACTTTGTGAAGAGTTTTCCTGAGAAGATGGCTGTATTGCACTTAGTTGTGCTAACCGCTACTTACTTAGTTGTCCAACCGCTACTTACATGCACAATCACACCACCACCCTGCACAAATAAACTCCGTAGCCAAGACTCTCATCTCCAGAACCAAACGCCTGGCTGACAAAGACCACTTGACAACTGAGTTACAGAATCTCTCAAATGTGTTAATTGCCAATGGATACCAGCAAAACAGGATTACGAAGCTAATCCAAAAGGAAACACCCCCCAAAAACCAAGACACAGAAGAAAACAATGGCATGGCCCTCCTTCCTTATATCAAGGGCACTACAGATAAAATTAGCAAAATCCTCCATAAACACAATATCAAAACAGCCTTTTGCACCAACCAAAAAATAGCCAATATCCTCAGAAACCCCAAGGATAAAATCCAGTTGGAAAACCAAGGGATCTATGAAATACCCTGCAAAGTCTGCCCAGCCACGTACATTGGACAAACAAACAGACGAATAAATGCACGTATCGCAGAACACAAGAATGCCGTCAAAAAAGAAGAAAAAACTTCCTCTCTTTTCCAACACATGAAAGAAACAGGACACGAAATTAATTTTGCAGATTCCAAATTGCTCTTTAACACGGAACATCACCACAAGAGAATAATCATGGAAGCCATCGAGATAGAGAAACACCCTCACAACATGAACAAGCGTGACGACACATCCCGCTTGCCAGACATCTGGAAATTAGCCCTCCCCACAAAAACTGACACCAGATCCAGAGGCACACAGAACGCCAACACCAATCAACCACACCAGACCCAAACCCAGACCCTCTCCACAGATGAATTACTGACACCATCCAGTAGCCAATCCATGGTGGCACCTCCGGATGCTGCACCCCCCTGCAATCCCTACACAGATCTGGCTGACACAAGCCACAAAACCACAGCTCGCCCCTATACACGAAGCCAAGCCAAAGCACAACTAAGTGCAATACAGCCATCTTCTCAGGAAAACTCTTCACAAAGTTCAAGAGGTCAAGACACAAAGACTTTAGCAACTAATCCACACCTAATGACCCACCTAAGTGGTACTCAGGATATCACTCAAGAAATCACTCAAGGTATCTCTCAAGTAATTAAGGAACAAAAGAAGAAAAGGCACACTAGCCTGGGAACTTCCTCTCTGCCCAGAACATTGGAGGCTAGACACCACACCCCCTCTACAGTATTTATAGGAACTCAAACATTGAGATCCCGCTCTGTTCCAGTAACAAGAAGCCGAAAGCACCAGCCTGAAGATGACGAGTGAGACCTCGTCGAAACGTCGCCTAGACACCCCAACTTTTACACGGGAAGACACCCGAGGACACCAAAACCTGCATTCCTGTACCCGTGAAAATCTACGAAAGCATATATATATATATATATATATGCTTTCGTAGATTTATATATATATCGAGAGAGAGAACATGGCAAAAAGGGCCCCTCATTAAGTCTTGCCCAAACGAGACCGAAAAGGAACACAAAAACTCTGGCAGGTTCGCAGCTGATAAGGGAAGGGAAAGGAGAATCCATTGCTAAGACCGTTTCAGCCCAACATTATTATTATTAATAATAATAATAATAATAATAATTCAATACATTAGAACAAGGAGACTTGCCACAAAAGACAAAGCACTTCTGAAAAGAGCATTAAAAGAGGACCAATGGAGACAGCTGGGCAAGGCAGCTGAATGAATTCTTTGTATCTGCCCTCACTTCAGAAAATGTAGAACAGACAGAATTGCATTTTATTTTATTTTTTTAAGGAGGGAGACTATCTGAGGGAGGGAGGGAGGGAGGGAGAGAGAGAGAGAGAGAGAGAGAGAGAGAGAGAGAGAGATTCAACAGCCAGCGAACTCTAATCTTGTGGAATTCCCTCCCCACAGAAGTGCATTCAGCACCCTCATTCTGAAGCTTTCATCACCTTTGAAGATGTACCTATTTATGCTCTTAAGCATGTGGGGTGTGTTTGTGTGCTGTGGGGTTGGTCTGCTTGACGCCAGAGTCCCTTAAGCAATTCCTGGGGCCATGGATCCAGCAAGAGTTAAAATCCAATGGAGGTTAAAGATAGACACAAGAAGACACAAGATCTACCCACCCGGGAAGAATGGCAGATGAAGGTGATGGATTACATGGAACTGGCGGAAATGACTGGCAGAATCCGAGACCAGGGAGAAGAGTCGGTGGAAGAAGATTGGAAGAAATTTAAAGTTTATTTACAGAAACATTGTAAAATTAAAGAATGTTAGAAGGATGCTGGAATGAAGTTATGTGGTTTTAGCAGTAATGTTATAAAGGATTAAGTAAAAATGGATTGTTAATTGGTGAGAATGTAAAGTTATATTATATCAAGATAAATTATTAAGACAAAAACAAAGATGGAAAGGATTTGCTGAAATAGTTAATTGAAGTAGAATACAAAAAAGGGAGGTTTGAGGAGGTCAAGGAAACAAGCAAATGAAAGATAAGTTATGGAAAGATTGATTTGTTTTTTAATTGTTTCTATTTTTCTGTGTTTTCTTTTTTCTTTTGTATTTTTTTGAAATTTTAATAAATTATTTTTTTAAAAAAAAGATAATGTCAAAAGAGCGCAAAGCAAAAAACAGACTTCCAGTTAAAATCATGGAACCACAGAATTTACAGAAGGGTCCAACCCCCTGCGATGCAGGAATCTCAACTAGACCATCCATGACAGATGGCCATCCAAGGAAGGATGCTATATGAGAGTTCAATTGGCAGAGCAATGGACTCTTAATCTCAGGTTCATGGGTTCGAGCCCCACATCGGGCAAAAGACCTGCTCTAGTTGCGATTCTAATGGGAAATTCGAAATTCGAATCCAAGTCAAAGAGAGGTGGCAGGAGGATGCGTCAATAGGAGTATAGCATCTAGATCAAGGGAAGTAATAGTGCCACTGTATTCTGCTCTGGTCAGACCTCACCTGGAGTACTGTGTCCAGTTCTGGGCACCACAGTTCAAGAAGGACACTGACAAACTGGAACGTGTCCAGAGGAGGGCAACCAAAATGGTCAAGGGCCTGGAAACGATGCCTTATGAGGAACGGCTAAGGGAGCTGGGCATGTTTAGCCTGGAGAAGAGGAGGTTAAGGGGTGATATGATAGCCATGTTCAAATATATAAAAGGATGTCACATAGAGGAGGGAGAAAGGTTGTTTTCTGCTGCTCCAGAGAAGCGGACACGGAGCAATGGATCCAAACTACAAGAAAGAAGATTCCACCTAAACATTAGGAAGAACTTCCTGACAGTAAGAGCTGTTTGACAGTGGAATTTGCTGTCAAGGAGTGTGGTGGAGTCTCCTTCTTTGGAGGTCTTTAAGCAGAGGCTTGACAACCATATGTCAGGAGTGCTCTGATGGTGTTTCCTGCTTGGCAGGGGGTTGGACTCAATGGCCCTTGTGGTCTCTTCCAACTCTATGATTCTATGATTCTAAGCCATCAGACATGGGTACTATTCAAGTCTAGGATTCCTGAAGCTCTCAACATGCAAAATCTTTGGTCTTTTTAGCAAAAACGCCCCACTATTTGTCCCAAAACCTAGCCTCTATACCAAAGGACTAGGAAGTAACCAGTGTGGTTCAAAAGGGATCCAAGAGATCCAGCGCTTAAATCCCTGGGGGTCCCTGTAGCTACCGTATTTTTCGCCCCATAGGGCGCACCAGCCCATAGGGCGCACCTAGTTTTTGGAGGGGGAAATTTTTTAAAAAAAATATTTTCCCCCCAGGTGCGGGGCTGGGGCGGGGGAAGCCCCAGCTTCCCCAGCCCCCAGAACATGCTGCTCTCTGCTACCCAAAGCCCGGGGCGCGACTGCTCAGCGAGCCCGGGCTTCGGGATAGAGGCAGCTCTGCACAAGCCGTGGGAGGGCTCCGGCGGCTTGCGCAGAGCTACCCGAAGCCCGGGAGCGACTGCTCAGTGCGCCCGGGCTTCGGGATGCAGGCAGCTCTCCACAAGCCATGGGAGCCCGGCGGGAACTCCCGTGGGCTCCACAGGCTTGTAGATAGCTTTCTGAAGCCTGGAAAGCGAGAGGGGTCTTGCTCTCGAGGCTTCAGCGAAAGCCTGCATTTGCCCCATAGGATGCACACACATTTACCCTTCATTTTTGGAGGGGAAAAAGTGCGCCCTATAGAGCAAAAAATACGGTATTTAGCACTTGTACAGTCGTACTTTGGTCATCGAACGGGATCCATTCTGTGAGTCCGTTCGGCTTCCAAAATGTTCGCAGACCAAGGCACGGCTTCAGATTGGCTGACTGGACCCAGAAACAATGCGAACAGCCGAAATGGACATTCGGCTTCCTAAAAAAAATGTTCACAAACCAAAACACTTACTTCTGGGTTTGCGGCATTCGGGGGCCAAAACGTCTGAGTACCAAAGCATTTGACAACCAAGGTACAACTGCACTGGGATAGTTAGTGGGAAGCATTGAAATATATACACTATTAACTGTGTATATGTGTATCAGATGTCAAAGAGAGAAATAGGCAGAGAGGCAGTGGCTGGTCCAAAGTGGAGATCTTAACCCCAGTCTCCCAAGGTCCTAGTCCAGCACTCTAACCATTACACCTCGCTGCCTCTCTCTAGAGCAGCCTTGCCCAACCTGGTGCCCTCCGGATGTTTCGGTCTACAGCTCCCATCGGTCCCCGTCAGCTATGCCCTCTCAATTTTCCTCTCCGCAAGTGGGCCTTGCGCTTGGCAGCAGTTAAATCTGGGGCTGAATGTCTAATATGACTGATGGGGTGGAGACCCACTGGGGTCAGAATCTGTGTTTGAAATTAGCCAGGCGCCAGGCGCGTTTTTGCAACTGCTGCGGATCTGACTGCGACCATGTTGAGATCTCTGGATGCCAAGTTGGTGACTGACATCTCTATCTGGCTGGCTCCTCCAGCTTTTTAAAGCCGGTAAGTAGAAGATCTTATATATTGCCTCCATCTCCCCCCTTTTTCTCCAGAGAGTATATCGTTCACACCCACTCCTCAGCTAATCCCTGCAAGGACCCTGCGAGGTCGGTTAGAGTGTCGGACTAGTACCTGGGAGACACCAGGTTTCAAATCCCCACTCGGCCACAAAGCTCACTGGGTGACCTTGGACCAGGGGATTAAATGGGGTAGGGGGAGAACCATCTGTTCCACCGTGAGCTCCTTGGAGAAAAAGCTGGGATATACCTGAAGGAGCGTCTCCACCCCCATCATTCAGCCCGGACACTGAGGTCCAGCGCCGAGGGCCTTCTGGTGGTTCCCTCCCTGCGAGAAGCCAAGTTACAGGGAACCAGGCAGAGGGCCTTCTCGGTAGTGGCACCCGCCCTGTGGAACGTCCTCCCACCAGATGTCAAAGAGATAAATAACTACCAAACTTTTAGAAGACATCTGAAGGCAGCCCTGTTTAGGGAAGCTTTTAATGCTTAATAAGTTATTGTATTTTGTTGGAAGCCCCCCAGAGTGGCTGAGGAAACCCAGCCAGATGGGCAGGGTATAAAAAATAATAATTTGTTGTTGTTGTTGTTGTTGTTGTTGAACCATAGAACTGTAGAGTTGGAGGGACCCCCAGATTCATCTAGTCCAATCCACTGAAATGTAGGAATCTTTTGCCCAACGTGGGGCTCGAACTTGTGAACCTGAGATGCTCAGCCAACTGAACTATGATATAAATACTGGGCATCTGGAAATCTGACATTGTTGCTGGTTTCTTTGTAACTGACAGTATGAGCTGTTTGACAGTGGAACAGACACCCACAAGAGATGGTGACCTCTCCTTCCTTGGAGGTTTCTAAGCAGAGGTTGGATAGCCGTCTGTCATGGGTGATCTGGTTGAGATTCCTGCATTTCAGGGGGTTGGACTAGATGTCCCTTGGGAACCCTTCCAACTCTACAAATTCCATCTTTCCATGATTTTAGCTGGAAGTCTCTCTTTTGTTTTTTACGCTCTTTTAACATTATCTGTAACCCTTATTTTTATTGCAAATGCAACAGAAAGAAATGCACTCTCCCATTTACAATAAGAACGGTCTACGAATCCGGATTTAAACACACATATTTGCGGAGGCGGCCCATATGTCCAAACAAGATTGTTGATTCTAAGACATATGTTCAAATGTAGCATCGTGTGTGGAATAGAATTCAAATGTGGAATATATAATATGATTGCTGGATTTTGGCTCAGGTTGTACCCATTCTTGCCCTGGTGCCTTCGGGTAAAGGGTGGGTTATAGATCCTTTTAATTGATTAATAAGGCGACTTCTGGAGAAGGAAATATATTTTTGTTGTATTTAGTCGTGTCCGACTCTTCGTGACCCCATGGACCAGAGCACGCAAGGCACTCCTGTCTTCCACTGCCTCCCGCAGTTTAGTCAAACTCATGTTGGTAGCTTCAAGAACACTGTCCCACCATCTTGTCCTCTGTCGTCCCCTTCTCCTTGTGCCCTCCATCTTTCTCAACATCAGGGTATTTTCCAGAGAGTCTTCTCTTCTCATGAGGTGGCCAATGTCTTGGAGCCTCAGCTTCAGGATCTGTCCTTCTAGTGAGCATTCAGGGCTGATTTCCTTCAGAATGGAGAGGTTTGATCTTCTTGCAGTCCATGGGACTCTCAAGAGTCTCCTCCAGCACCAGAATTCAAAAGCATCAATTCTTTGGCAATCAGCCTTCTTTATGGTCCAGCTCTCACTTCCATACATCACTACTGGGAAAACCATAGCTTTAACTATCCAGTGGTACCTCGGGTTACATACACTTCAGGTTACATACGCTTTAGGTTACAGACTCCGCTAACCCAGAAATAGTACCTCGGGTTGAGAACTTTGCTTCAGGATGAGAACAGAAATCGTGGTCTGGCGGTGCGGAGGCAGCAGGAGGCCCCATTAGCTAAAGTGGTGTTTCAGGTTAAGAACAGTTTCAGGTTAAGAACGGACCTCCGGAACAAATTAAGTACTTAACCCAAGGTACCACTGTACGGACCTTTGTCAGCAAGGTGATGTCTCTGCTTTTTAAGATGCTGCCTAGGTTTGTCATCGCAGGCGCCTTTTAATTTCATGACTGTTGTCACCATCTGCAGTGATCATGGAACCCAAGAAAGTAAAATCAGAGATGAATTCCTTGCAAGAAGGTTTGAGGGGAGAAGGGAAAAGCAGCCTTTTTGTCGTCGTCCCCCCCTTTCTTTTCCATTGACTGCAAAAAAAAATTCACATTCTGCGACAGGGAACACCAACCTGATCAAAGCTGGAGTTGTTCAGTAAAGACGGGAAAACACTCTGCACATAATGTGAGGCAAAATCGGTTTTGTTACACTTCCAGGGGTGAGCCAAGAAGAGGAAACCAGCGGTTCTAGGCTCAGTTTAGGTAGGAGAGCATTTGGCTCTGAATGAAGGCATAGTTCACAGGCAGAGCATCTGGTAGAAAAGGTCTCCGGTTTGATCCCCAGGCAAGGCTGGGAGAAATCCCCCATTTGAAATTCTGAAGAGCAGCTGTCAGTCAGAGCAGACGGTACTAAGCCGGATGACAGATATTCCTCACAAAGCTGCAAAACTATCAAACCGCTCAAAAAAAGGGCACACAATTGGCCTGACCTGACAATTTCGCGTTCCTAGGATGGCAACCTTCACCCGATCCCTATAGAGTTCGACTCGAGTTCAAGTCTTCCTGCCACACACCTACAGCAATGCACCGCCGCCCCATCTCAGCCTCAGTTTCCCCTCTGTAATAGGAGCCTAGGACGGATCTCTCTCTCAAACACACAAGCACACACATACATATATACACCGGGAGGCTGTGCACAGAACACAGCGCCTGCAGAACGAATTTTTAAAGGCAGAGAGCGCAGAAACGGGTATAATGATGCAAAATGGAAAATTAATCTCATCCCCCCACCGGCAGAAACGGGAGGGGATTCTCCAGCGGCTGAGTGCTTTGCAGGCAAAAACATCCACCCACACACACCGTGTGTCTGGAGTGGAAGCAGGTTGCTGCCGAAACCGGCTTCATGGGAGCCGCTGCTCGGCTCCAGCCAACGCTAGGGACAAGTGCCACAACAACAACAACAACCAAGCGAGCCCAGGCAAAGGTGTCCGCGATCCGGGGCTCTTTTTCAGAGCAAGCCTGCCTCCCTGAGAAAAGTCCAAAAAGGGGGGGGGGAAACGTCTCCCCGCCACCGAGCGGACTGGGCAGCTGTTGAAAGCAACCAGGAAGCAGCTACATTTGTTTTTAAATTTTTTATTTCGCTCTCTCCTCTCCCATCCTCCCTATCTTGGCCGGCGTTCCCTTACAGGTGTCACCAAGAAGCAAAGGCCGGCTAGTTTTCCGCCCGCAAAAAACAACAACAACAACTCTGGAGGAAGGAACTACAGGGACACAGAGAAAACCCACCATGCCAATCGCTCCTCTTTTTGGCAGCGGACAATAGTGAGTTTTCACAATTGCGAGTTTGATCGGGAAGGGACAGGGACAAGACTAACGGGACAGGCGAAATGTCAAGACTGTGGGAACGCACTGGTTTCCTTTCCCCGCTTTTAAAGGGAATTTTACCGGGTGTCAAGTCTACTAGTGGAAACTCAGAAAAGCAGGTCCATGGTTTCTGATGGGGAACAAGGCAGCAAATCACCTGGTTGGCCTTTGTGGAGGACGGAATGCAAGACTGGATGAATCCCTGAAATGCATTCTGATCTGAAGTATAATTATTCCTATCAGAAAGGGTGTCTCTGCCGCCCTGTGGGCTGGGCTAGGTGGAGTTCGTGGGAATTAAGCATTTCGTTTCATTTCACTTTTCATTTGTATACCGCCTTTCTTACTATGCCCAAGGCGATACACAGCTACAAAATATACAACGAAGAACACATGCCTTATAATAATCAGATCCAATACAAAACTTTAAAATGGAACGACGTATATCGAATAAAGTCCTATTCAAGAATAAGTGTCCAGCAAGACCCCCAGAGCCACAGGCTCTGCTACATAAAAACTCAAAAGCCACGCTTTGAAAAGTACCTGGCAAGTTGCATTGTCCTAGGAGGAACACCTGAGATTCTTAGCTATCTCAGCTTTGTGTGTTCTGTTTTGTTTTTAAAAAGGCTCTAGCCTTCATGCTTCCAAACAGGGTTTTTTAAAAAAAGAAATGTGATCATCTGTGCCACACAACCTCTGCACACTTTTTCCCACCGCGGTGTTCGCACTATGATCCCAGACAAGTGTCCTATGCAATCGTCATAAAATCAGAGAGCTAATCCCATGTCTTCTGTTGACTCAAAGGCTAGGCTGTGGAAGCCCAGGGGATAAAATCCTCAAGAGGAAGGATCTGGGTGGGAGAGGCTCCTTGGTTGGGTCGTCTTAGCCTCACAGTACCCTGTCCATGAAATGGGAATAATAATATGAGCTGACTAGGAATAAATAAGGAGGATGCAGCAGCTTGCAGATTTTTAATTGCTATGTAAATTTTGCATGGGTCACAATCTGGTAGGATCTTCGCCTGCACATAAGCTACTGAAAACTGTAAGATCTGAGATCATTCAGGTCCTAAGGGGGGAACTAATTTAACACGCTACATTTAAACGGTGAGCAACAGCAGAAATGGAGTTATCCAAACCCCTCAGGATCACACAGGGGTAACGAGATGATATAGATTATTCACAGTATAGCCGTCCTACACGCCATCCTGTTGAACGAGCACTTTTCATTTCCTGATGAAGAAATGTGTATAATTCCCACCCCCCAATAAATGAATAAAAGCACAAAAACCTGCCACAACATTTAAAAAAAAACCTTCACACTGATTCTAAGATAGGGCACAGCTGGAGCCTGCAGCAACAGGTTATCTGAAGATCCCCACTTAAAACTAAATTAACGACAGAATTCAAGGCAGATGTTGATCTCCATCTGTAATAGCCAAAGGTACACCAACAAATCCAAAATATACTGAATTTTGGACCACCCAAAAATAGAAGATGGTGTTGCAGAACCATTTGAGATAAGAAATTCATGTCCCTAGATGTGTGGGAGGCAGAAGAAAGTAATAATACAGAAAGGGAGATAAATAACAAGAACGACAAGAAGAAGACACCTTGATCCAAACTTGTGGCCATTTCAACTCAGCGGAAACTATTAAGCCACAAAACGAAGATGTATTAGCAGGGATTGGGGAAAGAATCAATCTGGCCGCAATGCTGTGGGAGAGCTAAATAAGCAAAAAGCATCAGAGACTAGACAATGTGAGTATTCCCACTGTACCTCATGGAACTGGGAGAGGGGTGGACATTATTTCCAGAGAAGCTGTGTCCTAATATTGGCAAGCTGTGTACAGACAGAAGCGTGAGGAGGAAGATCTCGGGACTACAGGAACTTTAACGCCACCAGGGAAGTGGGGAGTGGCAGCCCAAAATCTGTCCATCAATCCATCCATCTGGTCAGATAAACGTGAACACACACACACACACACACCCCTATGAAAAACAGATAAACTCCCACACCACACAGATCTCAAGAAAGAACTCTGAATTTCTATGCTGGAAATCCAGGTAAGGCAGAATCTTCAGATTCTTGCCCATCAAAACACAAGTCGTACCTTTCCGGGGAGGTGGAGACCCCAAATGGCTAGGCACTTCTGAATTTTCATTCATCTCATACATAACACTGTGCGGATTAATTAGCCAAGCTGCACAGCTGCAAAGCCACCGGGAGCAGATATTTCAGCATTGGACGGGCACTTTACATACAGTTGGCCGATCAATTAATCCCATGATCGATGGTGATGGGTCTCCCCCCCCCCTTTATTCTACACGTCACCCTGGGCAGGATCAACAGTGTGCAAAAATCTGTGCTGTTAGGATGTATTAGTTGAGAACACACAGACACACAGACACACACACACCTTGGTTTATTTCCTTACGCAGCAAACACAAGCAACCTTGTTTTAATAACCCTGATACATTTCCTTTTCGTTCAGCGTCCGGATAGGAATCGACCCAGATGTTTCATTATTAAGGCAGAACGGCTCGTAAGGAAAAACAACAAAGTATCGCCTTACTCTCTGCAATTAAATATTTAAAAAGCTGGCGGATTAAGAGTTCGCGGAATCACCTGTTGAAGGGGACGCATCGCCCAGCAACAGCAGTGCCCAAATCGAAAGCAGGAGATTGTGTGTTTATTCTCAGAGAGATCAGAGAGAAAGAACTTACCTAGGCTGCAACTTTAAAGGGAGATGCTGTAGAGCCAAAAGGCAAGACTGATTTCTCTCCCCTTTGCCGATCTCCTTCCCCTTAAAGGCTCCAGCCAGCAACACTTGTTCCTCCGGTGACAGTTTTCACCCAGGTGGCCAGGCAAGGGAGTAGCTCGTGGTCCCAGCCGTCAACCCTGGGCATCTCTTCTCCTCCCCCCCACCCCAACTCGATTCCAATTGGAGAGCGGCGGATGGGTGGGAAAAAGAGAACGGACCCGTCAGATTGCAGAAAGGCAAATACAGTTTAGAGAGAGGCAGAGAGATGATGCCTCGGTCCACAGAGGTCTTTAGAAAACGGCTTCCCAAGCCAAAAGGTGCCAGGAGGATTCGCGAAGCTAATTCCTTGCAAATTTGCATTCCGTGGCACAGCGGATTAGTCCGGGAACCTGGACTCTCCCTCCTTCCCTAGACGACACTGCCTGCCTCTGCACTTTGCTGGATCTCAATATTTTCCCCCCTGCCTCTGCTGGTCTATAGGAAGAAAGGGGGGGGGGGGAATTGAACAATTAAAGCGACCCTGCACATTTCAGCCAGTGCTTTTAGGTTGGATACCCGGCAAAGCTGGCTGTTTTCTCCTTTAAAAAGCCTTGCAAAATGCAGGAACTGAGAGAGGCATGGTACCCAGAGGAGGGCAGCAGCAGGAGGAAGGGGGTAAAGAGAGGAGGGGGTGGGCAAGGCTGCGGCTCGAGGGCAAAAAAGCAGGAGCTCCCTGCCAGTTCTGCTTGCCCACGTTTATAACCCGCCATCTGGGGAAGAGGGGATGGCGCAGAAGACGACAGCGAGAAACCTCCTTGTGTGCAAGGAGCGGCCTCCCCGCCGATGCTTCCACACCTGGAAGCATCTCTCAGATCCAAGGGGAAGCTATGAGCCACTGGGAGGCAGTAAAGCAAAGGGGAAGGTTGCAAAAAATGGCAGCCCCTGCCTGCCTTGGCATTCAGCAGCAGAGGAGCAAAGAACTGGGGCTCGATTCACACAACCACACAGCTCAGGTCACGCCCACTCCGTGCATTTAAAGCACTCCTGCGTCCCTTTAACAGCCACGGTTTTCTTTCCCTGCCTTGCAAAGGATCCTGGGAGCTGTAGTTTGCTTGGGGTGCTGACCTCTCACAGAGCAGCGATTCTCAGGATCCTCAACAAACTACATCCTCCAGAATCCCCCACAACTCTTAAAGGGGTATAAAAGTGCTTTGAATATCCGGTGCGGATGCCATCGCGATGGGAGAGCACCTGTTTTTTGTGAGAAAGGTCCCAGGATCAGTCCTGCTACCAGATTCTCCAGGTCTGGCTGAGAATGGTCCCTACCTGAAACCCAGTATTGTGGCTGCCAGTCTCTGCAGTCAATAATGAGATAGACAGGACAATGAGATGCCCTGGTATAAGGCAAGTTTTTTTTACGGGGCCTTCTCAGTGGTGGCTCCCAGACTTTGGAACTTCCTTCTTAGGGAGGCTACATTGGCTCCATCCTTGCTCTCCTTTTGCTGGCAGGTAGAGATTGTTTTATTCCAGCCAGATTTGGGGGGTCTGCCTTTTTTAAAGGAACAGGATTTTAAATAGTGCTGCACTGCTTTTCCTATCAGCCTTTTAATAGATCTGTTTATCTATTGCTTTATTCAATTACCATTTAAGTATTATTTAAAATACGTTTTTAGCCTTCTGCCTTTTACCCACGTTGTTTTAATTTGTGTAAAGCGCTTGGACTCCCGGTCTGGAGGATTGTAGAATATAAATCAATCGTAGGACTGTAGAATGTTAGAGTTGAAAGGGACCCCCCAGGTCATCTAGTCCAACCCCCTGCATTGCAGAAACCTAAACTAGATCACACATGACAGGTGGCCATCCAGCCTCTGCTTTAAAAACCTCCAAGGAAGGAGAGGCCACAAATATAACAGCAACTGCAATAAATCAGTAACTCAGTAGATTATTAATCACAGGGTTGTAGGTTTGAGTCCACGTTGGGCAAAAGATTCCTGCATGGCAGAGGGTTGGACTAGATGACCCCTGTGGTCTTTTTCAACTCTACAATTTTACGGTTTTGTATAATAATAATAATAATAATAATAATGATGATGATGTGTCTCAGTAGTAGAGGATCCGCTTTGCCTGTAGATGGTCCCAGGTTGAACTGGAAACGTATGTTGTGGACAGCCCTGAGATCTACGGATGAAGGGCAGTATACAAATTTAATTAAAAATAAAAATTAAAACAACTCCCGGCACTTCCAGACAGGCCTGTGAAAGGCTACTGTCTAAAACCCCAAACAGCTGCCAGCTGTTGCTCATAATCCTGAGCTCGATGGACCAAGAGTGTGACTCACAGGATAGCTCAGCATGTTAGAGTATGGTGCTGAGAATGGCAAGGTTGCAGGTTCGATCCCCGTATAGGACAGCCGCATATTCCTGCATTGCAGGGGGCTGGACTACTAGATGATTCTCAGGTTCCCGTCCGATTCAATAATTCTATGGCTTAGTTAAAAGGCAGCTCTTTTAGTTCCTATGCCCAACAACCCCTTTCCCCTTTATTGATGATTTACACAGAAGGGTTGCACAGTCGTACCCTGGAAATCGAACAAAATCCGTTCCAAAAGTCCGTTTGACTTCCAAAACGTTCGAAAACCCAAGCACGGCTTCTGATTGGCTGCAGGAAGCTCCTGCAGCCAATCAGAAGCCGCGGAAGCCCTGTCGGAGGTTCAGCTTCCCAAAATAGTTTGCAAACTGGAACAGTCACTTCCGGGTTTGCTGTGTTCGGGAGCCGAAACGTTTGGGAACTAAGATGTTCCATAACCAAGGTATGACTGCGCCTAGTTTACAGAGGTGGCAAGGCATTCTGCACATGCTCAAGGAACTATATACTGGAGTATGGAGTCTTGGGACCCGAAAGCGGAATAATAGGGGATTAAGCCGCAAAGAAAATCACTGATCGGAAGGAGTCAAGTGTTTGCTTTAATGTTATTCCAGAAAAAGTAGAGCAGAACAGAATGGGGGTGGAGACATGAAACCCCCAATACCAGACTAAATAGGTCATATATGTATATATGTGTGTGTATCTCACATATCTGCATTAGAAGCATAAACCAGAGAGGAATTTCAGCTTACTTCCCCATGGCGTAGCATTCCTTGTTAGACTACCAAGGGATTCTGTGTTTACTTAAATTCTATACTCCTTTCCCATATAGATGGATAGCTATTCAATGTTTTCTTTGGGGGGGGGGGGGATGTAAAGGCAACACTAATAATTACTAGGCGGTTCTGAGCACTTTTCCCAAGGCTGGCTGTAAGGCGCTGGAGGATTAACAAATCATCTCCAACCCTGATTGGTTTATTTACGGGCTTTTCTGTTTTCCCAAACTGGACGTATAACCGCGCAAACACATCCGAAACTGGAACTTCAGGTTGAAAAAGTAACCCGCCGCATTCCATCGCTCCTTCTGCAAGAAATTTACAAGAAATCCGAACTTGGGAGCTTAATTATGCCCCGGCCTTAGGCAAAAACCATCGGACTCTCTCCATCACTCAGCCCAGCACAGGTATGTATAGACAAACTAGGGAGAGAGAGGCTGCTATTTTTATACTTCTGGCTACAAGCAGAAGATAAGCAATGCCGCTTAAATCAGCGTCCGTGGAGACACCCATAAGCCCATCCCCTGTGCCCCGTAAGAACGCCATGAAATTCCAAACATGAATTGCACATTTGTTCAAAACCCAATTAAAGCCAGTTTAATTAATTCAACAGAAATTGGTCCAGGGACACCAGCTTTTCAAAGTCCGAGAGTCACTTTACACTTCAGCGGCCCCCTGCCACCTCTTAACACAAACACCCCCCCAGTAATTCCCCCCAGGGGGCAGTAGCGGACAATTCTGGGAACCGCTTCTCTACAACGTGGGGGTATGGGGTGCCCAAATTTGACAGCGTTAGTCCTCAACCCTTCACTTTCAGACCCCGTTGAACTAGACTAGGAAGGTTTAACAGCAGCTATTATTAGCCACAAGGATAGCTAAATGGAGACTCCAGATTCAATGGCAGTGTATCTGTAGGTGTCACCTGCTGGGGAATAGGCAACCAGGGGAGGACAGATGTCCGCATGGCCTGCTTGAAGGAACATCTGGGAACATCTGGGTGGGCGCTGTGGGAAGCAGGGTGTTCGACTAGACCTGAGAGGGGGCATCTGTAGTCCCTTGGAAGTTGCTGGGTGACCATTCCCATCATCCCACAACTATTGAAGTTGCAGGCTGGGACTAATGGGAGCTGAGAGTCCGTCCTGATGGACCTTCCTTGCCCAGATCCAGCAGAGTTCTCACGTTCGAGAGATGGAGGCACCAGAAACGGAAGCACTTCCGAAGCCAAGCAAATGTGGAGCTTATTAGGAAGCTATGGGAGGGACTTCTCCAGAGGCAGGAGCAACACGCAACACTGTAAAGAGGGGAGCAGATTCATTTCACACACACCAAAAGAGAAGAACGGTGCCTGCACATTTTGCTGGAAATGGGATGGAAGGAAACTGGGAATTTGGGGGGGGGGGGGGTTGGTTCATCTCGAAGGAGAGGATTCCCTAATTTCCCCTGCAGTGGATGCCCACATGGGAATTGCTTTGAATCGAAGAATCATAGAATTATAGAGTTGGAAGGGCTTCCGAGGGCCATATAGTCTTACTCCATGAAATGCATTGCAGGGGTTGGACTGGATGACCCTCATGGGTCCCTATTCCCACCCTCCATCTTCAGGTTGGTAGCAACGTAGATGAATACCAAGACATCTTATTTGCTTAGGGTGAGGAAGAGTTCTGGAGAACTCAGAGGAGTAGCTCCCTATACAGCTATCTTTGCTCTTCATCTTTGCTTTCATCCTGACCGATCCTCTAAGTCTCTTTCTAATTACACTCAGATGCATCTCCACCGCCGAGACCACATAACACCGGTCCTGAGAGATCTTCATTGGCTCCCAGTACGTTTCCGAGCACAATTGAAAGTGTTGGTGCTGACCTTTAAAGGCCTAAACGGCCTCTGTCCAGTATACCTGAAGGAGCATCTCCACCCCCATCATCCAGCCCGGACACTGAGGTCCAGCGCCGAGGGCCTTCTGCCGGTTCCCTCACTGCAAGATGTGAGGTTACAGGGAACCAGGCAGAGGGCCTTCTCAGTGGTGGCACCCGCCCTGTGGAATGCCTTCCCAGCAGATGTCAAAGCAATAAACAACTATTTTACTTTTAAAAGACAACTGAAGGCAGCCCTGTTTAG
The DNA here is from genome assembly GCF_964106915.1 of Podarcis gaigeae. NCBI lineage: Eukaryota > Metazoa > Chordata > Lepidosauria > Squamata > Lacertidae > Podarcis > Podarcis gaigeae. The sequence continues at coordinate 75,076,204 of NC_139685.1, forward strand.
GGACGTTTTTAATGCCTGACACTGTATTGTTTTTAATACTCGGTTGTAAGCCACCCAGAGTGGCTGGGGAAACGCAGCCAGATGGGCGGGGTATTATAAATTATTATTATTATTATTATCATCATCATCATCATCTGCAAGGTCTGAATGCTTGTCATCTAGAGTCCAAACGGCAAAGTCACATTTCAATTGGCTTTTGGTCATTAGGAGTTTGTAGGAGTAAACGCCTTCTGTTACTTCGCCATCCTGGTGCCCTCCAGCTTCTCTGGACTACAATTCCCATCATACCTAACTGCTCTGCATGTGCTGGCAGGAGCTGAAGGAAGTTTTGCTCCACAACACCTGGCGGAAACCAGGTTGGCAAAGGCAGGGACAAGATGTCCTTTCTAAGCTGGCAGAAACAAGCCGGCAGTAAATCACACTGTGTAACTCTTCATTAGCAAAAACAGGATCTGCACAGGAGTGTCAGGCCTAATGAGCACAGCAACTCATCTCCGGCTGGTCTTGCCCCCATGAAGCAGTTGCTGAGATAGAAGGTCCCTTCTTCCTCACAGCTGACTAGGTCCCCCTCTTCCCCAGGGCTTTTCCCAAGCAATCAGAGACTACACCTGCATGAATCCAACCTCTCCTCTGCCCTGTTCATACCTCTCCTGGTTCTGGGAGACCAAGAGGGAGAGGAGCTGGTCATAGCAAGAGCAAGAGACACCCCTGTGTCATCTCTGCCTCTTGGTCTCCCTTCTCTCCTGCTTCCGATTCTGTACTTCTCTCTGCCACCTACTCCCCCAGCTCACCAAACCCTGTTACCTCCTCATCTTCCAACGCCTCCTCCTCCCAGTTTTTCCCCTCTGATCCCCAACATCACCCCACCACCAATCCCTGGGCTCTGAGCCTTCCCCCTTTGGGGTTTTTCTCCAACTGGTTCCTCACACCATTCCTTTGCATCCAACCAGCATGTCATTAGCTTTAAAAGTATGGAAGGGAGACCCAGGGCCCTCCAGACTCCCAGCTGCCATCACCCCTGGCTCTTGTATTACAGGACCGCCTCTCCTGGTCTGCCCCGCAGAGGACCTTAAGGTCCATGAATAACCATAGTTTAGAGATCCCAGGCCCTAAGAAAGTCAGACTATCCTCCACCAGGGCCAGGGCCTTTTCAGTGATGGCTCCGACCTGGTGGAATGCTCTGTCCCATGAGACTAAGGTCCTTCATGATTTAACCTCCTTCCGTCGGGCCTATAAGACAGAACTATTCCACCTGGCCTTTAATTTGAATTCAGCCTGATCTTTTATTTCCCTTCTCTTCTCTTCTCTTCTCTCCCCCTCCCCTTTTATGAAGATCACCTGCTCTGAGACCCCACAGCTAATTCTCCCCCGGCCTCCTCACTGGCCCAAGTAGGACCAATTCAGCCAGCTAGCCCTGGAGATTATCTAATGCTTATTAGATGGATTTCCCCTAAATTGATTTCTGAACTTTGAATTTTATGGTTATTCATGGGTTTTTTCCTGTATTTTATGCTGCTTTTACAATTAAGTGTTTTACCGTATTTTTCGCCCCATAGGGCACACCGGCCCATAGGGCGAACCAAATTTTTTGGTGGGGAAATAAAGGGAAAAAATTTACCCCCCCCCCAGGCGCGGGGCTGGGGCGGGGGAAGCCTGAGCTTCCCCCGACCCCAGCCCCCAGAACAGGCTGCTCCCCACAAGCCGTGGGAGCCCTCTCATGGCTTGCGCAGAGTTACCCGAAGCCCGGGAGCGACTGCTCAGCGCGCCCAGGCTTCGGGATAGAGGCAGCTCTCCGCACGCCGTGGGAGCCCGGCGGGAACTCCCGCAGGCTCCCAAGGCTTGCAGATAGCTTCCTGAAGCCTGGAGAGCGAGAGGGGTCGGTGCGCACCGACGCCTCTCACTCTCCAAGCTTCAGCGAAAGCCTGCATTCGCCCCATAGGACGCACACACATTTCCCCTTCATTTTTGGAGGGGTAAAAGTGAGTCCTATAGGGCGAAAAATACGGCAAATTTGCTGTTAGCCGCCCTGAGCCTGGTTTTTGATGACAGCTGGAGCCCAACAGGTTGCCCCTCCCTGCCGAAAAGTGCTCCTAAGCATCCAACAGTCCAGGGATGATGGATGGATTCAATAGGCTATAGGCCAAGCAGCAGGCAGCTGTGATTTTGCCAGCCATGTCCAGGGTCTGAAAACTTGATGGTGCAATCAAAGCCAAGATGATAACTAGCCTGGCTGCCAAGCACCTTCTAGAATATAGATGCCAGGGCTGGACAGAAGTCCAAGTGAATAAATGCATTCTGCAGAAAGCAGCTGGGGGCCACAAAGACATGCACTGCCCTGTTTTCCTCCCATGGCAACGCGGAGATGCAACGGGAACAAGCGGCCAGCCTGAATGATGCTCCTCTGTGCTTTGCCACCAGCAGCTTCTCTAAGCCATGTTGGAAAGCGAGGAGAATATGCAAAACAGCAAAAGCCGAGCAGGAAAAGGCCAAACCCCACCTTCCCGTGCCAGGAATCGATAAGGCAGGTTTCAATATTCAAGTAGCAGCAGCAGCAACACTCCAGCCTCTTCCAGGAACAACTTGGACGATGTGTTTGCTGACAGTGCGCTTACATTGCTGTGTGCAATGGGAGTAAGATCTCCAGCATTTCTAGAGAATGGCTTCTGAAATGCTGGGGTACTGTGGGGGGGGGGGGGTTTGCTTACTTTCACCTTCTTCCCTCCACCTAGTTTTGAAAGGATTCTGGATGTAAGAGCTAAAACGCTCCTGCATGCGGAAGACTCTACACACACACATACACAACCCACGCTCTCCACCGGAGCAGCATGGCACAGCAGTGACACAACTTAAAAATGTCTCTCTGCTGCTTTGCACAGATTCTGGCTTCAGCTGCTGTTCAAAGCCTTCAGTGGTCAGAGCTCCCAACCACAGCACTTTATGGACTGGTTGGATGCAGAGGAATGGTGGGAGGAACCAGCTGGGGAACCCCCAAGAGGAAAAGGCTCAGAGCCTGGGATGGTGGTGGGATGAGGAGTGGTCAAAAGGAGATGACTGGGAAGAGGAGGTGTTGGAAGCCAACAGATCTTCATGAGCTGGGAGAGTCTGTGGCAGAAAGAAGACCAGAATCGGAGGCAGAAGCTGAAGCAGAAGAGAGGGGAGGCCGAGAGGCAGAGAAGAGTCTGGCTGGTGCAGAGTCACAGGTGTCTCTCCTTCCTGCTGCAACAAGTTCCCCTCCCTCCTGTTTTCCCAGAACCAGAAGAGGCGTGAGGAGGGTGGAGTAGTTACCTTCACGCAGGCATAGTCTCAGATTGCTTGGGGAAAGCCCTGGAGAGGAGGGGACTTAAGACAGCTGTGGAGGATGCAGGGATCTTCTGTTAGCAATTTCACTTCTCTGATTTGTGATGGGTGTAAATCACATGCTCGTCTGAGAAAAGTGTGGGAATCGGAAGACAGTCTTATCTCTTCCACTGTATAGTATGTACTTTGTAATGTACTTTTACTTGTGCCTGTTGTATTCTCAGAACTGGAGAGCATGGATGCCTTTATGCTTTTGTCTGTACATAACGTGTAAATAAATAGTAATTAGCTCTACGGTGCCTCACGCTTCTTGCTGTGTTATGCCAGGCGTGTTAGTGTGCATATACCATCTGGTATATGTCGCTGAGCGTACTGGAAGAGAAGGGAGATGCCTTTTCCAGAGCTGCACATACCCCAGGGTGTTTTCCAACATCTTCATTCTCAGAAACTGCTTTATGGGAGCAAGACCTACCCGAGATGACTTACTGTGCTCATTAGGCCTGACACTCAGCCAAGTCTGAGAAGATTGTGTTTTTGCTAATGAAGAGTTAACTGCAACTGTGATCAGTATTATTTACTGCCAGCAGGCTCCTTGTGACACAGCCTAAGTGACAGCTCAAGGATGATACCCCATTTCGGCAGGGACTTAATTTATTCTTTGTTGTACAGCGCTGAGGACATGTTGGACAGCCTTTAGATTGGTGGTGGGGAACCTCTGGTCTGTGGGCCAAATTAGGCCTCTCTTGCCCCACCCCCCAAGAAATCTGGTCAAGCCAAGTCCACCAGCCATACTACGTTTTATATGCAGCATCAGGTGTGTAGCAGGTAAAGCAAGCGGGAGCTTTGCAGGCACCTTATTAGCTGATTGTTAGGGCTTGCAAAGCACAGGGCTCACGACATCATTGTCAGCAGGCCCATCTGTCAAACCCAAACTGCAGAGGGTTGGGGAGGTAAGGCCAGATCCATTGCCTAAACCCAGTCCCCTATTGTGCTCTGGATATTGTCGGACCCCAACTCCCATCACCCCTGACCACTGGCTATGCCAGGCAGGGGCTGGTTGGAGATGGACTACAGCAACATCTGGAGAGCGGCAGGTTCCCCATCGCAAGCTTAAAAGGTAAAGGGACCCCTGACCATTAGGTCCAGTCGTGGCCGACTCTGGGGTTGCGGCGCTCATCTCGCTTTACTGGCCAGCATGACTAAGCCGCTTCTGGTGAACCAGAGCAGCGCACGGAAACGCTGTTTACCTTCCCGCCAGAGCGGTACCTATTTATCTACTTGCACTGGTGTGCTTTCGAACTGCTAGGTGGGCAGGAGCAGGGACCAAGCAACGGGAGCTCACCCCATCGCGGGGATTTGAACCACCTACCTTCTCATTGGCAAGTCCTAGGCTCTGTGGTTAAACCCACAGCACCACCCGTGTCCCTTCATCCCTAGTTTAGGATGATCTTAAGCCTAATGGTGATTTGGGAAATTCTTCTGCAGAAAGTATGAAGGGACTGGCTTGGGCAGATCACACTGGAGACACAACGGGAAAAAGCACCAAGGCACGGACTTGAAAAAGAATACATCTTGAAATTGTTTTGTGAAAGAATCCCCAAAGCTACACATTTTTGTCGCAGACAGAGTGCTTTAGACAAGAAATCCGATTGCGTAGGAACATCATGACGCCGTGTCATCTCAACACACGAAAAGGCTGTTAAGACATAACTTGGGGGAGAACAAGCAGACACAAGCTGAGGTTCTGCATGCCTTCCTCCAATTAGACACAGGGATTTGGCATAACCTCAGTATGCGACAAACCAGTTTGCCATTCCATCCCGAATCTGGCAATCTGGGATTGAAAAACAAAGCTGATTCCACGAGTGCAAGGACTTCCAGCCAGGCAATGGAACATTTCTGCCCTCTCCTTTCCCTATGTCTCCCTCCTCTAAATCCCCTCCAAAGGGATTGGGGGGAAACCCAAAACAAATTTAGGGAGCGTGAAGGCTGAGGATAGGATAGGGAAATTCCACACAGCTCTAAGTCCTCACACTAGCAGAACTGTCTAGCTAGATGCTGTCCACAGTTTGGAGGCAAGCTTTGGCTGAGTGGGTTTGGACACAACAGGAAACCATGGTTTGCTGCAAACTGTGATGCAGGATTTCAAAGTTTCATATTGAAATATTACAGGAATATGAAATTTCTGTATTACAGGAAATAAGCAAATACGATTTCAATCTTTAAAACTTATTCTCTTAGGTCTTTCGATAACTTCCCCACTTTCTGTATGCGAGCTGCAATTTCTGCAGGACCAACCATGGTACTTGAGAACCACGGGTGGTAGTCAACTAGCTTTTACTCAGAGTAGACCATAATCAATGACCATAATTAGGCTAGGCGCATTAATTTCAATGGGCCAACTTTGAGTAACACGTGAGCCTTGCAGGATGTCTTCAGGAGAAGAAAAGGCTCATAAAGAAGACATTCGGCTGAAACCACCTTCAAATTTCAATCTCTCCCTTTATAGACACATCAGCTTCTCAAAGCACAAGCCTTGTGCCCTACCAGTTCTGGAGCTTCTACTTAAATTATGACACCTCTCTTTTGTAAGCTCCTTGCATCCATTTATTAAAAGCTTTGCATTCTAATTTTCCAAAAGCATCCCACATAAAACGCTACCACAGTAATGTATGTTTTAAACCCACATACCCTGCGCCCCCCTTTTCACACGAAATATCCTGCCCACTGAAAGTCGGCTGAAGAAATACAGTGGTACCTCAGGTTACATACACTTCAGGTTACAGACTCCGCTAACCCAGAAATAATACCTCGGGTTAAGAACTTTGCTTCAGGAGGAGAACAGAAATCATGCTCTGGCGGTGCGGCAGCAGCAGGAGGCCCCATTAGCTAAAGTGGTACCTCAGGTTAAGAACACTTTCAGGTTAAGAACAGACCTCTGGAACGAATTAAGTACTTAACCTGAGGTACCACTGTAATGCCCTGCAGATGTTCTAGAGCTGGGGTAGAAAACACATGGCTCTCCAGATGTTGTTAGACGCCAACTCCCACTGACCAAAGTTTCAGGGATGCTGGAAGCTGCCAGCCCAGAAACATCGGGGGGGGGGGGGTTGTGCACAAGTTTAAGAAGATGCTGAGGAACATCTCCCAAAAGCAACAAACTTCTGACTATTTTTAAATAGGGCGGCGACTGATATAAGCATGTCGCTTTGTGGTTCAAACCCATGATCTGGAAGAGAAAGCCCCTTTCCTCCGGCACTCGCAATGTGTCTTCTCAATAATAATAATAATAATAATAATAATAACAATAACAATAATAATTTATTTATACCCCGCCCATCTTGCTGGGCTTCCCCAGGCACTCTGGGCAGCTTCCAACAAAATATTAAAATACAGTACAGTGGTACCTCGGGATGCGAATGGGATCCGTTCTGGAGCCTGTTCTCATCCTGAATAGAATGTAAGATGCGTCTGCGTGTCTGCACATGTCGCGTTTTGCTGCTTCTGCGCATGTGTGTGACATCATTTTGAGCGTCTGCGCAAGCGGCAAAACCCGGAATTAACGAGCTCCGTTACTTCCGGGTTGTCGCGGAGCGTAACTTGGAAACACTCAACCTGAAGCACATTCAACCCGAGGTATGACAGTAATGCATCAAACATTAAAAGCTTCCCTAAACAGGGCTGACTTCAGACGTATTCTCAAAGCACCCTCAACAGGTGAGGAGCTGAAGACACCTGGACTGGCAACATCCGGCTTGACAACTTGCACACGGGGCCCCCACAATTTGCTCGTGGGCCTCGCGGTCCACTTTGGGGCAGCCCGTGCCCAGTTAGACATTCCTTACGTCGCAATATCCCAGTTGCGAAACAGAAAGTGCCTCACAGCTGAGCATCCTTGTTCTGACAACTCAGTCTCCCTACAATGCAGCGCCACGGCTTCAGTGCTCACAGGGAGCGTCTGTCTGTTTACGTGGTGCCCGCAACGAACTCTTGAGGCAATTGGCACATGCCACTTCTCAGATGCTCCCGGACCCTCCCAAAGAAAAGCAATTGGTTCCATCCTGGACGGCACTTAGCCGCAAGCAGAAATCCAGACCTTCCTGTTCCAAGCGCAGCAGGAACAGCCGGCGGGGGAATGCCACAACATGTCGCGCACTGCCCACCTTGACAAAGAACACTGCCTTTCCCTCCTGCCAAAATGTTTAGGGCTACAGTTCCCAGCAGCCTCAGACACAACAGCCACGCTGGCTGGGAGTCCAAAATATCTGCAAGGTGTCACAACATTATGATGGAAGATTGGGAAAAATTATGGGAAACGGATTTAAAATTTACAGACTGTTCCTTACTGAAGGAGAATTACATGAAGATGATGTACAGATGGTATGCGACACCAGTGCCGTTAGGGAAAATGTATAAAACTAGTTCAAATATATGTTGGAAGTGTAAGGAAAAGGAGGGGACGTTTTATCATATGTGGTGGGACTGCAATGTAATTTAAAAAATTTCGGAAATGATATATAATGAATTGAAGAAAATGTTCCATCTCACATTTGTTAAAAAAAACCTGAAGCATTTTTGTTAGGGATTGTAGGGAAAGACCTGCCAAAAAAACTGAAAAGCATCTTCATGTATGCGACAACGGCCGCGAGAGTCTTAATAGCACAAGGATGGAAGACTGAAGAAACTTCACCTAAAGAATCATGGCAAGAAAAACTGGTGGACTATGCAGAACTGGCAAAATTGACACATAAGCTACGGGACAAGGATAACTGTGATTTTAAAGATGAGTGGGAACCCTCTACAAAACATTTGAAGACGCAGCAAAGTGAATTGGACTCCTTGGCAGGTTTTGAATATACATTCACAAACTTTTTATTGATAATAATAAGTCATATAATTTAAGGATCTATACAACTTTGTAACATGCAGAGAACAGCATTTACAGAGAAACCAAAGACTGGAACTGAGGGAAGTCAGGGGGGTGTGGGGGTTGTGGGGGGAGGGAGGAAAAATGGGGGGGGGGATTAAGGATGATATGTTTTTGGATAATATGTTTTGTTTAAATTTTCAATAAAATTATACGGTAATAGTTAAGAGTCTGGAAGAAGATGTGGTTTTAAATGTTTAAAATGGGACTCCAGGGGAAGTCCTGAGATTTGGAGGAATCTGAGTTAAAGAAAACCTATAAAAATACTTTTGTTAAAAAACCAGAAGCATTTTTACTGGGTATAGTGGGGGAAGAGATACCAAAAGGAGATAAAGAAAACTGTTTATGTATGCAACAACTGCAGCAAGAATTATTTTAGCCCAAAAATGGAAGCAACAAGAAGTCCCAACGAAAGAAGAGTGGCAGACGAAGATGATGGACTTTGCAGAACTGGCGAAGCTGACGGGAAAAATCCGAAACCAGAATGACCAAGCATTCCAAAAAGATTGGAGTAAATTTATACAATATCTGAAGGACTATTGCGAGCAATTCACAACACCATCAGGGTTGTAAAAAGACATAATGACAACTGCTCTTCCCTTTTTATATTTATTTAAAAATTGTGACATTTTGAAGGAGTGAAATGTAAATTGGAAAATGTATAAATGATATGAGATAAAGGTTAACTTTGAAGGCGGAAAGGAGGGGAGTCAACAAGCTCTTAAGAGCTAAAGAAGTAAAATGCATAGTGATGATGTGTTTAAATTTTATATAATGGAAAATTAATAAAAATTAATTTTAAAAAAGAGTCAGAGGAATCTCTGTATATGGATACGTATTTGAATTTTTTATAACTTTGTATTGGAAAATCAAATAAAAACGATTTCAAAACAAACAAATGAAAATCTGCAAGGTGCCACCAAGCTAGAAATTCCCCAGGCGCGTTTTGCAAATGGCGCAGGTCCAATTGAGACGATATGGAGATCTCTGAATGCCGGACTGGTGAATGACATCTCCATCTGGCTGGCCCCTCCGGCTTTCTTAAGCAGGTCAGCAAAACAGCTTACCTATTGAATGTAAAGGTAAAGGGGCCCCTGACCATTAGGTCCAGTCGTGACCGACTCTGGGGTTGCGGCGCTCATCTCGCTTTATTTGCCGAAGGAGCTGGCATACAGCTTCTGGGTCATGTGGCCAGCATGACTGAGCCGCTTCTGGCAAACCAGAGCAGCGCACGGAAACGCCGTTTACCTTCCCACTGGAGCGGTACCTATTTATCTACTTGCACTTTGACGTGCTTTTGAACTGCTAGGTTGGCAGGAGCAGGGACCGAGCAACGGGAGCTCACCCCGTCGCAGGGATTCGAACGGCCGACCTTCTGATTGGCAAGTCCTAGGCTCTGTGGTTTAACCCACAGCGCCACCCGCATCCCTTACCTATTGAATGTACATCCCACCTTTTTCTCCACCCCCCTCCTTGGTTAATCCCTACAATGACCCTGTGAGGTAGTTTAGGAGGCTGTGACTGGTCCAAGGTCATTGCCGAGTGGGAATTTGAACCCTGATCTCCCACGTCCTAGTCCGACACTCTAACCACTAAACCACACTGGCTTCCCAGAGTACTTCTGCTATGGGGCAGCTATATAAATTAGGTAGGTAGATAAAATATGGGGAAAGCAAAATGTCACTTAGAGAAGGACCTGAAATCTTTTCTTTGTGAATTTGTTTCATTCTGGGTTCTTTTATTTGATGTTTTAATGTCTTGCAAACCGCATTGAGATTTTTTTCATTTAAAATAGAAAGCAGTATAGAAATGAAATGAGTAATAATAATAATAATAAATTCAATTGTGGGGGAAATGGCACCTAAACATTCCATTGTGGTGACCTAGGTTTAAGGTTGGTGCTGGAGGAGACTCTTGAGAGTCCCATGGACTACAAGAAGATCAAACCTCTCCATTCTGAAGGAAATCAGCCCTGAGTGCTCACTGGAAGGACAGATCCTGAAGCTGAGGGCTCCAATACTTTGGCCACCTCATGAGAAGAGAAGACGCTCTGGAAAATACCCTGATGTTGAGAAAGATGGAGGGCGCAAGGAGAAGGGGACAACAGAGGACGAGATGGTTGGATAGTGTTCTCGAAGCTACCAGCATGAGTTTGACCAAACTGAGGGAGGCAGTGGAAGACAGGAGTGCCTGGTGTGCTCTGGTCCATGGGGTCACGAAGAGTCAGACACGACTAAACAACAACAAAAATATATTTCCTACTCCAGAAGTCGCCTTATTAATTAATTAAAAGGATCTATAACCCACCCTTTACCCGAAGGCACCAGGGCAAGAATGGGTACAACCTGAGCCAAAATCCAGCAATCATATTATATATTCCACATTTGAATTCTATTCCACACACGATGCTACATTTGAACATATGTCTTAGAATCAACAATCTTGTTTGGACATATGGGCCGCCTCCGCAAATATGTGTGTTTAAATCCGGCAGTGGAAGGCAGTGGAAGACAGGAGTGCCTGGCGTGCTCTGGTCCAGGGGGTCATGAAGAGTCAGACATGACTAAACAACTAAACAACAAGGTTTAAGGTGCCAATTGGCCAATTGGCAATTAGCTTATATATCTGAGTTTCTAATGCTGGTACCAAGTCAGAAAAGGCTAAGATAGAGCTACACTTCTTCTGCAGAAACGAAAGTGATCAGGATCTGAAACTAAGGCACTTCCTCATATTGTCAGTCGAGGCATTTGTGGAATCACAGAATTGTAGAGATGGAAGAGACTCAAAGGGGTATCCAGTCAAGACCCCCCCCAAAAAAAATGCAGGAATCACAGCTGTTCTTGCACTGTATGCAAGAATCTCCAGCTAACAGAAGACCCACCGGCTCTCTTGCAACTTGTATTTGGGAGCCGATTGTTCCCATTTCACAGATGGAAAACTGAAGCTCTGAAAAAGGTCAAGTTAGCTAACCAGACGTTCATCCCCCCCCCCCCCCCGGTTGTGTAATAAGCAGCCAAATTATGTTTGGGCCACGCCTTTGTGATCCATCTAATTAAAGGGCGGAAAACGTCTCTGGAATGATGTGTTATTTAAGACAATAGCAAGGCAACAACTCGGGCTGTTGTTGCTTCCCCCTCTGCAACCAACTCCCTGACAAGGAAACTGTCCTCTTAAAAAAAAAAAAAAGGTGTTCCTTGGATGACAGAGACGCTTGTTTTGAAAATTGCTATTTGCCGTATATTATAGAAAGTGTTAACTCTGCTCAAACTTCTTGGACTTATTGGACAGCCTAACATTTGCAACTTTTGTTTTGCAATTTTGAAAGGAAACCAGGAAAAGAAACCAGGCAAGTATAGATCTGTCCCTGTGGCACAGAAACATCTGAAGCCGCAGATCCCTTGCCCTCCAGCCATATGGATGTAAGGAACAGCCTCACACATCATTTTTGCAAGTGACAAGAATGAGATGTTCTGCAATATGCAAAAGTATGCAAGGATCTTGTGTTGGGGTTTTTTGGGTGGGGAGAGACACAAAATCAAAACACAAGTCGGATAATGTGTTTACTGGCATGCGATGGGGGTCATGCATGTTACCCAACAGTTAATTATGCAAACTGTCCTCAAACGAAGTGTCAGTTGCGAACCTTGCATAAGATCCTACACCAAGCAATTTGCCTGGGCTCTAGGGGTTTATTTCTGTCATTTCTACGTCTTGCATAGATGGCTTCAGAACAGGAGATAGGCTCTAATGGCATCTTAAAGGCCCACATATCCGATTAATCTGGCCGCCCAGGAAGTCCAAGGCAATGCATTTTTAAATGTGGACATATGCATCCCTTCCTTATGAGTACATGACAATCCGTAACAAGAATCATATTCCAGGCAGGTTTGCTCTGAAGGAAAGGGCACAGATAAAAGCAGAACAGAACCTTCAGAAAGAAGACATGTTTTGCAAAAAAAGATGAATAATCATCCACTTAGGAAGACAGGAAACTGCCTTTTGCTGAGACTGCATCTGCAATATACATTGAAGGCACTCTCCCCCACTTTAAACAGTCATAATAATAATAATAATAATTTATTTATACCCCGCCCTTCCCAGCCAGAGCTGGGCTCAGGGCGGCTAATACCAGTAAAATTACAATAAAAACATAATAGGGGGAAGAAGAAAAACCCAATTTAAAATACAGGTTAAAATACAATTTAAAATGCAGCCTCATTTTAATAGTAGCCCATAGATCAAAACCATAAGGGGAGGGAAACATAAGGGTCTGACTGAGTCCAAACCAAAGGCCAGGCGGAACAGCTCTGTCTTGCAGGCCCTGCGGAAAGATGTCAAGTCCCACAGGGCCCTAGTCTCTTGTGACAGAGCATTCCACCAAGTCGGGGCCAGTACTGAAAAGGCCGTGGCCCTAGCTGAGACCAATCTAACCACCATGCGATTTGGGACCTCCATAGTATTGTCATTTGTGGACCTTAAGGTCCTCCGCGAGGCATACCAAGAGAGGCAGCCCCCCCAAAAAAATCCTGGGAACTAGTTTTTTCAGGGTGCTGAGTGATGTTAGGTAAGGTAAAGGGACCCCTGACCATTAGGTCCAGTCGTGGACGACTCTGGGGTTGCGGCGCTCATCTTGCTTTATTGGCCAAGGGAGCTGGCATACAGCTTCCAGGTCATGTGGCCAGCATGACTAAGCCGCTTCTGGCGAACCAGAGCAGCACACGGAAACACTGTTTACCTTCCCGCCAGAGCGGTACCTATTTATCTACTAGCACTTCATGCTTTCGAACTGCTAGGTTGGCAAGAGCAGGGACTGAGCAACGGGAGCTCACGCCGTCGCGGGGATTCGAACCGCCGACCTTCATTTGACAATCAATCCCTCTTCCCTGGGAACTCTGGGAAGTGTGACTCTGCAAAGGGGAAATGGGTTTCCTAACAACTCTCCGCACCCTTAACAAACTACACTTCCCAGGATTCTCTGGGGGAAGCCAGTACTACTTAAAGTGTTATGATACAGCTTTAAATGTGCAACACAGATGAGGCCTGAGTCTGACAATTGGAATATGTAAGCTCAGGATAGTCTGCTGGCACATTTGCAAAGCTAAGCAGGGTCCAGTATGCTTTCAAATTGGATGGGAGACCAACTGAGTGTTGAGATTCCTGCATTGCAGGAGGTTGGCCGAGATGACTCTTAGGGTCCCTTCCAAATCTACAATTCTACGATTCTATGACTGAGCTATGGCCCTTCCCCAAATTATCATTCCTGTACATAATTACAAGTTCTACAAGGGAGGAGGGAAGAGAAGAGGAAGGTCAAGGCCTTACAGCCCTACTGTCAACCAAACTCCATCCATATGAGCTGGGCCGAAACAAACAAGATGAATTTTAACAGGGAGAAATGGAAAGTATTGCACTTGGGCAAAAAAAATGAGAGCCACAAATACAAGATGGGTGACACCTGGCTTGAGAGCAGTACATGTGAAAAGGATCTAGGAGTCTTGGTTGACCACAAACTTGACATGAGCCAACAGTGTGACGCGGCAGCTAAAAAAGCCAATGCAATTCTGGGCTGCATCAATAGGAGTACAGCATCTAGATCAAGGGAAGTAATAGGGCCACTGTATTCTGCTCTGGTCAGACCTCACCTGGAGTACTGTGTCCAGTTCTGGGCACCACAGTTCAAGAAGGACACTGACAAACTGGAACGTGTCCAGAGGAGGGCAACCAAAATGGTCAAAGGCCTAGAAACGATGCCTTATGAGGAACTGCTAAGGGAGCTAGGCATGATTAGCCTGGAGAAGAGGAGGTTAAGGGGTGATATGATAGCCATGTTCAAACATATAAAAGGATGTCACATAGAGGAGGGAGAAAAGTTGTTTTCTGCTGCTCCAGAGAAGCGGACACGGAGCAATGGATCCAAACTACAAGAAAGAAGATTCCACCTAAACATTAGGAAGAACTTCCTGACAGTAAGAGCTGTTTGACAGTGGAATTTGCTGCCCAGGAGTGTGGTGGAGTCTCCTTCTTTGGAGGTCTTTAAGCAGAGGCTTGACAACCATATGTCAGGAGTGCTCTGATGGTGTTTCCTGCTTGGCAGGGGGTTGGACTCGATGGCCCTGGTGGTCTCTTCCAACTCTATGATTCTATGATTCTATGAGCTGCTTAATGTATCCTAGGCACTGAGATTTTGGAGTGACGCCTACAAAGAAGAGGCTTCGCTTTAGGAAGTGATGACTGCTCATGTAAAACTGGATATTTACGGCTCTCCATCAGCACAGAACAGTACGTCCTGTGCATGTTAGAAAATATATTCCCTGAAGCGTGGACAGGTATGAGATTTATTCAGTTTGTACCACGGATCTAGGCAATTTGCTTGGCCTTCAAGAGACCAGAACACTCCCAGAGAGACTACGGGCTTGTCGGTGCCCAACAATTAAAACTCTCGAGTGCAGGTACAGACAGCCGAGCAAACTGCTGAAAGCTGCTCTGCAGCTTGGAAGTACTGCACCAGGTTTGCCAGCTTTAGTTTTTCTAGGGTAGCCAGCTCTCAAAAACGTTGCAAAATAAAGGCTGCACTCATGCATTGCGAAAAGCAATGGTTTCTGGCTTGCCATGGTTTACTGTGAAAAAGCAGAGAACTGACACTGCCCAAGCACTCTTGCATTCCTTCTCCTCTAATGCAAGCAGAAAGAACAAACCCGGAATCCACAACTAACCTTGGCTTCCAGTTATGGTTAAATACTTGGTAGTGGCTGGCTGCTCCTAAACATAACCATGGTTTGCTGCTGGTCCGATTTGTTCATCTTGCTCTCTCTAGGAGAAGAGCTAAGCCGCAGCAACTGAGCAGCATATACCACCAGTGGGCTACTCGCCGATCGCCGAAGAATGGATGCTTTTGAATTATGGTGCTGGAGGAGACTCTTGAGAGTCCCATGGACTGCAAGAAGATCAAACCTCTCCATTCCGAAGGAAATCAGCCCTGAGTGCTCACTGGAAGGACAGACCGTGAAGCTGAGGCTCCAAGACTTTGGCCACCTCATGAGAAGAGAAGACTCCCTGGAAAAGACCCTGATGTTGGGAAAGATGGAGGGCACAAGGAGAAGGGGACGACAGAGGACAAGATAGTTGGACAGCGTTCTCGAAGAAACCAACATGAGTTTAACCAAACTGCGGGAGGCAGTGGAAGGCAGGAGTGCCTGGCGTGCTCTGGTCCAGGGGGTCACGAAGAGTCAGACACGACTAAATGACTAAACAACAACAAGAAACCACAGTTTATTGTGCAAACACAAATCCGAGACCTCTTTTAAAACCCCGTTTCATAGCCAAACCTTTTTATCAGAAACCAAGGGAGAAATCCAAGACAGCATTCTAGACCTTTCTCAGCTTCCACCTGCCACTCCGTTTGATGAAATATTATTCATTGGTTTTGAAGAGATAACTCCCCTTTTCTCTCTCAGTATAATTGGCCGACCACAAATGCCACCGCCATCCCAAGTAGTGATTGTGGATCTCCCTAATTGCAACACTTTTCAACCTCCGCTGTGACTCACCAGCTCATCATCACTGCAGCCTCAACCCTCAACACCAGCAGTGTTAGGCTAAGAGATGGCAACCACCCCAACGTCACCCAATGTGCTTCATGTGGGGATTTGAACCCTGGTCTCCCAGGTCATAGTCCCAACACACTATAACCATTCTGCCACACTGGCTTGCCCTTCAGATGAAGGGTGGTATACAAATTTAATAAATAATAGCAATAGCCCAACCCCCTGCAATGTAGGGATCTTTTGCCCGACATGGGGCTCAAACCCACGACCTTGAGACTCAATGTCTCGAACTGAAATCCTAATCTGTTTCGAGTGACAATGGAGTGTGCCTCTGGGGGTGAAGTCAAACCACTGTGTTTGCAGCTTTCAAAGTGAACCCCCCCCCCCCGGGAGGGCACACAAGCCTGAGTAGTGTGTATGGAGGGCCTGGGCTGCCCTGAACTGCCCTGGTGATAAGACCCCCCTCTCAGCCTCGCTGCTCTGGTCCAAAGGAAAGCAGAGAAAGATGCGCCAACTTAGCTGCAGGATTTGCCAGAAGGAGGAATACAATGCGCCATCCAACTGTCTTAGAGACCCCACTCTGTATTTGTGTAGGGTTCACAGTGCTACCTTGGTTCTCGAACTTAATATGTTCTGGGGGTCTGTTCGACTCCCAAAACTGTTCGAAAACCAAGGCACGCTTTCCGATTGGCTGCAGGAGCTTGCTAAGTGGAAGCCACGTCAGATGTTTGGCTTCGCAAACCGGAACACTTACTGCTGGGTTTGCGGTGTTCGGGAGCCAATTTGTTTGACAACTAAGCTGCACGAGAACCAAGGCACCTCTGTACTTCTTAGCCCAGAGCATTCCAAACTGTGTCTCAAGACACATTAGTGCGTCAGCAGCAGTGTCTAGGAGTGTCGCACGGACGCTCCCCACTGTGTCGCAAAATGATGCATGTTTAGAAAGTGTGTCACCGACATGAAAAGTTTGGAAAGCTCTGCCTTAGCTTTTTCTTCTCCCGAAGCTATCCCACAAGACAGCAGAGATTTAGGATCAGAGCTTTCCTTCTCCTAGAAGGGCTTCCTTCCCAGGTGTATGAGCCCCACCTGCCCCTCACTTCCCTCTACTACAGCAAGTGCAAAAACCACCTTCTTGACCACTGGACCCACTACCGTTCTTATCCACTTACAACAACGGAGCCTGTCTTCACATGCAGGGGAAATCCCTAATACAGCAAGGTTTTGAGACTCGTCGGCTCAAACCCTCATCTGGTTTAGCAGCTGCAGAATACAACCTGAAAAAGCTGAGAGTTTCACATGAAGTACGAGAAGCTGCAAACATCAAAGGCTATCAGATAATTAGCGTTGACCATCATCAACACAAACACTTGTCTTTATGCTCAGCTGGATAACCCCAGAGGTCCACTTGTGTTCCGATATTGTGGCTACCCCAGGACAGGTACTTCTAGTAACAAGAGGCAAAGAATATACAGTGGTACCTCAGGTTACATACGCTTCAGGTTACAGACTCCGCTAACCCAGAAATAGTGCTTCAGGTTAAGAACTTTGCTTCAGGATGAGAACAGAAATCATGCTCCGGTGGCGTGACAGCAGCGGGAGGCCCCATTAGCTAAAGTGGTGCTTCAGGTTAAGAACAGTTTCAGGTTAAGTACGGACCTCTGGAACGATTTAAGTACTTAACCTGAGGTACCACTGTGGCTATAAAAAGAGAACGGGTCCACTTGTTTGGAAAGGGCCTCGTAGAATTTATGGCACCTTTTGCAACCCATATATTGGTCAGCCACACACATCCCGGGACTGGACACCTTACAGGAAATGCTTGCAGCGGTCAAGATTTGTGAGTCCCCAATGAGCTGAACTGCTCTGCCACCTACAGCTCTTTTTGCTGAGGAGCAAAGCAACCAGAAAGCCAGAAAAGGGAATGAATGGGATTTCTGCATCCTGCAAAAGTAGGGATAAGAATCGCCCCGTTCACTCCAATGGTCTAACGATGGAGAAGTTCCCCCCACAAGATTATACCGGAGCCACTTTGCTTCTAAGGAAAGGGAGGCGAGGGAGGAGAGAGGGGGAGAAACCCAGCAACCTCAAAAAAAACAAAACAAAAGACTCAAGGAAGTGCTGATAACCGCTTTAA
Source organism: Podarcis gaigeae (assembly GCF_964106915.1). Taxonomy (NCBI): domain Eukaryota; kingdom Metazoa; phylum Chordata; class Lepidosauria; order Squamata; family Lacertidae; genus Podarcis; species Podarcis gaigeae. Next base: position 75,094,106 of record NC_139685.1, read on the forward strand.
AAACCAAAAACAAACTGAATTGCACAACATCCACTGCCTCTGTTTCGCTTGCAAATAACTCGAAGACCATCAACTACCTTATTTCAACAAGAGCAATTGCAGCAACTAAAGCCCATTATGTTTTGTTTTGTCTTCAAAAAGTCAAGTACAGAAAATACCGCTGGATGTTGCCAAAACAGCACTCCCTTTTCACTAACAATAGCTTGAAAACCCAGTATTTGACAAAGGCTTCAAACCTCTCGTTCCCTTAAGCTAGGAGCAAAAAGGAGAGCTCGCTGCTCGCTCCGCAGATCTTTGGGGAGTTGCGGCTGGCCAAGAAGAAGCGCCCCCCCCCCGACATCACCAAACCCTTCAATTTTTGTATGTGCCCCTTTCCCCAGCCGCAAAAAAACACCTTGACCTGGGCCAGTACAGGATCTGCCTTCTTGCTCGGGGTTGTTTACGCGCAGCGAGACCTGCCCTCCCTTTTGTTTAAATTCCCCTCCATCCTCCTGTCAAAAAAGGGCCGCTTCCCTTTTGCTTCCCCTTCTGCGCGCGCAAAGCGAGCTCGTCTCTTTCGCTCGCTTGCAAAACTTTGCAGAGCACGACAGCAAGCCGTGCAAAAGCCAAACTGGGGGGAGACGGTTTTGTGGGCTTCTCGGGGGGTGAGGAAGTCTTCCCAAAGTTGCGGGAGCGGGGGGAACCGTCAGCCCTCTTTTATGAAGGGCTGGGAGTGTCTGCCCCCCCAGAAACCGGACGGAGCGCGCAGTTGCAAAAAAGGCGCTCCGGGGAGGAGCTGCAACTTTGCAAGCGAGCTGCAGCAGCTGGCCCGTGACCCCGCCGGGCGAGGGGCACCTTCGCCGGCTGCTGCGGCTGCCCGAGCTCCTTCCTGCCTCCGCCTCCGCCCGCCCCGGCAAAAGCAGGCGCTCACCGCATGGCTGGAGGTGGAAGACGCGCCTCGCCGTTGCCATCGCCGCCACCGCCACCGCCGCCGCTCCGGGGCTGCGCTTCACACCATCGCCGAGGCGCGCCACGCCTGCCGCCTCGCCGCCGCCGTCGGAAGGAGCAGAGCAGCCCGAACTGAAAGCGCCCGCGCATCGGCCCGGGTTGCGGAGGGTGGAAAGGGGAAGGGACGGCCGAGGAGGAGCAGGAGGAGGCGGCGGCGGAGGCGCAGCAGAAGCGGCGGCAGCAGCAGCAGCCGCGCCGAGGGACACACCTCCCTCCCTCCCGCGCCGGTCCTAGCGCGCTTCCCGCGGCGAGGCTCCCCCCAAGGAGGCGTGGGAGGCGGAGGGAGGAGAGGCCCCCGCCACCTCCCGCTGCGCCCGCACCCTGGGGCGCCTCGCCCCTGGCGCGCTCGGGCCCCCTAGGGGCGCTTTCCAAAAGGAGGCGCAATTGCGCGCAGCAGCCGTCGAGCAGGACCCAGCGCCTCTTCGCCCAGGAAGGCTGCGCCCCGGGATGGGGAGGGGGATACAGAGTCGCCTTGAACTGATCTGAGATCCACGGGCAGAGTGCCGACTTGGATAAAATGTTGGGGAGGGGGCCATGGGCGTAGCCAAGGGGGGGCAGTGGAGGCAGATGCCCCCCAAATCAACAGAAATCAATAAAAATGCTTAAGTAACTGAGGTTCTGCTCCCCCTACCATAAGGCTTGCTCCCTCCATCATAAATCCTGGCTACACCCATGGAGGGGGCCGTGTAAGCCCCACCCAAAATAATCGATCACAAGATCACGCACGAACACCATTTGTAATGCCTATTAACTTTGAGGGGACCCACTCCCTCAAATATTTTAGGGGCGGCGAAAGGACCTCGGCCCCTAGGAGTTGGCGCCTATGCCTATGGGTGACGGGTGGTATACAAATTAAATAATAATAATTCGTTTTGCACGGATAAGAAGGGAGACGCCCTGCGTATCTCGGTTGTTGCAGCTTCCCTTTGGAATTAGGATCTCTGGGGAGCACGCTTATTTTCCCTTATTATTTACCTATTGTTTAAGTGTGGAAACCTCAAAATGGTTTTAGGGTTGCCAGGATACCCCGAAATTGTTGGGCTTTTTTTTTTTTGACCAACCCCAAAGTTGTTGAGCTATTATTATTTTTTTACAAAAATACCGGGAAAACAGGTGTGAGTTTCATAATTTAACTATGCAATGAGTGGAAAAGCACAACATTCAGCTTCCGTTGGTTGTCTTTGGATTTCAGGAGGAAGGGAGAGGAGCCACTGTGCTCCAGAGGAAAAAGGGACCCCACAGGCCTCCACATGCTTGCAGATTACACTTCTCACCATCTTATTCCTGATTGGCCTTGCTGGCTGCTGGGAGAGTTCTTAGATTTGTAGAGTTGGAAGTGTCCACGAGAGTCATCTACTCAAAACCCCATGCAATGCAGGGATCTATGGGGTTGAATTCATGATCCCAAGGTTAAGAGTTTTATGAGCTACCAACTTACTCTGTTTACCACCCTGGGCTCCACTAGGAGCAAGGGTGGGATGCAAATGAAATAGATAGATAGATGATAGATAGATAGACAGACAGACAGACAGACAGACAGACAGATACCAAAATCCAACCCACCCAGTATTCTTTGCAAGAAAGCCCAGCACCCAACAGATCCCAAACTGCCTCTTAAGAGAAGAACGGACCTGGAGACTCCTTCAAAACCCTCTCCAGTTCAGACTCTCAACTGCTCTTAAAAGAAACTCTCTGCAACAGAAAGGAAGGAAGGAAGGAAGGAAGGAAAAAGAAAAGGAAGGAAGGAATTGGAGTGATTTTTTTTATCAGCTTTTGACCTTCCCAAGTAATTGACACAGCTTCCCAAAATGCACATTTTGCATTTGCAGAGATCAGAGTTCACCACTGCAACCAGTAGGGTCCTTGTAAATTTATCAGGGCAACCAGCTGCCCAACAAACCTCAGCCCACCTGCCTGCACCTGCCTTGCTTTGGTACTTACTTACAACCAGGGGGTGGCGCTGCTGGCTGGAATCAACCTCCTCCTCTGTGTTGCCTTTGAAGAACTGGTTCAGCCTGTGGGACTCTTGGGTTCCTTATTTCCCTCTAGATATGGAACTGCCAAGTGGGAGAGTGGTGCCCCTCGCCAAAGAGCAGGGGGATAGGGGGTATTAACTAGCATTAGTTGGCTCCGCCTCTCATTGAGCTGTGGCTCCGCCTCTCATTCACGCTGGCTCCGCCTGCTGTGGTCCTTCCCCCCCCCCTTTCCAGTCCCAACGGGCAGCAGCCATCGCTGCAGGCGAGTCCAGTGACCGCAGCCCAAATGAGTCTTGCGGTACCTTATAAGGACTATCAAATATATTGTGGGAAAAGCTTTTGTGGATTAGGGATGTGAAGTCTTACCTGGATAGCTCAGTCAGCAGAGCATGATGAGACTCGTAATTTCAGGGTTTTGGGTTCGAACCCCACGTTGGGCAAGATTCCTGCCTTTGCAGGAGGTTGGTCTAGATGACTCTGGTGGTCCCTTCCGACTCTACAATTCGATGATTCTAAGAATCATGCAGGATCAGGTCGGCAGCCCATCTAGCCCAGCATCTCGTTCTCATGGTGGCCAACCAGGCGCGCATTATGGGATGTCAATAAGATGGACCCAAGTGCAACAGCAGCTCTTCAATTTGGGGGGAGGGGAGAGGTTGGCATGTATGTTGGGGAGCTAAGCACCAGGTCCACCAGTGTGAGGGGGGAAAGGTATCTGAGAAGTGGTACAAACTGACCGATATATTTGCCAGGGCAGAGCCAAGTAGAAAAGCAAGACACAAACAAACAGTGGGACTGTGCAAAGAAGAGATGCACTGTCTAAAGAATATCAGAAGCCCCTTGCAGGATCAAAGGTCCAGCACCCTGTTCCCACAGTGGCCAACCAGGTGGGAAAAAGACAGGCAGGTTTCCCTGCATTTGTAAAACCGTAAAGATGCAAGGAACCCAGAGGATCATGTAGGAATATGCAAGAATATGCAGGTGGCTTGTATGGCTATTGAACCCACAACCTTGGCGTTATCACCCTGCTCTAACCAACTGAGCTAATCTGGCTCCGGCGGGAAGGTAAACGGTGTTTCCGTGCGGTGCTCTGGTTCGCCAGAAGCAGCTCAGTCCTGCTGGCCACATGACCCGGAAAAACTGTCTGTGGACAAACCCCGCTCCCTTGGCCTGTAAAGCAAGATGAGCACTGCAACCCCAGAGTCGTTTGCGACTGGGCTTAACTGTCAGGGGTCCCTTTAACTTTTAGACTTGCTAAAATGTATAAGAAGTGGCTCCACCCCCATTGTTCTGCCCGGACACTGAGGTCCAGCGCCGAGGGCCTTCTGGCAGTTCCCTCACTGCAAGAAGCCAAGTTACAGGGAACCAGGCAGAGGGCCTTCTCAGTACAGTGGTACCTCGGGTTAAGTACTTAATTCGTTCCGGAGGTCCATTCTTAACCTGAAACCTGTTCTTAACCTGAAGCACCACTTTAGCTAATGGGGCCTCCCACTGCCGCCGTGCCGCCGGAGCATGATTTCTGTTCTCATCCTGAAGCAAAGTTCTTAACCCGAGGTAATATTTCTGGGTTAGCGGAGTCTGTAACCTGAAGCGTCTGTAACCTGAGGTACCACTGTAGTGGCACCCGCCCTGTGGAACGCCCTCCCATCAGATGTCAAAGAGAACAACAACTACCAGACCTTTAGAAGACATCTGAAGGCAGCCCTGTTTAGGGAAGCTTTTATTGTTTGATGCATTACGGTATTTAAATATTTTGTTGGAAGCCGCCCAGAGTGGCAGGGGATGCTCAGCCAGATGAGAGGGGTACAAATAATAAATCAAAAGGTCCCAAGTTCAATCCTCAACATCTTTAGGCAGTACTAGGAAACTCGAAGCAGTATGCAGCCGCCAGGAACATAGCTGTCAACTTTTCCCTTTTCTTGTGAGGAATCCTATTCGGAATAAGGGAATTTCCCTTTTAAAAAAGGAAACGTTGACAGCTATGACCAGGACCCGTAAAACATTGAAGGCTTTTTTCTCTGTGATCCTTTAGACAGGACACTGCCTTATGCTCAAGTCAGACCACTATTTCACAGTACAGTGGTACCTCGGGTTACATACGCTTCAGGTTACAGACTCCGCTAACCCAGAAATAGTACCTCGGGTTAAGAACTTTGCTTCAGGATGAGAATAGAAATCGTGCTCTGGCAGCGTGGCAGCAGGAGGGCCCTTTAGCTAAAGTGGTGCTTCAGGTTAAGAACACTTTCAGTTTAAGAACGGACCTCCGGAACAAATTAAGTACTTAACCCGACGTACCACTGTATTGGCTACACTGGCCGGCAGCAGCACTCCAGGGCATGAGGCTGGAGACATTCCTAACCCGTTGGACCCAGCTTCTGTGTGCAAAGAGATGAGCTCCCTCTGAGCTAGGGCTCTTCTCGTTTTGCCATTTATACGGCCCATTTCTAGGACCAGAGGAGGAATGACCGCTGGGAGAAGAAACGCCCCGGTGCATCTGCACAACTGGACGCCTTCCTTTGCCCCGGCTGCAACGAAACACGTCTCTCCTGCATCGGTCTCTGCAGCCGCAGCAGGTGCTGCAGTCTGCCAACAGCTTGACCTCACCCCCAAAGGCGCACTCCTCCGTTGTCTCCCGAGACGGACGAATGCCAGCCCCCAAATGTGACAGCCGTACCGCGGCTTCCAAAAAAATATTAAAATACTGTAATACATCAAACATTAAAAGCTTCCCTATACAGGGCTGCCTTCAGATGTCTTCTAAAAGTCTGGTAGTTGTTGTTCTCTTTGACATCTGGTGGGCGGGTGTTCCACAGGGCGGGTGCCACTACCGAGAAGACCCTCTGACTGGTTCCCTTTAACTTGGCTTCTTGCAGTGAGGGAACAGCCAGAAGGCCCTCGGCGCTGGACCTCAGTGTCCGGGCAGAATGATGGAGGTGGAGACGCTCCTTCAGGTATACTGGACCGAGGCTGTTTAGGGCTTTGAAGGTCAGCACCAGCACTTTGATTTGTGCTCGGAAACGTACTGGGAGCCAATGTAGGTCTTTCAAGACCGGTGTTATATGGTCTTGGTGGCCGCCCCCAGTCACCAGTCTAGCTGCCGCATTCTGGATTAGTTGTAGTTTCTGGGTCACCTTCAAAGGTAGCCCCACGTAGAGCGCATTGCAGTAGTCCAAGCGGGAGATAACCAGAGCATGCACCACTCTGGTACCTCCATGGACAGCTGGCCACAAAACACCCACTCCTGCGTTGCAAACTATTTGTGCATGGAGGCATCAATTTTTTTTTTACAGACCACTGCCCCTTTCTGGCTTTATGCAGAGGTCTGTTTCTGCTCACATAGCCAGAGAGCATCCTTGGTGACGTGCCAGCAGCCGCATTCTTCTCAGAGGGCCTGGAGCAAGTCGCCTGCAGTCCCTGTCCCACACACCACACACCCCTTAACATGCAGATTGCAGTCTCTCCCCTAGCGGGTTTGGCAAGATCAGAGGTTAGCCATTGCGACACAGGGCCCCCAAGCAGCGCTTCTGCGAGAGCCCCCAGGAAGTCCCATGCCTGAAAATTTCCCATCCCATCCCTGCGATGGGAAGTGCTTGCACCTGCAAAACGTTCATTGCTCCGTTGGAAAATACCTTCTGCCTCACCTGGGGGCTGAGAACCACTTAAGATTACACCCCACACAACCCGCCTTTTGTTCTCCAAGTTTTCTCAGAATAGAGGAGCACATTTCTTCGCTGGCTAGATAAGGCCCCTCCTGGACATGGGTCAGATCAGCAACAGATATAATTTCTACTCATTAACCGCAACAAGGTTCTGGCTATAGCTTCTAAATTTTGTTTTAAATTCTGGCGGGGAATGACCTGGATAATGGATAGTTTGTCATGTGTTAGGTTTGTCTTGTTCTCTTTTGTTTGCTGTGAAGGTTTAGCAGAAAAATATTAAAAGGGCGCAGCTGGATCGTTCTAGCCCACTCCCCCGTTTCCCATCACGGACAACCAGATGATTATGGGATGGGAGCCTGCAAGCAGGACGTAAGAGAAGGTACGCTGGAATGCGCAGTAATCGCATCCAATATGGTGAGCTAGCATAGAACCCATGCTTCCTAACCAATATCCACTGATAGCCACTGATTTGGGTGGCTTTAAAAAAGGATTAGGCAAATTCCAGGAGGAAGATAAGGCTATCGCTGCAGCTCTGGGGAGGATCCCAGTTTAACGATTAAAAAATTCCCTTTATCATTAGCTTATCTTCTTTCTTTAGATGAAAGACAGATGTGGTGAGGAATAGCTCAGCTAGTTACAGCAAGGTGCTGATAATGCGAAGGTTGCAGGTTTGGTTCCCATAAGGGACAGGTGCATATTCCTGCATTGCAGGCAGGGGTTGGACTAGAATTCAGGGTTTCCTGAACTTGGGTCTCCAGCTGTTTTTGGACTACCATTCCCATCACCCCTGACCACTGGTCCTGCTAGCTAGGGATGATGGGAGTTGTAATTCAAAAAACAACTGGAGACCCAAGTTTGGGAAACCTTGGCCTATCAGCGGTTCTCAACCTGTGGGTACCCAGATGTTGTTGGACTACAACTCCCATCATCCCTGAGCTCTGGCCTTGCTAGCCAGGGGTGATGGGAGTTGTAGTTCAACAACATCTGGGCCCACGGGTTGAGAAAGGCTGGCCTAGATCAGGCATCCCCAAACTCGGCCCTCCAGATGATTTAGGACTACAACTCCCATCATCCCTAGCTAACAGGACCAGTTGTCAGGGATGATGGGAATTGTAGTCCCAAAACATCTGGAGGGCTGAGTTTGGGGGTGCCTGGCCTAGATGATCCTCAGAGTCCCTTCCAACACTTTCTTTGACCAGATTTTTCTTTCTTTCCACAACAACAGTTATTGCAACTGATACGAGGAATAAAAAAAGACACATCAAATTATAACATCAAAAGCCACACAAAGGCGGAACTAAACTGAACTTGAGCGCTTGCGGATTTTAGCCAGCCATTTACTAGTTAAGTGATTTGATTTCGTATCCTAATCTTTTGAAGACGCTTTTGTAAGGAGGCTGGAGGAAGGGAGTTGCTGCTTTTCGACTGGGAGATAATCTGCAACCCAGTCTTCAACACATCTACCCGGAATGAGGTCACACTGAGTTCAGGAGCGTTTACTTCCTGATAAGTGTGCTTTGTCATGTTGAGGAACCTAGAATATGATTTCCTATTATTAGTAACACATCAAAGCAGCATCAGCAAAACCAACAAGTATTGTAGGAGATCCAGATTTAAGAGATTGTGTCGGCTCCAGTTTTCATCTGATCATTGTCAGATTCAGTTGCCCCTGGTTTTGGATTGCTAGAAGGAAGTCATTCTCATCTCTCACCCTGAAATGCAAAACTGGCAGGTGGTTTAGGGAACAAGGATCCCTGCCCCAAACCGCACATCTTTAATTTGCTCCCCGCCCCCAACTATGTTAGCATAAGGAAAATGAAATGAGTTTCTGCAGATTGAAAGGGATAACTGCTGAACAATCCCAACTCTGCCTATCAGTTGCGAGGCAAGGTTCACTCTGCAATTAAAAACACACATAGAGGGAGCAATTCTCAGTGATTAATCTAGCAGTTAATTAAAGCTTGCAGCCCTAGTCTACCTCATGACCCAGGAATCGGGGGACTGCTGGGTGGGGGGCAGGTGTGGCTCTGGAATTGGGAGGCTCAATGGATGTGGTTTGTACACGAGACAGGGGGTCCCCAAGTGGTCTGCAAGTTCCATGGAACATCCACGCATATCCACCGCGTTAAATATCCCTATTGATTGCTAAAGGGGTTTTCCTTCTTGGACAGCACGTGTTGCGGTGGGAGCAACCAATGACAGCCCCTGTTGCTGGGCGGGTTAGTTTGGACGGCCACGGATTTGGGCACCTCCAATGTTGCTGGGGGAAATTGATTCTTGCAATTTTATTTGATTGACAGGGGTGCTATATAGGTCCCTGTGCGCAGCGTTGAGCTTCCTCTTTTCGCTGCGTGCATCGGATTACCCGCCCACCCTCCCTAGGGTTTGTTTGCGTTGACCTTGCTATGCCTGTCATGGGGTCGTCTGCTTTGGAGCGGGGGCCTGGTAGGAATTTTACCACTTGGCTGATTGGCTGGTGCCATTTGGGTTTTGCCAACTGCGTAGCAAATCGTCACAACTTGTAAGGTTGCGGTTAGGCATTGGTTAATTTTTGGGTTGGTGGAGGGGATGTGGTTGGCTGTGCCTGCCCCATCAATGCTGCTGCTGCAAAGGTATTCTGTTAAAGGAATCCAGGGGCTCGCCATGCTTTTGTCCGTATCCCTGGCAAAGGGCTAGGGCCACACAAGAGCCCCAGGGAGCATTTGGGGAGAGGTGAGAGCCTGGCACCCACCTTTATTCTCTCCCCAAAATTGCTTACCCTTACTCACTTCCGCACAGGTGTGGTTGTCAGTTCTGTTCCTACTTCCAAGTGGGAACAGATTGTTGCTAACCAATGCCTAAGCAACCATTCACATACTGTAATTCAATAAAGTTGTGGCCAAAAATTATGCCAAAAACCCAAACCAAAACGATGTTTTTATTCAAGGGTGTCTTGGGGTTCCTCGACACGCAATTGCATTTTTATTTTGCATCTTACATTGCATTGCCACTTGAATCCTATGGATAAAATGCAATACATAAGAAACGAAAGAAGCCATTAAGATGGGATTTCAGACCATGCAGCATCTAGTACATTGCACTTGCTGCGACAGGCAGGAAAAAATAAAATAATAATTAAGTGTTCCGCCGTCAGCAATTTTCAAGCGGCTCGGGGAGAGAAAAACTTGGGAACAGAGGCTGCAGGGTACATTCCATCCTGCACACAAAGGTTTTACCCCAACAGCACACAAGCACTTATCTCCCAAGCAAGAGACACTATCACAATTCCCAGAATAATAAAATGGTGGGAACGGAATGGTTTGGAGACGACCTCTATCTGACAAAAGGGCACATTCCAGCTGAAGAATGCATTCCTGCCAGGAGGAAGGTGTGAAGTGAGGACCAAGGACCTTGAGGGTTGAAGCCTGGGCAGAAGGGTGTGGGCTTGATACATAAAACTATGCCTGGATATTACAGAGAGGTTTTCCTCCTTCTGTCATGCTATGAAGACCCAACAGGGTCATTCCATGCAGCTGAATGATGGAAGACTCGGGGAAAGAATAAAGGAAGCACGGTAGTGATGGCAACCATCTTAGATGGCTTTAAAAAGTGACTAGACAATGGCTACTGATCACGTTAACGGCATGCCGTCTCCGGGATCAGAGACTGCGTGCCTCCGAATGCGAGTTGCTGGGAAATCACAGTGGGAAGAGTGTTCTTAGAATCATAGAATCATAGAGTTGGAAGAGACCACAAGGGCCATCGAGTCCAACCCCCTGCCAAGCAGGAAACATCATCAGAGCACTCCTGACATATGGCTGTCAAGCCTCTGCTTAAAGACCTCCAAAGAAGGAGACTCCACCACACTCCTTGGCAGCAAATTCCACTGTCAAACAGCTCTTACTGTCAGGAAGTTCTTCCTAATGTTTAGGTGGAATCTTCTTTCTTGTAGTTTGGATTCATTGCTCCGTGTCCGCTTCTCTGGAGCAGCAGAAAACAACCTTTCTCCCTCCTCTATGTGACATCCTTTTATATATTTGAACATGGCTATCATATCACCCCTTAACCTCCTCTTCTCCAGGCTCAACATGCCCAGCTCCCTAAGCCGTTCCTCATAAGGCATCGTTTCCAGGCCTTTGACCATTTTGGTTGCCCTCCTCTGGACACGTTCCAGTTTGTCAGTGTCCTTCTTGAACTGTGGTGCCCAGAACTGGACACAGTACTCCAGGTGAGGTCTGACCAGAGCAGAATACAGTGGCACTATTACTTCCCTTGATCTAGATGCTATACTCTTCTTGCCCTGTCCATGTGCCCCTTGCAGGTTCCTCCACCAGCCTCTGGTCTGCCTCTGGTTGAGAATCCAATGCTGGACCAAACAGGCTTTTGGTCTGGCCCAGCAGCCAGGTTCTTCTCCTGCCACACCAAATATACCCTTTCATCGAAAAAGAGCATGAGACAAATGTCAACAAGCGTTGGGAGCCTGGGAGAGGAGAATGGCCGGCCAGCTCACACAGAGCTCAAAGCCTCAGGGTAAACAACGCGAAGGAAACCCAACACTGATCCCACGGAATTAAATTAGACAGGGACATAAAGGCTGACATTTCTCGCGCACATTACGTGAGGCAGTTGTTCCGGTATGTACAGGGCTCAGTTTTACGGGTGACATGCACTTTTCCTTTGTTTTTGATCTAGTTTTCAGGAAACGTTTGCTGCATTTTATTTTTATTTTAAAAGCACTTTAACACAAACTGCTTGGAGAGACTTTATTATATTAAGCGGTACAGTTTTCTACAAATAAATGAAACGAGCAAGCAGGCGAAAGTAGGGTGCATTGAGGTTGATGTGGCTGCTCTTGGGCTGGTGTCTGTTGAGCTCAAATTAGGCTGTTCGCCTCTCTCCATTCTAGAAGCAAGACGGAAAAGCAGGCCCAGAAATCGGAATAAGAAACTGCAGAATACAGAGTGACACCATTGGGCTCATCTAGCCCAATACTATCTACTCTGACTGGCAGCAGCCCTCTCCAGGGTTTCAGCCAGGAAGCCTTTTCCCAGGCCCACCTGGAGATGCCTGGGATTGAACCCAAGACCTTCTGCAAGCACAGGAGATGATCAACCTCTGAACCTGATGGCATCTCCGATAGACTGCCGTTTCCAATCCCATGATCCTGTTATTCCGCTCTTTTCCGGAGACGTGTGTCTGCTTGCAGGGCAGAAGAGAATCTCCAGGAACGAAGTGGGAGCAAACATTGCTCCAGAGTGCTGTGGCTCACGGTTTTAAGCAGGCAGAGCTGTCTCCTTCAAAGGCACAAAAGTCTCTCCATCTGCCTGGAAGCAGAAAGCTTGGCGAGGCTTTAGTCAAGCTGAGATCACGAGGCCGGGTGAAGATAGAAGGTTCATTAGCAGCTTAGAGTGGCCTTCGGGAGACTCCTTCGCCCAGATTAAGCTTGGGAATATGTCACTCCCCCAAAATAATTTAAAATCATCTAAAGCAAAACACCTGCTTTTAGCAGGGGCCTGCCCTCAATGCATCATTTGCCAAGACAGAAGTGAATTTTAGTGGGGGGAATGGGGCAAGAGAAAAAAGTGACTCAGAATATAAGAAACTCATTTACCTCCAGAAGCTGATCTTGGGCATTTTTCCTGAGCCAGGATGAACAGTTCTGAAACAGATGCAAGATTTATAGGGTTTTTGCTTCCCCTCATTTTCATTTTACTTTCTGTTTATTCCTCTGTAAGTCTTAGGCTTCACTTTTTTCAATTTTAAACACTTCTCTATTTTTTCCTGAACTAATTTTTCCGATTTGTGCCATTTGGGCTCCTGTTCAACCGTTTCATCTTTCTCAACTTTCCTCATTCGTCCACGCAAGCTATAATCCAAACCCACTCCTTAATCTTCAGGTTAAACTGCTATAAGGCAGTTTAGTAAACCTTTAACTAATCGGAACTGATGGAAGGGATTTTTCTGGAGGTTTTCAATCAGGGCATAATAACCATTTTTCAAATAAAGAAAAACTTTATTTGCTAGTCTAACAATGCTTTCCCTTTACAAATCGCCCTCCTCTGTTTCATTCATGCATTATGTTCTCTCCTTATATTTCAGATATTGCTGGGTGAGTTTATTTTCATTGTTCCTGCGCTGCAATTTAAGCAAATCTTTCTAATCCATTTTGTTTCTTGTCTGACTCGGTACATTTGCGATTGCAATCACTGGCTCACGGGAGCAAATTCACTGCTGCAAAATCTTAGAATCTGTTTTCATGCATCTGCGTGGCAATGCCACGTTGCGGCAAACTATCTATTGTACTTTTCGGAGCATTTATATTTCTACACCGTATAGAAAGACAGGGCAAGGGGGAAGGTACAGTGGTACCTTGGGTTAAATATGCTTCAGGTTACATACGCTTCAGGTTACAGACTCCGCTAACCCAGAAATAGTGCTTCAGGTTAAGAACTTTGCTTCAGGATGAGAACAGAAATCGTGCTTCAGCGGCGCGGCGGCAGCGGGAGGCCCCATTAGCTAAAGTGGTGCTTCAGGTTAAGAACAGTTTCAGGTTTAAGAACGGACCTCCAGGACAAATTAAGTACTTAACCCGAGGTACCACTGTATTCCTGCCTGTCTCCAGAGTCTCTGACATTTCACCAGACAAAGACAGAGTCAGGCCCAGAACAGCAAGAACAAAAAAGCAAAGTTCCTTTCCTACTGCTTTGCTAGCTAGCAGCCTCAGGTAAGTGACAGAACGCAGGCAATTAAGGTTAAGGCAGCTGCTCCAGCAAGCAGCCCTGTCTTTTTCTCCCCTGCAGAAGTGCTGCCGTGCATAGTTCCTTGTGGTTGCACAATCAAGACAGTGACAAAGTATAGGGAGAATGAATGAGCAGGCAAGTCACACAAATCAATTAGCTCTGGCTGAGGAGAAGGAGGATTATACAGTATTTTTCCGTGTATAACATGCCACCGTACAAGACTACCTATATTTTGCAGGACTCAAATTTAAGAAAATGGGGCCCAGAGTTGTTGAGCTTTGAACTTTTGGGGGGGATGATTGCCCAGAGTTTTGGGGATAATAATAATAATAATAATAATAATAATAATAAAATTTATTTGTACCCCGCCCATCTGGCTGGGTTTCCCCAGCCACTCTGGGCGGCTTCCAACAAAGACCAAAGATACACTAAAATGTCACACATCCCTGAACAGGGCTGCCTTCAGATGTCTTCTGAATGTCACGTAGTTTATCTCTTTGACATCTGATGGGAGGGCATTCCACAGGGCGGGCGCCACTACCAAGAAGGCCCTCTGCCTGGTTCCCTGTAACTTTGCTTCTTGCAATGAGGGAACTGCCAGAAGGCCCTCTGCGCTGGACCTCAGCGGGCACTGATGGGAGTTGGGGTTCAGCAGCATCATTAGGACACCTAGGAAATTTTCAAGGCGGGCATGAAGGCGATGGTCGATGTGTTTGTTCTCCACAACCATCCTTTATGATGGAGATTCTACTTGGTCCATAATAATTATCGCCCAATGATAGACCCATCTTTCATGATGTGGTCATCAGCAAGTGTTACGGGTCAGGCCCAAGGGTGCCCATCTCATCCAGCACCCAGTTCTCCCAGTGGTTAACCAGAGGCAGGTGGCGCTGTGGTCTAAACCACTGAGCCTCTTGGGCTTGCCGATCGGAAGGTCGGAGGTTCGAATCCCTGTGACGGGGTGAGCTCCCGTTGCTCTGTCCCAGCTCCTGCCAACCTAGTAGTTCAAAAGCACACCAGTGCAAGTAGATAAATAGGTATTACTGCAGCAGAAAGGTAAACGGAATTTCCATGCGCTCTGGTTTCCGCCACAGTGTTCCGTTGTGCCAGAAGCAGTTTAGTCCTGCTGGCCACATGACCCAGAAAGCTGTCTGTGGACAAACGCCAGCTCCCTCGGCCTGAAAGCAAGATGAGCACCACAACCCCATAGTCGCCTTTGACTGGACTTAACCATCCATCCGGGGGTCCTTTACCTTTTTTTGAAAAAACACAGCCAGATGCCCATTATTGGAAGCTCACAAGCAGGATCTGAGCACAAGAGCCCTCTCTCCTCCTGTGGTTTCCAGCACAGGTGAGGTGACCAGAACTGCAGACAGTATTCCAAATGCGGTTGCCCTACAGATCTGTATCCCTGTGTTAGGATTCTGGCACCATTATTCGCAGTTCCTTTTATAATGATCCCCAGCACCAAACTTGCCTTGTTCAGAGCTGCTCCCAGTGGGTTGACATGTTCATCAAGATATCTCCAAGGTCTCATTCCTGGTCCATCACCGCCAGCTCAGAACCCATTTGCATATATGCAAAATTAAGGTTCCCGCCCCCTATCACTTTACATTTGTCTACACTGAATTGCATTCCCCGTTTTACCGCCCATCCACTTAGTTTGAAAAGAGGTCCTTTTGGAGATCTTCGCCACCTCCTTTTCTTTCAGAGACCCCAAACGATGTAGCTCTTGCACATTCCTGTAAACGAGGTCCCCTGCTCTCCATCTTTTCCACATGGTCTCTTCCATCCATGGTCCAGCACAGCAGTGGAGAATCTTCTGGGGCCAAACGAGCAGGGATTTCCCCTCCGACCTCATGCCAGAGTTTCCTAGGAAATGGGTCTGTTTACTGCTAATTCTGGAATTTATTAGCTAGATCTGCCTTCCCAAAAGGCAGCCAGGATTGCAGTTTCTGGGCCAGCCGCCTGGACACATACGCCAAACAAATGTCCTTAATGGTGCTTTTGTGCCAAAATGCATTCAGGGCCGAGGGTGGCTGTTTTGTTTTTATTGTTGTGAGTAAACGCTGGCTGCACGCTCCTTCCTTAAAAGAGCTAATGTGGGACGCAGGCCCTTTTTCACAGCGAGAGGGTATCCCTCCCAGGCAAAAGCCAGAACATCTTGAACATCTTTCATAAATCTTGATTTCTCCCAACAGGGAGGCCACGTCTATGTTACCGTTTAAGAGAGAAGGGGAGAATGAAATCTGTCAGCATTTACAAGCTGTTTTCCCATGAGGAGAACCTCCTAATACAAACAGTGGGACACAATCTGCAACGCCGTGGTTAAGAGTGTTGGAATAGGACCAGGGAGAGCAGAGTTTGAATCCCCACTCAGCCCCATGACGCTCACTGGGGGGACCTTGGGAGCCAGCCCTTGCCTCTCAGCCTAGCCTACCTTACAGGGTTGTTGTGAGCATATAAGAAGAAGAGTTTGGATTTGATATCCCGCTTTATCACTACCCTAAGGAGTCTCAAAGCGGCTAACATTCTCCTTTCCCACAACAAACACTCTGTGAGGTGAGTGGGGCTGAGAGACTTCAGAGAAGTGTGACTAGCCCAAGGTCACCCAGCAGCTGCATGTGGAGGAGCGGGGAAGCGAACCCGGTTCACCAGATTACGAGTCCACCGCTCTTAACCACTACACCGTGTACACTACTTTGAGCTCCTTGGAAAGAAAGGTGGTATGTAAATATAATAATCATTTCATTCTTATTCTTATTTAACACCTTTGAGATGTAAGAAAGCATCATTTTCCATTCCACCCTGCTTCCATTCCACTGCAGCTGGTATTCCACCAAAACGTACATTTGTCTCGCCGTCCACTGTGGCCAAATTACGTAAATTACATAATTTACAGAATGAACAAGGTAAATTATGTCGTCAATAAGACATTTCACAGCATTCATTTCAATGCAGAGGAAATGCAATGCAAAGCGGGTGAGGACATAATGAAATACAGTGGATGCTCGGGTTGTGAATGTGATCCGTGCGGGAAGCACGTTTGCAACCCGCAGTGTTCGCAACCAGCAGCGCCGCATGTTCGCATGCACAGGTCGCGATTCAGCGCTTCTGTGCATGTGCAAAGCGCCGAAACCCTAAAGTAACCAGTTTCGGTACTTCCGTGTTCGGCGCGGTGCACAACCCGAAATCATACAACCTGAAGGGTCTGTAACCCGAGGTACAACTGTATGTTGAATTACTTTTTAACTTCTTTTTTAAAAGCTTTTTGTATTTCATCTCTGTGGTTCTAATTTGTGTAAGCCACTTTGAGTCCCAGTCTGGGGAGAAACAGGATATAAATAACAACAACAACAACAACAACAACAACAGAGTATCATTTGCATAATTGATTGCATTATGGATATGGAATGAATAAGCGAACAGCCACAAATTCAATTCCTGTTTTCATCAAAAATGAATGACATCTTCCCTTACAGTCGATAAAACACCTAGTGCTGAATTTCAACAATACAGTGGTACCTCAGGTTACGAACGCTTAGGGTTACTTCGGGTTACAAACTCCGCTAACCCGGAAGTAGTACCTGGGTTGAGAACCCAGGATGAGAACAGAAATCGCACGCCGCCGGCACGGTGGCAGCGGGAGGCCCCATTAGCCAAAGTATGCCTCAGGGTAAGAACGGTTTTGGGTTAAGAACGGACCTCCGGGATGAATTAAGTTCATAACCCGAGGGACCACTGTAATCTCACAGAACACGGGTCGTACCTTCCCTGTGTAAAGAGGGGGGAAACCCAATTAAATCAGACCTACTCCCAGTTCTGTTGGAAAGGGAGGTAGTGTTGGCGCTCTGCCAAAGACACTCTACTCTGCACATGTTCAAAGAACTTCAAACACAAACCCTTCAAGGAGTTTCATGGGGGAGATTGCCAAGAAGCAGGCAAAAGCAGTGCCAAGAAGCAGTGTTGCCAGGGTGAAACCCATGGCCCAGGACTAGGAAGAGCGTCTGGGTATGCAGGTGGGACACACGAAAGCAGCTAGGTGTACCCAATGTCATATGTACGGGTGAAAATGTGCAGAACCTCTGGAGATGTTCCGGTGGTGCATGCCGTTCCCAGTGAATGACCTATCATTCGATAGCAGCAGCAGCAGCACAGAGGAGGGCTGATCGATCCTGCGTCAGTCCGTGGCTTCCGCAAAGGGGCTTAAAGGGCAGGGCTTACGTCAAACAAAAGCTTTGCTGGGTTAATAGTTTCAGCTGCTTCGGGGTGGATCAGATGTAAGCCGCAGTGGTGAACGAGCCCTAAAAACCATGACCTTAAGAAATGTACAGAAAAATCCCCTTTCTGCCCAGGCAGTCGCCATCAGCACAGGAGCAGATCAGAAAGAGGCAGCGTCCGCTTGGGATCCTCTGGTTATCTCCCGCTTGGACTACTGCAATGCGCTCTACGTGGGGCTACCTTTGAAGGTGACCCAGAAACTACAACTAATCCAGAATATGGCAGCTAGACTGGTGACTGCGAGTGGCCGCCAAGACCATATAACACCAATCCTGACGTTTCCGAGCACAATTCAAAGTGTTAGTGCTGACCTTCAAAGCTCTAAATGGCCTCGGCCCAGTATACCTGAAGGAGCGTCTCCACCCCCATTGTTCAGCCCGGACACCGAGGTCCAGCTCCAAGGGTCTTCCTGGCAGTTCCCTCCCTGCAAGATGTGAGATTACAGGGAACCAGACAGAGGGCCTTCTCGGTAGTGGCGCCCACCCTGTGGAACGCCCTCCCACCAGATGTCAAGGAAATAAACAACTATCTGACTTTTAGAAGGCATCTGAAGGCAGCCCTGTTTAGGGACGCTTTTAATGTTTGATGCATTACGGTATTTAATGTTTAAGTTTTACTTTGTTTTTAGCTTGTTTGGAGGTTCTAGCAGGGGAGCGCAGCTATCGTATACCCTTGACCGAAGAACGGTACACTCCTATCTGCGATGGTTGTCCTCTTCCACCGAGCGCGCAGCTTCGGGAGGGACGCACATGGAGCGGTGAGGGAGGAAGGGGACACCCGCCTAGCCAGCCAGATCAGCCGAATCAACCCTGGCGATCAATGGGGTGACAGATGTCACAGCCAGATCGCCCTCACATCCGAAGTTTTATTTTGTTTGTAGCCCTCTGTTGGGAGCCGCCCATAGCGGCTGGAGAAATTATTTATTTATTTATTTATTTATTTATTTATTTATTTATTTATTTAAGAGAGAAGAGATAGCACAAAATCTTCCTCTGGGGGCATCTCCGTGACCCAACACAGGCAAGGAGGGTTCGCAAATGCAAGATCCTCTGTTGCCGAGGGAGACCTGGAGATGCACATAGCTAGTTGCAGGTGCTTTTCCTGTCCTGAGAAGCTGGGTGCATGAAAAATGCAGAACAAGACATTCACATTCTGATTCCAGATGCTGCATCTGCCGCGTCTGTGTTCCACTTGGTTTACAGGGCAAGGTTTGGAGGAGGTTCATTATATTATTTAAGGAAGTGAACTTGACATGAATGCACCATTAGAAAACAGCTGTCACAGAGAGCTGTCACACTTAGCAATTACAGGGAACATCTACCGTGCCCTGTCGCATGCTGCTGGGTGCATGTACCATGACCGCCTTGTGGCATGCTCTCTGCACTTTGCACAATGCAAATGCATGGCAATTTGTGGCGTCGAAAACCGGTTCGCAGCTAGGGATATGCAAAACCCCTTGAGACATTTTGAGGGTGTTTCAGCTTCCCTTCGTATGCTTTGTTAAAGAAGACACACCAAAAAGCATGACTTAGAATTTTGCAGCAAGTGGATTTGCCGTGTCAACTCCGCTGTCTACTAAACAGCCCTTAAGTTCCTAACGCATCCAGGATCTGGGGTGCAAGGAGGCAGCAGTTTCTGTCCCGTCCTTTTTAATTTGAAATCGGCGCTCTTTCCATCGTGCTGTGGTTCGGCTTCTGCAAAAACGTACGTTATTCGTCTTGCTATCTTGCTATTGAAAAAGATTTCAATACAGTCATACCTCCGGTTACAGAAGCTTCAGGTTGTGTTTTTTTGGGTTACAGACCGCCGAAACCCAGAAGTACCAGAACGGGTTATTTCCAGGTTTCAGTGGTCACGCATGCGCAGAAGCGCTAAATCGCACTTTGCGCATGCGCAGAAGTGCAGAATCGCAACCCGTGTGTGCGCAGACGTACCGCTGCGGGTTGCGAACGTGCATCCCACACAGATCACATTCGCGTCCACTGTAATGGCAATTGATGTCAATGCATTTCAGCAGAATGGAAATGTCAGAAACAATGCGCAACACAACGTAATTATTGATGGAGTCATCGTGGACTTAAAAAAACCAGTGACCATATCTGCTTACGTGATTTCCATTCCTGACCTCAAGACAAACGTAAAAACCCTGGCAAAGTCCACTCCCATTTCAGTTTCCAACAGAATTCGCCAACATTCAAATACGCTTTGCAGGAGAACGCATTACAATTCAGAGCAGCCCCCCGACTCCACAGACAAGAAATCCCAGGGCGTTTCAACCGCTTGAGTCACTCGCAGAGCACTGTGTTTCTGCGTGGAACTGCGAATGACGAGATCGCTTGTGCCAGGAGGACAAAGAGGTGATACACGAGCCCATGAGCTTGGCAGGCATTTCTGAGTCTTCCAGCTCACCCCGGCCTGTGACTCATCCTGCGCACATGTAGGCTTCATATACGCCGAGCATTTAAAGTATGCGACTTCACCCAAAGAAACCTGGGAGCTGGCGTCTGTGAAGGAATTGTAGCTCTGCGAGTGGCAAACGACACTTCCCTAGATTCTAGGGGGCGGGTGCTTTAAATGCAGGGCAGGCACGTGGAGCTTTAGTCAGTACCAGGAAGGAAGAGTCTGTCAGAAAATGGCCCCAAGGATCCCTGGGATCTGTAGTTTGTTCAGGGTGCTGGGAATTGTAGCTTTATGAAGCATAAAGTACAGCTACCAGGATCCTTTGGGGGAAATTATGTTATAAAAATATGCATTAAAGGCATGGTTTGTACGCCGCTGACGTGGGTGGAGCTGTGGGTTAAACCACAGAGCCTAGGGCTTGCCGATTCAAATCCCGTTGCTCAGTCCCAGCTCCTGCCAACCTAGCAGTTCAAAAGCATGTCAAAGGGCAAGTAGATAAATAGGTACCACTCCAGCGGGAAGGTAAACGGCGCTTCCGTGCGCGGCTCTGGTTCCCCAGAAGTGGCTTAGTCATGCCGGCCACATGTGTATGCCAGCTCCAGTGAAGCGAGATGAGCCCCGCAACCCCAGAGTCGGCCATGACTGGACCTAATGGTCAGGGGTCCCTTTACCTTTACCTTTGTACAACGCCAGTAAAGTAACAAAAGGCTGAAGCGAGTTCAAGAGTTGGCAAGCTAGGATTAATGGGTGGGCTGGTAGGCAATTGACCCCCTGTTTATTAATGACAGGCTGTGGTCAATCTGTGCGCGGGGAGAAGGCACTCTGCCCATGCTTTAAGGCACTCTCTTCCTGTATCGATTATTCTATTATCAGGTACCGTGGAAGGAAAGGCTTTCCACAGCTACAGGACTGTCTTCACAAGGAAGCTCCCTCTCTTCCCATTTTGGAGGAGATGCAAAACTTTCTTTTCATAAGGTGCTTTTTAACAAACTGACTTCTTCTGCTGCAACGGTCTCGTTCTGCCAATATCTTCTTAATGATTGGAGAAAATACCAAGGGTTAAGAGTTAAATGTTGCCTGTGTTCTATATGTGTGTGTTTTCTTTCTGCCTGCCCTGTTATATTTTGAGTAACTCCAATGAGTTCAAAAGGCAGTAAAATCCAAACCTAACGGGTTGCCTGAAGAATAGGGATGTGGGATTTTGTGTTTCCCTAGGAATAGACTGGATTTTCACCTTGTCTTAGAAAAATTGATGTTATAAGTTCCCCCCAATTTTATTTTGGCTTTAAAGGTAAGAGTTTCTTTGATTTCAAAGTATTTCTGGACGGCTTAATATTCTAGTAATTTCTAAGCGTGCACAAACAAAACAAAGCCATAATTTTTAAAAAAGCAAAACAGGGATAGATACAGAAATCCAGCCAAGACGTGTAGTTTCTCCACATCACACACCTCTATCATAAACCTGCTTGCTTGCCTTCTCTCTAAATTAAAAAAAAGCCCCAAACTTTGCTACCTGTCCATGCAGGGAAGCCCCTTCGATGGTTTTGTTTGCCTTTTCCTGCTGCCTCCAGTCCCCTTGGAAAGACTCAAGGCCTGAACAAGCTCTTCTTGGAACAACTCAGAGCAGACACTCCATGTCAGAGCCCCCACAGCTATTTTCCCACCGTTGCACGGCAGAATCGTGGACTTGGCTCCGACGCCAAAGGCCCCGGTTTATCAGGAAGCCCTTTCCACACGCCCTGACCCCACGGCACATCCCCAGGGCTGGAGCCACCTCGCAGGGGCCGGGTCCCATTCAACTGTTGGGGGAATGCTGCAGAACGGGATCTGCGGAGTCGATCAGCAAAAGCAAGAATCTCTTGGCTCCAGCCTTGCCTTCCGTACCCATCCTTGGTTTCCTTCTCCGTTGCAGCACTTAACAACACCAGAGCCCCTCTTCCATACTTTCGCAGGTCATTAGCCTAGCAGAACATCATGTCTCAAGCCAATTTTTATTACGCCGTGTGCCCCAGCAGACACTACTGTCTGTTAGTACACAGAGATTTTTGGCATAGCAGGCAGGCAAAGATGCTTCCAGTTCCATCACAACTATTCCGCATGTGTGTTTGTATTGGAGAGCTTTGACCACAAGAGGGTTTCAGATACCATGTGGGGTTCAATGTTCTTGCATATGCTGTCTGCATTTATTCTTCTTTGGCCATCACTCGTAGCCGAGTAAGATTGTCTTCCATGAACACGGTCTTAATTGTGAGTCCATAAGTGACTGTGGAGGCCAATTCTGGATCCACACATCCTTCTACAGTGGGGACATTGGTTTCCGGGCAGGAGCTGATCACGGTGTGGATTTGCCAGGTGTGCCTTCCTCTTAGCACGTTCCTCCCTTTCATCCTGAGTTCGAGTGTCTTCAAAGCCCATGACACCTTTGGTAAAGACTGTTGTCCAATTGGAGCGCTCGCAGGCCAGTGCTTCCCAGTTGTTGGTGTTTATACTACAGTGGTACCTTGGGTTAAGAACTTAATTCATTCTGGAGGTCCGTTCTTAACCAGAAACTGTTCTTAACCTGAGGTACCACTTTAGCTAATGGAGCCTCCCGCTGCCGCCACACGATTTCTGTTCTCACCCTGGGTTGCAAAAGGTGCCATAAATTCTACGAGGCCCTTTCCAAACAAGTGGACCCGTTCTCTTTTTATAGCCACAGTGGTACCTCAGGTTAAGTGCTTAAATCGTTCCAGAGGTCCGTACTTAACCTGAAACTGTTCTTAACCTGAGGTACCACTTTAGCTAATGGAGCCTCCCGCTGCCGCCACACGATTTCTGTTCTCACCCTGAAGCAAAGTTCTTAACCTGAGGTACTATTTCTGGGTTAGCAGATTCTGTAACCTGAAGCATCTGCAACCCAAGGTACCACTACATTTTTTTTAGATTTGCCTTGAGACAGTCTTTAAAGCTCTTTTGCTGACCACCAGCATTACGCTTTCCATTTTTAAGTTCGGAATAGAGTAGTTGCTTTGGAAGACGATAATCAGGCATCCACACAACATGATTAGCAGTGTCAAAGCTGTCTGTATATTCCTTATCTAGCAGCGCAACTGCATCTCTCCCCAGAAGAGAACTTTGCTTTCCCCCAATTTCCAGAAAGGTAGCTCTGCTGGTCTACAGCTGCCAAACCAGTCAAGAGTCTTCAGGCATCTTAAAAGGCACAATAAATTTATTACGGCAAACGTTTCTGTTGACCAGAGTCCACTTTCTCAGAAGCACACCCTTGTTCACAAATGTTTATAGTGTGGATCTGTCCATTTTCGTTCCTCATTTTTCAAACCCAGGCTCCATTTGCCTCATTTCTGCATCGCTTTCTGAATGTTTTATTTAAAATCCTCCCAAAGATTCCTCAGTGCTTTAGCATCCATTAATCCTAACACACATATTTTTCTTTGCAATTTTGCCCAACGTGCAGATTTTGCAAATGAATTCCCCTAATACAGTGCATCTTCCTATGTTTTTCTCACTAATATATGCATTCGCAAGCACACATTCCCATAACATGCACATTTTTTATGGTTACAGAAGTGCAGATTTTGAAGAATAGTTGCATTTTGGTTCACATACCGCTTCAGGACACATGGATTAATTAGATTTGCACCCAAATGCAAACAAGGCCCAATTCCTTTTTCTATCCTAGTCATAATACCATTCGTTCCTCTTTAGAAGTGACAAAATACCTTTCTGCTTTCGGTATTATGAACCAAGCTAACAAAATCAAAAGGGCCTTATATTTCAGATGTAAGATAAAAATAAATCGCTTACATAGCCCACTAAAAGCTTTGCAAGCTTGAACTTTGTATTCCTCAGGCAGCAGAGTTCAGACCGAAGAGGAAAACAGAAGTAGAGACTGATGTGCGTGCATCTGCATCCATCCAGATTCTGCATTCTTATATTTGTAAAATATAAACCAAGTCTTTGCAGGGCATTAGAAATAGAAACTGGTCCAAAGATATGTTATCTGTCAAGATCTGAGCCACAACACAGGACCAAAATAATTACTAATGTTCAGTTCTTTTTGTACAATCCCCAGTGCGTCACAGGGACACAGGTGGCGCTGTGGGTTAAACCACAGAGCCTAGAACCTGCCAATCGAAAGGTTGGCGGTTTGAATCCCCGTGACGGGGTGAGCTCCCGTTGCTCGGTCCCTGCTCCTGCCAACCTAGCAGTTCGAAAGCACATCAAAGTGCAAATAGATAAATAGGTACCGCTCCAGCGGGAAGGTAAACGGCGTTTCCGTGCGCTGCTCTGGTTCGCCAGAAGCGGCTTAGTCATGCTGGCCACATGACCTGGAAGCTGTACGCTGGCCCCCTCGGCCAGTAAAGCGAGATGAGCACCACAACCCCACAGTCGGCCATGACTGGACCTAATGGTCAGGGGTCCCTTTACCTTTACCTTTAATGTTCAGTTGGGAAATGGTGGGCTTAAGCTTTTGGTAGGAACAGGTGAAGCAGCTGATTGAAAAGCGAGTTCCTCCTTGGAACAGATGCTCTCAAGGAAATGTAAGATAAAGGTAAAGGGACCCCTGACCATTAGGTCCTGTGGCGGATGACTCTGGGGTTGCGGCGCGCATCTCACAGAACTTCTGCTTTCTGGGCTGCAAAGAATGAAAGGAGCAACGAAAGTGCCCCAGTTCAAGTGGGTTATATAAAGCTTCCTTCGTTCAAGGCAGAATACGTCAACAGATGCTCGGAAAGCAGCTCTCACTAAGAGAAAAACGTAAATCTCATCCAAAGCCGTATTGCCTATTATCCTGTGCAAGAGCTGAATTTAAAGCTTTGCCATCCAGGGTCTCCTTGTCAACATCTCCTTTCTCTTTCCCTCTGTGCTATTTCGCTATGACTCAAACCGAGGGAATGCATTCCTGCTATTGCCGGAGGCATCCTTCGCTAGATAAGGAGGGTAGTTATTTTTAAACGCTCAAATGTACGGAGGGACAATAAGAGGCTCCGAGTCCAAGATTTCCTGCTCTTAAACATAAAGTGCAGAGGCACGGCGCATATTCGGCAGAAGCAAAAAGGATGCTTGAAAATAGCCTTAATTGCACCTGGAAGCCACAACACAAGAGCACTCTCCTGTTGAGCACCACAACCAGAGGGGGAAAACAGAGTCATGCCCCAGTTACTGAAACACACACAAACATTGGTTTTGTTTTTCAGAACGAAAAGCATGTCACTATTTTTTTGTTCAAATTACTTCTCTCTCTCTCTCATGCACTCACACACAAATATTGAAAAATGGGAGGGATTTCACTTTACCCGATATTGTCACGAACATCGTGTCAGGGAGCGCTGGGACCCACGGCGCATGACGGTTGCAACTGGCGACCAGAGCGTGTGCCCCAAACAGCGAGAGGCAGCCTAACTTGCCAAGCCATCTTCTGTGCCGAAAGATGGACCCGAGAAGCCAAGAACCGTCCTCATCTTCAGCCGATGCCCACAAAGCAGATCTGCCAGTCATGTGCAACTCAGAGCCGTGTGCGAGCTCTGCTGAATTCTACTTCCGAACATTGAAAACAAGAATTGTCAGAGCCTGGGATGTGGTTTCGAGAAACCTTCATACTTCAGAACGTCGCCTTTTATCTCGCTGTCACAGCCTTAACAGCTGAAAACACTTGGTACATGCCAGCCTCAAACGACACTGAATCAAGAAGGGGATGTGTGTCGGAAAGCATTTTTTAAAAAGAGGGTGGGAGAAAATCAGAAGGTTTTTCTTCCCCAACTCGTTGAAAGAACAGCACTGTAGGTTCTCAATTCCTCTCATTCCACATGACATATTTCATGTTAAGAAAGTGCATCGGAACTGCGCATGCTTTGCTGAAAACAATTTAGGTCTGGAGACCAGGATGGTTGCCTTCATAAACAACGATGCTGAAGTCCTGCTCTGCTGATGCATGCCGATGACATTTATGACTTAAGATCTGGTACCAATTGTTTTTAAATGAAATAAGCCTTTGTAACATAACTGTTAGGGACGCGGGTAGCACTGTGGGTTAAACCACAGAGCCTAGGACTTGCCGATCAGAAGGTCGGTGGTTCGAATCCCTGCGACGGGGTGAGCTCCCATTGCTCGGTCCCTGCTCCTGCCAACCTAGCAGTTCAAAAGCACATCAAAGTGCAAGTAGATAAATAGGTACTGCTCTGGCGGGAAGGTAAACGGCATTTCCGTGTGCTGCTCTGGTTCGCCAGAAGCGGCTTAGTCATGCTGGCCACATGACCCGGAAGCTGTATGCCAGCTCCCCGGCCAATAAAGAGAGATGAGCGCCACAACCCCAGAGTCGGCCACGACTGGACCTAATGGCCAGGGGTCCCTTTACCTTTACATTTAATGTAACTGTTGCCAGCCAACCCAAATGGGAATGAATATTGTGCCATTACTATGCTTTGCTCGCACCTGGCACCCAATATTGAAGGGCACAATGCGAAAGAACCAGGTCTGGCCTGATCCAGTGGACTTAGATTGAGACCCCGATTTCGCCTCCTTCGTCTTTTATTGCAGCAGTGGCTCACCTCTGAGCCTCCCCACGTGGCCGGACTACAACTTCCATCATCCTTGGCTACTAGCCCATGCAAGTGGGGGGTGATGGGAGTTGCATTCCAGCAACATCTAGAGAGCCATGTTAGTCACACACACACACACACACACACACACACACACACACAGTATGAGCTTCAGCTCTATCCTACACCACTTTGTCAGCTTCTACCATGGCTTCTACTATGAACAGGGCTGGCCTACAACTTCTTTAAAGAGCTGGGCCTTTTCTGTGGTGGCCCCCCAGTTGTGGAACGCTCCTCCCAGAGAGGCTCACCTGGCACTACCATTACACGTCCTTAGGTTCCAGGCAAAAACATTCCTTTCCCCCCAGGAATATTAAATAATCTATAGCCTGTGAAAGTGTGCTTGACTATTTTATCATTATTATGCTATCTCTCAGTATGTCTTTTATTATGTTTTTATCACTGAAGTTCTGCAATGTGTTTGGAATGTTGTACACCACCCTGGGATCTTTTGATAAGGGCAATATATAAACTGAATAAATATAAATGAACAACAGCACACGACTGCCAGCAAATCACACGGATCCTTGGACTACATAATACATTCAGATTGTGTTCTGCTAGAGGCAAGAGCGCAGAGTGCTTGTGGTTCTGGGGAGTGAATGATGGCAGCGATCGCTTGAGCACCATCAACTGTTTTAAGTGAGGAACTATTTAAATGCACTCTGAACGGCTTGACACTCCGGAATCAAAAGCTCCCATGAATGCAGAACAATCCCACTTCTGTGCAAGCTCAGCCTAAAGCTGAAACTTCCAGAAATAAAAAATTTAAACCCTGTGGGTTCGTTTAAGTCTCACCACGACAAAACTCGTCTACACAGGATTTTGCCATCAAAGCTCTTATGGGCCAAGCATGCTTTTCCCCTATGGAAGATGAATGCCAGCTATTGAGCAGTGAACTGATTTCATGCTAATTCAGAAATGGGGAGAGCGGCACGACATGGGCAGCAGAGGACTCTTTGGGACTGGGGGGTATTGGTTGTTCTCGTTGACGTTGTGCCATGCATTTTTGTGGTTTTACAGTGTAAATCACCCTGTGATCTTCTGGTGAAGGGTGGAATATAGATATTATCTTAACAAAAAGGAGTGCCAGAACTCGCCATGAACACCTCTCCTGTAATCTTAGAATGGCAATGGCACCCACCTGAGAGGTGCTGGAACTAAGGGGCTTCACCGATCAAAACCAAGGCTGGGATTGTTGAGAGAAGGCAACAGAAAGCAGAGACTGCAACCAGCATGAAACCAGTGTGCTGTGTCTGCCCTGCCGAGGCTCATGAAATGCATTCCTGGTAAACAGACACATTTCGTAGAATATTAGAATCATCGTCTAGTAGAGCTGGAAAGGACTCCAACCTGACCTAAATTTGTATTATGACTCAGTCTGCTTAGATTGGTTGAAAGAGTGGATAACGTTACAAGATGGAGACCTATTGGATTTGGAAGGGTTTAACAACCGTTATGGGTGGCATGCTTATTTAGGATATGAAAAGGTGAAAGTCCACAGGGGATTTCTTAATCACATCATAAGGAAACCAATATATAGAGTATGGGTAAAATACAAGGAATTACTGGAACCTAAGACACCCTGGAGGGATGCGAGTGGCGCTGTGGGTTAAACCACAGAGCCTAGGACTTCCCAATCAGAAGGTCAGTGGTTCGAATCCCCGCAACGGGGTGAGCGCCCGTTGCTCGGTCCCTACTCCTGCCAACCTAGCAGTTCGAAAGCACGTCAAGTGCAAGTAGATAAATAGGTACTGCTACGGCGGGAAGGTAAACGGCGTTTCCACGCGCTGCTCTGGTTCGCCAGAAGCAGCTTAGTCATGCTAGCCACATGTGCGCCGGCTCCCTCTGTCAGTAAAGAGAGATGAGAGCCGCAACCCCAGAGTCGGCCATGACTGGACCTAATGGTCAGGGGTCCCTTTACCTTTACCTTAAGACGCCCTGGTGGATTTCACCTTTAGAAGTGATAATGGTAAAAAAGAAAAACATGGAATAAAATTGGGCTATATATAAGGATTTACTAAAGGAAAAAGGACTCCAAGCGTCCTCTAGTCCAACCCCCTGCAATGCAGGAATCTCAGCTAGATCATCCATGAGAGATGGCCATCCAACCTCTGCTTAGAAACCTCCAACGAAGGAGAGTCCACCATTTCCCAAGGAAGTCTGTTCCACTATCCAGCAGCTCCTACCGTCAGAAAGTTCTTCCTGACGTTTATTATTATTATTTATTGAGTTTATATACCGCCCCATACCCTGAGGTCTCAGGGCGGTTCACAGAAAAGATGACAACATATATAAACAGAATAAAAACAACAACCTAATAACACACACAGCCCAGAAAAGAGCCACATTTTAAAAGGGCATCAGATGTCAAACTGATCAACCAAAGGCCTGGTTAAAAAGAAACGTTTTTGCCTGGCGCCTAAAGGTGTATAATGTTGGTTTCTGCTTCCTTCACTGTGCAGCGAAGTGCTTGTCACGAGACAGGTGTTTACATTCCACAGTCAGCGTACTGTTGGGCTTCCCATGGGAAAGGGAGACTGGATGTGACGTACACTGGTTTCCTGTTTTTCTCAGTTCTCTCTGTGTTTCCGAAGAGAGAGGATGCTTCTCTGCTCGCAGCAGAAGCAAGATGCATGTATGTAATCTCTCAGCTTTGAAGTGTAAATAAAGTAATGTAGAGTATGTGGCACGTACTGCTCATTATTCCACTGCGTAAAAGACTCTGCAAAAACAACAGGCACCAGGCGAACTTCCCTAGGGAGAGCATTCCACAGACGGGGAGCCACTGCAGAGAAGGCCCTGTTCTCGTCCTGCCACCCTCCTGACCTCTTGAGGAGGAGGCACTCAAAAAAGGGCCTCAGAAGATGATCTCAGGGTCTGGGTAGGTTCATATGGAAAGAGGCGGTCCTTGAGGTATTGCGGTCCTGAGCTGTTTAGTCCTTCCTTGTAAGGTAAAGGTAAAGGTAAAGGTAAAGGGACCCCTGACCATTAGGTCCAGTCATGACCGATTCTGGGGTTGCGGCGCGCATCTTGCTTTATTGGCCAAGGGCGCCGGCATACAGCTTCCGGGTCATGTGGCCAGCATGACTAAACCGCTTCTGGCGAACCAGAGCAGTGCACAGAAATGCCGTTTATCCTCCCACTGGAGCGGTACCTATTTATCTACTTGCACTTTGACGTGCTTTCGAACTGCTAGGTTGGCAGGAGTTGGGACCGAGCAACGCGAGCTCACCCCGTCGCGGGGATTCAAACCGCCGACCTTCTGATTGGCAAGCCCTAGGCTCTGTGGTTTAACCCACAACGCCACCCGCGTCCCTTCCTTGTACCTTGAAGCTATTGGTTTGAGTCCTAGCCCCCAGAGCAGGAGTAAAAAAAAAGCTTGTTCCCTCTTCCATGTGACAGCCCCTGAGATACTTGAACATGGCTCTCAGTCTCCACTTTTTCAGGCTAAACAAACCCAGCTCCTTCAACCGTTCCTCATCAGGCTTGGTTCCCAGACCCTTAATCATCTTGGTTGCCCTCCTCTGCACACCTTCCAGCTTGTCGGCATCCTTTCGCAGTTGCAGCTCTTGGAGCGTGTCCGCGAAGACACTCAGCGCATCATGATAACCATCAAATGCACATGCAACAGAACACACTTCGAAACATGATACCTGAAGGCAGCTGTGCAAGACCTTGGCACGACTGTGCTCAGAGATCATCGAAACAAGGTGTGGCTGACTTCTAGCAGAAGAGAACGCCCTGGACTGCAATGACAAACTCGCTGCCCCCATTTATTAAAATGGGCGTCTTTTGAATAGTATCGTCAGGTGCTTATGGGACAAGTTCTTGCAACAGTCATTAGCAAACCTGAAAGTTGTTACTATGCGCCGATGCTATTTAGTCTTCCTCGTGCCTCGCCCCACCCTGAAGACTTGGGCAAGGAAGCTAATGCCCTACTGATGTCTGGGGAGCGGCGGGAGGAAATAACCCCATATGTTTAGGAGTCAAAGTAGATTTGAGGCTAGTTGCTCGAATAGAATTAATACGCACATTCCTAATTTAATGTAACTGGTACCCAAGAGCCCTGAACAATCTTGGCACCACAACAGGCAGCGAGTATTTAAAATGAAATTTTAAAAAATCTCTCCCTCCTTGCCATGATCCCAACAAAAACAGCCTAAAGGAAGACGCCATTTTTCATTGCATATTTTTAGGCGCCAGGCAAAAGCATTTCTTTTCAACCGGCCGTTCGGCGTCTATGGCCTTTTAAATGTGTCGGGGTGTGTGTGTGTGTGTTATTGGTTTATTTTGCTTTCATGTCATTCTGTATTTTTGTGTTTTCATTTTGCACTTTTTATCTGATCTTCAGACGAAGCGTGGTATACAAATCCAGCAAATAAGTAAATAAAACGTTTGCATTTCAAGGCAGAGAATGAAACTTCTTCATCGCAGGACTGTCAGTTCGAATCCCACGTTGGGCAGAAGATTCCTGCATTACAGAGGTGAAATCAGTTTAACGTCTGAAGATTAAACGGCGTCAAGCTATTTCGGCAGCGGGGGGCAGAAATCACTGACCTGCCTTAACACGAAACAAATTGATGCGAATTACAATTAAAATGAAGAGCCCTTCGCTGAATGGGGCAGTAGCTGGAGGGTGGGATTGAAGTTGCTAGGCAATAACAATTATACACTTCGACGCTGATCACAAAATCCAGAACAGAAGGACAACGAAGTGAATAGTGATTTATTAAGTGGAAGCGTGAGACAGGGTGCATTTATTGAGGAAATCATCTCTCCCCTTTCTTTTGTCTCTCCAAAGCAGATCATGAATTCCTGGGGTTTTTAATTTTTTTTCTCCTAAGTCTGCTGTATTTGTTGTCACGATGTTGACAAGAACATTTTGAAAACTCCCAAGGCTGTAGGACCTCAGATGACTCCAAAAGATATCCAAGCCTAGAATGTACTTGGTCCTCCAGCCTGGAGGGCAAATGTGGACCCCCAAACCTGTCTCTCTCTCTTTCTCTCTGGCCCTGGGACCACCCCCAGGCTGCCCCCCCCTTCCCAGACACACCCATCGCTGGCCTTTTTATACAAACCCCTTGAATGTTGTTTTTTTCTAGAATGGGATGTGTCAAACTCTGATAATGTCTCTTGCTGGCCTGAGCGAAGGATGGAGAGGGGTGTGTTAGTCAAAACCAGCCTCCTCTTGTACAAAGGTAAGCATTGCGTTCCTTGGTCCACCCCTTTTGTCTCTGACCTCACCCACCCCTGGTGTCAGGAGTTCGTGCAGGAGCCAGGCCCTGTGACCAGTAGGGCTTCGCAGGACAGGGGCCTTCCTAAGTTTGTTCTGAAGAGGCAAGGCGCGGCCGCACAGGTGAGGCCAATTGGTAACTCACTGCACCTGGTGGCAAGAGCTGGGAAGGGATATAAGGTCAGCATTTCTCTTCAGCTCTTTGCCACACCAACACTCTTCCTGCCTTGCTGCGTTTGGCTTCTTGTTCTCAAGCCTCAGACCTCGGCTTCTTGACTCCTTGCTTCTCGGCCCTCAAACCCTTTACTTCCTGACTCCTTGCTTTTCAACCCTCAGGCCCTTGACTTCATGACTCCAGACTTCATGACCCTCAGACCCTTGACTTCGTGACTCCTTGCTTCTCGACCCTCGGACCCTTAACTTCGTGACTCCCTGCTTCCTGACCCTCGGACTCCTGGCTTCTGGACTCTCGTTCCTGCTCCCTGGTTGTCAGGGAACTGCCATCGGAGCGAGAGGCGGAGGCAAGGCTCCAAATCGATGCTGGAGAAAGGCCCAGCAGGGAGAGAGGCAGCTCATCGGCTGGGGAAGGAAATCAGCGTAACACCAGGGATAAAGGGGGGCAGATGGGGGAATCGGCGAGGGGACTCCAGGATTCCTCGCCGGAGACCAGCAGGGAGAGCACGGGTCCTCCGCTGCCCACACCCACCCTGCGCAGAAGACGTCCGCACAGGGAGAGTAGGCGGAGACTTGGCGTCAAATAACTTCTTTGCTGGAAGAGGTTCAAGAAACGCCCACTGACGGATTCTGCTAGCGACTGAAACAGCCGCGAAGTGAAGGGCTGTCCAGACAGAAAAGGTTTAACCAGGCAACCTAACCCGGAGTGGCGGCAACTTACGCACGAGCAACCCCTATAACCATTACACTGGTCTACACAGGATTTTTTCATCAAAGCTCTTATGGGCCAAGCATGTTTTTCTCCTATGGAAGATGAATGTACTGATTTCATGCTAATTCAGAAATGGGAAGAGCGGCACGACATGGGCAGCAGACGACTCTTCGGGACTGGCGGGTGTTGGTTGCTCTCGTTGATGTTGTGCCATGCATTTTTGTGGTTTTACACTGTAAACCGCACTGTGATCTTCTGGTGAAGGGTGGAATATAGATATTATTATCTTTAAAAAAAAAATGGCACCCACCGGAGAGGGGCTTCCCCGATCAAAACCAAGGCTTCGGATTGTGGAGAGAAGGCAACAGAAAGCAGTGACTGCAGCTAGCATGAAACCAGTGTGGTCTGTCTGCCCTGTCAAGGCTCATGAAACGCATTCCTGGTAAACAGACACATTTCGTAGAGTATTAGAATCATCGTCTCATAGAGCTGGAAAGGACCCGCCATCTTGTCCCCGGTCCCAACGTCCTTAGCCAGGACTTCGATCGCCAGTCGACAGGACTGTGACACCTGGCATAACATCACAGAACTGGAAGGGACTCCAAGGGTCATTCAATCTAACCCCTTGCCATGCAGGAATCCCAACGCGTGGTCTCCCATCCAATTTGAAACTGGACCAGACCCTGCTTAGCTTTGAAAATGTGCCTGCAGTTTTATTGCTGCACCGCTAGGAAGGTGGCTTCTTCAAAAGCTTGCCCGCCATTTTGTGATTCATTTATTTATTTGCCCTAGTATGCCGAAATATCCACAAGTATTAATTTTGTTGGGCCTGCAATGATCCAACGTATGTACCAATAAAGCCCATTCGCAAACCCCCGCCTAAAAAAGAAGTCCTTAATGAGGTATTTCTCTTCCCAGAGGTGTTTATCACTAGTTATACTGCTCATTAATGTCTACATTCGCCTTCTCTGTAGTCGCGCAAATAACAGCCGCAGTCTCTCATCCTTTAGTTAACAGCCAGAAAAGTAGGAGACACAAATCCATCAAAGCTCTGTTCTCTTCCTACTTGTCATCTTTATGAACTCCAAGGGAATGATGTGTAGATTTAATGAGATCTTGTTATTTTAAGCAGAGGTTGGATGCTTTTGCTGATATTCTTGCATTGCAAGGGGGGTGGACTAGATGACCCTCGGGGTCCCTTCCAACTCTACAATTCTATGAAATATGGGCAAATGTATTTTTTTTTTAGTTTTTATTTACACTTTCCAAATTTATACCTATCATTAATTTCCACAATCATTTTAACATTTCGAAGTTTGACTTCCTTCTCCCTTTTTCTGCAGTTCCTTATTTTTTAATATCTTCTGCATATCCAAATTCATTTAATTCGCTCATTTAATTACCTAAATATAAACTCTTACGAAACTGCGGGTTATTACGATAATCCTGCCAATGTTTTTACCTGTTTGCAATTTATCTGTAAATATTTGAAAAACCATTTCCATTCTGTTTTTGTTTTTTTTTTTAAGTTATCTTGCTTTCTTATCCTTCCGGTGAGTTTCACCATTTCTGCACATTCCGTAAGTTTTTGCATCCATTCTTCCTTTGCTGCGACTTCTGCTTCTTTCCATTTTGGGGCGAGCAGCATTCTTGGTCAAATGTAATCCAAGGATACTCTGATCATGCCATCCATCGGTCAGATCTAGATTTCCCCCCCCCCCCCATTTCCTGGTGTCTGCCCTGTGCATGCAAGGAGGCTATGGAATGAAGGAGGAGTTTTCAGTTCAGAGACTAGACCCTTTCAGATTCTGAAGCTCTCTACAAGAAGTTGCAGCCTGGAAGAGGCTGTCTCCGGAGCGTTTAGCCTCTGCCTCAGTCAACTCCCAACTTTTATCAGAGCTCGTTGCTCATTCGGAGCTGTCCGTGGTCCAGAAACATTTCTCCAGCCTTGCCTGCTTCCTGCATTTGCCTGCGTCCGTGGGAAATGACGGAGATCAGAATGAGAGTTTTTGCCCAATGTGGGTGTGATGGCCTGGGACTCGGACACAGAACCAGAGGAGTCTCGGTCTGCACCGGATCCTTTGCCTCAGGCAATCTGGGGCCTGACCCTGAAGAGCCCCAGTCTGCACAGATTCCCCTGCAACAAGCACCTGATGGGCCGAGTCAGGGGCCTGAGCCTGCCCAGGCTCCAGATGCGGGAATGACCTCGTTGCTTTCAGCTGGGCAATCACTTACAGCTGCTCCACTACCGGTTGGGTCAGGGGAGGCTGAGGCGGCCTCTGGGTCTAATAATAATAATAATAATTTATTATTTATACCCTGCCCATCTGGCTGGGCTTCCCCAGCCACTCTGAGCGGCTTCCAAAAAAATATTAAAATACTGTAATACATCAAACATTAAAAGCTTCCCTGAACAGGGCTGCCTTCAGATGTCTTCTAAAAGTCTGGTAGTTGTTCTCTTTGACATCTGATGGGAGGGCGTTCCACAGGGCGGGTGCCACCACCGAGAAGTCCCTCTGCCTGGTTCCCTGTAACTTGTCTTCTTGCAGCGAGGGAACAACCAGAAGGCCCTCAGCGCTGGACCTCAGTGTCCGGGTAGAACGATGGGGGTGGAGACGCTCCTTCAGGTATACTGGGCCAAGGCTGTTTAGGGCTTTCAAGGTCAGCACCAACACTTTGAATTGTGCTTGGAAACATAGTGGGAGCCAATGTAGGTCTTTCAAGACCGGTGTTATGTGGTCTTGGCAGCCACTCCCAGTCACCAGTCTAGCTGCCGCATTCTGGATTAATTGCAATTTCCGGGTAGCCCACTTCAAAGGTAGCCCACTGACGTCTCCCAAGCTGCAGAGACTAAGGTCTGAGAGAAGGAAAGATCTGAGTACTTGCAGGAGGAGTGCTCACCTTCGGGCGGGATGGGGAGGTGAGTCGCCTGGGGATCAGGACCGGCCGCTACCCCAACAAAGATAAAAGGCTGTTGGACCCTGCCCCAGGTTGCGGGAGCAACGTTGCTGTATGCTAGATCCTGTACTTGTCCTTACCTGGTTTCCTGCCTCGGCCCTGTTGGACTGACCCCCAGCGGAACCTTCGGATTCTGGTCCAGTCCTGGACCATCTTTCACGGGTCACCCAGCACAGTGGGGCTCCAACCCGCAATCTTGAGGACAAGAGTGTCCTGCACTACCAACAGTGCTATCCCAATTGTCGGGAAATGATCATAGAATCATAGAGTTGGAAGAGACCACAAGGGCCATCGAGTCCAACCCCCTGCCAAGCAGGAAACACCATCAGAGCACTCCTGACATATGGTTGTCAAGCCTCTGCTTAAAGACCTCCAAAGAAGGAGACTCCACCACACTCCTGGGCAGCAAATTCCACTGTCGAACAGCTCTTACTGTCAGGAAGTTCTTCCTAATGTTTAGGTGGAATCTTCTTTCTTGTAGTTTGGAACCACTGCTCCGTGTCCGCTTCTCTGGAGCAGCAGAAAACAACTTTTCTCCCTCCTCTATGTGACATCCTTTTATATATTTGAACATGGCTATCATATCACCCCTTAACCTCCTCTTCTCCAGGCTAAACATGCCCAGCTCCCTTAGCCGTTCCTCATAAGGCACCGTTTCCAGGCCTTTGACCATTTTGGTTGCCCTCCTCTGGACACGTTCCAGTTTCCAGTGTCCTTCTTGAACTGTGGTGCCCAGAACTGGACACAGTACTCCAGGTGAGGTCTGACCAGAGCAGAATACAGTGGCACTATTACTTCCCTTGATCTAGATGCTATACTCCTATTGATGCAGCCCAGAATTGCATTGGCTTTTTTAGCTGCCGCATCACACTGTTTGCTCATGTCAAGTTTGTGGTCAACCAAGACTCCTAGATCCTTTTCACATGTACTGCGATGGCGATCTCTGCATTGCAGGGTGTTGGACACTTGGGTGCCCCTCCCAACTATGATTCAACGAAACCCCCAAATTGCACCCAAACTCGGAGACAGACAGAAAGTGATCTTCTCTTTGCATGTTCTTTGCAGCAAGAACAAAAATGTGTCTGAAAGTGCAGATTCCTTAACTCCCACCCCAAGCACAGAACATGACTGCTCTCAGGCAGAAGGGAGCCAGAACTTTCTAGAAAGGCCCAGTTTTGGTTTGCATAAGCTAGGGGGTGCGGAGCCGAGGTCCAACTCGCATCAGCGTTAGCCAACGTCTAACAATTGTGGGATTAGAAGCAAGGCGGGGGAGGTTGAAATTCAATTCCATTTGCATTTAAAAGCAAACCTACCTAAACTACAGGGATGCGGGTGGCGCTGTGGGTTAAACCACAGAGCCTAGGACCTACCGATCAGAAGGTTGGCGGTTCGAATCCCCGCAAAGGGGTGAGCTCCTGTTGCTCAGTCCCAGCTCCTGCCAACCTAGCAGTTCAAAGTATGTCAAAGTGCAAGTAGATAAATAGATTCCGTTCCAGCGGGAAGGTAAATTGCGTTTCCGTGCACTGCTCTGGTTTGCCAGAAGTGGCTTAGTCAGGCTGGCCACATGACCCAGAAGCTGAACGCCGGCTCCCTCGGCCAATAAAGCGAGATGAGCGCTGCAACCCCAGAGCTGTCCGCGACTGGACCTAATGGTCAGGAGTCCCTTTACCTTTATGACAGCTATTCTCTGCGCCCCCTCCCTCAACTCAAAATAATAATGCCACACAATCTTTACTTCTGCCCTCTGTCTCCCAACATGCCACAACTGCAGCTTTCAAACTTGCTGGATTGCTTCCAATAAATATTATTTTTTCTTCCTCCTAAGAAGAGTTCTGTTAGGAAAGAGCATTGTGAGCTTTGGGTGTTTCCAGAAGGAGGCTGTAAGCACACCTTGCCCAATGCAACCAGGAAACCCAGGAATTACCGTACTTGGAATTTAAATCTGGGTAAGGAATGCATTCCTTTTTCTGGCTGCATCACCTTTTGTTTTGTATTAGTGTTGCCAAGTCAGTTTTCACTGGCATGCAGGATGTTCCTCGCCTGAAACTACCCACGGCAGCCAAGAAATCAATCCACACTAGTTCTCGAGAACTGTAAGAGAGACAAATGCACACACATATTTTGTTATAGGAAATCCTAACCGTGTGTGGTGGAAATGTGTCTGGGTCAACTGAAAAGCTCATTTTTCTTTTTCCTGATTACTTACATTGGATTTTAACTTTTGTTGGCTTGGTTTTTAAAATGAAACTGGACCTTAAAGAAGGATGGGTCCAATGTGCTCTCTGGGAACTGTTATTGTTGTTGTTGTTATTATTATTATTATTATTATTATTATTATTATTGTTGTTGTTGTTGTTGTTGTTGTTGTTATTATTATTATTTGCTAGCCCTTCACCAGCAGGCCCCAGGGTGGGTTACATTAATTTAAAATTCCAACTTGGAAACAGTTAAAATTGAATTAGCCTTATGTCAGGAACAGGGAATCTGTGTCTCTCCAAATGCAGCAGAACCACAACACCCATCACCCCTCACCGTTGGCCAGATTGGCTGGTGCTGATGGGAGCTATAGTCAGGGTAGGCAAGTAATACGTCCATTCTGGTCCGTCTTAGTTTCTCACCTTTCTCTTCTTAATTTCTCGTCTCCATATTTCCTCACCAGTTTGCAATGAAAACATATAGCTCTCATGAAAATTCATTGGTGTGAATTTATTCCAATATGCACATTTTTGCAAAGCTTCCCCCCCCCTAATATTTATGCATTTCAGTACATCGTTTTCACAAAGGCATGGACTGCCGTACATACTTTACCCTAATAAATGTCTTTAGCTTTTGCGTCTTTCTTGGTCGGAGAGCATCACTACAAAATTCAGTGAATTTCGGATGGCTTCGTGTTTGCTTCGAACAGTGTTTCAGAAAGTGTAGATTAGATCATTTGCAAAGTTAGACTGTGCATACGTAGCAGTGACCAGAGGAGAAATGACCTCTGGTATAGGATTCCTGGACAGTTAAGCCCAGTCAAAGGCGACTATGGGGTGCAGAGCTCATCTCGCTTTTCAGGCCCAGGGAGCCGGCGTTTGTCCACAGACAGCTTTCAGGGTCGTGTGGCCAGCATGACTAAACCACTTCTGGTGCAACGGAACACTGTGACGGAAACCAGAGCGCATGGAAACACCATTTCCCTTCCTGCCTCAACGTTACCTGTTTATCTACTTGAACTGGTGTGCTTTCGAACTGCTAAGTTGGCAGGAGCTGGGACCGAGCAATGGGAGTTCACCTCATTGTGGGGATTCAAACCACTGACCTTCCAGTCGGCAAGCCCAAGTGGCTCAGTGGTTTAGACCACAGCGCCAGCCGCTTCCCTAATGACCGCTGGGAGGAGCGCAGAGAGAAGAAACGCTGTGATGTTCAATTGCTGTTTTAGGGGTTGTTTTTAAAAGTCTGGAATGGATTAATCCGTTTTGCATGACTTTCTATAGGAAAACGCGCCTCGGTTTTAGAACGCTTTGGTTTTGGAACAGACTTTTGGTACGGATTAAGTTTGAGAACCAAGGTACCGCTGTAATTCCTTCTCTTCAAATAATAGCGTCGTGATATTTTTATGAAAAGGGCCATCACTGTTTTAAAAAGCAGGCCAATAATCCAGCAGCACTAGAGATTCTTTACTAGCTGTGCAGCGCTATTGTCATTTGCATGCCAAAATCACTCCCCCCCCCCCAGACTGCTGTATATTAAAACACACCAATTGTGCTCACTGCAAAGGCATCTTCGGCTATCGTTAAAGGAGGAAGCTTCCCTGCAAGGCTTTGCATTTTCATCAAAACAAGAAAGGGCACCAACTCAGCGGCATTCATTTCCTTTCTGTGGTCAGAAATTATTCCCCCGCTCCTGCGAGAACAATGGAAGTGCAAAGAGACAGCTGAGAGCCCTGTACAGGGTGTCCTTCCTTATGATCAACATTACGAAACCTCCTTTGACAAGATTTATGCGCTGTACATCTTGGATTGGTGCAATTTAAGCGAAAAAGCAATACAAAAGAACCCTCTCTTAAAAAAGAAAAAACAAACTCTTCCTCTATATAAGCAATTTTTAAAAAGCTGACATTTTGTGCACTACGCAGAATGAGCAGAGAAGGAACTATCAGTAGGGATGAATGGATCTGTCAGTCTCCGTTGCTGTTTTTCAGTTTAGTTCAGTTCTCTACATTTCTTCATTGGGTTTGCAACTTTCTCTTAACGTCCTCATAAAAATTCGCCAGTATCTTGCTGCAAATTTCTCCTCGTATATTTATTTTGGTACCTGACATGCATGTATATATTTAAGCAATATCCCCCCAATATAATGCATTTTGCATGTTGGTTTCCATAGCATACACATTTAAAAGCACACTTCCCCGTAATATATACAGTATTTGTTTGAAGAACTGTGCCACAAACTTTGGGGGAGTGCAAATTTCAGAGGGTTGCTCACATATTGTTTTGGAAGACGAGGAATATGTAGGTTAACGTTAAATGCCTAACCAAATTTATTTCCTGTCCTTAATCAGAAGGTCGGTGGTTCGAATCCCCACAACAGGGTGAGCTCCCGTAGCTAGGTCCCTGCTCCGGCCAACCTAGCAGTTCAAAACCACGTCAAAGTGCAAGTAGATAAATAGGTACCACTCTGGTGGAAAGGTAAACGGCGTTTCCGTGCGCTGCTTTGGTTCGCCAGAAGCGGCTTAGTCATGCTGGCCACATGACCCGGAAGCTGTACGCTGGCTCCCTCAGCCAGTAAAGCGAGATGAGCGCCGCAACCCTAGAGTCGGTCATGACTGGACCCTAATGGTCAAGGGTCCCCTTACCTTTTTAACGATCAAGCAATGGTTGGTGGGAGCCTGTCGAATGAGGCCAAATTATTCAGGAGCAACAACTGGTGGGTCTCTTGTGTCAGATTTTAGGAGCATGTATGCAGGGCCATCGCCCAAAGGCTTATGCTGAACAGTGTTAGAAACTCAGATATATAAGCTGGGTGCCAAATGGCTCCTTAAACCAAGGTTGCAGTTGCCAAAACGGAATGTCCGGTTGCCATTTAGGGGCAAGATGGCTCTAATGTCTTATTTTTCAAATGATGGGCTATGATTGCTTCTCAGTTAAACATCTGCCTATTTCAAATGGCAACTTTGAGCTGGGTTAAGAGCTTTGAGAACTGAATAAAAAGTTCCTTGATCCAGGGGCAGTCTACATATATATTGTCCTATTCCGACCTCTTCTTCTTAATGGTGACATGGACCATTCATAACGTAAGGCTGTTTCTCACAACTGTGAGCAGGGCAGGGGGGCAATTGTCTTAGATGAGTTATAACAATTAACTATACCATTGTTCACTGTTCCAGCTCAGGCTGCACAGAAAAAGCAATTTGGTTCCTGAAATTCATTCTGATTGTGCAAATAAAATATAACCGACAGACTTCTACAGGATGTGGTATTAATGTGTGAAAACACAGTCCCTATTTTCCAGGGACATTCCTGATTCATCCTGGTACCTCTGGATGTGAACTAGATCCGTTCCGGAACTCCGTTCACATCCTGAAGCGAACGCAACCTGTGTCTGCGCATCTGCGGGTCGCGATTCGCCGCTTCTGCGCATGCGTTTGGCGTCATTTTGAGCGTCTGCGCATGTCCGAGTGGCGAAACCCAGAAGTAACGCGCTCCATTACTTCTGGGTCGCCATGTAGCACATCCCAAAAATACTCATCCCAAAGCTACTTGAACCCGACTGTATAGTAGGCTGTCCCTGTTATTGTTGGAGAAACGTTGGAAGGTACAGAGTTATCCAGCCCCTAAGGTTTTTAAAAAATGTTTAATGTTTTATTATGTTTTTCTATATGTTAGAAGGTGCCCAGAGTGGCTGGGCAACCCGGTAAGATGGTCAGGGTAAAAATTGTAAAATTATTGTCAGAGCCACCCGAGGTCCCAGCTCACAAGAGACCAAAATCCAGTCCAAGTTATATACAAAAGGTTTTATTGAAGAACATTGTTGTCGTTACATCCAAGCTCCGTGGCTCAGCATCTGTTACCCTTAGATGTTAGAAGTCCCCTCTGAGTCAGTCCCGCCCCTGCACCAGCTTAAGAGGCTTGTACTGCTCCACCTTTTCCTCTCCTTCCTTTTCCGCAGGGTCTTCCTGCCCCCCTGTGCTCCCTCCCTCCGGGACTCCCCCGAGGCTGAGTCTTCTGACGCCTGCTCCCCCCTCCTTCGTGCTTTGGGACCAGGCTCCTCCTCAGGGCTCTCCTCATTTCCGCGCGCCTCCACATTTGAACTTGGCGCGCGTACGTTGCCTCTGACCTTCCTTTCGACCGTTACGCTACTCTCGGTACTACACTCCTCCCCTTCCGGCAGGACGTTCTGCTCCGAACTCCTTCCCCTCTCTGCTTCCTGTTCTGCTCTTTCTGACACACTGGCAACTCCACCCCCTTCACTCCGTTCCGACGGAGAGGCCGGTCCCGATCTCCAACCCCCACTGGGGATTCCCTCTTCGTTCCCCTGCTTCTGACTGCTTCCCTCTCTACTGCCCCTTGGCCTGACCGGGGGGCTCCCTTTTGGGAATCCTCGGATTCACTTGACGGACTCACTGACAACCTCGGGTCGTCGTCGTCCTCTTCCTCGTCGCCCTGGGACCCCTCCCCCTCGCTCTCTGTCCCTGAAACCCTGACATCCATCCCCCCTCGAAGCCCCCCCTTCCCCCCTCCCGCCCATCGGGTGCAGGTTGTAGGAGCTGCAGCTCTTCGGAGGTGGATGCAGGATACAGGTTGTGTACCTCCATATCCTCTGCTTGCAGTTCGGTGTATGAGTGTTCGAATTCGGGTTCTTGACCCAAAGTGTTCTCTTCTCCCTCTTCCATTGGTACCTCGTCTGGTGCTGCCGGCCAAGGTCCCGTCAGCCATTTCCTGCGCCAGTCCTCCTCTGGTTGCTCGTCCCACCAATAAGAGGGTTCTGTGTCCACCCCTGAGCACGATCCCCTGGGCAGGCTAGATTCTGGCGTTCTCTCCTCGGCTGAAGAAAAACCCCGGAAAGTACTGTCTGAGAGTGTGGGCGTAAAGAGCCAGTCATCAAAGTACTCGGCTGGCATGGGTCTATGCGGGAAAAGGGCATGGAACTCGTCTTTTAGAAGAGGTTCGTCTAAAGCGTAGCCCGGCACCCAACCGTTGGCACTGGCTGGAGTGCCCTCTGTGGCTAGAAAGTATTCTACCCCCTCTTTCCCCCATCTCGAGTCCAGGATTTCTGTGACCTCGTTGAGTGGTTCGGCCCTAGGCGCCCTCTCCCTCTCCTGTGACTTAGTGTGTAGTTGCGGGACTGTTTCAGACTCCTGAAACCTGTGCGGTGCCTTGTAGGGGGTGAGCACCGACCTGTGAAATACTGGATGCACTCTGGAACCTTCGGGGAGGGCTAGTCGAAAGGCTACAGGGTTGATCTTAGCCTCCACCTGGTACGGCCCTAACTGCCTGTGCCCTAGCTTCTTCTTGGCCAACGACTTGGCTGGCATCGCTTGGGCCGCTAACCACACCCAGTCCCCCACCTGGATCTCCTCCCCCGCTCTCCTGTTTTTGTCTGCCTGCACCTTATATGCTTGCTTGGCCAGCTCCAAATGTCTCCGCAACTCTTCGTGCACCTCCTGCAGCTCCGCTGCAAACTGGTCGGCTTCTTGCGGCACCCCCTCTCTCGGTGCCCCGAACCCCGGGAAGGTTCTGGGATGACGACCGTTGTTCGCGAAGAACGGCGTCACCCCCGTGGACGCGTGCTTCGTGTTGTTGTAGGCAAACTCTGCCATCGGCAGGTAGTCCACCCAAGCTGCGGGTCGCTGATTGGCGTAACATCTCAGGTACTGCTGCAT
Source organism: Podarcis gaigeae (assembly GCF_964106915.1). Lineage (NCBI taxonomy): Eukaryota > Metazoa > Chordata > Lepidosauria > Squamata > Lacertidae > Podarcis > Podarcis gaigeae. Next base: position 75,137,671 of record NC_139685.1, read on the forward strand.
GATCGCGTTGACCCTCTCAGCTTGGCCGTTGGTCTGTGGGTGTCTCGCCGACGTAAGGTTGATCTTGACGTTCAGGATACCTAAAAGCTTCTGCCAAAAATTGGAAACAAACTGGCGCCCCCTGTCGGACAGGATGGACTGCGGCAGCCCATGCACCTTGAACATGTGATCAATGAAGAGTTTGGCAGTCTGTTCCGCCGTCGCCACCTTTGCGCACGGAATGAAGTGCGCCATCTTGGTGAACAGGTCCACAACCACCAGTACCGCCGTCTTCCCTCTGGAGCTGGGCAGGTCAGTAACGAAGTCCAGGGCTACCCTCTCCCACGGTTGCTGTGGCGTTTCCAGCGGTTCCAACAGCCCCGCTGGCTTCTGGTGTACTGGCTTGGACCTTTGACAAGTGTCACACCTGGCGACGTAATCCGCTACCTCTCCACGCATCCGAGGCCACCAAAAGTCCCTTGCCACCAGTTCTATAGTGGCCCGCACTGGGGGCGTCGTGCAACTGCTGCAGAACCTTTGCGCGAAGCTCGTCGCTTGGCACGTAGAGGGCACCTTTGCGAGTTAGCAGCCCGTCGCGTAGTTGGAAATCTTCGCCACTCTGCACACCTCTGCGCAACTCCTCCATCTTGGACTGTGCGAACTGATCCACTTGCAACGCGCGTCGCACCGCGTCCAGATCTACTGTGATGGCAGCGCACGACCACGCCTGAGGTGCGAAAATGTGCCTGGCTGCTACTGGTGTCGCTTCATCGAGATATTGCGGTTTCCTGGATAGCGCATCGGCTATAACGTTGGAATCTCCGGGGATGTACTCTATCCGAAAGTCGAAATCCGCGAAGAATTCCGCCCAGCGCATGTGTCTCTGGCTTTGGAGCTTCGCCGTGCGCCAATACTCTAGGTTCTTGTGATCCGTGCGGACCTGTACTGTGTGCTTGGCTCCTATGAGGAAGTGTCGCCACACTTTGAACGCTGCGTGAATGGCCAACAGCTCTCTGTCCCATATGGTGTAGTTTTGCTCCGCCTTGCTGAGCTTTCGGGAGTAAAAGGCACCGGGTCTCCAGTTCCCATGTGGATCTTCTTGCAGGAGCACGGCTCCAACCGCCCTGTCTGACGCGTCGGTCTCTACTCGCATGGGCCTGCCTGGATTCACGTGCAGCAGCTGCTCCTCGGAGGCGAAAAGGCTTTTAAGCTTCCGAAAAGAGCGCTCCGCCTGTTCCGTCCACACGAACCTCTTCTTCTTGGAACTCAGAGTGTCCGTGATCGCTGCCGTCTCCTTTGCAAAACCTCTGATGAATTTGCGGTAGAAGTTGGCGAAGCCGACGAATCTCTGGACTTCCTTCCGATTGCGTGGGCTCTTCCAGTCCAACACCGCGCGGACCTTGACGCTGTCCATGGCCAGCCCCTTGTCGGACAGCTTGTAGCCCAGGAAATCCACCTCCGTCACATCAAACTGGCACTTCTCTAACTTGGCGTAGAGCCTGTTCTCCCGTAGTCTTTGCAGGACTTCCTTTACGTCCCTCTCGTGGGCCTCTTCCGTCTCCGAAAAGATCAGGATGTCGTCGAGGAAACACACACATTTCTTGTAGAGGAGTCCCGCTAGCACGTGATGCATAAAGGCTTGGAAGACGTGAGATCCATTTTGGAGACCAAACGGCATAACTCTGTATTCATACGTGCCCAGAGGCGTGAACATGGCCGTTTTCCACTCATCGCCCTCCCGGATGCGTATGAGGTTATACGCTCCACGCAGATCCAATTTGGTGAAGATCTTCCCCTTCCTCACGGTTGCTAGGAGATCATCAGTCTTAGGCATGGGGAAGGCCTTGGGTTTGGTCATACTGTTTATGGTTCTATAGTCCACAATGAGTCTCTTTTGGGGCGTGTCCTTCTTCTTCACAAAGAACACAGGACTGCCCCCCACTGCTTTCGATTCCCGGATGAATCCACGCTTCAAATTGTGCTCTATGAACTCCCTGAGCTCTTGCATTTCGTCCTCAGACATGGAATACAGCTTTGCAGTCGGCAACTGTGCCCCCGGCACCAGATCGATGGCACAATCATAAGGTCTGTGGGGCGGCAACTGGTCAGCTTCCTTCTCGCAGAAAACCTCCAGGAACCCTTCGTACTTGCTAGGTACTGCCTGCACCATGCCAAGTCGCAGCTGCTGCTCAGCCCCCTCCTCCTGGCAGGACTGGATGCAATTTTGAGCACAGTACGATGAACAAAAGGTGATCTGGCGTTGGTACCACGCTACAGCAGGACTGTGTCTCTCCAGCCAACTCATGCCCAATACTATAGGCGTGTCAGACAGGTGGGTGACATTGAAGCTAATGACTTCTCGGTGATCTCCAATCCGCATCACCATGGGAGGTGTCTGTTGCACAACTTGCCCTCCTAGCAATTTCCTGCCATCCACCGTGACTACGTTCAGAGGCGTTGTGGCGGGCAGAAGCGCTATGCGATGCTGCTTGACGAATTGCATCCCCACGAAATCGGCGTTGCTCCCCGAATCGATCGTGAGGGGCACTTCTAGGGTGGTCCCATTTGGCAACTGAAGTGTTGCAGTGAGCTGCACCGCTGGCTTGGGTGGTAAAGGGTCTGTGGGTTGCAAAGACGCTGGGGACTGTTCTACAGATTCGCCTGGCTGAGCCCCAGCAATTCTGCTTCCAGCCAGGCATTGTCGTTTCCCTGAGGTTCCTCTTCCTGGATCACTTCTGCAGCTACCGTCGCTAAAGCTGCAGTGTGTTTCTGGAGCCTCTGGGGGCACTCTTTCGCCATGTGCAGTGCACTGTCGCAGATGTAACACTTCCTGGTCCCTCTAGGAGGCTTCGCCTTTACTGCACCGGAAGCTGGGGCTCTGGCTGTTGCTTGAGCCTTAGCACCACCAAGTTCCATCGGCTCCTCCCCCTGCCTCCCCAGCAGCGAGGGATGTGACTGACTGAACTCCCTGGGGATGAAAGAAGACGTCCTCGCTGGTGGACGCACCTGACGTTCTTCCTCATTGTGCCAAGGACGTCCCTCGTGACGTATCCCAATCGCCAGAGCCCTCTGCACCACCTCCTCCAGGGTCTGAGGTCTGTCTCCCCTGGCAAGTTCGTCCTTTATGGGACCGCTGAGACCCTCCCAGAACAAATCCCTCACAGGTGTGCAGTCTTTCTCCCAGCGTAACGCAGTCAGTAAAGCAAAAAATCTGGAATGGTACTGACGCACAGTGGCTTTGCCTTGCCGCAGTCCAAATATCTCCCTGCGTGCAAGATCCAAATCTACGGTTGGCAGCGTAGCCCCAAAGTTGTCCCTTTGCCACGAGGGCCAATTCTAGCGAGTGGCTGTACATTTCAAATAAACATTGCTTCCTTACAAGAGAGAGAAGGCAAGAACTGAATAGAGCCATTGTTCAGCCAAGTTCACAATGTAGACTATTATTTAACTACTCCAATACAAAAGCAATTTAAAAAGGAAAACAATGTTTTCCGTAGCACAGGCTCAGCGCTCTACCTGCCCGCTCTCGATATGTGTTTGAACACAGCACAACCCTAAACAGCAATTGTTGTGGTCACTATTAATCCTGTCCAACCCCTACAGACACACCCGGATTCCTTTTCCTGGATCTGGGATTAGCTGGCTTTGGGCCCGGGTCCAAGAGTTTGCTCTCGACCTCAGTCAACAGTCCGCATCTGGTGAAATCAACTCCTGTCCACGGAAGCCGACGCCATAATAAATTGCATCCAGTAAGTTGCATCCCATTTGGCATGGGTTCCAGTCACAAAACAGGATTTCTCCAATTTCTCCCCGAAATCCCGCACACATCTACCCCAAAGAACCTGCAGGTTTTATTTTTATTTTTTTTCAGTTTTTTAAAATTAATTTTCCAAACTTATAACAGAAATAACATACAAAACACACAAAAGGAAACACATTGCAATACTAAGGAGAAAAACAAAACAAAAAAACAAATAAAAACACTTATTACTTCTAATCTGTTTTAACTTTCATTGTTAACTGGCTTCCTCGAATCCCCCCCAACTGAATTTCATTGTATCACCTTTTAACGGTTCTCCAAAATCATATTTCATATAAAATTAACTCCTTCAATTTACTATCCTCTTCTCTTTTATTAGTATTCTTATCCTTAATTCTTCACAATTCATTCTTAATCTAATCCTAAACCTATTTGATACTTTCAAGTAATTTCTAATTATCTTATGTTACAATATTTGGCTAAATTTTCTTTGAATTTCTTCCAATCTTCTTGATATTCCTCGTTTCTGGTAGCGGATTCTTCCAGTCAGGTCGGCCAGCCAGCTCCAAAAAGTCCAACATCTTCATCTGCCATTCTTCTATTGTTGGTATTTCTTGAGATTTCCAATTTTTTGCTAATAGCAGTCTTGCCGCTGTAGTAGCATACAAAAACAATCTAACATCTTTTTGGGGCGATTCCAATCCTATTATTCCAAGAGAACCTGCAGGTTTTAAGGGTGCATAAGAGACTGAAGGGGGAAGAGGGAAAAGGCGAAATCCCATTGCAAAAGTCTGTTCCACTGGTGCCACAGCAACCCTGAGTCTTCAAAGAAGCAGCACAACACTTGGCTGTTTTCCTTTTTCTCTAGATCAGGGCAGCACAAAGTCTTTGCAGCCTGAGGGCCACCTGGCGGGAGCCGCACGCAAGTATTGCGTGAGCCCAGGGGCAAAAGTGGGCACAGCAATGAATCATAGATTCATGGAATCGTAGAATTGTAGAGTTGGGACCCCAGGGGACATCTATTCTAACCCCCCGCAATGCAGGAATCTCAGCTACAGCATCCATGACTTATGGTCATAGAATCATAGAATAGAATCATAGAATCATAGAGTTGGAAGAGACCACAAGGGCCATCGAGTCCAACCCCCTGCCAAGCAGGAAACACCATCAGAGCACTCCTGACATATGGTTGTCAAGCCTCTGCTTAAAGACCTCCAAAGAAGGAGACTCCACCACACTCCTTGGCAGCAAATTCCACTGTCAAACAGCTCTTACTGTCAGGAAGTTCTTCCTAATGTTTAGGTGGAATCTTCTTTCTTGTAGTTTGGATTCATTGCTCCGTGTCCGCTTCTCTGGAGCAGCAGAAAACAATCTTTCTCCCTCCTCTATGTGACATCCTTTTATATATTTGAACATGGCTATCATATCCCCCTTAACCTCATCTTCTCCAGGCTAAACATGCCCAGCTCCCTTAGCCGTTCCTCATAAGGCATCGTTTCCAGGCCTTTGACCATTTTGGTTGCCCTCCTCTGGACACGTTCCAGTTTGTCAGTGTCCTTCTTGAACTGTGGTGCCCAGAACTGGACACAGTACTCCAGGTGAGGTCTGACCAGAGCAGAATACAGTGGCACTATTACTTCCCTTGATCTAGATGCTATACTCCTATTGATGCAGCCCAGAATTGCATTGACTTTTTTAGCTGCCGCGTCACACTGTTGGCTCATGTCAAGTTTGTGGTCAACCAAGACTCCTAGATCCTTTTCACATGTACTGCTCTCAAGCCAGGTGTCACCCATCTTGTATTTGTGCCTCTCATTTTTTTTGCCCAAGGGCAATACTTTACATTTCTCCCTGTTAAAATTCATCTTGTTTGTTTTGGCCCAGTTCTCTAATCTGTCAAGGTCGTTTTGAAGTGTGATCCTGTCCTCTGGGGTGTTAGCCAACCTCTGCTTAAAAACCAAGGAAGGAAAGTCCACCATGTTTCATTTGAGACGGTTCCACTGTCAAACGGCTCTTACTGTCAGAAAGTTCTTCCTGATGTTTAGATGGAATCTCCTTTCTTGCAACTTGAAGCCATTGGTTCGAGTCCTACCCTCCAGAGCAGGAGAAAGCAAGCTTGTTCCCTCTTCCTCGAGATATTAGATGATGGCTCACATATCTCCTCTCAGTCTCCATTTTTCCAGGCTAAACATACCCAGCACTTCAACTGTTCCTCATAAGGCTTAATTTCCAGACCCTTGATCATCAAGTCACCCTCCTTTGCACACATTTTAGCTTGTCAACATTCTTCTTCAATTGTGGTGCCCAGAATTGGACACAGTATTCCAAGTGTGGTCTAACCAAGGCAGAATAGAGCAGTACTATAACTTCCCTTGATCTGGACACTAGACTTGTGTTGATGCAGCCTAGAATAGCATTTGCTTTTTTTGCTGCTGCATCACCCTGTTGACTCGTGTTCAGCTTGTGGTCCACCAAGACCCCTAGATCCCTTTCACACAAACTACTGACCTTTAAAGCCCTAAACGACCCCACCCATCTGGCTGAGTTTCCTCAGCTACTCTAGGCAGCTCCCAACAGAATATTAAAAACGCGATAAAACATCAAACATTAAAAACTTCCCTAAACAGGGCTGCCTGCCTTCAGATGTCTTCTAAAATTCAGGTAGTTGTTTATTTCCTTGACATCTGATGAGAGGGTGTTCCACAGGGCGGGCGCCACTACCAAGAAGGCCCTCTGCCTGGTTCCCTGTAACCTCATTTCTCACAGAGAGGGAACAGCCAGAAGGCCCTCAGCCATAGCTGTCAAGGTTTCCCTTTTTTAAAGGGAAATTCCCTTATTCCGAATAGGATTCCTCACAAGAAAAAGGACAAGTTGACAGCTATGCCCTCAGCTGGACCTCAGTGTCTGGGCAGAACGATGGGGGTGGAGATGCTCCTTCAGGTATACTGGGCTGAAGCCGTTTTGGGCTTTCAAGGTCAGCACTAACACTTTGAATTGTGCTCGGAAACATACTGGGAGCCAATGCAGATCTCTCAGGACTGGTGTTATATGGTCTCGGCGGCCACTCACAGTCACCAGTCTAGCTGCTGCATTCCTGGATTAGTTGTAGTTTCCGGGTCACCTTCAAAGGTAGCCCCACATAGAGCACATTGCAATAGTCCAAGCAGGAGATAACCAGAGCATGCACCACTCTGGCAAGATAGTCTGCGGGCAGGGAGGGTCTCATCCTGCGTACCAGATGGAGCTGGTAAACAGCTGCCCTGGACACAGAATTGACCTGCAACTCCATGGACAGCTGTGAGTCCAGAATGACTCCCAGGTTGCGCACCTGTCCTTTAGGGAGACAGCTGCCCCATTCAGGACCAGGGAGTCCTCTGCCCCCGCTCGCCCCCTGTCCCCCAGAAACAGTACCTTTTCCCCAATACTGATTTGTAACCGTGCATGCCCAGAAAATATGGAAGGGAGGAGGAGTCAGCAAAAGAACATCACCACAAAATAATAAAAGTCATTTTAAACACACTGCGTGACAGAGAGAGAGAGAGAGAGAGAGAGAGAGAGAGAGAGAGAGAGAGGAAGATGTCTGAAGAGGCATTCTCAGTGACAGTTTCATCGGCTGAGTGAAGGGGACTCTGCACATTTGTGATTAATTTGTTAGAACAGTTAATGCATGTGCCAATTAATACATCTTGCCAATTAATGGCTTTGGTCTTAATTGGTTCAGACACGAATTTAATATGTCCATTAAATTGGTCGGTCATTAAAAAAAACCCAAAAAAAACTACTATGGGTTGGGCAGGCAGTTCTGATTCCTTTAAAACTCTGCTTTGCGAGAGAGAAGCAAAATGACTTTTCTCAGATGGTGCCAGACATCTGCGGCGTTTCTAAGTACTGATATTAAAAATGTCTTTCGGTTTTTAAAACACACATGGCCCAATTAAATAGATACACCTTGTCAGTTTATTCGCAGGTTTCTGATCCAATAAATCCAGCTAGCTGACTAATCTAAGGGTCTAATTAAAACACCTCAAAAGAGAACGCAAAGGCATACTGAAAGATTCCCAACTCTGTCTCTGTGTGTTCACTTCCTTTAATTTGGGAGTGTTTTCTTATGGCGCCAATTACGGGGGGAAACTCAGCTGGAAGTAGCAATGGGAGAACCAACCCCATAATCGTTTACAGTTTCTTCACCAAACAGGGAGTCTGGAGAAGACCCCAGATTTATTTACCCCTCAGGTGCACCCCTTAGATGTCGTGGTCATGGATAAAAATAAATAAATAGTTGCAAACAGGGTGGATAAAAATCTATGATATTTTTTAAACAAAAAATAAAAGAATCTGATTTATTTTATTTAAATCAGTTTTTTTTATTTAAATTGGATTTTTAAAATAAAATGCCTTTGGAGGAAAAAATCTTTCTAAAGATAGTTTTCTATTTAAGTTACATTATAGTCCAAAGGCTATTCATCAAGAAATAAGGATCTGTTTAAGTTTTTCATGTTTGCCAAAACTCAGTCTGTTGTTGTTTTTTAAAAAAATGTTTAATCACATCAGTTAACAAACATGGATACATATGCTATTATGTTATTATTTTAGTTAAATAAATTGTTATTAAGGAAATTATCATTTTTCTCCTTCCAATAAAGAACAGCAGAAAAGTTGTTCAAATATAAGCAGTTAACTTCTTAAACCTGACAACAATTTCATAATTATCTGTTTATGTATTTCTGATAGTATAACCAAATCAGTAATTTTTGATATAACTGTAAAAACTACTCTGAAAATTTATTATTCCAAAAACAAAAGCTTAATTTGTATTCTTTTGTAAATATTAAGATTATACCAGCAAGAATGAGTCTTTCTGTAAAAAAAAAAGATGTAAATCAAGTCTAACTGATTAGTGATCATATCCACCCTGGTCGCAAAGTCTGTATTCCAACAAATGGAAATTCTTAAGCAACTTTAATATAATTGCTATGTGGTATTGGTATTAATTTTGCTCTAATCCCTTTTACATTTCTTAACAAAAAAATTACTGTTAGAGATTTTCTTTGAGGTTTTTTGGCTTTTCCTTCGCCTACTTCGTACGGAACCCAAGTATCTGTTGTTGGAACCTGATGGACCATTGATGAACCTGGGCAAAAGCATCATTCCCAAGCGCCACTTTTGAAATTTATTTACACAGATAAGCGGGTGGCGCTGTGGGTTAAACCACAGAGCCTAGGACTTGCCGATCAGAAGGTTGGTGGTTCGAATCCCTGTGATGGGGTGAGCTCCCGTTGCTCAGTCCCTGCTCCTGCCAACCTAGCAGTTCGAAAGCACATCAAATGCAAGTAGATAAAGAGGTACTGCTCTGGCGGGAAGGTAAACGGCGTTTCCATGCGCTGCTCTGGTTCGCCAGAAGCAGCTTATTTATGCTGGCCACATGAGCTGTACGCCGGCTCCCTCGGCCAATAAAGCGAGATGAGCGCCGCAACCCCAGAGTCGGTCACGACTGGACCTAATGGTCAGGGGTCCCTTTACCTTACCTATGTTATGTACTGAAGTTCTCACCCTGGGCCAGCAGGGGGATACTGTAGATAGTTATGCAAATGAAGGATCGAAAGTGACGTTTAGTGATTGGATAGTTTTAGAAAGTTGTTACAGTAACAAGGTACTGGAGCTCTATATAAGCAGGCTGACTGAGGCCTGCAGTTCAGTTCTGTTCTGGCCTCTGAATAAAGAAGAGCTGTTTGAAGAATCGCTGTGTCGTCTGATATGTTCACCCACAACTTAACAACTTATACTACACGTTTATAAACCGCTTCGCAGCCTTGAAGTCCTCGAAGCTGTGTACAGCAATAAAAAATGAGATATTAAACTGCCTCCGCAAAAGTTCTAAAAATAAATAAAACCGTTCCTACAAAAGTGCAATTAATGTTACACCGAGGACGGGGACCTCAGGGAAAGCCTTCTTAGACAAAAACAACTCTGATAGGCGCCAAAGCATTGCGACACAAGGCGCCTCATTCCCCAGGGGAAAGCTGAAAGAAAAAGCTCGTTCCTTTCCTGGCATTTAGGTTTTCCCACCAGCAAGGGGAGCTGGATGGTGGAAAGTTTGGATATCAGATCTGAAGGAGGCTGCATTCATCTCCTGGCTGCTGTCGTGCCCAAGAGCTGCAGTTTAATTTCTTTCTTTTTTGATATAATTATTATTAAATTTTCTGTTTTACAGTTTAGAATACAGTGGCACCTTGGTTCTCAAACTTAATCCGTTCCGGAAGTCTGTTCCAAAACCAAGGCGCGCTTTCCCATAGAAAGTCATGCAAAACGGATTAATCCGTTCCAGACTTTTAAAAACAACCCCTAGAAGAGCAGCTGAACATGAATTTTACTCTCTAACGAGACCATTGATCCATAAGGTGGAAGCAATAGACAATGTACTGCAGTTACACAATCAGAAACCGAACTGGGTTCTTCCACACAGTCACAAAAACAAGAGAATTGCCCAAAACCCCCAATACAAAATAAACAGCAAAAACAGATCTCAGCGTAACACTCAAATCGGAAGCGTAACACTCAAAACAGAGCACATTCGGCCTCTGAAAAAAGGTTGCAAACCATAACACTTACTTGTGCGCAAGCTTTATCCTTCTCTTCCAACGATTTGCACATGATGCACTGTTGCATGTGCTGAAATTAAACTGGAGCTCGTTTAAAAGTACTTCGCCACCCCCAAGTGTTATTTTTGTTGGGGATAATTCAGATGGAAATTCCCATGTGTCAAAAAAGGTTATTTATGTATGCCACTACTGCGGCCTGTGTTTTGCTAGCCCCAAAATGGAAAACGAGCGAGGTCCCAACTAAAGAAGAATGGCAACTTAAACTGATGGAATATGCACAGCTTGCAGACTTAACACACAGAATAACAATAACAGAATAAGGTACAGAATAACAAGAAGAACACACAGTGCTACCTTGGGTTAATAACTTAATTCATTCTGGAGGTCCATTCTTAACCTGAAACTGTTCTTAACCTGAGGTACCACTTTAACTAATGGGGCCTCCCGCTGCTGCTGCGTCGCAATCGCACAATTTCTGCTCTCATCCTGAAGCAAAGTTCTTAACCCGAGGTACTATTTCTAGGTTAATGGAGTCTGTAACCTGAAGCGTATGTAACCCGAGGTACCACTGTATGTTTAAAGAAGATTGGAAAATGTTTATTGACTATATGGGGGATATTGGTGTACACTTGAAAACGTGGGCAGCCTTAAGATAAATTCAACAGTGTAAATAAGTGTTGATGGATGTAATAATGGAATACGGAATGGCTTAGTTTATATAAAATATGCAGGGATTTATTCTGTGCAAAATGAACCATGGAAAGAGCAGAAGGGAAGTCATTGATATTTTAAGGTTGTTTAAATGAATAAAGTGGTACCTTTGTTCTCAAACAACTTGGAACCCAAACACTGCAAACCTGGAAAGGCTAAAAGGCTGGCTCCAGGAGCAGAAATATTAGCGAGAAAATTAATAACAAGGAGATTATGGAGGATGGACTCGGAAGTTGAAATTACTCATGAACAACGAAACGTTCAATGGGGAAAAAGGACCTTTAATATTGGTGCTGGCTAAAATGATGGAAAACTCGTTAAACTTCTTCATGGATGCCTTTAAGATTGTCGCGTAATAATGTAGATCTCAACTGCTGGAGGGTATGTGTAGATCAAACGTCTCATTTTCATATGCGATCGAGTTGTAGTCAAATTTCAACTATGGTTTTCAGAGAAATAAGCCTCGTTTTCAGGACAAATGTTACCGTGCCGGCATTGCTCGGGTTATGGGAAGAAAAACCTCCAAGATGGATTACACATAAAGATCTATTAAGGTTTTCATTTGTAGCTGCTGGGATGGAAATTGCTCAGTCCTGGCAGGGGGACAAGCGTCTTACTTCGGACGCATGAGACATAAGAGTTTGGATAATAATTATTATTATTATTATTATTATTATTATTATTATTATTATTTATACCCCGCCCATCTGGCTGGGTTTCCCCAGCCACTCTGGGCGGCTTCCAACAAAATATTAAAAATACAGTAAAACTGCCTTAGCAGAAAAATTAACTAATCAGATTAGAGCTGTTCAAGGGAAGTCAAATCACTTTTCCTTTCACAACAGTTGCCAACCATTTCTAGACCACGTAAAAAACAGAAGACAATGTAAGATCACCTCTGCTTGTGAAATGATCTACTGAACTGTGTCAATACCGTTAAAGTTTCATTCTTGCAGGAGCTTGTGACGACCAATATGTGGTGATGTTCTTTCGTTAGTTGCGTAGTTATGTGGCCACAAAAAAGGAATTTAAAAAAATGCATTTCTTTCTTTCTTTCTTTCTTTCTTTCTTTCTTTCTTTCTTTCTTAACTGCCTTGGGCCTGGTAGGGTTTCAGAACCACAGGCAATATCAGGGCGGAAGAAATGAGCCCGTCGTATTTTGTGCCAATAAAACAACGTCGCGCATACATTCCCTTGAGTCGTATGGGTATATAGTCTTGCCTCCAGCCACTGATTAAAGGCAGAGAGATTTTTGTTTTATTGGGGTGGGGAGAAAGAGATGGAGAATGATTCAAAATAGGAGCTTTTCGCCTCCAGGAATAACTGGAGCCAATTTGGAAGACATTGCTCAGAGGAATGCACCTGTAGAAATTCTGAGGGAAGCCCACAGGTTTCGCAAAAGAGGCGTTGAAAGCAAAAGAGAAATCCGATTGCCTGCCTGCCCCTGTTCGCAAATGCTCACCGACAAACCTCTTCCAGCTTTGCAGGGCTAGGCAAATGTGTCCCGGTTGGGTTTTAAACAACGACAGGAGCCAAAAAAAGAAAATAATGACACTGTGAGGGTTGGCAGAAGAAACCTCTGACCCTAAACCTCCGCTGCCTTGCGGGATATCTTCGGGAGAAGAAAGGTCCAAGGGGTAAACCGTACACAAATCTAGAGTGGAGTCCGTAAGATGGTTGGGTCGCACCTTGTATGCCTCCTTCCGGCAACTCCTGCAGCCAACCTGGCGCCAAAAATATTGTTCTGCTTTTCTTTGGACCACATCAGCAAGGTCAAGAAGGGGGTCTTGCTGTCTGGACAGACCAGGACCCCCCCAGGTACATTGTCTAGGCTTGCACGCTGGGGAGGTCACTTCAGTGCTAAGACAGCTGTTTGACTTCACCCTGGAGGAGAACTCCATTGATGCTTGAGACAAATGGATGCCAGCAGTATAACAACTACTACTACTACTACTACTACTACTTTTTATTATTTACAAATAAATTATTATTATTATTATTATTATTATTATTATTATTACCCTGCCCATCTGGCTGGACTTCCCCAGCCACTGGCTCCCAGTACATTGGTTCCCAGTATGTTTCCAGTACAGTTCCGAACACAATTCAAAATGTTGGTGCTGACCTTTAAAGCCCTAAATTGCCTCGGTCCAGTATACCTGAAGGAGCGTCTCCACCCCCATCGTTCAGCCCGGACACTGAGGTCCAGCGCCAAGGGCCTTATGGCAGTCCCCTCACTGCGAGAAGCAAAGCTACAGGGAACCAGGCAGAGGGCCTTCTCGGTAGTGGCGCCCGCCCTGTGGAACACCCTCCCATCAGATGTCAAAGAGATAAACAACTACCTTACATTCAGAATACATCTTAAGGCAGCCCTGTTTAGGGAAGTTTTTAATGTATGACATATTAGTGTATTTTTGGTTTTTGTGGAAGCCGCCCAGAGTGGCTGGGGGAAACCCAGCCAGATGGGCGGGGTACAAATTATTATTATTATTATTATTATTATTATTATTATTATTATTATTACCCCGCCCATCTGGCTGGGCTTCCCCAGCCACTCTGGACAGTTTCCAACAAAATATTAAAATACCGTAATGCATCAAACATTAAAAGCTTCCCTAAACAGGGCTGCCTTCAGATGTCTTCTAAAAGTCTGGTAGTTGTTGTTCTCTTTGACATCTGATGGGAGGGCGTTCCACAGGGTGGGCGCCACCACCAAGAAGTCCCTCCGCCTGGTTCCCTGTAACCTCGCTTCTCGCAGCGAGGGAACCGCCAGAAGGTCTTCAGCGCTGGACCTCAGTGTCCGGGCAGAATGATGGGGGGGAGATGCTCCTTCAGGTATCCAGGACTGAGGCCGTTTAGGGCTTTAAAGGTCAGCACCAATACTTTGAATTGTGTTCGGAAACGTACTGGGAGCCACTGCAGGTCTTTCAAGACAGGTGTTATGTGGTCTCCGCAGCCGCTCCCAGTCACCAGTCTGGCTGTCACATTCTGGATTAGTTGCAGTTTCCGGGTCACCTTCAAAGGTAGCCCCACGTAGAGGGCATTGCAGTAGTCCAAGTGGGAGACAACCAGAACATGCACCACTCTGGCGAGAGTACTTTCTTTTGCCTATTTTTCGTTTTCCAACATCCAGCTCGACTGGGTCTCCCTGAGTTCTGCTATAATTCCTATCCACTTTTCCCACACCCTGAATAATTCTGTACTCCTCTGTCGCATTCTGCCCTGGTGCACCTTTCCCCCTAGACAGAACCAAAACAAAAAGCCCCGAACGCTGCTTAGTTTTTATGCAGCACTTGCAATTAGGATGCTCAGGCACATCTTTTATTGCGACGAGCTTTAGGATGGCGACACGCTTCATAAACGCCGGCAAATGAAAAACACCAGAACGAGAACAGCGACTAAATGGAGAAGAGAAAGTGCTTTTCATTCTCCCTCACCCACTGAGGCAGCAGATGCTATCGGTTTACATAGCAATTGCCCAGGGAATATTCCTTACAACGAAGACTAACAAGCTAGTTATGAAACTGGCCGCAGGGACAAAGAAAGTCCAGATTTAGGGCAGTGAGAGCAGGCACCAAATCGAGGGGGCACAAAACAACAACAACCACCTATATTTATACCACAATAAGAATAACCTATATTTATATAGGTAATTACTGAAAAGATCCATAAAAAGCAACTGTACCAAAATGAATTATTGTAAAAATTATAAGAAGTATCTGGGGCATGGCTGTCAACTTTTCCCTTTTCTTGCGAGGAATCCTATTTGGAATAAGGGAATTTCCCTTTTAAAAAGGGAAACGTTGATAGCTATGATTATGGACCTAATAGGTATTTAAAGCTATGATCTGGGGAGGGGAAAATTTTGTCCTTGCTCAGGGTGCCATATTAACAAAGTCCCCCCCTGAGTCCAGGTGGGTCAGCTCTGCTTCAAATGATCTCCTTGCTGCTTGAATCCACAAAGTGTGCTAGACCTTAACCACTGATTTTCCCATCATAGAATTGTAGAGTTGGAGGAGAACCCCAGGATTCATCTAGTCCAACCCCCTGCAGTGCAGGACTCTTAGCTAAAGCATCCATGACCAGGGCCGGATTTAGGTTTGATGAGGCCCTAAGCTACTCAAGGTAACGGGGCCCTTTATATGTCCAGCTGTCCTTTGCCAACAACAAATTGTTGCTGTTTTTTGTGTTGAATATATGCTATATGGTAATTTATGGACCTAATAGGTATCTAAAGCCATTTGCACATAACAAAATATGTATTTTATCAAAGTAATTGTTGAACTTATATTTTGGAAATGTACATCCAGGTGTTTTTTTCCTTTAATTTTTTGGGGGCCCCAAGGGAGTAGGGCCCTAAGCTATAGCTTGTTTAGCTTACACTTAAATCCGACAGTGTCCATGACAGATGGCCATCCAACCTCTGCTTAAAAGCCCCCCATGAAGGACTGTCCACCACCTCCAAGGGAGTCCGTTCCACTGACAAACAGCTCTTTCTGTCAGGAAGTTCTTCCTGATCTTTAGTTGAAATCTCCTTCCTTGTAACTTGAGGCCATTGGTTTGAGTCCTACCCTCCAGAGCAGGTGAAAAAAAGTTTGCTCCATCTTCCCTGTGACAGCACTGTAGATATTAGAAGATGGCTCTCATATCTCCTCTCAGAGTCCTCTTTTTCAGACTAAACATACCCAGCTCCTTCAACCATTCCTCATAAGGCCTGGTTTCCAGACCTTTGATCATCTTAGTCACCCTTCTCTGCACACCTTCCAGCTTGTCAACATCCCTCTTAAACTGTGGTGCCCAGAACTGGGCACAATATTCCAGGTGTGGTCTGGCCAAGGCTGAATAGAGTGGTACTATGACTTCCCTTATGGTGACAGCAGTCACGAAATTAAAAGACGCCTGCTTCTTGGGAGAAAAGCAATGACAAACCTAGACAGCATCTTAAAAAGCAGAGGCATCACCTTGCCAACAAAGCGCTGGTTTTCCCAATAGTGATGTATGGAAGTGAGAGCTGGACCATAAAGAAGGCTGATTGCCAAAGAATCGATGCTTTTGAATTCTGGTGCTGGAGGAGAGTCTTGAGAGTCCCATGGACTGCAAGAAGATCAGACCTCTCCATTCTGAAGGAAATCAGCTCTGAGTGCCCACTGGAAGGACAGATCCTGAAGCTGAAGCTCCAATACTTTGGCCACCTCATGAGAAGAGAAGACTCCCTGGAAAAGACCCTGATGTTGGGAAAGATGGAGGGCACAATGAGAAGGGGACGACAGAGGACGAGATGGTTGGACCAGCTTGAGTTTGACCAAACTGTGGGAGGCTGTAGAAGACAGGAGTGCCTGGTGTGCTCTGGTCCATGGGGTCACAAAGAGTCGTACACGACTAAACGACTAAACAACAACATTACTTTCCTTGATCTGGACACTCGGATTATGTTGATGCTGTCTAGAATACCATTAGCTATTTTGCTGCTGCATCCCACAGTATAAAAGCATTATATAGTAGCACGCATTTTTTGAGGGGGGGGGGTGTTTATAATGTCTGTGGTTGTTTCAACTCAGAACTGCTTCCCCCTCTGCACACATAATGAATTCTTAAGATCCCCGACATAATAGTGAGAGCTTGAGATCTCATCTCACCCACGACAGTGCTTACTCATAAGTGCTTTTCATTAGGCGGCAAAAGCATGTATTGAAAGAGAAATGTTTATGGAGCGGGTAATTTTCACCTCATAAAACTAACGCATGATCAAAAGTGGCATTTAAAAAGGGGGGGAGAGAAACACCTTAACAGGAAATGTGAACAACCTGCAAAGGAGAGGTGCTAATTTAAAGCATCTGCTAAAGGACTGTTAGCACCCAATTATTTTAGGCTGTTATTTCTGATAAGCGACAAAACCATCTTAGCCCTTAACACCACCATTAACAGTAATCGTGATACAGTACAGACGTCTTGTTAAGTCTTGTTAACGGTACAAGCCATGCTATAAAGAGGATGAACAAGGGTCCATGGCTTTTAAAAAAAAATACAGAGCAATGACGTCACCTGCAAGAGCGCCAAAGTAACTGAGGAACCCTCCTTGCTCTGGACAGGGAATGGAGTGATAACGAGGCTTTCAAGTTCTATATTAAGTTGGTGGCAAACTAGCACAAATACCAAATTAGCTAGATGCCTCTTCTGTTTGTTGCGATTCCTGTTCCATGCCAGCTGTTTAAATGGAAGGGCTCTACTGCAACAACCTCACTCCTCTCTCCCCTCCAACACTGGAATCTTTGCACAAAGCAAAGTCACAGGGAAATGCACTGGAAAGTGCAGGACAACATTTGCTTGGTTCAATGTCATGAACAAATCAAAGTGAATGCTTAATAAAACATCATTCGGAAGTGGTCTTTTAATAACTAAAGACTAAAAGATGAAGCTTTCTCAAGTGCAAGTGACTGACTGATGGTTTCCAATTCATTGGAGAAAGTAATTTGTCAAGACTCCAACTTTAATCAATAATAAGCACCACTCCTCCCATGATGGTTATAGGATAGGTGCAAATACCAACTGTGCTTCTATATAAAACACTTGGAGTTAGCACACTGGTGTTAGCAGAACTTGCTGTTTAGGTGAATTAGATTGGAATAGTGACTTACAGTTTCTGGAATTCAAAGGCTTTATTTATGCAGGAACTGTTTGCAGGATGAGTGGAGATGAAAGAAATAGCAGACATCTTGTCTGAAGAGAACGGCAAAAAAAATGGCTAGAATGTATGCAAATAAAATAATCCGCAAGTTGAGCGAGCAAAATTTTCAACTGTGGAAATTCAAAATATAGAATCTCCTTGGAAGGAAGATTTGTGGCAGAGTTGTTGCTGACCCATGCCCAGCTGCTAATTTTGAATAATGGGATAACCAAGATAAGCAAGCAAAGGCCATTATCTGTCTTTCAGTGGAAGACTCACAGATCATACACATCAAAGAATTGCAACATGCCAAAGAGGTTTTGGAAGAACTGTGTAATTTGCAGAGTAATTCTCTGAAGGAGCCTGTATTCAATTAGGCTGAAACAGGATGCAGATATGCAAACTCACCAAATGCCATTGTTTGTTATTCTCTCCAGACAATGTATGTACTATTTTTTCTCTCTCATCTCAACTCATACACATCGGCCAAATATTCAATCCTCACTGTGCAAATGAAGTCTCCCCATGCTGTACACTGGGAATGTTCAGAGTGGCAGGAGAGGATATATTGTTTATTTACAGTGGTGCCCCGCAAGACGAATGCCTCGCAAGACGGAAAACCCGCTAGACGAAAGGGTTTTCCATTCTGGAGGTGCTTTGCAAAACGAATTTCCTATGGGCTTGCTTCGCAAGACGAAAATGTCTTGCGAGTTCCTGCGGGTTTTTTTCCCTTTTCCCCTCCTTTTTCTAAGCCGCTAAGCCGCTTATCAGCTGATCCGCTAAGCCGCTAAAAGCCGCTAATAGCACTAATCTGCTAAGCCGTCAATGGGCTTGCTTTGCAAGACGAAAAAACCGCTAGACGAAGAGACTCGCGGAACGGATTAATTTCGTCTTGCGAGGCACCACTGTATATCCTTCCTAACTTGCGCTAGCAAGTTCCTTTACTTAGCAGAGTTTACATTCCCCTTTACATGCACAGCAGATAGCTGGTTGCAGGCTTGTGTAAGTCTCTCACTATTATACAATTCAGTCTGTCTCAGATTGAATTGTATAGTTCCTGGTAAATTCCCTTTAATCCCTCGTAAAAGAATAAAGACACAACAATCTTACCTAAACCCTCTCCTTTAAAACAAAACTTTTCCCCACACCACCGCCACTGCTATAGTTACCTCTCCCACCCCCCTCCTCTTCTTCCCTTCGCTCCTCTTCCTTCTCTCTTTTTCTCTCCCCCTCCCCCCTCTCTCTTTAAAGAAAACACATACATACTCATACACGCACACACCACTGTAGTATACTTTTCCCTCTCATACTATAACTAAAACTATCACTGCAAACAATCTTACCTAAAGTCAATAAAAGAAGTTTACTCACATCAGTTCACAGTTGGATCCCTGAAGGCAGACTTAGTTACAAATATGTACATGTGGATCTACCCCATATGGGGGTATAATCCCAGTGCTTATGCTAGCTGAAAGCTAACATAGCAGTCCCTGGCTAAAAAGCTGGTCCAACGAAGAAGAAAGTCAAAAAGAGAGAGAGTGCTATGTGACTTCTCTTTTTTGTTACCTGGACAGGTAAGGCCACGCCCACTTCTAGTCACATGCAAGGAAGGATGCTCCAGCCCAGGAGGAAACAAGAAGTTTCGATTGGCTGGACCAAACATCCCCTTGCATGTCCACTCTAGGAAAACAAGGAATGTTGTACTTGACTGCTCCCAGTGGATTACATCCCCCATTATCATTTACTGAAAACTTATGTTCTGCATGTACTCCTAGTCTGAGCTTGTTACTGCATGCATAAAACCAAAAAGGGAACATTTATCTATGATTAATCCATCGGGAATTAAAGCTGCCTAATCCAGTGTGTGCAACCCTCAGAGATAATACGGGGCGCTCTATAAATGAGGCAGCGGCATGCGCCATCAATCACAGTTGCATCTTATCGACAACCCAAGAAAATAATTCCATTAGCTCCTTGAGTCACAAAAGCTGGAGGGAGTTCAGCTATCGGTTTTCTTCTTACGCAGTACAATCTGCTGTGCGTTGCTAGCAGTGCTTAAATGGCAAAGCCCGCACCACACTTTCTGGGCTTGATAAATTAACAGGGTTGATCAAAGGTTTGGCAGGCCTTACACTTGCTTCTCTCTCTAGCCAGACTTTTAATCAAAAGTATTTTCAAAGTACATTAAGGGAAAAGCCACTGGTAGTTAAATTGCAGGTGCAAATCTTCCAAAAGGTAGCAGTTTGACACTCAGCATTCCAGTCAAGCTACCCTTACAAATCTCATGTCTAAGTGCCCAGAAAAGGCCCTGTGCTACTGGAGAGCTTGTTCTTTTCTTTGAAAATATGTTTATTTTTTCACATTGACTTACATTCAGATCGCGTAACATACAATTTACGTCAAAATCTTTTTATCTTGGCAACTTCTCATCCTTACATCCATGAGGGTCTCGTTCTCTCTCCTGCCTGCTGCCAATCCAACCTCTTAACCTTACCTATTCACCTCAACCATGGGTAGGCAAACCAAGGCCTGGGGACCGGATCCAGCCCAATCTCCTTCTAAATCCGGCCCACAGACGGTCCAGAAATCATCGTGTTTTTACATGACTAGAATGTGTCCTTTTATTTAAAATGTATCTCTGGGTTATTTCTGGGGCATAGCAATTCGTTCATTCCCCCCCCCAAAAAAAATAATAATATATATATATATAGTCTGGCCCCCCACAAGGTCTGAGGGACAGTGGACGGGCCCCCTGCTGGAAAAGTTTGCTGACCCCTGACCTAAACCCTATATTACAATGTTTTTCTATTTTCTTTCCATTGCTCGTAAGTCAAAACCCGTTTGAACTTTTATCTGGCTGTATTGTGGTCTTCGTTTGTATAGTTAAGGTTCGTATAGTTAAAGCTATGGTTTTCCCAGTAGTGATGTATGGAAGTGAGAGTTGGACCATAAAGAAGGACCATTCGCCGAAGAATCGATGCTTTTGAATTATGGTGCTGGAGGAGACTCTTGAGAGTCCCATGGACTGCAAGAAGATCCAACCTCTCCATTCTGAAGGAAATCAGCCCTGAGTGCTCACTGGAAGGACAGATCCTGAAGCTGAGGCTCCAAGACTTTGGCCACCTCATGAGAAGAGAAGACTCCCTGGAGAAGACCCTGATGTTGGGAAAGATGGAGGGCACAAGGAGAAGGGGAAGACAGAGGACGAGATGGTTGGATAGTGTTTTCGAGGTTACCAGCATGAGTTAGACCAAACTGCGGGAGGCAGTGGAAGACAGGAGTGCCTGGCGTTCTCTGGTCCATGGGGTCACGAAGAGTCGGACACGACTAAACGACTAAACAACAACATTGTGGTCTTATCTAGACTGAAAGGTGTCTCCGTTCTTCCAAAGATATTTCATCTTTCTGATTCCTTATTTAAACCATGAGTTCTGCCATTTCTGTGAGCCTCATTCCTCCCTTGAGTACTCATTCCTCTTTTGTTGGGATTTCTGATGTTTTCCATTTTTGTGCGTAGAGTACTCTTGCTGCCGTGGTGGCGTACAAAAACCATTTAACCAACTACTGGAGAGCTTTTAGCAGTGGCCTGCTAAGGGGCTGGGGGGAGTCATCAATATGGCCAGCTATGCAAATCGTTAACTCACAACACATAATCAGTCATAATCAGCTGACAGCAGTCCTGAACACCCTTCAGAAACTGGGTTTTGCCCCTCAAGCCCTTCTAAGTATGGGGTTGGGCCAGGCAAAAGCTACGGCCAGGTAAAGAATCATAGACACTGAGAGACAACAGGACTGCTCAAGGTGCCCCAACTATAAAATTGGAGAAATCAAGAGATATATAGCCGCAGCAGCGGCTCGTATCCAAAGATGCTAGAAGGGCTAGAAGCTCAGCTCTGCCCTCGCCGGTCCTGGAAGGAGCCTTTAAAAAAGTCCCATATGCTCAGAGACTTTGTGCCTTTTCATCGGAGGAGATAGGAAGCCCAGAGCACTTGTTCTTTAGATGCCCCTTTTAGGAAGAGGCACGTAGTAAGACCATTGATCCCCTGCTGGTGAGGCTCGCTGGCCTCCCGGAAAAGCAAAAATTCGACCTTTTCCTGTTAGCCAAAGATCATAAGACGACCCAGATGGTCGCCAGATTCTGTGTACAGATCTGTAGGCACAGACCGCCCCCCGACTCAAACTAGTTCATGAAGAAAATCCCCAAATTCGGTTCCATGTGTGATTCTGGGTCAACTCTCTGCGGTATCTTATCTTAAAGTTTTAGGTGTCTATATGCTTATTGCATTTATAAATTTTAAATTTATTGTTGTACATTGTTTTAGCTGTTTGTTTTCTTTCTGGGATTTTACCCCCAAGTGTGTTTTATAAGCTGGTCCCCGACCGTAATAAATAATAAATTATCTCTCTATCCACAACACATAAATCACTGTTGGGGGAGACACAGTTGGAAGGGGTCCTATGGATCATATAGCCTGACCCCCCTGCAGTGCAGGAATATGCAGCTGTACCATGCGGGAATTGAACCTGCGACCTTGGCATTATCAGCACCATGCTCTAACCCACTGAGCTACCCCACATGATATCAGAAACCGGGATGACTTCCGTAAATCCGGGACGGTCCCTGGAAAATAGGGACGTTAGGAGGGTCTGTACTCTTTGAATGCCGGTTGTGGGAATCACCTGTCGGGGGAAGCCCTGCTTCGCTCCTCCCCACTTGAGATTCCCCACTTGCGAAACATAATCTCTCTGCTTTTTTCATCTTAGAAAAGCTGAGCCCTTGGGTGTTGAACGATAATAAACTTTCCAGCGCTTTAAACCAACAGACCAATTTGATGTGGCATTTCGCCCCGACAGCCTGCCCACTTCAGCGCTCTGTTTTTAAAGCACACTCGCTCTCAATCATCGGTGGCACTTTGGAACGGTTTTGTTCCAAATTTGTTTACTTTCGCGCTTTCCATCATTCCAGCTCGGGTGGTGGAGAATCCTTGCTAACTTTGTTTTTCTCCCGATGTCTCCTACGCTATAGAAAGAAGAGGAGTTGGGCAGGGAGGGAAGTGATGGAGCATTTGCTCCACGGACAGAACAGAACATTACACAAGAATTGCATTTTGACACCCCAGAGTCTGCTGTGTTAAAACACTTTACTGCACCAGAGATGGTGAGCAAAGGGGCAAGCGAGGACGCCACGGACTGGACTGTATCCTCCGGGATTGTACGCTGGACAGAATCTGAAGTGTGGCATTATGCTCCTAACCCACCGTACAGGGCTGGTTTGTTGGGACATTCAGGTGGTTTGCAGAGTACTAACTTATTTAACTTATATGCGGAATTCATAGTGCAAAACGCTGGGCTGGATGAATCCCTAGCCGGAATTAAGATTGCCGGAAGAAATATCAACAACCTCAGATATGTGGATGACGCAACCTTGATGGCAGAAAGTGAGGAGGAATTAAAGAACCTCTTAATGAGGGTGAAAGAGAAGAGCGCAAAATATGGTCTGAAGCTCAGCATCAAAAAAACCAAGATCATGCCCACTGGTCCCATCACCTCCTGGCAAATAGAAGGGGAAGAAATGGAGGCAGTGAGAGATTTACTTTCTTGGGCTCCATGATCACTGCAGATGGTGAGAGCAGCCACGAAATTAAAAGATGCCTGCTCCTTGGGAGAGAGGCAATGACAAACCTAGACAGCATCTTAAAAAGCAGAGACAGCACCTTGCCAACAAAGGTCCGTATAGTTAAAGCTCTGGTTTTCCCAGCAGTGATGTATGGAAGTGAGAACTGGACCATAAAAAAGGCTGATCGCTGAAGAATACAGTGGTGCCTCGCAAGACGAAATTAATTTGTTCCGCAAGTTTTTTCGTCTTGCGAGTTTTTCGTCTTGCGAAGCACGGTTTCCCATAGGAATGCATTGAAAATCAATCAATGCGTTCCTATGGAAACCGCCTTCAGACCAGGTCCGGGGACAGTCTGTCCCCCGACCTCTTCTGAAGGCTGGGGGGGGGGAACAAGGGCTTTTCTTCCCACCCCCAGCATTTTAAAAAAACCCGGAACAGCAGAGGACTTCTCTGCTGTCCCGGGGCGATTTTAAAGCCCTCGGGAAGGCAGGCGGGGGGGAGCAAAGACTTTCGCCCCCCGCCAGCCTTCAGAAGAGGTCCAGGACCTTTTCTGAAGGCCGGCGGGGGGCAAAAGTCTTTGCTCCCCCCGCCTGCCTTCAAAAGCCGTCCGGGAGCGCGTTTCTCCGCTCTCCCAGGAAGGCAGGCACGGGGGAGCAAAGACTTTTGCCCCCCGCCGGCCTTCAGAAGAGGTCCCGGACCTCTTCTGAAGGCCGGCGGGGGCCGAAAGGCTTTGCTCCCCCCCCCCCCGCCTGCCTTCAAAAGCCGTCCGGGATAGCGGGAAGCGCTTCCCTGCTATCCCGGACCGCTTTTAAAATGCTGGCGGTGGGGAGCAAAGCCTTTCGGCCCCCGCCGGCCTTCCTGGACCTCTTCTGAAGGCCGGAGGGGGGGGAAAGGCTTTGCTCCCCACCGCCAGCATTTAAAAGAGGTCCCCGGAGATTTCCCTATGGGCTTTCTTCTTGCGAAACAAGCCCATAGGGAAATTCGTCTTGTGAAGCGCCTCCAAAACGGAAAACCCTTTCGTCTAGCGGGTTTTCCGTCTTGCGAGGCCTTCGTCTTGCGGGGCACCACTGTAGATACTTTTGAATTATGGTCTGGAGGAGACTCTTGAGAGTCCAATGGACTGCAAGAAGATCCAACCTATCCATTCTGAAGGAAATCAGCTCTGAGTGCTCACTGGAAGGACAGATCCTGAAGCTGAGGCTCCAAGACTTTAGCCACCTCATGAGAAGAGAAGACTCCTTGGGAAAGCCCCTGATGTTGGGGAAGATGGAGGGCACAAGGAGAAGGGGACGACAGAGGACGAGATGGTGGGACAGTGTTCTCGAAGCTACCAGCATGAGTCTGACCAAACTGCGGGAGGCAGTGGAAGACAGGAGGGCCTGGTGTGTTCTGGTCCAGGGGGTCACAAAGAGTTGGACACCAGTAAACGACTAAACAACAACCAGTGAGGAACCAGCTGAATGCGACTCACCAATCTATTCTACATGATGGAAGGCCACACCTGAGTGGTTTTGCATGGTCAGGATGTGCCCTTTAATTGCTGCATTATAAAATCACAGAATTGTAGAATTCAATGGGACCCTGAGGGTCATCTAGATTCTAGTCCAACCCCCGTCAATGCAGGATTCTCAGCTAGATCATCCATGACAGATGGCTATCCAACCTCTGCTTAGAAACCTCCAAGGAAGGACAGTCCACATTTTATTTATACATCATTTTTGGTAGGTAAACTCCCGCAGAAGGCAACATCCCATTAATACAAAACCAAGATGTAACAAAACTGCAATCAATAAATCAAATAATATAAAATAGCAAAATCATAAATTGCCCACTACACTGGATATGTGCAATGCCTCGTGTGTTAAATGTGGTGCAGAAACTCCTGGTTTTTGCACGGCACACATATCTGCAACCTGAGCCTACAATGAAAGGGTTCATAGCATTAACACCCCAATTAAGCAGAAATCAAGCATGTCTCCCCCTCTCAGGTTCCAGCCTGCCTGTTCCTCTAGCTTCTAGCACACTTAACTCAAAAATGCCAACTCTGTGCTGTTTTTCTAACTACCAGCGAGGTGAGGGAGGGGGGACCCACTCGCCTGTAATCTGGCACAGAGCCACTTCCTTTGTTACCTTAATGACCCATACTTAGAGCCAATACCTCGCCATGAAACTAGCCTGACTATTCCAGGAATTAGAAGGGCCTCCGTGTACAGCCTACCCCTCCCCAAACTCAAAATGCAAAGAAAGGACTCTCAGTTTCAATAGCAAAATGATGCCCCTTTGGGCATTTTTTTTCAGTAGCGGCAAACACGGAACAAGAACAAAATTGTTGTGGATTCATACTGGACCATTCGGCATGACATTCTGCTTTACTGGTTGCTCTGCAATGCTTCCCCAATGTTACCGCATTATTGCCGTCCGGAGGGGCGCTCTTGCGCTATAAAGCATCACGAAAGCGGGACACAAAACAACTAAATAAACGGGAACATATTCGTGGTATAGAAAGTTACACGCTTTCTGCTGGAGGCTACAACAGACACGAGTGGAAATGAGGCAGAGCAAAACATGTTCTTCACTGGATACTTAAATTTTACTGCTCTCGTCGCTTCCAGAACTATTCCCTTTGTCCATGTTTCGTTTGTATTTTCAGATCTAAGTCATCACAATCCACAAGCAAATTATTGGTAATAGCTATTGATTTGCTTATACAGTTAGTACCTTGGTTCTCAAACGTCTGGGTTCTCAAACGCCTTGGTTCTCAAACGGCAAAAACCCTGAAATAAGTGTTCCAGTTTTCAAATGTTTTCCGGAAGCTGAACGTCCAATGCAGCTGTCAGCTATTGTTTCCGGTTTGCCTGCACCAATCAGAAGCTGTGCCTTGGTTTTTGAACATTTCGTTAGTCAAATGGAGTTCTGGAACGGATTAAGTTTGGTGCTTCTGCTTTGGGGGCTTTTTCAGTTAATTTGTTTTTGTGACTGTGTGGAATCCAGTTCAACTACTGATTGATTGACTGAATGTGCGTCTGCGGAAGTGGAGAAAAGCCTCCAATCCAAACAATGACTATTATCAGTGCAGCTAAGAATTTTTATCATCTACAATACAGTACTGTCTTATTTATTTTATAGTATAGTACATTGATTATTAATTGGGACATGGGTGGCGCTGTGGTATAAACCACTGAGCCTCTTGGGCTTGCCGATCAGAAGGTCGGCGATTCGAATCCCCACGACAGGGTGAGCTCCCTGCCAACCTAGCAGTTCAAAAGCACGTCAAAGTGCAAGTAGATAAATAGGTACCACTCCGGCAGGAAGATAAACGGCATTTCCGTGCGCTGCTCTGGTTTCGCTAGAAGCGGCTTAGTCATGCTGGCCACATGACCCGGAAGCTGTACGCCGGCTCCCTCGGCCAATAAAGTGAGATGAGCACCGCAACCCCAGAGTCATTTACAACTGGACTTAACTGTCAGGGGTCCTTTACCTTTTTACATTGATTATTGCTTTCATTTTATGGATCAGTGGTCTCGTTACATAGTAAAATTCATGTTAACTTGCTGTTTTAGGGGTTGTTTTTAAAAGTCTGGAACGGATTAATCTAGTTTGCATTACTTCCTATGGGAAAGCGCGACTTGGTTTTGGAACGCTTTGGTTTTGGAAGGGACTTCCGGAACGGATTAAGTTTGAGAACCAAGGTACCACTATAATTAGTTACCACACAGGTAACAACTAAGGGTTTGTGCATGTTACATATGAGTCTTTTATGCTATGCCTTGCCTTCATCCTTACATTTCCGTTAGTAAAAATATTTCAAATGCAGTTATTTGACATCTCTGGATCAAGTCCATCCATTTTGGTAGTGGCACCCTCCTTGTGGAACGGCCTCCCTTCCAATGCCAAGGAGATAAAGAACTACATAACTTCTAGAAGACATCTGAAGGCAGCCCTGTATCCGAAAGTTTTTAATGTTTGGTGTCTTTATTATGTTTTTAGATATGTTGTGAAATGCCCAGTGTCTGGGGAAACCCAGCCAAATGGACAGGGTATGAATAATAAATTTGTTGTTGTTGCTGTTGAATTAATTAAACTAAATAGTTTTGGCTGGGTGTTTATTATTATTATTATTAAATTTTCAGATTTTGAAATTTACAAACAATTGTCAAACCACCAAAACAGAAAGCATGCTGCTCAGATGTTACTAGCCCAAGAGATGGAAAGAAGATATAGTCCCTACCAGAGAAGAATGGCAAATTAAACTGATGGATTTTGCTGAAATGGCAAAAATGACCCTAAGAATTAGAAACCAGGAAGACCAAAATTTTAATCAGGAATGGGGAAATCTATATAATTTACTTTAAAAATCATTGTAAACAATTAAAATTAATAGTAGGACTGGAATGACGCTTGTAGTTTAACACTGGACTATGGTTGCAGTGGAGATTTAATAAAATTGGGTTAATACAGAAGATGGAATTTTCTTTTTGTTTTGGTTGTTTGACAATTGTTTGTAAATTTCAAAATCTTAAAATTAAATTAAAAAAGGAAGAAGTTTGGACTGGGTTTTGAACAGAATGTGCAATTGACTGTTGCTGTTCTGAATTCTATTGTCTTATTGTCTTCCTTAAGGTTGGGGATGACTTTTTGAACCAAGGTTCGTGGGGACGAACAAAACACAAAAAGTTTGAGAACCACTTATCAAGAGGAATGAAAAGACTTTTCCCAAAGGGCTTGTTTCTCTCACTTGAGTCTCCATCTATCCAGGCCGCCATTTTGTTCGCTCGCCTGCTGCAACAACTCTCTGAGCTCTCAAGACACAATAGTCCTTTATGCATGCATCTCTTTACCACACCTGTTTCAACAGTGGCTTTTCGCTGCTTGCAGGCCTAAAAATAAATAAATAAAATAAATACATGCTTACCTTCCACTATGGGCAAGAGGTAGCTCTCGCACACGGTCCTCTCTGAATCAGGTTTCATTTTGCCCACAGTGCACTGCTTTGCAGAGTGTAGAAATGGCAAGAGCAGGCCGGTTTTTTCTCCTAGGCACTTTGAAAGCCTTGGGGACAGGAAATGATGCAATAGAAATAGGTTTTTGTGGGGGCACCTTCAAAAGCCCTGCACTTTATTCTGGAAAAATGATGCACGCACAATTTCTCTTTTTTCTTTTCTTTTTTTGTTTGTTTCCAAATACGGTAAATATTCACTCTTCTGTTTATTTAGTACAGATTATCTAGTACATCACTAGTGACTGTTCGTAATTTTAATATTTTATTGAATTTTACAAGAAAAGAAAAAGAGAGAGAATCAAAGACCAATACATAGTTTGCATTTTGGAAAACATGTATATAGATGCACACACAATTTCAGTTATTTGCGTGCCTTTGTTTCGGAGAGAAGGAGGAGGAGGTTGAGAATTAATGCAGAAGTTTTTGCAAGAAGCCAGTCATTGCAGAGTCTGGTTTTCCCCTCTCCCAAGTCCACAAAACGTAGAGCAGGCCTCTTGACAAATGGGTGTGCAATCACAGGTCTGAGTTTGGAGAAATACCTGCTGAGGGAGTGTGCCCAAATTTGCAAACCAAGCCGAAAATAATGTAGGCCTAAGGTTTCCAACTTTCCTACTAGGCCTCTTCCGGTGCCTGATAGATACATACTTCCTGGAGCCAGTTCCCGACTCTCCTTTATTCCTTTATCAGAAAAAGGCTCGCCTGAACAATTTGTGTGTTCAGCAGGATGCTTTTTTAACAGCAATTCAGCTGTTTTTTTTTAAAAAAAGGTTGTGGGGCTCAAGCCTACATCCACAGCAAAACCAGTGGTTGAAATGGACAGGCTGTGAAAGCAGGTCCCATAGTTGTCAGGTTACACAGCACGGATCCACATGGATCCTCAGGATTTTTGCATTGGGTCACCCCAAATTCACTATCAGATCACATAGCATGTCCTGCACACAAAAACACACACGCATCCACTGTTTCGTGGGGCCGCAATGGCACAAAAACATGGTTACAAAGTACCATAGCTGTCAACTTCTCCCCCTTTTTAAGGGAAATTCCCTTATTCCAAATAGGATTCCTCATAAGAAAAGGGAAAAGTTGACAGCTATGCAAAGCACGGATCCACATGGATTCTCAGGATTTTTTAATTGGGCTACCCCAAACTCACCGTCAAATCACATGTCTGTGGCCACAGCATGAACCACAAAAATCAAACATCCACTGTTTCATTCAGAATATTTTTTTTCTTGTTTTCCTCCTCTAAAAACTAGGTGCATCTTATGGTCAGGTGCGTCTTATGGAGCGAAAAATATGGTAAGTTGTTAGCATCCTTCTGGCTTGAGAGACAATGGAGTGCAACCTCCATGGGTGAAGTCAAATCACGGGAGAATCGCAGCACCAGAGGCCAATAACTCATAACTGCTGCTTCCCATGTTGTTTTTGCTGCACTAGGTGCACCTAAGAGACGCTCTTTGCTTTCCTTTTCTTTGGACCCCATCAGCGAGGCTAAGTGGGGGGATCTTGTTGTCTGGGCAGCCCAGGACCTCCCTCCACACTGCCCAGGCTTGTGCCCCAGCAAGGTCACTTTGGTGCTGCTAAGGCAGTGGTTTGACTTCACCCCTATAATAAATAATATTAAAATTTGTATTTATACCCCACCCTTCCCAGTTCAGAAAACTGGGCTCAGGGTGGCTAACAACAAATTTAAAACACTTGATTGATGCAACAAAAAACAGCATAAAATACAGTATAAAACGTGAATAACAATAAATTCAAAATTAAAATACAGTTTTTGGGGGGGGGAATCCATCCAATAAACGTTAGATGATCACCAGGGCTAGCTGGCTAAATTAGTCGTATTTGGGCCAGCGAGGAGACCAGGGGAGAATTAGCTGTGGGGTTCCAGAGCGGGTAATCTTCATAAAAAGGGGAGGGGGAGGGAAGGAAGGGGAATAAAAGATCAGGCTAAGTTCAAATGGAAAGCCAGGCGGAATAGCTCTTTCTTACAGGCCCTGTGGAAGGAAGTTCAATCCTGCAGGGCCCTGGTCTCATAGGACAGAGCATTCCACTAGGTCGGAGCCACCACTGAGAAGGCCCTGGCCCTGGTGGAGGATAATCTGACTTCCTTAGGGCCCGGGACCTCTAAACTATGGTTATTCATGGACCTTAAGGTCCTCCGTGGGGCATACCAGAGGTGCACCCCATTGTCTCTCGAGACTGACGGATGCCAACAGCAACTCAAAGTGATGGTCCATGGAACAGTACCGGTTCACAAACCATCAGCTGACCATTCATCGTGATTTCACCACAGTCCAGGTTGTGTGGGACACTTCAGGGATCTGATATGGTGCCTTTCTGTGGACCATTGGGGGTGGGAATAACTGCCGTCCCACCACACCAGAGAGCTGAGAAGCTCTGCTTTAGAGCACACTGCAAAATGCGCACAGGAACAGCATCACTTTGCCCCTTCTATGTTGTTCTTGTTCCTCATCCAAAACCTGTAACGTTATATCCCAGGCAAGGACTTGCCCTCCGCCTTTGTCTCTGCGTACTTCATTGTGAAATCACGCCTATCAGATGAACGCCTTGGCACATCAAATAAATGCCAGCACATTCGCAGGTGAGAAATAGCAGGCCTTTCCAAATTTGCACTCGTTTGATTGCTTCGTGGGACCTGCCACGTCCTTCAAAAATTCTGGCATTGGCTGCAAACCTCAATCTGCTCTTTCCAGAGCATTGCACTTTTGCAACCGGCTCTCGGGGCTGATTTTGGAGGAGGGAGGTTGGAGGACAAGAGACTAACCCTATTGCAATCAGGCAAGGCATTGTCTCGCGAGCAACAATAGAGTTGGCCTAGACACTCGATCTTGCTTGCGCAGTAACTCAAAGAGCACACAGACCGCAGCGGAAAGAATGGGCTGGTGTCACGTAACTGCGATGCTTATGTGCTCATTACATAACACATTGCAAGCGCGCACAAGCTTTACGTTGTGTTTACCATGTTAATTTAACAAAGAAATGAACTTGGAAAGTTTAAGCAAACTTTTTGTTTTCGGTGCTTCCTTCCCTGCCCCGCAGCACATGATGCTACCTCAACAGAGGACAGGGTGTATGCATTGCTAGGTGTGCAACAGCAAGGATCATTCAGTTTGTAACTTGAGGGTTAATTCTGTTATTACTAAGTCAGCCAACCAGATGTGGGGGGCGGGAAGTGTTGCTTAGCAGCAAGAGCGGCATGATCTCTATTGAGGTAGCATATGCCTTGTTGCCTTGATTGGCTGAGCAGGTTTTCTTCTGTGTTTGGTTGAATGTTTCCTTGCTACATACAAGGCCTCAAGTAAGAAAGACAAAGTCTCTCTGTTTACAATTTCTCCCAAAATTATATACAGTGGTACCTCAGGTTACATACACTTCAGGTTACATACGCTTCAGGTTACATACACCGCTAACCCAGAAATAGTGCTTCAGGTTAAGAACTTTGCTTCAGGATGAGAACAGAAATCATGCTCAGGCGGTGCAGCAGCAGCAGGAGGCCCCATTAACTAAAGTGGTGCTTCAGGTTAAGAACAGTTTCAGGCTAAGTACGGACCTCCGGAACGAATTAAGTACTTAACCCGAGGTACCACTGTAGTTAAACCTCGGTTGTCGAACGTAATTCGTTCCGGAAGCCCATTTGAAAAACGAGGTGCGGCTTCCAATTGATTGCAAGAGATTGCAAGATTGTCGGACGTTTGGCTTCTGAAAAACCTACTTCCGGGTTTTCGGCGTTCAGGAACCAAAACATACAATAACAGAGGCGTTTGGGAACCGAGGTTTGACTGTACACTGCTTTTGTTCAATTTCCATTCCTAATTCCTTTTCTCTACACCCACCTGTGTTATTTAAGTGATTTTACTAACCTGCACAACTTTGATCTCAAAATCCAATGGTCTTAAGGGTATAAATGTTGACATGTAGCAAGCAACCACCCTCTTTTGACTCAATTTTAATGATGATGATGATGATGATGATAATAGATGGTAATAATAATTGGTTCCAACAAAACATGCCATCACTGTTTTGGGGCTGGGTAGGAAAGGAATGGAATCGATATTGTGAATTTTTTTGCTTCTGGGACCTTTAAGAGTTGATGATGAATAGCAACCCACGCAAGACTGCTTACAGGATTTATTAACAACCCTTAATAAATTGTTCCCCGACCTTTTCCCTTGCTGCATATCCCCTGTGACAGTAAATGCACAGTCCAGGTTGCAAGGTCAAGAGACTCTTCCAATAAGCCGTTGGGCCAGCGTCAGCATCTGTCGGTCGATCGTCGTCCCGATCAATCAAGCCCATGCTCTGAGCAGCCTCCATCGATTGCAAGTCCCTGTTCTGAGCAATTCCCTACAAAAGCAAAAGCAACGGCTGGCTTCTTTGCGAAGGAATGAGAAAGGGTGCCAAATCTTTTAGTCATGGATAGAGTGCGGAACCTCAAGTCCAGGTTCCTGAGGTATAGCTCTGTTGGGTAGAACATGGCAGTGCCAGATTTACGTATAAGCTAAACAAGCTATAGCTTAGGGCCCCACTCTCTTGGGGGCCCCCCAAAAAATTAAAGGGGAAAAAAACTGCATGCACATTTCCAAAATATAAGATAAAAAAACAAATAAAATAAAACCTTCATACAGCAACAGTGTTTTGTGTTGCGTACACTCCTATGAGGATGCGGGTGGCGCTATGGGTGAAACCACAGAGCCTAGGGCTTGCCGATCAGAAGGTCGGTTCGAATCCCCACAAAGGGGTGAGCTCCCGTTGCTTGGTCCCTGCTCCTGCCAAACTAGCAGTTCATTTAAAAAAAAAAAAAAAAAATTTATTCATTTTCACAAATATAACAAAATAAAAAACATAACATAACATACAATGACATAACATAACATACTAAAACATAACATACAATAACATACATAACACGACTTCCCCAAGCCTTCCCTTCACTGCACCCTTATTTTTTTTAAGACAGCATTTCTAGCAATCCTTCATTCCAATTCATAACTGATTCTCTTTATATTTTATTTAAATTTAAGATTTAACAGCTATAATTCTCTATCTTATATCCCTTGACATTTTAGCATTCCGAAATTTTACAACAGTTCCTAAGATAAACTTTAAATTTTCTCCAGTCCTCTTCCACCGTCTCTCTCCTCTGGTCACGGATTCTGCCGGTCATCTCTGCCAATCCCATAAATTCTGTCACCTTGGTCTGCCATTCTTCCAGAGTGGGTAGTTCTTGCTTCTTCCAATATTTTGCTAGTAGAATTCTTGCTGCTGTGGTTGCATACATGAAGAATGTTCTGTCTTCCGTTGGTACCATTTGGTCGACCATGCCCAAGAGAAAAGCCTCTGGTTTTTTAGCAAATGTCCGCTTAAGAATTTTCTTCATTTCATTATAGATCATTTCCCAGTAGGCCTTAATCTTTGGGCAGGTCCACCAAAGGTGATAAAAAGTTCCTTCACATTCCTTACACTTCCAGCAATTATTATTGGGCAAATGATATATCTTTGCTAGCCTGGCTGGGGTCATGTACCACCTATAGATCATTTTCATTATATTCTCTTTTAAGGCAGTGCATGCCGTAAATTTAATGCCTGTGGTCCATAACCTTTCCCAGTCCGCAAACATGATGTCATGACCAATATCTTGTGCCCATTTAATCATTGCTGATTTAACTGTTTCATCTTGGGTGTTCCATTTCAGCAGCAAATTATACATTCTAGACAAATTCTTAGTATTGGGCTCCAATAGTTCCATTTCTAACTTTGACCTCTCCTTCTGAAATCCTACTTTCCTGTCTTGCTTAAACGTTTCATTAATCTGCTGGTGATGTAACCAGTCTCTGACTTTAGGTTTTAATTTCTCCAAGCTCTGTAGTTTGAGCTTTTCACCATCATATTCCAATATTTCACTGTATTTTGGCCAGTCTGAATCCATATTAAGTTTTTTTTACCGCTTTAGCTTCCAGGGGTGACAACCACCTGGGGGTTTTATTTTCCAACAAATCTTTATAACGATTCCATACATTAAACAATGCTTTCCTGACAATATGGTTTTTAAAGCCTCTATGCACTTTTACCTTGTCATACCATAAATATGCATGCCAACCGAAGTTGTTATCATATCCTTCTAGATCTAAAATGTCTGTATTCTCAAGAAGTAGCCATTGCTTCAGCCAGCAAAAAGCTGCTGCTTCATAATAAAGTCTTAAGTCCGGCAGGGCAAAGCCCCCTCTATCCTTTGCATCAGTTAGAATCTTAAATTTTATTCTGGGCTTTTTGCCCTGCCAGACAAAATTAGATATATCTTTCTGCCACTTCTTGAAACAGTCCATTTTGTCCAAAATTTGTAATGTCTGAAATAAAAACAACACTCTCGGCAATACATTCATCTTAATAACAGCAATTCGGCCTAACAAGGAGAGTCTTAACCTAGACCATATGTCGAGATCTTTCTTCACCTCCAACCAACATTTCTCATAGTTATCTTTAAATAGGTTCACATTTTTTGATGTTAAGTTCACCCCCAGGTATTTCACCTTTTTTGTTATTTCTAAACCGGTTTCTCTTTGAAAGCTATCTTTTTCCTCGATCGTTAGATTTTTCCCCAGCACCTTCGTCTTTTGTTTGTTTAATTTAAAACCTGCCACTTGACCAAATATTTCAATAAGTTCTAAAGCTCTTTTCGTACTGGCTTCTGGTTGTTGCAGAGTTAAAACTAGATCATCTGCAAAAGCTCTTAACTTATAATGTTTAGTTCCGAGTCTTATCCCTTCTACCAGCTGGTCCCTTCTGATCATGTTCAATAATACCTCCAGGACAGATATAAATAATAGAGGGGATATTGGGCATCCCTGTCGTGTCCCTTTTTCTATTGGAATCTCATCCATAACCATACCGTTCACAATTAATTTAGCCTTTTGTTCAGAGTATATTGCACTTATACCATTTTCAAAGTTATGGCCTACCCCCATCCCATGGAGATTCCTCTTTAGAAAGGTCCAACAAATATTGTCAAAGGCTTTCTCCGCATCCACAAAGATCAACACTGCTTTTCTGTTTATCTCCATCTCCAGGAGTTCTAATATATCTATAATATTTCTCACATTGTCTGACATATATCTCCCTGGGAGAAAGCCTGTTTGGTCTTTATGAATCTCCTCTGATAACACTTTTTTAAATCTTTTTGCTAAAATTTCTGCAAAGATTTTATAATCCACATTTAAGAGTGATATAGGGCGGTAGTTCTTAACTTGGTGTTTCTCAGTTTCTGTCTTTGGTATAAGTGAGATGAATGCCTCTTTCCACGATTCGGGAGCCTTTTTCCCCTCTAAGATTTGGTTGCATACTTCCTTCAATGGTTGTATTAACCATTCCTTCAATGCTTTGTAGTATCTGGCCGTCAGTCCATCTGGTCCTGGTGATTTTCCCAGTTGCATTTTTTGGATGGCACCCTCTATTTCTTGGTCTGTAATTTTCTCATTTAAAGTCCTCTTGCTTTTTTCAGAAATCTTTGAAAGTCCATATTTTTTAATGAATTCTTCAATCTCTTGTTCTTTCTTTGGCCCTTGAGCATATAACTTTTTGAAATAACTTTGTAAACAATTGCTAATCTCGTTTGGTTTATTGATAAATTTACCATCCACTTCTAGGGATGTCACGGTGTTCAGCTTTTGTCTCTTTTTCAATTGCAATTTCCCACATTTATCTGCTGATTCAAATGATTTTTGCCTCATTTGTTTTATTTTCCATTCTATCTCCTCGTTCACCAGTTCCATATATTGAGTCTGATAGTACTTTATTTCTCTTAGAATCTCCTGAGATTTAGGTTTAGACCTCAATTTCTTCTCTCCTTCTTTTATTTGATTCCAGATTTTTTCCTTCTTCTCATTCTGTTGTTTCTTCTTTATGGAGTTTTGCTGAATCAGGAAGCCTCGCATCACGGCCTTACTTGCATCCCATATTATTCTTCTTTCCACCTCTGATCTTAAATTTATCTCGAAATAATCCTTCAATGTCTTTTGGGCCTTTTTGTAGATTGTTTCATCTTTAAACAGGGTGTCATTCATTCTCCATCTGAAGGTTCCAGTTGTTGTCAGCTTCATTTCCATCTTTACTGCATTGTGATCGGAACAAGTTTTTGGGCAGATTTCTGTCTTTTTAACCCTTGGTGCCAGATTGCTGGAAATCCATATTTGGTCAATCCTGGTCCATGTCATTTTTGCTTCAGAGAAGAAGGTCCCCTCTCTTTCTAGAGGGTTCCTTGTTCTCCAGATATCAATCAAGGCCATGGTGTCAGTCAGTTCAAAAAAGGTCTTTGGCAGTCTCCCATCCTTGGAAATCGTTTGTCTCTGCGCTTTATCCATGTTTATGGAGACTACTCCGTTCATATCGCCCATAAATATTATTTTAAAGTCCATAAAATCCATTAATGTCTCATGCAACTTCTTGAGGAACTCGGCCTTCCCTTCATTAGGTGCATAAACTCCTACAATCAGAATTTTTTCTCCTTGAATTTGAATTTCCACTGCCAGAAATCTTCCTTGTTCATCCTTGAAAATTAATTTTGGTTCTAATTTTTCTTTCACATAAATCACAACTCCCCTTTTCTTAACTTTGTCAGAAGAAATTAATTCTTGTCCCAATCTTTTATTTATCAAAAGTTTTCTGTTTATCCTGGCAATATGGGTTTCTTGCAAACATATTATATCTAGATGTTCTTTCTTTAGTATATGAAACACCTGTCCTCTTTTTCGGGGATGGTTCAGGCCGTGACAGTTCCAACTCAAAAATTGCAGAGACATTTCTGTTATTGGGCTGCTTTTCCGCCGACTGCTCCAAGTTCTTGTTCCTCATCAGCAGGTGCTGGGGCAAGTCCAAATGATAGATTTGCTATATCTGGTATTTTCCTCTCTTCTACAGTTCCTTTCTCAAAGTCCTCAAAGTATTTCTCCAAAAATTGGTCTTTATCTTGAGTTGTTTTGATCTTAATTTTCTTCCCTTTGAAGTTGAAGGACAATCCTTGTGGAAATTCCCACCTAAATGGGATATTGTATTTTTTCAGCAAATCTGCTAAAGTCTTAAATTGAGACCTCACCTCTAGGAAGTGCTTAGGAATATCCTTGAAGATCTGTACCTGGGAATTCTTAACAATCAGGGCCTTCTGGAAATGTAGGTTCAGTATTTTATCCCTTTCTTCTTTGGATCTTAAGGTGATTAAACAATCCCTTGGTTTCTTGCCTTGTTTTCTGCCAATCCGGAAGGCTGAAGTGATTGCAAATTCCTGCTCCTCTTCCCCTCCTAGTTCATCAATCCAAAATTCTTGGAATTTATCTGTCAGGAAGTCTCCCAGGTTACCCTGTTCTTCCTCTGGTACTGATCTTAATTTCAAATTCTTATTTTTCCTCTCTAGTTCCAAAAAGGCCAAAGCTGAATCATGTTCGTTGACTTTCTTTGCAATGGGTACAAACTTTCCCCTGGTGTCCTCGGCTGTGCTCCTTGCGCTCTCGGCTATTTTTCTCGTTTCTGTAGATTCTTGCACAAGACGGTTTATAGAATCTGTGTTATTTGCAATTGCCGTCGTGTTCAGGTCTAGTCTTGTTGTCAGCTCTGTCAATTTCTTACAATTATCTGTCAGTTTCCTAGAGTTCTCTGTGGACTGCTTGGTAAGTGCTTCTAAAGACTTGTTTATTCTAAGCAGTGCCTGTGTCATAGATTCCATTGATGCTGTTGTTCCTTTTTCCTGTACAGCTGTAGCTCCTAATGTGGAGCCTCTTCTTT
The DNA here is from genome assembly GCF_964106915.1 of Podarcis gaigeae. Classification (NCBI taxonomy): domain Eukaryota; kingdom Metazoa; phylum Chordata; class Lepidosauria; order Squamata; family Lacertidae; genus Podarcis; species Podarcis gaigeae. The sequence goes on from NC_139685.1 coordinate 75,175,792, forward strand.
GGGTCTGCTTTTGAGTTTGTTTTGATTTGCTTCTTGTTGTTATTTCCTCCTGTGGAGTGCTCATAACTCAAGGTCGTTCCCACAGGAAAGTTGCAAGTGGAAAATCCCACTTCTCTGTCTCTGTCACAGTGCAACTGTTTCTCTCTTTTAGTCCTCTAGAGGGGGAAATTGTATCCAAGTAATGGCGACAATAGCAACACAAAAGACAGGGAAACAAGTAGCCAATGCAAAGTTCCACCAAGCAAAAGTCCAGCCAAAAGCCTTATTTGTTTCAAATCCAATATCTTATAAGTTCAATTACCTAAAGTCCCGTTATTTTATTTCAATTAAGTTTGGCCTCTATATCCACCAGCTCTTTGACAGCTCATTTTCTGACAGCTCACTTTCCTGGCGCTTGTTTTTTTCCCGGCAGCCTGATCAGAGGCTTCGGCAGCGGAAGACTTTTTTTTCCCAACCCCCTGTCCTCTGGCAGATTAGATTTACACAGTCCTCTTCCCCCCTTCACCTGCCTGTGGGGGGGGGGGCGGATTTCTTCCAATATCAAGAGTTCAATAAGGTTTCTTAAATAGAAAGGTTCCCTTTAAAAATAGCTTGTTTTTCCATTGCTCAATCGGTCGTGCAGTTCCGGGAGGGCTGGCTTCCTTATTTTCTACCTCTCCCGTTTTCAGCCGAATTTTCTTAAATTGCTTTTAGAGTCCCGTTTAGTTTGCAGATCTTACTCACGGGTAATGTTGCCAATCGGTTGTTTCAGGAAGGAATCGGCGCTCTCCGTCAATGGCGACGCGGCTTCACTCCGTAAGCTGGGTTGCGATCCTCAGCACCGCGCTCACACCCGATGCCGCTCCGGAGCCTTTAAAAAGGCTCCTTCACGATACCAGGGGGCGCAAAGGTGCCCACCGAATCTCCTTGTTCACAGGCTTCAGCGCCTGTGATTTTAGGGGTCCCCCGCTCGCCGTAGCGGGTCAGACCCGAACTTACGGAGCAGTCTTGCCTCGGAGCTCGAGGCTAAGACCGCCATTAAACGCTGGCGCCGACCGGAAGTCTCAAACTAGCAGTTCAAAAGCAGTCAAAGTGCAAGTAGATAAATAGGTACCACTCCGGCGGGAAGGTAAACGGTGTTTCCGTGTGCTGCTCTGGTTTGCCAGAAGCAGCTTAGTCATGCTGGCCACATGACCCGGAAGCTGTACGCCAGCTCCCTCAGCCAATAAAGCGACATGAGCGCCGCAACCCCAGAGTCGGCCACGACTGGACCTAATGGCCAGGGGTCCCTTTACCTTTACCTTTAGGCTCCTATGATGTAAGTCATGGGCCCCGCCTGCTAGCCTGCTCCCTAAAATATCACTGGTTTGCTCATTTCTATGTACAGTGGTACCTTGGTTCTCAAACTTAATCCGTTCCAGTAGTCTGTTTCAAAACCAAAGTGTTCCAAAACCAAGGTGCGCTTTCCCATAGAAAGTAATGCAAAACGGATCCATCTGTTCCAGACTTTTAAAAACAACCCATAAAACATTGTATTTCACTATTAATATACTTCTTCTTAGTTGTATTTCAGTTCAACAATTACTTTGATAAAATACATATTTTGTTATGTGCAAATGGCTTTAATAATAATAATATAAATAATAATAATTTTTTATTTATACCCTGCCCTCCCCGTAAAATTACAATAAAAACATAATGGGGGAGGGAACCAATTTAAAATACAGGTTAAAATACAATTTAAAAAGCAGCCTCATTTTAATAATAGCCCATAGATCAAAACCATAAGGGGAGGGAAATATAAGGGTCAGACTGAGTCCAAACCAAAGGCCAGGCAAAACAGCTCTGTCTTGCAGGCCCTAGGAAAGATGTCAAGTCCCGCAGGGCCCTGGTCTCTTGTGACAGAGCGTTCCACCAAGTCGGGGCCAGTACTGAAAAGGCCCTGGCCTTAGTTGAGACCCATCTAACCACCTTGCGACCTGGGACCTCCAAAATATTGTCATTTGTGGAGCTTAAGGTCCTCCGTGGGGCATACCAGGAGATATCTTTAGATACCTATGAGGTCCATAAATTACCATATAGCATATATTCAACACAAAAAACAGTGACGATTTGTTGTTGACGAAGGGCCCTGTTACCTTCAGTAGCTTAGCGCCTCATCAAACCAAAATCCGGCCCTGAGCATAAGACTCAATTTCAGGGTCCTGGGTTCGAGACCCACATTGCTCAAAAGATTCCTGCATTGCAGGGGATTAGAATGAGCCAACTCTTTGATTCTAGGAGCCAAATTCGGCCTTTCCAGTCTTTTCTATCTGTCCCTCAGGACTCTTGGCAAGCCATACCCCTCCTTGGGTGGCCCAACTGGTCCAGCATTTTGTTCTTACAGTTGCCAGACAGATTCCTAGGGGAAACCCACAAGTGCGACCCAAACACCAGAGCAACTCTCCCCTCCTGTGGTTCTAGCATTGCTGGCTCTGACGATGGAGACAGAGCAAAGCCATGCATTCATTCATTCACTTATTCTTTTCAAGTTTATACATTTCACAAATTTTAAACATTTCACTAATTTTATATTCATTCTGACATTTCAAAACTTGACTTCCATCCCCCTCTTTCTGCGGTTCTTTAAATTTCTTTTTCGTATCTTCTCCATATCCAAATTGACTTACCGTATTTTTCGCTCTATAAGACACACCAGACCATAAGGCGCACCTTGTTTTTTGAGGAGGAAAACAAGAAAAAAAATATTCTGAATCCCAGAAGCCAGAACAGCAAGAGAACATTTCCCCTTACTTTTTAGGAGGGAAAAAGTGAGTCTTATAGAGCAAAAAATACGGTACTTTGCTCATTTATTCATCTTCTTTAAATATATACTCTTATAGAACTGCAGGTTGTGACAATAATCTTGCCTATGTTTCTATCTGTTTATAATTTATCTGTAAGTATTCAATAAACTATTTTCATTCTTTTGTTCTAAAAAAAATGTTATCTTGATTTCTTATTCTTATTCTTATCCATTTTGGGGCAAGTAACATTTTTGCCGCTGTACATGAATCAGTTTCTATACATTTTAGCTAGTTCTGTCCCTATAATTCCCAAAAGAAAAGCTTCTGGTTATTGTTAGCCCTCTCCTCATCCATGAATTTTTCGAACGCTCTTTTAAAACCATCCATATTGGTAGCCATTGCTGCCTACTGTGGCAGGTAGTTCCATAGGTTAACTATGCCCTGAATGAAGGAGGACTTTATTTTGGCTTAATGCCGTTTGTTTCCTATGCTTCCCTAATAAGTGTGTGCTTAATTCTCCAGCTGAAATCAACGTAAAAGAAAACGCGCCTCTTGCTGTCGATATTTTGGTAAGGCTGCCTACAAACATGTGTTTAAAATAACTACTGGTACAGTGCTGCCCCGCAAGACGAACGCCTTGCAAGACGGAAAACCCGCTAGACGAAAGGGTTTTCCGTTTTGGAGGTGCTTCGCAAAACGAATTTCCTATGGGCTTGCTTCGCAAGACGAAAATGCGGGTGTTTTCCCCTCCCCCCCTTTTTCTAAGCCGCTAAGCCGCTTATCTGCTTATCCACTAAGCTGATAAGCCGCTAAAAGCCGCTAATAGCGCTAATCTGCTAAGCCGTCAATGGGCTTGCTTCGCAAGACGAAAAAACCGCTAGACGAAGAGACTCGCGGAACGGATTAATTTCGTCTTGCGAGACACCACTGTACTTTGTTTAAAAAGAAAAAGTCTGGTGGGAATCTGGCGAAGAGCAAAGCATGGACAGCACCTACCTGCTTGCAGCTGGAGAGTAAATCTCTTCCTTCTGCACATTCAACATTCCTTACAGATTGGGACTTTGTAAAACAGAAAAGGGAGGGAGGGAGGAAAAATACTTATCACAGTACTTCAGATCCAAACATGATGCTTGTCTCCTTTTGACTGACAGTTGTGTGACAAAAGACTGTGAAACTGGAATGTTCAAAGACCTTGGTGATGTTCCAAGGCCGTTTCTTAAACAATGATCGATGCAGAATAAAACAGACTAGAGAACATGGTACGTCTTTTGTCTTATAAATATTACATATGGAAATTTTGCAAATCTTGCCATTATGCGGCAAAGAGACCTGCGGAACATTCAGCTCTGGGCTTTGTGACGTATTAGTATTATTATATATGCAAGCAAAAGACCTTTCATCCCTTTAATTAAATGCCTTTATATTCTCCACTCCGCACCCCATTCTTTGATTTAGTCTCGCTCCAGCAATCTGCATTGTGGAATTATAAGAGATATCATCAAGATCTAAACCTCTATTTTAAAATTTAAAAAAGAAGAAGAAGCAGAGAGTCGATAAAACAGCTTGTTGTTCCCTTGAAAGGTGATCAGCACTGATGGCATTAGGATAAGTTAGGAGCCTGGTCGCTCAGTCGGCAGAGCATGAGGCTCATAATCTCGGGGTTCTGGGTTCGAATCCTATGTTGGGTGAAACATTCCAGCACTTCAGGAATTGGATTAGGTGACCCCCTCTCTTTCATGAGTTATTCCAGTCCTCTTTTAAATCCATCCAGGCTGCTGGCCATCACAACCTCTTGTGCGAGAAATCGGGTCCTCCCTTAAAGAGGGCACGTATTGTGGTGAGACCTGGAAAACCAACACCCTGTGTTGTGGGCAGATACGATTGGTCAGCCACAACACCCAATTGGTAGGTCCCTCGAAGCTGGGTGCTATCTGGCCAATCGGATGCAGTCCAAATGGTTCGAGGGAACTATTTATGCCCATGCACGTGACCTCTTCCTCTTTTGGTGCGTGCATTCGGAACACCCGCCCACCTCTCCCTATATTTAGGGCTTTGCACTTGACCTTGCTATGCCGTCATGTGTCGTCTGTCGTTGGGACAGGGGCACGGCAGGAATTTCCCCCACTTGGCTGATTGGCTGTTGCCATTTGGGTTTCGCCTGCTGCGTAGCAAATCGTCACAACTTGTAAGGTTGCAGTTAGGCTCTGGTTCAGGTGATAGGGATGGGAGAACGCTCTATGTGAAGGGTATTGCGTTAAAGGAATCCAGGGACTCGATGGTTTGGTCAACCCCTGTGAGGGGGTTGTGCCCGTGCCTGAGTCCAGGGAGACATTATATAAATAATAAATTATTATTATTATTATTATTATTATTATTATGGCCTTAAAATTATTATAAAACACTGCCCCATACCTCGGCTGCCAATGTTTGCAGATTCTCTCCTCACAACTATATTCTTTTCACACAGATCTATGTTCTTGTCTCAAGACATAAGCAGGTCCTTGTTGCAGGATCAGGCCAATGGCCTATCTAGTCCAGCTTCCTGTTCTCACAGTGGCCAGATAGATTCCTGGGGGAACCGTGCAAGCAAGACTTGAACAAAACAGCTCACCTGCTAGTCCCCCTGCAACTGGAGGTAAAGAGTCACGAAAATAAATGGATTGTTGCCACAAGTTACCGTAAGTCTCTTCCTGAAAACGTCCCACTTTTGCTGAAATGTTTATACTGCCCTGCCTTTTAGCAAGATGGCTCACAGCACAAACGAAAACAGAGACGACAGAAAACATGGAATAAATATAAGTGGTTTGTTTTAAAAACGACAACAGTTTAATCAGTAACCCTATCAGAAACAGCACTGAAAACACTTAAAAGCATTTAAAAGCACCATAAATAAAATGAATCCCAATCAAGGACTGCTAAATGGAAGGCCGATTCCTCCCTGTTGACTTTCCTGGAATAGCAAAACGCTCCACCCAGTCGCCGGTCAACATCTGGAGCCAGAAGCCCTGGCAGGGTGTGTAGCAGGATCGAGTTGCCTCGAGAACAATCCCCACACCTGACAGACAAGCCTGGAAAGCTGTGCAAACAAGCCGAGGGGAGGAAAGGAAAGGGAAAGCCTTTGTGAAGGACAAGTTGGGCAGAACAAGGGAGGTTTGCATGGCTCCTAAAGTACTAGCTCATTCGCAAAGCGAATCGAAACTGCAACGTGTTTCTGCTCAGAATCTTTGTTGTTGTTGTTGTTTAGTCATTTAGTCGTGTCCGACTCTTCGTGACCCCATGGACCAGAGCACGCCAGGCACCTCTGTCCTCCACTGCCTCCCGCAGTTTGGTCTAACTCATGCTGGTAACCTCGAAAACACTATCCAACCATCTCGTCCTCTGTCGTCCCCTTCTCCTTGTGCTCTCCATCTTTCCCAACATCAGGGTCTTTTCCAGGGAGTCTTCTCTTCTCATGAGGAAGCCACAGTATCCGAGCCTCAGCTTCAGGACCTGTCCTTCCAGTGAGCACTCAGGGCTGATTTCCTTCAGAATGGATAGGTTTGATCTTCTTGCAGTCCATGGGACTCTCAAGAGTCTCCTCCAGCACCATAATTCAAAAGCATCAATTCTTCGGCGATCAGCCTTCTTCATGGTCCAACTCTCACTTCGATACATCACTACTGGGAAAACCATAGCTTTTACTATATGGACCTTTGTTGGCAAGGTGATGTCTCTGCTTTTTAAGATGCTGTCTAGGTTTGTCATTGCTTTCCTCCCAAGAAGCAGGTGTCTCTTAATTTCGTGGCTGCTGTCACCATCTGCAGTGATCATGGAGCCCAAGAAAGTAAAATCTCTCACTGCCTCCATTTCTTCCCCTTCTATTTGCCAGGAGGTGATGGGACCAGTGGCCATGATCTTCGTTTTTTTTATGTTGAGCTTCAGACCATATTTTGCGCTCTCCTTTTCACCCTCAGAATCTAAGAAGGAGCAAAGTCTAGGAATCATAGAATCATAGAGTTGGAAGAGACCACAAGGGCCATCGAGTCCAACCCCCTGCCAAGCAGGAAACACCATCAGAGCACTCCTGACATATGGTTGTCAAGCCTCTGCTTAAAGACCTCCAAAGAAGGAGACTCCACCACACTCCTTGGCAGCAAATTCCACTGTCGAACAGCTCTTACTGTCAGGAAGTTCTTCCTAATGTTTAGGTGGAATCTTCTTTCTTGTAGTTTGGATCCATTGCTCCGTGTCCGCTTGTCTGGAGCAGCAGAAAACAACCTTTCTCCCTCCTCTATGTGACATCCTTTTATATATTTGAACATGGCTATCATATCACCCCTTAACCTCCTCTTCTCCAGGCTAAACATGCCCAGCTCCATTAGCCGTTCCTCATAAGGCATTGTTTCCAGGCCTTTGACCATTTTGGCTGCCCTCCTCTGGAGGAACGCGTCGGGGATCCAGGACTGGCTGCACCAACTCCTATCCCCGCAACAAAAGGTCAAAATAGGGTTAAGCTCAGGCCCAGGCCACCTGAAGGACTGTATTTCCCCATATGGATGCGCCCAGGCTCTGAGATCCTCAGGGGAGGCTGTTCTCTGGGTCCTTCCCCTCTGTCAGGCATCCTTGATATGGACCCAAGTGAGGGCCTTTTTGGTGGTTGCTCCCAGACTTTGGAACTTCCTCCCTAAAGAAGCCAGACTGGTTCCCTCCTCATCCTTCTGTCCTCAGTTGTAGACTTTCTTGTTCCAACAGGCTTCTGGCAACTGACTGTGTTTGTTTGTTTTTTAAAGGAGAGGGTTATAAATAGTGCTGTGCTGTTTTTATTATCTGCACTTTAATAGATCTGTTTTGATTCTATTTGTTCTTGTTTAGTTATGTCCGACTCTTCGTGACCCCCTGGACCAGAGCACGCCAGGCACTCCTGTCTTCCACTGCCTCCCGCAGTTTGGTCAAACCCATGCTGGTAACCTCGAAAACACTATCCAACCATCTCGTCCTCTGTCGTCCCCTTCTCCTTGTGCCCTCCATCTTTCCCAACATCAGGGTCTTTTCCAGGGAGTCTTCTCTTCTCATGAGGTGGCCAAAGTCTTGGAGCCTCAGCTTCAGGATCTGTCCTTCCAGTGAGCACTCAGGGCTGATTTCCTTCAGAATGGAGAGGTTTGATCTTCTTGCAGTCCATGGGACTCTTAAGAGTCTCCTCCAGCACCACACAGTAGGAACCTAATCATAAGTTTTAGGGTAGTGTAGAGTGTAGAATCATAGAAAACCTCCCAGGAAGGAGAGTCCGCCACCTTCAAAGAGAGACCGTTCCACTGTTGAGCCGCTCTTACGATCAGAAAGTTCTTCCTGAAGTTAAGTCACAGTCTCCTGTCTTGTAATTTGAATCCATTGGTTCGAGTCCAACCAATGCACAGCAGAACAGCTTGTTCCATCTTCAAGGTTTACATGCAGCGAGCGCTGGCACATTTGAGCAAACAGGACAATGCCCTATCACTTCCTTATGCCAGAGCCAACCTGCCTCTTTGCCTTTTGAATTGCAACCAGGACAAGGGCTGGCACTGACTATGAGCTTCCTCAGCGCTGCCCCCCTGTGGCAGGGAGGATAATGTAGAGAAAATTAGAATTAGTTGTCTGGTCCTTATCATTGGCCATCTGCCCTACAAGTCTCTCCAGCCATAACTGATCACAGGAGATTTTTCTCCTGGATTGTGGCCCACTGAGTTTTATTTTTATTTATTAAAAAAAGGGGGGGGGAGAGGTGATGATTTCAGCTTCCATTTTAATGGGAGCTCCCAATGTATGGCTCTCTCCTTTTTCTTTTGGGGGGAGGGAAGGGGAGAGAGAGAGAGGAGGAGGAGGAAATAAATAAATAAATAAATAAATAAATAAATAAATAAATAAATAATACCCCACCCATCTGGCTGGGTTTCCCCAGCCACTCTGCACAGCTTCCAACAAAATATTAAAATACAATAGTCTGTTAAACATTAAAAGCTTTCCTATACAGGGCTGCCTTCAGATGTCTTCTAAAAAATAAACCCACACAATGGAAATAATTCCTTCAAAAATCACAAGTGGAAGAAGGAGTTTAAATCCTCTTCCTGATACAGGACATTTTGCAAACTTCTGAGTAAGAAGAATGGCCGGAGGTCTCCCTGGAGCAGGAGGCAATGAAAAATTACTAGGAACATCCCCAGAAGATGGAAGTAGATTAATGAGAGTCACACAGGAGGAACCCACAAGATAAAAGCAACGGGAGCAAGGCTGCTTCTGGTTCCTAAAGAGGATGCTGCTGTTGCCTTGGCAACAAAAGGATACAGTGATTTGCACACTGAAGAGGACTGGGACCAGGGGGAGAAATCTTGACAGGCAGTACAACCTGCAGGTCTGTAAACACCTTGAGCATTCGCAAGAGGTTCTGCTTCGGGTTTCAAACATGTGCCGCAAAAAGTTAAATGCGTCGGCATTCGAATAATAGAATCAGAGAGTTAGAAGGGCCCTGAATGTCATATAACTTAACCCAGTGACCATTGCAGGTGTATAGAGCCTCATTTAAGAGCCTCATTCAATTCTGGACAATGAGAGTGTTGGGCATCGGCAGAGACCAAAGCTGGTAGATCAAAGAATGTAAATTTTGCCTTTTGCCTTTGGTACAGTAGATTAATTTCTAGACACACAAACCTATCTAACTTCTATCCAGGGATTCACAGAACCATAGAATTTGTGGAGTTGGAAGGGACCACGAAGGTCGACCAACCCTCCGCAATGCAGGAATCTTTTGCCCAGAGTGGGGCTCAAACCCAGGACCCTGAGATGATGATGATGATGATTAATTATTATTATTATTGAATTTCTATACCACCCTATATCTGGAGGTCTCAGGGCAGTTCACAGAACAAAATCAAAATATAAAACCACAAAATATATAGTCAGAATATAAACAACCCAATAACCCCCGCACACACCCCCCCACATTTTCAAGGGCATGGGAGATTTTTTTTAAAAAAAATTGAGTATTTTTACATAACAAATTATTCCAACAATTGTGTTTTCCCCCCTCCCATTTCCCCCTCATACCCCTCCCCCCCTACGACTTCCCTCAGTTCCTCTTTCTGATTTATTAACACATATTATTCTCTGCATGTTATAAAAAATGTTAAAATCTCTGAGTTATCCATCTATTATATTAACAAATAAATTTGCGTATGTTTATTCAAAACCTGCCAAGGAGTCCCGTTCATTTTGTTGTTTCTTTAAGTATTTTGTAAAGAGTTCCTATTCTTCTTTATAGTCACATTTGTCCTTCTCATGCAGTTTGTGTGTCAATTTTGCCAGTTCCACATAGTCCATCAACTTCTCTTGCCACTGGTTTTTTGTCGGGGTTTCTTCATTCTTCCATCCTTGTGCTATTAGGACTCTTGACGCCATTGTCACGTACATAAATATGTTCTTCCTTAGGAGGTCTTTTCCTACAATCCCTAAAAGAAATGATTCTGGATTTTTATACAAATGTTAATTTGAACATTTTCTTCAACTCATTATATATCATTTCCCAATTTTTTTAAAAAAATTCTCTGCAATCCCACCACATATGATAAAGGGCATAAGGGCAGTGGCGTAGCGTGGGTTGTCAGTACCCGGGGCAAGGCAAGTAATTTGCGCACCCTAACCCGTGGATTTGCGCCCCCTAACCCTAATCCCCAGATGTTGCGCCCGGTGCGGCCGGCCCCCCCTGCACCCCCCACGCTACGCCACTGCATAAGAGATTAAGATTCTCGTGCTCTACCAATGGAGCCATCAAAGCTAGATAAGCAACAAGCATAATGACAATCCAATAATACTTCGCAGGGAAGCAAAAACTCTCCAGGAGGATGTGAAGTTAGGCTGGTGCGGTTTGTGAGTTAGTCACCTGGAGAGGGTTGTGAGGGCCGAAAACAGAGGCCTGGATTTGGGAGAGAAAGTGATTAGAACCATCTCATTGATCACGTCTTCTACTTTGCCCTTAGACTAGCCTAACACACTTATGGGGCTATTTGAGTCAAAGGGTTAAGCCTCAGGAGCTAATAGGGAAGGTAATAGTCCCTGCTCGCCTGCCAGTTGCACAAAATTCAGAAAATAGGTCAGCGCCAACAATGAAAGAAAAGCTGGCAAAGATTTGAACGGGAGCGGTAAGGTATAAAATTACAGGATTAATAAGACTGAGGGGTGGTAAACAAGAGGGAGGAGGAATTAGACAAATGGAATCCCTTAATCGAATATGTGAAGAAAGAGATACAAGATAAATATTGATGAGTACAGCAGTTTTCCTATGTGGTAAATGAATAATATTTTACAATTACTGCATTATAGTATTGGTAATAATGGTATTTACACGTATGAGATATAGATAGAAAGATAGAAAGAGAGAGAGATGGTAGGTAGGTAGAAAGATAGATAGATATAGATAGATGATAGATAGATAGATGATAGATAGATAGATAGATAGATAGATAGATAGATAGATAGATGATAGATAGATAGATAGATAGATAGATAGATAGATAGATAGATAGATAGATAGATAGATAGATGATAGATAGAGATAGATAGATAGATAGATGATAGATAGATAGATAGATAGATAGATAGATAGATAGATAGATAGATAGATAGATAGATATAGATGATAGATAGATAGATGATAGATGATTAGATAGATAGATAGATAGATGATAGATAGATGAGAGATAGATACATGATAGAGATAGATAGATAGATAGATAGATAGATAGATAGATAGATAGATAGATGAGAGATAGATACATGATAGAACACAAATCTGGACCTATATTTGTATTTATTATGTCATTGCAATGATTGAAGTTTCTAAATTACGCAATAAAGGAAAGAGGCCCCAGACCTGACGTGCAACAAGCAAACCATAGAAAGGAGGAATGTGCATTAATGCAGACTCCATGCTCCCTTTCTCAAGCCTCCAAATCCTATAAAATAATGCGCTGGAATGAGCAAGGCGAATCTCCAGAGGCTTCCCTTTTCACCTCACTGCTGAGGATAAGCTTCTCTCCAGAGAGAAATTCGCGGAGGCACTCGTGGGTTCAAGCAAGGATGTGTCCGCATGGATTAAGCTGCACAGCCTGCTTTCTGCCGCGCCATTTGCTCTGCCGGCAACTGCCGACCCATCAAGCAGCCGTCCTCTCCTCCCCCTAAAACATTTTGCAAGGTATCTTTCCTGGATACCTGGAGCCCCAGAGTCTCGTCTTTCCACCTCCTTTAGCTGAGAGTTTGCCTCGAACTCTATCCCATACTGCCTGCATGCCCCACAAAAACCCAGGGCTTGATGGAAGAAGCCATGTTCGTCCTGTTGCAGGAATTTATATATAGGTTGGGGGAGGGGGGTTGCCCCTCCAGCAGATATCATGCACATGTAGCCCACTACCAAAATCAGCACAATCGCTTTTGTGACTTTTGTGATTTGTCCCCACAAAGCACTTCATCACAGTTTCTTCCTATTGTAGCAGGAAACCCCCCCCCCCCATCATCCAGTTTGTACAAACTTCACACAAACTGCACTGTTCCATTTTTATTTTATTCCATATGACAAGGACTATCAAAAGGGGGTGGCTTGGTTCTGGTCAGCCATAATCCCTTCACCATCTCAGCACATCCACAGGAGCCCTGCCCAGTTGTTATGCCAACCCTGATGATCCCAGACAGAAGACAATCAAGATCACAAAGAACTTGCATATGGGAGTGGATTCAGCATGGACTGAAACAAAGGACACTGATCAGATCTTCCCTCTGGGGGCAGGAAACTGCAAACTCCCCTTTGTCTCCTGGAAGTGACTCATGGGGGGGGGCAAAGGAGGAACCAGCCAGGTGACAAGACACTCAGGTTACCAACTCCTCCCTCAACTCCTCCTTTCTGTAATGTATGCATGATGTTTCTGGGGGTGGACTTTACCTAGAGGAGGGGAATTTCAAAAGTTTTTATAAGACCTTGCACACTATTCTTCTGGGTCTTTCCTCTCTCCTGCAAATGAGGGGAACACCCTGTTGCAACAGTTCAATAAAGGCCAAGCCTACAGGCTGCTGTTTTGCTCCAAGTTATCCTGGTTGGTGTCTTTGTTTTGTCCAAGGGAGCCCTCGGATTTTTCCGGTAACACTATCTATTCAAAGGGCCTTTGCTGCAGGATACCAAATGTAACAATTCGCTGATAAGTGTATCTATGCACTGGCTCACTGGGAAAACCTCAGAAATTCATATAGACATGTGAGCTCAGCTACTCAGCAGCCCCTCTGCCTGAGTGATAATCCCTGACCTCCTGATACCTGAGTGCCAGACAGGTAGCCATTCAAGAATATCCACCCTCCCTTCCCCACAGGTGGGCGGGGTTTGCGGCACCGAGCGGGGCTCACCTGGGCAGGTGCCACCCAGCTGCTTGAGCTGGCCTTTGACCCGCCCTCGGCCAGGGAGGACAAGGGACGGCTGGCCAGGGGTGGGCCTAAGGCCGAAAGAAAAGAGGCTGACCCCTTGGCTCAAGCCTCTTTTGCTGTTCTTCCTTCCAGGATCACCCACCCACCTCCCTCAAATTAATAATTTCTTGCCTTATTAATTTCAGACTAGGTCAGCGATCTTCAATTTAATGATTCTTTCTTTACAGACTAATATTTTGCATTCCTGGTTAGCGGGCGCCGCTGAGGTCGTAAGATGGTTGCTGTATTCAGAACCGGGAAGGAATTTCCCCTGCATTGGCAGGTTTCGCCTTCCCCGTAGCAATTTCGTCACAACTTTGGCGTTTTTTAGGCTTTGGCGAGGTAGCATTTAGTCTAACATCAAGCATTCATGCTCCCTCCCCATGCGGCAGCACTTGCTAAAGGGCAAACACCAGGAGTCCCCTGCCCTAGAGCGGTGGCATGTAGGTTGGTGGTTGGTGCTGTGTAAGTTTGCGCTTTGCAGTCCCCTCTCACTGGGCCTCAAATGCCTGCATATCCTCAGCCAGGTGGGCTGAGAGGGTTACCTGCCAAGGTTTGTGCCAAGTTTCCCACTTCTGAAGTTCAATAAATTTGTGGCCAATTTGAACCCATACTCTGGTCTCTTGTCTCATGATTTGGGATAAAGGGGTAGGCACCACAGACGGGGTTTTGCGCGTGTTCCCGCAAATAACAAACCCAGATGAAGACAAAAGGGTGTGATTAATTTGGCTGGGAAACAGAGAAATGTAAATATCTTTTTTGTTACTCTTGATGGGTGTTTGGTGGAGGGCAAGGGGAACCATGGGGCAGGGTCCAGGATGCTCAGATTACTGCCGCCAGACCTCCCCTTTCATGATGTATGAGTGATGTAGTTTTGGGGGTGTAACATGGAGATTAGCAGCTAATAAAAGTTTGGGGGCTCTTTTGTTCGGGGCATCCATCTTGTTCCACCTTGTGGCAGGTGGGAGTCCTGTCGTGACAGTCTTTGATAAATACCAAGCCTACTGGCTGCTGTTTTGCTCTGGTATTCCTGGCTGGTGTCCTTGTTTTTTGTCCAAGGGAGCCCTCAGATTTCTCCGTTAACACTCCTGAGGTCTACACAGTACACTACAGCCAGTATGGGCGAACCTTTTTGGGCTTCCAGATGTTAGCCCCAGCCCGCAAGGGAAACATCTGGAGCTCAGCAACATCTGGAGGGCAACAGAATGGAACAACAGGGAGGCAGAATAGCTTTTGGGGACTTACTATAATAGTTTCATATGACGGTAGCTCAATTGGTTAGAGCAAGGTCCTGATAATGCCAAGGTTGCAGGTTCGATTCCTCTATGGGACAACTGCATATCCCAGCATTGCAGGGGGTTGGAGTAGAATTTAGGGTTTCCCAAACTTGGGTCTCCAGTTGTTTTTGAACTACAATTCCCATCATCCCTGACCACTGGTCCTGCTAGCTAGGGATGATGGGAGTTGTAGTCCAAAAACAGCTGAAGATCCTCTGCATAGGGTCCCTTCCAAGTCTACAATTCTTTGATGTTGGGTGCTGGATTTGGCTGCCTAGTTCATAGTATACTAAATAATAATAATAATAATAATAATAATAATAATAATAATAACAAAAACAAAAATAATTTATTTATACCCCACACATCTGGCTGCGCCTTCCCTGCCACTCTGGGCGACTTCCAACAAAGTATTAAAATACTGCAATGCATCAAACATTAAAAGCTTCTCTAAACTGATCATCAGACTCCAGGGATGTAGCATGGCCTTTATGGTTGCGGCTCCCACCTTGAAAAGTCTATACATCATGATGATGATGATATCATTTTATACATCGCCTTGAACACTTTCCGAGGAAGAAGGCGACTCAAAAGCCTATTATAATGATCACACATCCCTATGCAACTTATATTAAATAAAGCAATATTCAACAATCTGTTAAAATATAATAGTGCACAATAAAATAAAATAAAATATCAGCAAATAATAATTACGCAGAAATTCACTCTTAACAATTGCGATAAATAATTACTAAGCTACAATCAGTAAAAATAACAGCGTCACAGTGCACTAAATACCACAATACATACAAAAACCCATGTAAAAGGTATATATATATATATATATATGGGACGCAGGTGGCGCTGTGGGTTAAAGCCTCAGCGCCTAGGACTTGCCGATCGAAAGGTCGGCGGTTCGAATCCCTGCGGCGGGGTGCGCTCCCGCTGCTCGGTCCCAGCGCCTGCCAACCTAGCAGTTCGAAAGCACCTCCGGGTGCAAGTAGATAAATAGGGACCGCTTACCAGCGGGAAGGTAAACAGCGTTTCCGTGTGCAGCTCTGGCTCGCCAGAGCAGCGATGTCACGCTGGCCACGTGACCCGGAAGTGTCTCCGGACAGCGCTGGCCCCTGGCCTCTTGATTGAGATGGGCGCACAACCCCAGAGTCTGTCAAGACTGGCCCGTACGGGCAGGGGTACCTTTACCTTTACATATATATATATATATATATATATATATATATATATATATACTGTATATAATATTTTTTTAAAAAAACAAGTCCTGGACTCCTCATTTCTCCTTCTTAAATTCATGGTTTGGGAAAAACTCCTGGAGCTGGAGGGTGGAGTAAGGCAGGTGGAAAAAGCCATTGCCTGTCGGCCAGCACATAGTCTGTCTCCCCTCCCCTTAGTCTGAGGTCCCCCAACCTCAGGACTTCTGTTTGGCCATGGCAATGGATCATTGTGATTGGTCAATGTCACAAGTCATTCTTATTGGGCTGACCCTGCATGGAGGAGTGGCTAGAGTGCTGGACCACAGCCTGGGAGACCCGGGTTCAAATCCCTGTTCAGTCCATTAGGTGACTTTGGGCCAGTCAATCTCTCTCAGCCTAATCTACCTCGCAAGATTGTGGTGGGGATTAAATGAAGCGGGGGAGAAAGATGAATGTCACCCAGAGCTCCTTGGAGGAAAAGGTGGGGTGGAAATTAGTAATAAATAATTATATGATCTATGTAACCCCAAATGGGAGTGCCTGATCACCTCATCTGTCTCCTGAAAAATCTTTATGTGGGACAAGAAGCTACAGTTGGAACTGGATATGGAACAACTGATTGGTTCAAAATTGGGAAAGAAGTACGACAAGGCTGTATATTGCTTATTTAACTTATATGCAGAATTCATCATGCGAAAGGCTGGGCTAGTCCATATAGTTAAAGCTATGATTTTCCCAGTAGTGATGTATGGAAGTGAGAGCTGGACCATAAAGAAGGCAGATCACTGAAGAATTGATGCTTTTGAATTATGGTGCTTGAGGAGACTCTTGAGAGTCCCATGGACTGCAAGAAGATCAAACGTATCCATTCTGAAGGAAATCAGCCCTGAGTGCTCACTGGAAGGACAGATCCTGAAGCTGAGGCTCCAAGACTTTGGCCACCTCATGAGAAGAGAAGACTCCCTGGAAAAGACCCTGATGTTGGGAAAGATGGAGGGCACAAGAAGGGGACGACAGAGGACGAGATGGTGGGACAGTGTTCTCGAAGCTACCAGCATGAGTTTGACCAAACTACGGGAGGCAATGGAAGACAGGAGTGCCTGGTGTGCTCTGGTCCAGGGGGTCACGAAGAGTTGGACACGACTAAACGACTAAACAACAACATCATGTAACCCCAACTTTTTTTGCCAGTGAGAATGAAATGTACACCCACCCACAACAGCACACATAGAGTTTGAGAACCACTCATATCTTTCTCTCCCCCACCCCCTCCGTGGTTTCTGAGCAGGTCTTAAGATCCATGGCTCTTTTTTTACTGTATTCTCCCCCCCCCCATACAATATTTTATTGGTTTTTTCCATATTACATCACAATATGAATAAACCAAAGTCATCACCACACCCTCCCCATCCCCCCATATATCAATCAATCAAATCTAATATTCTTTTGTCCCTCCCCCCACTTCCCTCCCCCCACTCGATTTCCTCTACATTCTGAGATTACGTTTATCTTTGCATTTACAATCTTCTCAAATCTTCTATATATTCTAATTATCTTTCCTTACTAACTTACCTTCCCTCAGATACTTTACATTTTAATCTAGGCATATTAGCGTATCTTTTTTTGAGCAATATTTTACCATATATTCATCAAAACATTCCCACTCCTTTTTAAAATTTTTGATTCAATTGGTTTCTCATAATAGCTGTTAGTTTTGCCAGAGTTAAGTATTCATTTAGTTTACAAATCCATTCCTCCCTTAAGGGTAGAATTTGTGACTTCCACTTAGCAGCAATCTATTCTAGCTGCTGTACTTGCATACTGTATAAGAAGATTCTTTGTCCCCCCCCCCCCGGGGTATCTCTTACCCTATCAATCCAAGGAGATATATCTCTGTTTTTTTATTATTGATATTTTCAACATCTTCTTTAATTCTTCATGTATTACTGTCCAAAATTTCTTAATTTCCTCACACCTCCACCACATATGTATTATTGTTCCTATTTCTTTACCACATCTCTAACAAAGGTTGGATTTCAATTTGTATAGCTTTGCCAACTTAACTGGTGTTAAATACCACCTATGGAACATCTTAACAAAGTTTTCTTCGATTGTATATGAGGCGGTAAATCATATATCTTCTTGCCAGAACTTCTCCCATTGCTCTAATTAGATAGTGTGACCGACATCCTGGACCCATTTAATCATCGTTTCTTTCACTTCTTCATCCATCAAAAGATTATATGTTTTAGACAGCAATTTCTTATTGTTCTGAATTATTACAGCATTGAATTTTGAATCTTCTTTTGCAAAGCCTTTCTTTTGATCAGAGATGGCTCTTTTTAATGAACTTATTAACCTTGTCCCCCCCACTCCCCCTCCACTTTAATTCTCTTTCCCCTCAAGACAGGCTTCCATTAACCATACCTAAATTTGGAAGAGTTTATTGTTCTTTCGAGAGAGACAGCCATGACTCGCTGTAATTTGATTTGTCTTTGGACTGAACGCAATAGGATACGGGCCTGAAAGTATAAACTTGCAATAGCAACAGGAAACCAGATCCAATAAGAGTTAATCTCCATATAGGGTTACATGGAACCTCTCTCGGGATCTACTTCAAATGCATTCTCAGAATGTCTCCAGGTTGGCCAGTCTCAAACGCTGGAAGCGCTGTGCGATTCAGGTAGCGGTTGCACGCACACCTACCTGGGAGTAAGTTCCATTGAACTCTGTGGGATTTGCTTCTAAGCAGGCATAGAACTATAGATGCCTGTGCGTGAAGTTGTTTTATGTGTGTTGATCAGTGCACGCTGACCAACACAGAGTCTTCGCAGAAAGGCTCTGTTCCGATGGCATGAGTATCACAACGACTGGTAGATTCTTATCTACTGCAGCCTTCACAGCCGTTATAACAAACCGCTTGTTATCATCTGCCTGCTCTGCTGTTGAGGACTTCTTGGATCATCCTTCGTCTAGCTCCTTCCTTTTGACCTTACAGCCTTGGGTGACCCTGCTGGGAGTACGAAATTTTGTGGCGAGTCCCCCCCCCCCCCAGAAATAAAGACACATGACACAATTACCGTATTTTTCGTTCTATAGGACGCACATTTTCCCCTCCAAAAATTAAGGGGAAATGTGTGTGCGTCCTATAGAGCGAATGCAGGCTGCGCCGCTAAGCCCAAAGCCAGAACAGGAAGACGGAGCACTGCAGAGCGCTCCGTCTCGCTGCTCTAGCTTGGGGATGGCTGCGCGCACAGCCTCTCCAGGGCAGCGGGGTGCCTTCACCCCGCTGTCCTGCAGAAGCTGGCAAGGCTGTTCCCAAGCCAGAACAGCGAGACGGAGGACTCCGTCTTGCTGCTCTAGCTTGGGGACGGCTGCATGCAGAGCCTCTCCAGGGCAGCGGGGCGCTGCACTCCAAAGGCTTCAGGGATCTTTGAGGCTGGCGGTGGGGGAAAGCAGTGCTTCCCCCCACCGCCAGCCCCACAAGCTCTGGTGAATGTACCTTGAACACACCTTGTTTTAGAGGGGGAGAACAAGAAATAATTTTTCCCCTGTTCTCCCCCTCCTATAATCCAGTGCGTCCTATGGTCCGGTGCGTCCAATGGAGGTTAATGGGCTAAATATGGACACAACTTTATTGGTTACAGGTGATGAGCGGTATTGGCTTAGGCATTGGTCCTTACTGACTATATCTGACTTCAGCCTGTCCACTTGAAGTCCAGGAAGGGTTAACCACCAGTAGGGGGAGTCCTGCTGATGCACATCAACTAGGAACTCCACCGGGGTCACCGATAGGGGGCGTGCCTTAGGCCCTCACCTCCCCAGGCTTCGGACAGGGCCACGCCCCCCAGAATCCTTTATTGGACTACCCTTCAATATGCGGGGCAGGTGATGGCGCTACCTCCCCTCTTCCATCTACAGAACTATACCAATGCCTAACCGCCAATACCAAGGAAGTTGTGGCAGCAAAAGAGGGAGATCCCCGGCCACGCCTGGATTAAATAGGGCAGGCCACGCCCCCGAGCCAGCCGATTGGCTGTCCAGGGGATGACGCAGCCGGGGATTCCCTCGATCACGCGGAGGCTGAGAGCCAGCCACCGTGCGCATGGTGGGGGCCTGAAGCCCACAACACTACCTCCTCTGAAGGCGGAAGTGGCTTTCCCGACAGCTTTGCTCACAAGGGTCATAGGAACATGCAAGCCCACTCACCACGACAAGGTGATGATCCAGCGACTGAGCAATGCTGGTGGCTGGTGGTCAACAAAAGAGGTTCAAAGACTCTCTCAAGGCAAAGTTTAAAAAATGTAGTACAATTGGGAAACACTGGCCTGCGAGCGCTCCAACTGGAGAACAGCCTTTAACAAAGGTGTCCTGGGCTTTGAAGACACTCGAACTCAGGACGCGAGGGAGAAACTTCCTAAGAGGAAGGCATGCTTGGCAAATCCACACTGTGATCAACTCCCGCCTGGAAACAAAATTCCCCACTGTGGAAGGACGTGTAGATCCCTGTTTAGGGAAGTTTTGAATGTTTGATGTTTTCTCGTGTTTTTAATATTCTGTTAGCAGCCACCTGGAGTGGCTAGGGAAACCCAGCCAGATGGGTGGGGTATAAATAATAAATTATTATTATATGTGTTGGAAGCTTCCCAGAGTGGCTGGGGGCAACCCGGCCACATGGGCAAGGTATAAATAATAAAATTATGATTATACTGAATCAGACCATCGCTTCATCTAGCTCAGTGTTGTCTGCCCTGATCTCTCTTTCCACTGGGGCATCTCTCAGCCCTATCTGAAGATGCTGTGTGTTGAGCTGGAATAGTTGGGTCCATTGACCTGATGCTGGAGGCTCTTCCAAAGTTCTTGCCTGTACATTGTGAGTGCCTGGCCTTTTCAAAATGTGCAATGAAGATAGATAGATAGATAGATAGATAGATAGATAGATAGATAGATAGATGATAGATAGATAGATAGATGATAGATATAGATAGATAGATAGATAGATAGATAGATAGATAGATAGATAGATTATACTTTATTCGGCTATAAGCCCACAAGGTAAAACCAATCAATAAATAAAATAGCATTTTACATTCTAAAATATCAACTAAAATATTTCAACGCATAATCGCCTTCACATTACATACAATCTCTAGATGTACTGTATTGTGGCCTTGAATATAAAGATGGTGCATAGAGTTTACTAGATTTTTAATAGTCATGCAGCATTCCATGAAGTCTTTTATATGAAAGAACTGAATTCAGGAATCTGGCAACCTGTGATGTTCTATAAGAGTCAATGTGCAATGAAGAAATTGGGCACCCCACCAAGAGCTTGGGCTGGCTGCGGATCTCTAAGGGCATCCTCTCAGAACCAACTCAGAGTCTACTGTGCGTGAAATAGCCCTTAACAAAAGCATCACCTGGTGAGGGTACCCAGACTCAATTTCTTCATTGCTGAGAAAAAAATGTATTTGTTCCTTTGGGCCTCCTGCAAAGTTTTCTTTTTTGGCAAGGCTTCAGCTAATCAGCCATTGGTTTGTGAGCTGCTGGAAACAATTTGGTTGAGAGCCATGAGGGCGGCAAAGGTGGTGGCAGTGGGGAGGGAATGACAGCACGGGGGCTGATGCTGTTTCCACGGCAACCGGCTAAAAAGGATGTCAACATCTCTCTTTAAAGAACCTCCATTCAGAAATTGGGAAGGCGTCCAAATGGCCAAGCCAAGGAGTGTCTACAAGCACGCCTCCTTTTCGGTGAGCTGTCTGGGTGCGATTACTTTAACTCCGAC
This sequence comes from Podarcis gaigeae, assembly GCF_964106915.1. Taxonomy (NCBI): domain Eukaryota; kingdom Metazoa; phylum Chordata; class Lepidosauria; order Squamata; family Lacertidae; genus Podarcis; species Podarcis gaigeae. The sequence goes on from NC_139685.1 coordinate 75,197,285, forward strand.
TTGATTGGAAATTAATTATCGCAGGAATCAAGTAACTGGAGTAAATCTCTCCCCCTTTTCGAGAAATGAATTAAATCCAAGCGAGAGGCAGCAGGCTCCAGTCCGGGCTTCATTAAAAATGGACGGCAGTATCCCAGGCTGCCAGCAGGCACCGTGCCATCCGCCAGCAGAGTATGAGCTTGTAACTTGCCCAGGAACACATCCCAGTTGCAAGTGCCATCTTCAGAACCAGCCCGCTGTGCCAGGGAACTGTCCTGAGTTGGCCAAGGATGACACAGAGGCAACAGAGCCTCATGGCACTCTAAAGACTAACAAACCTCTTACTGGGCAAGGCTTTTCTGAACTCCAGCCCACTTCCTCAGATGCACAAAGGGGGGAGGAGGAGGAGGAGGAGGAGAAGAAGAGGAAGAGGAAGAGGAGGAGGAAGAAGAATTTATTATTTATACCCCGCCCATCTGGCTGGGTTTGCCCAGCCACTCTGATGGCTCCCAACAGATTAAAAACAGAATAAAACATCGAACATTAAAAACTTCCCTAAATAGGGCTGCCTTCAGATGTCTTCTAAAAGTCATATAGTTGTTTATTTCCTTGACATTTGATGGGAGAGCGTTCCACAAGGAGGGCGCCACCACCGAGAAGGCCCTCTGCTTGGTTCTCTGTAACCTCACTTCTTGCAGGGAGGGAATCGCCAGAAGGCCCTCGGAGGAGGACTGAACGATGGGGATGGAGACGCTCTTTCAGGTATAATAAATAATAATAATAATAATAATAATAATAATAATAATAATAATAATAATTTATTTATTTATACCCCGCCCATCTGGCTGGGTTTCCCCAGCCACTCTGAGTCGCTTCCAACAAAATATTAAAATACCGTAATGCATCAAATATTAAAAGCTTCCCTAAACAGGGCTGCCTTCGGATGTCTTCTAAAAGTCTGATAGTTGTTTTTCTCTTTGACATCTGGTGGGAGGGCGTTCCACAGGGAGGGTGCCACTACCGAGAAGGCCCTCTGCCTGGTTCCCTGTAACTTGGCTGGTTCCCTGTATACTGGGCCGAGGTCATTTAGGGCTTTAAAGATCACAGAATCATCGAGTTGGAAGGGATCCCCAGGGCTGTCAAGTCCAACCTCCCTGGAAATGCAGGAATATCAACTAAAGCAACCACGACAGGTGGCCATTGAAGCTCTGCTTTAAAATCTCCAAGGAAGGAGAGTCCACCACCTTCCGAGGGAGACTGTTCAGCTCTCAAACAGCTCTGCGAAAGCTTGTTTTCTCCTGCTCTGGAGGCAGGACCCAAACCAATGGAATCAAGTTACAAGAAGGGAGATTCCAACTTAATATCAGCAATAACTTTCTGTTTGACTGTGGAACAGACTCCCTAGGAAGGTAGAGGGCTGGGCTCTCATTCCTTGGAAGTTTTTAAGAAGAGGTTGGGTGGTCATCAGTCACGGATTCCTCAGCTGTGATTTTTGCATTTACAGAGGGTTGCATTAGATAAGCCTTGGGGTCCCTCCCAACTCCATGATTCACCCAATCTTTTTGGAAACGTTATCTGTGGGCAGAAAGCAACACTCCCTGACACAAGCAGCTTCTCCCTGAAGAATTTCTCTAGAAAACTGACCCCAAATTCTCGTGGCAGGCAGTGTTATCTGTCCTCCTGAGCCCAACATCTCCTGAAATCAATTTGGATCTTTCAGGGCTGCTTCTCATTTTTATTCCTGCCTGTGCACAGGATTGGATGTGGGAACGGCCAAAGGAGATAAAAGATACCTCAGAGGCAGGCTAATGAATTGCTTCGTGGCAACGGCCGAGTCTTGCTTTCGGAATCCATTTCCAAGGCTCCAAAGCAAATCAGCCATCTTTGCCCCAGCGCTGAAGATTTGTATGAAACGAAAAGAAGGCGATGTCCAGATAACATGGCTTATTACTTGCCATGGAAACTCGAGAGAGGCTAATTTTGCCTGCGAGCAGCTGGGGAATGGGGGTGTCTGAGAGGCGTGAAAAGGAAGAAGTCGCCCATTGTTTGACCTTGCTGCCACTTTGGCAACGGGTTGCATGAAACATTTCTCTTATTTAATGAGAGGCAGAGCTCGGAGCTGACTCCATGCCAACGAATGCACACAGGTCAGAAGCAACGAGGGATCGCAGGCAGCAGGCAAGGACTGACTTGGCTTGTTCATTAGTTGGTCTCTTGTGTCGCCGGGCAGAAATTTATCACCTGCAAAAGCAGGTCCAGACCTTCCAAGTTTTCCAGAGACAGTCCTGGATTTACAGAAGCCGTCCCGGTTTCTGATTTGATCCCAGAATGTCCCATTTTTCAATGGACGTTCCTATTTTCATCAGAGACATGTTGAAGGATTTGACCCCCTACCCGTCTGAAGGCAACTCTGCATAGGGAAGTTTTTGAATGTTTGCTGTTTTATTATGTTTTTACATACACTGGAAGCTGCCGACAGTGGCTGGGGCAACCTAGGTGGGTGAGAAGAAGAAGAAGAAGAAGAAGAAGAAGAAGAAGAAGAAGAAGAAGAAGAGGAAGAAATTTATTATTTATACCATGCCCATCTGGCTGGGTTTCCCCAGCCACTCTGGGCAACTCCCAAGAGAACATTAATAATAATAATAATAATAATAATAATAATAATAATAATAAAGCAATAAAACATTAAAAACCACCCTAAACAGGGCTGCATTCAGATGTCTTCTAAAAGTAGTTGTTTATTTCATTGACATCTGCTGGGAGGGCATTTCATAGGGCGGGCGCCACTACCAACAAGGCCCTCTGCCTGGTTCCCTGTAATCTCACTTCTCCGCAGGGAGGGAACCCCCAGAAGGCCCTCGGAGCTGGACCTCAGTGTCTGGGCAGAATGATGGGGGTGGAGATGCTATACTGGACTGAGGCCATTCAGGACTTTAAAGGTCAGCACCAACACTTTGAATTGTGCTCGGAAACGTACTGGGAGCCGATGTAGGTCTTTCAGGACTGGTGTTATATGGTCTTGGCAGCTACTCTCAGGCACCAGTCTAGTTACCGCGTTCTGGATTAGTTGTAGTTTCCAGGTCACCTTCAAAGGTAGCCCCACATAGAGCACATTGCAGTAGTCCAAGTGGGAGATAACCAGGGCATGCACCATTCGAGTCTGCGGGCAGGTAGTGTCTCATCCTGCGTACCAGATGGAGCTGGTAGACAACCGCCCTGGACACAGAATTGACCTGTGCCTCCATGGACAGCTGTGAGTCCAAAATGACCCCCAGGATGTGCACCTGGTCCTTCAGGGACACAGTTACTACTTCTAATAATAAGTATAATAATTATAATAATGGAACAGGGCATCCCTATTTTCATCAGAGAAATATTGGAGGGTATGCAGGTCTAATGAGTGCTCAGGGTCAGTAAGGGTTTGTTCCCAGTAGGTCTGGTTCCCCAGATTACGAGACTACCGCTCTTAACTCTTAACCACTACACCACACTGGCTCTCTAACTGGGTGACTAGACCCAGAAGCTGTCTCAGCTTCCCCTGACCCAACCGGTAGTGGAGCAGCTGTAAGCGATGGCCCAGGTGGAGGCAATGAGGTCATCCCCGCATCTAGAGCCAGGGCAGGCTCAGGCCCCTGACTCGGCCCAGCTGGTGCTTGTTGCAGGGGAACCTGTGCAGACCGGGACTCTTCAGGATCAGGCCCCAGACTTGGTTCAGAAGATTCCTGAGGCAGAGGATCCGGTGTGGACTGAGACTCCTCTGGCTCCGAGTCCGACCCCGAGTCCCAGGCCATCACAGGCTCAAACCCACAACCCTGAGATTAAGACTCGCATGCTCTGTTTGAAGAGCTCTTCACTTGCCTTCAGTTTCTTTTCTCCCACATTGCAGGTCAAATTTGGGAGCAAAAAAGAGGCAAATTATTTGGTTGGGAATTGCAGAAGTACAAAAGGAACCATCGGTCTGCGATGTTTTTGTTTTGATTTTTGTGTGCAGACTCCAGCTATTTGCTATATCCTAACAGGGACAGAGTTCTCCGGGTATTATCTATTAGGTATCAACAAAGACATTGCTATGAAGTCGTCTCCCCTCCATAAAGCCCAGGCTGATTATTAGGAAGGAACCTGGTCTTAATTAGGCAAGTTTCCTAACGAGAAACTGGGTGAAGTCAACTCCGCTGAGGACTTTCCAAAGCTGGCAAGAGGCCTGCCATGGAAACTGCCTATTCTCTTAGGGCGCTTGCTGCTGTAGAGACATGTGAGCCTCAGCAATGAGGCAGAGCTGTGTCCAAGTCATCCTGGCTTTGAGAACAGCCTTGCTGCATCCAATCCAAGGCCTGTCTAGTTCGTAAGAACATGAGAAGAGGACAGGGCTGCCTTCAGATGTCTTCTAAATGTCATTGACATCTGAAGGGAGGGTGTTCCACAGGGCGGGTGCCACCACCAAGAAGGCCCTCTGCCTGGTTCCCTGTAGCTTGGCTTCTCGCAGGGAGGGAACCACCAAAAGGCCCTCTGAGCTGGACCTCAGTGTTCAGGCAGAACGATGGAGGTGGAGATGCTCCTTCAGGTATACTGGGCCGGGCCGTTTACGGCTTTAAAGGTCAGCACCAACATTTTGAATGGTGCTCGGAAACGTATGGGGAGCCAGTATAGGTCTTTCAAGACTGGTGTTATGTGGTCTTGTTATGTGGTTCAGATATCTTAAGGGCTGACACATGGAAGATGGAGCAAGCTTGTTTTCTCCTGCTTTGCAGGGACGGACACGAACCAATGTCTTCAAGTTACAAGAAGGCGATTATGACTATATACAGTGGTACCTCAGGTTACATACACTTCAGGTTACAGACTCCGCTAACCCAGAAATAGTGCTTCAGGTTAAGAACTTTGCTTCAGGATGAGAACAGAAATCGTGAGAGACTGGTTACATTATGCTCAGATTAAAGAAGTCTTTAAAAACGACAAAAAGCTAGGGTTCCAGGTGGAGAAATCGAAGTTGGAAACAGAACTGTTAGAACCAAAGACTAAGGTACTCTCAAGAATGTATAACTTGCTGTTAAAATGGAATACACAAGATGAAATGGTTAAATCAGCTATGATAAAGTGGGCACAGGACATTGGGTATAATATTATGTTCGAGGACTGGGAAAGGTTGTGGACCACTGGGTTGAACTTCACTGCATGTAATGCTTTGAAGGAAAATGTAATGAAAATGATATATAGATGGTACATGACCCCAGTTAAACTTGCCAAGATATACCATTTGTCTGATAATAAATGTTGGAAATGTAAAGAAAATGAAGGAACATTCTTTCACCTCTGGTGGACCTGCCCTAGGGTGAAGGCCTTCTGGGAAATGATATATAATGAGCTGAAAAAGGTATTTAAGTATACCTTCCCTAAGAAACCAGAGGCCTTCCTTTTGGGCATTGTCGGCCAGAATGTGTTAAAGAGGGACCGAACATTTTTCATGTACGCAACAACGGCAGCAAGGATACTTATCGCTAAGAATAGGAAAACTCAAGATCTACCCACGCTGGAAGAATGGCAGATGCAACTGATGGACTATATGGAACTAGCTGAGATGACTGGCAGAATCCGAGACCTGGGAGAGGAGAGGGTCGAAGAAGATTGGAAGAAATTCAAGACTTATTTAAAAAAAACATTGTAATTTGGTTGAATGTTAAGAAAGGATGCTAGATCATAAATAATTGTGCACCACTAAATTAGATGGAATTAAGATGATAAGTAAGTTTGAGGGAAAATTATAAATCTATTGGAGAACTAACAGATTATATTTAAATGAATCTGACACAAGAGTGTAAACAAGATGATAAATTGCGGGCAAGAATCGACAATGATGCAAATGGGAGCGGGAGGTGTGAGGGAGTCCAAGGATGTTAAGAAAGTATGTTATGATATATGTTATTCTGTTTCTTTATCTTTGCATTTTTATTCAAAAATATTTATAAAAGAAAAAAGAGAACAGAAATCGTGCTCCTCCGGTGCGGCAGCAGTGGTAGGCCCCATTAGCTAAAGTGGTGCTTCAGGTTAAGAACAGTTTCAAGTTAAGTACAGACCTCCGGAACGAATTAAGTACTTAACCCGAGGTACCACTGTAACAGGAAGAACTTTCTGACGATACAAGCTGTTCAGCAGTGAAATGGACTCCCATGAAAGGTGTTGAGCTCACCTTCCCTGGAGGTTATTAAGCAGAGATCAGATGGCCATCTGTCATGGATGATCTAGCTCAGATTCCTGCTTTGCAGGGGGTTGGACTGGATGTCCTTTGGAGTCCCTTCCAACTCTGCGATTCCATGAAATCTATTTTTTCTTCCTTCTAAGTAACAGCCTCTGTCAGTGTGCCTTGGGCAGGAGCCGGGACGCTGGCAGTGTCCTCTGGCTGCTTGGCTCATCCCTGGCGATAGACTCTTCTCTGCGCACAGCGCAGGTTGGCTGAGGACAGCAAATGGAAAAGGACAGACACCATAGCTGGAAGGCAAGAGAGCATGAGGACACGGGGTGAGATTCTGCTCGGCTCGGGGAAAGTAAAGTAAGCTTGGAAGCTGCTCTGTAGCGCCAGCTGAGCCACACAGGGTGCCATTTGGCCTGAAGGTGGTCCTTGCTTGAACCACGTGGCCTGGGACTGAGTTTGACGTCTCTGTCGCTGACAACTCCATGGTGAGTCAGTCTTCCCGAGGGTGCGTTTATTGGAGCTCCTCTGCAGGGAAGCGCGTGAATGGTGTATGAAATAGTTAAAAGCAGGAAAAGCTAGTGAGCAGGTAAAACTACATTGTTTTGAGTCAGGTTAAAAGTAATAATAATAATAATAATAATAATAATAATAATAATAATAATAATATTTTTTATTTATACCCCACCCTCCCCAGCCAAGACCGGGCTCAGGGCAGCTACCACCAGGTATAAAAACAATTGATTAATTAATGAATGAATGTTAGAAAGATGTTGGAATGAAGTTACATGGCTTTAGCAGAAATGCTATAAAGAATTAAGTACAATAGATTGCAATTGGATTAAAGGGAAAAAATAAGGTTAGAATGTGATAAGATAAATTATAGAACAGAAAATTGAGGAAGATGGAAAGGATTTGCTGAAACAATTAACTGAAGTGGAATACAAAAAAGGGAGGGGTGAGGAGGTCGCTGAAACAAGTAAATGAAAGATAACAACATTGAAAGTATGGGATGTGTTCTTAATTGTTTTTGTTTTGTTTTGTTATGTATATGTAGTGTTTTTGTTTCTGTATTGTATTGTACTGTTTTGTTATGTTTAATTCTTTTTATTTTCTTTCTGTAATTTTCAAATTCTTAATAAATATTTTAAGGGGGAAAAACAATTGATTAAAATACAACTTAAAAACAAGTTTAAAATACAACATTAAAATGCAGGCTCATTTCAGTGGAAACTCAATCAAAAACTTTGGGGGGGGGGGGATAAAAACGTCAAGTCTTCACCAAGGCCAACTGTTGTGTATTGAGTCAAAGGATTTTATATCTGCATTATTATTGTCTGTATTTGCATTAGGGTAAAGTAACTGCCTTTTGGTTCCAGAGGGTACAGCTACTATTGGTTCATTTAAGCTGCTGTATTTGGATCCTCTGTCTTATTGGTTGCCTCCAAAAGGCAGGACTGTGATTGCCTGATATTGTTCCCTCCAAAATGTATCCTTTCTAGCTGGTTCCCTGTCCCTATAAATGTAGCTCTCCCCTCCTCAGTCTTCAGTCTTGTTGCTTTAATAAAGAAGTGTTACTAGAGAACTGTCTCCAGCATATTATGTCAAGAGAGCTGAAATCACAAATCCCACGTCACAACACCAACTATCCAGACTGGTCCTACGTGGGCCAGAAAAAAGCCAGGGAAGTCCCCAAATAGGAGTTCCATCACAGAAAGAGAAATGTAAAAGGAAAGAGGGGAAGGGGATCAAGTTGATTCCAAGCCAAAGGCCAGCCAGAACAACCCTGTCTTACAGGCCCTGCGTAAATAAATCAGATCCCGCAGGGCCCTGGTCTCATGAGACAGAGCATTCCACCAGGCTGGGGCCAGTGTTGAAAAGGCCCTGGCTCTGGTAGAGGCTAATCTGACTTCCTTAGGGCCTGGGACCTCTAGGGTGTTGCTATTTATGGACCTTAAGGTCCTCCGTGGGGCATACCGGGAGAGGCGGTCCCGTAGGTACGAGGGTCCTAGGCGGTGAAGGGCTTTAAAGGTCAAAACCAGCACCTTGAACCTGACCCTGTACTCCACCGGGAGCCAGTGCAGTTGGAAAAGCACTGGGTGAATATGCTCCCATGGCAGAGACCCCGTGAGGAGCCTCGCTGCAGCATTCTGCACCCGCTGGAGTTTCTGGGACTAGTGAGCAGGTAAAACTACCTTGTTTTGAGTCAGACCCTTAGTCCATGTAGCCCCACAATATGAACTTTGACGTAGGGTGGTTCTCTAAGGTAGAGCTGGGGTGTTGGTGTACTGTGAAAAATTGGTTGAATTACACCATGCCTGGGCTCATGTCTTGAGGAGCACATCCCCCCACATCTGGATGTTCAGAGATAAGATACCAGGTGCATTGGGTTACCATAGCAACACCGGTGGCATCAAATATAGGACTTGCTGAGCCTTTCACCCTCCCAAGTTGTTGACATCCATCTGTCTCGGGAGACAATGGAGGAGTGCACCTTTGGAGGTGAAGTCAAACTGCTGTTGTGGCTGTAGAGACCGATGCAGGAGAGACATGTTTTGTTGCAGCTGGGGCAGGTGAGTTTGCCCGTCCAATGATTTGTACTCTCAGGTAAAGGCACAGTCTGAAACATTCTTACTCCAGAGCTTTTTTAAAAAAATGAGCTAAAGGGAAGCATTTTAAGAGTTGAAGGATTGCAGCGTGGAAATTTGTGCGTGTTCTTCTGCAGATCCCATGAACGTCAGTGCACACCGGGCCAAATCCTGGCCAATGTAGATTCATTGGATTCCAATCAAGGTTTGATTTTGTCCACTAGCAACCCCATGGAATAGGGAGAAAAGCTTACACAAGTCTACAGTGCAGAATACAAATACAGAATAAATAATAATAATAATAATAATAATAATAATAATAATAATAATTTATTTATACCCCGCCCATCTGGCTGGGGTATAAACAGTAGTCTATTAAACATTAGAAGCTTCCCTAAACAGGGCTGCCTTCAGATGTCTTCTAAAAGTCTGGTAGTTCTTCTCTTTGACATCTGGTGGGAGAGAGTTCCACAGGACGGGCGCAACCACTGAGCAGGCGCTCTGCCTGGTTCCCTGTAACTTGGCTTCTTGCAGTGAGTGAACCTCCAGAAAGCCCTCGGCGCTGGACCTCAGTGTCCAGGCTGAACGATGGGGATGGAGACGCTCCTTCAGGTATACTGGACCGAATATCTATAGGATGACTCAAGCTGCAGATTCCCACAGACTGTTGGATAGCTCAGGCAGTAGAGCATGGGACTCTTAATCTCAGTGCTCTGAGTTCGAGCCCCACGTGGGGCAAAAGATTCCTGCAGTGGGTTGGACTAGATGACCCTTGTGGTCCCTTCCAACTCTACAATTCTCTGAAGCAAGAATGCCCAAAGTCTAGAAGACTCTGCAGAATCCAGATGGATCTATCCATTCACCGGGACTTGAATTTTCTCTGCGACCAGTAGGTGGCAGATGGGAAGCCAGATGAGTAAAGCAAGGAAGGCAACGGAAGGAAAAACCAAAAAATTATAGATGTGGATGCCCTGTAGTGGATTGTAGGGCCCGTTTGAGGCTGTCAGGGATCTGTTGCAGAAGATATCTGTGTCCTCCCCATCCCAGTTAGATGGTTTGCACCACCCACTTTACAAATAGTGTAGTTCCATAGCTAAAAGAGGGGACGTGGGTGGCGCTGTGGGTTAAACCACAGAGCCTAGGGCTTGCTGATCAGAAGGTCGGCGGTTCAAATCCCCGCGATGGGGTGAGCTCCCGTTGCTCGGTCCCTGCTCCTGCCAACCTAGCAGTTCGAAAGCACGTCTAAGTGCAAGTAGATAAATAGGTACCGCTCAGGCGGGAAGGTAAACGGCATTTCCGTGCGCTGCTCTCGTTTGCCAGAAGTGGCTTAGTCATGCTGGCCACATGACCCAGAAGCTGTACGCCAGCTCCCTCGGCCAGTAAAGCGAGATGAGCGCCGCAACCCCAGAGTCGGTCATGACTGGACTGAACGGCCAGGGATCCCTTTACCCTTTACCTATAGCTAACAGAACTTCTATGTTCAGAAGCAGTCTGCTACATCTGAATGTATTTCTTATTTATTTATTTGATTTTTCAAATTAAAATTTTACAGATACATCAAACATAAATCATAAAAACATAAAAACTTCCACCCTCCCCTTTGTGGGTCAAAGTATTAATCATTTCCTCCCACATCTTTTATGATGATCCAAATCTTTTACAGTGCTACCTCGGGTTAAGTACTTAATTCGTTCTGGAGGTCTGTTCTTAACCTGAAACTGTTCTTAACCTGAAACACCACTTTAGCTAATGGGGCCTACCACGGCTGCCGCCGCACCACCGGAGCACGATTTCTGTTCTCATCCTGAAGCAAAGTTCTTAACCTGAAGCATTATTTCTGGGTTAGCGGAGTCTGTAACCTGAAGCGTATGTAACCTGAGGTACCACTGTACATCTCCATTGTGTCCAGAATTCACCCTTAAACTACCAGGGATATTCCAATCCTACTAATGATTTTTACAATGGTCTTTAAGATAAGTTATACATTTTCCTCATCCTTTAATAAAATTTTGGTCTTCCTGATTTCCGACTCTTCCGGTCATTTTAGCCATTTCAGCATAGACCATCTACTTCATCTGCCATTCTTCTCTGGTAGCGACTTTATCTTCTTTCCATCTCCAGTAACATCCATGCAGCCATGGTCACATACATAAAAAGTCTTTTCTGCTCCCTGGGGATTTCAGTACCTAGAATTCCTTTTAAAAAGGCTTCAGGGTTTTTTTAGCAAAGGTTATTTTAAACATTTTTTTTCACTCATTATATATCATTTCCCAAAATCCTTTTGCTACCTTACAGGTCGTATTCAGAAGTTACTACTTCTGAATATCAATTGCTGCAGACAAACAAGGAGGAAGGGCACTTGTTGGCATAACCCTGCTTGTGAGCTTCCAAAAACTTCTAGTTGCACCAGGATTATGGGATAGATCTAGACTTTGGTTGGATCCAGCAGAAGTCTGCTGCCTTGCTAAAATAAAACACAGCTCTTTATCCCTATGCTGGCTTCATCTTCTTCTTTTTAAAGAAGCTTTTAAACTTTTGTTTAAGAATCAAATAGAAATCAGAAGCTGAATGTTCCTCTATTGCATTATAATTTGCAAAAACAAATTATATATATATGAACCACCCACAGATCTGCAGGTTCTGGGCAGTCGGTATACGACAACCCTGTGAGGTAGCTTAGACTGAGAGGCAGTAATTGGCTCAGCCTCTTTTTTAAAAAAAGCTTTTTCAGGACAATACATACAATACATTTTACATAAACAAAACACAACAAACAAAACAATAACAAACCGAAACACCAGAAACATCACATGTTCTCTTGACTTCCATTCATCCCCTTCATTTTTCACTTCACACTTTTATATTTCTTCTTTCTAAATATTTAAAATCACTGTATTATTTCTTCCTCTATTGTCTTGCAAGATTCAGTCCAGACCCATCAAAGCATTTAGATTTTTACAGTACTGTTTTATATACTCTCTAAAGCAGCAAACTTTTTCAGCAGGGGGCCAGTCCACTGTCCCTCAGACCTTGTGGCGGGCCGGACTATATTGGAGGGGGGGGGGGGAAATGAACGAATTCCTATGCCCCACAAATAACCCAGAGATGCATTTTAAATAAAAGTACACATTCTACTCATGTAAAAACACCCTGATTCCTGGACCGTCCGCAGGCTGGATTGAGAAGGCGATGGGGCCAGATCCGGCCCCTGGGCCTTAGTTTGCCTACCCATGTTTTAAAGACATTCCATTCTTTATTTAATCTCTGTTTTGAGTTGTTTCTTAATCTTCCCGTCATTTGGCTAATTCTATATATTCTATCATCTTCAACTGGCTCAGGCTCAACCGCATGACCAATTGGGTATTTGGACCCCGGTCTCCCAGGCTCTCGCCTGGCACTCTAACCACTGTGCCGCGCTGCCTCTCCTCAACACACCACCTCCCACTCCCCCCCCCCCCCAATGTTAAAAGTTCAGCTCCTGAATCTTGCCGCGTCCGCTGAATGATCACAGGGAGCCGTTGCACCTCTGAATGCCAGCTTCTGATAATATTCGGAAATAATCTCCGATTTTGCCCGCTATCAGGCCCCGTGGAGTGGTCGCTCTGTGCTGAGTCCTTCGGGGCTTTGTAATATTTTTAGACCCGTTGGCACCGGGGAGGTGAAGCTCAGGACAGCCGAGGCCCCGGCAGGGAGGGAAGAAAGGAGGCTTGGTACATATAGAGGTTCCCACAAGGACCTTCCGCTGCCCTGGCAGAAACAGGGTGCCTGGAGATCGCAACAGCAAGAAGAATCAGGCTAGACTGGCATCCAGGGACCAGGCAGACGGTTCCCTGAGACATCCAAGGACGAAACTGGGAGGTAAAAGCGAGCGGCAAAGGGCTTTGTCTCAGAGAGAGGGCAGGGAGAAGGTCTCTGGTTTAGTCCCCAGCACCTGAGAATGAAAACTCTGGACCTCCACTGCCAATCAGAGTAGACAATGCTGAGCTCCATCAGTGGAGGACTTGGGGCTTTCAAATTTCATCAGTGATGCCAAAATTTGGCGCCTCTCGCCTTCCGGTCTAAGTCATTGCTGCGCCGCCCTCTTGGTTCGATGCCCAGTGCGGGCAAACAGGCCGCGCTCCCCTAAATCCCCTAGACGGGCAGTATAAGGCCACTTCCTATATCCCTGTAGGGCTTTAGCTCAGTGATCAGGGCATATGCTTGGCATGTAGAAGGTCCCAACTTCAACTCCAGGTAGGGGTGGGAAATGTCCCATGTGAAACCCTGGAGAGCTGCTGCCAGCCAGTGTGGACAGTATGGAGGCAGGTGGGCCAATGTTCTGACTCTCCAGAACGGCAATTTCCTCTGGTTTTGGGGGTGTAGCTGAGTGGAAGAGGGTCTGCTTTGCATGCCGAAGGTCCCAGGTTCAGCCCCAGACATCTCCAGGTAGAACTGGAATTTGTTCCCCTGCCTGGAACCCTGGAATGCTGCTGCCAGTCCGTGTGGGCAATGCTGAGCCAGTTAGAACTATTGGTCTGCTTACAGCTGAACACGGCGGGAGAAACGGAATGGGTGTGAGTGCCTGCGGAATTTTAAGAGAGCAGCTTATATTCGGGTGCGGCTTATATTCAGGCCAATGCGGTACTTAATAAGAGGTGCCCTCCATGGGGAAGTTTTCACCTTGGTGGGCAAGAGAAGGAGCTGTGAGCCAGGACCCCAGTTCTGCAAGCTCCACTCTTCCCAGATGCAGCTTCCTCCCTCGGAATAGGGGGACATTCCTACTGGCCTGCCTTGCAGTGCTCTCGCTGTAAGGAGTGCCATGAAATCGTGCTCCAAATAGTCAGAAGTGCCATGTGCTTTCAGTGGCATCTGAGATCCTTGTAATTGCCTTTGCTGCTCTTTTTAGTTGCAGTTTTTAATGGCTGACGCGCTCTCTCTCTCTCTCAATGGCTGTTTTTATTTGCTCCTGGCTCTCTTTTAGCACTTTGCATTATAATCTGGCTCCAGGCCATCTGGCGAGAAGGCAGGATAGAAATTCTGCGCACAGATAACTGCTAAGTGTTATTCCTTTCTTTATTTCTCATAACGATATCCTGCCTTTCTCTTATAAGGGACATTTGCAGAAACCATAGGCATTTGCTGGCTCCTGCACAGCTGCCCACTCACTGGCTTTGCAGACCAATCTCTAACAAGCCCCCAGAGGAGGAAAGTTTAAAAACAGACACACCCCATACTTCATTCAGATCAGAAGAATCTGCAGAGATTCTGCTACGTTCTTTTTATAGCTTCAAGAGAAAGCTGAAGAGCTCTCTGTAAATAGCTTGTTGTTGGCATCTGTCTGTTTCGAGAGACAATGGAGCCGCACCAAAGTGACTTTCCCTTTTTTTAAAATAAATTTTTATTAAGTTTTTCTTTTACAAATAATTTTGACAACCATGATTACAAATTTACAATTTTTGAACTTCCACCAGCACCTCCCTCAATCATCCATTTTTCATATCTTCACGCATTTTCTGTGTAATATTGCCGATTTAATATTAACCTTCCATCTCAGTTTCTTTCTTACAATATACCTTGTATTGTCTCTTTAAAAGCCTCTTTAAAACCCACTAGCGTTGTCTGTTCATCACATATAGTTTTCAGATATTCCGTAAACTTTCCCCAGTCCTCGAAGAATTTGTGGTCTTTCTGATATCTAATTTTTCCAGTCATTTTATCCAATTCTGCATAGTCCATAAGTTTCATTCTCCACTCGCTCAAGGTCGGTAATTCCTCTTGTTTCCATTTTTGGGCCATTAATATTCTTGCCGCTATTACTGCATATTGAAACAGTTTATAATCACATCTTTTTATCTCTCTTCCTGTTATTCCTAACAAAAAGGCTTCTGGTTTTTTAACAAACGTATATTTAAGCATCTTTTTCAATTCATTATATATCATTTCCCAGAAATCCTTTACCTTCTTACATTCCCACCACATATGGAAAAATGAACCTTCTTTTTCTTTACATTTCCAACACTTATTACATGTTTTATACATTTTTGCTAACTTTACGGGTGTAATGTACCATCTGTAAACCATTTTCATAATATTCTCCTTTAACGCCGTTGTCAGGACTGCCGCTAGGTCCCAGCTCACAGAGGACCAACGCCCAGTGGATATTATATACAAAAGTCTTTATTGAAGTTTAGTTTCCATTTCCAAGCTCTGGGCGCGCAGACCCACGTCTTAACGCTAGACCGGCTAAGTCCCCTCTGACTCACTGCTCCACCCACACCAGTTTAAGATTCTAGCCCGGCTCCACCTCTTGCGCTGCTCTTTCCTGCGTTGGGTCCTTCTGCCCTCTGGGGTTCCCTCCTTCCTGGACTCCTCTGACGCGGAGCCTCCTGAGTCTTGCCCCTCCCTCCGGCGGGCTTTAGGACCTGGCTCCCTTCCCGGGCTCCCCGCTGTGCCGCGCTCCTGTACATTTGAACTTGGCGCGCGCGCCCAGCCGGTGACTTTCCTTCTGACCGTTTCCCCGCTTCCTGATGTGGGTGTTGCCAAACCTGACTCCTCTCCTCCCTCTGGTGGTGAGGACACTGGTCCTGACTCCTGGGACTCCCCCTCCCCACTGCGCTCTGGTGGAGACGCTGGCCCTGATCTCCAGCTGCTGTTCAGGGACTCCCCGCTGGCCCCTCCCTCTTGAGGTTTCTCCCTTGGAATCTCCCTTGCTCTGGCCACCGGCGCTCCCTTCTGTGAGTCCTCCGATTCGCTAGAGAGGCTTGTGGAATAACTCTGGCCACTGTCACTGCCTGCGCCCCCCTCGTACTCCTCCTCCTCACTCTCCATTTGCTCCCCCTCCTGTGTCTCTCCTTCTGAACCCCTGACATCCGTACATGGAGTAAATTTCATATTTTCATTCCATACCTTTTCCCAATCATCCAGTTGTATATTATAACCAAAATCTCTGGCCCAGTGAATCATAACCGACTTTATCTCCTCATCTTTTGTTTGCCATTCCAAAAGTATTTTGTACATTTTTGACATTATCTTAACATCATTATCAATTATCTCCGTTTGAAATTTCGATTCTTTCTCTGTAAATCCCCTCTCTTTGAGGTCCATTTTGAACCTTTCATTTACCTGAAGATAATGCAACCAATCATAAACATGCTCTTTAACTTGTTCATATGGCTTCATTTTCCATATGAAAATGAAGCCAAAGTGACTTTCCCAGGGCACAAACCTGGGCAGTGTGTCTGGAGGTCCTGGGCTGCCCAGGTGATAAAACCCCCCTCTTGACCTTCTTGATGGGGTCCAAAGGAAAGCAGAGCGATACGTTTGGCACCATCCAACAGTCTTAGGGACTCCATTCCCGATTTGTGAAGGTGTTTTTGTGGGATGTGAAACACAAGAGCAGTCAAGTACAACATCCCTAGAGTGGACATAAAAGGGGATGTCTGGACCACACAGTTGGAACTTCCTGTTTCTTCCAGGTTGGGACAGACTTCCTCTGATGTGACTAGAGGTGGGCATGACCTCACCTGCCCAGGTAACAAAAGACAGGACTGGTCGGTCAGCCATCTCTCTCTCTCTGACCACATTTGTCGAAGAAGCAATATCTCCTTAGCCTAAGATGCTTCTAGCCAAGAGAGGATAGAGGAGCTATCTCCTTATGGGATAGTTTCCACATGTATATTACTTTTGTAACTTAAGGTCTGCCTTCTAGAATCCAAGTTGGAAAGGATATAATCAAACAATATATCCTCTCCTGCATCCCTGAACATTCACACAGGGAAGACAGGGGGCACTGCAAGCCCTACCGGGAGATGCTGTGAGGGACTGAAACCTTGGACCATGCAAATCAGATGCTATACCCCCAGGGTTTGGTCCCTGATCTGCTTGGAGCAGATTAATAGGACTGAGGCAATGAGGATAAATCTGTGGCAGGCGATGTGAACAGAGTCGTTCCCTCAAAGTCTTCCAGCCTTTACAGTTTGCATTGTTTTTTCTGTTGGCTGTAGGAACCGAGTCTTATTCTGCCCTGAAGCCCATTCTGTAAAACTCTTACCTGTGATTATTACAGCACAACTCTAGACAAGATCTGAGGGAGCTCTTCTCAGGCAAGAAAAGTCTCCTGTGAAAAAGGGAGGGCGGACTAACAGGCCATCTCCACTCCACACGAGTCTCAGTTGGCAAGGATGAAGCGAGATGGGCACCAAAGACTTCCCCAAAACACCGAGGACATCATGGTGCCCTTTATCAGCCCATCAGCAACACACCGCAATGCCAACTGGGGCTGTCCTACTATAAACAAATCAAATATCTCAAACTGCAGAGGAAAAATGGCACAGACCAAGGAAGATGCCATCTCGTCCAGTTCTAGAGAGAGTCAAATGACGGACATCTGCAATGGCAACTTTCCCAAGGGAGGAGGAGGACCCTCCAAAGCTCTCTGCAGTTGGTCTTTGGCAACCTCCTACCAAAAGCTTCCAGGAAGCAATGGAGGGAACAAGCAGCTTCGACACTTTGGCCAGTGGTGCAAAGAAATCCCGCCCACCAGAATTACCCAGCAAGCTTTCCCCAGAAAGGACGTATTTCTGTTCTGGACAAAGAAAGCTGGCGATGGCAACGAGATGGCCCCATGGAGATCAGGCTCCAAAAAGGCACACCAGGTGCAAGAGATGATGGACCGATGTGAGGAACAAGAAGAAGACTCAAAGGGAAGATGCTGGTCTCCCACCACCAGCCCTGAAACAACCCAGAGGAAGAGGCGGAGAGATCTTTTCCCAGACTCTGAGGTTTTCAGACAGCTGGACGCCCACGTTCTTCGTGTGAGCGAGCAGGTGGGTGGAGAAAAGAACGTCCCAAAGTTCTACCATTTCTCCTTTCCGCTGGAGCTGCAGGTGGTCTTCCATTTGTGTGTCGAGACCCCGAAGCCACCCCCTCGTTGAGAAATAACACACACAAGGACACAGATATTAGGTTAATGTTATTGGGCAAATTTTGGCCACAACTTTATCGGTTGCAGAATGTGAGCAGTATTGGCTTAGGCATTGAATGAACCCGACTATATCTGACTCCTGCCCGATGTGCAGGAAGTCCAGTAAGGGTAAACCACCAGAAGGGGGAGCCCTGTCGATGCAGACCAACTCAAGCTCCCCCTGGTGTTCCCGTTGGGGTCGTGTCATGGCCCTAGCCCTGCCCCGGGCTTCGGACAAGAGCCACACCCCCAGATTCCTTTAACGGAATACCCTTAAACTTGGAGGGGCAGGTGATGGCCACAACTCACCTCCCCTTCATAAGGTCAAACAATGCCTAACCCAACCCTAACAAAGTTGTGACGATTGCTACGAGGTAAGCAAAAACCAAATGGCCTGTGCCAACTTGTCAAGTGGAAAAATTCCTACCAGGCCACTCAATGGCGACCAACCAAGGGCCATAGCAAGGCCAATGACTAACCTGGAAAATAGGGAGGGAGGGTGATTGAGGAAGTGAGCCAAAGAGGAAGCCCTCCGGCTCGCGCCTCTGCTTAAATGGCCCCGGCTAGCAGATTGGCTGGCCGGTCACTGACGTGGCTGGGATCCCCTTGGCAATGGGAGACTAAGTCCCCCACCCCCAGAGGAGAGTGGGTGGCCATGTGGTCCACCGCAACTTCTCCCCATGGGGAAGTGGAGCGGACTTACACAGTCACTGACTAAAGCTTTTAAGCTCAGATCGAAATCAGCAGGGCTAAGGTTGAAGAGCTCACACCCAGAGGCAGTCTTCCACCAGCTCCCAAACACACTCTGACAGTGGGGCAGGGAGCTGCCCCCTTCAAGGCCTGCTTGGGGGGCATTTGGCTGGCCATAGTGGGAGAAAGGATGCGAGGCTAGATGGACCTTTGAGTTGGTCCTGCTACCCGGATGGGTCACGGATGATCAATGTGTGGTCCCCCCAGGCGCTGTTGGACTCTGTCGTCCATCAGCCCCAGCTAACATGGAAGGTGGGTCGGAGGATGATGGGACTTGTAGTCCAGCAACATCTGGAGGGGCCACAGGCTGCCCAGTTCCTTCTCCAGGCGTTCTCTACAAATGCTGAGCAGAATTCCAACTGGGATGGGACAGAGTAGCCTTCACCAATTTGGTGCCCTCCAGAAATTTTGACTACAACCAGCATGGGCCAGCTGGGGCTGACTGATGTCCTCATCCAAAACACCAGGGTTGGCAATGGCTGGGCTAGACAAATGAATGGCTGCTTATCCTATTAAACAGATTGCTGATGATTGTCCAAATCCCAACCTATCTTCCCTAGCTGAAAACCAACCAGGAATCTTTGTCCGTCCAGACCATCGTTCCACTGATTACCAAAGGAGCCAATAGCCAGCTGGAGAAGGCGCGAGCCATATGGATCTGGCTGTGCCACAATATCGGTAAGTGTGTTTTCATGCAAACCTCCTTGGGGGTATTTTTAGGGTATTTTACTTTCTTCCAACAAGCAAGACATGGGGTGCTTCCTATCATAACAACCTCTTGGTAAAGTGGTGTTTTGATTTTGTTCTGCAATAGAGTACGATGTCAATGGCTTCTTGGGGTTCTCTGAGAAGATCCACACCCCTGAGCAGGTCCTTCACACCGGGAGAGGCGTGTGCTCTGGGTATGCCCATCTATACCGTGACATGTGCAGGTATGTGCTGCCGTGGCTTTTAACATGCTCCATCTCAAGGGCTGTCACATGGAAGAGGGAACGGGCTTCTTTTCTCCTGCTCTGGAGGGTAGGACTCGAACCCATGGCTTCAAGTTACAAGAAAGGAGATTCCAACTAACCACCAGGAAGAACTGGTGTTCAACAGTGGAATGGTCTCCCTCGGAAGATGGTGGACTCTCCTTCGTTAATGGATTTTAAGCAGAGGTTGGATGGCCATCTGTCATGGCTGCTTTAGCCGAGACTCCTGCATTACACGGGGTTGGACTAGATGACCCCTGGGGTCCCTTCCAATTCTAAGGTTCCATGATTCTATGATCTGCCTCCTTAAAGCTTAGAGCATCTCCTCAATCTAACCATTTAAATGGAACAGGTGGCACATACGGGGGAAATAGTCCAATATCTATCCTCAGCCATTCATAGCCTGCTTTCAGGCCACTTCCACTATTGCGCAGGCATGATTTCATTGTATACCAACAAATTCTGGTTGTGCAGTTACAGGTGAAACTCGAAAAATTAGAATATCGTGGAAAACTTCATTTATTTCAGCAATTCAACTTAAAAGGTGAAACTAATATAGGAGATCGACTCATGGCATGCAAAGCGAGACATGCTTCTACTTCTCAGAGGTCCAATCTTGCTCTATTTGCAATCCTTGTTTTGCTGATTTCATCGAATATTCTAATTTTCTGATATTGTTAATTTGGGGTTTTCTTCAGCTGTACGCCATGATCATCACAATGATAACAAATCAAGGCTTGACATATCTCGCTTGGCATGTCATGAGTCTATCTCATATATTAGTTTCACCTTTTAAGTTGAATTATTGAAATAAAGGAACTTTTCCATGATATTCTATTTTTCAAGTTTCACCTGTAAAATGAATTCAGTGCTCTTGAGCACTTGCACAATCCTCTTCCAAAATAAACTCCCAATGATTATGTATTTTATTTTATTTTATCTTTTGGCGGTAGGAAAATTGATAAGAAAATGTACCGGAAAGTGTGGGGATAATGGCAGATGTCATAATATAAGTGTCAGTTTCTATCCAAATGTGATTTTGGTTTTAAATGCAGTGTAAGGTAGTCTCCAGAAGGGTGGCGCTGTGGGCTAAACCACAGAGCCTAGGACTTGCCGATCAGAAGGTTGGTGGTTCGAATCCCCGCGATGGGGTGAGCTCCCGTTGCTCAGTCCCTGCTCCTGCCAACCTAGCAGTTCGAAAGCACATCAAAGTGCAAGTAGATAAATAGGTACCGCTCTGGCGGGAAGGTAAACGGCGTTTCCGTGCGCTGCTCTGGTTCGCCAGAAGTGGTTTAGACATGCTGCCCACATGACCCGGAAGCTGTATGCTGGCTCCCTCGGCCAATAAAGCGAGATGAGCGCCGCAACCCCAGAGTCGGCCACGACTGGACCTAATGGTCAGGGGTCCCTTTACCTTTAAGGTAGTCTCCATGGGAGCATATTGTATTTAATTATGGCGTATCAGAGTTTTTAGGGGGTTAACCAGGCTGGGATAGCAGGCTTGTTGGTTTTTGAATGTCTGATGTAGATTTTTTTCAGTTTCGTTTTTCTGAATGGGACGGTGACAATAAAGATTATCGTATCGTACCCAGAAATACTTCTGGGGATGTTCTGCCACTGAGCCATGCTATGGTCTGCACCTGGAGTCCAAGCGCAAGGAGCAACCTGGCAGCACCGTAACTCTTGTATCCAGCTGCCCACTCCCTGTACATTGAGTTTGCCCAGCCTCCATGCTCTCTTGTGAATCCTTACAGGGAAGCGGGCTTGACCTGCGCCGAAGTTTCAGGATACGGCCGAGGGGCCGGGTACAGCCAAGGCCAGAGCTGTATGCAGAAGAAGTCCAACCACATGTGGAACGCAGTGCAGTTGGGAGCCCAGTGGTTCCTTCTGGACGTCTGTTGGGGAGCAGGCCTTGTGGATGTTGAGAAGAGGCTGTTCATCCCTCGGTGAGATCTCTCTGCGTTTATAAGTTCTAAGCCCTGGTGTGTGGAAGGCAAGAGCAGCCCTGTCTGGTCAGACCAGTAGCCTGTGGTTCAGAATTTCCTAAGGCAGGCTTCCTCAACCTCGGCCCTTCTTGTTTTGAGACTACAATTCCCATCATCCCTGACCACTGGTCCTGCTAGCTAGGGATCATGGGACTTGTAGGCCAAAAACATCTGGAGGGCCGAGGCTGAGGAAGCCAGTCCTAAAGTAAGAAAACCAAAATGCATGTTCTCCTGGCCTAAGGCTAAAAGCAACTGAGATGCTGCCTTAAACTTTGTCTTTGCAGGTTGCTAATATTTTAACACTGGGGTTGCCATTATCAAAATCCGGACACAAAAGTTGTGGAGCTTTCTCCCCCAAAATATCAATAATAATAATAATAATAATAATAATAATAATAATAATAATAATATTTTTTGAGGGTTTTTTTTAGGAAACTCACCAAAAAAAACCACTACAGTCGTACCTTGGAAGTCGAACAGAATTGGATCCAGAAGTCCGTTCAACTTCCAAACCCAAGCACAGCTGATGATTGGCTACAGGAGGTTCCTGCAGCCAATCGGAAGCCACAGAAGCCCCCTTGGATATTCGCAAACCAGAACACTCACTTCTGAATTTCGATCGTTTGGGAGCAGAGTTGTTTGGGAGCCAAGGGGTTTGAGATCCATGTACTTCCGATATGGGTTGCCAAAGCCCTGGATTTTCCTGGACATTTTAACCGATTTGTGAAAATGCCACCCAGACACAATTTTTGGCGGATGAATCCTGAATACGTCCAGGGGATTTCAGCGACCCTTAACTTATTCCCCTTTTAAGAGAGAAACCAGAGTTTTCAGAGCATGGGATTGGGGATGGACAAATCTGCAGGGAGCAGCCAATCCGGCCACTAGCCGGCCTCTTATAGTTGCAAATAACTTTGGATTGGATGCTCTGCTTCTTCCTCTTCGCTACTTTAATTAGAGACCAGAGCCACCCTTTGATCAAATGATTAATCTCCCGCTCCCCAGCAGGTTTATTAGGTGGCCTGAGATGTAATTACTCGAGCCTCCTCCACACGTTTCAGACCGAGAGTAAATAATGACTTGCCTCAAAAATTATTAATCGTGTTAAATTATTTTCCGCTAGATGCATTATGCACTTGTCACTTTCCAGCCAATGCAAAATAGTAAGAGCCCGTGTGGCATTTGCAACATCTAATCATGTTACGTGGAACAAATTTGCTCTGGGGTATGAATGTGTGTGTGTGTAAGCATGCATGGGGAAGAGAGATTGATTTGTTGTTTTGAACGTGCAAGGGGAGAGAAGCGAGGCCTTGAAACGGGAAGAGTTAAAATGCAACTCTGGAGATACTTTCCAGGGACCCACATTTTCACATTTACTCTCAAGCTGAGCCGACACTTCCCTTTAAACATGCATTTCCTCAATAGTTTACATTAGGAGATTACTGCCTCGAGAGGTCCGGAAGATGGCAAAATGAGAACAGGGCCTTCTCTGCAGTGGCTCCCCGTCTGTGGAATGCTCTCCCCAGGGAAGTTCACCTGGCGCCTTCATGTTACACCTTTAGACGCCAGGCAAAAACAGTCCTTTTTAACCAGGCCTTTGGTTGACCAGATCGACATCCTATGCCCTTTTAAAATGTGGCTCTTTTGAGTGTGTGTGTGTGTGTTATTTGGGTTGTTGTTTTTATTTTTATTTTATATATTGTGATCTTTTCTGTGAATTGCCTTGAGACCTCCAGGTATAGGACGGTATGTAAATTCAATAAATAAAAATAAAAATAAATAGTAGCAGGCTGACGGATCATCATGTACCGCAAAGGATCCTGGGACGACTTCTAGGCTGCACACCTTGTTCATACAGAGCTGTTGGGGAGAGTTGTTGTTCTGCTTGTGTCCTGTTTGTGGAATTTCCTTTGGAGCATCTAGTCACTCACTATGAGAGCAGGGATGCTGGACTAAATGGGTTCTTGGCCGGATCCAGCAGGGTACTGTTGTAAACAAAATCTGCCCTTCTTCCCTTATGGGGTATCCAAGAGCCTGTATAGAGTCCTTACGTGGGTTCCCTATCGGTAGGAGAAAATAACAGAGGCCAACCAGAGAATATTGAGAAGCAAAGCAGCTAGTAAGCCTGATCTTTATTGATCTGTTGCAACAGGGTGCTCCCCTCACATGCAGGAAAGGAGGAGGACCCCGAACAAAGGTGTGCAGGGCCTTATATAGACATTTTAAATTGCCCACCCTGGAGCTCAAGACCACCCTCCACAAACATCATACCTACATCACAGAAAAGGTGGTCTACAACAGAAATTTGAATGTTGTTGTTTTTCCTGTCTGCCAGGTTATCTGATCATGCCTTATCTGATTGCCTTTCTTGGTAGTCTGGCCATTCCTTTGAGATGGTGATTACCCAATTCCTGAGACAATGGGAAGGTTCCCTGACCCCCTCCCTCCTAGCTGAGAAAACATTTGGTCAGTTTGGGAGTCAAAATGGTTTCAGGAGGGTCTTCCTGTGCTGCTCCAGACATATGGTCTACATATCTATGTACATGCTTGGTTGGTACATTTATGAACATTTATTATATATCTAAGACCTTAAATTTTTTATTACAGTACTCCTTACCCAATCAATCCACCCACTTCTCATCTTTTAGCAACAGACAAGCCATTAGCCTCCTGCCCCCTTCCTTGTTTGCCATTCTGGAATGTGCTTTGTTTCGTGTGATGTCTAAGACGCCCCCCATTTCCCCCATTCCCCCAGGCACGAGGATTTTTTCTTCCTAACTGACCCTGAAGATTTCGTCGAAAGCCACTGGCCCGATGAGCCAAAATGGCAGCTCACTCAGCCTCCCGTCCCACTGCAGGTTTTCGAAGGGAGAGTTTTCAAGACGCCAGAGTTTTTCAAACTTCAGCTTGCCCTCGTCTCTTCAGACACCTCCAGGCTTAAAACAGGTATGTTCACAGCAAGATGCTTTGGCACACTCAGAAATTTAATCCCGCTGAAAGGAAGTGGCATGGCGTCAGTGGCGTAGCGTGGGTTTCCAGTGCCCGGGGCCTTGTGGGTTGGATGGGAGGGAAAGAGAAGGAGTAAGCATGTGCATCCAGTTGCCTAACGGCGTCTGTGTCACCCAGGGGATCACAGCTGCATGAATTAAGAAAATAAGAGTCGTTCCATTGTCTGGAGAGGTCACTTCGCATGGAGAAGCTGTTTTTAATGGAGCCCAGGGACAGAAATACACAGCTATATTGAGACAGTAATGGATGTTGAAATTTTGCGCCCCTAACAAAAGCTCTCTAAAATTTTAGGCAACCTTCCTCAAGTTGATGCCCTACAGATGTTTTGGACTATGACTCTCATCACCTGAGCCAGGCCAAAACATCTGGAGGGCAGAAGGTGGGGGGCTGCTTTGGGGGTGTTTAGGGCAAATACATACCCAAGGGAAGAGGTAGGCAATTGTGGGACTGCAGTCAAAACCCCCCCCGAGGTTAACTGCTCTAGTGTAGTGCTCTGCAGTTAAAAAAAGGCAAAATCAATCCTTCTCCCCCTTCCTTATCACAGACAAAGGGGAAGCAACCATTTCGTTAGCAAGTGCCCGTTCAACAGAGTTCACTTACCAGCTGTTGAAGCTTTGCCAGGACGACGACAGCAAAGAGGATATGGGCAAGACTCACGGCATGTTAACCATGTCTGACAAAAAGATGGTCCTCAAAGTCTTTCCCCCAACCGAGGGGCTCTTTGAACTGCAAATCTTTGCCCGCCCTTCCGATTCCCAGGAGCCGTGCACTTGGGTGTGTTCGCACCAGATTGAGTGCCTGGAACCCCACCGGCAAGAGGGGCTGGCGGATAATCCTTTCGCTTCCTGGGGGCTCCACCCCAAAGCAAGAGAGTTTGGGATTGAGGAGTGCAATTGGGAAGAAGACCCGATCGTTGTCACCACGGGGGCCCTGAGGCTGGCTTTGCAGACCCAGAGGCCTCTCTTGGCCACCTACGAGTTGGTTCATCCAGAGATGGACACCTCTCTGAGCAGGAAGTGTTTGGTGTCCCAAGTGGAAGAGCAGAAACTCAGCTGCCACATCCTCTGTCCTTTCGTGGGCCACTACAGGCTCTCGGTGTTTGTCAAGGAGCTCGACGAAGACAAGTTCAAGAACGCCGCAAACTTCCTCATACGCTGCTCCAGCCCCGTCAACCACAATGAGCTCTTCCCGTCGGGTCTCAGCGCACATTGCGGAGCAGGGATCAGCTCCCAGTGGAGAGGTCTCTCGAACCCCAGCCACATTGCCCCCATCATCAATACCAAAAAGGGACGGTGCACTGTCACTTTTCGTACCCAGCCAGGCTCTGAAGTCACCGCCACTTTGGGCAAGGACAAAATCACCAGCAAAACGTACCCGATGGAACGGTTCGTCTTGGTTACCCACCTGGAGAACAAGGTGAGTGTCTCCGTCTTGCTCCCTGAATCGGGAGTCTACAGGCTCAGCTTGTATGGGAGGAACGCCGAAAACAAAGAATTTGTCCACGTATGTGATTATATCATCCGCTGCTTCACCAACCCCCAGTGGCTCCCCTTTCCCCGGGTCTACAGCTTGTGGAGGAAGGGGTGTGTCCTCCTAGAACCCAGGTCAGGAGTCCTGCAAGAGAAAAGCTGGGTGAGGTTTCGGATCAAGATGCCCGAGGCCTGCAGCGCTTATGTTGTCGGTCCTTCACGATGGGAGCTGCGGCTGGGCCAGAACAAAGTGTGGGAGGGAGAGGTCTACACCGGCCTCGCTGCGACGATGCTGAAGGTGGCCGTCAAATTCTCCCAGGACTCCCCAAGCATGGATGTCATCCTCTCATTCGACGTTGAAGGCAGTTCATCGACTCTAAGCGACGCTTCGAGGTAAAATGGTCAGGGGGTCTTTGGACTCTCAGGAAACTTAACTCTCTGCCCCAACCCAAGTCTCCAGCTGGATTGGACGGACGTTCTGGGCCAGGTTCCAGCCAAGCCATGTACACAAGCTGATCAAGGGTCTGGAAACCAAGCCTTATGAGGAACAGCTGAAGGAGTTGGACATGTTTAGCCTGGGAAAGAGGAGACTGGGAGGAGATATGAGAGCCATCTTCTAATATATCATGGATGAGATCAATTGTCTTTCCTTGGTAATGGACAGGATGAGAGCCCACAAACTGAAGCTCAATCCAGATAAGACTGAGACACTGTTAGTGGGTGGTTCCCTAGACCAGATGGGTGGGAGATCACCTGCTATTGATGGGATTACGCTTCCTTTGAAGGAGCAGGTTCGTAGCTTGGGGCTACTCCGGGATCCTGTACTGTTGCTTGGGGGTCAGGTGGCCTGTGGCCCGGAGTGCCTTCCATCAGCTTTGGCTGGTGGCCCAGCTACTTCCCTATCTGGACAGGGATAGCCTAACTACTGTTGTCTATGCTC
The DNA here is from genome assembly GCF_964106915.1 of Podarcis gaigeae. Lineage (NCBI taxonomy): Eukaryota > Metazoa > Chordata > Lepidosauria > Squamata > Lacertidae > Podarcis > Podarcis gaigeae. Next base: position 75,224,101 of record NC_139685.1, read on the forward strand.
TAGTAACCTCAGGGTTACTGCAATGTGTTATATTTAGAGCTGTCTCTGAAGACGGTTCGGAAACTTCAGCTAGTGCTGAATTCAGCAGCCAGGATGCTCACCAGAGCAAGAGGGTTTGAGCATGTTACACCGATCCTGGTCCGACTGCACTGGCTGCCAATTAGTTTCCAGGCCCAATTCAAAGTGCTGGTTTTGACCTATAAAGCCTTAAAAGGCTCAGGACCGCAATACCTCAAGGACCGCCTCTTTCCATATGAACCTACCCAGACCCTGAGATCACCCTCTAAGGCCCTCCTTTGTGTGTCTCCTCCTCAAGAGGTCCGGAGGGTGGCAACACGAGAACAGGGCCTTCTCTGCAGTGGCTCCCCGTCTGTGGAATGCTCTCCCCAGGGAAGTTTGCCTGATGCCTTCATTATACACCTTTAGGCGCCAGGCAAAAACGTTCCTTTGTAACCAGGCCTTTGGTTGATCTGTTTGGCATCCTATACCCTTTTAAAATGTGGCTCTTTTGGGGGGGGGAGTGTTATTGGGTTGATGTTTTTATTCTGATTATATATGTTGTGATCTTTTCTGTGAGCCGCCCTGAGACCTCTCTCCGGATATAGGGCAGTATATAAACTCAATTATTAATGATGATGATGATGATGTAGAATTAGCAAATTTAACTAAGAGAATAAGAGATCAGGAAGATTAGGTATTTAAGGAAGAGTGGAAAATGTTTGCAGAATATCTGAAGAACTATGTTAATCAGGTTAAAACGTTAGCAGGGTTAGTGTAAATTCAGCAGTGTAAATAAAGTATTAAAGATATAGGGGGAAGGGAAGAATAAGAATATATGGTGAAATTAGAATATGCAGCCTTAACGGATAAATAAATAGAACCACGGAAGGGAGGGAAGCAAAGAAGTCAGTGATTGAATGTATGATTATAAGCAATGAAATGTGAAACATTATAATGAAAAATGATAAATAAAATTATAAATTTGATACACATACAAACAACCCGGGGAAAGTGTTAGGTTTCATGAGTGCAGCAGTTCTTCCCCGGTAGGTGTCGTCCTATGGACCAGTCCCCACCTCCCCACAGCCATCTAAGGAACAAAATCAAGCCATATATGGGGCTCTGAATTCTCCCCATCAGATAGTTTTTAGTACACCTTTTCAATAAGGGCAAGCCCTTCTTTGCCAAGCCCTCAAACGTATTCCACTCCCCTCCTCTCAAAAACTGCATAACTTGACTTACCTGTTTGGAGAAACTGGGTCTGCTCTGCAGTTCATTGCAAAGCACAGACTGATGCCGTGAGAGGTCAGGATTGCACCTGTTGACCCTCAAAGCTTAGAGGGCAGGTGTGGTATAGTCTTGGCAAGGGTCTGCAAACATAGACCCTGAGCGTGGGGTCTGCATCATAAGCCTCTGGGCCAGGGGTCAGCAAACTTTTTCAGCAGGGGGCCAGTCCACTGTCCCTCAGACCTTGTGGGGGGCCGGACTATATTTTTTTTTGGGGGGGGGGGGATGAATGAATTTCTATGCCCCACAAATAACCCCTAGATGCATTTTAAATAAAAGCACACATTCTACTCATGTAAAAACATGCTGATTCCCGGACCGTCCACGGGCCGGATTGAGAAGGCGATTGGGCCAGATCTGGCCCCCAGGCCTTAGTTTGCCCACCCATGCTCTGGGCAGAATGGAATTGGAAGATAGGGCTTAGGGAGAAAGCTGAGGCAGCAGCAGCAGCTATGATCCTGCTCTCTCCCTCCTCCAATACATACGTTTTCTGACGGTCAGCACAGGGTTTTCCCTCACCCCAACCTATCCCTCTTCAAAATCAGGCACTGGGAGAGAAAACACTCACCAAAACTAGGTTCAAAGACACCCTAGCAAAGGAAACATCATTTGGGAAAAGTGTCAGCACCCATATCTGGCCACTGAGGGCTTATCATATAAAAACATGGAATCGTAGAGTTAGAAGGGACCGAGGGTCATCTAGTCCAACCCAATCTCAGCTAAAGCATCCATGACAGATGGCCATCCAACCTCTGCTTCAAAACCTCCAAGGAGAGACCGTCCCACTGTCAAACAGAGTCTACTGTCATAAAGTTCTTCCTGATTTTTAGTCAGAATCTCCTTTCTTGCAACTTGAAGCCATGGGTTCAAGTCCTGCCCTCCAGAGCAGGAGAAAACAAGCTTGCTCCCTCTCCCATGTGACAGCCTTTGGGACATTTGAATATGGCTCTCATATCTCCTCTTAGTCTCCTCTTTCCCAGGCTAAACATACCCAGCTCCTTCAACCACTCCTCATCAGGCTTGGTTTCCAGACTGTTGATCATCTCAGTCGCCCTCCTCTGTGCAGATTCCAGCTTGTCAATATCTGTCAGGGAACTGCCATCGGAGCCAGAGGCGGAGGGAAGGCTCCAGAGGGATGCCGGAGAGGGTCCCAGTAGGGAGAGAGGCAGCCCATCTGCTGGGGAAGGAAATCAGCGTAGCACCAGTGGAGAAGGGGGGCAGATGGGGGAATCGGCGAGGGGGCTCCAGGACTCCTCACCGGAGACCAGCGGGGAGAGCACGGGTCCTCCGCTGCCCACACCCTTCCTGCGCAGAAGACTTCCGCGCAGGGAGAGTAGGAGGAGACTCGGTGTCAAAGAACTTCTTTGCTGGAAGAAGTTCAAGAAACGCCCACTGACGGATTCTGCCAGTGATTGAGACAGCCACGGATGGGTGGCTGTCCGGACAGAAAGGGTTCACCCAGGTAACCCAGCCAGGTGTGGCGACAACTTACGCATGAGCAACCCCTAGAACCATTACAATATGCTTCTTAAACTGTGGCGTCCAGAATTGGACACCGCAATTAAGAACTGGCAGCTAATGAGTTGCAATCCCTGCCTTGCAAGGGGTTGGACTAGAAGTGGGTCTCTTGCAACTCTACAATTCTGATTCTGCTAAAGAAAGAGAGGGAAACAGAGTGTGTAATGGAGGAGAGAGGTCAAAATCTCTCCTCCCCCCACGGAACAACCCCCCCTGCTCTCATCCCAGCTGCTTTATTAGCACCTCGATATCTCCCTCCGCAACTTAGCAGCAATTTCAGTAGCAGGATTGCAAAGTCGGCTTTGGCAGTTCATCACTCCCGGGCAGGAGATAAAGGGAGTTCTGGACAAGACAGCTTTCGCCAGCCATTGTGGCAAGCAGCCCGGTCCCCTTGCTAAGGACACATGGCTGAAGGTGTCTCTCCTCCTTCAACCCAAGCAATGGGGACAGGCAGGGGACTACCTGAGGGGCTGGGGTGGACGGTTGCCAAGAGAGGCTTGTCTCGACCCCGGGCCTGGCAGCCAAATTGGCAATAAGCACCGCCACCCACTGCTGTTCTCCGTCCTGGGCTGTGCAGAAAGCTTTGTTGCATCCGTTTTTGGGGTGGGAAAACCAACTTGGGCAGCTGTTTTTGCAGCTGGGAAGGCTTCCTCTGCAGCCCTTTCACCCCAGTGTTCTTAGCCCAGCTGTAAAAGCTGGGAGAGAACCATTTCCCCTGGCTTTTGGCCCCTTGAGGAGCAGGTGGCGCTGTGGTCTAAACCACTGAGCCTCTTGTGCTTGCCGATCAGAAGGTCGGCAGTTCAAATCCCCGCAACAGGGTGAGCTCCCCTTGCTCTGTCCCAGCTCCTGCCAACCGAGCAGTTCGAAAGCACACCAGTGCAAGTAGATAAATAGGTACCGCTCTAGCGGGAAAGTAAACGGTGTTTCCGTGCGCTCTGGTTTCTGTCATGGTGTCCCGTTGTGCCAGAAGCGGTTTAGTCCTGCTGGCCACATGACCCGGAAAGCTGTCTGTGGAAAAATGCCAGCTCCCTCGGCCTGAAAGCAAGATGAGCTCTACAACCCCATAGTCACCTTTGACTGGACTTAACCGTCCAGGAGCCCTTTACCTTTTTAAAACGTTTTTAGGACCTACCTTATTTTTACGGTTGAAAGTTATTTTGCATTGTTTTCAATTTTGTGTTTTAATGCTGCAGCCTGATTTGGGACCTTCAGGTGAAGGACTAATAATAATAATAATAGGTTTACCAAACAGTATAATGCAGCAACTAAGAATAAAAATAAAAACATCAGGGCGGGAGGGGTGGGAAGTCAAAAAGCAAAGTGTAAGTGAATGATATATTATATAATGCATATGCAACAAATTTGCTAAAACTTTTGAAAATCTAATAAAATTATTATTATTATTAAATGTGGGCAAGAGTTCAAAGAGGCAGAATCAAAAGTGTTTGGCCACTTTCAAAGAGTTCAAAGAGGCAGAATCAAAAGTGAATCCACACCACCTGAAATATACTTGGAGTTGAGAGCGGATTCCACTCAGAATGTCCCCCAGAATGTCTGCTTATATACATTATTACACAATGGGCCCCACGTGACTGGCTAATTCCGGGATTCTCCTGTAGGCCAATCTGGTTGCGGATTCACTTCCAGCTGGAGCTGGATTGGGTGGCTCCTGTGGACCAATCAGACTGCTGTATTCTGGGTCCTATTGTTCTAGGACCAATCAGACTGCTGCATTCTGAATCCTATTGTTCTAGGACTAATCCGACTGCTGCATTTTGAATTCTATTGTTCTAGGACCAATCAAACTGCTGGATTTTGGATCCTATTCAACTCAGTACATAACACTGCCATAGGCCACCAGCTGCAACCAAGCAGTCACAACTTACAAGGAGGTGAAAGCAGATAAAACTTGCAAAATACGACTCAAGCAAGTGAGCCAATCAGCATTCACACAGACACACATAAATAAACCGATAGAAGTGATGGATATAATTTATTGGGCTTTTTTTTAGAATCGCATCCAAGTTACAAGTGTAAAAAATAATAATCACAAACAGCAGGTATAAACGTGTAAAACAATACAAAAATAAAGGGAAAGGTACTTTTATATATTTACTGAATCAAGTAGTATAATAAATACAAATAAGCAAAAAAGCTTCATTCACTCATTTCAGTTTAACTGAAGTTACAGTAGAGTTTGTAAAAATAACATTTTACTGAACGTTGCAAATATTAACGGGTTGAAAACTAGTATGAAAAATTAATTTTGGCACCTGGTAAAAAAAAAAAAAGAAGAATTTGTTATGCGAGTCTTTCACAACTAGGTAAAAGGACAAAGCAGTTTCTTACTAGTTTTCTGAGGTACATCTAAAATTAGATTTAGCAACGCAGTTCTAACAACTCACAGTTCATGTTTTTACCTTCCCTCGCTATGCTAGTTACAGTTTTCCCTTTTGAGGATATCCGAAACGGTATTCCGGAGCTTATTAGCTGTGCAAAATTCAGGAGTGAGAGAAAAAAAATGATCTCAAAAGAGAAAAAAGAACACGGGGAACACTTTCAGCGCACAAACTGGCTCTGTGCTGCTGACTCAGACGTTCCAGGCCGACACTGTTGCGTTTCGGCATCCGCAGAGGATCCAGAAGGACAGAATTGAAGAGGGTGGGGGAAGTTCTCCTGCAAAAGTCCCACTGGGATGAAAGGCGGACTTGTGCAGGAGCACTGCGCCCAGGATCCCTAGCTGACGGGAGAAGTAGATTTTGCATATGCAAAACCCCCAATCACACGCAGGGCTCCTACCGAAACTGGTGCGGAATTCTTTTCCCTGCAAAATCTAGATCTCACATCCCTGTGTCGCTGCAGGAGGGCGGCTGCCATTTTCAGCGGCAGCCCCTTGTCTCACCGCAACACCCTCCCTAGCAGCACAGAGTCTGGATTGCAAATGTACCCCCTCGCTTTTCCAAAGTTTGTTGCAACCCCTCCCCTCCCTCCCCACCCACAATATAACTTCAGCGATTTCTGACCACACTCATTCTCAGGTGATATGAAACCACACAGGCTGCTAATGGGAAGGTCAGCAAAAGCAGAGAGAAACCCCTTGAGGACTCGATTTGTGCATTTCCACTAGAAAAACACACGTACACAAGGAAAGCTCCGACTCTTGGCACTGCCGCCGTTTTTTCCTTTTCTTTTTTTCACCGCAAACGGCCGCAGTGCAAGAACAGTGTTAATGGCACTTCTGACTTTGAATAGTTGCAACTAGAACGGTGCTCTGCGTTTTACAGTAGCTTGAAACATTTCAAAACTAGATTATTTTATTCGGCGATGCAAGTCCCGCCCCCCCCTTGTAAAAAAACAAACAAACAAGTTAGCTCCCCACCCCACCCCTTTATAAAAATGCTGCCGGATCATTGAAGCAATTCCTTAAATAGAATTGCCTTTAAAATGTCGGCAGGATCAAGTATTTCAATCGTTTTCAGTCCTCAAAGAGTTTTCTTTTTTAAAAAAGAAGACACAACAAACCCGAACAACTTAACCATGTGTGCTAAATATTCTCCGCTAGGTGGAGAGTCCTTTCACCAAAATGGTTTTTTCTTCTTCCCTTCAAAAGAGGGAGCGAGCAGCAGGAACCAACGGCGCCCGCCCGCTTGAAAAATTTGTGCCGCGTCGGCGGCGGTGCCGTAAAGCAAGGCACTGATATATCTTGAACGGGATCCCATTGTCACAGTTTCGATATTTTGGCTATTTTATCCCCCTCCCCAACACTCCCCACCCCCTTTTAATTTCTTTTTTAAAAAAAAAAAAAATCACAGTTGAACGTTAAGGAAATTGAGGTAATCAAGAAAATTTCGTCAATACCAAAATAGAAGTCATCGCAGTACCAGAATGGTGAAAGGCCTTTGTAGTTATTACAGGGGTATTGTTCTTACTTAGCATGCAGTACAGTGTATACATATAGATATATATATATATGTCTCTCTCTACCATGCCTCTGTCCTGCTAAAACTCTGACTTGTCTGTGCAGTCCCACTGGGATGGGTGGGAGATTCCACACACACAAACCCTGCCCATTCCTGCTTGGTCCCCACAGCTTAGGGGTCCAACAGTAGAAAGGGTCCCTTCGGAAGCTTGCCCAACAGCCGTTGGCAAGTCATGGGATGGAGCCTACGGCATGGCCCTGTGCCAATGCCCCAAACAGCTGATTTGGTGCCCCCTGGAAAAAAACGGAGGGGCGAAACAAACCCAGCAGCCTCCTCCTCACAGTCCGCCCTGCGGTCCTCCTCACCGACTGAGGCAGCCTCCCTGCCTGCGCAGAGGGACTGAACTGCACTGAAATGAGGTGCCTGACCTTCTTAATGTGAGGATTGCTCTCAAGAGCGTTCCTGGTGCCTCGTTGATGCCTGCCCAAAAGGGATCTGCCCATTTAAGGCCAGTGCATCTTCTGTGGCCGCTATAGAAATCATTCAACATGGCGGATATCGCCAAACCAGGACGCTGTTCGAATGCAGAGGCTCAGCCTATTTTCTGCACACCGCTAGAGGCAGTCAAAGGGGAAGATCTCCAGAAGGTCTTGCTGGTTTGAGGCCTCCGCGTGCTGTGGGTTCCCAACTTCTGCAAGCCCCAGCCCAAAGATCTGGATGGCACCCGGTGGCACGGAGGAAATGCTGTTGCCAAGTCTACAGCTGCAAGGCATGGGATTGCCCTGAAGCAAATTCTCGGGGCAGCCGGGTGAGTCTCCTGCAAAAGCATTTCTCATGGCTGAAAAAGGCAATGGTTAGAACCAGTCGCCGGAGGATCTGCTCTTTGGGATCTGCCCAGGCTTCTGTTTTGTAAATTTCAGAGTTCAGCAGAGCTAAGTAAGCTACAATCTCTTCACCTATTTTAATAACAATTGCACTTAAAAATCTACGATCATAATCCACCAAGAAGGTGAGGCAACGCATCCAAGCTGCCGTTTGCCTCACCTTCGAGAAGCTGCGTAGCAAACGCGGTTATCTCTATATATGGCTTTTGCAGATCATTCGACAATCTAAGCTAAAGAGAGAGAGGAGCAATTGGGGTTTGCGCTAAACTATGTTGATGGTGGGGGGAGTTGCTTAACACCCCTCTCCACCCATCGACTTTGGCACAATCCACCAGGAACCTTCAATTTGGAGCCTTGCAAGAGGGAAGGTTTCCAGTGGATCGTGGCCCAGAAAATTTTGACCTTTTATCCCTCCAGAAAACTCCAGACACCCCAATTCTTGATTGGCTGATGCGATCGAGCTGTGGCTGGTTTGAAGGTGCTTTGCCTTTGGCATGCTTATAAATACTTGCCACACTCGGCAACAGTTTGGGCCCGATACACAAATGAGCACATGTTAGAAATCTGGAGTTTAAGTGCGGAGAAGCAAGCCAAAGGCAACAGAGGAGTTCAGTCTTCTCCCTGGAAAGCCAGGCTTTGCTGCCTGAACTCTTATCACCAGAGAAAGACTTTAAATTTGCCAAACAGCCGCAAGAGGGGCAAATTGTGTGCCACCTCCGGCAACTGATACTTGGCCTCCTTTTGCCGGAATCTCTCTTTGCTAATAAATCTTGCTCTTGACAGGACCATATTCAGGACCTGGACTCTGCCAGAGACTGGGCACAGACCCATGGAAGAGGCCAGCTCCAAAGCGGGAGGAAGACAGGAGAGATTGTGTAGCCCCCCAGGAAGGGGCTACAAAATCACGCTCTTAATCTGAGGAACAGGATAACACAGGTCCACGGTCATTCAGTACACCCATGCCAACCTGTGCGCTAGCTCCTGAGACGTTGCTTCTCAGTATTGCTCTCTTTTTTTCTGGAGGGATGATTCAGAAATTGGTTTCTGTTTCAAAGCATATGGAGTAAGGTCAGGTGTGAGTTTCCCCCTGCTCGCTGTGGGAGCCACCTGAAGAGAACACCTTACCTTTTCACATGTTCCAGCCAAGCTGGCTTAGCTCAAATGCACCAACTGCCCCTCCAAAATTAATTTGCTAGCTACCATTTATACTACCAGGCACTATCAGTATATTATTCCAAGAGTTAACTAAGGTAACGGTCATGCATAGATAAATCCACAATCCTTAGGAGGATGCCCTATTACCTGTAGTACGGGCATTTACGACCCCACAGAAAGCTTAAAATAATATTTAGTCAACAAGGAAAAAAAGTCAGCCTTCGGTTTTACGGAAACCGCTTCATGCCTGTTTAAGGGCCCATGGAGTGCAACAGTAATTTAGGCTACAGAAGGGAAAAAAAACTTCAACAGGCATAATGAAAACATATGCAAACATTCAAAATCTAAGCTGCGTCACGTAGAATGCTAAGCTGGGGCTCTTTTTCTAAGGGTGAATCCACCAGGAGCGAAAGATGCTCAACTGGGAATACAGAGTACGCTACCCAACTAGGCTCCCTCTCTTTATCATCTACTGGAGATTAAGAATTTTGCATCAAGTTTTTACAGGAAGCCGCAGGCTGGCTCAGCTTTTGGAGTCCAGCCGTATTCCTATTATTTCCAATGGATAAAGCAGGTTGATTTGACACGCTTGCTTTTCTACTTGAGTTTTAGAAGCGCCTCTCGGGAGGCGGGTCTTTGAATCGCTCCAGCTACCAAGATGCACATATTGCGTTTTGCCCTTCAGACTTCAGTTCTCAGGAGGCCACAGCAGCCACGAAAACCACCAAGCAACTGCTTTCGTGTGGTTTGAACTCCGCAGAGGACAACCATGCAAACCATCACTGGGCGGCCAGATTGCGGGGTTCGTACCTCCAGGCCCATCTTTCGTGCATGCGCTGGGTCTACACAGGAGTAGTTTGCACAGGCCAGAACCACGCAGGAATGAGCCCACAGAAGACTCAAGACATGGGGTCTGACTCCAGCGCACACACAGAAGCCGTGCCAACACGACAGCCAATGCATCTAACGGGAAACAGTCCCAACCTGCCCAAAAGCGGTAAGCAATTTACCCAAGCTGGCCCTGAATGCTCTGCAACCTTCCCAACGCTGCAAAGATGTGCATCTTTGGGCACTTACTGGAAACGCTCTTCAAGGCGTGCTCTTAATACTCAAGTAGAACTCTTAACACTCAAGAAGTGACTGGCTCTTACTTCAGCCTGGAACAAACTGACACGTTGCTGTTAATGTACCAAATGGAAGAACAGATGTTCTGTTTTACAGCAAGGGTACAGTCACAGAAACTGCAAGTGTGACACCAACTTTCACTTTAGCATTTGTGTTCCCCTATTTCTTACCAAAAACCACCATGCTGGTTAAGAGAAGCCCTCAAGAGCTCACGTGTTCCCCCATTTCTCGCTTTAGGAACACCCCAAAAACCACCATGTTGGTTAAGAGAAGCTCTCAAGAACTCACATGTTCCCCCATTTCTCGCTTTAGGAACACCCCAAAAACCACCATTGTTGGTTAAGAGAAGCCCTCAAGAGCTCACGTGTTCCCCCATTTCTCGCTTTAGGAACACCCCAAAAACCACCATGTTGGTTAAGAGAAGCTCTCAAGAACTCACGTGTTCCCCCATTTCTCGCTTTAGGAACACCCAAAAAACCACCATGTTGGTTAAGAGAAGCTCTCAAGAACTCACGTGTTCCCCCATTTCTCGCTTTAGGAACACCCCAAAAACCACCATGTTGGTTAAGAGAAGCCCTCAAGAGCTCACGTGTTCCCCCATTTCTCGCTTTAGGAACACCCCAAAAACCACCATGTTGGTTAAGAGAAGCTCTCAAGAACTCATGTGTTCCCCCATTTCTCGCTTTAGGAACACCCCAAAAACCACCATGTTGGTTAAGAGAAGCTCTCAAGAGCTCACGTGTTCCCCCATTTCTCGCTTTAGGAACACCCCAAAAACCACCATGCTGGTTAAGAGAAGCCCTCAAGAACTTACGTGTTCCCCCATTTCTCGCTTTAGGAACGCCCCAAAAACCACCATGTTGGTTAAGAGAAGCTCTCAAGAACTCACGTGTTCCCCCATTTCTCGCTTTAGGAACACCCCAGGGGCAATTTGGACAGAGGCAATTGTGGGACGTCAGAAAACTACGGTCAGGACCAGCTTCATAAACTAGGAAATGCAGCTTTGTAATTCAAAACAAGAAGCAAGCCACACATCTCCTTTCCACTGTAAGCCAAAGAGAATTCAAGGACCGAGAGCTCAACATTAACGTGGAAACACACCAGCATTTCTTAAAAAAGAAAAGAAAAAAGGCAAACTTTACATGAATGGAAGCTAAATATTAGAATAGTTAAAAAACGGATGATTTCATTTTCCTGTTAGCCAGCAAGGGCAAAAAGCGTTTCTTGGTCACTGACGTTTTGCCCCAATCCCATCAAGGGTTTTGTGCCTTGGCACAGGCCGGTCTCGCTTAGGTCTTCTGCTCAAAGAGGTCGTGGTACTCCAGTTCCTCCAGCTCTCGGTTGTACTCTTCAATCTCACGGTTCGCCTCCTCCAGGTAGTCGTTCATGAACTGATCCATCACTGGGGTGAATCGGCTATTAAGGAAAAGAAAACCTGCCAGAAGCCATTTAAGGTGGGGGCTTTAAAAATACACAGCAGCTCCTGAAGGATGGTCAGAAGTGTGACACCGCCCGCCCGCCCACCCACCTCCTGTTTTAACAGGGGACCCAATCCACTGGGAATTTTTCCTACAGTCCTTGCTAAAAAGATCTAGAATTGCACAGCGGCCCTCAAGCGCTGGAGGGCACGTGGATCTGTTTTCGCCACCTTCTGCTCAGTGGCGGGGCTCGCTTGCTGGATCCACTGCGGAAGGTTGCTGGTTTGTATCCAGTTAAAAACACCAGTTTGCAGAAGGGAGGGGAAAGGACACACACACTCTCTCTTCTTTCTCTCTCTCTCTCTGCCTGAGACCCTGGAGGAAATATGCTGCCAGATAAGAGTAGACCGGGGGGGGAAACCAACATGTTGGTTGTCCAACTAAGACTCCCCGGCATCTATTATTATTATTGGCCTTGCAGGCAGTTCAATAGCATATGGATGGCACCGCATGGGCTTCCTCAGGAGGAGGCAATCCCAAGCAGAAGGAGCAAATAGTGTGACCTCGTATAAGGCAGCTTCCCATATACTGTGCCATATACTGGTACTCTATCTGATCCAAAAGGCCTGCAATATCCTGACCTGGCTAAAATCTGATCTGAAATCACAGAACTGCAGAGTTGGAAGGGACCCTGCGGATCATCTGGTCCAACCCCCTGCAATTCTGGAATAGGCAGCTGTCCCAGACGGGAATCGAACCTGCAACCTTGGCGTTATCAGCACCATGCTCTAACCAACCGAGCTATCAAGTCAGAAGTTGTCAAGTCTTGCTTGCTGAAAGGTCCACAGCGGGACTCTGGCCTAGCAGCAGAATGTGGCCCTCCAGGCCTATCCGCCCGGCCCTCAGAACTCTTCCCCAGGCCGCCACCCCACCCAGAAGCCTTGCTTTACTCCTTAAACTGTTTCCGCCAGGCTGGGAGGTGTTCTTGGACTCTGATAATGCCTCGTGCTTGGCCTGCATGGGGGATGGAGAGGGGTGTGTTTCCCGTGTGCAAGTTAGCGTAGAAAGCAAAACTGTACGTTTGTTATTGCCCTGCCTAATTTTGCTTCTAGCCCTCCCTCCCACCGGCACGTGGCCCTCAGACGATTGCACACACGGCAAAGCGGCCCTCAGCCTGGAGAGAAATCCCTCACCTCGGCTTACAGCCCACGTTTGAGTTTGTCACAAGCAAACTAGGCTTTCTTTTCTGTGATGAAACAGTCTGCCGGAAGCAAGGACCCAGAGCTCAGCACCGCAGAGGAGATCGAATGCGACTATTTGGGGTCTTTTGCACACCTGTCTCCACTTTGTGCCACCCTAGGAAGCTGCCTGGGATGCAGGTGGCGCTGTGGGTTAAACCAAAGAGCCTAGGACTTGCCGATCAGAAGGTCGGCAGTTCGAATCCCTGCGACGGGGTTAGCTCCCGTTGCTCGGTCCCTGCTCCTGCCAACCTAGCAGTTCGAAAGCACGTCAAAGTGCAAGTAGATAAATAGGTACCGCTCTAGCGGGAAGGTAAACGGCGTTTCCGTGCGCTGCTCTGGTTCGCCAGAAGCGGCTTAGTCATGCTGGCCACATGACCCGGAAGTTGTACGCCGGCTCCCTCAGCCAGTAAATCGAGATGAGCGCCACAACCCCAGAGTCGGCCACGACTGGACCTAATGGTCAGGGGTCCCTTTACCTAGGAAGCTGCCTGCTGTTGCCCAGTTGCTTTTAGACACAGTCCAAAGGTTTACTGGTACAATATGGCTCCAAAAGGTCTGAAGAGCTGAACTGGCTGCAGAGTGCACAGATGCATGCTTTTCTTTTCTTTTCTTTAAAAGGATACATGGATGGTAATCCAACTTGTCGCCAAAGAAATTCACAAACTGCGTCCCGTTGTAGAAGTAGCCAGCTGGAAGAGGATCCAAGTGGCGTCTCACCTGCGTTGGAAGGCAAAGCTATCACTCCAGAGCTGCTCTCTGAGCTCGCAAGAACGCACAGTCATATTTCAGGAGTCTTTTGTCAGAACTGCTGACGGGGCGAGTCCCCGGCGAGAGAGAAAACGTGCACAGCTAAGCAGCTATGCTCTAGGAAGGAAATCTTTCGCAGAGGCTAAAAATAGCTTCGCTTTCTATACGTGGGGCTCTCTGTTTCTTCCGGGTGGTATCCTGCCCTGAGTAGGCCCACTGAATTTAAGGAACACAACTAAAGGAGGCCCATTAATTTCAGCGTAAACCTGAACACCACCCTCTGTGTTTAAAGAGCAGGCAATGTGGCACAGTGGTTAGAGCGTAGGCTTCGGGTTTGGGAGACCAGGGTTCGAATCTCCACTTGGCCAGGAGGCTCACTAGGTGTTCTCGGGCCAGTCGCTGCTTCTCAGCCAAGCCTACCCCACAGGGCTGTTGTGAGAATGAAGTTGGGGAGGGGAAAGATCTGTGCAGCCCACCGTGAGCTCCTCGGAGGAAGGTTGAGATATCAATGTAATAATAATAATAATAATAATAATAGGCAGTTACAGGAATCGCTGCTTCAGTGGGAGGGACTATAAGGCTGCCTTGCGTTGACTGGTGGTAAAAGGCTGCCTTCTCTCGTCCCCTCATTAGTCATAGAATCATAGAATTGTAGAGTTGGAAGGGAACCCAAAGGCCATCTAGCCCAACCCCCGGCAATGCAGAAGTCTCAGCTAAAGTCCTGCCCACTGAGCTAAGGTTGCCCCCCTGCCCTTGAATAGGAAAGGCATAGTAAAAAACTTCTGGGAAATGATATATAATGAGATGAAAAAGATGTTGAAAGATACATTCTTTAAAAAAAAAACAGAAGCATTTTTACTTGGTATTATAGGCGAGGATATTAATAGAATGTTAAATTGTTCTTATATGCAACAACAGCGGCAAGAGTATTGATAGCATAGCCCAGAAATGGAAGCAAGAATAAATCCCGATGAAAGAAGAAAGGCAGACAAAATTAATGGACTACACAGAATTAGATAAAATGACAGGAAGGATTCGAAACCTGCGGGACCAGAGATTTGCGGAAGATTGGAAAAAAATATACGAACTATTTGAAGAGCGATTGTAATCAACAAATTAGGCTAGTAGGACTACAAGAAGTTTTGTAAGGTAAAATATATGAAATATTACAAAAAAGAGAAAGAAGAGAGATTAGTTATAGGATTTAAAGGTAACAGTGAAAGTCAGAAATGTATATTAAGTGATTAGATTGGAAAATTTTCAGATGTGATTGACGGAAGTCCAAAAAAATTGTATAAGCTGTAAAAGTATGTTTAATTATTTGAAAATGATATGTTAAAAAACTAATTAAAAAATGAATAGGAAAGGCGTATTTGGCTTTGACTTACATGGATGTTCTTGATCTCCTGCGAGGTCAGCATGCCCCGGGTTTTCAGAGCCTTCCTCTGCGGTTTCTGTGTTTGGATAAAGGCACCAGAAAAGCCCAGTTCACTGCTTCTGAACGTGACAGTGTGACATTATCAGAGCAGGGTTTCCCAGATGTTTGTTGGACTACAGTTCCCATTATCCCTGACCACTGGGGTCCTGCTAGCTAGGGATGATGGGAGTTGCGGTCCAACAAAAACAAGCTAGAGACCCTAGTTCGGGGAACCCCGAACAAGGGACATGCGCTTCGAACACGGCCAAAGGGAAACTGCTAAGGCTGCAAAGACACAGGGCAAAAGCTTCGCTGGACCAAAGAGCTGACAGGAAAAGACTTGGAATGACAACTGGGAGAGATCAGGTAGACCAGAGCAAGCTGGGTGATGCTCCCTGGGCTACGTGAGAAGGCGTTCCAGTCAGGTATATTTGTTGTCCACAGGATTATCAGGAACACCCCTTTCACATGTTGTCTGGAGAGCCTACTCTTTCATCTTGACTGAAAGAGGCTGCTTCTCACAAGACCATCATTTCAAAGAAGCCACACAGTTCCTCATCGCTGTGAATACTTATATAGCTCTCCGAGACTGCGATGCTGGGCGCACTGGAGCCCTGCTCAGCCCAAAGGCTCTTCTGCGTAGGTTTGCAGCCTTTACGTACAAATAACAGCCACCAGTGTACTCGTTCACGTTTTGCGGATGGAGAAAAGGAGGCCGGGTGCAGCACCCAGCACTTCAGGACTGAGCAGAACTGTAAACCATTTGGGCCGACTGAACCGAGGTCACAAACACAGCACTTATTTAAAGCACTCTTGGGCAGCCGTGCAGAATCCTGGGAGCTGCGCTTCACTAGAGGCGCTGGGAAGTCGGCATCCTTAAAGAACTACAGTTCTCAGGATTCTTTTGGGGGCGGAAAGGCATGATTGTCGAAGTGCTGTAAGAGTACTTTAAATGTATGCTGCAGATGTGACCAGAATCCCTTAGAATAGCTCAAATGCAATCTATGAACAAGCTTAAGAAAATTACAGTGGTACCTCGGTTTAAGTAATTAATTCGTTCCGGAGGTCCATTCTTAACCTGAAACTGTTCTTAAGCTGAAGCACCACTTTAGCTAATGGGGCCTCCTGCTGCTGCCGCCAGAGCACAATTTCTGTTCTCATCCTGAAGCAAAGTTCTTAACCCAAGGTACTACTTCTGGGTTAGCGGAGTCTGTAATCTGAAGTGTATGTAACCTGAAGCGTATGTAACCTGAGGTACCGCTGTACTGTACACAGTGTGCCCTAATGCAGCAAACTCTCAAAAGATTTTATTTTAAAAAAATAAAGGCCTGAAATACATTGAGGGCAGAGCGATCCTGCTTTTAACTTGATTAAGATGGCAGATATTCATTTCCATGCGATATGCAGAAATGACAAACATTAATTATCTGAATCACAGCTGCTGGATTGCGATCTTGTTACAAATGCTGTTTATGAATTTTTAAAATGTCAAGCTTCTAAGGGTGTTTTATCTTTTATATGCAAATTGGGTAGATACATAACTGTGTGTGTGTGTGTTTAAGGGTGGGGGGAAGGGGGAAGAAACCCAACTGTGGAACTAATCCACAAAACAGGAGGAAGGCATTGCGCTTTGAAGCCCTTGCGCTTTGATCCCACCCACTCCTCAGTTTGTGTATCAGAACAGCAAGTGGAATTGGAGAGGAATCTATGGTTACCAGAACCTGGCAATCAGACGGTGCTACGCAAACAAATCTTCCAGTATTTCAATGCTCCAAGGCTGGAAATCTAACACGAACATCTCTGAGACAGTGTGGCGTAATGGTTAGAGCATGGGTAGGCAAACTAAGGCCTGGGGGCCGGATCCTGCCCATGGGAATCAGCTTCTTTTTACAAGAGTAGAATGTGTCCTTTTATTTAAAATGCATCTCTGGGTTATTTGTGGGCCTGCCTGGTGTTTTTACATGAGTAGAATGTGTGCTTTTATTTAAAATGCATCTCTGGGTTATTTGTGGGGCATAGGAATTCGTTCTCCCCCCCAAAAAAAAAATATATAGTCTGGCCCACCACAAGGTCTGAGGGACAGTGGAGAGGCCCCCTGCTGAAAAAGTTTGCTGACCCCTGGGTTAGTGTGTCAGACTAGGACATGGGAGATCAGGGTTTGAATCCTGACTCAGCCCTGAAGCTCACTGGGTGACCTTGGAATCAGTCACCATCTCTTAGCCTAACCTCCCTCACAGGGTTGTTGGGGAGGAGGAGGACCGCCTTGAGATCTTTGGGAAATAAAGGTGGTATATAAATGTATTAAATAATGATAACAGAGAAGTGCTTCCGATTCAATGCGTACACTGTATTAAGTTCAAATGCAAAGAAAAGCAGATGGATTGCAGACTGTTGCACTTAAGCCCTGCCAGACCGAGCAAAAGTCCACATGACCACTGGCGGATCACACGGTCTCTTCACAAGCAGAGCACAAAGGCAACAGGCTCTGCTTGTTAGTCAGCAACTGGCAACCGTCTGCACGCTGCCTCTGAGCATGCAGGTTCTATTTCGGCTGTCATGACTCTGCTGCTGACAGTCCTTCACTGGTGAGCAGGGTCACCGCAGCATCTCAGGCCGGGGTAAAAATCCTGCTAAGCCCATAATCAGAGAGGCGAGTGCCATGGAAGCCCGACAACAAAACTGGCAAGAGCCGAATGGCTGAACGCTAGAGTGAAAAGCAACTCCGAGTGAGTTGCAAGGAGGGCTCTGCACATACAGCAAGAAACCTGGGTTGAGTAAAAGTTCCCAAGGACTATGACTGGGTGAGAGATGTCAAGGTGCTGGGATGACAGAAGGTAGCTGGCTGGAGAACAAGCAGCCAATGTGACAAATATTTCCTATGTAGCAGTGTTTCTCAACCTTGGTTTCCCAGTTTTTGTTGGACTACAACTCCAGTAACAACAACAACAACAACAACAATTTATTATTTCTACCCTGCCCATCTGGCTGGGTTTCCCCAGCCACTCTGGGCGGCTTTCAACAAAAGATTAAAAATACAGTGGTACCTCGGGTTACAAACACTTCAGGTTACAAACACTGCTAACCCGGGTTAAGAACTTTGTTTCAGGATGAGAACAAAGATCGCGTGGCAGCAGCGGGAGGCCCCATTAGCTAAAGTGGTGCTTCAGGTTAAGAACAGTTTCAGGTTAAGAACGGACCTCTGGAACAAATTAAGTTCGTAACCAGAGGTGCCACTGTATATTAAAACATCAGTCATTAAAAACTTCCCAAAACAGGGCTGTCTTCTAAATGTCATATTCTGAGTTAGCGGAGTCTGTAAACTGAAGTGTATGTAACCTGAAGCATATGTAACAGAGGTACCACTGTAGTTGTTTATTTCTTTGTCCAATAAGAAAATATTCCATCCCTTCATAGAGTTCAGAGTCTCTTTGCATCCCTGCCCCATTGCCCTGTCCCACCCCCCTCTTCTTCATCCCTACCACATCCTAGCTAGGTGTCCCAGGGAGCAGGCCATGCTTCACACATGCAGGGCCAAGTGATCATCCCTGACCACTGGTCTTACTAGCTAGGGGTGATGGGAGCTGTAGTCCAGCAGCACCTGGGGACCCAAGCTGGTATAAAGGCTGTGTGCTGATGGAACCGTCCTCAGAGACTCTTTGAGACTTTGTCTGGTAATGCATTACTTAATGAAGTCTGACTAATTGGAAGTTAGATGTGAGCCTCTGTTGCTGGACCCCCAAAAGGGAATTTTCGCCCAAAAGGAGAAGGTCACCCACCTGCTTTGCAGTTTGCCTCAGCCAGTCCTTGATGTCGTCCTCCTTGAGGGAGCAGCCGACGAAGACCAGGAAGTACTCCTGAGGCCCGCTGTGATCGCGGCTCTCGTTTCTTGAATCAGGAGGAGGGAAAGGGGTTGGCCCCTCCTGAACAGGCACCAGGCTTAAGGAGTTGGACGAGGTGTTGTGGCAGACCTCGATTGTCCGATCTGAATCTGATGCAGAAGAGCAGGAGGGGGTGTTATTCCTTAAGCACCCCGGTTTCATTTAGAGAGGAACGGCTCCCTAGTGAGTTCCGTGTCTCAGCCGGCAAAATTTCGATTTACTGAACTCCCTGCCTCACTTTAATATTTGTATATATAAATGTTTCCTAATGCTAGCCAGCAAACCGAGTAATATGACTTCATAAAAGGGAAAGGGAAAGGGACCCCTGACTGTTAGGTCCAGTCGCGGACGACTCTGGGGTTGCGATGCTCAAGTCTCTTTATTGGCCAAGGGAGCCGGTGTACAGCTTTCGGGACATGTGGCCAGCATGACTAAGCCGCTTCTGGCGAACCAGAGCAGCGAACAGAAAACGCCGTTTACCTTCCTGACGGTACCTATTTATCTACTTGCACTTTGATGTGCTTTCGAACTGCTAGGTGTGCAGGAGCTGGGACCGAGCAACAGGAGCTCACTCAGTCGTGGGGATTCAAACTGCCGACCTTCTGATCAGCAAGCCCTAGGCTCAGTGGTTTAGACCACAGCGCCACCCGTGTCCCAATATACTTTACACAAAATGCAAAACACTACTTTTTTCTAAGAAAAAAAGCAAAAAAAGGGAGGCAGGGTATTAATTCCGTCAACAATCTAATGAAACAAACTTCTTCCACAGCACAATAAAATAAATAAGTAGAGAGAGAGAGGAAGACAGATCTCCCCCGCCTTCCAAGGGAGTTTCAGTCCAAGGAACTTCAAAACAATGCTGTAAAAGCTGAGATATAAAAGCTTGGACGCGAATGAAAGGACTCCTCCTGTAAAAGGAAAGGATCTCAATTCAAGGGAGGCTCCCAGTGATATGGAAGCTGGAAGAGGAGAGGCGACCTTCACCGGTTCCCCCTTGCAGTTCCCATCATCACGTCCTCTGCTGTTTGGAAGCATCCCTAAACACTTTGGAGCCTGTTTCTTTGGGCGAGGGGGAGGCATAAGAGGCTGCAGGAGGAAAAGGGAATTGGCAGAAACCCCCTCAGCCCCCCACCCCACCCATCTTGCAGCTGGAGCACCCGTGAGCAGAGTCCGGGGGGAGGTTGGCGGCAAAGGATCCCACCCCATAGCATTTCCCTAAGGAGATAAATGGCGACCGATCACTCGCCCGTTACCTGAAAACTTAACTTTCCCCAAAATGTGGTACACGTTTCCAGAGAAAGGACTTGACTTTTTGGAGGACTTCAGGGCTGTTTGAAAACAGAAAGACACAGAGAAAACGCAGCCAAGTGACTTAATCTTTCTTGACTAAGGAGGGGGTGCAATGGGAAATGAAAAACATTTGCAAGGCCTATTTCACTCTAGAATTAATTCCATGGAGGCTAGAAAATATGTATGGGAGAAATAAGACCTGCATAGCTTTAGCGTAACCCTTTATTGAGCACCCAGCATGCCACAAACTTTAAGACCTTAAGGTGCAGTCATAGGTATATCAGTGTATTCAAATCTGAATTGTCAAATTATGTTGTTATTGTTATTATGGTTTTTGTTGTATGTGTCTTTTGCGGTTGATGTTTGTATTGAAAAAATGATTAAACATTTTTTTAAAAAAAGAGAAAAGGCAGTCCCTGACCATATACTGCTCTCTAGATGTTCTGGAGTGCAATTACTATCAGGCCAGGGGAAACATTGGCAAAGCCTGCATTAAACATTCAGGAAACAAGAAGGTTTTGTTTTTTAAAACAATCCCCTTTTTAAGCAAGCGTCTTCTAGGATCAGATACGTGAGCAAGGTAAAACGAGAAAAGGAAAGATTTAATACATGTAACTGCTAGGCAGAGATTCTGGTATACAAAATGATACAAGGATGTGTGTTGCAATACATACAAACTACTGGGCTTGAGATTTCATGCCAAAATCTGGGACCTGGTGGTGTGGAAACTGAAGCCCCCTCAAATCTCATTTTTGGCTTAGAAGGGTTTCTAGCCCTCATGGTCAAGGGAGCATTTTTTTCAAATGCTCAGGAAATGTTTGTACCTAATCGCAGAAATGCGTGTGCTAAACTGAATTCGGGCAAAAGAAAAACCAAACACCAAGGCATCCCTTTCCTTGACATACATAATTGGCTCTGAGCACACGACACAGGAGGAAGGTTTGCGGTTGCAGATGAACAGATGCAAGGATGTGAAGTTTTTGCTGGCTATGCTGGGCGTAGGTGGGGCGGCAGGGGGCAAGGGCAGCCCAGGACACTTGGCAGCAGGTGGTGAGGAAGCAAAGAGGACCCTTTCCCCAAATCAAGGTGCACAGGACCCTCAGCTGGGTCAATATATTTTTGCACTCACGACAACACCCGGGTCATTAAAAATAAGGCAATAAAAAATAGCCGTTAAATTTCATAACACCTAAAATCAACTGTAAAGTTGTGGCGGGTGGGGGGAGAGAGATTCTGGCCACAAATGTCATTTGCTAGCAATTTCAGGGAGAAAACACCACACTAAAATTAATCTCTGCGTTCAATTGCTTCTTACCTTTACACTTGGCCACAAATCGTGTTTTCTCCAAAGGACGGTTAAACCACACACAGATCTGAACCATCGGGGGGAAAGTGGAACCTGCACAGAATTTGCCCTCGTACCTGAAGGGGAGGAGGAGGAGAAGAAGAAGAAGAAAGGAATCATGTCAGTGTGTCAATTTTCCAAATTTGGTCCAGTCCCAAAGCTCTTGCAACCCGCTGTCGGATGAGGATCAGGTTATGAAGCAGACCTCTTCTGCTGGTTCTTAACAGGCACCCACAGACTCCTTTTACTATGCAGCAGTAGTGATGGCAAAGGTTGCAAAGACAGAAAATAGCAAGAGAGCAGGTCAAGGGGATGTAGGAGCCTGGGGGTGTTACAGGAAGGATTATAGGGAAGGGAAAACACACACACACACACACACACACACACACACACACACACGTCCCTCTCCAGAACTTAGATGGGGAGCAGGATTCAAAATAGTAAAATCATTCAGGATTTTGGCTTCCTTGAAGTTTGAGAATCACAAACATTTTTGGTGGCGCTGAAAAAAATATTGTATTCAAGACAGAAGAAGGTGGCCAACCAGACTGTGGATAGGGCTCAGTCAGCAGAGCATGAGACTCTGGATCTCAGGGCCGTGGGTTCGAACCCCATGTTGGGCAAAAGATCCCTGCATTGCAGGGGGTTGGAGACCCTCGTGATCCCTTCCAACGCTATGAATCTATGATTCAAAGCGCCACAGCTAGTCCGGGATGACACAGCAATGGATGCTCCTTAGATTGCTTGCTTTCTCCAGCAAATGCATGAATGTACAGTGGAACCTCGACTTACATACGCCTTGTCTCGTGGATGTTCCAAGTTGCGTCCCGGCAAACCCAGAAGTAAACACCGGGTTTGCCACGATTCGTGCATGTGCAGAAGGTGGCTTCTGCCATCTGTGCATGTGCAGAAGCGGCTGCCGCCTTCTGCGCATGCGCAGAAGAGTGCCACCGCCGAATGTGCATGCGCACAGGACGCCTCTTCTAGCATCCAATTTTGACCAGCGGCTGGACCTCTGGAACGGATTATGTCCGTAAGTAGAGGTTCCACTGTATGTGCTGGAGGGAGGGTCAAAGTTTCATAGAAGAGCACATGACCTGCGCATGGAAAGTGCTGGATTAGATCTTTGGCATTTTCAGTTAAAGCAAGGGTGGGGAACCACCAGCCCTAATGTTCACGTATGTTCATGGAGTGAGGTTAAAAACCTAACACTGGAATGGCAAAGAGTTCAAATGTGAAGAGCATAAATATGGGCATCATTCCTCTCATTGCAACATACAAGTGATGCCTGTATGTGGACTCCCTCAGGACATTGTGGACTCTCCTTCGTTGGAGGTTTCTAGGCAGAGGTTGGATAGCCATCTGCCATGGATGCTTGAGCTGAGATTCCTACAAAGGACTCGATGACCCTCAGGGTCCCTTCTGACTCTGATTCTAGGTGAATTTGAGTGCTAGAGGTATTTAAACACAAGGCGCTGCCTTCAAACAGGAGATCAAGAGGGGGAAATAAGCGACATGATGTCCAAGATATTTGGCTTCTTGCAATGCATCTGTAAGGAACGCCTGACAAAAAACCCTCTTATTTCCCTCTTAGCTCATGACTGCCTCCCAACCGCAAACTGGTTTCCAAGTGTTCAACTCCCTTTTGTTGCCCAAACAGCAAAAACCACACTGGCAACACTGAAAAGAGATGGACTAGGAGACCTTTCAGAGATTCCGTCCCTGTTTGGTGAAATTTCTACAGTGCTCTCCAGTTCGGACAGCCATCTTTTAATTAGAAAATGGGGCAGGAGAGCAACAAGACAACTGAATGGATTTCTCTAAGAAACTAATTGCAGCATTTCATTTACCGAAGTGATTTATCTGGGCAGATTAAACGGAGGGGGAAATAAATCTAGTAGTGCTTTATAATGCTCATGTGTATTAAAGGATATGGAACTTGAAACCTTTTTACCAAAAGGAGATACTTGCCAGCCAGGGTATGTTAAGTAGCGAGTCGTCAGCATCTGCGGAGCCGAGAAACTGTTTTCAGATAGGATCAGTTCGATGTCTTCATTCCTAGTAGGAGAGCGAGGTTTCAATTACAGGGAAAAAAAATCACCTTTAAAGTGCACTTGCCCAGAAGCAGAGGCAACCGTCAGGATTTAAACCTGCCTTCTACCCACCAGGTGAGTCAGATCAACCTGGGGGGTGTTTTCTAGCTTGCCATTTTAATGTAACAGCAGGTGCTTTTTGGCTTCTAGTCTTCCTGGAGACAACAAAAAATTCCTGGAGACAACAAAAAAATTGTCTTCATACTGCTAAGAACCGTTTTCTTCTTCAAGATCCAAAGCATTTCAAACCCGTTTTCCCACAACCCTCCGAAAGGGAGCTTGAGTGTAGCTTGCGGCCCTGTTAATGTAATGTAAACAAGGATTTAAAACTCTCAGTGAGTCATAGTCTGGGAACATCTGGTTGGAGAGCAGCAAGGGAGGAGGATATGGAAATGCCAGCTTGCCGCCAGCAGCGGAGGCATCTCGGCTGCAAAATGGCAGCCCAGGCAACTGAGAGTTCCCACATCTGCTTCATTCCTGTGCAAAGCACCCAAAAAGGACTGGCGTTTCCCTCCTCTTCCGGGATGAGTGGCCCACGTGCCGCAGAGGGCAGGTGGAAAAATCCAGGCTTACCTGCTCACGACCCCGTTTTCTGCCAGGATGAACGAAACGGTGGGGTTCGCGGCTCGGATGAGGTTCTGGAGCTGAACAAGGAGTGGGTGTCTCTGCTCGGCTGTATGGCTCGTGAAGACCACGTTGCTCACCAAACCTGGGGGGGAAAGAAAGCTGTCTTAGGGAATGTCTTCACCAGCCACTGTGTGCTCTTGGGAGACCAAAGCATAAAGGTGGTAAGCCAAGGCGTTCAGTAAAAGGACAAGACTCTGCTGTGGGTATTTAAAGGTCAGCTCAACGCTCCTCCCTGAAACTGCTGTCACACAGCAATCCAGCTCTCCTGCTCGCTTGTCAGCAGAGTCTGCCTGTCAGGCTGTCACCCTCTCACCCACTTTTTAAAGCTTTTCTTGAGCTACCAGACACTTCTGCAAGTGGCTCTCTACGTTGCAGTTTGCTACTAAGTTTTCAGCGCCTGGTCTCCTGTTGCATCCTAATTCTTGCCATCCGCTAGCCAGATATATGGCTTGCTAACACCATCCCATACGGCAGCAGTCTCCACAGGACGCCTTAAAGGCTTACGGCTTCATTCCTGAAAGGAAATGTGCATCTTACTTTTGCATACAGAGTATTTACCTTGTGAGCACTGGTCCAGGAACTTGGGGAAAAGAAGCCTGTGAAATACAAATGCATTAGCGTTAAGAGCGTTAGGGATACAGGCAGATGTCGTCTGCTAGTCTTCCAAGCCCCCTGCAGCTACCACACCCTCAGGAAGATCACTGGTCCCTCAAGCAGAAGGTTATCTACCTCAACCGGTCACAGCGCTCAGGCAAGATCACTTCCCAGAGAAGACCCTTTCAGCCAAGATATTTCTCTGGATAAGACATGCTGCGACCTTTCTGATCTCATCTAGGAAAGCTCGCAAGGTGCGGCTTCGCTGGCTACAGAAATCTGTGGCTTCTAAGGCAGCTGGCATGACACCGTGCAGGTACATGGTGGAAGAGATGTCCGTGCCATACATGCAGGGCATAGCTGTCAACTTTTCCCTTTTCTTGTGAGGAATCCTATTTGGAATAAGGGAATTTCCCTTAAAAAAGGGGAAACGTTGACCGCTATGATGCAGGGGCTTGCAAAGGGGTACCTGTGTTCCATGTAGCAACTCAGCGGTTCGACGCAAGTACTGATGGCTCCAATGACGAAAGCCGCCTTCACATCAGCGTCTGGGTGAGTCTGGAGGGCCTGCACAACGTCAATCACATCTGTGTATCTGCAGAGGGAACGAAAGCAAAGGGTTGTGATGTGACGGGGAAGCACAAGGACTATGGCTGCTGCCAGCCTAGGTGGAAGGAGACCGTGGGTATACGTGAATGGTGCAATGAGCTTCGATTCTGAGAAAACACTTCTTATCCAAGTCCCGGGGCAGGGAGGTAAAATGGCTCCTCTCTTGTGATTTGCGCAAGGGCATCTCTCCCTTCCCACAGTCATTCACAAAAAGACACCCCCTGCAGTATATCAAAGAGGAACCTCTGGCTGCGCAGGTTAGGAGGTGATGGGAGTTGTAGTGTGGAGCATTTAGAGGGTACCTGGTTCTGCTGGGGGGGGGGTGACTGCCATACACATCTGAACATCAGGTGCGCAGCAGGGAACACACAGCAGGGACATTTGTCACCGCCTTAGGTAGCTGGCAGAGAGCAAGATTGTGGCTTAGAGAGACCCTTGACTCCAGCCAGCAGGGGTCTTAAGAGCATCATTCTCAAGACGCAGGAAAAGAGTGGAGATGCAGGCAAAGGGAGACAGCAATGAAAAAGGACAAGAGGTCGTGCACCAATTGTTTTGTGCCTCCCCCAACCCTGGTTTCCATTGTGTTCATCTCTTTCTCAAAATGCCAAAGGTGATGATCTGATCTGCTGCAAACAGCTTTTTCAAAGGCTTCTTGCCATCCCTTGTTCTGCGTTGGTGGGCAAAGTATACTTGACCTCACTTCCGACATTTCTTAATAGAAATGCCTTGGTGCATTATTGTAAAGGGCTTCCGTGTTGGGTCCATAACTCCCCTCAGCTCAGCAGCACTTCCCTTGGAGAGCGATTTCATGATGCTTTGAATCAAGACCAAAACAATGCTTGCTAAGGCTGCTCCTGCCACCCAGTCAGATAAAATGTGCTGTGCGGGAGCTTTTAGGCAGGAAGGAAGACAACGAAGGCCTTTCTACTTGCTATCTTGGGGCTATTTAAAAGTTACAAAAACAGTCTCTCTCGCTCCAAACTTATGCTTGGATAAAGTGTGTGTGTTCACCGGCGTTCATGTGTGTTATTTTGGATTTTTCTGAAACATGTAGCTATGTACCAAAGCAAAAGGCTTCTGAACACTCTAAAAGCATCCCTTTATATCAAGGAGAAAAGACCATCGTGGCTCTCTTTTTGTGTGGGTGTAGGTGTCCTTTGCCTAAAAGATGTTGGCTATACTTATGAATAGTTTGTTCAAGTATTGTTACCATTCTGCAGGGATAGGCAGGCTTCAGGCTTGTGGGATCTACTGCACTTTTTTAAAATAAAAATAAAAACAACTAGAATCCTAAGATCCACCAGCTGGAGCCTGGCCCAAAAGAGTATCTCAGCTGGACAGACATACACTAAGAATTAAATAGGAGGAATGCTTCAGAGTCAAGGTATCTGTGATCAGGATCTTTCACAGAAAAAATCCACTCCTGGTTCCCCGCTCCAAGCATTCATTTTTCAGCAATCCTGATTTGTGTGGGGTGGGAGAGATGCATTTCAGTTGCTGCCACTGTAAGACAAGTGGGACCCAGAAACTGTTATCAATCTACTGCACATCATCCAGAGATCTACCAGAAGATCCCATTCTACCTAAACCCACCTCCCACTTTACAAATCTGAGGTCAAACACATCTCAAAGTGGCAACATGAAGATGGCAGATTGCTAAAAGCTCACGGAGATCTAGAAGCAGTTTCTTACCCTTGCAGAACCACCAGCAACCTCACTTTCTTCCTACTGTAAGCCGAGAGACGGGCACTTCGGCTGTGCTGGGGTTCAAGGACACTTGCCAGGAACCGTTGGAAATGAGCTGCGCTGAAACATTCAGGGCTGTTCATGGTCTGGCGATAAACAAGCCACCTAAAAGAGCGTAACAAAGTCAGAACAATGCTGCCTGCTTCATTGTCAACACCATACGCATCACCACATAGCATTAGTACAGTGGTACCTCAGGTTACAAACGCTTCGGGTTACAAACATTTCAGGCTACAAACTCCGCTAACTCGGAAGTAGTACCTCGGGTTGCGAACTTTGCCCCAGGATGAGAACGGAAATCGTGCAGAAATCGAAACGGTTTTGGGTTAAGAACGAACCTCCAGATCGAATTACGTTCGTAACCTGAGGTACCACTGTACGTTATCATCAGCACATTTTAACTTATTTTGCCCTAGTTTTTTTCACCTGCCCTTTCTTCCTGCAATTTAATAGTGTTATACCCCGCCTTGAGACTTAACATAAGGTAAAGGGTAAAGGGACCCCTGACCATTAGGTCCAGTCGTGACCAACTGTGGGGTTACGGTGCTCATCTCGTTTACTGGCCAAGGGAGCCGGCGTACAGCTTCCGGGTCATGTGGCCAGCATGACTAAGCCACTTCTGGCAAACCAGAGCAGCGCACGAAAGCGCCCTTTACTTTCCCGCCGGAGTGGTACCTATTTATCTACTTGCACTTGATGTACTTTCGAACTGCTAGGTTGGCAGGAGCTGGGACTGAACAATGGGAGCTCACCCCGTCGCGGGGATTCGAACCGCCGACCTTCTGATCGGCAAGTCCTAGGCTCTGTGGTTTAACCCACAGAGCCACCTGCGTCCCAAGACCTAACATAGGAGGTGGTAAAACAAATGCCTTTAGAGAATACGTGGTGATAAGTAATAATACTTCCCACCTACCTCTGCTCTGTCTAATTCAGGACGGGTGGTGGTGGTGGGGAAACCAACCTGGGAGTCGTCCTTGGTAAAAGGCCACAGCTCAGTTACCACAGGATCCATCCCAAGCATCTCCTGGGAGGACAGGGAAAGACCCCTGCCTGGAACCATGGGGCTGATGGGAGCTAGTCATAAAATCTGGGCAGCGTCAGGTTGGGATAGACCATTCGAGCACCTCAGTAGAACCAGACTCCAAGGCAGAGAGGCCTCTAAGGAGAAGGAGGGTCATACTTGGAGAAGGTCCTGACCACTAATTGCTGTCCTATGAACAGCTTTAGCAGGACATCCTTTCCCATCAACCACCACTATTTTTAAAAAAGAGGAGGAAAACAGCAACTAAATAAATCGCAACTAACCTTCCATATTCTTTGTTAAAAGTGACCAGGAAAGAACAGAGATCACTCGAACGACATCCCGGGAGGCCGGTTAAGATGGTGATCACCACCTCAAAGCAGGAGAAAAACTAGTTAAATCACTGCCATAATTACTGACTGCGCTGCTAGTTTTTAAAGGGGCTAAAAAGGGGTCTGTGGGCAGGACGAAGTAATCATGTGCGTACGTTATGTTTGCAAGACAAGAGGCTATTTTAAGGGTAGGAAAGCCAAATTTAAAAATAGGTTTTTTAAAAAAATGGCAGACAAGTACGTAAAACCCCTTGCAATCAGGTTGCCAAGATGGGTTACACTAGAGGAAAATGCACGAAAATGAAATAAAAACACTGTAATGCAAACAGAGGACCTTTAAGAAATGTCAGAAGTCTCAGATTGGCTGTCTTACCTTATCATTCTCTGCCTCGTTGTCAGGAAGTGCTTTGGACTGCTGCAGCAACGTTGGCAAATGGGCTCTCATCACTGGCTCACGGCTTACGCTGCTGACCGTAAAGTGCTGTAAAAATCTTTGGAGGAAGAAGACAGCGCGGAGTTGTTTGCAGCCATACTTACTTTTCAAGAGAAATCACTGGAGGCTTGCATGGTTGCCATTGAGCCCACAAAGATGCTGAGAATTCACCGAAGGCCCAATTTATATGGAATCATCTCGGTCCAATAAACCTTAGTTTAGCTTATGAGTACCAGCCTCCTTTTCTCCACACACCCCGCCTGTTATCTTGGGTTTCTCGAAGCACACTCCCCCATTAATTTCAAAACCAGCCAATTTGTGGCTTGAGAGACACATGCCCAGCTAACAAACAACTGGGATTCCATGGGATAACTTGTCCTTTGGTCAGCACAAAACCACTTCCGAACTCGAGAGGAGGTGGAGTTGCGGGCTTCATGCCCTCTCCGCGTGCACGGGGCGCACGATTGAGGGGATCCCTGGCCAGCCAATCAGCTGGCCTAGGGGGGCGTGGCTTGCACAATATCACACTGGCGTGGCCGGGGATCACCCTCTTTTGCCGCCTCAGCTCCCCCGAATATCGAAGGGTAGTCCGGTAAAGGATTCCGGGGGGTGTGGCCCTGTCCGAAGCCTGGGGAGGTGAGGGCCTAAGGCACGCCCCCTATCGGTGACCCCGGTGGAGTTCCTAGTTGATGTGCATCAGCAGGACTCCCCCCACTGGTGGTTAACCCTTCCCGGACTTCAAGCGGACGGGCTGAAGCCGGATATAGTCGGTTAGGACCAATGCCCAAGCCAATACCGCTCATTCCTGTAACCAATAAATTTGTGGCCTTTTTTTGCCCATTAACCTAAATATTTGTGTCATGTGTCTTTATTTCCACCGGGGTGAGGCGGGAACTCACCACGCAAAGGCTACTTTTGAGAAATCTCACCTGTCCAGATCTGGGAGGCTGACCGATATTCTCAGCTGGCTCCATCTTTCTCCGGGGGGGCAGGACAAGACGGTGAAAAGCTTCTGCATGCTGGTATGCCTGGAACAAGGACACACATTTAGAACGAAGGATCTGGCCATAGGAAAATGCTGTCTCCGTTTCCTTCTAGTCAACATGCATTGCTGCAAAGCTAAACCACCACGCCTCAAACTCACCTTTCAACATGAGGCCAAGGGAATGGTCTGGCAGGGGAGTGAAATACGCCACTCATTCAATGCAACTTTGTACAAGAGACCTTTGCTCCTGCATTGTGCCCAGGTAATATAATCGCTCTCTCTTCAGCCTCTCTCCCTCCTATAGTGTTCTCCTTTTCACTTCTTCCCTCCCTCTTGCCAAAAGACATCTGTGGCTCTGCTGGAGCGACCACTCAGGCCAGGCTGCGACCGAGAACATCTCCAGGTACCCTTTGCATTCTGCATGCAAGGTGATTTGTGCTCGTGATGGCACTGGGTGGAAAGATGCAACTCCCCCTCAACACTGCTTGTCCATGCAGAACTTCAGGAGTGGAAATACTGCTGTGTTTCCAATCAGCCTCGGAACTTCCTTCTGAAAGCCTGTAATTTTCTCCACCGTACCTCCTATGTGGATGGCACAGGATAAATCTGCTGTGAATGCACTATGACTGCATCAGGACAGTTAGCCTTCAAACTTTTTGGAGCCAGGACACACATTTTAATGGCAAACTTCAGATTTCTTCATGCACACACTCGCTCCCCCCCCCTTCTTTTTAGGGTGACTGAATGGCAAAGGGCAGCAGAGCTCTAAAATTTTAAGAGCTTTTAACAGAAGACGGAATTGGGGGAGGCAGCTGAGAGAAGATGAACCTAAAAATGAGCTCCTATTAAACTGTTGAGTGACTCTCCTCCATTGCACTGTTACCTGTCTGTCTTTCTCTCTCTCTCTCTCTGCATCTGTGCTCCTGTTTAAAAAGAAACCCATGCAAAAAGGAAAATGGCTTTGGCACTCTTGCGACTCACCTTACGCTGCAGGGAAACTTTCTCGCAGTTCCTGACCCACCAGCTGAAGGGCCAGTGGCCTCAAAGGAGGCCAGAGGGACCTCCACTAATATAAGCTGGTAATGCTAATTCCACAAGAGAATAAATGCAATGGATCAGGGGGCGGGAGAGGAATAAGCAACTGAACACACCAAGCAAACCAGGAAATGGCTCGATATTTAGTTTGCGTCAGCGTGAAACACACATCGAGGGACTCCACAGCACACAGAACCTTCTATAGATACACTATGAGTGAATTTGCTCTCTGGTGGGGATGCTTATCTTGCCAAAACAGCACCACTTGCACACAAGGGGGAGGAATGAGCAGCGACAGGAGGAAACCCTTGTCAGCTTCGCCTTTGAGCCAGTGCCAACGACTGGGCTCAACCTCTTCAGCCCCAACTGGGCCAGACAAGCTGGAAAAGCACTCCCAGAGACCTTCCACTGCAGGGAGCAGGTCTAAGTGCTGTGGACTCACAACTTAGAGCTGTGAGCACCAAACTCAGTTCCTAAAGTCAGCGGAGCACAGCAGAGCATGAGCCACACAAATGACAGCTCTGAAGTATAACGTCTTTTATTCTCTACAGCTACTGCATAAACTAACTAAAGACTAATCATAGACGCTGGACTGCATGAGTGTTACAGCTGCTTGAGCAGTCACCTTATCTATACACAGATAACACTCAGACTCCCACAGGCTGGAGCGGAAGAAGCGATGAGCAAAATCCGCCCCCTCCTTTCTGAAACATTGTCAGCAGATTCTTGCAATGGGAGGGGTGAAACATCCTCAACCCTAAGGTTTGCAAATCCTCTGGGGCGGGACAAGTGGTGGCTGAGCTCAACAGGGGCTAAATGTGCTCACTGAATGCTGGCTGACTGGTGAAAAATGGAAAATCTGAACGGGGAGATGGGATGGAATGGAACATTCTAGAAAAGGGCATGGCTGGCAGGCAAGCCTCCTGGGACAGGAGCACTGCACCCTGCCCTGTTTTCTTGCAGCTCCCCCCTGTTCCATGCCATTCTATATAGGGGGGAAGAGCCATCTGCTCACAATTTCTCCTGTTCTACAGGCAGGCAGCCATCCTGGGTCATCTTCAAGGTTACTCCCGAATTCCCCCGCTGTTGCCAGGCAGAGCAAACCTACAAGGAAGAACACAAAACATTCAAATTACACAGTTTAATGCTGCATTTAATAGTTGCAGAGGAGTTATGAGGTGGTATTTGTTTTGGACAGTGAAGCCGCCACTGATGGCTAACCCAGGAGGATTCCTGGGGTACTACTAGTTATTAACATCTGTAATTAGGAATCCTCTCTGCGGAAGGCGTTTGAAAACCGAGCTGGGCTTCCCAGAACAACTGGAGCCTGCTGTCATCCATGGTAATAAATGCTAACACTAAGAGATGGAAACTGAACAGAGCTGCAGAGCTTTAAATGGTTTATTTAATAACGAGGAAAATGAGCTATTTTTCATGTCGGCATTAATGAGATTATGCTTTGCTTTTCCTCTACCAGTAATCAACAGCAGTTAAATCATTACTCTGGAGAAGAAGGTTAATGTGTCAGCATGGCTCATGCTCATCAAGATATGCGTTTTTTGGGGGGAGTTACCGTCCCTCAACAAACAAATGGCACAATCTGTACTATATTAACCAACTTCCCTTTGGAGTTCGGGCTTTGGTGGATTAGTAACTGCCAAGATATTTTAAAATCTGATTTTACTTCAATTGACTCATTACCCATTTTTATTCTGTATTTGCCATGCGTTTTGTTTAACAAAAGTCTATTAATACAAAACATTGCCTCTTCTCCATAGAGCCAAAGGCAGATTCTCTCTCACACACACAC
Organism: Podarcis gaigeae; assembly: GCF_964106915.1. Classification (NCBI taxonomy): domain Eukaryota; kingdom Metazoa; phylum Chordata; class Lepidosauria; order Squamata; family Lacertidae; genus Podarcis; species Podarcis gaigeae. The sequence continues at coordinate 75,256,611 of NC_139685.1, forward strand.
AACACACACATACACACACAAAACCACACAAACACTACTCTCTCGCCACACAATTTACCGCTCAACAATTTTATGATTTGTGCCTCCGCTGAAAAGCCATTGCTCTGAAGACAATGTGTTCACACTGTCAGTGATGTTTGACTTTCAATGACCCTTTCACGTGTGCAAATTATTACTTGCATGTTCAACCATCAGTGAACACAGCATCTTGTGTGACTTCAAAAGACAGTCAACGACAGAGAAGGCAAACAGCAGTGGCAAAGAAGGTTCATCGCTCGCTTGTGTCAGAGTAAACCAGAGGCATTCCGACCAAGCCAAGTCCCAGGGTTCAGCCCTGCCCAGACCTCAAATGTGAGAACTGCACGGAGGAGAAGATGCATTTTCACTGTGACCCTGAAGAGGAATTGCAGTGGTGTCAGACCCAACAACTTCTATCATCTTTGGCTGCTCAGTGATGGAAGATGGAATCCAGCAACATCTTGAGAGAGAGCACCACGATGGTTACTCTCAAGCTAGTGGATCTGGATATGCCAACCCTAAAACTGGAAGTCCCCATGCCAACTGCCCATATTCCTGGCTGCCTCTCGGACCACTCCCATCACCCACAGGGCCACAGGAGCAGAGCAGGTGGAAAGCCAGGAAAGAACTTCAGAGCTGCAGCTGCCAAAATCCATGGCTAGCTCTCTGTAAGGTTACTTGGGAGAAAGGGGATGTACATGGAAACACCTGCTTGGATCAGGGCCCGGCTGAGAGGCAGGAAGGGGCAGAGCCCCCGATGGCTTCATCCCTCCCCCCGAGCCTTCCTGACCCGGGGAAACCAACAGCAAGGGCATTTTTTTACTTCTAGACCGATCTCTTGTTCACGTCACCTGTGAGTAGAAAGCTTTATAAAGCTTTGACTTTGGGAAAAGCGCGATCATCAGAGAGTTGCCTGGAGTGTGGAGCTGGACCGGCAGGTGAGCAAGCAGGGAGCTCTTGTAGTCGATAAGGAGAGCGGCAACAACACTCGTGGAGTCCTAGGGAACAGGACAGGGAGAGAACCACTTCTGAAAGGAGGCGGGTGGGAAACTGGCTATCCAAGAGCCCCTGCCCACCCCGAAGGATGTCCCCCATATATAAAAACCCGACATCATGGATATCCTTTTGCACATACTTCCAAGGTTTGAAAACAGTTGGTTAGAAAGAGCCGTTCTTACAAGAATGCAACACCACTATCTACCTCTGTTTAAAAGGGACGTCGCAGTACAGCATTTGATTCCATGCAAGATTGAATGGCCTGATCCTGGATTAGCTCCCTGATGGAGGAGATGCATGGGGAGGTAAGCCCCCTGTTTAGTTGCCACCAGCCCATTTTACCTTTACCTACGTCTGAACCTGGTCAAAGAAGAAAAACCAACATACACTGAACCAAAGTGAAACCGACAGGGAGCTTATAACTGCTTTTGCAAGCAGGTTCTCGGAAACTGTTTTTAGCATCCTGAAGGTTCCCTCTGGAAGTTGGTTTTTGGAACACAGCAGCAATGTGCAAACACTTCAAATATGGCACTGCCGATTCTGAAACACCCCCCTTTTCCCGGATGGCTATCAAGAGAAATGGTCAGCGTAAAGGGAGGCAGCTTATAGAATATGCCGCCAGGGCGCTGATTCATTTACAGATTAAAATGCTTATCTCTTCCTGTATATCTGCATTATTGCTAGGCTACAGATGTTCCCAACTATCGCCACCTCTCATCTCATTTGTGTTATTTTTAGCTCTCCAGCCTCATGCCTTGCCAGGTCAGTGAAACAATGCAAATTCCCTTTCGGAGTTTTTGCTCCGTGCAGAATACCTGGCAGCCGTTCAGAAGCGATAGCCCAGGCCCCATAAATAGCCAGAGGTTTATAGGAGTTGGGTGTCTTGGAGCCAAACAATAGAAGGAAGGTCAGGGCCCACACAGCTTGCAACGCCACAAAGGGGCAGGCAGGCAGGGGGAGAAAGGATTCAAAGGGGCATGTGTGTTCATAGCCTTTGAATCTGGAGCTTTTCAAGTTTAACCCCTCCATTATGCATTGTTCTTCACGTATAATAAGCCACGCTTCCACCAAATGCTTTTGCAGATTGTGGAATGGTGATGTAATCGAAGACTCAAGGCAGAAGAAAACACACACAGAGACTTTGAGCACGTCTAAAAGTTCCCTGCTTGAGCTGTTGGGTGCAGAGCAAGAGAGCACATGATCCCTTCTGATTCCACTGCCATGCCAGTCCTCTTTCTACATGAGGCTGCATTTTAAACTGCATTTTAACCTGTATTTTAAATTGGGGTTTTTTCCTCTTATGTTTTTACAGTGGTACCTTGGGTTAAGTACTTAATTCGTTCTGGAGGTCCGTTCTTAAACTGAAACTGTTCTTAACCTGAAGCACCACTTTAGCCAGTGGGGCCTCCTGCTGCTGCCACGCCGCCGGAGCACGATTTCTGTTCTCATCCTGAAGCAAAGTTCTTAACCTGAAGCACTATTTCTGGGTTAGCAGAGTCTGTAACCTGAAGCGTATGTAACCTGAAGCGTATGTAACCTGAGGTACCACTGTAGTCTAATTTTACTGATGTTAGCTACCCTGAGCCCGGCTCTGGCCGGGGAGGGCGGGGTATAAATAAAATTTATTATTATTATTATTATTATTATTATTATTATTATTATTATTATTACAGCAGGCAGCCCCCCTGGCGCCACCTGATGTTGTGGGGCGGCAACACTCACCACTACCTCCCTCTCCATTTTATTGCAATTCATCCCCACATCTCCCCAATTTTCAAGGCTGTTTTTCTTCTCATCCCTGCCCTCAGTGAACTGAGACAGAGGAGAGTCTGGCCAACTTCTGGTCCTTATTATCCCCGAGCTTGCGGCGGAGAGGGGCATTTCTGCCCTGTAGAATTCTGGACTCCTGCATTGCACGTGTCTGGGGAAAGTTTTTCTTCCTGTATGGAACAGTTGCGGGAAGAACAGAGCTTGGAATGGAACAGCACTCACCCCATCGTAGAACCTGATGGATGTCATGTGAGCCTTGGGAATGGTGATGCTTCCGTAGTGCGGGTGGCAAAACAGAAGGCCCTCTGAGAAGAAATAGAGCTTTCCTGCAAAGGGAAGCAGGGGTGGGGGTGGGGAGGAGAAGAATACATGAGGTGCTTCATGCATCGGCTTAAAATCCCTCTGTATAATAAATAATAATTTTTTACACCCCGCCCATCTGGCTGGGTTTGCCCAGCCACTCTGGGCGACTTCCAACAAAAGATTAAAAACAATACAGAGTCAGACATTAAAAACTTCCCTAAACAGGGCCGTGTTCAGTTGTCTTTTAAAAGTAAAATACTTGATTATTGCCTTGACATCTGGTGGGAGGGCGTTCCACAGGGTGGGCACCACTACTGAGAAGGCCCTCTGCCTGGTTCCCTATAACCTCACTTCTTGCAGCGAGGGGACCGCCAGAAGGCCCTCGGTGCTGGACCTCAGTGTCCAGGCTGAACAATGGGGGTGGAGACACTCCTTCAGGTATACAGGACAAAGGCTGTTTAGGGTTTTAAAGGTCAGCACCATCACTTTGAATTGTGCTTGGAAATGTATAAGGAGCCAGGCTTTTTGCTAAACCATGTTCTGAACTCGATGATCATGCACGGTCCTGCCCACCTTTAGGCTGAACTGAACATGAGGGAAAGCAGCAACAGTCCCAACGAGAGCAGGCCTGGACGCTGCCTTTGGACACATCCACACTAGACTCACTTTAAATAAGCAAACTACTTTTGTGTTTCAGATGCATTATTCATAGTCTGTACGCTGTCTTTTAAGGGCAGTGAAGTGTGGCGAAATTCCTTTTAGAGAAACTCATTCCTATAAAGTGACGCCACAGGAGCTGAATCCGAGACAGAGATTGGGAAATGCAACTATGCAAAATGCGTCCTCCTTCTTCTGCACTTCTCATTCTCCCATTAGAAAGTAGAGTCACAGTCACAAATTAATTTTTCACTCTCTTCCCACTTTTCTTTAAAAATGTGAACGACGCATAAAAATTCACTCCAATGATTAAATCCACCAGATACTGGAACTTACCAGAGTCAGTATTTACTTTTAAGGAAGTAATATTTTAGGAGCAAATGCTACCCTTTGGGGGCAAAAGCACATTTGCAGTTTCACTTTGTCGCTTAAACCAAACATGGCAAGTTAAAACCTTGCAGCCCACGCACTGCTGGGTTATCCGAAAAGCCTTATGGATAAAGAAGTCTAAAGGAGGTTTCCTAAAGTGAACATCTTAGTGCAAATGCCTTTCAGAGCAGCTCAGGTGGTACACCATGTGTGTATTTGTGTGTGTGTGTGTAAATCCAAGTTAGAGCACCAGAATGGCATATCTAGACAGGCATCTGGGACTGACTCAAGCTGAAAGGGGACTCAGGGAGGTCTTTACGGTTAAGGGACAGAGTGGCTCTGCTGATCCATGGAGCTGATTTGCACCCCCAAGGAAATGTCGCGACAAGCGGCAGCGCTAGATGTGGAGCTTGAACCTCAAAGCAGTTTCATACTGAAACGGGGAGATGACAAGATACAACTAGCAGCACAACAAGGGTGTTTATTTGAAAGGATTCCATTTCACAATAAAACAATTGTTCTAAAAGGAAAGAATAAAGACAAAGCACTAGCTGAGGATGAGGACTAGGACCTAAGAATTATTTCAGATGTGTCAATAACTGATGGCATTTTATTACCTCCTGCCACATCAGAAGCTGCTCCTGAAGCTCTCTGTTTTTTAAAAGAGGCTTGCTGTTCAGCAAGGAAGGGGCTGCTCCTGAAACCGGCACACATGTCCAGGCACGGGGCTAGACATGAGGTCCTTTGAATCTTGACCGCTACTTCAGATTCAAATTGGCGGGCATCAACAAAATGGCAGACTTTCCGAAACAGGGGGAGAATCAAAAAGCAGGGAAGTTGAGAAACCCAAGGCGAGAGAGTGTGTGTGTGTGTGTGTGTGTGTGTGTGTGTGTGTGCATGGGCCTCTCCTTTTGCTGCCTGTTCATTCAAATGTCCCATCAGGGCAGGTCGCTTACCTTCCTCTGGTCTACACAGGGAATTGCTGGAAGCAATATAGGCTCCGTCGCCTCCCGTCAGGAAGGTTCCCAGGAAAGTTTCTTCTTCCTGTAAAGGTGGAGAGTTTTTAAGGATCAAGCAATAGCAATGAAGTCTCTGAACCGGACCAATTATATTTGAAAGATACTCTCTCCCTATCAGCTGAACGTTGATCCACAACACCCCTTAGGAACATTGGAAGGCACCTGGTACCAACTCGGACAATTTGTCCTTCCTGTTCATCATTGTCTGACTGGAGGAGGTTCTCCAAAGTCTCGGGCACAAAGGAGTTGTTTTCTCAGTTGCTATGTGATCTTTCAAATCGCTACGGAAAGCACATGCTCTACCACTGATCTATGAGCCATCATTGAACCAATGGCAAAACCTCTTGTCTTTTCTGACTGTACCCGACAGGAGGAATGGGCGACCAGTGGCCCTTGGTCTTCTCTTGGTCTTCCATTACCCTCAGCCATGTTGGATGGGCAGGATCTGCAGGGCCACAGATTACCTATCCCTGCCCCAGTGGTTCTCAGAATGATTCCAAGCCCCCCCCCCCTTAGGAGGTATGGGGCACCTGGAGGGAGGAGTGCTGATTTTTAGACAGAGGTGACATCCTGAAGCTAGGGCTGTCTTCCGTCTCCATCAAGCAGGACTGTGTGTGCATAATAGTGGACTGAATGCCCCCTCATCTAAACTGGATGCATAGCAGAGGACTGCGCCTTCGATGGCTCCTTAGCCTCATTTCTTTCAAGGGCGGGCTCAGAAAAGTTGCTTTTAGCCTTCTCATTGTGCATGCAAACCACATCTAAATAGCTAAATCTGCAAAACAAGTGCTGGGGAGGAAGAGGACAAGCACTAGACAGAAACGGACAATATAACACAATCTTAATATTCTTGGGAACCTCTGCCAGCAAAGCGTTAGACCCAGACACACTCACACACTGACATGACCTCAGGCTTCATCAGCCGGCCAAGTTGCATTACAAACCTTCAGGATTTGCTGGGCCTTCTCTGACAGTTTCACTTCGTTATCTTCAACCTATAAACAAAGCCAACAATTGCTTCAGCTCAGTGCATTTCCTTCGCCAACTGGAAATCCTGTAATATAACTGCAGTGGAACTCTTGCAGCTTGTGCCGCCTGAACTGTTTAGAGGTGCACAACTTAGAACGACAGAACTGTACAGCTGGAAGGGACCATGAGAGTCATCTAGTCCAACCACCTGCTGTGCTGGAATCTTTCACCCAACGTGGGGCTTGAATCCATGACCCTGAGATCAACAGCTGCATGCTCCATCGACTGAGCTATCCCTTTGAACCTCATGGGCTCACCATGGCAATCATCCATGGCCCCAGTTTTATGGAGCAAGCATAAAATGGTCTTCAGCCACAGTGCAATATGGCAGTTTTACTCGGGTGTCGGGCTTAAGCTGAAAGACAGTGACTGGGCGAAGGTAACCTTAATAATAAAATTTATTTATACCCCGCCCTCCCCGGCCAGAGCTCAGGATGGCTAACACCAATAAAATCACAGTAAAAACATAATGGGGGGAAAGGGGGAGGGAACCAATTTAAAATACAGGTTAAAATGCAATTTAAAATACAGACTCATTTTAAAGTAGCCGATAAATCAAGACCATAAGGGGAGGGAAACATAAGAGTTTGGGTCAGACTGAGTCCAAACCAAAGGCCAAGCGGAACAGCTCTGTCTTGCAGGCCCTGTGGAAAGATGTCAAGTCCCGCAGGGCCCTGGTCTCTTGTGACAGAGTGTTCCACCACGTCGGAGCCAGTGCTGAAAAGTCCCTGGCCCTAGTTGAAACCAATCTAACCTCCTTGAGGCACGGGACCTCCAAAGTGTTGTTACCTTGTGATTCTCAAGGCTGAGTCTCTCCTGGGTCGTAGTCCATGCATAGGCAAACTCAGCCCTGTAGTTGTTTAGGGACTACAACTCCCATGATCCCTAGCTAACAGGACCAGTGGTCAGGGATGATGGGAATTGTAGCCCCAAAACATCTGGAGGGCCGAGTTTGCCTACACCTGTCCTAGTCCATCTCTCTATGTGCCACACCACAGAGTGTCTCTTCATTTGCGTGATTCTCACACTTCACACCAAAGTCTCCTCCTATCTTGGAATCCCCTCTACGTTTCATTTCCTACTGGACAAAAGCACTTTGGCTGAATGTGCACGTAGGAAAAGTGAACACGATTCGGTCCTCGTTCCTATTTAATCAGCTTTCCGCCTCCCAGTATTATTGAGTAAGCTCGCCAAGTACAGAGTCCATTTCAAGCACAATTTCACACTTGCACTTGGAACAAGCTCAGCAGAGTAGTTTTCCTTGCTTTCGGCACACTAGTAAGAAAAAGTTCTGCAATGATATCACTAAAAGAAAAAAAAGGGGGGGAGATTTTAAGGGAATGAAGTCATACCTACCAGCCAAGAAACAGATCTCGGGATAGCTGCAGTGAGAATGACGTAGCTGGTTTCTGTGCTAATGCTGCCATCTGCAGGAAAGCAAAGAAAATGATAAGTAGTGTAGCTCCTGAGCTTCTGGAGATTTAACATCCTGCATGCCTGTGGCTCAATGGGGCTGTTTCATTGGAGGGATTCATCTCCTGAGCCATGTACAGTCAAACCTCGGTTCTCAAACGGCTCCGCTTTCAAACGTTTTGGCTCCCAAACGCTGAAAACCCGGAAGTAAATGCTCCAGTTTACGAATGTTTTTCGGAACCTGAACATCTGACACGGTTTCCGCTTGAGTGCAGGAAGCTCTTTAAACCAATCGGAAGCCACGCCTCGGTTGTCGAATGTTTTGGAAGTCAAATGGTCTTACAGAATGGATTACATTCGACAACCAAGTTTTGGACTGTAACAGGAAGGGGACAGTTTGTAGATGTTGCCTCCAGCGAACTCTGCAAATCAGAGTGGTTGCCAAGACGGAGATTTTAGGTCCACTGGGAGCATAGGAAGCGATTGGATCAACAATCCGTTCAGCTCAGTACTGTATGCACCAACCTTCACTAACCTGACATTCTCCAGATGTTTTGTGATGCTGGCTGGGGCCGATTCATGGTCCAAAACATCTGGAGAGAGCCAGACTTGGAAAGGCTGGCGTGCAATGACTACAGAACGATTCTTCCCCAGTCATACCTGGAGATGCTGGGGACTAAACTGGGACTTTTTGCATCCAGGGCAGATGTCCTACCACTATGACTCTTCCCTCCTGGCCCATGTACCCGTAAGTGGAAGGTTCCTAAAGGTGAAATAATTTATCACGTGCTCTAGCTTTGTGCCATGATAAGTTCAAGAAACTAGCTTGGTGTGGACAGGCTTGTGAAGGCAAATGCCTCCCCAGATAAATAATATGCAGACCTCACAGTGAAGCTGAGCCATTTGCTAGTGTGTGCTTGATAAGAATTTAGCATTTACTCATTGGGTTGGTTTGCATGAAATGCTAAGCCATCAGCCACTGAATGGAAGAGCCTTGGGGGTCATGTGATGCCCATTCTGCTTAATCTGCCCTCTCATGTCCACTCTCTTCTGGCAAACTATAGGTTGCTGTTACACCCAAACAGGCAACCTATAGTTTGTGCTTGCCCTCTATACCAGAATGGTCAAACTATAGGTGTAACAGCAAGCCGTAGTTTATTGTGAAAGAAGGCAATCCAAGTACACAAGAGGAAAATAATAGGGGGTAGGAGGAGTCTGCAAGGCCAAGGTTTGATCACACAGTGCCCAAGCTGGCTTGGTGTTACGCGTGAACCAAAAGCCATTCCACACGCAACGTAGTTTGACGTTGCATTTGAAAGAGCTTTTCCCACTGAAGGTTTTCTTGGGCGACAAAATACCTTTTTCTTTCACAAGAATTTGTGACGCCAGGAACGATTCTGAGAAGATCACCGACCCAAGGCAGCCCCTTCCGCCAAGCAAGTCAGGAATGTCATATACTGTCATGGACACCTGCGGCAAACCAAGGAGGCGGGTGGGGAGAGAAGGAGGAGCAAAAAAGAGCTTGGGTCAATACTGCCACTTTTATCCATCACAGTCCCCAGATAAAATAGAGCTCACATTTTTGTGGCTAAAGGAATTCTACGGAACGGCTGGGTGGGGAACTTTTTCAGCCCGGGGGCCAGATTCCCTTCCAAACACAACCTTCTGAGGGCCACATGTAAGTGGTGAGGCCGAAGGCATAAGTGGGAAAAGCAATGAATGTTAATTTTATCTTGGTACCGTAGGCTAGTCTGGAGGCAGTGAAGGCGAACAACTTGGATAGCTCCAAAATTTAGACAAATTCATGGAGGTTAAGAGGCTACTAGCCAGAATAGCTATATTCTACCTGCACTGTCTATATTCTATAGCTATATTCTACCTGCACTAGAGGGACGCGGGTGGCGCTGTGGGTTAAACCACAGAGCCTGGGCCTTGCCGATCAGAAGGTTGGCGGTTCGAATCCCCGCGACAGAGTGAGCTCCCGTTGCTCAGTCCCTGCTCCTGCCAACCTAGCAGTTCGAAAGCATGCCAAAGTGCAAGTAGATAAATAGGTACCACTCCAGCGGAAAGGCAAACGGCGTTTCTGTGTGCTGCTCTGGTTCACCAGAAGCGGCTTAGTCATGCTGGCTACATGACCCGGAAGCTGTACGCTGGCTCCCTCGGCCAATAAAGCGAGATGAGCGCCGCAACCCCAGAGTCAGCCATGACTGGACCTAATGTTCAGGGGTCTCTTTACCTTTACCTGCATTGTCAGAAGCAGTAACAGTTGCTGGAAAGCCCAGGAGGCGAGACAGCTCTTGCACTCAGGCCTTGCTTTTGGACTTCCCATTGGCCACGGTGAGAACAGGACGTGGGACCAGATGAAACACTGGCCTGATCCTGCCACCTCTTCTTGTGTGACTATGTGGTTTCTGCAGACTCACCTATCTCTCTGTCCTCCATGCAGGCAAGTATTAAGAGACTCATTCCCACTAGGCAAGAACTAGGGTGGAAGCAAGGCCAGTGAAGGATGTGGCTTGGGGGGGGGGAGTCCCGAGGGACAGAGAGAGAGAAGCCTGGGGGGCTGCCTCTGGCTCCCAGCCTTGAGGCTCCTTGGGGTACATAGCACCTCCTCTGCACCTCTGCCAGCTATAAGCCCCCCTGTGCACAATGTGGCTCAGGCAGGAGGCCGGAGGATCTCCTGAGCCTTCCTGAACTTGCCAATACCTCTCAAGGCATTTTAGTAAAAGGACATGAACATCTAGGAAGCAGCAAACTTTAAATTCGACTCACTGTTTTCACTAAGTAGAGGCTGTCCTCATTATCCAGTGGAATAATTCTGGAAGGATAAACACACTGTTAGAAAACTTCTGTTGCAGCTTGAAACTGCCGTACCAGCAAAAATTGAGAAAGCCAACAAGGCATTTTTTTGTTGCTGGCATCCTTCTGTCTTGAGAGGCAATGGAGTGTGCCTTCTGAGGTGAAGCGAAACCATTGCATCAGCAGCACCAAAGTGACCAGTCTGTAGCACGAGCCTGGGCAGTGCGGATGAGGTCCTGAGTGGCTTAGACAACAAGACCCCTCTCTCTCTCGGCCTCACTGATGTGGTCCAAAGGAAAGCAGAGCAATACACTTGGCGCCGGTTGGCTGCAGGAGTTGCCGGCAAATGAGGAACATTTTTAAAAATGCATTCAGAGAATGGATTCATAGGATCACTGAGCCAGCCTCTGTCCATGTTGCCTCTTGGGAGTGATTTCATGTTTGCAGGAGCTTAAAAATGAGCCACCGCTTGTAGACCTCTCTGGACATTACTAAGAAGCAGCAGCAGAAGGAATTGTATCTGCCGAATGTGTTCCCAGAGACATCTGGGTAGCATCATATGCAGTCAGAACTGGCCCTAGAGCAGAGTTCTCAACCTGTGGGTCCCCAGATATTGTTGTGTTTTTTTATAATAATATTTTATTAAGTTTTAGGAATAACAACAAACAGAAAAAAGAAAAAACACATACACAAAAATACAAAGTTATAAAATACAAAAAATACAAACATTTAACTTTAAAAAAAGAAAAAAAGAAGAAAAACAGAAAAAAAGAGAAAAAACACACTATAAGAGAAAACAAAAATCCCTCTTTTTAATTTCTCATCTTTGATTCACTTATTTTCCTGACTTCCTCACATCTCCCTTTTTTGTATCCCTTTTGTAAATTAGTTCAGCAAATTCATATCCAATTAATTTATCTATTATCAATCCAATCTTATTTTTTACCTTGTTGCTAGAACCCCTTCAGTTCATTTCAATGTCAACATTCAAAAATTTTACAATGTTTCTGTAAATAGATTTTAAATTTCCTCCAATCTTCTTCCACCAACTCTTCTCCCTGGTCTCAGATTCATCCCCAGATATTGTTGGACTACAACTCCCATCATCCCTTGTAAAAGTTTGTTGGGTCGTATAGCAAATGACCCACTGAGTCCACTGCAGCAGCCCTGCAATAAATTTAATTTATTGCCACACCGACGAACTTCCAGTGGTGCCCACACGCTTCCACTCTCCCCAGTTGCCGGGTAATAGCAGAGTACACACGCAGCAGCAGATGGCTTGTCTGTGTCGACGTGGTGTCCTTAACGCAACTCGACACCGGTTCTTCTCATCCAAAAACTCTTTATTTAGTAGAACTCAAAACAGAAAAGAAAAACCCGCAGAGTCTAGCTGCATGTTCGCAGCTCTCTGCCTCTTAACAAAAACGAACTGCAGACAGAACTGCTCTCCCCAGAGAGCTCAGCCCCCTAAAAGCACAAATCAAAGCAAGAATCATGTGGGCAGTGCACCCAGTCAATAAGAACGCTCCTAGAGTGTTTAACCCCTGACAGTCCAGAACCATAACATCCCTGAGCTCTGGCCTTGCTAGCTAGGGGTGATGGGAGTTGTAGTTCAACAACATCTGGGGACCCACAGGTTGAGAAAGGCTGCCCTAGAGACTCCAGCAGTAAATCACCAAGCACAGAGTTCAAAATCTTACATGACCCAAGGAAGGCCCACCTGGCTCAATCACTGCTCACCTTTTTGCTGTTTATGGAGCCCTTTGAGACAATTTAACACTCTGCTGCTCAACTCCATATTAACAAACATAATGTAAATCGTTTTGAGGTTTGTTTGCTTTTACAACCAAGCAGTACATATATTTTATGAAATAAAAATAAATAAAAGAAGTTGTTTTTTGCTGTCCCCCCCCCCCATACATTTTTACAAATGTTTTAATGCTGAAGATGAAATGCTGCAGGTAAATACATATTTGCCCAGTTCAGACCATGATTAAGCCAAGGAATGTAGGGACATTTTGTTCGAGTGCAGAGACGCTTTGCTTCTCCCTTCGGACATGCTGCAAATCAATTAAGAAAGCCTCCAATTAACCTGTTTGCTGCTTCACCAGAACTGGGAAGCAATGGTTATCATCTACAGAACAAAACAGGATACTGAACCCGTTTGATTTTTGGTTTTGCATGCTGGCTTGCTTCAAAGCAGGTGAAATAGGAAACCATGGCTAATTAGGAACTTCCTGAATTAACTGCAGCTTATGGGGGGAAAGCAAAGGCGCTGCAGACGTGTGCAAGAGACTCAACCAAGATATGACTGACTGAATGAATGAATTCAGCCATTCAAGTTACACTGTGACCCACCCAAAGTCCTCCAGAAATTGTAGACAGCACATTTAAACCACTATAATATGACTATAATCTCAAGGTGTGAACTTTCAGTCAAGACTGACGCCACAAAGCAAGGATATTTCTATGCAAGCTTCCATTTTTCCATTGTTTTATTTCTAGATGACTAAGGGGTTTGAAGAATACCCATGCTATTCGTCTGGCAACCACAGGTATCACGGCACCAAGCGCTCTATTTGTCCTGCTTCGCTTGGTTCGACTAAAGGCAAACTCTGTTCTCTATTAAGCTGTCGGTTCAAAAAGACACGCAACCTTCTGAACGTGAAGCATAAAGAAACTGACCTTCCATGGTTGTTCACAGCTTGAATCTGAAAATTTATTCTGGCGCTGTAAAGGAGAAAAGCGGGGAAATCAAGAGAATGTCTTTTTTTTTTTTTTTTACAAAGGCTTGTACTCAAACGAGTGACATTGGTGCAGCTTGAAGGGCAAACCGCATTTTACACACTGCCAGACTTGTGAAACTGCCCTCCTAAGGTCACCTCTCTGCTCCAGATTCCACCAAAACCCTTCCCCAAAAGTTCCAGCTACATATTTATTCCTGCGAAATGCACGCTTATAATAGGATTGTGTGGCATATTCTGCTTGTAAACACAGGCGTCTGTTGAATACAGCACCATATAAACTCAAAGCAGTTTAAATATTTTTAAAAGGCTACTTCTCATCTTATAATAGGAATACATCCATCTGTTACGAATACCCAGATTTAAAGGATACTCTGAGAACTGAGAAAAACAGTTTCATTAAGACAAGCCTGCCCGAGGCTCAGAGTGTTGATACGTGCTTTAATCTATTTCTAGTTCAATGCTGACTTGCTTCAGAGTGCTTCCAATGGTTGTTCTTAACTGTTTTTACTGAGAATTTTATCGTTTTGTTGTTTGTAAAAAAGCAACAATCTCAAGGTGGTTTGCAAGCGTGTACAAATCAAGTGTGCCAACCTTATGAAATAAGTAAACAATGCTGATTTTTGTGAATGCAAAGATTTCCCAAAACTTATTTCTTGTTGCTATTTAATACATTTATTTACCACCCTTCATCCGAGAATCACAGGGCAGTTTGCTACACGCCCCCCCCCCCAACTCTTCGCCCACCCAAGGCCAGCAAGAACAGGATCACCAAAGCCACCTCTGAAGTTTATTATTATTATTATTATTATTATTATTATTATTATTATTATTAATCGCCCTATACCCAGGGGTATAGCTTGGAGGAGGAGCAGGCAGAGCCAGCTGTTGCCTCAGACAAGACACCCTCTCAGTCGCGCAGTCTGCAGCCTCTCCATGCCTTTCAACAACCAGACCTAGGGGGAGCATCTGTCTTGGTGCCCCCGGACAATGAGAAACGCCTTTTGCTTTTTTAAAAAAATAATAATTAATTAATCTCAAGAAAATTCAGCTTACCGCAATGGAGTTTTAAAGTAAGCCAGATCAAAGGCATCGAGGATACTGAAGAATGTTTGCTCGGCTACTTCCTTTGCCTGCAAAAGACAGAGAAAGCGACGTCAAACCATCTCTGACCAAGAAGTTGTGAGAAGCAGCGGGAAAGAGGAATATTTCCTTGAAATCCAAGGCTCAGAGGACTTTCAAACAGGTCCACACTCCCACCTTACACCTTAAAATAAAATAAAACTGAGATGCCTGTTTTGGTATAAAGCAGTACATGCATTAACAGCTAATCACCACAAATAATATAGATAATAAGGGGGGGGATATGAAAAAGTCACACGATACAGCTATTTGAGAGCAAGGAAAACCGAAGATAACTAGCCCCAATGATGCCACTGGGTTTTAGGGGAACTTGAGAAGAAGGCCCTGCCATACTACTTTCAATTTCCCCTTATCCACTCTGCGGTGGCTGGGGTCATGAGCGTCTTTTTTCTTTCACTCACCAGTAAGAAAAAGGGTCTCATTCTCCCACCACTTCTTACCAGGTGGTGGGAAAGCAAGAATCCTTTCTGCAAAACTTATTCCAAGGTTGTCGGGGCGCTGCCTCCAGCATGCCCAACAACCTCTTTAAAAACCTCTGGAGGAAGTTAGAGGAAAGGGGGAAGGGTCGGTTTCCGGTATAGGAAGAAGCATCAGTACCTTGCTGGTATTGGATGTTCTTGAATAGGAGTCTATACCAGCCAGGACAGCCTCTACGGTGGCAGCATAGATTTGAGAGAGGAGCTTGCTAGAAAATAAAAATGAAAAAGGATATGCAGTGCAAATTACGACACTCAATGGGCATTTCAACTGAGACACAGGCTCCTAATCTAATGCAAAGTTGAATACTTTAAATACAACAGGGCGACATATATAAGTTTCACAAAGGATTAAAGTAACTGTTTACAGCAGTGATAGGAATTTAAAATCACAAAGTAGCTGAATGGAGTCACACTGAAAGCTAGAAGCGTCAGAATTTTAGGTGTAGAACAAACCCACTGGCTAGGAAAGTGAAAAAAGCCGAAAAGGCTTTGTTGATGCACCACGAGCAACAGAAATTGGTGCACATTCTAACTGTATTAAACTGATGAGCCAATAACGTTTGAAACAGGCGAGAGAGCAGCATAAATGGAAAAAAACTAAAAACCAACTTACACTTGTTCGGCTTTCTTTTCCATCTCATTGTCATTGCCTGTTACGAGCCAAAGGGAAGTGTCATTTTTGATTTCTTAGATTTATGTGCTGCTTTTCATTCACATGAATTGCAAACAATAAATAACGATAACACAACAGGACATCACAAACACACCATAAATCATACAGAATAATTAACGCATCCGGAGTGCACCAAATAGAGGAAGAATGACTTATCCTCTTAGAATAGCTAGGTCCTTAAATTTTATCTGTTCTTTTCCATTTGTGTTTCAACCCATTTCTTCTGATTTTAATTTGGAAATGTGTGTGTGTGTTTGTATGGACTTTAACCCACCCCAAGTCCCAGGAATTACAAAGGCTAGCAGGGTGTGCGTGTACAGACAAGGACAGACAAGCTGAGGCATGCACAGAAAGAGCAGCCGAAACTGAACTTACCAAGGTAAGGCGTGTGAGTGGCTCCAAAGAAGTAGGTCCTGGAGCAAGCCAGAGGTCCCTTTGGTGAGACACACTGCACAACCTGGTCGCCAGCAAACACAAAACGCACAGGTGGGTGACAAGAAATAAGGGTAGTGCATACCCTAGCCTTCCCTAACCTGACGAAGTTCAGCATCTGAAGCATAACTCCCACCAGCCCCAGACAGCATGAACGATGAGAGTTGGAGTCCAACAACTACTGCAGGGCATCAGGAAAGGAAAGGGGGTTATATGCTCTGTGCCCCAAGAACTGCTATGAACAGTGATTGAACTGTAAGTAACTGCTCCCTAAAGGGTGAGAATCCAAGCTCTAATGCAATAATAATAATAATAATAATAATAATAATAATAATAATAATTTATTTGTACCCCACCCATCTGGCTGGGTTTCCCCAGCCACTCTGGGCAGCTTCCAACAAAGATTAAAAATACATCAAAATGTCACACATTAAAAACTTCCCTGAACAGGGCTGCCTTCACATGTTTTCTAAATGTCAGGTAGTTGTTTATCTCTTTGACATCTGATGGGAGAGCGTTCCACTACCGAGAAGGCCCTTTGCCTGGTTCCCTGTAGCATTGCTTCTAGCAGGGAAGGAACCGCCAGAAGGCCCTCGGCCTGGACCTCAGTGTCCGGGCTGAACGATGGGGGTGCAGATGCTCCTTCAGATATACTGGACCTTCAGCCATTTAGGGCTTTCAAGGTCAGCACCAACACTTTGAATTGTGCTCAGAAACGTACTGGGAGCCAATGTAGGTCTTTCAGGACCAATGTTATGAAAGGCCCATGTTTGCCATTTAGGGCCTGTTGCCACTTCAAAAGCTTCTCAAGGACACACCAACCCCTCTTGCAATACTGTTTGTGCCTGCAAAGGTCTCAAGGTGGTCGTATTGCTTCATCACCACACACCCCAAAACTTCCTGCTGCAATTCTGTTAACTTATCATACCACAAATGTTCCACTTTTGTCATGCTCCAGTGCTAGAGCTGCCCTCCCGTTGGCAACGATGCAGTAGAACTGGGGAAGCATCAGAGAACAATGAATGATGCGGAAGGATGTGTGGACAGCCCTATACAAACCCTCCGCTGATTCACTGTTGTACCAAAGGGAGGGTAAAGGTAAAGGGACCCCTGAGCATTAGGTCCAGTAGCGGACAACTCTCGGCTTGCGGTGCTCGTCTTGCTTTATTGGCCGAGGGAGCCGGAGTACAGCTTCCGGGTCATGTGGCCAGCATGACTAAGCCGCTTCTGGCGAAACCAAAGCAGTACACGGAAACACCGTTTACCTTCCCGCCGGAGTGGTACCTATTTATCTACTTGCACTTTGACGTGCTTTCGAACTGCATGTTTGGCAGAAGCAGGGACCGAGTAACGGGAGCTCACCCCGTCGCAGGGATTAGAACAGCCGACCTTCTGATCGGCAAGCCCTAGGCTCTGTGGTTTAACCCACAGCGCCACCTGCGTCCCTTGTGTCAATGGTACATTGCAGAATATATCTGCATGTAAAGAAAGAACCCACCAGTCTGGAAGACCCCGTAGCTCTTGTGTTAGAGAACTGTTGACAGGTAGCATTATTGCAGGGCTATTTTAACAGCCTATCAAAACCTCACCAGGTGATGCTTACCATGTGCTTGGCAGTGCTTCCGCCAAGGCCCGTGTTGCGAAGCAAGTGCCCCTCAGACGGGAAATTGAAGTTGCCAGAATTCAGGTTCTCTTTTGAGGAATGGGTGCCAAACAGGACAAATGGCTGCCTGCTGGGACTAATCACACACACACATAAACAGCCGTCACCACCAACTCACACTTGGAAAATGATGAAATGCTTCACTTGAACCATTTATTCCCGTTTCAGGAATCAGCTTTTCCTGGTGCAGAGTTTACCATTTTTTTTTTATTAAGTGCAAAGTACACACAGCTCAAACAAGGGAGAGAGTGTAGCTTGTGGTAGAGCATTTCCTTTGCATGAAAGAAGATGCCAGATTCAAACACGGGAATCTCTAGTTAAAAGATTCAGGTAGCAAACAATATGGAAAACCTCAGCTTTTTTCATATCACCTGCTATTTGGGGAAGGGCCATAGGATATCTGCCTTGCACTGGGTTTCTCTAGGCAGGGTTGGGAGAGACCCCTTGTCTGAAATTCTGGGAAATGGCTAACAGTTAGAGCAGGTGATCCTGAGCTGGATGGATCAATGATTTGACTTTTCCTGCACTGCAGGGGGTTGGACTAGATGACCCCTGGGGTCCCAACTCTACAATTCTATGATTCTTATGACTGGGGAAAAGGCAGCTTCTTGTGTTCCTTAAGAACTTAGAGAGCTGCTGGAAGTCAGGTATGCATACCTAAGTTCCTATAGTAGAGGCTTATTTGCAGAAGCAATTGACTAGGTATGTTGGTTGTATCAGCATTATACTCTGCAATGTTTGCCAGCTAGAAAGATAAGCCACATAAATAAAGACTCCCCAACAAGCTAATGGTTACTCTGGCTTTGGCTATTGTTGAAACTAAGATGACTGTCAACAGCTTAATGGGAAAAATACATAATCACAGTTATAGCAGAGTGCTTTTGGTTTTAGAGATGCAAACACTCTTTTACATGCTGTGCTTTTATGAAATGCATTATCCTGTACTGCATTTGCTCAAGAACCTGTCAGTTAGAGTACCTGTTGTCCGTGATATGGCTAGAAATCATCCCATGGCTGAAGTAACTTCGGAACGGCTATGGAAGAAAATATATAGACTATTAGAAATAATTGACACATCCAAGCAACAACAGAAATGTGTAGTGGTGCATTACAAACTATTTCAGACTGTGCATAGGGCATACAATTTCTGGAAATTTATTTCTCCCCTTTCTTATTCAATGAACGCTCATGGCATTTACACCACCCAAAATATAATGACAATCTCATGCACATAATTAGTGGCAGAAACATTATGGCAATTGCTGGAGTCACATTTAGGTAATTTGTTGCCTGGTTCATAACTTGTCAGTCAACTGATTAATGTACAAGGGTTTTACTCCTGTTGCTCGGTCCCTGCTCCTGCCAACCTAGCAGTTCGAAAGCACGTCAAAGTGCAAGTAGATAAATAGGTACCGCTCCGGCGGGAAGGTAAACGGCGTTTCTGTGCGCTGCTCTGGTTCTCCAGAAGCAGCTTAGTCATGCTGGCCACGTGACCCGGAAGCTGTATGCCGGCTCCCTCGGCCAATAAAGCGAGATGAGCGCCGCAACCCCAGAGTCGGTCACGACTGGACCTAATGGTCAGGGGTCCCTTTACCTTTAAAGGTAAAGGTAAAGGTACCCCTGCCCGTATGGGCTAGTCTTGCCAGACTCTAGGGTTGTGCGCTCATCTCACTTAAGAGGCCGGGAGCCAGCGTTGTCTGCAGACACTTCCGGGTCACGTGGCCAGCGTGACAAGCTGCATCTGGCGAGCCAGCGCAGCACACGGAATGCCGTTTACCTTCCCGCTGGTAACCGGTCCCTATTTATCTACTTGCACCTGGAGGTACTTTCGAACTGCTAGGTTGGCAGGCGCTGGGACCGAACGACGGGAGCGCACCCCGCCGCGGGGATTCGAACCGTCAACCATACGATCGGCAAGTCCTAGGCACTGAGGTTTTACCCACAGCGCCACCCGTGCCCCTTTTACCTTTACTTATACCTAAAAATGTACTTTCTTTTGGAACCTGGATGAAAGTCTGCTCATTGTGAGAATCATTTTGTAGCCTCTCAATCAACTGCTGTGCTACTTTAGCCATAACCTTATGTACACCAGCTGGTTAATTCCCCCCCCCCCAAAAAAAAGACAAGAATTAACGTGTTCACAAGGCACCAGTGATGCCTTGGATGCATAAAAGTGTGGGTAGGCAACCTAAGGCCCGGGGGCCGGATGTGGCCCATTCGCCTTCTAAATCCAGCCTGCGGATGGTCCTGGAATCAGCGTGTTTTTACATGAGTAGAATGTGTCATTTAAAATGCATCTTTGGGTTATTTGTGGGGGCCTGCCTGGTGTTTTTACATGAGTAGAATGTGTGTTTTTACATAAAACGCATCTCTGGATTATTTGTGGGACATAGGAATTCATTGTTTTCCCCCCAAAAAAATATAGTCTGGCCCCCCACAAGGTCTGAGGGACAGTGGACTGGCCCCCTGCTGAAAAAGTTTGCTAACCCTTGCATAAGAGAGTCATATTGTTCTTGCCCATGTTATTTTAGCAAATGTGATTTTTTAAAACCCCCCCCCCAATTTTCCCCACATAGTTTGCATTTTAGTGTTTTGTTTTTTTTCAAATTAGAAATCAAAAACTTTAGCTGCAATCAATGGAACTTATAAGATTTAGAGGCAGGCCAACATAGTAACTCCCTTAAATGATCCCCTTCCCAGTGATGTATGATAGCTAAATCCCTTCCCTACCAAGACTAGTTAAATACTATATGTGCACTATAATTCGGGGGTGGGCAGAAGGTTAGACTTACAGTCCACTGGTAGATCTCTGGGTGACTTGCTCTAGATCAGCAATGATTTCTTTGTCTCAATTGTTGAGGGGTGACAATGGCAAAAAGCCCCCCCTCCTCCTCCCCCCCAATAATGGGTTTCCGAAAAAGAGAGTTTCGCCTTTCGTGTAACGAGATACAAACCTCTCCTGCCTGTGACTCTGACAGCTCCAGGATGGAAGGGATTTCGGTGTCAAAATTGGCAAAGAAATTGGTCCACTGATGTTCGAAAGTCATCAAATCCTGAGGAGAGAAACACATCAGCCGTCAGTTTGTTAAAGGAGCTTACTCTGCATCTGTGACCGAGTCTGTGTCATACAAAAATCCAATTAAACAGAGTAAACAGGGGGTAGTGTTTCTAGACAAATAATTTAGAAACATTCACCAATTTGGAACATAAGTTTTACTGCCTATGTCTTCTAACTGCTGTATAGGAAAGCACATGAATATGACCTTTGAAGAATTTGTAAGTAAACCTTTTATAACTTACCAAACAAATAGCTACTTTCTCCAGTAAGGGAAGAGGGGAACTTTGGAAAGAACTGAAATGGGGATATTTTAAAGGTCTAACAGCCTATATTTCCACACTGCATGTTTTGTAATTTTAAATCTTGACTAGGGTTCTCTTAGCAAAGAGTACTTGCCCCAAACCTGGATCTTAGGCATCCTTATATTATACCTAGTATTTTCCCTTTAAGAGAAAACCAACATTCCTCACCTTTGAACTATACAGTTCTAGGATTCTATTATGTCATGTATGATCTAGCTGAGATTCCTGCATTGCAGGGGGCTGGACTAGATGACCCTCAGGGTCCCTTACAACTCTAAAGGTAAAGGTAAAGGTACCCCTGCCCGTACGGGCCAGTCGTGTCCGACTCTAGGGTTGTGCGCCCATCTCACTTAAGAGGCCGGGGGCCAGCGCTGTCCGTGGACACGTCCGGGTCACGTGGCCAGCGTGACGAAGCTGCTCTGGCGAGCCAGCACCAGCGCAGCACACGGAAACGCTGTTTACCTTCCCGCTAGAAAGCGGTACCTATTTATCTACTTGCACTTAAGAGTGCTTTCGAACTGCTAGGTGGGCAGGAGCTGGGACCGGACGACGGGAGCTCACCCCGTTGCGGGGATTCGAACCGCCAACCATGCGATCGGCAAGCCCTAGGCGCTGAGGTTTTACCCACAGCGCCACCCGCATCCCCAGCGCCACCCGCGTCCCCCCTTACAACTCTATGACTCCCCTAAACCACCACATAGGAAAACAAACAAAACAAAACAAGAAAGATAGCAAGTCAGATTAGGTCTAAAGGACCTCCTGAAAGGGGCTCTCGCCTTCCTATTTAAAATAAAATAAAATATATGAACAGATGGAAGCTCAGAGGAAGAGCACTGTTCAGCAAGAACGTGAAGGTTTCGCAAAAATGAAAAGGCAGGGCAGTCTACAGGGTTGGGAAGGCCAATAACTGTAGCTTTTGCTTTTGAAAGAATTCAAGTACATTTGAGTTTGTGCAAAATCGTTATGGGCTTCACGTGAGAACTCTGTATCTTATGACCAACAGACCTGTGACTTCTGCACGGTGGCATTTTGAATGGCAATGGTATATGTGCGCCTATAAAAATGCCCACACAGCTCTGTGCAAAGAGTGCTTTTGTTCTTTAAAAAAGGAAGAGGCAACTCAACCAACGGCCACTGTGTGTCAGCCAAGGTCCATTTTTAACCCAGTGTTGAAGCAATGATTCTTCAACACTGCATGTTGGACTTGGTCATGTTGTGCGGATGGCTGATGATCGTCTTCCAAAGCAACTACTCTATTCTGAACTTAAAAATGGAAAGCGTAATGCTGGTGGTCAACAAAAGAGGTTTAAAGACTCTCTCAAGGCAAATCTAAAAAAATGTAGTATAAACACCGACAACTGGGAAACACTGGGCTGCGAGTGCTCCAGTTGGAGAACAGCCTTTACCAAAGGTGTCATGGGCTTTGAAGACACTCGAACTCAGGACGCAAGGGAGAAACGTGCTAAGAGGAAGACATGCTTGGCAAATCCACACCATGATCAACTCCCGCCTGGAAACCAATGTCCCCACTGTGGAAGGACTTGTGGGTCCAGAATTGGCCTCCACAGTCACTTAAGGACTCATTGTTAAAACCGTGTTTATGGAAGACAATCTTACTTGGCTACGAGTGATCACCAAAGAAGAAGATGATTTTTAACCCTCTTTAAGAACAGCCACTCTTTCACATGCAAAACTGCCCAGACTGTTAAGACACTGGAATGAGAAGGCGAAAGAGTTCAGGCAGGCCCCTGGGTTCGCAGAAGTCGTTTTAAGAAAAGCGCAAGGATCATTGCATGTGTGGAACTGAAGGAGAAAAAACAGCAATGCAGCTCCAACACGCACCCTGAATGCTCTGAGCTTATGCAAAGGTCATTGTGGCAAGCGGGAGAGAGGTAGAAAGGCTTAGTCACACAATCAGCAAGATTTGAAAGCAAGAAAACAGATCACTGGTGACGTCTCCCTCTGTGGTTTTGCACAGGATCTCATTCATTCCAAAAAGTTCTGCACACAAGGCATTCCTAGTGGCCTTTGCCCATGCTGTCTGGGAGTAATGAGGCCAAAGCCACAGGGTACATACACAATGAGCCGATTCAGATATCGCAATAAAACGCGATTGATCCTAACGGGAATGAGATAACGCGAGGCCTTAGGCTCAACTGCTGCTCCTCTCCCCACTCTTCCCCAGTGCGGTCATGAGGCGATGAGCAGCTTTCCCCCTCTGTATCTGAACATGACAAACTCGTTTGAAACAAGACAATTTAAAACCATGTATTACTAAGATGGCTTCTTTCAACAAACCACAGTGTGGGGTTCCGAACAGTGTAAGAAACTGAGATATGAAAGCGAGGAGCTAAATGGCAGCTTAAACCGAGGTTATGGGCGCAACAACGGAATGTACAGACGCGCTTTTTGAATAACGAGAATACAGAGCTGAAAATGAATGAACCGCAGCTAAAATATTATGTTCATATTTCACATGGTCTAGTCCTTCCCCTGCCCACCCCTCTAATATTCTTAAGAGGGTCTCTTTCTCCAGTCTTCAGAGAGCAGCTGGAAGTGGGGAGGCAGAAAAAGGTCCTCGTTTCCTTCCACTCTGGAGTTTTAACTTGAAATCTTGGATGCGGTCCTGCGCCCAGAGCTCAGAAACTGCTCGTGCTAATGAAATTCCATGTTGCAAAATGCGCCTAGAACACGGGTAGGCAAACTAAGGCCCGGGGGCTGGATGTGGCCCAATCGCCTTCTAAATCCGGCCCGCGGACAGTCCAGGAATCAGTGTGTTTTTACATGAGTAGAATGTGTCCTTTTATTTAAAATGCATCTCTGGGTTATTTGTGGGGCATAGGAATTCATTCTTTTTTTTTTCCAAAATATTGTCCGGCCCCCCACAAGGTCTGAGGGACGATGGACCGGCCCACAGCTGAAAAAGGTTGCTGAGCCCTGAACTAGAACAATGGGAGTTTTGAACACTGGTTCAGAAATAACCCTAAACCGAGGCTAATAAAAACAGATGTGAAGAAACAGAACGGGAGAAGCACAAAGCTCTAAACTCACTGCAATCATGGGGGGGGGGGGAGAGAAAGAACTATGGTTTTTCATGACATCTGAACTGACCCAACATCATTTTATGGGATGCAGAAATGACTGAGCATTTCTCAGAACCACAGAAGTTTGGCATCTTGCTAAGATCATCCGCAAGCGGGGACACAGTTTCTCAAGAGAGAGCTTGCTTACTACCGCTGATCTTCCCCAGTCATGTGTGTAACAGGTGAGCGTCAGCTATGATGCAGTGTGTACTCTTGAGTTTACACTGATACCCAATGGGCCTGGCTAGCTCTTTGTGGAACTCTGTAGGGTGGGGTCAGTTCACACGGCATGTCCCAGGGCACCCTAGGCTTCTCTGAAGGTTCACACAAAAGCCATTTCCTGTAGAAAGTCATTTTAGTTCTAAACATGTTAAAAGGGAAACCGAATAAACCACAGCATGATGAACCATCAGAATACCAGCATCCATGCAACCATACATCTAAATAACTAAACCATGGGCTTATTATTCTCTGTCAGATTTGCCTTGGGGGTGGCGGTGGAGGGGAAGAAAAGTCTGACACATTACCTCGTAAAGTAAACTCTCCAGAGAAACAGGATCGATCTTGCTGTAAGTTTTCCACAGGTCCACGCTGACATCCATCAGCTGCAAAGAGAGAGAGTTCTGAAAGGGGCTTGCACATTTCGTGCTTTTAATAATAATAATTTATTATTTATACCCCACCCATCTGGCTGGGTTTCCCCAGCCACTCTGGGCGGCTCCCAATCAAATGTTAAAAAAAGTACAGCATTAAATATTAAAAACTTCCCCAAACAGGGCTGCCTTCAGATGTCTTTTAAAGTTAGGATAGCTGCTTATTTCCTTCACATCTGAAGGGAGGGTGTTCCATAGGGCGGTTGCCACTACCGAGAAGGCCCTCTGTCTAGTTCCCTGTAACCTCACTTCTCACAATGAGGGAACTGCCAGAAGGCCCTCGGAGCTGGACCTCAGTGTCCGGGCTGAACGATGGGGGTGGAGACGCTCCTTCAGGTATACAGGCCCGAGGCCTTCTATTCTCAAACACTGCCTTCCTCAACAGCTGGGTTGGGAACGGGGAATTATAGTTCCAAACATCTGGAGGGCGCCGGGTTGGGGAAGGCAGCTCAAGCGTTACAGTTCTTCCCAAGGCCAAGCAGGCAACAAGGCTAGGATGATTGAAAGGGGCAGCAAGAACACACAGCAGTCACCAAAAGTGCTTAAGGAGAAGGCGCTTGGTTTCCGTTCCGTTTGGAAAGAAGTTGCCCCGTATGACACAATCTCCATTCACAGAGACTCCATTCAACTGGGAACGTTCACAATATGCCATTATGGCTGGTGAATAGTGCCATGAACGTGAAGCGCCGTTGTGCCACTCAGCACCCGGCAGTTTCTGTAAAATAACTATTACACGGATAGGTTCCCTTTGAGGCCACGGCAGACAACAGCCCCGGCAGCTCGCAACAGAGATGAAAGTTTAACTGTGCAATCTGGAAGAGTAACAATAAAAGCTAATTTTCTTTTACTAGGGTTTTTCTCAGTTGCTCGGTTTGGGAAAAGGAGAGCATAACACAGGGGTTTCCAAGACAGATGTTGCAAAAATTGTTCAGCGGACACTCCTGAGAACGGTGGCATACTCAAGACATAGCAACGCAAGATTCCTATCCCGTGCTTTTGGCTTACACAAAGTAAAATAATATATATATTAAAACAAGAACAGGAAGATGCTGTGGAAGTGTGGAGCCTGAAACTAGGGACTCCATAATAAAATGAAGAGGTGCTCTGGAATACAATGATGATGAAATAACTCTTCCCCAGTCACAATCTTTCCAATGAACCACAGCAGGGAGAAAAGTCCTGGCTTAGGGGGACTCGTGATGGGCTTGTTGTTCAGCTAGGAAACCTCCCTCCAGCCTCTTACCTCATATTTCATTGTGAAGAAGCCATCGCCGCCGATTCCTTCCAGGGCAAAGGCCTGCACGATTGGCCACTTTTCAACAATGAACATGTCAAATATCTGCAGATGTCCTGAAGAAACAAAGCAATTTTATTTGGGTGGGTGTGCAATTCCTCAGCTTTTGTTATGCAACTGCAGCACTGTCCATGTATATTAATGAAATGGTTTTGCTTATGTCGAGAGGGTTCCCTTGCTGATGCAGTTCTGTTGGTTATTATATAAAGATTTTTATTATGTAAATTTTATTATTATTATTATTATTATTACCCCGCCCTCCCAGCCAAGGCCGGGCTCAGAGAGGCTTACAAGCAATAATAAAAACAAGTTGAATGATTACAACTTAAAAACAAAATTAAAATACAACATTAAAATATTGAAACATTAAAATATTAAAATGTAGCCTCATCGCAGCAGGAGAAGGAAAAGAAAAAAGAAAGAGAGGGAGGGAGGGAATCAAATTCGCTCCAAGCCAAAGGCCAGGCAGAACAACTCTGTCTTACAGAGAAGACAGAATGAAGATGTACTCCTAGAATCACAGAGCTGTCCCTGTTAACAGTCAGACACACTGACCCATTGCACCGCAGGGTCCCCATGCAACCATGTTAACCACTTTAAAGATGAAAATAAATAAATGCAACCTTTCAACAGGGTGAAGCATTTGTACATGGGGAAAACCCTAACGTTTTGCATTTTGCTGAATCAATATATTCAGAAGATCATGGGATTAGGATGTGAGTATGTGTGGGAGCATGAAGCTGACACACAGGATGCCCCTTGGTGACAAAGAGGATGTGGAAGTAAATGCAATAATGCACTAGGCAATGTTCTCCTTAAAGGGGGGAAATATAATTCCCCACCCTTGGAGAAGCGCCCTAGATCTCTGGCAGAGGAGCTGCTTTGAATGCATAAGATCTCAATTCCAATCCCTGGTATCTCTATGAAAGTTTGCAAAGGACCCTCAACCAAGACTATGAAGAGCTGCTGCTGGTCAGTGAACACCAAAGGCCGGGAACCCTCTGGCCTAGGGGGACAAAAGCAATCACACACCCCAAGGCCTTTCTGCCCAGCCCTTGGTCAACATCCTTCTCTCCACACACTCCTCAAATGGCCGCCTGGGATGCAGCCTTCAACTGTGATCACGCATCTAACTTGCTTGGATGGAGGGTGAAGAGAGGGTGATGTTTGTGTATGGAACCCGCTGGTGTGTGTGGTCAAAATGGTGCCAATTGTAGAAGAGGAAGAGTTACGTCCATTGCTGCAGCACTCTGGCCTGCTCATCACTTAAAATGGCTCCCAAAAGGTTGGCCAAGCACCCCATCCCTGGTGTAGACAATACCTTGCTATATTGACCACTATACTGTGACTCAGTAGAAAGCAGCTTCCTACGAGGTTAGAAAAATGTGGCAAAAAACAAGATTTGGGCTTATTTATTCATTTTTGCTTACATGCATATCTCATTTCCAATAAAGAACGCTTTTAAATCTAGAATACTGCAGCAATTGTTTATTGTGGACTACCTTTGTAGTTTCTTTGCTGTTGAGGCATGACTCCATAGTTTTTCCTTATGGCTGCCATATTAAAAATTACTTGGAAGTCTCCCCATTTAAAACACAGACCCTCTCCTACATTGTGACACATCTGCACAGAACGCAGCTGCATTGCGTTGCCAGGTCCTCAGCAAGGAGGAATTGCTAAGTTTGTGCATGTTCTGGACTGAGATGCCTTTGCCAGGTGAGACCAGCTCAGTTCCAGTCAGGAGTCCAGCAGCCAAGTTTCCATTCCCCTTCTATTTAACCTGGAAAAGCAGGCATCATTTGCCTCTTGGGTTTCATCACCATCTGAAAGACCACTGAGTGCCAATGTAACTTCAGTAATTTAAGTCTGCAGTCTAAGGCCAACTCAACTAGAAGATGCTTAATAGGGTAACTGTGCCCCTGAAGGACCAGGTGCGTAGCCTGGGAGTCATTTTGGACTCACAGCTGTCCATGGAGGCACAGGTCAAATCTGTATCCAGGGCAGCTGTCTACCAACTCCACCTGGTACGCAGGCTGAGACCCTACCTGCCCGCGGACTGTCTCGCCAGAGTGGTGCAGGCTCTAGTTATCTCCCGCTTGGACTACTGCAATGCGCTCTACGTGGGGCTACCTTTGAAGGTGATGTGGAAACTACAGCTAATCCAGAATGCGGCAGCTAGACGGGTGACTGGGGGTGGCCGCCGAGACCATATAACACCGGTCTTGAAAGACCTACATTGGCTCCGAGTATGTTTCCGAGCACAATTCAAAGTGCTGGTGTTGACCTTTAAAGCCCTAAACGGCCTCGGCCCAGTATACCTGAAGGAGCGTCTCCACCCCCATCGTTCTGCCCGGACGCTGAGGTCCAGTGCCGAGAGCCTTCTGGCGGTTCCCTCATTGCGAGAAGCAAAGCTACAGGGAACCAGGCAGAGGGCCTTTTCGGTAGTGGCGCCCGCCCTGTGGAAGGCCCTCCCATCAGATGTCAAAACGATAAACAACTACCTGACATTCAGAAGACATCTTAAGGCAGCCCTGTTCAGGGAAGTTTTTAATGTATGATATTTTAGTGTTTTCTGGTTTCTATGGAAGCCGCCCAGAGTGGCTGGGGAAACCCAGCCAGATGGGCAGGGTACAAATAAATTATTATTATTATTATTATTATTATTATTATTATTATTAATTCTGAAATTGAGGATTCCTAATACAGTGGTACCTTGGGTTACATACGCTTCAGGTTACATACGCTTCAGGTTACAGACTCCACTAACCCAGAAATAGTACCTTGGGTTAAGAACTTTGCTTCAGGATGAGAACAGAAATTGTGCTCCTGTGGCGCGGAGGCAGCAGGAGGCCCCATTAGCTAAAGTGGTGCTTCAGGTTAAGAACAGTTTCAGGTTAGAACGGACCTCCAGAATGAATTAAGTACTTAACCAGAGGTACCACTGTACTTTTTTTCTGTAACTTTTTTTTTTATAGTGCACACTTCCCATGAACTTCACAGGTATTTCTCAAAATCCAATGCAGGACAAAGAGCAGACAACTGGTGCGGCATACAAGTCATCGAGAGAGAAAATGACTGTACAAAAAATCCCTACTGAAAAATGAACATCATCCAGCACAACACTGTATTCCAGGCATTTGCTCAAATGCTCCCTGGACCATTACAAAAAGCAGCTGTCTTCCCCCCAAGGGTGCCAAAACGCCTTTCGTTGAGACCAGTGGAATGCCAAGTTTTGAAAAAACAGGAGCGAGGAATTGGAGCAGGCTCAGTGGCTCAGCCCCATAGCTAGGATGGTCACCAGGGGAAGCCCGTTGCTGGGGAAACCCACAGTTG
This sequence comes from Podarcis gaigeae, assembly GCF_964106915.1. NCBI lineage: Eukaryota > Metazoa > Chordata > Lepidosauria > Squamata > Lacertidae > Podarcis > Podarcis gaigeae. Next base: position 75,285,841 of record NC_139685.1, read on the forward strand.
ATGCAACTATAAATATACTCCTCTCTGTTCATAGTTCTTTCTTTCTTTAATGGAACTACAAGCAAGATGCTTGTTGCAGCTTTCTTGCATCAGCGTGTTTGCTGGTTATTTCCAGCAAAACAAAATCAAGACTGTGCTTTGGCTTCATATCCCAGCTTCACATAATTAACAGGAAGGTTTGTTTCCTGTTCTAAAAAGGGTGCCTATTCTTTCCCCACATAAAGGAGGAGTTACATGGAAGAACTCCTCATGTGGCACACACAGAGAGCTTTGTTTGTTGAACTACACATACCATGTTTAATATAAATAATGGACCCCAGTTACTCATTTTCCCCTTTCCCTGACTTAAAAGTATTATAGGAGCATAGAACTGTGGAGTTGGTACGTCGTGTACTGCTGTTCAAGGTGAGAGTAGGTTTTTCAAACCTACCTTGTGAGCTGAAGGGAATGCCGATTCGACTGCAGTCACGCACCATGTCTACGAAGCTGGAAATTTTGAATTCCTCTGCAGCCTCTTCATCTTCGTACTAAAAGAAACAGACCAGGAGAAAGAAAACCCGGCAAATCAATACTCTAACCACTGCCCAATGATCTGGAAAATAATGCCCATGTTGCAATGCCTTTCTTATTCTGCCTGTAACGCTCTCAGCTCACAGCAGTCGTCATCTTTAGTCAATCCACACTGTAGTTCAAGCATGGCCATCTTGGACTGAAAAGACCATGTTCACACTGATAACAAGCACAGAAGCCAGCAGGGGACGGCTTTGTATAAAGTGAAGCAAGAGCAATCACTGTGCAAGGAAAAGCTGACCCACGTTCCATTGTGAACATGGTGCCTGCAAGCTCACGGCAAATATTATTATTATTCATTGCATTTAAATCCCACCTTGTTCTCCAAGGAGCTCAGGGTGGCGTATATTGTTCTTCCTTTCCTCATTTAATCTCCACAACAACCCTGCGAGGTAGGTTAGGCTGAGAGGCAGCGACTGGCCCAAGGTCACCCAGTGAGCTTCAAGGCCAAGGGAGGATTTGAACTCTGGTCTCCCAGGTCCTGGTCCTACACTCTAACCACTGTGCTGCACTGGCTCTCCCTGAAGTCAGCAGAGACCAACTCAAAGCCATGGCAGCCATACGCAAAATGCACGTCAGTTATGAGCTCAGTCCAGAGCACTAATTCTGTTGCAGTTTAATCTGAAAGAAGCTTCTTCTGTTATCACCTTCTCAAGACTGGAAAACAGACCAAGCTGTAGGCACGGCTCAAGAATCTTCTCTCATGCACAACAATGTTTTTCTTTTTTCTTCCCTCCGACCCCCAACCGAGGAGTTCAGGGCAACTTGAAAGCTCAGAACTGCCTTGTGAACATTGCCTACTGCCGTATAAAATGAATTATTTTACTGGGGCTGTTAATGGTGTTGTTTTAAAGAGAAAGGATAAAGGCAAAAAGAGCTTGTTTGCCATTTCCAGGGGAACACTGGGAGTCTCTTCGGTTAAATCATATGCCTATCATATGCTGGGTCTCTATTCTGCGGGTGCCAAAGCTCCATGAAAGAACTCGTTTTCATTGTGGTTAGTACATCATTATCCAGTCGGCCCACTTAAAAAACCATGTGGTGTAGCACCAGGCAGAGTGGGGGAGAAGAGGCACAGGAGAAAGATTTGAATTGCAAAAAGCTGACTGGTTCAGCCCAACATGGGTGCCTATTTTGCGGCATATGAGAAAACAAGAAACAAAACACAGTAATTGCACCAGTAATTTCTAAAGTGCTTGTAAAACAAAACCCAGCAACCAGAGAGGGGTCCTGCTCACTCTCAAGGCATTGCCAAATTTGGAAAGCCTGAAGCAAAGTAGCACCCTTAAAAAACTACGGTTCCCAGAATTCCATGGGAGAAGCCATGATGGTATGATAAGAGTGTGTTGAATACATGGTATGGAAGTGACCTAAATCATTAACATATGAAACTTGAGTGGGAAAGAGGAGCTCACAGATCGACTCTAGGCATCTCTCTCCTGGAACAGGAGACAGAAGCAGCCAACAGAATACAGCCCTCTGCAGAAAACTATTGCGTTACATTACTACTACAACAATTAAGTTACAATAAATAATGGGTGGCATTCAGCTGAGTTTTACTCAGAGTATGCTCACCGCAATTATCGAACGTGACCAAGTCACTGAGTCCACTGTTAGTAAAATTTCACTGAATGCCACCCAGTTATTTTACAGAACATTAAAATGTATGGTTGGTAGAAGGAAGAAACACTGAGATAGCAGCTGAGTTTTAAACTGTGTTGATTAAATTGTTTTTCAGGTTTGTGGTTTTTTAAATGATTTTGTTTACTGTTTGTTACTGTAACAACCACTCTGGGTGGCTTCCAACAAAATATTTAAAAAACATAATAAATCATCCAACATTAAAACCTTCCCTATGCAGGGATGTCTTCAGATGTCTTCTAAAGTGTTATATAGTTATTCATCTGCTTGGTATCTGGTGGGAGGGCGTTCCACAGGGCAGGTGCCACTGCTGAGAAGGCCCTCTGCCTGCTTCCCTGTAACCTCACTTCTCGCAGTGAGGGAACATCAGAATTGGACCTCAATGTCCAGGCTGGACGACAGGGGTATACAGGTATTCAGGTATACAGGGCTGAGGCCATTTAGGGCTCAACACCAACGCTTTGAATTGTGCTCAGAAATGTACTGGGAACAGACACCACAGGGTGCGCTTGGCTCAGACGAGCAGAACGTACAACACGCTTATGCAGATCATGTTCTGTTCTCACTCTCTGAGCGGCAGAGCCAGATCACAGGACAAAAGAACGAACAGCACTGTTGGGTTTTAAGGGAGGGGCTGGATAATCTAGAGAGCGAGAGAGTATATATGCAGATAAAGGAGGGAGGCCCACCCTGAAGGCTGTGGGCGTTTGAATCCCAACAGACCTGGAGAGCTGTTTGGTTTCATCAGGTGCAGCACTAGAACATAATGAGCCTGGCTCCAAGTAATGGTTTTCGGTCCAGAACCACCAGGCTTCAAAGGCAAAAGCACTGTGAATATGTGAAAGGTGCTTCACTTAATCTAATTGCAGGAAGCCTCCAGGTCCTTGCCAAGGAGGAGATCAACTGGTGCCACAACCCACCAGTTCCTAGGTGTGCAGAAGCTTCCTTATTCTCTCCTGTGGGCCATGCAGAGCGGGGAGCCCTGTGCGTGCACCCAAGGCATTTTGCGGAAGTTTTATTCCGGAAAGGTTCTTTTACAAATCCCAAATGACAAATGAGCGGGTCGGACTTCAGATCACACACAGCCCTAGAAGCTGGGTGTGTCTGGTGTGTTGGCCAAAAGACAAGTATTTAAGCCACAGGTTGAGAGTGCTCACTTAACTGCAGCACTGGGGTTATTTTGACAGGAAAGAGATGTTTCAGCCACCCTGAATGGAGTTTTGATGCAGCTACCAAGGCAAGAAAGGATTGTTCTGCTGACATGTATTTGTCCTGTGTCCCAGCTGTTGAGAAACTTGAGAATTGCAGCATAAGCACCAGATAGGATCAAGAATCAGACTCAATTATTTGGTCTCTTTCTTCCCTTTCTGTATTCTCACAAAATGATCCAAATGGCAAGAACTGTGGAATAAGCAACAAGAAAGGGGTTCGCTATGCCTTTTCAAAGTCACCATCTTGACATAATGGTGATATGAAGCAGAGATCATGACTGCTATCCTGTGCACACTTACTCGAGAGTAAGCCCCTCTGAACCCAGTAGCACCTCCACGTAAACTTGCACAGTATCAAGCTGCAAGTTAGACAAATCTTCCGTTTTGATTTCTTAGCCATTTTTAATTTCAATTCCACGAAAGAGCAGGGAGTCAGGAGTCTGACCACTGCAACAGCGTCTCATTGGATCATATCAATTCCACAGAATTAGGAGACCTTCTACAATGCCAAAGGCCTCCGTGGGAAGCCAGAATTGCTGCAGCTCAGGACGGCCTCAGAAAAATGCTGTTCTTTCTATGTTTGCTACTCGGCCACTCACCTCGTTTTCAGTCAGGCAATGGAAATGCAAGTTTCTCCAGAATGCTACATATGGCAAAAGGTAGTTGTAGTTGACCGGGTTGCAATAGAGATGGACACTGTCTGGCTTTATTAGTAGGATCACATCTAAAAGGAGCAAGAAATCAACCTCATGTTATTTTCAAGTCACTAACCTGTTTGTCCTCCTGATGCAACGCTCAGACAAATCCTTACTTAATACATTTTTACTCACTCTTCAGCTAATGGGGCTCCCAGAGAAATTTATGTAAGATCATTAACAGACAATACAGTGTCTGCCTTCCATATGGTAACTGGAAATACATGACACAAAAGGAAAAAGAGATGGGGAGGGGAAAGGAAAACTAACTCAGGGACTTTGTTTTTTTTGTTTTAAGTCCTTGTGATCCCTCCCTTCTAAATGACAAAATATGGAACAGGCAAGAGAGTTAGTGGGCCACTTTGCACTCAATATTTTCCCTTTATGATGTTCAAAAGGTATGTGCTGGCATGTGTAAAAATCACACGTAGTATCCAGGCTGGCACAATCACCTACAAAGGAGGCGGAGGAGGCAGTTATACAGGAAACAACCCAAGGGAGCTCTTTGCTCAAGGCCACCCAAAAGGTTCATGACGGAGCAGCCACATTTCATTTTTTGCACTGGTGGCCCCAAGTCCACCTTGAAGTTAGTGCTCCCAGGCTTTTTGGGGTGGTCTTTGGGCTTCTGAATGGATTCTGGATGCGAGTGGCACTGTGGGCTAAACCACAGAGTCTAGGGCTTGCTGATCAGAAGGTTGGCGGTTCGAATCCCTGCGACGGGGTGAGCTCCCGTTGTTTGGTCCCTGCTCCTGCCAACCTAACAGTTCAAAAGCACGTCAAAGTGCAAGTAGATAAATAGGTACGGCTCTGGAAGGAAGGTAAACGGCGTTTCCATGCGCTGCTCTGGTTCGCCAGAAGCGGCTTAGACATGCTGGCCACATGACCCGGAAGCTGTACGCCGGCTCCCTCGGCCAATAAAGCGAGATGAGCACCACAACCCCAGAGTCAGTCACGACTGGACCTAATGGTCAGGGGTCCCTTTACCTTTACCTTGGGCTTTTGAATGGATTCTGGTGTCTTGACAAAAAAAATTTCTATTTTAAGGCCTGCCTGCGTTCAATTGTCTCCATTATATTCTAACCATTTTTAGTGTATGTTGTCCAGAGAACTTCGGTTAAGGGGCAATACAGAAATGCCACAAATAAAAACAATTAACTGAATAAAATGGAATACCCATGGGAGCCAAGTGGAAGAGGGTGGGTTGAATCAATGTCCACAAAGACGTTTCAAGAAAGAACCGGGAGCAACTGTCTAGCCTCTTCCTTGCATACAGTACACAAGGAGAGACTCAAAGGAGGTGATATCAAAAGAAGTGAAAGAAGACCAGCATTATTTGCCCCCTTGAGTGTTCATCTTAAAATAGCACACAGCACCACTTTCCCTTACCGTCAAGGACCTCTTCAGGAAACCCCGATCTTTCAAATTCATTGTTGCTCTGGTTGTACAAGCCAAAGAGAAGGTAGTTTGCCAGTTCCCGGCAGCCCTCGTTGTATCGGCTGTCAATCCCTGCAGAGGGAAGAGTAAGGAATGCACAGTAAGGTCAACATACAGAGGAAAGAACCAACAGTTCCGATTCCAAATCACAGAACAACCAACTAGGGAAATGTCTGGAGTCCCTGCCTTCCTCCTAAGTCTTCTATGCTTTGAAAGCAGGCTGCAGCTTCCAACATACCCTGACAACTAAAACAAAGGAATACACGAGGAAAGTGATGGTGGGAATCAATTTTTGAAATTGCACTAGGTCCTGAAGAGCAGCAGGGGGAATCTCTAGCCCATTGGCCTATATAGGTCTGACACAGGTCCCAATTTGTGACATGAGGAGTGGGACATGAATGGATGCAGCAACCAAGGAACCATTGGGAGCCTCAACTGAGCTCCTAATGGTTGCTTTGCAAAATCAGGGCTCCTTGTCAGCTAACAGCCACTGGTGGGGAAGTCCCACGTGGAGCTGCTGTCCAGGAGTGTTCCCTATGAGGGACTCTTCTCCCTAACCGCTTGCTCCAAACAAACCATCAATTTGGATTCAATGTGCTTCCTGTGAATGGAATGGCTCGCCCCGCCCCTCAGCAGAATCTAAACCAGGCTTTCTCAACCTCAGCCCTCCAGGTGTTTTGAGACTACAATTCCCATCATCCCTGATCACTGGTCCTGCTAGCTAGGGATGATGGCAGCTGTAGTCCAAAACATCTGGAGGGCTGAGGTTGAGGAAGCCTGATCTAAACTGCTTGTTCCATAGGGACTTTGAAGGCACGCTCCCAGAGCCAATCAGCTGATTGCATAAGGCAAGTCAACAGTAAGCAATCTCTGAAATCAAGAGGCAAGCCAAGGACCTACAAGAGGCTAGGAAACCAAGGTTCCCAGAAGGCCTAGTCATGAAGAACAGCTCTTGTGGTGGCATCAGGCCTCCAAATATCTATAATGCTTGCAGCAGCCACAAAATGCTCCTAACGGATGACAGTGGGCCAAAAGAGAGAATGAAGAGCAGCTGAAAGGGGACACTGGAACAGAGATGCGGTCAGGTGCAAGCTGCTTGAAAAACAATGAGTAGAAAAGCCTTGGGGCACAGTGCTACAGAAGCAATTTAAGGAGGCGGGCGGCACTTCATATTTATTTCCCCCACACTAAGCCGCAAATCCAGCCCAGAGCTGCCCCTTTCAGAAAGGGATTGGCAACACCGGTTGACCTCAGGCCACTACCCAGTTTGGAACAATTGAGGATCACTTTCCCCCCCAAAATCCCTTTATGATACACTAAGCCGAAGAACGGCGAGTGCAGAGCTGGGAATTGGGACGGCAAGGTCAACCAGAGAGCACAGGAGGACAGTTTGGAAGGGAAAAGAGCTTCTGAGCAACAGATGGTGTCAGGAACAAATGAAGAGGAGGATAAAAGCATTTTTGAACGGTGCTGCCAAGGGCATGCCCCACCTTTCCTTGTGTGCGAATAATCTGTCCCCAAATACAAAATGCTTCAACATTTGCTATTGCAGTTTGAGGCACAGAACTGGTTCCCCTGTGTGTCTGGATCTCTCTGCCTTCTTTGACAGTGGATCTAGTTCAAGTGGGGTTGTGTGCTTTTTTCACCCCAGGTCCATCTGTGGCTACTGGCCAAGATACCCAGGAGAGCGACGTCCATTTTCCCAGTCTCTCTTCCTCTCCTTTCTCCTGCTCCCCAGCCCTTAATTGCTAGATACGAGCCACTGAGAACAAAGCATGGCTGCTTCCATTGTGCTCTGCTTCTGAAGTTCCTCGCAATGTTTGGCTGGCGACTGACAGGTAATAGTAACTGGAGATCTGTGGGCAACCTGCCCTGGGCTTCCACTCTCAGGTGGATTAAGGCGACACAAAACCATTACCTATCTGGGTCATGTTGGGAATTGCCAGACACAAATCCAGATCTGAGCTTCCTGCTTTCCAAACCAGGACTCCAAAGACTAGTTTTTGGAAATGCCTGACCCACAAGAAACAGAATACAATACACTGGAAGCCAGAGAAGGTCAGAAGGCCAGGCTCAGTCTAGTCTTTATATCAAGGTTTGGCCAATATGGGACCCTCATAGTGCCCATCAACTGCAGGGGCTGATATCTGATATGCTTCCACTCTGTTTCTCAACATACATCTCACGGATAGTTCATTAGCATGGTGCTGATAACGCCAAGGTTGTAGGTTCAATCCCCATATGGGACAGCTGCATATTCCTGCACTGCAGGGCGTTGGACTGGATGATCCTTAGGGTCCCTTCCTACTCTACAATTCTATGATTCTATGTATATCACACTTCACACAGCTGTGTCCATTAAGTCGTCTCTCGGCTCAAATGCTACTGCAGTACACAGGATGCAATATGCATCCCAGCACATCTTCCCATTTCCCATGGCTAGTGTTATCTGCACGATCCTCATGCTTTAAATATATGCTTTAAACAGAACCTAGGGCTTGCCGATCAGAAGGTCAGTGGTTCGAATCCCCGCTACGGGGTCAGCTCCCGTTGCTCGGTCCCAGCTCCTGCCAACCTAGCAGTTCAAAAGCACGTCGAAGTGCAAGTAGATAAAGAGGTACCGCTCCGGCGGGAAGGTAAACGGCGTTTCCGTGTGCTTCTCTGGTTCGCCAGAAGCGGCTTAGTCATGCTGGCCACATGACCTGGAAGCTGTCTGCAGACAAACACCGGCTCCCTCGGCCTATAGAGCGAGGTGAGTGCGCAACCTGAGTCTTCCGCGACTGGACCTAATGGTCAGGGGTACCTTTACCTTACCCATCCTATGACTGACTGAATTCCCCAGACGGTGGGGAGAAGAGCAGGATACTACAGACCGTCCAAACCACGGTGCTGAGCAGCCGGGCACTGGGGGCACTTCCCTAATCGTTCCACATCTGCCTCTGAAAATACCATTTCTCCTTAATTGATATGCTGCTGATTGAAGCTTCCTATTAAGCTAATCTGGTGACCTAATTCTTCCAACGCAAGATTTATGATTAAAACATGAGCCCATGAGAATTATGGAATAAATCCCTGAGTCACGGCAGGAGAGAGCTGACAGCTTTCCAAGAAATAACCTCCAGCTTTGCAGAAGGCAAATGTTAAGAGGAATCATCGCAAGGGGCTGGCCGTGCTGAGGGGGCAAGGTGAGAGTCAAAGGCTCCGGAGAAAGACCCCCAAGAGAATCTAGTCCCACTCACAACATGCCACTTCAGGTTAATTTTTGATTTTTCTTTCAAATAATCAAACTTCATTTATATATATACTACACACACACACACACACACACACACACAATATAATATAATATAATATAATAGAGCATACAACAAATATTACACACACACACACAAATACACATACACACAACAAAAAAGAAGAAAAGCATCCTTTTTATAATGGAATCTCACACACATTTCAACTGCCAATAACATTTTGTTCTTTGCATTTTTCATTCATAGCTATCCTTTCTTGAACTCATGTTTTTACAACACAAAGCAGTCTACACCACCACCTAAAATACCTCTTTTCACACAAGCTTTTAACAGACTCCATTATTTGTTTCTTCTAGATAATTAACCCCATTCCTCAACACCACTGACAATTTAATCAAGTTCAGTTGTTTCCATTTTTTCCTGATGATTTCCTTGCCCTGCTGGTTTGAATGCAACTTCCCCACATTTTGGCCCGTAACAGCCCTGCATGGTCATAACATGCAGAATCTGGATCTTATATGAAAAAAGGGATCAACTTTTAACAGAATTTAGAAAGCAGATTTTTTTTGGGGGGGGGGTTAATGGTAGCTCTGATGTGGTGGAAAGCTTCCCCCTATTCTTTCAAACACACAGTTCCAAAACTGCTTTGATTTTATGCAAAAAAAAACAACACCAAAAAACAACAACAAACCCCATGAGTGGAAGAAATTTCCCATTGTGGCGTCACAAAACCAGAACATTATGTTAATGACAACCCCCATATTTCTGGGAGAAATCAAAAGCAAAGGGGTACCAGGAGGAGGAGGGTGGGCCTGGAGAAAAAGGGGGGGCATGTCACACCACGATTAGTTAGAGCTTCATTCTTTGTTTTTTGGGAGGGGGGTATCTTCACTTGCAGAAATGCACTGAACAATATATGGGGGAGGAAATAATGGATTCCAGCTACCAACAGCTTTAGGATGGCAGCCAAGGAAGGGACCCAACTGATTAAAAAGCTATCCATGCTTACAGAACATATTTACAGGAATTTCACCGCAGCTTTTGCCAAGATGTTAGCAACACCGAGGCAAAGAATACTTTATAAACCAGGTCTAAATCGTTCAAACAAGCCCGTCAAACCGCACAATGCCCTCCTGCATGGACACACAGATACTGAAGGGAGGGGGGCACACCCCATGCATCAGCATCAAATATGGTGGCCTTATCAATAGGTCTACTAGCCAGTCTACCTACACATATATACACATACTGGTATCTGAAGAAGTGTGCATGCACTTCTTGTTTAGTCGTTTAGTCGTGTCCGACTCTTCGTGACCCCATGGACCAGAGAACGCCAGGCACTCCTGTCTTCCACTGCCTCCCGCAGTTTGGTCAGACTCATGTTTGTAGCTTCGAAGACACTATCCAACCATCTCGTCCTCTATCGTCCCCTTCTCCTTGTGCCCTCCATCTTTCCCAACGAGTCTTCTCTTCTCATGAGGTGGCCAAAGTCTTGGAGCCTCAGCTTCAGGACCTGTCCTTCCAGTGAGCACTCAGGCCTGATTTCCTTCAGAATGGATAGGTTGGACCTTCTTGCAGTCCATGGGACTCTCAAGAGTCTCCTCCAGCACCATAATTCAAAAGCATCCATTCTTTGGTGATCAGCCTTCTTTATGGTCCAGTTCTCACTTCCATACATCACTACTGGGAAAACCATAGCTTTCACTATACGGACCTTTGTAGGCAAGGTGATGTCCCTGCTTTTTAAGATGCACACGAAAGCTTATACCCCAGAAAGCTTATACCCCAGGTGCTACTGGACAGTTTTTTAATTTTTTAATTTATTTCATACACATATCTCGGTTAGCAAATCTGTACACATACCTAAGTAAGCAAATCTGTGTCTCCCCCCCAAGAGAGAGAGAGAAAGAGAGAGAAAGAGAGAGAGAGAGAGAGAAAGAAAGAAAGAAAGAAAGAAAGAAAGAAAGAAAGAAAGAGCCACCAGTTAGTGTAAGGCTTATTTGCCCAGTCAGCTAGAGCAAATTACTTTGATTATGACTAGGGGAAATACCTCCAGAACACGTGGTTACCCAGGAACCTAAAATCAGCAGCAGAACCTTGGGGGTCTAAAATTTCTGTGGTGCCCTGTGTGACGCCAAAATTTGGTGCCCCCCCCCACCTCCCATTCTACATCATAGTTGCCGCGCTCCCAAGGCTCTGCACCCGGCGCAACTAAACCTGTCGCACTCCCTTAAATCCGCCTCTGCTACAATTCTGATACTGACTGCAATGCATTTAAAATGCATTTTCCAGCTTCGAGTTGAAACATTTCCCTAAGGCTGCAGACTGCAGCAGATCCTCCCCAATGAAAGAAAAGAGAAACCCAGCTTAAGAGGAGAGGAACAGAAGGGGACAGAAATTCCCAGGCTTGGGTTGACATTCCCCGTCTTTCAGGAGAAGCTAGCTAGGAATGCAGCAGTCCGGTATTAGCAGGGATGCATTTGGGGGAACGGCTCACAAAAGGGTTTCAGATGGGACCAAGCACAGAAAAATTTGATGTCGTGTCGTAAGCATTTAATTAGCCCATCTAGCCTGTGGTATCCGAGAAAGGATGAAAGCTGTCCAGGATCTGATCACATTCAATATCTGGCGGCCTCTTTCGTGGCTGGAACCAGTTGCAGCTCTCACAACAGCCTGGCTTCCTGTGTCACTGTTCTGTCTCGGCTTTCACACGGGGTTACGCTGGTATACAACTCAAGGGCTGCCAGTAAATCCAGACTTATAAGCAGGGGCCAGACAAAAGCCCAGGGAGACCCTGGCAAGAAATCTAGGGCACTCAGGTGCCTCTCAGAGTTGCACAGGGCACGGAAGTTAGAATCTTTATATACAAGTTCGGAGGTTTTATATTCTGCTCGTTCATCGTGCCCCAGGCGTGGGCTTGACACCTGACTGGTTTCCCTACCTCCCACCCATTTTTAATTTAGCCTATTAAATCCATGAGCCGTAAGAAATATTAAGACCTATCACAATACAGTGGTACCACTAGTTGTGGACTTAATCTGTTTCGGGGTGCTGTACACACCCTGAAAAGTCCGCAACTAGAGCACCTCTTCTGCGCATGTGCGCAGCACGATCAAGCGCTTCTGAGCATGTGCAAAGCACGCAGATCGCTTCTGCGCATGCACGGGCAGCAAACCCGAAAGTAAACACTTCTGGGTTTGGCGTGTTCATAAGCTGAAAGTCCGTAAGAAGAGCGGAACGCAACACGAGGTATGACTGTAATGCAACAATAATTATAACATTCCTGCATATATAAACGCCAAGCACCCTTTTTCTGTAATGTTGCCAGCCCAGCTCTGCGTTAATTTTATCATTGTAATTCATGCTGTACGTTCAGGAGGTTCTCCCCATCTTGATACTGCAGCAACTCCACTTATTTTCAGCTCTTTGCCCCCAGAGATACTGCTGAGTGATTCCTAGCTAAGGCTCCCAAGTCCTGATACATCTCTATTAATTCCTGATCTAAGCAACATTTGCACTGTTCATAATATACAGATCTGCGTATGCAAGCCTTGCAAATTAATTCTGGTCGGCTATGCAACCTCCTTTCATCATGGAAGTACCTAAAAGCTACCCTGTAGTGCCAGGGGGCAATTCTAGAGATAACTCATATGGGGAAGGGAAGGGGCACAAGAGGTCATTGCTGGGGAATAATGGATTTTATTCTTTACAGCAGTTTTAGGCTGCTCTTCCGCTGAAAAGGCTCCCAGGGCAGCTGACAAAGATTAGTAAGTCAGCCCTAGCCTTGACATGTATACTCTAAAAGACATGACACAAACGCAAAAGGGGTTTGGAGGGTGGAAGGAAAAATGTGAATTTGTTTGTTTAGAGCAGGGTTTCCCAAACCTGGGTCTCCAGCTGTTTTTGGACTACAATTCCCATCATCCCTGACCACTGGTCCTGCTAGCTAGGGATGATGGGAGTTGTAGTCCAAAAACAGCTGGAGACCCAAGTTTGGGAAACCCTGACTTAAGAGCATTTTTACCCTACTCTTCAGAATTCCAGAGGTCAAGAAAAATAGCACACTTTAAGCACAGTTTTTAACCCGAGGTACTATTTCTGGGTTAGCAGAGTCTGTAACCTGAAGCGTATGTAACCTGAAGTGTATTTAACCCGAGGTACCACTGTAATAATAATAATAAATTTTATTTATATCCCCGCCCTCACCAGCCAAGGCCGGGCTCAGGGCGGCTAACAACCAATAATAAAAACAAGTTGATTGGAATACAGCTTTAAAAACTAGGTTAAATACAACATTAAAACATTAAAATGCAGCCTCATCACAGGAGGAGAAAGGAAAAAAGAAGAGGGGGGGAATCAAATTGACTCCATGTCAAAGGCCAGGCGGAACAGCAGTCCTCCTGGCTTGTCAGTTTTCTTCACAGCATTCAGTTATTTTTTACCAGAGTAATTATAGTTCAGTCTCCACAAAGCCTCTTGTCACATTCCTGGTGTCCTGCAAATGGCTTTAATTTCAGAGAGTTATCAAAGTTTGGGTTAAGCCACCTAACCGCAACTTTCTGGTTAGGGTCCAGGCAAGCGCCCTTCTGCATGGCTTAGATTTCACCGAGAAAGCCAGGGCCAGCTAGAAGTGGCACATCATGCAAACTGCAAAGTTTTTCCCCCAAGGCATTCCTAAATTGAGCCTTAGTCTGCTTAATTGTGTTTAGCCGTTTCCCTTACCACAGAGATTTCTCCCTGACTCATAATATACAGTGCCCAGAATGTTTAACTACTCAGACAAAACCATGCCTCTTTTTTTCTTCCAAGCTGCAACTCATTTAACCCTCCTCTTTCCAACCCATCTGCTAGCCAGTCCTTGGTGCATGTTCACAATTAAACGCAACTCAAGTTCGCACATAAATTTTACAAACTTGAAACACAGAAGACGACAGTGAAAAATAAACCTTTTTCTAATGATACGTTTTGGACTGAGGACGGGGAGGGAGAAAGGAAGCAGGAAAGTGTCTCACATCCCAACTCACTCCACTGTCAGCCTTACTCACGACCGTCCAGGAAGCATGACCAGATTGCTTGAAAATTTTCCAGCACTGCCTCCATGTTTAGAGACAAATCTCTCAGGCCAGTCACATTACTCAGCCTCCAGTACTCAAGACTTGAGATTCACTTTTTTGTAGTACAGTCATACCTCGGGTTACAGCCGCTTCAGGTTGCGTTTTTTCGGGTTACGGATCGTCGAAACCCAGAAGTACCCGAATGGGTTACTTCTGGGTTTCAGCGGTTGTGCATGCGCAGAAGAGTCGAATAGTAATCCGCGCATGCGCATACGCAGGTTGCGAACGCTGTGGGTTGCAAATGTGCATACCGCATGGATCACGCTCACAACCCAAGCGTCCACTGTACAGTGGTACCTCGGGTTAAGTACTTAATTCATTCCAGAGGTCCGTTCTTAACCTGAAACTGTTCTTAACCTGAAGCACCACTTTAGCTAATGGGGCTAACAGGACACGATTTCTGTTCTCATCCTGAAGCAAAGTTCTTAACCTGAAGCACTATTTCTGGGTTAGTGGAGTCTGTAACCTGAAGCGTATGTCACCTGAAGCGTATGTAACCTGAGGTACCACTGTATCTGTCTTTCAACAACGAAGGCTGCTCCAAGTATGCAGACTGCAAGGCTTGTCTCACTCAAATCTGTGGCTTGTTCAGCATTCAAGCATTCTGCCCCCACACTTCATCCTCTGACCTGTATTCCATGTCCCAACACCACTTCCCTGGCTCTGAGCCTTCCTCTTCTGAGGGTTCCCTAGCAGGAATAGCCAAACTCGGCCCTTCAGATGTTTTGGGACCACAATTACCATCATCCCTGACCACTGGTCCTGCAAGCTAGGGATGATGGGAGTTGTAGTCCCAAAACATCTGAAGGGGCAAGTTTGGCCATGCCTGCAGGGGGTTCTCTGGCAGAAGCCGCCCACCATTCTTCACCACCTAGCCAGTCCCTGACATCCGATTTATTTTATCTGGGGCTCCGCTCTCCTTGAAGCAGCAAACACACTTCTTTCCATTTCCGTACGCTGGTCTTTTGGAGCAACTGCAAATGGGAAGGGCCAGTTTCAAGCCCAAGGACAAAAGGTCTTCTGGTGGTTCCCTCACTGCGAGAGGCCAAGTTACAGGGAACCAGGCAGAGGGCCTTCTCGGTAGTGGCGCCCGCCCTGTGGAATGCCCTCCCATCAGATGTCAAAGCGATAAACAACTACCTGACATTCAGAAGACATCTGAAGGCAGCCCTGTTCAGGGAAGTTTTTAATATGTGACATTTTAGTGTATTTTTCATCTCTGTTGGAAGCCGCCCAGAGTGGCTGGGGAAACCCAGCCAGATGGGCGGGGTACAAATAATAAATTATTATTATTATTATTATTATTATAAGGCCAGGCATCTCCCGACCTTACCTTTTCAATTAGAGATGCCAAGGATTAAACCCAGAGCCTTCCAACGGCCAGCATGTTCTCCATCACGGAGCTACAGCTCATCCTCAATGTTTGCCTTGTCTCCATGTGCTTCTTAAAGGTAAAGGGTAAAGGAACCCCTGACCATTAGGTCCAGTCGTGACCGGCTCTGCGGTTGCGGCGCTCATCTTGCTTTATTGGCCGAGGGAGCCGGCGTACAGCTTCCGGGTCATGTGGCCAGCATGACTAAGCCACTTCTGGTGAACCAGAGCAGCGCATGGAAACGCCATTTACCTTCCCGCCGGAGTGGTTCCTATTTATCTACTTGCACTCTGAGGTGCTTTCGAAGTGCTAGGTTGGCAGGAGCAGGGACCGAGCAACAGGAGCTCACCCCGTTGCAGGGATTCGAACCGCCGACTTTCTGATCGGCAAGTCCTAGACTCTGTAGTTTAACCCACAGTGCCACCTGCGTCCCTTATGTGCTTCTGAGGAGACCACTAAATCCTAAAAAGCACATGGGTCTTTGGCATTAGCCAGAGATTTTAAAACTGTGTGACCTCTTCGTTCCATTCATTTCTAAGGGGCTCTGCGTTCAACTCATAAACACATTTCAGCTGCTAAGGGCAAGTAACATTCCTCAAATGCTTGAGCCCTCTTTGAATATTTCTGGGATCCTGAAACACAACTTCTGGCTTTAGCTTGCACATTTCAATAATGCTGTCGGTGCACTTTAATAAGTAGGGAGAACTTACCCAAAATGCACAGTATTCCATCTGGCTGGGATTTGCTGCTCTGCGTCAGGATGTTCTGAATTTGTCGAAGGCGGCTACAACTGTAAAGAAAAACGGGAGACGGTTAGAGGCAATGCTTAAAAAGGACTTCAATCTGTTGGGAGCCAAGGCTCGCTGAAAGAGATCTGTCATCTGGCAAACCAGTACTGTACCAGCAGTTCTGAAACTGTCAGTATTCATATACACGTAGTAGAAGCAGGCCTTTGCTCTTTCCACATCATTTTGCAAAAAGCTCTCTCTGTCTCCAGCTATCAGCCCACTCACTTTTCCTCTGTGATTTCT
Organism: Podarcis gaigeae; assembly: GCF_964106915.1. Lineage (NCBI taxonomy): Eukaryota > Metazoa > Chordata > Lepidosauria > Squamata > Lacertidae > Podarcis > Podarcis gaigeae. Next base: position 75,302,163 of record NC_139685.1, read on the forward strand.
GCATCATCACTTTAAAGCAGTTGGATGAACTTATCTTCCACCTTTTGTGCCTGCTGAAAACAAAAGTATTTTTCACTCAATTCAGGGCACTTGGCAAAGTAGGCGATAGATATCACGTGGGCAGCACAGCTGCCACCAAAACACCATTTTGCCACCAGGAGGTCACCGACACATTTGTGCACCGGAACTCATGCTGAGCGTCCACTGCAAGCCAGGGTGTGCCTTGTGCTAGCCTGTGAGGTCCTGAGGATTGGCTTTCTCTTTGAGTACTCCCAGAAGGAGTTTCATTCCTAATCTGAATTGCAACACATTCCCTTTGATCATAAATACCAAGTAACCCTGTCAACAGACCAGTGCATGATTTTACTCTCAAGCCACACCAGGGTGGCCAAACAGGCAAGCCTTGACATGCAAAGAGTTGACCTTCGTTCTGAATGGAAACAGCTAACAAACATAATGCAAGGGCAGCCCATAAAACTAGCAACAGAGAGTTATGGCTATCATCCACCTCTCACATTCATCAGACGAAGTTCAGAACTGCAAGGGCACGTCCAACTGGACTTCGCCCCTTGCAATGAGGGGGCCCTCCATGTTTGCCCCATTACTGGTTTTTGAAAGACAGTTTGTGATGTGGGAGACCAGAGTTATGAGAAAGTGTCAAAAGTAATTATTACTTCAACCATTTATATATTGCTGAATTGCAATCTTCTATACAGACAACCAAAGTTAGCTGTCAGGTCCCCAGATGACCACCGTTGTTTAACATTTGCAAAGCCTGATTGTTTGATCAGCATGTATACAATTTGCTATTATTCAATTATCTACAAGGCGGGAGCAGAATGGAGCCAAATGACTATTCCCTTTGAACCTGGATCTTATATAAAATTTCTTTTAGATCTGTGGGCATGATTCTTGTTGGAACTTTCAACCAAATCCATCTCCTTTCTCCCCAGGTTACTTTGCCAATTCCTTTATAAATGTTCCCTTTAGATTATATGAATTCACAACTATGATATAAATTTCCCTAGTCTACCCTTTGTGCAATTACGAGTATAGTAATTTTCAAAATGAGTTATCTTCTCTTGAGGGTCCATACTGTCTCATTAAACGTATGAATATAACCATGGCCGACATCTATTGTTTTAAAGATCTCAGCAAGTATGTTGAGGAGCATATGCAGTCCGTGAACCAAGCATAACCCAAGGAAGAGTGTATTGGATCAGAAACAAGTACTTGCCATTCATTTATTTCACACATAGGGGAAAATAATTCTGTAATTCTGAGCAAACAGCGTTATATACAGGCTTAGAGGAAGGGGTTTTCCTGTGAAATTCCCTAACTGAAAAGTTCACAGTCAGTCAGCTGGATGAGCGGCTGGCCTGGTTAAGGAGTCACTGACATGCTTCTTCCTGTTTATGCAGAAACAGCATCCTGCGCACAAAAGAATTTGCTTGCAAAGTTGGCAAGCCGAACAGCAGAGTTGCAGCAAGGAGATCAGGCATAGGCAAACTCGGCCCTCCAGATGTTTTGGGACTACAACTCCCATCATCCCTGGCTAACAGGACCAGTGGTCAGGGATGATGGGAATTGTAGTCTCAAAACATCTGGAGGGCAGAGTTTGCCTATGCCTGCACTAGACCATGGGACGAATGTGCATGCTCAATGTCTGATGGTGCAGGAGAAGACAGACTGCACAGTATTACTTTTTTTAAAAATGGGGTGGAGAGAAACAATAAGCAGGTGTGTAAGATTCTGGATGGTGTGGGGAAAATGAATAGAAAGAGGTTTTTCTCCCTCCCATTTAGTGCTGGAAGCTGGGATCATCCCATGAAGCTAAATGCTGGAAGACTCAGGACAAACAGAAGTACTTCACATAGCAAAGTTAGAATTCGCCACCACAAGCTGCGGTGGTTCCTTACTCCCCTTTTAAAGCTATATCGGGGGCCAAGTCATGGAGGATAAAGCTATTAGTTTATTGATGGCTTCACACTTCCCGCAAAATCAGATGCTGCATGGCTGAGAATACCAGTTGCTGGGGTACAATGGGAGAGGGCTATTGCCTTCATGTTCTGCTTGAGGCCTCCCCTTGGGGGTTGTCTGGTCAGCTATTGTGACAACAGGACGCCGGACTAGGAAGGCCTTTGGTCTGATCCAGCATGTCTCTTATGCTCACTTGTTCCATGCTTTAAGTAAATGAGGAAAGTATTGCACAGATCTCTTAGCACTGGAGGTTAGTGGGGAAAAAACATTTCACCGTCATTTCCTAGTTCTATATTGTACAGTGGTACCTCTGGTTATGTACTTAATTCGTTCTGAAGGTCCTTTCTTAACCTGAAACTGTTCTTAACCTGAAGCACCACTTTAGCTAATGGGGCCTCCAGCTGCTGCCGCGCCGCCGGAGCATGATTTCTGTTCTCAACCTGAAGCAAAGTTTTTAACCCGAGGTACTATTTCTGGGTTAGCGGAGTCTGTAACCTGAAGCGTATGTAATCTGAAGCGTCCAGAGTGCATTCCTCCTCCAGGTCCAGAGGCAGCTGTGGGACTGGCTTGCAAGGTATTTATATTTTTCAAAATACAGTCCGGCCCCCCACAAGGTCTGAAGGACAGTGGACCAGCCCCCTGCTGAAAAAGGTTGCTGATCCCTGACTTAAGCTACTTTCAGTACGTCTACTCTGAGTATGACTAACACCAAATACTGCCCTAACAAATTTATTGTGGCTGAAGTTTCTATGGAATAGAGTCCATTTCATCAGATGCACTCAATGTTGTTTTCGCTTGGCAGAGATATAAAACAAAAAGGGTGGAGAGAGATGCTTTTGGAGATATCAACAGAGCCAGCCGGCAAGAAGCGTGTCTCACTTTCATCTCAAGTCTTTGTATGGATAAAGTCAGCCAACAGGCTGTGCTACATTTGATACAGATGGCCACAGCGCTATCTAGACTGCCTGGGAAAAATAACACCACACCTATGGGTATACAAGGTCAAGTGAGCTAGCAACAGTTGTGGACTTATTTGCAAGGGTGCTTTAGGTATGCGTACTAGGGGTGCAAAAGAATCTGGGGTGCTTCTTCCCCCAAAAAGCCATTCTGTAGCAAAGGGAAGGGCAGAAGATAGGGCAGGATCTACTACTGGATCACTGGGTGATTTGTAGTAGATCAGGGATTGAACCTGGAACCATCTGCATACAAAGAAGATCCTCAGGCACTGCGCCATTCCCCGGGGTAATCAGGGAATGACTGTTTTGTTTTGTTTTGTTTTTGTACCCAAATGCAGTTAGTAGATCTCGGGGTGTCTAGTAGACACTGCAAGTCAAAATCTCCCTTCCCCTGCTGCAGCAGGTATTGCGGTGAAAGACTCCTATAGGAAGGGGCTTCCACATAGCAGCTTCTATCCTTAAGATCAGATGCCAAGCTGGAGGAAAAGCAATCTTAGAAAAGAACAGGGAGAAGCGTGGTGGTGGAACTGACTAGGTCAATGGTGGGGTTGCAGCCTAGGAGAGCAGCAAAGAAGGGAACCGAAGAGAGATGAAAAGGGATATGTTTGACAAAGAGAATGAACATCCAAGATGCTCACAGAGTCAATTCAGCTCAGCATTGGAGCGAACCAAGATATGGGTTGAGTGGAAGAGGTATGAGTTGACCATGGACTGAGCACGGACAATTATCTTGCTATAGCTCCCATAAAGTCACAGGGTAGAGAGGTGGTCTGGGAAAAGAGAACACACATTTGAACTTCAGCAGAGATCTGAACATTCCTCTCCCACCTCCAGGCCCAAACTCAATGCTATCTCCACCACTCCACTCCCAGCAGCAAAGAGAGAATGCAAAGAATGGAAGGGTATTTATTATAACTGAACAGGACTGGTTTACTGAGGCCTGGAAGATCTCATTAAGGAGAGGACGCCAGCCATGTAGACCAGGGTGGGCTTGCTAGAGAGACCCCCGTATGCAGGAAGGAAGGAGACACGCCATTGTAACATTCTCCTGGGCTCCAAATGTCTTCACGGTTACTGTCATTTGAAGAGGGAATTTATAAATTTAAATAAGCTCTCGTGCTTTATGGGAGCTGCGCATTCAGCGGTTTAACGGAATTTTATTTAAGGAACATGGAAAATGTTTCCCTTTCCCTTTTGACAGGCAGCCAGGGCTTTTGGTTGTTTGCGTGCCAAACTCTAGCTCCAGCCCGCTCATTTTGAAGTGCTTGAAAGAGACACAAGAAATATCATCTTGTGACATTTCTCCAGTTGTAGCATAGGAAGACAGGCACAGAGAAACACAGCCGGTCTTTGTGCAAACACTGTTATATTTGCTCATTTAGCAACCCAGGAAGTACATTTTCTGCAGTGAGGCAACTGCTTCTCTCTTAGCACCATTTGATTTGCAAAGTACCGTTAAGTTAAACAAGGACTGGGGGGGTGTAGAATTGGAATGGAATGCCATTGCGATCTGGGAGGAGAATGTGAACAGATGACATTCTAAGGGGCAGGCAAATGTTGTAGGCTGCTCACTACTTACATCTGTTTCTCCAGAACAAATCCCCAAGGTAGCTCTGAAACAGCAGCTCCTTTCCCAAGGTCATTCACTCTGCTAAGCTAATAGAGCTTCATTAAAAGCCATTTGCTTGCTTGCTTTAAAAAAAAAAAAAAAATAGCTTAAATAATCAGAACTCAGAAGAAGATCAGAAGCCAAGTCTTGCATTCTTTCCAATTACTGAACAGGAATTATTTGGACTCGGGGCTTTTCTCACACAAACAACTGTAAAGCACAGGCCTGCGGAAGATTCCCCCCTCCTAGGCATCTCCCCCCACCCCCTACGCACACACTTGTGACTAATTTAATTTGCCACCCCACAAGAAAGAGGAATTTAACCTTCACACAGGCAGCCATGTAAACATATTGCAAAGAGAAAGGCTGCTATTCTTTGTGCCTGTCTGGGAGGCTTAAGAGGCATGCGCACACACACTTTTAAGAATTTGATCTCATCCTCGCTTTGTGGATTTGCTATGAAAGGAGAGGGGAGGCTGGGAACAAAAGAAAAGATGCTGGAAAATATTTTCGCACGTTCCAAGACTCCAAAGGGGTGTCTCACCAAAACGCCTTGGCTTTTATTTTAGCCTGCTTTAAAGGATGCATTGCCCTGCCTTTGCAGTGGTACAGGAACTCATCCAGCTCTCTGCAAGTGTATTTAAATGTCATTGTGTTCAATATTCCAGTTCATAATACTGTTGCCCAACATACTCAACGTTCATCCAAATGACAGAGGAGAAGCAGCAGTTTCGAAGGACGCCTGGTTTCACTAAATCCTGTCCTTACAATCTCTCCCCTAAAGCAGTGTTTCCCAACCTTGGGCCTCCAGCTGTTTTTGAACTACAATTCCCATCATCCCTGACCACTGGTCTTGCTAGCTAGGGATGATGGGAGTTGTAGGCCAAAAACATCTGGAAGCCCAAGGTTGGGAAACACTTCAAGCATGCACCTTCCATAACTGCCCCATCCTACAGTCCCATCACCACCACAAGCCACCTCCTTATTAGAGCCTCCACCGATCTGATGTACCCCAAACATTCTGAACCCACCACCACAGCTTTCTTCACCTCCATCCAACAGCCTATCCTGCATGAAGGATGGGGAAACAACATCAGCCATTTTCCATCACACTCTTTGACTCTGAACCCTCCCTTGAAGACCTTCTGTCTTGAAACTGTACTGGACCCAAGGCACCCAGCCAAGACTCTTCTCTCCTCAACCCATGATTCTATGATTTTTGCCTGCTAGATTGATAACCTACAACTCAAAAAGGTGCCAGGAGAGATCAATTGAATCCACAGGGCACTCACGGCTTACTGGCCCAGACACTGCAACACTCGCACAACTCATCCTGCTAGCTGCCTTCAGTAACTGGTATCTCAATGCACATTTATCTCCAACCTCTGCTTTCAACTACTCATCCACATAGGGGTTGGGCCCTGGGTAAACTCTTAGCCCTCTGAATACACTTTGGTGGGGGTGGGGGGTGGAAGAATAACTAGGAATTTGATCTACTACCCTAAACTTGCCTGGAACCCAAATCAACAGGATCTGCTCCCAAGGGTATGCTCAGGTGAGCTAGCAATGAAACTTTAAAGTTTTTGAATTATTTGGTCCCTGAAAAGCGGTGCCACAAAACCAATGTGAGCCCTTACGGAGAGGGCCAAATGCAAACTGGTAAGCCAGCTCCCCAGTCTTGCATCCACACCCTTCTTGCCTCTGGGTGCCCCCATGCTTCCTAAAGGTAAAGGTAAAGGGACCCCTGACCATTAGGTCCAGTCGTGGCCGACTTTGGGGTTGCGGCACTCATCTCGCTTTATTGGCCGAGGGAGCCGGCGTTCTGGTGACCCAAAGCAGTGCACGGAAACGCCGTTTAACTTCCCGCTGGTGCGGTACCTATTTATCTACTTGCACTTTGACGTGCTTTCAAACTGATAGGTTGGCAGGAGCAGGGACCGAGCAACGGGAGCTCACCCCTTCGCGGGGATTCGAACCGCCGACCTTCTGATCGGCAAGTCCTAGGCTCAGTGGTTTAACCCACAGCACCACCCGTGTCCCTATAGGCTTCCTACCCCACACCAGTTTCCTGTATTCCAGAAACATTTACAACAAAGCCTTTACGCTTCCTGGACCCACCACTCAATTCAGGCTCCTTACAACTGTTACTCACCCCCCCCCCCGCCCCGCATATTCTGCGCTGAGGTGACCCCATGTTGGCCATACTAACCTCCACCTGGACCCAACAGCCCCTCTCCTTCTTTGAGCCTCTGCATTTCTGCAGCAAGGCAGACCCTCCAACAGAACCCACCTCAGCTCAACCCAAAGCTCATGTCCACCCCCCCACCAGCCCCCTCACCTTCTGCCTGCAGCCCTTCCCCACTCCCTGTCCTGCCTCTCTCAAGCAGCACCTACTGCCAGCGCCCCCTAACCCTTCCCAACCTCAGCTCCTGCCTGCACAACTCCCCTATTCCCAACCTCCCAGCAATCCCTTGCCCTTATTGACACCCCTAGATATTCTGCACCAGAATGCATCCCGATTCTGTACCAAAGAACCCCTTGCCCAGGCACCCCACACCTGCACCAAAGCAACCCCCCCAAAAATTACCTGCATCATGGCATTCTGCACCCCTCACACAGCCCTAACCCATTGACAGTTGTTCAGGCAAATGCGATTTTTTGCAAGGCCACCTCCTTTGTTGCTTAAGGCCACATGTTCTGGCTTTGTTTCATGGGATTTTTGATTTTGTGCGGTGGCAACCTGCCCTGGGACCTTACGGGGGGGAGAAGAAAATATATACATATACGTGTATATGCGTGTGTGTGTGTATAAATGTGTGTGTGTGTGTGTGTGTACATATGTGTGTGTATATACACATACATGCATGCATGTATAAAATAATGCATGCTCACCCCACCCCCACTTTTGCACAACCTTCTCCGCCACTCCCTCTAGACCCCACCCAGGGCAGCCCCCCCCACCCCCTGCTCCCCTCCCCCCCCGCGTCCCCCTCCTCGTCTCCCTCCACCGACCCCTCACTCCCACCCCTCCCCCCTTACCCCCGTCCCCCACCCCTCTCATTCCCCCCCCGCCTCCCGTTGCCCCTCTCCTTTCTCCAGACCCCACCCAGGGCAGCCCCACTGTCACCTCCCCCCCTCGCCCCCACCCCTCACCTGACGCTGGGCTGGGCCCCTCCTCGGACCTTGGGGCGCCCCCTTCGGGCCGGGGGCAGCAGCAGGGGGTTCCGTGCCGAGGGGAGCAGCGCCATTGTCCTGTCAGCCCAGCACCCGCCGCCTCCGCTTCGCCTTCCCTGCAGCACCGAGCGGCTGGGGGGGGGGGGAGGGAGGAGCGGGGGACGCACCAACTGCGCCTCAGCTGGAGGGAGAAAGAGGCGAGCCGTTGCCCTTCCGCCCCGCCCAAGGCGTCCCCCGCCCGCCGGCTCTTCTCGCTGCGCCCCCCCTCCTCGCTCGCTCGCAATGGTACGTCCCGACAGGGCCAGCTGTTCCGAGGGAGGAGGAGGGAGGAGGAGAGGAGGCGGGGAACGGCCCGCCCCGCGGCAACCGTTGCCGGGCAACGCGCCGCCTCGCCCCGCCCCCTGGCAACGCGCACTCTCCTTAACGCGGACGCGGAGGAAGGCCCTCCTCTTAGCAACGGCCCTTGTCGTCAGGATGTCGCCTTAGCAACGGGGGCTGCCAGGCTGGCGCTAGGCCTCCCTCGGCGGAAAGGGGGCGCCCAGCCCTGCCTCGCTTTCCTTATTGTTATTATTATTATTGTTATTAGCTATTAAATTTGTATACCACTTACACGCTTCATTCATTGATTTTATTATTCACTTTTTTGTCTTTTCACCAAAAAGGCTTAATAAAGAAACAAAAATGTGCATACATATATTAAAACCTGGCAGGGTGTGTGTGTAGCGGAATATATTAAAACATCCTGCCGCCTTTGTAGGCAAGGCACGTGAAGGTATGTTGTAAAGATATGATTGTTCCGCAAACGGAGCCACCACTGAAAAGGCCCTGTTTTCATGTTGCCACTCTCCTAGCACTGGATTTAATGCAGTCGAGACAGTTCCCCCGTACAGGGCACCAAGCCCAAAGGGCACAAAACTGAGAAGACCCATTTGGAGACGCCAAATGCTGGCCTGTGTGGAGGGGGCACACGAAGAAGGGCCTCGGATTGTGAACATGGGGTCTAGGGTGGTTCATATGGGGAGATGCAGTCCTTAATGTGCTGGGGTTCTGACTTTCTTCTGAGTAGCTGTACTGAGGACTGTGCTATATAAAATGAGAGGGGGAGAGATATTATGCAAGCCCTCTCCTAATGAGCCCCCCACCACTATGTACCCATATAAAAGTGTACACCCCTCATGGCACTCCCTTGAATATGTCATATTTTTATTACATCCCTACCATCATTATCTTACTGTGTATATATACAGAGAGAGAGAGAGAGAGAGGATTAATCCACAATAATTTTGTGTTAGTTTGCAGAGTGCCATGGGACTCTTTGTGGTTTTAACTCAGGACAAAATGATACGTCCAAAGGATGACAATCTGAAGTAGGCCACCTTTAGGGTTAAAGGTTTTCTTTTTTTAAATAATTTCTGCTAAATTGATAACACAGAGAGTGAGTGTGAAAGCATGATATCGATATCATCCCTCTTGCTGCTAGCTAACCTGTCGCCAATGCATTAAATAATCTGGCAATACAGAGCTCTGTGTATAAGATGTAATTCCTAAGAAATTAAATTATTGGAGGCATAAGCTCCTGTAAGCATGCATCAGATCCACAGGAGGTTATTAAGATCATCCTAATCTGAACCATTGCAGAGTTAAATTTAGAACGTCCTGTTATCATGGGCTGGATCACCACCAGGTTAGACTTTTCTTTACAGTTCCTTTCAGTTTATGCAAGTGTTATTCTAGCAATAAAGCAGTGTGTGTTAGTTGATCTGCACAGGAGAGTATTATGTTTTATTAAGAAGGCAGTTCTACACACACACACACACACACACACACACACACACACACGGTTTATTTATGCTCCCTGTTCCAAAAGAAATTTACCTTGGAGAGGCCATTCCATCAAGTCAGGGAAGAATAAATGCTGCTGTAATGTGCAAGATTTGCCATACCATGACACTTCCATGTCCCTTGATGCTGACTAAGCTGCCGAGGTTGGCTGAGCCATTGCCTTTACCAAAGACCCCGCTTCGTAACCTCGGGCCCAGCATCTGACCTACTAACCGCAGAAAGACCCGTGCTTCCTTTTCTGTCCAATTATTCAACGGAGCTGAATCTGTGAGCTTGCAGATCTTGTCATTATACCAGCCGAGGGACAAAGGCGTTTTGCCCTGGCATCACCCCAGCAATCGCAGAGCGAGTGTTCGGTTCACAAAGGGGCCTCTGTGTCACCCAGTAAATGTGGCTGCAGTCCTGCCCGAATCTACTCCGCAGCGTCCTAATGAATTCAAGGGGGCTTACTCCTAGGTAAGTGGCGATCTCAATAGCTTTCATTGGTGCATCAACTACAGTACATCCTTTCCTGGATGAGGATAGCTTGTCTACTGTGAGTTATCTATGAGTAACCTTAATTTTAGACCACTGTAATGTGTCCTAAGTAAGGCATCCCTTACAGCTGGTCCAGACACTACAGAAGAACACTGGGTTATAAGCAGGGCATACCCTCCAACATTTCTCCAGTGAAAATAGGGATGTCCTATTCCATCATCATCGCCATCATCACTTCATGATTTATACCGCACCCATCTGACATGGTTGCTCCAGCCACTCTGTGCAGCTTCCAACAAGGTACCCTGATCATTAGGTCCAGTCGCAGACGACTCTGGGTTTGCAGCACTCATCTCGCTTTATTGGCCGAGGGAGCCGGCGTACATGTGGCCGGCGATGTGGCCAGCATGACTAAGCTGCTTCTGGCGAACCAGAGCAGCGCACGGAATCGCCTCTTACCTTCCCGCTGGAGTGGTACTTATTTATCTACTTGCACTTTTGACATGTTATCGAACTGCTAGGTGGGCAGGAGCAGGGACTGAGCAACGGGAGCTCATCCCGTTGTGGGGATTCGAACCGCCAACCTTCTGATTGGCAAGTCCTAGGCTCTGTGGTTTAACCCACCCGCGTCCCTCCAACACATATAAAATATAATAAAACATTAAACATTAAAAAACACACCTTCCCTATACAGGGCTGCTTCCAGATGTCTTCTGATGATTGTATAGTTACTTATCTCCTTGGTTCGGGGGTTATATAACTCCATACCCTCCAACATTTCTCCGATGAAAATAGGGAAGTCCTAAGGAAAAGCGGGACATTCTAGGATTGATTCAGAAACTGGAATGGCTTCTGTAAATCTGGGACTGTCCCTAGAAAGTAGAGTCACTTGGAGGGTCTGGCAGTACCCCTTAACAGGAAAAACGCATATGGTTAGTTTTGGTGTGTCCAGCTGATATTAACCATACTCTCCAGGTGTCCCAATTTTCCAGGGGCAGTCCTGTAATTATGAAAGCTATCCCAGCTTCTGATTTGATCCCGGAATGCCCCTATTTTCCTTGCTGCCGCCACCACTAAACTTGGGGAGGTGGATGAGCCAATACTTGTCTCAAGCAAAGACAGTTACAGCAATACCAGTGAGAGAGCGTCCCATTGCCTCTCCGTGGCCTCTCCATGGCTGTGGCTTGAAACCTCTTCCTTTGGCTAGCTCAGAGTGGTTGCTGGACAACAGATGAGGAGGAGAAGAGGCTGTACGAGGCAAACACATACATAAATATATAAACCACATGTCTGAAGCAGCACAGCAAAACAGCCCGGAAACCATTTTGACTCCCAAACTGACCAGATGATTTCTCTGCAAGGTCAAGGAAAATGGAAAAGCCTCCCCATTGTCTTTTCCTTCACAGATCCTGTCTTAAGGGTATGTCTGTGTATGAAAAGGGTGAGCCTGTGACCTGGCTCAGGAACTAAGTATTTATCATTACAAAAGACTGGCCAGGCTCCCCAGGGTATCCAATCAAGTAAGCATTAACAGGTAACCTGCCAGACAGAAGGTAAACAACGCACTCAGATTTCTGTTGTAGACCGCCCTTTCTGTGATGTAGGTATGATGTATCTGGGGGTGGCCTTGGACTCTAGTGCGGGCAATTTAAAATGTCTATATAAGGGCGAACACACCTTTGTTTGGGGTCCTCCTCCTCCTAGCTGCTTTGCTTCCCAATATTTTCTGGTTGGCCTCTGTTATTTTCTCTGACCGATGGAGAACCTGCAAAGGACTCTCTAAGGGCTCTTGTGTCCCCCATAAGGGAATAAGGGCACATTTCCATTTATTACACCAGTAAAAATATTGGGGAGGGGGGACCCTAGAATCGCAGAATTTTGAGCAGGTGTTCCATTAAGAGCTGCTTTTTCCCCCCGAAGAGAAGGGGAGCAAGACAAGAAAGGAGCTAGATGCCGATTACCGGTTCTTCCCGCTGCTTCCTGACCTAGTTCTCCACCGACATGCCGCCGCAGAATCTAGGTTAAGTACACATCCTTGGTGAATGCCTGACCTCAAGCAGCAAAGGCTGCAAAGGACCTTGAGCACTCGGGAGCTGAGCAATTTGGTTTTCCCCTATTGGAAAACAAAACAAAACAAAACAAAAAGGAAATTGATTCTTTGCTTTGTTTAGTAAAAATCTCAGTTGCACCTGCAAATAAAACGGTGGGGACAAACATGGCTGTTGTTGACACAGTGGCTTGTAATCTCAATTCATCTACGCCAACCGTATTTGGAGCCTTCCCAATTTTATGTGTGTATGCTTACAGCCCTGAAATATTTTATCGTGTCAGCCACAGGGCCAGTAAAAACACTGGCACTCCGAACTGCTGCTTAATTAGGATTGCTTTTTTTAAAAAAACACCACAACATATAAGGTTGCCAACTGACCGCAAAAATCTCAGCCTGGACTGCTCTTGTGCTTTTACACAGCCGTTTGATGTGTATGAGTGTAGGAGCAGATGCTGAGATTTTTTTCTTCTTCAAGAAATTGGAGCTGTCCTCTCATCCACCGATCCCTTAGTCAACACTGGAAGAATAAGGCTCAGGAGAAGGGGTCTGTGTTAAGTTGTGGGTGAACATATCAGACGACACAGCGATTCTTCAGACAGCTCTTGTTTATTCACAGGCCAGAACAGAACTGAGCTGAAGGGTTCAGCCAACCTGCTTATATAGAGCTCAACTACAAAGCAACAGTAACAACTTTCTGTAACTATCCAATCACTGAACGTCACTTTCAATTCCTTATTTGCATATGAGACCTGAGTGAAAACTATCTACAGTATCCCCCTGCTGGCCCAGGGTGAGAACTTCAGTACATAAAAGTCTGATTCCCCCTTCCTGATTAAAATTCCCCCCAAACTTGCCCACAAAGACCTTTGAGAAGTAAATGTTTTAGCTCTTCGAATGGAATGAAATTGGGATTAGCAGCTGCTTTTACTCTCCAGCTTTGCTTAGTTTTATTCTGTTGTTGATGCCCTGTTCTGTTTTTATTTGTCATTATATTGTTTTACTTTTATTGTTGAATTCAACTGTTAGGTAGGCAGGTGGGTGGGAAGATAGACAGGACAGAGGAGACTTTGAGGAGATATGCCAGCCAACTTCAGAAAATTGTGAAATCATGGGCTTGGAGGGGACCCAGCAAGGGCATCCAAACCTACAAATCTCTTCTCCCAATCCTATAATAACAAGCTTACCCTCCGCCAAAGACCTTAACCTGTAGTTTGCATGTAGGTAGCCCAATAAAATGTTAGCCATGAGCAGAGGTCAGAAAACTAGGGCTGTCCTTTGTATATACAGAGCACTGCAAAATAAAAAATTTAAGGTCTTATATATATAATAAATGTTCATAAATGTACCAAGCAAACACGTACATAAATATATAAACCACATGTCTGAAACCCCACTGAAAAGGTCCTGAAACCATTTTGTCCCTCCCAAATTGACCTCAAATATTTCTCTGCAAGGTTGAAGGAAATGGTAAAGTCTCCTCATTGCCTTTTCATTCACAAATCCTGTCTTAAGGGTATGTCTATGTATGAATAGGGTGAGCCTGTGACCTGGCTCAGGAACTAAGTATTTGTCATTACAAAAGACTGGCCAGGCTCCTCAGGGTATCCAATCAAGTAAGCCTTAACAGGTAACCTGCCAGACAGGAGGTAAACAATGCACTCAGATTTCTATTGTAGACCGCCCTTTCTGTGATGTAGGTATGATGTGTCTGGGGGTGGTCTTGGACTTCAGGGCGGGCAATTTAAAATGTCTATATAGGGGTGGGCACACCTTTGTTTGGGGTCCTCTTCCTTTCCTGCATGTGAGGGGAACACCCTGTTGCAACAGATCAATAAAGATCAGGCTTGCTAACTGCTTTGCTTCTCAATATTCTCTGGCTGGCCTCTGTTATTTTCTCCGGCCGATGGAGAACCTGCAAAGGACTCTCTAAGGGTTGTGTCCCCCATAACGGAATAAGGGCAGATTTTCGTTTATTACAACTGGAATCTACATGGTCGGACTAACAAGCGCACAGAGCTCTTGTCTGTATGTGTTTGGACATATATCAAAGAGGAAGCAATTGCAGCCAATTTTCATCATTAGTCCCAAAAAAATAAAAATAAAAAAATCCTGGGGAGAAAAATGACTCAACCTCAGTGGGGAAGAAAGAAAGCAAAGAAAGAAATGTTCTTGTCTGGCCAAGTCTCACCCGAGAACTGATCGCTTTGTTTATTCCTGAGATTGGGGCGAGAGCTGGACACTGTCAGAGCTCCAGGCAGCAGCTGCTGTAGCCATCTGAATGTTTTCTGCAAACAGTTTTGCAGTGATTCCTGGAAGTCCTGAGCTGGGTGGGAGGGGAGTGTGTTGGTGGCCGTTGCCATCTGGAAGGGAGAGGGGGAAAGTCAGTGTGGCATAGTGGGTAGAGCGCTGCGCCAGGAGCTGGGAGAGCAGGGTTCAAATCCCGCCACAGTTCACCAAGTCACCAGGGGCCGATCGATCTTGCACAGAAACTTTCTACATTATTTGACAGAAACTTTCTACATTATTTGACATCGTTCTGACATACACCGCGGATTAAGCCCCATTGTTTTGGGGAAATCTAAGGCTTGCTTCAAGCACGGCAACATTTATTCATACAGGAAGATTTTGGAAAATGCCGTGTTGCAGGAACGCCCCCCCCCCCAATCATTCAGTTTGTACAAACACCACACACACAGACATGACATACACAACGTTTCTGTTATAAATTCATAGCAAATTAACCATACATCGGATTTACACCGATCCACTTTTATTTTACTCCATGAAGGAAGGAGTATCAAAGGGGGATGGTTTGATACAGGAGGGTCATAATCCCTTAAGTGTACCAACACATACTCAGGAGCCCTACCCAGTTGGCATGACAACCTTGATGGTCCCAGACAAAAGACCATCAAGGTCACAAAGGACTTGCATATGGGAGAGGATTCAACATGGACTGGAACAAAGGACAATGATCAGATCTTCCCTCTGGGGGCAGGAAACTGAAAACTCCCCTTTGTCTCCTGGAAGTGACTCATGGGGAGGGGGAAAGGAGGGACCAGCCAGGTGACAAGATAGTCAGGTTACCTCCACAACTCCTCCCTCAACCCCTCCTTTTTGTGATGTAGTTGTGATGTAGTCTTAGGGGTGTAGTTTGGGGGATTAGTAACTAATAAAAGTTGGGGTCTTCTTTTGTTCTGGATTTCCATTTTGCTTCATCTTGTTGCGGGTGGGAGTCCTGTCACGATAGTATTCAATAAAGGCCAAGCCTACAGGCTGCTGTTTTGCTCCAAGTTATCCTGGTTGGTGTCTTTGTTTTTCTCCAAGGGAGCCCTCGGATTTTTCCGTTAACAGCCGTCCAGGACCACACCTAGAAATCCACCTAACTGCAAATCCCTCTGATCCGTCGATTGCATTGGCAACCATGGCCAATGAAATGCACCTGTGGCAAATGCACGTCTTGAAAATATGAAAAAATAAGATCTCCACGGTGAGCCCTTTTGCAATGAACTTTGCATGGGGTTGTAGCTCATCTGAGAGAGAATAAAATCTCCCAATTTAAGGAACTGTTTGTTTCAGCGCTCACTCTCACACAAGCACACAAGTTATATTTAAATACCAGCCCTTTATCTCGTCTCCATTTTTAAGCAGCTAATTTTGTCTTTGTTATCAATGACAAGATAATTCCTTCAGCTGGGCTATTCAGCGAATCCCAGATAACAGTCGCTTCCTTTTTTTAATCAGGCTACCATCAGACATTTGGAGACAATCTTTCCTCGGAGAGTCCCAGATGGGATGGATGCTATTTGTTCCAAGGTGGAGGATGGTCCTTGTTATTTAAATAACGTATTCAGCATGCATTGTTTGGCAAGAGACAACACTTAAAAAATATTTTTTTAAAGAAATGGGCCCAGAAATCTCTGTTTTCCTGTGCAAAGCAGAGCAGTTAGAAATAGAACAGCAGACAAAAGGATATATTTCCTTCCAGCAGAGGTTTAGCCGGGAAATGAGCAAAGATAACGTATTAAATATAGCTGTGTTGTTCAGCAGAAATAAGAAATATTGCGCCTAGGGGGAGAAATAATATATCATTTGTCACTCGGAGGGGATCCGCTGGGGAAATTCATGGGAAAGGTCTAGGACAGAGGAGAATTATAAACAGGCCTTTTCAGACCAGCTGGACAAGGCAGGAAATCTGGAAAATGATACACAGATTTTGGAAACATGGAAGGATCAGATGTGAAAGAAAGGGGGTTGCAAATGCTTAGTTATTTGTGAATTCTGATAACCGGTGTGATTTGGGCAGAGCTATGGGCAAAAACATTTATATCTCTCTGAATTTTGCAGCCCCAAGGCTCTACGGCGATAGGTGATAATATGCAGTTGTTAGAGTGGGAGTCCAGAGTTCAAATCCCCACTGGTGACCATGAAGCTCAATGGGCGTCCTTGGGCCTGGCACGGGTGGCGCTGTGGTCTAAACCACTGAGCTTCTTGGGCTGGCCAATCAGAAGGTTGGTGGTTCAAATCCCTGTGACGGGTGAGCTCCCGTTTCTCTGTCCCAGCTCCTACCAACCTAGCAATCCAAAGCACTCCAGTGCAAGTAGATAAATAGGTACCGCTGCGGTGGGAAGGTAAATGGCGTTTCTGTGTGCTCTGGTTTACATCACGGTGCTCCAATGTGCCAGAAGCAGTTTAGTCCTGCTGGCCACATGACCCAGAAAGCTGTCTGTGGACAAACGCCGGCTCCCTCGGCCTGAAAGCGAGATGAGTGCCACAACCTCATAGTCGCCTTTGACTGGACTTAACCGTCCAGGGGTCCTTTTCCTTTACCTAGGTAAAGGTAAAGGGACCCCTGCCCATTAGGTCCAGTCATGACCGACTCTGGGGTTGCGGCACTCATCTCGCTTTACTGGCCGAGGAAGCCGGCGTACAGCTTCCAGGTCATGTGGCCAGTATGACTAAGCCGCTTCTGGCGAACCAGAGCAGCGCACGGAAACACTGTTTACCTTCCCGCTGGAGCGGTACCTATTTATCTACTTGCACTTTGACGTGCTTTCGAACTGCTAGGTTGGCAGGAGCAGGGACCAAGGAACGGGAGCTCACCCCATCACAGGGATTCGAACTGCTAACCTTCAGATCGGCAAGTCCTAGGCTCTGTGGTTTAACCCACAGCGCCACCCGCGTCCCTTGTTCCTTTACCTACCTTGGGCCAATCCCTGCCTCCCAGCCTAACCTACCTCACAGGGTTGTTGTGGGGATTGAATGAGGTAGGGGATGAACGATGCATGTCACCTTGAGCTCCTTGGAAGGAAACTAGCTTTGCGCTGGCGCCCTCGTGTTTCTGCCTCATGCAAAATCCTTTTCTTTGCCCTCTAAGCCTTCCTGGAGTATGTTGGCTGTGCATTTGACTACAGTGGTACCTCGGTTTAAGCATAGCCCTATTTACAAACTACAGTCATTCCTCGGGTTACAGATGCTTTGGGTTGTGCTTTTTTGGGCTGCGCACTGCGCTGAACCCGGAAGGACCGGAACAAGTTACTTTCGGGTTTCGGCACTCCTGCATACGCAGAAGCGCTAAATTGCGCTTTGCACATGTGCAGAAGCGCTGAATCACAACCCACGTGTGCGCAGATGCGGAGCTGAGGGTTGCGAACGTGCCTCCTGCCCGGATCACGTTCGCAACCCAAGCGTGCACTGTATTTGGTTTACAAACTCCGCAAAACCAGAAGTAGTGTCCCGGTTTGCAAACTTTACCTCGGTCTAAGAACAGAAGCTGAATGGTGGAAGGGCATCGACAGCGGGAGGCCTCAGTAGGGAAAGCGCGCCTCGGTTTAAGAACGGTTTCAGTTTAAGAACGGACTTCCAGAACGGATTAAGTTCATAAACCGAGGTACCACTGTATATCTTGCTGGCTGCTACGAAGTGTGATTGTTGGCACCTATGCGCTTCCTATCCTTTTGTACACTGCACTGAGATTTTGGGTGCCCAGGGGCCTATAAACATTGCATTATTATTATTAAAAGAGTTTGGATTTGATATCCCGCTTTATCACTACCCGAAGGAGTCTCAAAGCGGCTAACCTTCTCCTTTCCCTTCCTCCCCCACAACAAACACTCTGTGAGGTGAGTGGGGCTGAGAGACTTCAGAGAAGTGTGACTGGCCCAAGGTCACCCAGCAGCTGCATGTGGAGGAGCAGAGACGCGAACCCGGTTCCCCAGATTACAAGACTACTGCTCTTAACCACTACACCACACTGGCTCTATATCCGCTTTTATTTTTTTTATTTTTTATTTTATTTATTTATAATAATTTTTATTTATAATTTATTAATTTATTTTTAATTTAAAATGAATTTATTTATAATTTATAGTTTTTATTTTTATTTATTTATTTAATAATTTTATATTTATATTTATATTTATGTTTATTTATTTAATAATTTTTATTTTTATTTATTTTATAATAATTTTATTTATTTACAATAATATTTATTTTATTTATTATTATTATTATTATTAAAATTTTAAAACAAAGCCTAATCATAATGAATAGTCAATTGTGCAGGAGGCGCCTCAACCGAGTGCAGAAGCTGAGCTTAATCAGATGCCAATTACTCTGCCGGCACAAGGAGGCAGCAAATGCCCAAGAACAAGGCAGAACTGCGGGAGATGACAACTGCACACCACTTTTCCCCACTGCCGAGAATGTCCCCGGCCAAAAAAGCAGAAACTGTCTGCTCTGTCTGAGAAGCCTCTTTCTGGTCCAGCGGGAGGTGAAGGGAAGGCCGGCCAGCTGCTTTTTCTGGCTCCGTGCTCTTTGGCCAAGGAGAAAAATGTGCCAAAATGTGAGCAATTCTTGGAGAACTCTTAGAAGTCTGGAGCTGGACAGCTCTTAGTGGTCAAGCAGGAGTGGAGGTGGGGAGAGAGAGATGCTTTGTGTGGCTCCTTCTCCCTTTCCACAAGTAGCAGGAGAGAGTAAAAGTAATAATAATAAATTATTATTATTCTGAATTAAGTTTAAGATGTATTTTAATTAATTAACTGATGACTGTTTTTATGCATGTAAGGATATCAGGGGGTTACTCGAGAGCAATCAAGCAAATTCATCCCTGGTTGGCTATAAAGCTTTGTTATTGGTGCCAAAAACCCTTCACCATGCAGAGTGCCACTCTCCCGTGGCTGCCTCAATCACTGGCAGAATCTGTGAGTGGGCAGTCCTTAAACCTTCCCCAGCAGAGGAGTTTCTTGACGCCCAATCTGCGCCTCCCCTCTCAGTGCAGAAGCCTACTGCACAGGGAGGGCGTGGGTAACGGAGGACCTCTCTCCTCCCTGCTTTGCCCAGGCAAAGTGTCCTGGTACCGCCTCCCCTCCTCTGAGCCCTGCAGCTCCTCTCCACTGGAGGCGTGGCTACTCTCTTCCGCTGAGGAGGTGCTGCTTCCCACGATCTTTGGGGGTTCTCTGTACAGTGGTGCCTCGCAAGACGAAAAGAATCCGTTCCGCGAGTCTCTTCGTCTTGCGGTTTTTTCGTCTTGCGAAGCAAGCCCA
Organism: Podarcis gaigeae; assembly: GCF_964106915.1. Taxonomy (NCBI): domain Eukaryota; kingdom Metazoa; phylum Chordata; class Lepidosauria; order Squamata; family Lacertidae; genus Podarcis; species Podarcis gaigeae. The sequence continues at coordinate 75,321,795 of NC_139685.1, forward strand.
TTAGCGGCTTAGTGGATTAGCGCTATTAGCGGCTTAGCGGATCAGCTGTTAAACGGCTTAGCGGATCAGCTGATAAGCGGCTTAGCGGCTTGGGAAAAAGGGGGGGGAGGAAAAAACCCCCGCAGGAACTCGCAAGACATTTTCGTCTTGCGAAGCAAGCCCATAGGAAATTCGTTTTGCGAAGCACCTCCAAAACGGAAAACCCTTTCGTCTAGCGGGTTTTCCGTCTTGTGAGGCATTCGTCTTGGGGGCACCACTGTAATCCATCTGGCTTTTCCCCTCTCGCCCCTGAGCCGATGGCAGTTCCCTGACAATGCATATTGTGGGTTTTTTTATGATGTTAGCTGCTCTGAGCCCGGCGGGATACAAAAAATAAATTATTATTATTATTATTATTATTATTATTATTATTATTATAAATAGGATTTAATGAGAAACTACTTAATTTGCCCTGCTTGAGCTAATGCACCAACCAAAACACAGCAATCGTTCAAAATTTGCCATTTCCGAATTTTGCAATGCAGTTCTCAAGCCCATTATGTACAAATAATTATAATTTTTTTCATAAATAATTTCATTATTTACACCCCACCCATCCGGCTTGGCCTCCCCATTCACTCTGGCCGTTTTACTACATATATAAAAACACAGCAAAACATCAAACATTAAAAACTTCCCGATACAGGGCTGCCTTCAGATGCCTTCTAAAAGTTATGCAGTTGTTTATCTCCTTCACATCTGAAGGGAGGGTGTTCTACAGGGAGGGCGCCACTACCAAGAAGACCCTGAAAAGTTAATGTTTTAGGAGAAAGTGAAAAATAACATACAAAATGTGCTAAGTTGGGAGAGGTTGCTTACGAAAATGTGTGCATGGGTCAAAACTGCACACAAATATGTGTATATTATGAGAAATTTGCAATGAGATGCTGATGAAGTGTAGAGGATGAAATGTAGGGTGGAAATGTGGAGATTCAAGTCCCACAGGGCCCTAGTCTCTTGGGACAGAGCATTCCACCACATTGGGGCCAGTACTGAAAAGGCCCTGGCTCTGGTTGTGGCCAGCCTAACCTCCCTGTGGCCCGAGACCTTCAAGATGTTTTTGTTTGAAGACCATAAGGTCCTCCCTGGGACATACCAGGAGAGGCGGACCTGTAGGTATGAGGGTCCTAGGCTGTATAAGGCTTTAAAGGTCAAAACCAGCGGAGATGAAAAGATGCCGCCTTTGTTATAGCTGCAATCTGCGCCTCCATGGAAAGAGAGGTGTCAAAGATTACACCCAAACTCTTAACGGATGGTGCTGGCACTAATTGCGTCCCCTCAAGAGAAGGGAGCCCCCCCCCCATATCGTCCCGACCCAGCCAAAGGACCTCTGTCTTCGAAGGATTTAACAAATCTGCTTTTAGAAAGAATTAAACTTTTTGTGATTTGGAAAGCGAGAGAGAAATGCCTTGGAAGGTGTGGAAGGATTGCCGGAGAGATATATAAGCACCGCGAAAGGTGATGATGGTTTCAGGACAAAGGCTTACTGCTGTTTAACCGCTGCATAAACAAATCAGAAGAAATGCTCTGTAAATACAGGTTATAATCTATCCTGCCCTTGAGCTTGTTTGGCGGTTCTAGCAGAACAAAGCAGGGCCTCACGAAATATATCCATATGTTGTCTGGGAACTTAGACCGACATTGAATGAGTTGGGAATCTCAACTCTAGAGGAACTTGGCCTGGACAAAGTGTAAATATAATTGATGAGTTTCCTGTGGGGTTGTTGTTAATGCTATTTGATTGTACAACAATTGCCTGGAATCAGACATTAAAATATTACTTATTTGAAATTACCACTTCCTTTTATTGAGTCCTGGAGTATGTGTTGTGAAGGTGGACCTAATAAAGGGGAACTGGTTAAAAAATATCTGTTCTGCCCATGAGCTCTGTGCAAAGAAAGGAGGTTGAATGCTCAATAAACAGGTTGCCTGGAGGAGGCCTAGGAGAATTTACCAGTACCTGGAATTAGAGGTGAAAATTAGATCTGCTTAGGTCTATTCAGTTTCTATATTGCTTCCCGCTACAAAAAGGTACCTGAAAGCTATTTTAGAACCAGAGCAAAAATTGTTGTTCTGTCTCGAGAGACAACGGAGGAGGGTGCCTTTGAGGGTGAAGTCAAACTGCTGAAAGGTTGCAGGCAGAGCCTATTGTGGCTGTAGAGGCCAATATAGGAGAGACATGTTTTGTTGCAGCTGCGGCAGATGAAGGCGTCCAGTTGTGCTGCTGCAGGTTCACCGTGGCATTTCTTTGCCCTGCGCTCCTCGCAGGAGTCAGTCGTTTTCTGGTCATTGCTGTGGAAACAAGACCTGTCTGTCTGGAGGCTCTGCGATAATCAATAACACAATAATAAATCATAGGACTATCGAATTGTAGATTTGGAAGGGACCAGGAGGATCATCTAGTCCAACCCTGTGCAAAGCAGGAATACTTTGCCCAATTGGGGCTCCAAACCCTCAACCCTGGGATTCAGATTCTCATGCACTACTAACTGAGCTAGGCTAAATAAGAGCAAAAATATAATAATAAAAATTGTACGGCTGCCATTAAGTCCTTCCCTGGTGGTGCTGAAAAAGCATTTGACCAGGTTTCCTGGAAGTTTATGAAAAAAATTAATCCAAGAAATTGGAATTGCTAAAAATCTCTGTAAAGGAATAAATGCCATATATTCGGAACAATCAGCTAAATTAATCATCAATGGTAAAATCACAGATGAATGCAAAAATAAGTAAGGGGACCCAGCAGGGCTGCCCACTGTCTCCCCTGATGTTTATTATGATAATGGAAGTCCTAAATATCCAGATACGAGAGGACCAGTTGGTCAAAGGGATAACACTGGGAAATAAATCTTATAAACTTAAGGCCTTTGTTGATGACCTATTAATAAGGACCGAGAACCCCAAAGAAAGCTTAATGGGAATATTGGACTTGATTAAGAATTTTGGAGAAGTTGCTGGTTTTAAACTGAATACTACCAAAACAAAATTACTGGCTAGGGCGATACAAATTAAGGCTGCGATCCTATGCTCATTTACTTGTAAGGAAGCCCACTTGAACCCAGGGGATTGCACTTCCAAGTAAGCAGGGGCAGCACCAAGCTTTTTTCCAGCAATTTCTTCCGACTCTCTGCATCAGCACAACCAGTACATATCAAGGCTAAAGTGGTGCTGAGCTGAATCATGGCTTGTTAGATTTTTAGACTCTTTTACAAAAGGATTTAGAGGAATCAATGGGCTCCTGCGCGGCGTTGGAGAGATGGAGGTCAATAAACAGCAGCAGAGACAAAGTGCCGTCCTTCTTCTCCCCAGGAACAGACAGGTGCTGAAACCGTCACAGGTATCGAGTTGTAATGGGGGGAAAGCGAGGTTTTAAAAGGGTTGTCAGTCATCGCCAGCCAGTGTTATTGACCCAGGGAGCCAATGCTCAGGAAGGAGGTGCTGGTCTAGCAGAATGCAAGAGTGCCCAGTCATCGTCTGTCTTGAAACGTGCAACCTCCCAGCTTTCCATTTCCCACAAAAAGAAAACGGCTCGTTTTAATACGTTTGGTCTCCGACAGCATCTTTGCCAAGCCACCTTGTTGAAAGAAGAGTGAAAGAAATGAAGGGCAGTGCTTGCCAGACTCCTTCTCACCCTCTGTTTCCTTGCTGTGCACTATGGATACTCTGTCCTCCCCAAACTCAAAATAATGAGAGTCAAATTTCCATTTCTATGAATGGCATTTTTTAATTAATTAAAAAAAATTATCTGCTGCAGCTGAGAATATTATCTTCTCTCTCTATGTTTGACTGAGGGGATGGTGGATGTGCATTTATACAAACATCCAGAACATAGCTGTCAACGTTTCCCTTTTCTTGCAAGGAATCCTATTCGGAATAAGGGAATTTCCCTTAAAAAAGGGGAAACGTTGACAGCTATGATCCAGAACTGTTCTTTCAAAGCTTCGTAAGAAGCAGATGATGATTCCTTGGCCTGCAGGTGTGGTGGTAGGAAAGGCTTCACTAACATGAGCTAATGAAAAGTTGCGCTGTTCTTTAACTTTTGTTGTGATTTCTGCATTCCAGGGGGTTGGACTAGATGACCCCTGGTGTCCCATCTGCAGTTCCATGATCCTATGAACATCTTCACCAACCTGTCAGGAAAGCAAATTATATATATGGGGGGGAGTGGACCTGCTCTCCTGGTTCCCCTCTGAAAAAAAGATGGCATATCGATATTTTAAATAAAATTAAATTTCCAGAATAGCTGGGGAGTTAGTAACTACCTTCAGGAAATGCTCTTGTAAATTGGTTAGCACGTAACTGGCTGGCTTGCTTGTACCTCCTGAATACAACAGGCTCTGAAGAGTATCTTGCAGAGTTAAAACCCAGGTGTGTATTGTCACTTCATTAAGGACCTGTGGCTTCTAGACGTTGCCAGCATGTGATCGGAGCCACACCCTGGAACTGGCTTTGACTGCCTGGCTAAAGCAGGTGAGGGTAGCCAATGGGTCTCAAACCCTGGGTGACTTAGGGACTTTCCCTGAATGCAAAGACAGGCTCTGGCGAATTGAGTGGACGAGAGAAATAGTAGGTCTGTCTGGGTGGCGCTGTGGGTTAAACCGCAGAGCCTAGGACTTGTCGATCAGAAGGTCAGCGGTTTGAATCCCCGTGACGGGGTGAGCTCCTGTTGCTCAGTCCCTGCTCCTGCCAACCTAGCAGTTCGAAAGCACATCAAAGTGCAAGTAGATAAATAGGTACCGCTCCAGCGGGAAGGTAAACGCCGTTTCTGTTCGCTGCTCTGGTTCGCCAGAAGCGGCTTAGTCATGCTGGCCACATGACCTGGAAGCTGTATGCCGGCTCCCTTGGCCAATAAAGCGAGATGAGCGCCGCAACCCCAGAGTCGGCCCCACTCACCTCACAGAGTGTTTGTTGTGGGGGAGGAAGGGAAAGGAGAATGTTGCCGCTTTGAGACTCCTTCTGGCAGTGATAAAGCGGGATATCAAATCCAAACTCTTCTTCTTCTTTTCCTTGCCCTTATACTTTCCTGGGCAACCAGCCGGGAGCCGCTGACAGCATCCTGATACAGCCTAGGGAGGTCGCTTCGGTGCTGCTAATTCAGAGCTTTGACTTCATCCCCAGAGGCCCACCCTACTGACTCTCAAACCAGACTGATGCCAAGATTTCAGCTTGGGCTGGGGATGGCAATGACCAAACTTGGCTTATTAGAGCATTTTCTTCTGTAGAGAAAATGTCCTTTCGCTCGCTCATAGGGTATAGGGAACAACCTGGCCACTCTAAGGAAATTCTGCCCTTGGTATGTTCATTTTCCACCTCTCCATTTTGATTCTCTGGCCCCATATCTGCACAAACATGATCCCAAAATACAGACGTGCTTTTACACTTGCAAGACTGGGTGTTTTGCCATCTGCGGTACTTGAGGGTCGTTTCCAAAAGATCTCGCCTGAGAAATGTCTTTGCCCCTGTGGAGACGGTAGCACCGAAACAGCGGCCCACGTCCTCCTGTCCTGTACTCTCTACAAAGACCTGAGGAACGAGATCATCACCCCACTCGTACTCACCATCCCAGGGCACTCAACCACTGCCACAATGTTCTTTCTTCTATCAGATCAAAATAAGCAGGTTCATAGCAGGGGCAATCAGAATAAGGGCCACTATATCAAACTTAAGAGCACAATTTAAAGTCCTGAATCAGCCATCAGTTAGTGGCCCTTATATCAAACCTTATGGAAGAACTCATTGGTTCAAAATTGGGAAAGGAGTATGACAAGGCTGTATTTTGTCTCCCTGCTTATTTAACTTATATGCAGAATTCATCATGCGAAAGGCTGGGCTGGATGAATCCCAAGCCGGAATTAAGATTGCCGAAAGAAATATCAACAACCTCAGATATGCAGATGACACAACATTGATGGCAGAAAGTGAGGAGGAATTAAAGAACCTTTTAATGAGGGTGAAAGAGGAGAGCACAAAATATGGTCTGAAGCTCAACATAAAAAAAAAGAAGATAATGGCCACTGGTCCCATCACCTCCTGGCAAATAGAAGGGGAAGAAATGGAGGCAGTAAGAGATTTTACTTTCTTGGGCTCCATGATCACTGCAGATGGTGAGAGCAGCCACGAAACTAAAAGACGCCTGCTTCTTGGGAGAAAAGCAATGACAAACCTAGGCAGCATCTTAAAAAGCAGAGATATCACCTTGCCAACAAAGTCTGTATAGTTAAAGCTATGGTTTTCCCAGTAGTGATGTATGCAAGTGAGAGCTGGACCATAAAGAAGGCTGATCGCTGAAGAATTGATGCTTTTGAATTATGGTGCTGGAGGAGACTCTTGAGAATCCCATGGACTGCAAGAAGATCAAACCTATCCATTCTGAAGGAAATCAGCCCTGAGTGCTCACTGGAAGGACAGATCCTGAAGCTGAGGGTCCAAGACTGTGGCTTCCTCATGAGAAGAGAAGACTCCCTGGAAAAGACCCTGATGTTGGGAAAGATGGAGGGCACAAGGAGAAGGGGATGACAGAGGACGAGATGGTGGGACAGTGTTCTCGACGCTACCAGCATGAGTTTGACCAAAGTGTGGGAGGCAGTGGAAGACAGGAGTGCCTAGCGTGCTCTGGTCCAGGGGGTCACGAAGAGTCGGACATGACTAAACGACTAAACAACAACCACAAATATCAAACTTCCTTTTCTTCGTATACTGTAATGTTTTACTGTTGCTATGGCCACTGGCTAATGCGAATAAAGTTCTCTCTATCTATCTACTTCACACAGTGCATAATTAAATTCAGTTAAATTCAGACTGATGCCAACTCTCATCAGTTGGTCTGCAGCTGGCCATTGCCCCTGCTGACCAGGCTGCTGGGAGTCCATCAATCTCTGGAGGAGTCACAGATCCCCCCCCCCCCCGTTCTGATGGGTGAGCCATGTTTAATTTCATTGTATGCCCCTTTGTTACACGTCCTGCTTTTCTTGGGCTCCCATCAGAGGCATCCGAGCCCCTCCAACTGGTCCTTTGCTGAGGTTCCGGAAAAAGCTTCTCTCCTGGAAAATCCCCCCAAGGCTTTTGAGTGATGGAGTGCTTCCCTGGTCCTGTTGACCTCGCTGGTATTTTTAATTAGGCAATCTGTCTTTGACTTATTGGAGCGCTTTCTAATTAAAGCTGGAAGGCAAGTCACCTGTCTGACTGAAACAGTTGGCAGCGGGGGAAATTCCAATGCAGCTGTAGTTTTTGTGGTCCGGAGGGATTCTGAACTGCAATATATTTCACTACCTCGGCGTCAGGGGACAGGAGCCATATAGACTCACACAATCATAGAACTCAACTGCAAAGTTGGAAGGGAATACCCGAGGGTTATCTCATCCAACCCCCTTCCATTCAGGAATCTCAGCTGAAGAATCCCTGACAGATGGCCTTCCAACCTCTGCTTAAGCCTTCCCATTGCCTTTTCGCTTGCAAATCCTGTCTTAAGGACATATTTATGTATGAACAGGGTGAGCCTGTGACCTGGATTCAGGAACTAAAGTATTAACCATCACAAAAGAATGGCCAGGCTGCCCAGGTAGAGCAATCAGTGACCACTATCAGGTATCCCGGCAGGCAGGATTTCTGCTGTAGACCGCCTCCTTCTGTGATGTATGTATGATGTTTTGAGGGTGGTCTTGGGCTTCAGGGCAATTTCAAAAGACTATATAAGGGCTTGCGCACCATTGTTCTCCTCCCTCCTGCGTGTGGTGAGTGGTGACCCTGTTGCAACAATTCCTTACTAGCTGCTTTGCTTCTCAATATACCCTGGTTGGCCTCTGTTTTCTCCTACCGATAGGGAACCCACTTAAGGACACTATACGGGCTCCAGAATACCCCATAAGGGAAAGGGAGCAGTTTTTCTTATAACATAGTAGGAACCAAATCATGAGTTTTAGGGTAGGAATGTAGAATTATAGAATCCTAGATTTGGAAGGGATCCCAAGGTCATCTGGTCTACCCTTCTGCAATTCAGGAACACAGCTCAAGCACCCATGACAGGTGGCCATCCAACCTCTGCTTAAAAACCTCCAAGGAAGGAGAGTCCGTCACCTTCCGATCCCCCTTCTTCAAGGGATGTAACTGAGGACCACACAGAGCCAGCCCTGCAAGCTCTTCCACCAGATGTGTCTGTGGGTTCCCTTCTAACCCAAGTATGTGGCTGTTCTTGGAGGACTCCATTTCTGGAACCCCAGTGATGCCAGAGGCTGCATCGCCAAAGGAGATTACTGGAGAGGGCTGGACCACTTTCATGAATGCAGCCTGTTCCAGTGTGGGTGGGGCTAAGAATTGGGATACAGCAGCACAGGATGCAGTCTGTTTGTTTGCTGAAGCAATAATAATAATAATAATAATAATAATAATAATTTATTTGTACCCTGCCTATCTGGCTGGGTTTCCCCAGCCACTCTGGGCAGCTTCCAACAAAGATTAAAAATACATCAAAATGTCACACATTAAAAATTTCCCTGAACAAGGCTGCCTTCAGATGTCCTCTAAATGTCAGGTAGTTGTTTATCTCTTTGACATCTGGTGGGAGGGCATTCCAGAGGGCGGGTGCCACCACTGAGAAGGCCCTCTGTCTGGTTCCCTGTAGCTTTGCTTCTCGCAGTGAGGGAACCGCCAGAAGGCCCTCAGCGTCCGGGCAGAACAATGGTGGTGGAGACACTCCTTCAGGTATTCTCCTTCAGGTATATCAGACTTCTGTATCCCCTGTTGGTTGGTTTGGCAAAAGGAAAAGAATAAAAGCTATAGCATAATAAAATGAGAATTCCCTGGAAGTCTAGATCCAGATTTGGGGTAAGTACTCTTTGTTGATAGAGCCCCAGCAGAGATTTAAAATCACAAAACATGCAGCAAACCAGAGCATGGAAATATGGGCTGTTAGTCCTTTTAAAACGTCCTTTTCTAAATTGATTCCAGAATTCCCCACTTCCCTTAGCACAGAAAGAGGCCACGTGTTTTGTAAGTTAAAATTGGTTTACTTGCAATCTCTTTGGTCAGATTCATGTCCTTTTCTACACAGCAGCAAGAAGAGAAAGGCAGTATAACTTGGGTTCCAAAATGGTAAATGTTTCTAAATTATTTGTATAGAAACACAGAGATGGCTTGCTGAAGCCATGTGGTCTAAGCTTGAAGCATTCAACTGCCTACAACACAATGCCCGATTCCAGTGGGTGGAGAGTGGGGAAGGGACCCTGAGTTCACTGATCTCCAGGCACTGGCAAGATCTTCTCAATAGTCTATGCCTACGTACAGCTTGTCTGTTTATTACAAAAAAATATATAAAAAAATAAATTCCTTCCAGTAGCACCTTAGAGACCAACTAAGTTTGTTATTGGTATGAGCTTTCGTATGCATGCACACTTCTTCAGATACCAGTAACTCATACCAATAACAAACTTAGTTGGTCTCTAAGGTGCTACTTAGGGATGCGGGTGGCGCTGTGGGTTAAACCACAGAGCCTAGGACTTGCCAATCAGAAGGTCGGCGGTTCGAATCCCCACGACGGGGTGAGCTCCCGTTGCTCGGTCCCTGCTCCTTGAAAAGCACGTCAAAGTGCAAGTAGATAAATAGGTACCGCTCCGGCGGGAAGGTAAACGGTGTTTCTATGCGCTGCTCTGGTTCACCAGAAGCCAGAAGCTTAGTCAGCCACGACTGGACCTAATGGTCAGGGGTCCCTATACTTTACCTTTAAGGTGCTACTGGAAGGAATTTTTTATTTTGTTTCGACTATGGCAGACTAAGACAGCTGCCTACCTGTAACTAGAACATCTGTTTATTACCTCTGTGTCTACACGTGGGCGCTGGATTGTAAGTGTGTGTGTGGTTGTTCCACAACTAGTGTTTCCAGAAACAAAGTGACATGGGATAACAGAAAACACATCTCCTGTGCCTTCTTAATAACATGTACTGTTTCCAGGAATGCTCACCTGGGCGGTGCCAGCTCTGTTATCTTTTAGGAACCAGGCAAAGTCCACCATGTTATCTCGGGCTCTTAATTACCTTAGAGGTCTTTTAATGGCCCTTTATCTGCTCACTGTTGTAAGTTATCATTCTGTGTCTGCTGATTTACTGTAATTTTATTGTTTGGAATTGAATTTATCACTGTGTATTTATTACAGAGGGCGATTTGCAGAGAGAGGCAGGGAAGAGAAATTATAAAGAAATGTTTTGCATTGGGTATCGGGACCAAAGAGCAGTAGGAATGTACCAGGGCTTGGAATACACCAGCCTCAAACAGGAAGCCCTTGATGGCTCTCCCTGCCCAATGGTTCTGGTGGCCACTCCAGGAACAGTAGATATTTGGTTGCCTAGACCAGCCTTCCCCAGCCTTATAGTTCTTTGGACACCTTGGACAAAAACAGAGCATGTCTTTTGGCAACCAAAACAATCAAGAGGATGCAGTGATGTCGCCATGATGAAAGATTCTGGCATTTGGGGATTTTAGTTGCCCGGGTGCCCCGCAAGCCTTGCACTCCTGGGTAAAGACGGCCCTGGCTGGATTCAAAGCTGTGACTTATGTTGTTGTTTAGTCGTTTAGTCATGTCCGACTCTTCCTGACCCTATAGACTAGAGCATGCCAGGCACTCCTGTCTTCCACTGCCTCCCACAGTTTGGTCAAACTCATGCTGGTAGCTTCAAGAACACTGTCCCACCATCTCGTCCTCTGTCGTCCCCTTCTCCTTGTGCCCTCCATCTTTCCCAACATCAGGTCTTTCCCAGGGAGTCTTCTCTTCTCATGAGGTAGCCAAAGTCTTGGAGCCTCAGCTTCAGGATCTGTCCTTCCAGTGAGCACTCAGGGCTGATTTCCTTCAGAATGGATAGGTTTGATCTTCTTGCAGTCCATGGGACTGTATGGAAGTGTTACAGGAAAAATCCGAGGGCTCCCTTGGACAAAACAAAGACACCAACCAGGATAACTTGGAGCTAAACAGCAGCCTGTAGGCTTGGCCTTTATTGAACTGTTGCAACAGGGTATTCCCCTCACTTGCAGGAGAGAGGAAAGACCCAGAAGAATAGTGTGCAAGGTCTTATAAAAACTTTTGAAATTCCCCTCCTCTAGATCAAGCCCACCCCCAGAAACATCATGCATACATTACAGAAAGGAGGGGTTGAGGGAGGAGTTGGTGGTAACCTGAGTGTCTTGTCACCTGGCTGGTTCCTGCCTTCCCCCCTCCCCATGAGTCACTTCAGGAGACAAAGGGGAGTTTGCAGTTTCCTGCCCCCAGAGGGAAGATCTGATCATTGTCCTTTGTTTCAGTCCATGCTGAATCCACTCCCATATGCAAGTTCTTTGTGATCTTGATTGTCTTCTGTCTGGGATCATCAGGGTTGGCATGGGCAGGGCTCCTGTGGATGTGCTGAGACAGTGAAGGGATTATGGCTGACCAGGACTAAGCCACCCCCCTTTATTAGTTCTTGTCATATGGAGTAAAAATAAAAATGGAACAGTGCAAATCCGATGTATGGTTGATTTTCTATGAATTTATAACAGAAATGTGGCGTATGTAGTGTGTGAGTGTGTGTGTGTGTATGTGTGTGTGTGAAGTTTATACAAACAGAATGATTGGGGTGGGGGGGTTCCTGCTACAGTTGTGAGAGCTGGACCATAAAGAAGGCTGATCGCCAAATAATTGATGCTTTTGAATTATGGTCCTGGAGGAGACTCTTGAGCGATCAGCCTTCTTTATGGTCCAGCTCTCACTTCCATACATCACTACAGTGGTACCTCGGGTTAAGTACTTAATTCGTTCCGAAACTGTTCTTAACCTGAAGCACCACTTTAGCTAATGGGCCCTCCTGCTGCCGCCGCGCCGCCACAGCACGATTTCTGTTCTCATCCTGAAGCAAAGTTCTTAACCCGAGGCACTATTTGTGGGTTAGCGGAGTCTGTAACCTGAAGCGTATGTAACCCGAGGTACCACTGTACTGGGAAAACCATAGCTTTGACTATACGGACCTGTCACTAATAGAGAAGCAAGATCTCTTGGGGTGTTAATGCTGTGAATCCCTCCAGCATATGCTTGGGTCGTAGATATGTGTAACTAAAAGCCTATATCCTAAACACATCACAGTCTCCGCTGACCTTCATCCAAGGAAAACGAACCCTGAATAAGTGCCCTGGAATATTTCATTGCTTGGAGACTGGGATGGTGCGTGTCAATGACCTTCCTGCTGCTAGTTGGGCTCCTGCGGAGCTCCAGAAAGGAAGCTTTTCCTTGGACTTTGCAACGTGGACTGGTCAGGGCTCCTTGAGATGAACTTTTGAGGATGTTCTTGCAGGAGCTGGGATAGAATGGCTGGCCTCATCACACACGGCTGGGGCTTTTGCTGTCCTTCTCAACCCATCCTGCCTTTCGACTTGTGCAAAGCCATCTCTTGGAAGAGAAATCACGCTGATTAATTGCTTGCAAAACGCAAGAGGAACAGAAAACGCCCCGGGGCAAGTGGACAGATAAATGTGCGGCTGGTATTCATAAAGATTTTAATAATTCAGTACCGGCAGATGTATATAAAAAAAGCTTCTGCTCTGCTTCCCCAACCAGTTTTCAAGGACGACTGAAAAATGTGACAGTTCCAAGCTAATATGAAGAATCGCCTGCTTTTATTTTGGGGGTGGGTGGCCTGGGACTCATATCATGCTGATACAAGGTTTATGGGGAGGGGGCTATGTGGGAAGAGGAATTAATCAATAACAAAGGGGCAAGAGAAGAAAACACTTAAAAAGAACATTACAGCCAAAGAAACATGCAAGAACGAGAGCCATGGAAATCCAAGTACATTGAACCTTCGTAAATTGCCACATGGAATCACAGAGGGAGGATGTACTCAAGCGAGTTGCTTTTTGCAAGTCAACCTCTGGCTTCATTTGTTAGGGCAGAAATGTCTCAAGTGGCTAGATCCAGACCCCCAAGAGAATGGGTCAGCAAACTTTTTGAGCAGGGTGCCTCAGACCTTGTGGGCGGCCGGACTAGATTTTGAAAAATAATAATGTACGAATTCCTTTGCCCCACAAATAACCCGGAGATGCAATTTAAATAAAAGCACACATTCTACTCATGTAAAAACACACTGATTCCCAGACCGTCCGCAGGTTGGATTTAGAAGGCGATTGGGCCAGATCCGGCCCCTGGGCCTTAGGCTGCTTACCCCTGCTTTAAATCAACTCTCTTCTCACAGTTTCCACACCTTTTAACAATTACTCTGTAATGTTTTCTATAAACGCTTAGTGTCATCTACAAGCAGAAAAGCTCTGGTTCAGTTTTTCTGCTCATAGATGACACTAAGCATTTATAGAAAGCATTCAAAGCACCTCCTTGACGTTGCCTTGCAATCTTTGTAATTACCCTGCCAGATGAGGTGAGAGGGAGGTTGAGAGCTAAGGTCACCAGACAAGTTCATAGGAGGGGCGAGATCTGAACCAGGACATTTCCTGGTCTTCTGCACAAACAGCCAAGGCATCAGCACTTACTTTCATCATGTATTTTGAATGCAATTTTCACATGTGCTCATTCCCAGGTCATTTAAAAATCATAGTAGAAACCCAAAAGATGCATTCTCCTACTTTTTCTTTTTCTTTTATCTCTGGCAATCTACAGCAGGGGTGGCTTTTATGGGCCTGAGGGCCACATTCACCCTTGGCCAACCTTCCAGGGGGCCAAATGCCAGTGTTGGGTGTAACCACCCACTCTCCTGCAGGTATACTTGCAAAACATACACACCTACAAGCACAAAGCAGCACCACACCCCTCCCTCAACTGTTCTGAAGGAAGGGGGTTATCAGATTTATTTCTCACTCACAGCACCACAAAATGTCTCCAGCATTGGTTTTCAGATACCATGAGAACAGATATCTCTGGCCGGCTGACTGGTTTTCTGGCAGTTTTCTGGCTGAGCTGTTTCTGTGCACCCATCAGGTTATGGCCATTTATTTATTTAGTGAGATATGCCTAGGATTTTTGCAAAGTCGTGAAAGGGCGAGTTCATTGCTCCAAAAGGCTTTTTGAGCTTAATTGATCAGATGGCAGCAGCGGCGGACCTGGGGGTCTCAAACTGCAGTGACGCCCGGTGGTCCCCCTGCCACTTATATTCTATTCCTCATCAGCTCAGCTGGTACAGCATGAAACCCAGAATCTCAGGGTCATGGTTTTGAGCCCCATGTTGGGGTGGGGTGCCTCAGGGTTCCGTCCTCTCCCCCATGCTTTTTAATATCTATATGAAGCCGCTGGGAGAGATCATCAGGGGGTTTGGACTGGGTGTCCATCAATATGCAGATGATACCCAGCTCTACCTCTCTTTCACCTGAAGGACCAGGTGCGCAGCCTGGGAGTCATTCTGGACTCCCAGCTGTCCATGGAGGCACCGGTCAAATCTGTGTCCAGGGCAGCTGTTTACCAGCTCCATCTGGTACGTAGGCTGAGACCCTATCTGCCTGCGGACTGTCTCGCCAGAGTGGTGCATGCTCTGGTTATCTCCCGCTTGGACTACTGCAATGCACTCTACGTGGGGCTACCTTTGAAGGTTACCCGGAAACTACAACTAATCCAGAATGCGGCAGCTAGACTGGTGACTGGGGGCAGCCGCCGAGACCATATAACACCGGTCTTGAAAGACCTACATTGGCTCCCAGTACGTTTCCGAGCACAATTCAAAGTGTTGGTGCTGACCTTTAAAGCCCTAAACGGCCTCGGTCCAGTATACCTGAAGGAGTGTCTCCACCCCCATCATTCTGCCCGGACGCTGAGGTCCAGCGCTGAGGGCCTTCTGGCGGTTCCCTCATTGCGAGAAGCAAAGCTACAGGAACCAGGCAGAGGGCCTTCTCGGTAGTGGCACCCGCCCTGTGGAACGCCCTCCCATCAGATGTCAAAGCGATAAACAACTACCTGACATTCAGAAGACATCTTAAGGCAGCCCTATTCAGGGAAGTTTTTAACGTGTGATATTTTACTGTATTTTTGGTTTCTATGGAAGCCGCCCAGAGTGGCTGGGGAGGCCCAGCCAGATGAGCGGGGTATAAATAATAAATTATTATTATTATTATTATTATTATTATTATTATTATTATTATTATTATTTCAAATCAGAACCAGTGAAGGCGGTGAAGGTCCTGTGTGAGTGTCTGGAGGCGGTTGGAGGATGGATGGCAGCTAACAGATTGAGGTTGAATCCTGACAAGACAGAAGTACTGTTTTTGGGGGACAGGAGGCGGGCAGGTGTGGAGGATTCCCTGGTCCTGAATGGGGTAACTGTGCCCCTGAAGGACCAGGTGTGCAGCCTGGGAGTCATTTTGGACTCATAGATGTCCATGGAGGTGCAGATCAATTCTGTGTCCAGGGCAGCTGTCTACCAGCTCCATCTGGTACGCAGGATGAGACCCTCCCTGCCCCCAGAGTGTCTCGCCAGAGTGGTGCATGCTCTGGTTATCTCCCGCTTGGATTATTGCAATGTGCTCTACGTGGGGCTACCTTTGAAGGTGACTCGGAAACTGCAATTAATCCAGAATGTGGCAGCTAGACTGGTGACTGGGAGCAGCCGCCGAGACCACATAACACCGGTCTTGAAAGACCTACACTGGCTCCCAGTATGTTTCCGAACACAATTCAAAGTGTTGGTGCTGACCTTTAAAGCCCTAAACGGCCTCGGTCCAGTATATCTGAAGGAGCGTCTTCACCCCCATCCTCCAGCCAGGACACTGAGGTTCCTTCTCGGTGGTGGCGCCTCCCCTGGCTTCTGGCGGTTCCCTCACTGTGAGAAGTGAGGTTACAGGGAACCAGGCAGAGGGCCTTCTCGGTGTTGGCGCCTGCCCTGTGGAACTCCCTCCCAGCAGATGTCAAGGAAATAAACAACTATCTGACTTTTAGAAGACATCTGAAGGCAGGTAGCCCTGTTTAGGGAAGCTTTTAATGTTTAATGCTGTATTGTGTTTTTAATATTCAGTTGGAAGCCGCCCAGAGTGGCTGGGGAAACCCAGCCAGAAGGGCGGCGTATAAATAATAAATTATTATTATTGTTATCCCGCATCACAGGGGCTCAGACTAGAGGACCCTCAGCAGTCCCTTTTGATTTTACAAGGCTGCGATTCTGTGATCATCGTTGTGGCACCTCTGAGGCTTCGCGCCCAGTGTGGCCGACCTGACCGTGCTCCCTTAAATCTGTCTCGGATGATGAGACTCTTTGGAGAGGAGATGCAACCAATGGAAAGGATGGGAAAGAGAGGGAGAATTAGGATACAGAACGTCTCAAAGTGCCAGGGACTGGACTGAAGGGTAATAATAATAATAATAATAATAAATTTATTCCCCACCCATCTGGCTGGGCTTCCCCAGCCACTCTGGGAGGCTTCCAACAGAATATTAAAATATCGTAATGCATCAAACATTAAAAGCTTCCCTAAACAGGGCTGCCTTCAGATGTCTTCTAAAAGTCTGGTAGTTGTTGTTCTCTTTGACATCTGATGGGAGGGCATTCCACAAGGCGGGTGCCACTACCAAGGAGGCCCTTTGCCTGGTTCCCTGTAACTTCGCTTCTTGCAGAGAGGGAACCGCCAGAAGGCCCTTGGAGCTGGATCTCAGTGTCCGGGCAGAACGATGGGGGTGGAGACGCTCCTTCACGTATACTGGACCGAGGCCATTTAGGGCTTTAAAGGTCAGCACCAAGACTATTGAATTGTTCTCGGAGACCGCCCTCCCTCCTCCTGAACCTTCCTGAGAAGAGGAGGACAGTATAGATTTACAATGGTGGTTTGCAGAAGGTCATGACTCTGAGACAGAAGAAAGACGGGGCTGGGAAGTAACGGAAGGGGAAGCAGCAGAGCCAGAACAGCTGGCTGACCCGTTATCATTAGAAAGCATTCCCGAACCCCCTTCTCCTAGAATAAGGTTACCAGATTTTTTTTTCAATGAATCCGGGACACTTTAAACAAACAAACAAACAAACAAACAAACAAACAAACAAATAACGTTCGGGACATTGATGCTGCAGCGATGGTGGTGGCAGAGGGGCGGTCGCTGCCTTAACCTCAACCGCCATGTTTCCCCTTCCTCTAAAGCTTCTATCTCTGTGAGCCTGGCAGCCCCTGAGTTGTTGGTTCTTCAGTGGTGGTGGTGGGGAAGCAGTGCTTGGTGGGTCAGGCATGGAAGGCGGAGAAGGAGGGCCGAGAGCAATGGCAGTGAGGCTCGGGCAGCGCAATGCCTCCCTTCCCATCGGAGCAGCCCCAATCCCATTCCTACTCCTGCTTGCATGCAAGCTCTGATAGGCAGCATGAAGCCTCCCTTTGCAGCTTAGTTGCTGGGGTCAGGGAAGGTGGAGGCCGCCCGGAAGTTACATCTTAGAGGCCCTGCACCACCATCAGATGGGGACTTTCAAGAAGCTCCTGAAGCCAGCCAGAGTCAACTGCTCCGGGCTGCCGAGACGGCCGTTGCTGCGTTGTCCGGGGACATCAGATGAAATCCGGGGACATTCTGGGGATGGAATGGAATGGAACAGTAAGAGGGACTTACTGTATTTGCAAATCTGGGGACTGTCCCCAGGAAACGGGGACATCTCTTCCCCCCCAATTTTTTTATTGATTTTCCAAAATTTATAAACGAACGGACAAACATCTTAACTGTATTAATCCAATCTTAGTAACATTGTTAAATGATTTCCTCCATTCCCCTGGCTGAGTTTCAGTGTATATCATTGTAACAGTTTTCCAAAACAAATTTCTCATAAAATTAACTTTATCACTTAACATCTTTCCTTCTTTTCATTTTAACTTTAAACATATTATTCTATAAGTTCACATATTCAAATCCTAAGCCTATCTGGTATTTCCAAGTTTTTCTATTTAAATTATCTTAGCATAGTTAACTAAATAATCTTTGAATTTAATCCATTCCTCCTGGTACTCCTCCTCCTCCTGGTCTCAGACTCTTCCGGTCGGGTCGGCTAGCTCCGGAAAGTCCATCATCTTCATCTGCCGTTCCTCCACTGTTGGCACTTCTTGTGTTTTCCAATTCTTAGCTAACAAAATTCTAGCTGCAGTTTGGCATACAAAAACAATCTAACATCTTTCTTGGGCAGGGAAACGGGGGCATCTGGTAACCCTATCCTAGAACCAGGAGGGCTGTGAAAATGGGAGAGCAGAAAGGGAACAGACCTTATGCAGCCACCTTATAAACTGCTGACGACTGAGAGTAAAAGGCGGGGAGGAGATTATTTGGAGCAACGCCATCACTGCAATGTAGAGGCACTTTTCAAAGCCTCCCTCTGTGAATATTGAATAAAGGACTTGGTAAGAACGCTTCTTGTTCCTTGGCTGCCCAGCGTGGGAGGGATCGGATTTCCTGAAACCTGACACAAAGTGAGTGGCACTTTGCCTGTGTGCGTGCACACACACACACACACACTGCACTAAAGGCATTTACAATCTGAATGCTGGTAACAGAGGAGACAGCAGAGGGATGGGGTGTGAGTTAAGCGCTGAGAGCACCCAGGTGATTTGCTAAAATGAAGCAAGCAATAGTTCATGACTGTTGAAGCATGCCTGGATCTTGAGTTCAAAACCACAAAAGCTTTTTGAGGCCGTGTCCCTCATAGCCACTCATTCCAGCAGGGTTTCATTGACGTCCATAGGTCAGCCACAAATAGTTCCTCACAGATTGGCGAGCAAATTTGTCGTCGTCGTCCCACCTCAGTATACCCAACTGTAATCGCTGTGTTGCGCCCTTCCCTCACTGTGTCCTACCCAGTGCTTTTTTTGAATCCAGTTAAGCCTGCTTGCCAAAACTGAGGTCAGCTTGTTTGCTGTGGTTTGGATCTCAGCTTGGCAAGAATGAAGAAGAGCCCTGAGTCACCCAATACCAGTGGGAAAAAACCACAGCTAAGCTCCCACTACCACCAACATCATAATTTCAGGAGGTAGTGACTCAGCAATTGCTGCCCAGGACATTCCTAAATTCCCCTCTCATCTTTATTTAGTTCTTAACATTTACATACCACTTGCCTGTAAAAAAATCCCAATGCCCTCAAAGTGGTTTACAAAAAAAGGTAAGACAATATAGTCCACCCGTCCTCAGTTTTGTACTGCAATCCAATTCCCTGCTCCCAACCGGATGCCCACTAACATTTGGACAGTCCTAATCATGTATCAGGGGACGCAGGTAGTGCTGTGGGTTAAACCACAGAGCCTTAGGACTTGCCGATCAGAAGGTCAGCGGTTCGAATCCCCGCAAGGGGATGAGCTCCCCTTGTTTGGTCCCTGCTCCTGCCAACCTAGCAGTTCGAAAGCACGTCAAAGTGCAAGTAGATAAATAGGTACCGCTCCGACGGGCCGGTTTCCGTGCGCTGCTCTGGTTCGCCAGAAGCGGCTTAGTCCTGCTGGCCACATGACCCAGAAGCTGGACGTCGGCTCCCTCGGCCAGTAAAGCGAGATGAGTGTTGCAACCCCAGAGTCGGCCACAATTGGACCTAATGGTCAGGGGTCCCTTTATCTTTACCTTTACTCACGTATCACACCCTTGTTTGGCTCAAGGGTGTCTCGGATCCATGCCATCTCTTCAGCCCCTCGCGTGCAGCTTCGATGAAGTGTGTGTTGGAGATAAGCAGTGTCCAGTGCACAGCGGAATGATGAAAAGTACGTGCCAACATGCTCTATATTACTTTATTTACACTTCAAAGCTGGTAATTTACAGAAAAACATTTTCCCTCTGCCGGAGCAGAGAAAGGCATCCTCTCTCCTCTAAAGCACGGAGAGAATCGCACCACTGAACTGCAAAGAACAGTGAAAAACAGGAAACCAGTGTACGTCACATCCAGTCTCCCTTCCCGTGAGAAAACCCAACAGCATTTTACTGTGGAATGTAAACATTGTCTTGTGACAAGCACTTCGCTGCTCAGTGAAGGAAGCAGAAACCAACATCCTCCCCCTTTCTGTGAACATCACTGGGCAGCGTGTTCGTACAATATCAGTACAAACCCAACTTCTGCACATAGGTACAGTGTTGATCCCTTGATACAATCTTGGACAATACATCAGCAGGAATTTCATTACCTGGCATATAGGACACCGTTACGAGTCCCTTTTGAATACGTTCCCTAGCATGTTGCAACTTCAATTGCAAGTGCTTCGTGCTTTGCTTACAACCTTCAGAATTCAGCAAAGCCAAACATGCTTTGTTGTCCTGGTAAACCTGGATTGGACATTTGACAGGAATTTTCATGTCTTTGCACAATTGTAACAACCATTCACAATCCTTAAGTGAATAAGACAGTGCATTCAGTTCAGCTTCACAAGTACTTAAGCTAACTGTTGTTTGCTTCTTGCATGACCAATCAAATAGACCCTGATTGTACTTATAGCAAACTCCAGACGTACTTTTCCTGTCTGTAGTGTCACTTCCAAAACTTGCATCTGCAAATATCTCAAGACCACCAGACTTCTGATTGTTAAATCTCAGTCTGTAATGCATAGTGCCTTTCAAATACCGCGCTACGCGTTTCAGAGCTTTCCAATCCTTAACAGTAGGATTGTTGACTTGTCTGCTTAGCAAATTACAGCTAACAGCAATGTCAGGTCTTGAACATCTGGCAATGAATTTTAGCTTGCCTAGCACACTTCTGTACAGTGTAGTATCAGAAAATGCTTCTCCAGTGTCATCTACCTGATAACCTGTTGTCATCGGTGTGTCTACAGGGTTAGCATCCATCAGGTTTAGTTTGCTTAACACATCAGCAATTTTACGTGACTGGTGTACTAGAATGTTACCATCTTGATCTCTCTCTATTTCCAGAGATAGGTAGTTGTTTACCTCACCAAGATCTTTCATGTCAAAGTGCTCTTTCAATTGAGCTAGGGCATTATTGTACATTGTGATATCCTTCCAAAAGAATAAAAGATCATCAACATAAAACAAACAATACAGTTTCTTTTGCCCCTCCTCTTTGACAAATACACATGGATCAGCTTTCCCTTGCTTAAAACCTAGAGAAAACAATACTTCAGTGAGTTTTGTGTGCCAACACCGTGCACTTTGTTTGAGACCATAAAGGGACTTCTTCAGAGCACAAACAAATCCCTGTTTTACCTGTACGCCATCAGGTGGAAGCATATAAAGTGATTCATCTAGAGATCCGTACAGAAAAGCTGTATTCACATCATGGTGACTAATGTGTAGATTCTCTTCTGCAGCTAGCTTGAGCATAAGCCTAATGCTCTCATACCTCACGGTGGGTGAGTAGGTCTCGTGATAGTCTTCACCTGGTACCTGTGCAAAACCTCTGGCTACCAATCTGGCTTTGTGTCTGACTATCTTGCCATTTTGATCTGTCTTCGCTTTGAAGACCCATTTGCTTCCAAGCAGTTTCATTCCTGGAACTACTGGAACAAGATCCCATGTTTTGTTCCTTTCCAAGGAATCAAGCTCAGCCTTCATGGCATTTAACCATGGCTCAGCTTCCTTTGAATCCAAATCCTGGATTTCTTGGAAACTTGAAGGTTCAAACACCTTCTTGGAGCTTTTAACAGCTGTTACTGCTATCTTAGCAAACTCATCAGCAAATCTCTTTGGAGGTCTGCCTTTTGTTGCTCTCTGTGACCTGCGAATTAGTCTTAAGTCTTCAACACTCTCCTCTTCCTTCTTAGGAGAAAAGTGACCTATTGTGAACAATGGTTCCTCCAATTCTTGATCAGAGCTTTCAGAGGGTCGCATAGAGGCTTTCGCACTCTTGAAATCCTCTGAATCACCCGATTCAGTTTCAGACTCAGAATCAGAACCTTCATCAGTGGGTGTGGGTTGTTGCGGTTGCTTTTGACTATCCTCAGTTTCATCACTGTCATCAGGATAACATTGGAAAATTCCCACATTCTCCCCCCACTTGGCATTGTACTCAACACTTCTTGTGAGCTTAATTGTCTTAGAGTCAGTCATCATTATTCTGTAAGACCCTTTCTGATAACCTAGAAAGATACCATGCAATCCACGCTTGTCTAACTTGGAGCTTTGTGGTGAGTGAACCCACATGTCAGAACCAAAAATTTTCATGTGTTTGATGTATGGCTTCTTGCCAAACATCTTCTCATAGGGGGTACAACCAATCGCTGAAGATAACCTGCGATTATAACTGTAAGTGAAACATGAGAGAGCTTCGGCCCAATAACTCTCTGGAAGATTGGCATCATGCAGCAAGGTTTTTAACCCTTGAAGCAATGTCTGATTTGCTCGTTCCGCAAGTCCATTCTGCCATGGCGAGCGAGGACTAGACAAATCGTGTTGAATTCCTTTCTCAGTCAGAAAAGCTTCAAACTGCTGAGAAGTGAATTCTCCCCCGCGATCACTGAAAAGAATTTTTATCTTCTTACCATGCACATTTCCCAACCAAGCACAGAATTCCTTGAACCTTGGAAAAGCCTCTGATTTCTGCTTGAGATTGTACACATAAATATACCTGGAAAATGCATCAATGAGAACCATGAAGTACCTGTTTCCACCCAAAGAGGGTGTTAGTGGTCCAACCAAATCAGCATGAACAACCTGGTATGGTTCTGTAGCTTGCCTACTAGACACCTTACCTTTCGCAGCCATTTTTACCTTGTTTGCTGCGCATGCCTTGCACTTCATGTGGTACCTGCAGGGTTTAATAGTCATACCTTCAACCAAGGCAGGCATTTTAGATACTGCCTCAAAATGCAAATGACCAAATTTTCGATGAAAATCGTGAATACATTCTGCATGCAAACTTTTGTTAGAACCTGCAATGCAACAAGTGTCATCCTGCACAACATCATCAAAATACAAAACATACAAACGATCAACATATTCAGCATGCAATACATAATCATTTTTCTTTGTGATGATGCACCTTTTGTTCTTAAAGGAAACGTCAATTTTCCGCTCATTCAGCTGTCCAACGCTGAGCAGATTATGCTTGGCATCTGGCACATAAAGCACATCCTGTATCGATAAGTCCAAACTGTGAAGAACAACAGTTCCGTAGCCTTTACTGGGAATTGTGTGGTCATCCGCCTGGTGAATCGCACCTTCCTGCGGTGTAAAAGACACGAACAGTCGCTTATCGTTGCACATGTGGTGCGTTGCAGCCGAATCAACAACGAAGAAAGATCTAGACGTCTTCTGGACCTCTGCAACCTTTGGAGTGAAGCGTGAGACCATTGCCTTGTGCTGCGTTGTCCTGGACACCGGACCTTTGCCTTTGCCTCGGCCTTTTCCACGCGATGAGCTTTCGCTGCGCTGCTCTGTCTTGGCCCTGGGATATCTGCATTCCCTCTTCATATGGCCTAGACGTCCACACGAGTAGCATTTCACTGCCTTCAAAGCTTTGGCGCCATCTGGTGGTTCCACTGCACTATGGGATGACGACTGTGAAGTCTCCCCCTTGCCCATGCAGCTATCACCCTGGCGGTCTGCTTCATTCTGAATCATGGCAGTATCACTGGCTACTGTGAGTTGAGCATCTGGCTGATTGGCATCAAATTCCCCACTTGCCTCATCCAGCCTTCTGCAGCTAGCCATCATGACTTTGGCATTAGCCTTCTGCGTCATCTTTGCTGCTTTAAATCAGGCTGCTTCATACAAGCTGTGTCTGTTTACAGCTGCTTCAACCCAAAAGCAAATTCAAAAACAGCCTCTGCTTTGTGAACCTGTGCCTTTCTGCTTAACTGCTTTGCTTATCTGCAGCTGCTTCAAACCGCATTCCAAAGGCAAGTTCAAAAGTGAAAGTTCTCTCTGCTGTCTTAAATTCATGCTGCGACACTGCTGCAGCTGCTTTACTTTCGATTTCCCCCAGCATAGGAAAAATTTATCCTTCTAGCCTTTTGCCTGTGCCACGGCAAAACCGGCTATAACAGTTCAAAGTCCAGCCATAAAGCCATTAATTAGAAGCTGGCAGGCTGCCCGGAGCTGTAGCACATACCTCATCAAATCATCTTGACGCGCAGAGATATCGTCCGATCCGGCCCTCTGCATTCCGATCCTTTGCCGGCACTCCAATTCTTTGCTCCTTTGTTCCTTTGTCAGGAGCCCGACTTCTGGAGTCCATTCTCAAAACACTGCGTTTTTCTGGGCCCGGAACCAAATGTTGGAGATAAGCAGTGTCCAGTGCACAGCGGAATGATGAAAAGTACGTGCCAACATGCTCTATATTACTTTATTTACACTTCAAAGCTGGTAGTTTACAGAAAAACATTTTCCCTCTGCCGGAGCAGAGAAAGGCATCCTCTCTCCTCTAAAGCACGGAGAGAATCGCACCACTGAACTGCAAAGAACAGTGAAAAACAGGAAACCAGTGTACGTCACATCCAGTCTCCCTTCCCGTGAGAAAACCCAACAGCATTTTACTGTGGAATGTAAACATTGTCTTGTGACAAGCACTTCGCTGCTCAGTGAAGGAAGCAGAAACCAACAGTGTGGTCCTTGCCTAAATCTCCCACATGAGAAATGGTTCTTCTTCTTCTCTGCCCTTTGCACATCCTGCTTTTCTTCAAAGCAAATTCCTCCTCCCCGCTTCCCTGCTTTTTCTGATCAATGCTGCATGAAGCCTCTATAAAGTGGAAACTGTTCTGACCTGGGCAAAAACCACTTCTAAAATCAAAGAAGCATATTCATTTAGCAAAGAAGAATCCAAACACGTGATTTATTCTGAGCTCATGCTCTATCTCCTCTGCCTGGCTTGGAGTTCTTCTAGGGCAAAGGGAGAGGTCTTTCCCAGCCTTTCAACCCAAAATCCTTTTGATCTGGAAATACTGGAGCTCTGGGCATGCAAAGCAGGTGATCGGCCAGTTTGCTGCGGCCTCTGTTCCTCCTGTAAGCCTGCGAACGGAATTGTCCCCTGGGAATTCTTCTTTCTGTTGGCGCCATCAAAGGCAATGTGAAGTCAATAATAATAATAATAATAATAATAATAATAATAATAATAATAATTTTTTTAATACCCTGCTCTCCCCAGCCAGAGCCAGGCTCAGGGCAGCTAACACCAGTAAAATTACAATAGAAACATAATAGGGGGGGGGGGAATCCAATTTAAAATACAGGTTAAAATGAAATTTAAAAAGCAGCGTCATTTTAAAAGTAGCTCATAAATCAAAACCGTAAGGGGAGGGAAGACATAAGGGTCAGACGGAGTCCAAACCAAAGGCCAGGCGGAACAGCTCTATCTTGCAGGCCCTGCGGAAAGATGTCAAGTCCCGCAGGGCCCTAGTCTCTTGTGACAGAGCGTTCCACCAAGTCGGGGCCAGTACTGAAAAGGCCCTGGCCCTAGTTGAAACCAATCTAACCTCCTTGAGGCTCGGGACCTCCAAAGTGTTGTTATTTGTGGACCTTCAGGTCCTCCGCGGGGCATACCAGGAGAAGCGGTCCCGTAGGTATGAGTGTCCCAGGCCTCATAGGGCTTTAAAGGTCAAAACCAGCACCTTAAACCTGACTGTGTTACACTTTGCTTGAACTGATAAGGCCTTGTCTGTTTTTAAGGCACGACCTACAAGCACAGAGAGGCACTGTGTCATGTAAAATGTATAAGAGCTTGCGATGGAAAAACAGATTTTTTTCTTGCAGACCGGGAGGCAATATCTGATCATTGACTTGAGCTGTGCCAGATTCTCGATCAGGGCTTGTTTGTTTGTTGAATTAAAAAGGTGTTACCTGTGAGCCAGAAAAGAAAAGACTATGTCTCATTTGGGAGCAAAAAGAGTTCGGTTGCTGTGGTATTTCAGCAAAGCAGCCTCCTCCACTCACTCAGTTCTGCTCCTTGATTTCCCACAGGCAACTGTTCTCCCAGTGGGAGAACAATATGCTGGACTAGATGGGTCCTGATCCGGCAGGCTCTTCTTATGTTCTAGCCACAGAGTTGGTCCTTTAAGTTGTCCACAGTGCATAGAGCCTAGGAGAGGGTGTCTGTGTCCAGGGAACAGAGGCTTAAAAAGGCTGTATTTCCCTTTGTTCACTGGATTAAGTGATTTAGGTCATGCAAATTTGTCTGTGAGGGGCTGCCCTTCAGGACAAGAGTCTCTGGGGCTCAATGCTGGGGATTTCATGGGAGTTTGTGAATGATACGAGGGATAGCTGCATATCCCTGCATTGCAGGGGCTTGGACTAGATGATCCTCAGGATCCTTTCCATCTCTACAATTCTATGATTCTAAGTTCAGGTAGGTAGCCGTATTCGTCTGACGCAGTCAAAATACATTAAAAAATTGTCCAGCAGCACCTTAAAACAAAGGTAAAGGACCCCTGACAGTTAAGTCCAGTCGCAAATGACTCAGGGGTTGTGGCGCTCATTGCCAGTGTGGTGTAGTGGTTAAGAGCGATAGACTCGTAATCTGGTGAACCGGGTTCGCGTCTCCGCTCCTCCACATGCAGCTGCTGGGTGACCTTGGGCCAGTCACTCTTCTCTGAAGTCTCTCAGCCCCACTCACCTCACAGAGGGTTTGTTGTAAGGGAAGAAGGGGAAGGAGAATGTTAGCTACTTTGAGACTCCTTAGGGTAGTGATAAAGCGGGATATCAAATCCAAACTCTTCTTCTTCTTCTTTACAGGCCAAGGGAGCCGGCGTTTGTCCGCAGACAGTTTTTCGCGGTCATGTGGCCGGCATGACTAAGCCGCTTCTGGCGAAACCAGAGCAGCGTATGGAAACGCCATTTACCTACCCGCCAGAGCAGTACCTATTTATCTACTTGTGCTTTTTGGCATGCTTTCGAACTTCTAGGTTGGAAGGAGCTGGGACCGAGCAACGGGAGCTCACCCCGTTGCGGGGATTAGAACGATTGGCAAGCCCTAGGCTCAGTAGTTTAGAGCACAGCACCACCCATGTAAGTGTGATCACACTCTTGCCAGCAGGTGGCAGTAATAGGGCCTTTCCTTGGCCTTTCTTAACCATTAAATACTGACCTTTCCTGGAGAAAGCTGCTCACCTGGAGCTATCCGTGGTTCTGAAACTTCTGACCTGCTTTGCCCTTTGGGCTCTGGCACCCAACCAAGACTGAACATTCCTGTCCTCTCCTGTCCCAGAATGCAGGAATAAATTCAGGCCAACTCTGTGTTACAAAAATGTCTGCCACCGTGACATGAAGGATGGCAATGTCAACCCTGCTGTGTGGGAATCCCTTGAAGACAACAACAGTGCCTG
Organism: Podarcis gaigeae; assembly: GCF_964106915.1. Taxonomy (NCBI): domain Eukaryota; kingdom Metazoa; phylum Chordata; class Lepidosauria; order Squamata; family Lacertidae; genus Podarcis; species Podarcis gaigeae. Next base: position 75,348,970 of record NC_139685.1, read on the forward strand.
GGAAATTTATATATTTATAAAAAAAAATGTCCAGTAGCACCTTAGAGACCAACTAAGTTTGTTCTGGGAATAAGCTTCCGTGTGCATGCACACTTCTTCAGATACACTGAAACAGAAGTCACCAGACCTTTATATATAGTGGGAGGGTGGGGAGGGGTATTACTCAGAAGAGTGGTGGGAATGGGTAATTGGCTGATAGGTGTGGTAAACCTGTTGATAACTGTTAATGACTGCAATTTGTCTTACAGGAAAAAGCAAGGAATGAGATGGCCAAAAATAGCTTTATCATGTATAATGAGATAAGAATCCAATGTCTCTATTCAGACCAGGTCTCTCCATGGTTTTAAGTTTGGTAATAAGTTGTAATTCAGCAACTTCTCTTTCCAGTCTATTTCTGAAATTCTTTTGTAACATAACAGCTATAGAGATCTTGTATAGAATGCCCTGGGAAATTGAAGTGTTCTCCTACTGGTTTCTCTGTCTTGTGATTCCTGATGTCAGATTTATGTCCATTTATCCTTTGGCATAGGGTTTGGCATGTTTGTCCAATATAGAGAGCTGAAGGGCACTGTTGGCATTTGATAGCAAACACAATGTTAGAAGATGAGCAATTAAATAGTCCTGAGATGGTATGTTTGATGTTGTTGGGTCCAGTGATGGTGTTGTCGGGTGTATGTGGCAGCAAAGTTGGCATCTGGGTTTATTGCAGGCTCTGGTACCAGTGTCCATGTTAAGTCTGCTTGCTGTATTATTGTGGGTGAGGAGTTGTTTGAGACTGGGTGGCTGTTTGTAGGTAATGAAAGGTCTTCCTTGGGAAATCTAGAACCTGAATCTAAAACGGTGCCTGGGGACACACAGTCGGGTTGTGCATCCACAACAGTGACCAGAGGAGGAATGACCACTGGGAGAAGCGCAGAGAGAAGAAAAGCCCTGGTGAATCTGCATCAGCACAACCGGTTGCCCCAGTTGCAACAAAACACATCTCTCCCATATTGGTTTCTATGGCCACAGCAGACACCAAAATCTTCCAAGAGTTTGACTTCACCCTCAAAGGCACACTCTTCCATTGTCTCCTGAGACAGATGGATTTTTATTCCCTTCCTTTCAGAGAATTACAATTCCCAGGATAACTGGTTTTAGTGGGTGGTGCAGAGACACTCTTGGTCACTGCCCATCTGGTTCCCATAAATGAGAGACTCCACCCTCTCCTGGCATAGCAGAGCCCCAAGATATCACCAACATTTAACTGCATATTCCCCTCCCTCTTCTTTTTGGTCTCAAGCTAGAAGAGATGCTGCGGAAGACAGACAAATATGCAAAACCCAAAGCCAGCTTCCTCTAAGCTTGGGCAGACTCCTGTTATTTACAGCATTATCTCAACCAAGGTCAATCTCCAGAATTAATCACGGGAGGAAAACAAAAACTTTTAATCAGCCTCCAAGCAAAGATATCTATCTAAATACAAGAAACTCCTTCTCCTTCCTTAATCCTGTTTAATCCTTCTGTCTATTTGCAGGAGGTGTCAGATACAGAAAAATTGTATGGTGAGCCTGCCTGTTGGATTTTGTGCTTGATTACACTGCAAGGTGACTGAGAAGGTCTTGTGTTGGCAGGCAGGAGTAATGGAATCAGAAGCTTGCCATCTCCCTTCAGGAAATACTCTTCAGGGGGAGCCATGTTCAGCTCCTGCCTTAGCGTTAAAAATGTCCCTGAGAACTTGCAGGAACGGAAATGAACATTCAGTTGTCAAAAAAATTCTCTCTGTCGCTGCTTATTCTCCATTCACAACATTCGCGAGTGCCCATTTCGGGCCAGAAGCGATCAGGTGCAGGGCGTACCTTGGCCAAAATGACCTTGTGAGCTAAATAGGGATGCTAAAGAGGTCTGTGGGCCAGAGGTTTCCCACTGTGGCTAAAAGTCATTCCCAGCATTACATCTGTGGAAGAAGAATGCATGTGTCTCTATCTTCCTATATACATAGAAATGTAAGCTGTCGTCACCCTCTGCAACCACAGAGGCTCCTAATGGAGGGAGGGGAAGACGCTGCAAGGATTTAGCAAACTGCTGCAGGGAACACCTACGCCCTCTGTGAAATGCACCTGCAGTGAGGTTTAACAGGGGTGGAGGGGAGGTGCCTCCCCCTTTAAAAAGGGGTAGGTCTTGGGCTGGGAGGGGAGGGGTGAACTGTGGGGGAACAGGGTGGGGTAGGATTTGGGGGACAGATGAGGGCGTGGGTGGGTTGCAAAGGGGAAGGAGGTTGGGGCACACACTGTCTTGACTGGTCTGTCCTGGTAATTCAGGTCAACAGGACCAGTGGCACCAGTGCAACCATTTCCAAGGGTTCTGGGACTATGTAAAAGAGGCATGGTTTTCCCAATAGTGATGTATGGAAGTGAGAGCTGGACCATAAAGAAGGCTGATTGCTGAAGAATTGATGCTTTTGAATTGTAGTGCTGGAGGAGACATCAGACTCTTGAGAGTTCCACGGACTGCAAGAAGATCAAACCTATCCATTCTGATGGAAATCAGCCCTGAGTGCTCACTGGAAGGACAGATCCTGAAGCTGAGGCTCCAAGACTTTGGCCACCTCATGAGAAGAGAAGACTCCCTGGAAAAGACTCTGATGTTGGGAAAGATGGAGGGCACAAGGAGAAGGGGATGACAGAGGACGAGATGGTTGGACAGTGTTCTCGAAGCTACCAGCATGAGTTTGACCAAACAGTGGGAGGCAGTGGAAGACAGGAGTGCCTGGCATGATCTGGTCCATGGGGTCACGAAGAGTCGGACGCGACTAAACGACTAAACAACAACAAAGGAGGCAACTGCAATTGCCCAACTGTTCTAATATAAACTAGCTGCCCCCAATGGTGGCTGCATCTTGCCCCAACTCTCCTGCTGAACCTGTGCAGCCTTGTTAAAAGCTGTATAAAGCAGTGGGAGGCACAAACTCCAGTCCCTGCGACAACCATTTGCTTATCATCTGTCTCTATAAATCAAATCAGAAACGGTTTAGCGAGGGCGAGAAATGCATCGCTTGAGGTTGCTAGCTTAGGGGCACAGCTATCTGAGAGCCTGCTGGCTGCAAGCCACTGGCAGAGAAGCGAGCCTGGGCAAGTCTTTAAGGATGAACAGCTTTTTAATTCCCTCGGGGGATTTGGGTGTTTGTGTTTTGCAATGTGTGCAGACACACTGCAGCCTTCCCCCAGGAGGCTGAGAACTGGCCGCAATACAAACAAAGTAGGCCAGCTTTGCCCTTCAGACAGCTTTTGATCTGGCGAAGCTAAAATAGGTAGTCCAAAATGCTGCCTTCTTCCCTCACCCCAATTCATCCCCAGTGAGAATCTGGAGCGGGTGGCGATGGAGGATACTCTCAGAATACGATATGATACAATACGATAATCGTTATTGTCATTGTCCCATACAGAACAACGAAATTGAAAAAATCTACATCAGACATTCAGAAACCAACAAGCGTGCTATCCCAGCTATCCCAGCCTGGTTAAAAACTCTGATACCCCATAATTAAATACAATATACTCCCATAGAGACTACCTTAAAGGTAAAGGGACCCCTGACCATTAGGTCCATTCGTGGCCGACTCTGGGGCTGCGGTGCTCATCTCGCTTTACTGGCTGAGGGAGCCGGCGTACAGCTTCCGGGTCATGTGGCCAGTATGACTAAGCCACTTCTGGCGAACCAGAGCAGCGCATGGAAACGCCGTTTACCTCCCCGCTGGAGCGGTACCTATTTATCTACTTGCACTTTGACGTGCTTTCGAACTGCTAGGGTTGGCAGGAGCAGGGACCGAGCAAAGGGAGCTCACCCTGTTGCGGGGATTTGAACTGCCGACCTTCTGATCGGCAAATCCTAGGCTCTGTGGTTTAACCCACAGTGCCACCCATGTCCCTTCAGAGACTACCTTACACTGCATTTAAAACCAAAATTGCATTTAAATAGAAACTGTTTCTCAGGCGGCAGATTTTCAGAACTTTGGGAGGTGGTTGCCTTGCCTTCGAGGTGGCCAAATAAATGAGAAGGACCCTGATTAAGCGGAGTGTAAAATTAGAATGAAATTAGTAGGGAAAAGTGGGGCTGTTGAGGGAAAAGCACAGATAGATATAAAGCAAAAACAGAGAAAAAGAGGGAAGATTAACCACAAATACTGCCCTTGCTAAAGCACTGTTTTCCTAGAGATCCACTTGATTACTCTTATAACTCAATCAGTAGAGTACGAGACTCTTAATTTAAAGTTTTTATAATATAAATGTTTTAAGTCTTTTTTTTATCAATTCAGCATATTTTCTTTTAATTGTCAAATAATTCTGTGTACATTGCGGCAGCCTTTGGCTATGTGCAATAAAACTGACTGACTGACTGACTGAGACTCTTAATTTCAGGGTTGTGGGTTCGAGACCCTGCACTGAAGGGGTTTGGACTAGATGACCCTTGGGCTCCTCCCAACTCCATAATTCTGTCAGTCTTAGATTGTCTTCCTTGTAAATTACATTTGAAGGCAATAAAAAAATTCATGGAGGAGAGGGCTATGCATGGCTATGTTGTGCACAATGCATCTGAATACTGCAGGAGTGAAGAGGGCTCTTTTATTCAGGCTCTGCTTTAAGGCTTGTTACAGGTATATGGTTGGCCACTGTGAGAACAGGATGCTGGACTCTTCTTATATTCATAATAATAATAATAATAATAATAATAATAATAATAATAATAATTTTTTATTTATATCCCGCCCTCCCCAGCCGAAGTCTGGCTCAGAGCGGCTAACAACAATAAAAGTAACACAGTTTACATAAAAGCACAATCAATTGATTGAAATGCATTCTAAAATCAATTCAAAATCAAATGAATGGCAACCATTGGGCTAGGGGATTACCAAAGGAGGGGGTCAGACTGCGCCTTGGCCAAATTCCTGGTGGAACAGCTCTGTCTTGCAGGCCCTGCAGAAAGATGTCAAGTCCCGCAGGACCCTAGTCTCTTGGAGCAGAGCGTTCCACCAGATCGGGGCCACGGCTGAAAAAGCCCTGGCTCTGGTTGAGGCTAGCCTAACCTCCCTGTGGCCCGGGATCTCCAAGATGTTTTTGTTTGAAGACAGTAAGGTCCTCCATGGGACATACCAGGAGAGGCGGTCCCGTAGGTACGTGCCCTGGAGTTCTTTGGAGGAAAGGCAGGATAGAAATGGAACCTATATATATATACTTATAAATGAGAACTCATGAATGCTAATGTGCTGTGTTGTGTGCATTTTGTGTTTCACACACTGCAGCTGGGTAAGTTTAACTTTGAACTTTCAACAGCATACAATGGGATAATTATGTTTCTTCTTCTTCTTCTGGTATATCTTTAACCGAACAAACAGCCTCTTTACTTTCAGATCCGTGCTGTTACACAGCAACGCACCGGACAGAGACGTTTTCAGCAACGCCAGGAGGCGAGCAGAGTTATGCATGCTCCTCTGTGTGGAAAACAGAGGTGTGACTGGGGCGGGAGGGGAGAAACCCCTGTTTTCATGTGTAAACTCTTGGAGAGGGTGTGGTTTGGATATTCCCCAGAGCCAAGTCAAAGTCCCTTCTGCATAACAATGTTTTTGCGGAGTCAAAGAGCACATTGCCACAGGCTGGTTTACATATGGCCATTTCCTGTTCTTTCTTCCCTGGAAGTCTGCAAAATAAATTAACACCCCCCCCCCCGTGTGGAGAAACTCTTGGCTCTGGGGGGTTGCAATTATTCACTTGATATTTTGCCGAACATCCTTGGGGGACACCTGGGAGAAAAAAGTGTGAAGCCAACTTCTCCTCCACCTCTTCTGGTCCTGGGAGACAAGAGGGGAGGGGAGCCTGTTGCAACAGGAGGGGGAGACACCAGTTCCTCTTCACCAGCCTTACCCCTCTTGGCATCCTCCTTCTCCTGCTTCTGCCTCTGATTCTGGGCTGCTCTCTGCCACAGACTCTCCCCGCTCACTAAGCCCTGTTACCTCGTCAGCTTCCGATACCCCCTCTTCCCAGTCTTCTGCGTGGTGTAGTGGTTAAGAGAGGTGCACTCGTAATCTGGTGAACCGGGTTCGCTTCCCCGCTCCTCCACATGCAGCTGCTGAGTGACCTTGGGCCAGTCACACTTCTTTGAAGTCTCTCAGCCCCACTCACTTCACAGAGGGTTTGTTGTGGGGGAGGAAGGGAAAGGAGAATGTTAGCCGCTTTGAGACTCCTTTGGGTAGTGATAAAGCGGGATATCAAATCCAAACTCTTCTTCTTCTTCCTCTGACCACTCATCGTCGTTCAGCCAGCACTGCCCGGGCTCTGAGCCTTCTTCCCCTTGGGGGTTCCCCACCTTGTTCCCCCCACCATTTATCTGCATCCAAACAGTCCATGACACCAAGTACATGCCTTCTTGGAACCCATCTCAAGGTGGTTTCCTGTTTTGCTTCCTCAGTTGGACTATTTTCGTTGGTTCCTTCAGCTGGAACGAGCCGCCCAGGAACTTCTGTTTCTCTTGATTTACTTAAGTGCCAGGGCCCTTAATCCACCCTGCAGGATCCCTCTGAAATGTGTGGCATGTGAAACTTCAGAAGAGTAGTAAAGCAGCTTCAACGTGCCATACACTCTCCTCCAAAAGACCTGTGTGCAGATTCTTAAAGCATCTCATCTGCCTTTTTCTTCTTCTTCTTCTTCTTCCATGCAAGGCTCCTTGCAGCTGTTTGGCAATACTACAGAATTGGCTTCCCTGGAGAGCAGGTTATTTCTATACAAACGAAGCCCTTGGGTCTCTGTTGTGCAGAGATGCTGCCTCATTATAATGTAAAAGGGGCCAGGGGACAGTCAAGTTTCCCCCCCTTTTGTATAATAATTCTCTTGGGTTTAATTCAAAATTCAGTGAAGAGTTTCTCCCTCCCACTCCAGTTGCCTTTGTTCTCTCCATGTCTTGGTTGCAGCACAAGAGTGACGATGGAGCTGTTTTAAAAAGTGTGGCGTAGTTAAGAGGGGAAGAAGCAGAGTGACTCCTTCCAGATTTCCTTGGAGAAAAAGAGCTGCTTCTCTTTGGGTGGATTAATTGGGTCAATTTTAATCTGTAAATGTTTGCTTGATTGGTCTGCTAGCTAAACCTTAATCTGTAATAGATTCTGGATAGAGAGAATTGGAAGGACACCTTCAGCTTCGAGAACTGAGGTAACCACCTCTTGCCCTCCAACATTTATCTGATGAAAACAGGGATGTCCTATTCAAATTATTATTATTATTATTATTATTATTATTATTATTATTATTATTATTACTATTACTATTATTATTATTATCTGCCCATCTGACTGGGTTACCCCAGCCACTTTGGGTGGCTTCCAACACATATAAAAACATAATGAAACATTAAAGATTAAAAAACTTATCTATACAGGTCTGCTTTCAGATGTCTTCTAAAGGTTGGATAGTTATCTCCTTGATTTGGGGGTTGCATAGCCCTCCAACATTTCTCCAATGAAAATAGGGACATCCTAAGGAAAAGTAATGGGATGCAGGTGGTGCTGTGGGTTAAACCACAGAGCCTAGGACTTGCCGATCAGAAGGTTGGCGGTTTGAATCCCCACAACGGGGTGAGCTCCCGTTGCTCGGTCCCAGCTCCTGCCCACCTAGCAGTTTGAAAGCACAAAAAGTGCAAGTAGATAAATAGGTACCGCTCCGGCGGGAAGGTAAACGGCGTTTCCGTGCGCTGCTCTGGTTCGCCAGAAGCGGCTTAGTCATGCTGGCCACATGACCTGGAAGCTGTACGCTGGCTCCCTTGGCCAATAAAGCAAGATGAGCGCCGCAACCCCAGAGTCGGTCACGATGGGACCTAATGGTCAGGGGACCCTTTACCTAAGGAAAAGTAGGACATTCTAGGATGAAACCAGAAACTGGGAAGGCTTCTGTAAATCTGGGACTGTCCCTGGAAAATAGGGACTGCTGCCTCCCAGTTTAATATCAGAATGCAGCTACTGTGCTTTCATATTTCAAAGGCAGCCCTCCTCCCCCCAAAAAATGGATTAACACAAAAAAATACATCAGAACTCTCCTTTGCTGGGGGTGGGATGTATTGATTGAATGCATCTGAAATCTGGAAAGAACACCCCACTGCCCCATCTGATCGCAGCCTAATTCTTTGCAATATCCAGGCCTAATCAAACTTTAATCTGCCTCCTCCTCATCCGTTATGTATGGCTGTGATTTATGTGGGTTCTGTAAGAACAGTTTAGGACAGACACAGGTGTGTCCATCGCCTATGCAATCCGAAACAGAATTCCGTCCAGCATGCCAGGTTTTATTCGGCTTAATCTGGGCTGCTGGGAATTTGAACAGATGCCTTGGCAACGGGTTAAGCAAGCGAAAGTTGCCCTGGTTGAATCTTGTCCTTTTATACTGGAATAATTCCGAAAGCAGCGCTATAGGTGAAATGCTTTGGTTGGAATTATCCCGACAGCGTGTCAGGTTTTACTTGATCCTTTCGCTCAGCCATCACCTACGCCGGGGGTAGGAAGGGAGCAGGTGGTGTTGAGAGAAAACAATTATCTGTGAGTAAAAAGGGTAAAGGTACCCCTGCCCATACGGGCCAGTCGTGTCCGACTCTAGGGTTGTGCGCCCATCTCACTTAAGAGGCCGGGGGCCAGCGCTGTCCGAAGACACTTCCAGGTCACGTGGCCAGCGTGACAAGCTGCAACTGGCGAGCCAGCGCAGCACACGGAAACACCATTTACCTTCCCGCTAGTAAGCGGTCCCTATTTATCTACTTGCACCCGGGGGTGCTTTCGAACTGCTAGGTTGGCAGGCGCTGGGACTGAACGACTGGAGCGCACCCTGCCACGGGGATTCGAACCGCCGACCATGCGATCGGCAAGTCCTAGGCGCTGAGGTTTTACCCACAGCGCCACCCGTGTCCCTATTATCTGTGAGAATTGCTGGCAAATCCAGGCCCAGGGAGCTGAAATAGCACACGGGCCAGGAAGGAAGATGCCAGCACACAGATGGAGGTGGCCAGATCATGACAGCACTTCCAGAATGGGAGGCGGCAGGTAGGCGAAGTGACTTTTAAAAAAAGGAAAAAATAAAAGAGCAGCGATGGCCAACGTGGACCAGAACTACCCTGCACACCAGGAAGATTAAAATCCTGCACAATGCAAATGCCAACTACGCACCCCAAATGTGGGCATTAGTATCATCGATGTTTGTTTGCTACAGAACCTGCGCGGGAAACCTTTTTCAGTCTGCTTTTGCTTCAGGGCAACCATGGAGCGGGCACAGGCCAGAGGTGAGTGGTACCAGAGGCAAAATGGATGGAGCGACAAATGTAAATATTACCTTTGTACACCAACACCCCCTTGCACACTCCACTCCAAGAGGCATTATCAGAGTTCAAGGACATATTCCAGCCAGGCCAAACACTTGTTGCTGTTGTTGGAGTTTAATTTAGCCCCGCCCCCTACTTGTTTGCTAAGTGAGGGAAATATAATGGTGCAATGCAGTCACATTTAACTTACTTTGTTGAGCAGATAGCTTTCCCCGCTATGTATTTACTCGTTCTAAAAAACCCAATTTAAAATATTATTATTATTATTTAAAGAGAGCCCATCAAGCCCAAGGGAGCCTCTCTCATCCTGCACTCTGTTCTTGCAGAGGCCAATCCGATGCTGATGCAAAGCCCAGAAGAAGGGCCGGAATAAGAACATTTGTTGAGCCTTTTTAGCTGCTGCAAGATTCTTTGTCCCCCCCCCCTCCCCCTGCAACAGACTAACACACCTGGGCCTCTGGAAATTAAAGTAATAGCACAGGTTCCTTGCACCTGCAGACCTGCTGCAGGTGGACGAGGGTGGCTTCACCTGTTGAACTTCTGCCTCCCGCGACGGCCACTTGAACGACAGCGGAGCAGGCAAGAGGGCGGGGCCTCGGACTTGACAGCTGGGCGGTGCCAAACCTGACGGAGAGCAGCCTCCTCCCCGTTTTGAAGGGCCTGATGGGAGATGTAGTCCGAAAAGTAGCTGCCGGCGACCTGATTGGGCGAGCCTGCTCTCTATCAAATTCGGCACCGCCCACCTGCGTCCAGCCCGAAGCCCCACCCCTCTCCCCGCTTAGGCGGTTGCCTGGATACCATCCGCCCGCCTCTCTACGACAGAGAAGAACTCTATGGTCTCTCTCTCTCCCCCCTCGTCAGGGGCTCCGCTCGGCGCCGACGTCATCGGGAGCGGACACCGGCGGGAGGGGGCGACGCTCCGTCGCTTCCTCCTCCTCCCCCCTCCCCCTCCGAACGGTTGTGTGAGGAGGAGAGCGAGCGCCAGGCCGGCCGCCGCCGCGCTAAGGTTGAGCCTCGCGGGCTTCCGTCGCTCCAGGGAGGAGGAGGAGGAGGAGGAGGCCGCTCCGCAGTAGCAGCCGCCGCCGCCGCAGCAGCAGCCCTCGCCGGCCACCGTCCGCCCGCGCGAAGCTTCCCGGCGGAGCCTCTCTCCGCCGCCGCCCGCCCCCTCCCCGGGCTCCGTTCTCCTCACTGCCGTCCCTTTTCCCCTCAGGCGATGGAGCGGCGGGGCCGCAGGCGGCGCGGCGGCCTCCTCGCCCTCGCCCCAGCCTGGCTGGCCGCCGTCCTGCTCCTCCTGCTGGCTCCGGCGGCGGGAGCCGGGGTGGGAGCCGGAGCCGGAGCGGCCGCCGAGGCGAAGGAGTGCGACAAGCCGTGCGCCAACGGAGGGCGCTGCCAGCCCAGCACCGGCCAGTGCGAGTGCCCGCCGGGATGGGTCGGCGACCAGTGCCAGCACTGCGGGGGCCGCTTCCGGTGGGTGAGGGGGAACCCCGGGGAGAAGCGCGGGGGGGGGGGTCGGGGTCTCTTCGGCCGGGGCGCTGGGCGCAACCCCGGGGGCAGCCTCGGCCCGACCTGCCTCACAGGGTTGGTGGGAGGGAGGGAGGGGCAGGGAGGTGTGTGCGAATGCTGCGCCTCTCATGGCTCGCCTTGACATTACTTTCCACAAATCCTGTTCAATTCTGCATAAGATTTCACCCGCAGTCCTGCACACACCTGGGAGCAACTGCAGGTTGGAGTTGTTTCTGGGTGAACGTGCCTCTTCTCTAAGTGCTTGGTCAAGTCATCCAGTGACTCGGTCTAGTATAGAAGCAAATAATACTTTTATTCGACTGGCTGAAATAATGAGCCTCAGGCATATAGGTAATATGCACATTTGTTGTTGGCTAAACAGCGAAATCTGTTGTAAGTGCTAGTGAGCTCATATCTGGGGAAATGCAGAATGACAAAAAAAGCATTAGACATGTGTTGGGGGTTGTTGTTGTTGTATAATTATTTATATCCTGACTTTAGCCCTGACAGGGACTTGAGGCAGCTTATATATAAAGTAAGAACTGCTAAAAACAGAGAAGAACAGTTTTTGTGGGTGACAGAGACCAGGGTGGGTGTGAGGGTTCCCCCCATGTTGCAAATTGCTAGGGGGCAAGGGGCTGTGCAATATGGGGGGGGGGGCGGTAAGGGAAGAGTGTTTGTCCAAAGTTCTGCTATCTGATGTCTAAATGTGAGAAATTTAGGCCAGGACTGACTAACCCCTGTCCTGGGCAGGGGCTGATGTGGTCCCCTAACCACATTTTTTTTTTTACTCCCCCCCTAGACACCACTGATTTCAGCAGTGGGTGCAAAAATAAATTTAAGCAATAATGATGGCACTGGGTGGTTTGAACTCTCTGTGCTCAGCCCTGTGCCCTGATAGGGACACAGATGTCCTCCCCCTTAGTCATTGGACTGATCATTTTATGAGTGAGGAATAAGTCTGATAACCCCCTTCCTTCAGAACAGTTGAGGGCGGGGTGTGGTGCTGCTTTGTGCTTGTAGGTGTGTATGTTTTGCAGGTATACCTGCAGGAGAGTGGGTGGTTACACCCAACACTGGCATTTGGCCCCCAGAAGGTTGGCCAAGGGTGAATGTGGCCCTCAGGCCCAGAGAAGCCACCCCTGCTGTAGGTTGCCAGAGATAAAAAATAAAAGAAAAAGTAGGAGATTTTAAAATGACTTAGGAATGAGTGCATGTGAAAATTGCATTCAAAATACATGATGCTGATGCCTTGGCTGTTTGTGCAGAACACCAGGAAATGTCCTGGTTCAGATCTCGCCCCTCCTATGAACTTGTCTGGTGACCTTAGCTCTTATCCTCCCTCTCTTAAATAACATGGGGCTAATACTCACCTCATCTGGCAGGGTAATTACAAAGATTGCAAGGCAACGTCAAGGAGGTGCTTCGAATGCTTTCTATAAATGCTTAGTGTCATCTATGACCAGGAAAACTGAACCAGAGTTTTTCTGCTCGTAGATGACACTAAGCATTTATAGAAAGCATTCCAGAGTAATGGTTAAAAGGTGTAGAAACTGTGAGAAGAGAGTTGATTTAAAGTATATATTAAGGAATTACTTGAATAACATAACCCATCTGGACTGCTCAAAGTGCCTCATGTATGTTATCTCAGTAATTCTTATAACAACCCTGAGTAGGCCAGTATTATTACTGTCACATTGCAGACGAGAGTGGCAGAGAGAGAAAAGGTGCTTTCATGCACGCAGACATTCCTTTGCTGTGGTGAGACTTGGTTTGTGGACTTTCCAGTGGCTGAGATGTTTAGCCAACATACTGCTCTAGTCCTTAAGTTGGTGACAGTTATGGCTTGGTGATTTTCATGGTGGTGTGGGAAGCAATGTCACAGGGAGATATCAGGAGAAAACTCGGGCTGAGCTTTTTCCACATAGACCAGTGAGGATTGTGATAATAGCAACAACAAATATTTGAATGTGAAGCTTTGCTGTAAGACTAAGATTGCAGTCCTGTAACCACTTACTGGGCACTAAGTCCCACTGAATGTGCATAGGATTGCACTGTCACAAAGGAAATCCTGCCTGGGTTCCCTGAGCAGCTTGATGAACAGAGGCAGGGATGTGTGGTCTCGCAGGAGCTCTCCTCTCCCAGTTGGCTTTGTAAGATCACGTGGAGGAGTGTACAAAGGAGACAAGGATGGAAGCCAGATTGGTGGGCCTGAGTTACTAAGCTGGGGGAAGTCTTTCTGAGGGTGCAGCATTGCCACTGAAAGGTCTGCCAGTTCCTACACATTTTTAAAAGGGAAGTGTGGAAAAGAGGCAAGCAGTGGTTGGTCTCTGTGTATTTGTGTTGTCGCTGTGTGAAACCATGGCATTTGGTCTTGCTGGTGAGGGCAGAAGGTAACAATTTTGCAAAGACAAGTTCCACAGAATTAACTTTGTGTGCTGCTGCACACTAAGAGTAATGTGCCATCTTAAAGATGGACATATTTATTATGGGATATAAGCTTTCATAGACTACAGAAGCTATGCCACAATAATTTCGTTAGCGTTGCTGCATAGCTTTGGTTTTTGTTTCTTGCTAATAGAAGTACTGTATGTGCATTTGTGTGCATTCACATTCAGATACATAGTGGGGAGCTGCAGGATAGATTTGATTTAAATCAAATTTAAATCAAATCTATTTTTAAATAGATTTTAAATAGATTTTAAATAGATTTTAAATAGATTTAGATTAAATAGATTTAAATCTATTTAAATCAAATCTATTTAAATCACAATTTAAATCAAAATTTAAATCACTAGTCAGTAAGACTTGATTTAAAACATTTTTTTACAGAAAGAATCATTCTTGCTGGTATAATCTTAATATTTACAGCCAGATGAAGGTTTCATTTTTGGAATAATAAAGTTTCAGAGTAGTTTTTACAGTTATATCAAAAATTACTGATTTGGTTATACTATTAGATATGCATAGACAGATAATTATGGAATTACTGTGAGGTTTAATAAGTTAACTGGTTATATTTGGACAACTTTTCTGCTGTACTTTTTTGGAAGGAGAAAAATAATCATTTCCTTAATAACAATTTAACGATTTATTTAACTAAAACAATAACATTATAGTATATACAGTGCTTTTATTCTAAAAAAAAGTTTTAGGAGTACTCTCATTTTGACTCAAGAAAATTACCATTTTATAGTTCAAATCAGGAAAAATACAGTAAATGGACAAAAGTACAAAGATTCAGAAAATGTCTAGGGGTATGCGTACCCCTGCGTCCCCCCAGGAAAAAGCACTGAGAATATATATCCACGTTTCTTAACTGATGTGGTTAAACAATTCTTTTTTTAAAAATTAGACTGAGTTTTAGCACACATGAAAAACATGTTGGTATGGGTCATCTGGGGATATAGGTAAAGGTAAATGGGCTCCAGACTGTTAGGTTCAGTTGCGGATGACTCTGGGGTTGCGGCGCTCATATTGCTTTACTAGCTGAGGGAGTTGGCATTTGTCCGCAGACAGTTTTCCCGGGTCATGTGGCCAGAATGACTAAGGTGCTTCTGGTGAACCAGAGCAGTGCACGGAAATGCTGTTTACCTTCCTGCCAGAGCGGTACCTATTTATCTACTTGCACTTGACGTGCTTTTGGACTGTTAGGTTGGCAGGAGCAGGGACTGAGCAATGGGAGCTCACCCTGTTGCAGGAATTTGAACCGCCAACCTTCTGATTGGCAAGTCCTAGGCTCTGTGATTTTAGACCACAGCACCACCCACGTCCCAGGATATAGTCAGGCATTAAAAAAATTATCTGGTACAAATAGGACAAAGTAAATAATTAGAACTCAATGGAAACTTGCAAAGCAGACTTCTGTGCATACAGTGAAACGTACTCCCTCCTCTCCTGTTCCCTTCAGCCCTCCTTTCACCCTCAAAATCATCCCAGGAGGGTTGAGGGACCCTCCAGAGCATATTTTGTGGGTATGTGCAGAGGGGAGAGGAGAGGAAGTTGAAGTCAAGATGCACCATTGAAAGTAGGCATGTGAAGCTGTGGCTGCAGTCCAATGGCTGTGTTGCCAGGATGTGAATTACATGCCTGGGCTATGCTGATAGTGAAGATTATATTTCCAAATGCATTTGAAAGGAATTACTTACTTTGTCAGACAAACCCAATGATTAATAGGGTTGCCTTTTTAAAAAACAAGGTATGTCTGTGGTTTACCAGTCTAAGAAAAAGAGAAGAGTTCAGCATGAAATCTTAATTCAATATGTCTCATACTGTGAGAGTGTGATGCTAAGGTGAGGTCCATTTACTGGTAGTCCCTGGAGAAAGGGGCTTGTGTGACCGAACCTTTCCATAGGTGGGTGAAATGAAGCAAGGCAGTATATTAGAGTACTAGGGTGCTACTCACTTTGGCTTATAGTGACAGTATGTTAGATCACCTCGGTTTATAACGGCCTAGCAGTAAGTGACAATTGTTGCTTGGGAATTCTAAGAGGGAAAAGAAATCACTGCAGCTTTGTTAGGATTAGTGAACCTTCCTGATTCAAAATGATGTACAAATGTATCCAAACACAGAAAAAAAACCCCTGCACTCCTTGATCTGAGGAACCATCGTGCAACATTTGGTTATAATATCTTACAAAGTTTCCAAATGCATAGAGAAGAGAGAAGCAACTTTCTAAAATATGTAGTGGATGGACCAGCTGAGGAGAGAGCGGACTTCCAGATGTTATTTAAAGGCTGGATGCTTTTGCATGTATTGTGGTTCAGAATGTATTTATGCTGTTCCAAGTGGGTCTGTATTGCAGAACTAGGACACTAGTGAAAGGATCTTTTTGTGTTATCTGGGACACCCTCTCTTAGGGGAATCTTGATTTGGGGTGATGGCACAGTAAACATATGTGTTTATGTGGTTGTACTCAGGATGAGTCTTCCCTCTCTTATATCACATGATCTGTTAAAATAGATGCTAGCCTCCTTGCATCACAATACATGCATTTATTCAAGGGTGATTGCACTGTAGGGGAAGATGCAATTGCCAAGCCCTAAGGACCAGTGTAAGGTCAGGGCACAGAGTCCTCCTTAATCGGGAAGCTACATTTCCCCATGAGTTGCCTGTGGGAAGAATTATGGAGTGGGTTCTTTGATCAGCATTGTACCTGTGATCATGGGATAGTAGGCTTGCCTTAAGTGGATGGAGTTATTGTTGCAAAGGTGATGAATTGTGTGTGCAGGTCATTAGAAAAGTTGCTCAGAAGTTTATCCCAGTCAGTAAAGGTTTCATGGCACATTGGTGCTGGAAAAGGGGTGGCATCTGTGTATTTCGGTCAGTGTTAATTTATGAGACAAAAGAATAGCTTTTAAAATGCTTTGTCCCCCGCTCCCCCCGAATTCTTTCTCTACATAACTAGGTGACAGAAATGTTGGTGCACAAAAGCGTACTTTAGTAATATATGCTGTGATGCCTTTAAGGTCATAGTGTGACTTGATTACTTAATCCTCAAGTGAGAACGAGACAGGTATGTTCAGCTGTCCTTCCCTCTATTAGCATTGTTCACTGGTTCATGAGTGATGATTCTTATGTGTCCAAAATGGTGGTACCCATGCACAAGAAGAAGGTGTCTGCATGCTGGGAAACCAAAGAGGGCAGAAATCTCCCAGCATGGGCCCGTGAGTGAACCACATGCATTCCTCACTTGCTTCCGTGCCCATTTCAGTTTGCTGTGATCTGACCTTCTGTGAAGTGTGTGCCAATATACTCCTTTTCGGCGAAGTGTAGGATGGGGAGGGGAATTAGAGATGCAGACTTTATTACTGTGGATGAAGGTAGATTCCCAGCCCTCTAGTGCTCAGATAAGAAGGGAAGAGGCCATGGTAGGTCTCTGTCTTACTTGGACCTATACAACAAATACCATTATTTATTAGCCAGTGGTGTTGTCTGTTATTGAATTAAACTTTGGTCCTGGCAGCAATTCCTTTATTTGCAGGTAACCATACAAAATCAGGCTTTAATGGCAGGTGTCTCTAGTTTGTGACAAATACTGTTGAGTAACAAAAGCATCCACGTAGCTTGTTCTTATTTTAGAGGCCTGCATTTTGCTTTAGGATACAACTCTGTTGCCAGAACTAGCTTGAATATTGATAGCCTTGCAATGATGCGTTTGGGTTGCTATTTGTCTGGCTTTGCATTACAGCAACAGCCTTGAAGGTTATATGCAGGACTGTGTGGGTTCTCCTGGGCAGATGAGTTAAATTATTTTCCCATCTTCTTATGAATAGTAAAGTGCTTCTGAGCTATTTAGAACTCGGCAATTTACACTTTATGGAGGCAGGTGTGTATTCATTGTGCTTATGTCGTCTCCTGTGAGTGTGAAGGAGAGGTAGACCTCTCCATGCAGTAAAGTACATCGTGTCTGGGGGAGCTGTGACCAAAAAGGGGGCAGAAAAAAGCTGCCTGAGCAGACCTGATAATGTTATCTCTAGTTTTATGTACTAACTTTTAAAAATGTGGCTGTATTGTGCAAATATTTTGTAAGTTCTTGCTCTGAGTCCTGCACGACCTTCTTTTGCCTGACCTATTTCCTGTCATGGTCTGGTTCACGGGCGATTAAAGTCCTGGCTGGGGACGTCGGGACCGGGGGCAAGATGGCGGGGTGGGAGCAGGAACGGGAGTTCAGAAGCCAGGAGTCAGGAAGTCAAGGGTACGAGCATCAAGGATTCAAGGAACCAAATGCAGCAAGGCAGGGAACGTGTTGCTGTGGCAAAGAGCCGAAGGGAAATGCTGACCTAATATCCCTTCCCAGCTCTTGCCACCGGGTGCAATGAGTTACCAAGCAGCCTCACCTGTGCAGCCGCGTCTTGCCTCTTCAGAACAAACTTAGGAAGGCCCCAGTGCTGCAAAGTCCTACTGGTCACAGGGCCTGGCTCCTGCACACACCCCTGACATTTCCTTCGGACCTTGGAGGACAGGGTCCTATACAAATCTCAGCTGCAAAGGTGGCTGCTGAAGGTACAGGAGGCCATCTTGCTGTGAGTCCTGCCAGACCTGCTCCCTGCTTTTTCTGCCCTATTACCAGCCTGCCTGGAGGGTGGACCTCACTGATTTCAGCTACAATGGGAGCTTCTGTTGCTTAGGATGCCTAAATACCATTAGGGAGGGGTTTTCCTTAAGTGTTATTGCCAGGGTCAAGGTTTAGTTCTGGAGCTGCATTTTTTTTTTTTTTGCTGCCTGCATTATGCTCTTGTATTTTTATTCTTAGACCTTAGTATGATCCATTAGTGGATTGTTTAATTTTGTTGCATCATTGGAGATGTTTTCATAAGCTTGTTTAAACGTGAAGTCTTGTCAGTGAATTTCATAAACTTTTCAGTGTTGTCAGCTGTTGAGCAGGGTTTACTTTGCAAAGGTGGTGTACAAATAAACAATGATGGAAAGTTGCTTTGAAAGCCTCTCAGGGCTATAAATATTCAAAATAAATAAACCACAGCAGTCCAGTGAATCCGTGGAGGTGTACCTCTCTCTTTCATGCTGAAGGTGCTCTCTGTAAGAAACCTGAGTGTACACAGAGCAGACACACCTGCGGACATAAAGTATGCATTGGATCTATGAAGGTCAGGTTGATTTAAACCATCTCAAAGGGAAGAAAAATGGGAATAGTTTTAAATCAAGCTTCCCAATTTGAAATTCATACATTTCGTGAACAGGCATGAATACTAGATGGGTTTTGTAACAATTAAAACATCTTGGAGTACAGCCAGATACAACCTAGGAACATAATCAATTTTTTTGGGCCAGGTGCCTTTTTCATGACAGAATGATGGCTGCTTAGAGACGAGACAGAGACTTGTTTGGCTCTCTCTGCCTGCGTTAAAAGTGGAAGCCAGTTCTCCTGTATATGTGCAAGAATGCCGAGCAAGTGGAATGTGGAAGCGCCAGTCATTGGAACACTTATTGACAGTAAGGACTGTTGAACAAAGTGGGACTAATTTCTGAGCACTTGTGCAGAAGAAATAGGGTTGTAGGATTCACAGTTAGTACTTAAAGCTTTCCGACGACAAGGGATGGTAGCTAATGAGTAAAGGGGTGTTTCTCTGTGAAATGGAATACTGCATGGATGTTTACTTTCCACATTTATTTATAAGTTCAGAACTGAAAGCATTGCAGAGCTCAGGATGTTGGAGAGAATGAAACAGGAGCATAAGATCCATTTGTATGGGCTCAGGTAGTTGAGTGGTGCTTCTGAGAAAGGAGTGCGCTGTCAATTGCAGCAAGATTACCTTTACCTGTGTAGTCTTTTAGGTGACTACACAGTCTCCCTAGTGTCTACTCTGTTTTTATTCTGCAGTACTGAAGTGTTGTGCAGAGTTTGGCTGTCTTGCAGCAGCTTGGGACTTGGAGGAAGTTGAATGCAAGTCACATGTTTGTGTTGGATGATTGCCTCTGTATTGATGCTTGCAAAATACATGCCTCTTGTATGCCATTGCATGCCTAAGGCTGCAGTCTGATGTACCCTTACATGAATAAGTCCCACGAAACTCAACAGTTCTTTTTTTTTTTTTTTGAGTGAATACGACTCAAAACACAAACAGTCCCCCAAAATTTTGTGAAGGCGTCCGAACATGCAAAGAAACCTGCAAATCAGATGTGGGGAGAAGAGTGAAAATGATTTAGTGGGGTGCAATTACAAGGTATTTTATAAGAAAGGAAAATGTATTTCATTAAGTTAATGGAAGGAGTTATAGATGAATATTACACAGCTTCTGTAGCCGAAATCTGCTGAGTGGTACATTAAAAATAATTAATCTTGGCCTCAGAGTATGGTGTTGGATCGTTTTCATTCGGAATAAAATCTAGCATCTACTGCAATAAATTGGAACACCTTGCCCAAATAAGCAAAACATACTCTGCCATTAAATTTACTTTAAAGCACCAAAAGTGTAAAAACATTGGAAGTATCTTTAGAACTTGTTTTGCAGCAAGGAAAAAAAAGTGCTAAAAGGTACTTGGCAACTCTGTGTAGGTTCTTGAATGGCCAAGCTAGTTGTGATGAGGAGATGGTTAGTCTCATTCCAAAAAGAAGAAAAATAAAAAAGACTTCCAAAACAGCTCCTCCAAAAAAGTAAGTTGGAATCCCTGAATCTGCTTGCCCCCCTGCAAGCTGCACTTTTAGCTCTTGGGAGGGGAGAACGTAAGTACTGATGCTGTGCCTTTTATGGGAATTTAGATTAGGACAAGGGTAAAGGAAGGTAGGGACGTGGGTGGCGCTGTGCTCTAAACCACTGAGCCTTTTGGGCTTGCCGATCAGAAGGTCGGCAGTTCGAATCCCTGCAACAGGGTGAGCTCCCATTGCCCGGTCCCCGCTCCTGCCAACTTCGTAGTTCGAAAGCATGTCAAAGTGCAAATAGATAAATAGGTACCACTCTGGCGGGAAGGTAAACGGCATTTCTGTGCACTGCTCTGGTTTTGCCTGAAGCGGCTTAGTCCTGCTGGCTACATGGCCTGGAAAAACTCTGCGGTCAAACACCAGCTCCCTCGGCCTGTAAAGCGAGATGAGCGCTGTAACCCCAGAGTCGTTCGTGACTGGACTTAACTGTCAGGGGTCCTTTACCTTTACCTTTTAAAGGAGAAGAGGGTCAAACACCTTTTTACAGCAGGCTGCTTATCTAATCTTCAAAGCGGCAGTATGTGGCTTCTAATTCAACAAAGAAACACTTTCCCCCTGCATTTGGTTTGGCCCATAATCTCAGATTTTATAGTAATACCTTTTACATAGGATCATATTTATGCATGCTATGTTTTCACTTTGTCACATGCATCTGATCGTCTGATTTTTATTTTGTGTACTTCTGATATGCAAAATAGATTGAAAAGGATAGTTATTTTTTTCTATTCTTAATAAAGAAATTAATTGCAGACAGTAACTTCCTTTGTGTCTGATCAGATGTGCAAAAAATAACAAAATCAACTTTGCTGCTTCTAATTCTTGTAGGTAGCAAATGGCCCAGCAGAATTGTGACCTTTTACAAACTAGCTCTGTTCTTTGAGGCAGAAAACCTTGTTCCATATGATAAATGCAGTTTATACTGCTTCAGGATTGCCTCTACTCCAGCTCTTAAGTCAAGCTTGACAAGGCCGAGGTGACAGAAGCAGGAGACTTTTGAGTGTGTGAGCCTTGGCTGCATGGACTTCCTCACCATCCAGCACGAGCCTTAGCCAGACCATTCAGTTTTCATCCAATGCACATTTCTCCCTCTCTGTTAGGTAACTTCATACTAACTTTCAGTGGTTAAAATAGTTAGCCAAAGGGTACAAGACGTTCTAAGGAGTGCACTTCGGACACAACAGTGCACATTTAGCATCATAGTTTGTGCTGCTTTGGTAGATTTTTGCTTCAAGTTACTGCATGTGCTCAGCTCTTGTCTATAATGTCAGGGAGGGGCGCTTTCCACAGACTCCACCAGTTGAATCTTTGAGACCGAAGGCCTTTGTCCTGACCAGGACACAGCTGGTGGATCCCTTGTATGTGTTTGCCAAGTCTAGGAATGCACCACTGCTTGAAAGAAATGTATTGTGACTGCTAGCTCAAAGCTTCTTGCTTTTTTCTTCGTCTACCCTGTCCCCTTAAATACCCTTTCTCCCTGCACAGGCTCTCTGCCGCTACAGAGATGTTTACCCTAGTTTGTTGCAGTGAAGACATTCTTGGGTCCTCAGCAGAGTTATATCCTAGTGGATTGTTTGCTCTTGGACTTCCTGGCTGCTGCTTAATTTCTGGGAAACTTAACTTTAGGTGAACCATAATAAAACCAGTGATACTTCTTTGGGGTCGTGTGTGGTGCTTACTACTCTTGTCTCCTTAGTTTCTCTGAGCTCCTGAAAAGTCCTAATACGGTAGGTGAAGTAGTGTCCTAACTGCCTTTGTGTATTAAAAAGTCACTGCCACCCTGTGCCAGACTACGGCGCAGACTGCTTTTTTTTTAGTAGTTCCTGCACTCATAACAAGCTTCTCTTGTCACTAGCTGCTCCCAGCTGCATGTGATTTCATGTATTGCATGCCTGAAACCAATCTTGATCCCATCTGTCTTTCCTGTGCCTATTTTCTGTTCATCCACTAGAAAACCCCCAGAACAACATCCTTCCCCATCCCTCCTCAATGAACTTCAAAGACATCTGTTTATTCACATTTCAAAAACAGTATGGACCTATTCATTTATACAAGTAGTTAAAATCCTGAGGGATCTAATCAAACCCCCTGCAATGCAGGAATCACACCTGAAGTATCTCTGGGAGATGGCCATCCAAGCTCTGCTTAAAAACTGTCAGAAGGTTCTTCCTGGTGTTTAGTTGGAATTTCCTTTCTTGTCATTTGGTTCTATTGTTTTGGGCCCTACCCTCCAGAGCAGGAGAAAACAAGCTTGCTCCATCTTCCATCTTACATCCCTTCAGATAGTTGAAGATGGCTTTTATATCTCTTCTCAGTCTCCTCTCTCCCACATCAAGCATGCCTAACTCCCTCAACTCTTCATCTTAAGGCTTGGTTTCCAGACCCTTGATCGTCCTGGTCATCCTTCTCTGTACACCTTCCAGCTCGCGGCATCCCACTTCTCATTTCCCCCCAGGATGATGAGAAAACTTATTGAGCCCTGTTTGGGTTTGGTCAGTCAACCAACTACAAGTCCACCTAACGGTTACCTCATATAGCCCACATTTTACCAGCTTCTTTCCAAGAATATCATGGGATATTTTTTGCCAAAACCAAGATATACTACGTCCACTGCATTCCCCTGGTCCACCAAGCTTGTAATACTTCTTTTTGAGAAACCTATGTTGTATTTTAGCAGACTTTTCTAAGTCCTCACAACCGACTGTTGAATTATCTGTTCTGGGACCTTTTCTGATATCTATGTCAAGCTGACTGGTCTTTAGTTACTTGGGTCCTCTTTCCCAACCTTTTTGAGGATGGGGACAACCATTGCCATTGTCTGTAGAGACATCACCTGTTTTCCAAGAATTCTTGAAGGTTATAGACAGGCTCTGCGATTATACCTTCAAGATCCTTTAGTATCCTTAGCTGCAGTATATCAGGCCCTGGAGCATTGTTCCCTTACCACCTCTTTTCCTATCTTGGGTTCCCTCCTTGGGCACTGCTTTTCTTTTGGGTGAAGACATGCATACGTGGCTGGTACTCTTTGATCGGTTTCAGCCAATATGGGCTGTTCCATTATACGATGCTTTGTTGACAAGTGATGAGCTCAAGTGCACCCAGCTCCTAGCTTACCCAGCAACAGAGGATACTTCCAGCTTCTAAAACCAGTTTCCCCCACTGTAATAATAATAGTAATAGTAATAGTAATAAAAAACACTGGAGAGCCAGTGGTGCAGTGGTTAAGAGCAGTGGACTTGTAGTCTGGTGAACCAGGTTCACTTCCCCGCTCCTCCACATGCAGCTGCTGGGCCAGTCACACTTCTCTGAAGTCTCTCAGCCTCACAGTGTGTTTGTTGTGGGGGAGGAAGGGAAAGGAGAATGTTAGCTGCTTTGAGACTCCTTAAGGTAGTGATAAAGCGGGATATCAAATCCAAGCTCTAATAATAATAATAATAATAATAATAATAATAATAATAATAATATGTCAAAATCAGGAGATAGAGTTAAGTGCTGAGTGCAAATCAGGATTCATAAGGAGTCTTTAAACCAAAATTTTCTAGTTCAGATGTTGCGGTAACTGTCCTTTTAAAATCTAAGATATCTCCTCTGCAGCTAGATAAAGGGCCTGCTTGCACTTGAGAGTTCTTTGCATACCAGCAAACCATGGTTTGTTGAAGCAGCATGTTGCTTTTGAACCAGACTTCTGTATTCCATAATTTTGCTTTTACTGCTTGTAATGTATGTGAGCCCTACTGGGAACCCTCTTGGTTGTGAGAAACAATTATGCTTCTTTCCCTTACAACAGTCCCCTTGGAGGTAATAATTCATTTTTGTAAACTTGCCTGCTGTCTGTGTTGGATAAGAATAGCCGCCTAGGCTGGGAAGTGCTTGTAAATGGTAAAATATAACTGATTTGTGTCTGTTTTTCAGCCATCAATGTGCAATAAATGACTAACCTAGATTGTCTGCCCACACATAGCTAGTAATTTTTTGTAGGCTTTTAACCTTTTGTTAAGCCCATGATGCATCTTTGAACATATTGCACAGATAACTTTGGGCATGGAGCTGCTTCACATCTGCTATGTATATCTCTAGCACAATGTGTATTGTTGGCTGTATGTAGCGTAGTAATAGTCCTGTAGTCTTTTTCTTCTTCCTTTGATCAAAGGCTGCAGTCTAAACAACTTATACAGTAATGTGTTAGGGCAGAAGTGATCCACCCATAAATGCTTTCCCAACATCGTTTTCAGTAATGACTTCCATAGGGAGAAATCCCGATGTGCTGTGCAAATACCCGCTTGAAAGATTCAGGGCTTTTAGGCGTTGGTGCTTTCTGTACTTGGAGAAGGCATACTCTTCCCTGCACTTCCAAGCAAAATCCACAAATGTCTTTTGATTTTTTATTTGGCTTTTGAATGAGCTGTGCCAAATGAGGAGGAAAAGAGGAACTTTTGTGGAAAACATAAAGGAAAGGGTTTTCTCCTGTCCTGCAAGTCTGAGTAGAACAGCTGTGCAAGGAGGCTCTCTGGTAGACTGCTACAACACTTCTTGCATGTTTCCTATGCATAGACATGAAGTCCAGTGTTGCGTGCCCAGAGAGAACCTGCCTTTCACCCATCTCCTGCTGGAGCTCAAGGTAGCTTGCTTTCCTCTTCATGCCACTGATGAACACAGGTTCCGTGAAACCACTTGAAGGGTTGTATTGAGCTTCTTTGCATCATTAGATTTTTTTAACCTAGATACTGGTGTTTTGTATACTGGTCCTTAAACTGTTAGTGGACCACAGTTGGCCTGTGTGGTATGTATTAGCCAGACAATATGTAGAGAGTTTGGATCAGGCCCTTTAATCGATGTAGTTGCCGATTAACCTACAATGTATTTTTCTCTTAGTGAAATATGTCGGCTATGATTATCCAGATGCGTGTGCGTTTATATAAATCTTGTGGGATAATAACCTATTATTCCTGTCAGTCCATTTCTGAGCTCAGTTCAGAGTGTTGATGTCAGCCTTTAAGGCTCTAACATCAGCCTCCACCCACTGCTCGTGCCCTTGAGGTTTTGAGGCTACACAGGTTTTGAGGTTTTGATGCTATCAGCCCCACACATCTTGACCAGTCATCAGGAAGGATAAAAAGTTGTAGTCCAAAACAAATTAATGGCACCATTCCTGACACTGTTCTTGGGTGCCTCTGGCATCTGAAGTGATGTGGATGAGGACTGGGGAAAAGGGCTTTTAAAAATTGTGGTGCTTTAAATGTTTTAGGCTTGTCTGTTGTCTGTTTTGTTACCTTTTGTGTTTCAGCAGATGGGCTGTTGCACAAGGAGCATCTTAGCCATAGGGTGAGTTGCAGTAATTGAGCGTGCTGTCCTGAGAAATGCAGGTGTTGCTGCACATCAGCTGGCCAGTCTGTCCTGTTTTGGGGAAGAAATGACTTCCTTATGCTCTTGTGCTTGGAAAAGATGTTGAAGAATCCATGAGGATGTATGCTGATCTCAAAAGTAATGAGGCGGGTGTTCATAGAGAAGTGGGATAGCTGATATGCCCATTTTCTGTCTTCTCTAGGTATGCTTCATTTATGTAGAAGAGTTCTGTTTTGTTTCATCTGCTTGGGAAGTGAGTGGTTTCCATGAGAAAGTGAAACAGGGCAAGAGTCCCTTGCATAACAAGATGAGTAAGGTACAACGATGACTGGCTGGTGCTGTCGCCCCACCTGGTAGCAAGCTGTAGCAGTGGTTAATGTTGGGCTATAAGTTAGCTGGAGGAGGGGAAGGAGCTGGAGATTGAAGGCAGGAGCACTAATAGGGAACTGCAGGCAGTAGCACAAGCTCAGAACCATTAAGCCCAATTGCCTGCTTTGTTGGTTGGTCAGCCAGAATTTATGGACCCCTGCTAGAAGGGTAGTCAGAATGGACCCTGTTGCCGTTACCTATGCCACTAGAGGCTTGTGCAACCACTAATATGGAACACCCTGACCCAGCTCATTAGCTGGAGTCATCTAACCTTTGGTTTGAGCCCTGGCTTCTGTCTAACTTTAATCTCAAAGGGCATACATATTGCAAAATAGGCCCAACTCAGGAGTTCTCTCTTGCAGTCAGATCACAAGTGAAAGCATCCATCTGTCGCAGTTAAGGTCAGACAGGTAAAAAGTATCATACCTCTTCTCATACTGTTACTCCATGTTTATTGTGGAACAGTTTCCAGGAGGGCAAAATCCACCTTGAAAGCTTAGTTGATCAATCTTACAGCACAAGATTGTGTTCTCCAATTTGTCACCTTTTTGTGAGATTCAGTTTTGTTTCAATAGTTACAAATACAGTTTGGAGCTGCTTCCATTTGGCTGAGGGGATTTTCATAACATCTCTTAGTGCAGATCAGGGGGAATTCCTAACACACTTGAATCCTCCTTCTGATATGAAAGGATGCAGGTGGTGCTGTGGTTTAAACCACTGAGCCTCTTGGGCTTGCTGATCAGAAGGTCGACGGTTCTAATCTGTGCAACGGGGAGAGCGCCCGTTGTTTTGTCCCAGCTCCTGCCAACCTAGCACTTTGAAAGCACACCAATGAAAGTAGATAAATAGGTACTGCTGCGGTGGGAAGGTAAACGGCATTTCTGTATGCTCTGGTTTCTGTCATGGTGTTTCCGTTGCACCAGAAGGAGTTTAGTCATGCTGGCCACATGACCCAGAAAGCTGTCTGTGGACAAGCGCCAGCTCCCTTAGTCTGAAGCGGGATGAACGCCGTACCCCATAGTCGCCTTTGACTGGAATTAACCATCCTTTACCTTTGTATTTTACCTTCTGATATGAATGGTGAGAGAAGATGCCCTTGGTAAAAAGAGAGGGTTTTGTGGGCTTTGAAAAAGCCGAGAAAATCCTTTACTAATCCTGTTTTTGTTTTGTTTTTAAAAAAATCCAGATTAGAAGCATCAGTGTTTCCATCATTGCTAATTATTCCTGCCTTTATAATGTTTTCCTACCTAACCAGATATTTATTTCCACAATGTAGTGTTAATCATTAATTAATCTGCATTGAGATCTTTTAAAAGCCTTGAAGATCTATGACAGTAGATAGAATCTAAACCAAATCTTAATTCTGAATCGGAATAATTTACAGTTAACATTGTGACCATAATCCTATATGCGCTAAGCTATAAAGGGCTCAGTTGAATTCAGCGGGATGTATTTTTGAGTGAGTCAGTGGAGTCCTGAATTATCATATCTTTCAACTTCCAAGTTTGTTTACTCAGTTATACTGATAATTTCACATTCTGTATAAACATCAGAATCTGTTTGTAATAGTCAGAGGTAGTTGAACTGAAATTCTATTTATACTTTCCTCCTATTAGGACAAAAAGAACCTCCCAGGATTAGCTGCAGAATAAAACACAGTGTAATGCAATCACAAACGTCAAATAAATAATAAAAGTAATCAGTAATAATAAAACACCTACCAGATAGGACTTTGTTGCTGTTGTTTAGTCGTGTCCGACTCTTCGTGACCCCATGAACAGAGCACGCCAGGCACTTCTGTCTTCTACTGCCTCCCGCAGTTTGGTCAAACTCATGCTGGTAGCTTCGAGAACACTATCCAATCATCTCATCCTCTGTCGTCCCCTTCTCCTTGTGCCCTCCATCTTTCCCAACATCAGGGTCTTTTCCAGGGAGTCTTCTCTTCTCAGGAGGTGGCCAAAGTCTTGGAGCCTCAGCTTTAGGATCTGTCCTTCCAGTGAGCACTCAGGGCTGATTTCCTTCAGAATGGATAGGTTTGATCTTCTTGCAGTCCATGGGACTCTCAAGAGTCTCCTCCAGCACCATAATTCAAAAGCATCAATTCTTCGGCGATCAGCCTTCTTTATGGTCCAGCTCTCACTTCCATACATCACTACTGGGAAAACCATAGCTTTTACCATACGGACCTTTGTTGGCAAGGTGATGTCTCTACTTTTTAAGGTGCTGTCTAGGTTTGTCATTGCTTTTCTCCCAAGAAGCAGACGTCTTTTAATTTTGTGACTGCTGTCACCATCTGCAGTGATCATGGGGCCCAAGAAAGTAAAATCTCTCACTGCCTCCATTTCTTCCCATTCTATTTGCCAGGAGGTGATGAGACCAGTGGCTATGATCTTCATTTTTTTGATGTTGAGCTTCAGACCATATTTTGTGCTCTCCTCTTTCACCCTCAATAAAAGGTTATTTAATTCCTCCTTACTTTCTGCCATCAAGGTTGTGTCGTCTGCATATCTGAGGTTGTTGATATTTCTTCCGGCAATCTTAATTCCAGTTTGGGATTCATCCAGCCCAGCCTTTCGCATGATGAATTCTGCATATAAGTTAAATAAGCAGGGAGACAATATACAGCCTTGTCATACTCCTTTCCCAATTTTGAACCAATCAGTTGTTCCATATCCAGTTCTAACTGTAGCTTCTTGTCCCATATAGAGATTTCTCAGGAGACAGATGAGGTGATCAGGCACTCCCATTTCTTTAAGAACTTGCCATAGTTTGCTATGGTCGACACAGTCAAAGGCTTTTGCATAGTCAATGAAGCAAAAGTAGATGTCTTTCTGGGACTCTCTAGCTTTCTCCATAATCCTGCGCATGTTTGTAATTTGGTCTCTGGTTCCTCTGCCTCTTCTAAATCCAGCTTGCACTTCTGGGAGTTCTTGAGCCTTCCTTGTAGAATTTTAAGCGTAACCTTGCTAGTGTGTGAAATGAGTGCAATTGTGCGGTAGTTGTGTAGCCTTATTTGAGTTCACTGATTGGGTCTGTGTTGCTCCGGGACAGGAGGAAGGAAGTCAAATGACACCGAGGTTGATTCAAAGAAAGAGTTTATTCTGCTCTCCGGATAACAGAATGCATTTGCGTGATCAAGTCCACAGCAAGTCCAAAGAAATGAGAAGTTTCATGCAGTATATATATCCTCCAGGCACCCTCTTCCCCTTCCCCAGCCACGTCAGCTTGTACATGCAGGTTGGCATCACAGATGTTCCTGCTCTGGCACTCTTAACCATCAAAGGGATTTCCTTCCTGCACTCCTGACCATAAAAGGATCTTCCTCTTCCTACTCTTATCTTGGAGGAAGAGGTTGTCATCTCCGAGAACACGCTCTGGTGCTGTTCCCAGATTGGGTCTGTGCGTCTTTTGTGGTCAGCACATAAGATAAGGTACAGACGCATCATCCCTGCTCTACTGGAACTTGGCAAGGTCACTCATTGCCGCCACGGACTGATAAGGGAGAGAGCTTTGTTCTTGTTATGCATTTGCTCAACGGCTCAAGTTTATTCATTTTAGCTAAGGAAAAATAGGGATTTTGGTGCAGTTTAAAACTGCCTGCACAGTCAGTTTTGGGTTTTGGGAAACCCATTCCTTCAGCTGGAGCATTCTTTGGCACTGCCCTTCTTTGGGATTGGGATGTAGACTGATCTTCTCCAATCCTCTGGCCACTGCTGAGTTTTCCAAACTTGCTGGACTTTAGGGCTTCCTTAAATGCCTGCAACTATGGGGACTGACAGTCTGCAGCTGGTAGTGTATTCTAGAGGTGTGTGGCCTCTGCAGAACAGCCCCACTTCCTTGTGCTTGCTAACTATTTTTGGACTTGGCTGTGGGAAAAGGAACTCCATTGCTGATCGTAACATATGGGCAGGCTGTTAGCGGGTTAAGGTGATATTTTGGGTAAATCAGACCAAAATCATTTAAGATTTTAAGGGAGAGAGGGAGAGGGGATTGCCAAAACTCTCACCAACCAGCATAATTCAGTGGTGATGGCTGATGGGAGCTGTGGTCCAGCAACTTCAACAGGGTACCATGTTGCCTACTGCTTCTTTAATATCCGGTACTGTACTGTTTCAATTGGGCTTGGAAATGCACTGGCAACCAGTGCAGGTAGGTGTTACGTGAACTTCCTGCCTGACTCCCACCGGGACTCTGGTGGCAGGATTCTGTACCAGCTGATGTTTCTAAGGGCCTTTAAAAGGAGGCCTCCAGTTAGGGTTGACTCCATGAACATTCAGCACCACTGAAAACCAGCTGCAAACCTCAAACTTCTGGATAGTTTCATGTAGAAGTTAAAACTCATGTGGAGGGGGAGGGGGGTTGAACTTTGAGGCTTCCCATAGGCTATGAGATGAAACCGGAGTTCCCCAGAACCACCTTCTGAGATTGCTCCTCCAGAAAGGACCACAGGAACACAGTGCTTCCCAAGCTCCACTCAGATAGACATGGCATAGAAAGTCTCTGAGAGAGGTCTAGGGGGATGAGCAGGATTGCACCTCTAGACCTGTCGTCCAGCATAAGTCATTTCCAAGTGTGACCAAGGCTGTTTTTGTCCCAAAGTCAGGCCTGAAGCTAGATTGGAATGGATCTAAATCAGTATTATTCAGTGTACATTTTAATAGGAAAAACACCCTATAAGGTGTACTAAGTGTAATATAAATGTCATATTTGGACAGATTTACTTGGATTTTTAGTAGGAATATTTGTAATTGCTTTAAGATTCGACAACTTGCAATTGATTTTTGAAGGGGAAAACTTAAGGCACCATAAACTGTTAACATACTAATTTTAGTATTTAAAATTTTTATTTTTCTATATCTGAAGAGTTGTGCATGTGTTCTTCTGAGTAGGGACAGTAATCTGCAAACAGTTGCAACTCTTGAGTTTAGAATTGACTAGCATAGCCCGCCTCGACTTGTATTGTCTTCGTTATGTTTTTATGAAACGGCGCATTTCTGAAAGTGGAACATTTTCTGCAGAAAAATACAGCAGTGGAAAACATTCCACTTTGCATCATTGGCATAGCTTTTTGTTTATCATGTGCATTATCAGTCATGGATGCTCATTATCACCATAGAGACACACAATTTCCTCTAGGAGGCTGTGGTGCTTCCAAAAGTATAAAATGTTAATGCTTGAGCATGCCTAACATCAGCTGCCGTGGCTTCACTGGTAGATGTGGGAAATGCTGAACAGTGGAGGCTTCTTGTGGAAACATACTTTAAAATTCCCTACGAGAGCTATCTATTTTCAGTGTACAACCTGCAGTGTCTTGGAAGCTATGAAGGTGAGTTTAACTAATGGTCTTGAAATGCAAGACCAATCGTTACAATATGCTGTTTCCTGTGGGCTCTTGCCATTAAAGGGCAGTCATAAGTCTTTGGGCCCATATGAGTGTTGATGGTGTTTCATTTCACTTTCTGCTTTTGCATCTATTTTTTTGTGCTTCCTGTTGCACATGAAATTGCTTTACAATCCCATTTAAGAAGGCCACTAGCCTTCCTTTAATGAAATGTCCTCCTTTAGAATTGCTTGCTTATCTGTCCTCTTTTGCACCCATCACCACAGTAAGCTTAGTATTTGCAATATTCACAAACTGGGTTTGTAATCTTCATCAGATATGAGTCTGCTTTGCAGATTTGTACCATATATTTCCCTGCTTCTTCTCCCCTGTCAGTATTTTTTTTGAGCCCTCCGTGCTCTGATCTTTATCTTGCTCCCTCAGCTGCTGAATTGTTAGTAAATAAATTGTCTGGAGAAACAAGTGCACTCACAGTTCTTGTCAGATGGCTTGAATTGGCCTCTCCCGCCCACTTTTTCCACATTAATTTGCAAATATTTAGATGAGCGCACTGAAACACTAGTGAAATGGCATTCATAAGTGGCCATTGTTCACTTTTTGATACAGCAGCATGACAAAAATGAAAATGAGGCAAGGCACTTACGGTTAGTATTCAAACTGTGTATTAACTTCTCATAATGTTCCTTATACTCGCAGGTGGTAATATCTGACCTCCCAAGCAAATTTCACTGTGTTATAAACCGTCTGCTGGATGGCAATGCAGAAAATACTTGAGAGCTCCTGTGTCTTGTAATTGGCTTATGTAATGGTTCTAGGGGTTGCTGGTGCTTATCTCCCCGGCTGGGTGGAAACACCTGGCTGGGTTGCCTAAGTGAACCTTTTCTGTCCGGACAGCCACTCACCCGTGGCTGACTCAATCGCTGGCAGAATCCGTCAGTGGGCGTTTCTTAAACTTCTTCCAGCAAAGAAGCTCTTTGATGCCTAGTCTCCTACTCTCTCTGCGCGAAAGCCTTCTGCGCAAGTAGGGCGTGGGCAGCAGAGGACCCCTACTCTCCCCGCTGGTCCCAGGCAAGGAGTCATGGGACCGCCTCGCCGCTTCCCCCATCTGCCCCCCTTCTCCACTGGTGGTACGCTGATTCTCTTCCCCAGAAGATGGGCTGCTTCTCCCGATCCCTGGACGCTCTCTGGAATCCCTCTGGCTTTTGCTCTCTCCCTCCGGCACTGATGGCAGTTCCCTGACAGCTTATCATTGTTTTCACAGAAGAACATAAAAATTGCTTTCCTGGATTAGACCAGCCTCCAGCAGCGACCAGCTTAAATGCGCTGGGGAAGCTCCTAAGCAGGGCAGGGAGGTTATAGTCGTTCCCGGTTTGCTGCCAGCATCTGTGAATGCATTCTCACGAAGGTTTCATGCTGCTTTCATGGCTGAGTCACCCTCCTGCCCTGCGCTGGTGGACTTAACCTTCAGATAACATTGATGCCTTGTACCTTACGGAGTCGTCTTTCTGCTTATGCCTCGCTCCTCTTTCGATTGGCGCAATTAATTGGCTAAGGCTTTAATGTGCTTCTGATTAATTGGTGGCACTGAGGGCACACACATAACTGGGTCTCCTGAAGGCTTGCTTCTTATCCAGACTGCAAATATGTGCTAACTTCTTCTCCTGTGTGCCAAACTGGCTTTTTGTCCCATTTGTGTACAGGGCCAGAAGATAGCTTGCCTTTCGCTATGGAAGGCTATGGTATCTCCTCTTAACAAATGCTGCCATGGTGATGGATGGAATAAGGCATCACACACCGTGCCTCCTGGTTTGGGGGTATTGCATGCAGCAACATGGGGCAGAAAATCTGCTGGAAAATGGAACTGTTTCTAAGCATTCATTGCTTTATAAAACATACTGGTAGCAATGAATGCATGCCAGTATACAATATTAGCCAAGCTGGAAAGTTACGCAATGTTTTTCAGGTGATTTCCATGCCCCCTGGCCACTTAGGAAGTATGTGAGAGAGTACATACATGTCTTATTGATTTGTAAGGAGATCTGGATCAAAATAAAGCCACAAATACATAGATAAAGGTAAAGGGAAATGATCCCTGGACAATTAAGTCCAGTCAAAGGAGACTGTGGGGTGCGGCGCTCATCTTGTTTCAGGGCGAGGGAGCAAATATATGCATATATACATATATAAAAATATATATAGATATAGATACAGTGGTACTTCGGTTTCTGAACATAATCTGTTCTGGAAGACCGTTCGACTTCTGAAACATTTGAAAGCCGAAGCCTGCATTTCTGGAAGCATTTCCATCTGGAAAACTCAATACGGAAGCCATGTGGCACGTTCAGCTTCCAAAAAGTGTTCAAAAACCGAAGCAGGAAGTTCTGGGTTTTCAGCCTTTGGAAGCTGAAACGTTCGACTTCTGAGACGTTCGTAAACCGAGGTACCACTGTACTTGGGCATGGTAGCTGGGAGTGTGGGAATTGTAATCCGAAATATCTGGCAGGCACCAGGTTGGGGAAAGCTGAAATAGAGAGGATGAATGAGTCACTCTGTTTGCTTCTTCAGGCATCAAACTTGGCACACTTCCTTTATTTTTATGAAGCCATGATGACAAGCTTGCTTAAGAAAAAAAATATCCCTTAAGCTAGCATCCATATGTAAAACATGATTTTGGCTCTGTCACTCTCAGTAGGAAATATTATATACTCCCAAAAGGGATAAACAAAGAAGTCAGTTTAATATGACCTTTCATTTTAATAGCAAGTTAATAACTTTTATTTTTGTTGTGTTTATTTGTGTCTGTCCTTCCCTCCCTCCCTCCCTCAAAAAGTGATGCTTGATGAAGTTTTGCAGCCTGTAATTTAGTTGGTTTATTTCAATAATGCTCTTGTTGCCTTCAGTTTGGGAACACATTTTGGCTATGTGAAGCATATGATTAATCATGCCTTTATGGGTTGCTCATTAGGATTCTTTCCACCGCCTCCTCTTCTTGGCTGTTAATTCCATGTTTCGAGGTTGAAACACTTTGCAACAGCTCTAGTTCTGCTTCTATTAAGACGGGGTTTGCATGATCAGCTTTCAGTGCTGTAGAACTGCGTTTGTTTTCCTGGGGTGCAAGTAGTTGCTCCTGTATCCAGAGACATCGTGTTGCGAATGCTGACAGCAAGTTCTTCAGAGTTGGAGGAAGAGGCTAGATTGTGGGATCTGATGACCCTGCGGAGCTCTCATTGCTGATTTGACTGCATTGTCAATGGCCCGCAGAGCTAAGTTGGACTTAATGTGTTATGTGTCTCTCTGGTTCATTGGTGCTCTTTTGAGAGCCAGTCTAGCATAGTGGCTAAGACTGAGCTCTGAACAGAAAGTGCCCACTAACTATGCCAAGTCACTATTCCCTTGGTTTCAGCCTTTGGTTTCAACATGGGGATCATAATAACATATTTGACAGGTTGTTGTACTAATGATCAACTCTGCAAGCCTCCAAATCTATTATCTTTTTAATGAAGTTGAAAGAGAATGAACCCAATCAGTTTTTTTGGTGAAGTGAAGGTTATTCCACCTGTGCTTTACAAATATTTATGAAGGTTAGCTTGATTTTTTTTTTTAATGCTGAACTAAATAACTTCTGAATTTTCAGAACTTTAGAGATACTTGGATAGATTTATGATAGGGAATCCAGTTTATTTTGTTTAAGGATGCTTTGAACAAATTTTCTAAATTGGCCTATTAGTGCAAATGTTAGGGCACTTTGAGTGGTGATTGATTTTTGGGTAGCTGCTTTTGCAATGGACAAAACCAGGACAACAAAACTAGGAATGTGTGACAGAAACCACCTCCATTTACATTTGTTAGGTCACATATTTAACTCCCAAGAAAATATAAGCACCACCAATTTGCTAAGGTGATATCCAACTAAATCATTGCTTATGAGTAAGGGAACTTCCCCTCCCCTTTGTGCCTCCCTTCAACCCTTCGAAATCTACTCTGGAGGATTGGGGGAGCCCCATTAGCAGATTTGTGAGGTGTACTGAGAAAGGAGAGGAAAGGGAGGTTTTGTTGAAGTTGCACATTGCAAGCTTACAGTGATTAATTTGGATACAGCTCTTAGTGGTAGTTTTGGTTCTAATAAGTCCCCTCGCAAGACGAAATTAATCCATTCCGCGAGTCTCTTCGTCTTGCGGTTTTTTCGTCTTGCGAAGCACGGCTATTAGCGGCTTAGCGGCTATTAACGGCTTAGCGGCTTTATGAAAAAGGAAACAAACTCGCAAGAACTCGCAAGACGTTTCGTCTTGCGAAACAAGCCCATAGGGAAATTCGTCTTGCGGAACGACTCAAAAAACGGAAAACTCTTTTGTCTTGCGCGTTTTTCGTCTTGCGAGGCATTCGTCTTGTGAGGTACCACTGTATTTGCCTTGTATTTATGGGTCACTGAGAAACATTGCAGTGCACCTTTTCCTTCTTAGTGCGTCAAAGTTTGGTTTGCATATGTTGTTCTGTGGTGACTGGATGTTTGTTCTTCCAAGTAGGGAAGGCTGGGTTTGATGGCTCTTTTGTCTTCCCTTTGCTCTTACAATGCTCAAGAGTTAACACTGCACCGATCCAATCCCAAATGGCAGAGGGATGTTTAACAAAAATGTCAACCAGGCAAATGAGTTCCTGCTCAGGTTTTTAAGAAATTCATAATTAGAGGTGTGAATCCAGTACAGAAAGATAAAGATAGAGATAGAATGCTAACCATGTCAACAAGCAGTTGTTCTTGAGGTCATTTGCTGCTGAAAGCCATGCTGTAGATTATTTTTGAATTAAATGGAAGGTTTTAGTCAGTGGTTTGTAACGTGAGAAGGATCTAAGGATCTTAGTAAACCACAAGCTTAACATGAGTCAACAGTGTGATACAGCAACACCACCTATTCTAGACTGCATCATCGGACGTCTATTGTCCAGATCTAGGGAGGTAATAATCCTACTCTATTCTGCTTTGGTCAGAGCACACCTGGAATGCTGTGTCCAGTTCTGGGCACCACAGTTTAAGAAGGATATCAACAAGCTGCAACATATGCAGAGGAGGGCGTCCGGAAACCAAGTCTTGTGAAGAACGGTTGAGGGAGTTAGGTACCGTATTTTTCGCTCTATAAGACGCACCAGGCCACAAGATGCACCTAGTTTTGGGAGGAGGAAAAAAATATTCTGAATCTCAGAAGCCAGAACAGCAAGAGGGATCGCTGCGCAGTGAAAGCAGCAATCCCTCTTGTTGTTCTAGTTTCTGGAATAGCTGTGCAGCCTGCATTCGCTCCATAAGACACACACACATTTCCCCTTACTTTTTAGGAGGGAAAAAGTGAGTCTTATAGAGCAAAAAATACGGTATGTTTTGCCTAGAAAAGAGGAGACTGAGAGGAGATATGATAGCCATCTTCTAATATCTGAAGGGTTGTCACATGGAAGATGGAGCAAGCTTGTTTTCTCCTGCTCCGGAGGATAGGGCCCAAATCAATGGCTTCAAGTTACAAGAAAGGAGATTCCGACTAAACACCAGGAAGAACTTTCTGATAGTAAGAACTGTTCCACAGTGGGATGGTCTTCCTGTGGGGATTGTGGACTCTTCTTACTTGGAGGGTTTTCAGCAGAGGTTGGATGGCCCTCTATCATGGATGTTTTAGTTGAGATTCCTGCATTGCAGGGGGTTGGACTAGATGACCCTCGGGGTCCCTTGAAACTCTATTATTCTATAATTTATGAATAACTAAATTTGGAATTGGGCATGTTGTACATGACCTTCTTCTCTCTTAGATCTGACTTTTGCTCCATTCAAATGTTTTTGTGCTAGTTCAGTATGCACAGACCTCCCCTCATTTCAGGGGCGGGAAATTGGTTTTTGAAAATGACCTTTAAACAAGTTTTGTGGGTTTATAAATATTTATTTGTTTAAATTATTTATATTCCATGCCTCCACCCCATAAGGCATCCAACAGCATTAAACAGCAGTAGCAATCAAGTATAAAACAAGGCTTAAACAAAACAGAAGAATTAACCAAGGTAAAACAACAGCTTTATATAGCAGTCTGGTGATAATACAAGACACAGCAGCCTAACACTCTCCCTCTCAAAGGCTGACCTAAATAGAGTGGTTTTAACCTGGAAGGGATGGAGGCGGACAAGACCTTGCTGTGGACAAAGGTCTGTGACCTGAGGACAAAGAAAATATCACTTTCCCTTCTGTCCTTCTGCCTGATCTCCAGACAGGGGCAGCACATAGAGCTCCAGTCATATGAGGATTTTTATTCTGGAAAAGTTCGTACTTTAGATACCCTGTCTTAAGTCACTTGATGGGCAGATCCTGGTGGTTTAAGACACCAAATCTGAAAAAGAAAGAAATTGTATACAGTGTACAGTCATACCTCATGTTACGTTTGCTTCATGTTACATTTTCTCAGGTTGCGTCCCACGGCGACCCGGAAGTACCGGAAAGGGTTACTTCCAGGTTTCGCCACTCACGCATGCGCAGAAGCGCTAAATTGCGCCGCGCACCTGCGCAGATACGGCACTTCAGGTTGCGGGCTTTTCATGTTGTGAACGGGCCTCCAGAATGGATCCCATTCGCAACCAGAGGTACCACTGTATTTTGGAAACCCTTCAATGTTTTTACTGGGGATACTTTTATTCACTTTACAGTGGTACCTCATTTTAGAAACCTAATCTGTTCTGGAAGTCAGTTCTTAAACTGAGGTGTGCTTTCCCTAATGAGGCCTCCAGCCACTGGTGCCCTTCCACCGTTCGGATTCCTTTCTTAGACCGAGGTAAAGTTCGCAAACCGGGACACTGCTTCTGGCTTTGCTGTGTTCATAAACCGAATCATTCGTAAACAGGACTGTTGTTAAACTGTATGCTGATTGGAAATATTTGTGTAACTCACAGTGTTGATTGTAGCTCTGCCCTGAAAATGGATCTCACTCATTAGGGAGGTTATGCTGGTCCCATCTTTGCCTAGATTTAGGTCGGCTGGAAAAAACAAACCTGTTTTCTTCTGCTGGGTTTTTGATGGCTTTTAAATTCCACTCTGGTGGTGGTGGTTATTTGTCACCTTCCACATTTATATCTCAGTGTGATGCACAAAAGCTATAAAATGCAGTATAAAAGCATGTTAAAACAGCAGGAAGATAACAGGATTTGTTTTGTTTTAATCCTTCCCCCTAGTATTTTTTATATTACATATCACTTTGGGGGCAGAATGCTGAGAATAAAATATTCAGCAACCTGGGGGTGAAACCTTTGAAACATTGCAAAGCTAATTCAGTTTAAGTAAGGAAACTGCTTTGAGACTGAAGTGACTGGGGAAATCTTTGTAGTGGAAAGTCACTGATGTGGTGGAATATTGGGCATGTCTTGAAGTTCCCATGTTTGCAAGAAGATGCCATCTTGGGACAACTATATCAATTTTATAACTTCTCTAGTAGGACAAGAAAATTAGTTGAAAACTCCCAGGTGCCAGCACTACAGTTTTAGGTAGTCAGGTGCTGGGATTTTTTCTGCCATTTATGGCATTTCTCTCTCCAAAGCACTCATCACAACTGAACATGCCGCTTGCCTCCCACCAGTTATGTAGGTTGTCTGCTATTCCTTCTCTACTAAAGAATAGGTGTCAAGGCTGGACATAAAGGAGCTGTATCTAAGGCTTTTGTTTTGGATGGTGTTTTTTTCAGGGCACCTGCTGAAGCTCCCATAAGGAAGGAAACTCCCAAGATGAAGAGGGCCCTTAAACCCAAGTACTGGGTAACCCTACTCACTGTCAGGGACAGGCAGGAGCCTGAGGGTCGGGGGGGGGGGGAATGTGTGAGTAGAGGAGGCAGTTGGGGAAGATGATGATCCAAGAGAAAGGGCCAGTGCTTTGTGGGGTTCTGTGCCCCCCATGAAGCAGCTGCTGGTGGGTGGAGGCAGAGAGGAGTCAAGAGGAAGAGATTGGGCAGCCAGAGACCAGGGGAAAGTGCTGGAGGGAGTCTTGGAAGCTGAAAAGCCAGTGGTGGGTCCAGGGAGAGTCATGCCTTTGGAATTCCCTTCTCTCCCTCCCCTCCACTGTCTCTCCCCCCCCCCCCCCGCATGCTCAAGGAGGGGCTTTGAAGCAAAGAGAGCAACTGGAGCTGCCATTGAGGAAGCAGTAATGGGTTCTTTCATGCACCACACCAGGCCAAGGAGGTTTAAGAGAGCAGGAAGTGTGTAGCAGCGCTGTTGTCCCAACTGTCTGAGAAAGCACAGGTCTGCAGATTGCCTAAACAACTAGTTAGTGAGGAGTGGTGCACTATAGGAGCTGATGTAATGGAGTGCTTTGCTAATAAAGACTGAAAATGCCAGTCACTTGGCTTCCTTGGTGTGGCTGCAACCCACAGTGTTGCATGCACATTCAGTGGTGGCTTCTAGATTTCTGATTTCCCCTGCCTTGGGGAATGAGGGGTGTATGCGTGACACCTTGCTGGAATACAGCTTTCAGAAACGAAGGAGCTTGATATTTGGGAGGAGAGGATGGTCTGTTAAACAGCATCACCGTCCCAGTGAAGTGAACGAAGAATTTTGCTCATGGAGGAGCAGGCTTGTTTCTCACAGGCATCTGGTCAGCCACTGTGAGAACAGGATGGTGGACAAATGGGACATTGGCCTGATCCAGCAAGCTCTTCTTATGCTCTCAAATGTATAGTGGAGCTTGCACAGAGTTTGGGGTTAAGAACCATGGGGTGACACCTGCACTGGTGGAGGAAGAGGAGTGCGGGGCGAGCGAACTGCCCCCAGCAGCGCGATCCCGGTGGTGCGCCATGCCCCCAGGACGCGCACCAGCCCCGCCCCTGCCTGCTCTCCGCCCCCCCCCCCAGTGCCGGAGCATGAAGCTCCATCACTGGACACCTGCAAAATGGGAACCTCCCATCTTGTGTTGTTTTCAGGATGGAAGTGAGACACTAGAGATAATCAGTATGAAAATACCTGCCCGCAGATGTGTCTAATACTTAAAAGAGAGAGAGAGTGTGCGCGCGCAAAAGGTTTGGGCCAATGCATTTGGCTAATAATCTTTCAAAGTATCTTTGCTGATTAAGAACACCAAGTAGTGATCTCTTCCACAGCACTTAGAAAAAGGCAAAAAAGCAAAATCATCTGCTGAAATAGTCCAAATTCTGGGTCAATAAAACGTATTGCCCTTTTTAAAAATTATGGACGTTTAACTTAAGTAACTTTCTACTGATAATGGGAAGGAGGTAGCAGGACATCGCCTAGCTTGTTGCCTAGCTGCTAGAAATAATGTAACTGTCCTGTGCTCTGTGGTTGCCTTATTTCCAGTAACAATAAAAATCCACCACCTTAGCAGCTTTGGAGTTGTAAGTGAGCTGGATTTGTGACAGAGAAGAATGGCTTAGCAGTTGGATCTTCTGGGGTTTTCACAGTGACCTAAATAATCCAGGCCTCTGGCTAACCAGACTTATGACCAGGTAACTAGTATGTCCCTTATGGGAAAAGGTGGCTATGTTTTCCAGGAAATTCAAACTTAATTAACTGGCTAGTGGATAGTGTGGGCTGAAATGAGATTGCTGAATCTGATCTCCTGGGGAAGGTACTTGCTGGAGGGCACCCATTATTTGTGATACTGAATTAATTAATGTTAAATAAGAGTGTTTATTTACAGTAGATATGGTAGGAGTTCTGGAGACTAATTAGGCACGCACTAAATGTTGTAATCTATGTGGCGGTCCAGTTATTTCTCACCGCAGGGAAATTACTGTGTTTAGTAACTCTTGTGGGAAGTTTATTCTGGTACAAACCACTGGGGCTTCTCCCAAATGAAATTATGCTCCTCATGGAGCAGAGGTTCCTCCTTCAGATCAGAAGCCAGAAAAGGTAGACATACGGTATTCTCTGGGCATCTCCAGGTTTCTAGCTGAACCAAGGTTCTCTGCAATAGGACAGGAATGCAAAGCTAACAAGAGATGAATGTCAGCAAAATCAACATATATGCCTGGTTTGCTAGGAATGAATACTGAAGGTGTGTCAGAAGTTTCAGTGACGTGGTGGGTTTTGCAGAGAGTGGGGCGGGAAGAGAGAAGGGCGACACCACTCTTCTTTTGGAGCGGTGGGGGGAAATATATGTGTCTAATCAAAAGTTCAGAGCCATATTAAGTTGGATAACGCAATGGAGAATTGATGGGTTTGAGTATGACCATCTTGTGGATGACGTTGGGGAAGCCTTCACAGGAACGATGGCTAGATCATACTGATGCTGCTCTGCTCACCTCATTCTCCCCAAGCATAGCCTGGAATTCATGTTGTTGTTGTGCAAAGGATTGAGGATCCAGCCTGCTGGACCAATTGAGAAACACCCTTGAGTGGCAGAGGGGGTATTATTTTAAAAAGTCACCAACCCACCAATGAGAGCTGCTGGAGTTAGAAGAACTATTTCAGGCTCCTGCTTTGCAAACTGCAGCAAACTGGGCAGATTTTTAAAAAATTAGTAATTCATACATTATTGTTCCATGTTTTGAGATAGAGGGCAGGCTGTTAGTTTTTGCATATCTTCTGTTTCAGCTCATGACCTGCAATTTATAATGTTTTGGTGGCTGTCTTCCCTTAGAGGAACAAATCTGTGAACTTCCTGGTGGCATCTGTTGTCTATTACGAAGAGCAGGAAGCCGGACTTGATCCTTCAATCTGGTTCAGCAAGGTTTCTATTTCCCTCTTACAAAACGGTTGTTTGATAACCTCCACTGATTTCTGTTGTGAATTGTGCAGAAATAGTTCTAAGGAATTGTGTGTCCTTGCTGGAAGCAGAGGCGGGAGATAAGTGAGGATTGGGTATGCTTTGCTTGGCCTTGTGACGATATTGGTCGCAGGTGGGCTTGACTCCTGCCAGGACTGTACCCAGGGGCTACATGTCTAAGTAATAGTCAGCTGCGGAAATAATGGTTCTGGTGTGCTGGTAAATACTAGTGATGGGAAGCATTTGTAGAGTCAGCACATCATTTGACTTACTGGTGCTTAAGAGATGTTAACTCCTATAAACTGCAGACTTCTAAGCTATGGTGTGGTAAGACAGTAAAATAAATGTTCTGGCTTTATGACTAGGAAGGTGAAAGAGAGTTACGCCAGGTCTGAGCAGTATTTGCTGCCGTGTGGAGATATTTGGTCTTTTACTCTGAGCTTGTGTAAAAAAGTTTTGTAAAAATGATCATGTAAGCAATTTCTTTCCAAAGCAATAATGACTATCTCTCTCTCTTTTATCTGATTTCTGCTCTGGTTTGTTGCTCTGATCGGTAAAGCTGATGCCTGCACCCAGTCTGTTGATGTGATGATGGCCAGGCCTTTCCTTTTTAAATACTCTTTCCACTAAAAAAATGGATGTTCGTGAAGTCTCTTCCCTACATTCTGGGGACAACTGAGAAATGCAACATTTTCGGATACCTGCCCTGTCCTACCACCAAATTTGTAGTATGCACTGAGTCTTAGTCCCTCGCTTCCCTTTTCTCAGCTCTTTTAATGGAAATGAGAGCTTTTGGTGGAAATGAGTGCTTTTCGTCTGCTTGACACTGGAGAAATATGGTATGGAGGATAGCATTCAGGCAGTGGATGGAGAAGGCCATCCCCTTGCCCCAGGAAGACAGTAGGACTCAGGGACTCCCAGTGACAAGACAGACAAAAGGAAGTTCTTCTGTAAGAGGCAGTGACGACATCCACTTGGATGGCTTTTAATGAGGATTAGATAAATTCATGGATGATAACGCTGCCAGTGACAACTAACGCATAGGTATCTGGTTAGCTACTGTGAGAACAGGACATTGGAGCTACGTGGGCCACTGGCCTGATCCAACAGGCTGTTCTTATATTCTTAGGAGATACGGTGGTACCTCCGGTTACGAACTTAATTTGTTCCGGAGGTCCATTCTTAAGCCAAAACCATTCTTGACATGAGGTGAGCTTTCGCTAATGGGGCCTCCTGCTGCTGCTGCGCCGCCGGCACACAACTTCCGCTTACATCCTGGGGCAAAGTTCCTAACTAGGGACATCTATTTCCGGGTTAGCGGAGCTCGTTACCCGAAGCATTCGTAAGGAGGCCAGTACGTAACCCGAGGTTCCACTGTAATGATAGTTTTCAGAACACATAATAATTGTCTTCGTTTCACTATAATCTTGATGGTTTCTTCTTGTGTAACCAAAGGAATGCTTGGGCCCTTACCATTTAGCAGCTTCTAGCTCCATTTTGTAGCAAAATTTTAAGACGTGAATTCAGTTTCTAATTAATGCCTGAATAAACTGTACTTTTAGTACATATACCAGACGCGATGATTTTATGGCAAACCAAGTTATACATAATACCTGTTATTTTACTAAAGTATCAAAGCGACTCTTGAACTGTAAATGGTACTTAAAGAAAGGTATTGCACAATTTTCATTTTAACCTACAAATTTCCATCCCCCCCTGGAAAAAAAAGAAAGGGAGCAAAATGACTTCGAATTTTTTTGGCATTTTTACATCTCTGATTCAGCCAGGACTTTTTCATGCCTTAACGTAATATACTTCTTCTACTGTGCAGTAGTGTTGTTTGGCTATAATTGTGCACGGGGCACGGGCAATCAGCCCTGCTTGTCGCCATTGCAGCGCTTATGTATAGCTCCCAGCTGTGTTGGTGCAAATCATAGAATAGCCGCCTCTGCGTTGAAGGGAACTGTGTTGGAAAGGCGTTTGAGATGCTAAAGTACCACTATCTGCTTTTTTGCAGAAATTACTTTGAGCTTATCTGTTTACATGCTTTCCCACTGGGCAAAGCACCATTACACATGTTGTAGATTAGTAAAGACGACTTTTCCAGGGAGGACTGAGGGACGTCCAGTTAATAGGATCCTTCTGTTGGACTGGAAAAGTCTTTCGCCTCTACTTCCAGGGGAGCAGCCATCCTGTCCTCTAGAACACGGGTAGGCAGGGGCCGGATCCGACCCAATTGCCTTCTAAATCCGGCCCGTGAACGGTCCGGGAGTCAGTGTGTTTTTACATGAGTAGAATGTGTGCTTTTGTCTAAAATGCATCTCTGGGTTATTTGTGGGGCATAGAAATTCGTTTGTTTTCTCTCTCCAAAATATAGTCCGGCTCACCACATGGTCTGAGGGACAGTGGACCGCCCCCAGCTGAAAAAGTTTGCTGACCCCTGCTCTAGATCTTGCTTGCCTTTGGTTGGGCCGGTTGGGTCCTCTGCTCTAGACAGAA
Source organism: Podarcis gaigeae (assembly GCF_964106915.1). Taxonomy (NCBI): domain Eukaryota; kingdom Metazoa; phylum Chordata; class Lepidosauria; order Squamata; family Lacertidae; genus Podarcis; species Podarcis gaigeae. The sequence continues at coordinate 75,393,233 of NC_139685.1, forward strand.
CCATCTTGCCTTTTGTTTACTTTGCAAAATGGTTTTTTGTTTTTACGCTATTCTGCCTTGCTTTAAATCGTCTTCCGTGTGTGTGTGTCTAGTTTGTCTATCTTGCTGATCTAGAATTATAGAATTGTAGAGTTGGAAGGTACCTTGCCATGCAGGAAACTTTTGTCCAATGTGGGGCTTGAACCCCACAACCTTGAGGTATAGAATCTCTTGCTCTGCTATGTATCCGTGGATGTGTGAAGGTGCCTCACCAATTTTTGACCATACCCACTGCTGGGTCCTGGGGTGGTTGGCCAAGTATGAAAAAAGGTTAGGCACCCCTGATATATGTGGTAATGGCTGGGTTGGGAGGCAGCAGGGAAGGGTGCGTTAGAATTATTGTTTTAAAGAATTAAAGAAATGCATGGACATTGGTCTATCAACAGCTGTTGGCCCTCATAGTCAAGTGGAGCCTCCATATACAGAGGCAGGTATCTCTATTAATTGTGGAGGCAATCAGGACAAAGCTATGTTTGACTTGAAAGTTTAGAAGCATCTGTCTGTCTGCTGTTGGTCACAGAATGCTGGAGTAAACCTAATTCTGAAGGGGTCCTGCTTTGAAGCTCTGGGTGTCCTTAATTGTATTTGTTTGTTTGTCAGCTGCCTTGGTAGTTATTGAAATGATAGGTTGTCTATAAATTTTTGTACTCTAATTAAAAAAATAAGCAGCGAGTTAGTCTGCTGTGTTGTGGCTGGCTGGCAGTGCGAATTGCTTGTGTGCCCAAGTGACTTGGGTTCAGTGCAGGTTAATGCAAGGCTGTTTGTGGCACACCATGCACTCTTCTTTCCTTCGCTAGATTCCACACCTTTGGGGGTTTCTGCTGTCTGGGACCATGTAGCCATAACTACTAGTGGAACAAATGTTTCTGAACTGAATGACTTTTAAAGTATTGTAACTCAAGGCAGCTTCAGAATGCACACTAAGGAATTTTACATCCTGTTTGCTGAGGTCATTTTGAAGGCATGGTGCTGTGAATATTTGTAACCCTCCCAATTATTTGGTGATCTTGTGATTTAAGCACTTTGTAGCTCTTCTTTAACATCTGTGTTGTTTTGGACATATCAGTCAACAATTCTAACCACAAATAAGTCACTTGATAAGTCTTGTGCCTCATACCAAATTGTGAAGCCTTTTTGTTGGGATCACCTCCCCGGTGAGTGCTTCAGGCAGACAGTATTCCAGTGATTAAAATACTTGAATTGTGTGTCTGTCATTCGCAAGTCACAAGCGGCCCAAAATTCAACACCCGTCGTCGTAGCGCTGAGAGTGCTGGTCTACTGCTGGAGGGAAGAACTCAAAACACACTTCTGTAAGTGGCAGTGGTGCTTGATGGGGCTTCTGCTTGTGTGCTCTTCAGCTAGAGAAAAATGCTTTTCTTTTAGAACTGAGCTCTTGGGCAAGTTTTCAAATTGTATCGAACTCTTCAATAGCAAGAACGGAAAGACAGCCACTTCGCAGATTTATGGAAGCACTTTGGCTCGGTGGTGAAGCGAATGCTGCCATCCCAGCTACAATCCCTGACATCTCTAGGTAGGGCTGGGAACGTTCCCTGGAGAGCCACTGCCAGGGGCGCCGACTTATAAAAAATATTGGGGGGGGGCCCATACCGGGGTCCTGCCCCGGGAAGTTTTCTAAATTTTAGATGAAAATTAGTGAGTTTTAAAGTTTTTTAAAAGTATTTTAGAGTCATATGATCAACATTAGAACCCCGAAAACTCGACTCTCTATAACTCCACACTCCGGGAAACTCGACAAGCCTGAAACACTTTTTGGCTTTGAAAAAAGAAACAAAACATAAACACGCACGGTATTTTCGTAAAAAGCTAATTTAATTTACAGTAACAATTATGCTTATAGACTATTACAGAGCAGTGAATATATAGCTCTGAAAAGACTGAAATGATATTTAAATAAATCCTAAACTATCATTAAAAGAATAAAACATAAAATATTGCTGTCGCACAGTAATAGCACTTTGATTAATAAGTGAAATAGCTAATTTAAGCTTACTTTGAATAAGGCTGAGGGTTCATTAAATAAAAATAATATCTCAAAGTTAATGCTTTAATACAGTTAATAAAGTTAATACAGTATGCCTAATACTGTATGTAAATACTGTAATACTGTATGTAAATAACGGGCTTTAATTGGGTCTTACACCCTAAAAATATTTAAGTATTTGAAAATAACTAATACAGTACTATAGTAATATAGAAATACAGTACTAAACTAGTACTAATATTTCAAAACTGAAAATTTAACATTCTGTATGTATTTAATTCTCTATTTTATAAAGATTTTAATATCTGACAGTGAGTTTGGAGTAGCCCAATGCAAAAATCCTGAGGATCCATGTGGATCCGTGCTTTGTAACCACGTTTTTGCACCACTGTGACCCTAGGCAACAGTGGGTGCGTGATTTTTTTGGTGCAAGATGTAGCCATGAACATGCTATGTGATCTGATGGTGAATTTGGGGTGACCCAGTGCAAAAATCCTGAGGATCCATGTGGATCCGTGCTTTGTAACCACGTTTTTGCACCATTGCAGCCCCAGGCAACAGTAGGTGCGTGATTTTTTTGGTGCAAGATGTAGCCATGGACATGCAATGTGATCTGATGGTGAATTTGGGGTGACCCAATGCAAAAATCCTGAGGATCCATGTGGATCCGTGCTTTGTCACCACGTTTTAAATGGGGAGGGAAGGAAAAACACAGAAGGGACAAGAAGCACAAGAGGGGTGTGCGGAGAAGCAGCTGGCTAAGAATGCAGGGGAGGAGTTTAACGGGGTGGGGGGGAGGAAAGGAAGGCAAAAGTCCCCCCCCAAGCTAGCCCCCTCTCTCTCTCTCTCCCACCTGCATCCCTAGAGCACGGAGAGGAGGAGGTGGTGGGCTGGAGCCTGCACGCAGTGTGACTAGGAAAGAATTAGAAGGAAGGACTTGATCCTTTCCTTAACCCTCTGCTTGCCAAGAGGGCAGGGGATTCCCTGCTCTTTGTTGAGTTTGAGCAAACGCAGCAACAGAAGCGGGTGGGCAGTAAGACCCTGAGGCAGAATGCAGGAAAGCAGCAGCTTCCGCCTTTCCTCCGCCCGCTCGCCGGATCTTATTTTTGCCTGATTTTTGCTCCTGCGCTCCGGCGAGTCAGCTCCAGGGACTACACATTCGCTCAATAACACGCACAGACATTTCCCCTTACTTTTTAGGAGAAAAAATCTGCGTGTTATAGAGCGAAATTTACAGTAATAATTTTCTTAAATTATTGGGGGGGCGGAGCCCCCCCAAACGAATTTTTGAGGGGGCTCGGGCCCCCTCAGGTCCCATGGAGTCGGCGCTTATGGCCACTGCCAGTCAGTGTAGACAGCATTGAACTAGATAGGCCAACAATCTCACCTGGTGAAAGGCAGCTTTATATGTTCAGCTGAGCAGAATGCAAAGTTGATGACAAGTTCAGTTTTTGGTGCCATGCTGCATATGGAGTGTTGTCATCTTAAATCTTGTAATTTTTGCCCAATATTACTCTGGGTGGAGCTTCTTACATTGCGACACTCGCACTCGCAACTCTGCACTTTTTTCATGATCTCTGGCTGAAGGAGCAAGTGTACAGTTTCTAAATTTGCTAGGCTTTGATTTTCAGTGAACTTTAACCTCTGATTCAGTAAATACCGTATTTTTCGCCCTATAGGACACACTTTTCCCCCTCCAAAAATGAAGGGGAAATGTGTGTGCGTCCTATGGGGCGAATGCAGGCTTTTGCTGAAGCCTGGAGAGCGAGGGGGGTCGGTGCGCACCGACCCCTCTCGCTCTCCAGGCTTCAGGAAGCTATCCGCTAGCCGTGGGAGACGCAGCTCTCCCACGGCTAGTGGAGAGCTTGCCGGCACCCAGAAGCTTGGGGCATGCTGAGCTCAGCATGCCCCAAGCTTCGGGCTTCGCGCAGCTCTCCCACGGCTTGCGGATAGCAGCCTGTTCTGGGGGCTGCTCGGGCTTCCCCCGCCCCAGCCCCGCACCTGGGGAAAAAATAATTCCCCCCCCCAAAAAAACTAGGTGCGTCCTATGGGCCGGTGTGTCCTATGGGGCGAAAAATACGGTAATCAGAATGTGCAAACCTATGCAGGGTTGTTTTTCTGAGAGAATGGATTATAAATGCAGGTCAGAAACATTATATTTGGATGTTGGAGATGCTGTCTTACCCCGAAACTCAAGTTCAAATTGATTTGTGGGATAGTTGTGAGAATGAGAATTAATGTGCTGAAAAGGTACTAAGGGAGTGATAAAACTAAGGTTCCTATTCACACCCAGTCTGTTGGATATTTGCCCTAGTCTTTCTTTGGAGTGTCTGTCTTTATTGGGGAGACGATGCTGTTACGTTTTCATGGACTCTTGCCTCCCGGGGTTCCTTCCCATGGCATCTAGAAGCGGGCTTCCAATTTTTCCATTTCTCCCTGTTGATTTTTCAGCACTGATGAACTGCCAGATACTTGTTTGGTTAGTTGTAGATACACTTGGCAAAGACCGGATGCAAACAGAACCCCATTAGAACAAGGACAAGGGCTTTTTATGTCAAGTTGCACGGAATGCTTTTATTGACATCCTCTTCAACATGCATAAACTTTGGAATGACTTGAAACGCATTTAACGTTAAAGATGTTCATAATCACCATATGCATCTATGCTTACCCTAAAATAATACCTAGTTTTTTTTTTACTTCTCTCCTTTGTTCTGGAGGCCAGCAGTGCTTTTAGGAGATTCTGGGTTGACAATCATTTTCTAGAGAAAGCATTGAGTTTTGTGTATATTGGAGACTTATTTGCAGCCTCCCTGCAATTATTACCTTTTTGTGCTACGGATTGAGTGGGGCTGTTGTCCAAGGAGGTTCTGGAAACCCCCTGGAGCTTGGCATACTGTCCAGTTGATATGGATCCACAATCTTATCATCCACTTTTGCTATTAGAGACATAGCTGAGTGAATTCATAATTGGTAACTCTTCATGAATCTAGGCTAAAGTATTACCACTTTTGTGAAGCTCAAATTTGTTATGTGCACACTATGATCCAGATCCCACTGCACTTTAGAACTTAGGTGATAGATATTCTTCCTTTGTTTCCCAATATTTTTAAAAGCATAATGATAGTGAAAATCTTAGCCCTGGTGTGTGTCTGGTTTAAAAAAAATAAAAAATTGTGGCAGCTCAAGGGTTTCCCTCTACACACACGCCTTGCAGGGTTACAGAATTTTTGCTTATGATGGAAACAAAAAATCCAAAACCGTATTGACATATGGCTACTGACATACCGACACGGAATAGATTCTGTTTGGTGACAGACAGTTTTCAAAATGTGTCTTGGTTGTCCCTTTCTACTGATTTTTGTCCCAGGGTGCAGTGGTTGCGAAAAGGGAAGATTCCAGGCTAGGGACCACTAGGAAAGGAATTGACAAAAATGCGACCACCGTACAAATCTATGGCGGGACTATATTTGAAATACTGGGTACAGTTCTGGTTGCTTCTTCTCAAGAAAGATACTATAGAGTTGGGAAGGCTTCAGAAAAGGGTGACAAAAATGATCAAAGGGATGGTGTGTGACTCCCATATGAGGACACGTTGCAGCGTTTGGAGTTTTTTGTTTGTTTGGCTAGTTCGGAGGCAAAGAAGTCCCTCTACTTGAATGGCTTCAAAAGAAGATTGAAAAGATTAATGAAGAAAAGACTTTCAGTGACTACTAACCACAATGGCTACGTTACACATCCCCTGTCAGAGGCAGTATGCCTGAGTTCCAGGGAATCACAGGTGGGCAAGTGCTGTTGCCCTCAGGTCTTGCTGGTGGGCTTCCATTGGGGCATCTGGTTGACCACTGTGAGACAGGATAGTGGGCTAGATGGGCTTTGTTCTGATCCAAGAGGCTCTTCTTACATTTTGTTGTTGCATGAAGGAGTTGACCCTTCGTGACTGAGGACACATCATTTACTGAGAGATTGATAGGTGAGCAGAGTAAAAACGCAGCCTCCCTGTCACTTGTCTTTTCATGTGTATTGATGGGAAGACTTGTACATGGTGACTTTCTTTAGTTGGTGGAATGCTTCTGTTTGCAGTAACGTTTGTGGTCCAAAGACTTGTGGTCATGAAGCATTGCCCAGGACCCAGAGAAGCCTGGGTGTGGAACCATGCTGGATCAGACCTAAGACTATTTAGAGTAGCATTCCGTTCTTGCAGTGCTCTCCAGGCGCCCAAGGGAAGCCCCAAAGCATGACACGAGTGTAGGAGCACTCTTCCCAGGTGGACTCCTCAGCATTGGGTGTTCAGAGGCATGATGCCCACTGGAGGGTATTACACATCCATCGTGGGGAGTAGCCATTGACAGCTGTATTCGCTATGAATTTGTCTAATCACCTTTTAGAGACACCCAGGTTGGTAATCTTTTGTTAGCAAATCTCATTGTTCAATTGCACTGTGCAAATAAATACTTCCTTTTGTCTGTTCCAAATCTCCCAACATACGCTGCATGCATTCAATGCTTTTTTTGGGGGGGGGTTACCAGTTCCTCCCCCCTTGCCGTGGTAGCTCCTTTCCCTCATGGGGTGTTCCTCTGGCAGGTGTCCTGACCTTTAGAGGTGGGCATGGGTGGACTATTGGGTTTCTATGAAAAGCTGGAGAGCTTAAAGTCTCCTGCATGTGGCAAACAGCATGCAGAGCAGTTTGGATCCCAGCCAATGTTTGAGAAGCGCACAGGTGCAGAAAATGTAGGTTAGATACCAGCTTGTGTATTTCAAGATCCTTCATTTTTGGCATATTGTATGTTTCTAATTTTGGGATATGACTGTTGTGTCAGTAGGCAATCTATACTTTCTTCTTATAACTGCATGGTGATTGCAACGAACTCTTTAAATGGAACAGAGATTACATAAATGGAAAGGCATGATTGCTAACAGAATCTGCTAGGCTCCAGATGTATTGCTCATTACCCTTCCCTCTGTTCTTTGTCTTCCACACTTGAAATTCTGATTGGCCTGGCTGCTCCTTTGGGCAAGGCCTCATCCTTTTGCATATGCTGTAAAGTGTCATTGTGCCTTCGTGGTGGGATGTGAATGTGAGTAGAGGGAGGAACCAAGTGTCGTGGTGCTTCATAAACTGGGAACGAACGCTGCCCCGAATTCTCCAGTGCACACTTTCATCCAGTTCCCCTTCCCCAAATAGTCTTGTCTCTTCTCACTGAATGAGGAAGTGGGGAGTACGTAGCAATTCCACTGTTAGTACTTTATAGGATACAGTGGTGGCACTTGAGATCTGTTGGCCATGGAAACCCCATCGCCTTGCTGTAAGTCTTGTTACAATTACTGGTAAACTCTAGATTGGAGCTGATACCGTAGCTTGGAAAAATCTGTTCGAATCTTTATCCGCCGGCATGAAATTTCTGGGCAGCTAGACAACTTGAGACCTGCTGGTCACAGAAACCCATCGCTGTGCTGCAAGTTATGCTGCAGTTATTGCTGATATATGCTATAAAACCCAGATTGGGGTTGATACCGTGCCTTGGAAAAATCTGTTCAAATCTTTATCTGCCTGCATAAATTTTCTGGGCATCTACGCAACCTGATGACTGGAATTTAAAGTGTTACTTACTTATTTATATATATAAAAAAACACCCCCTTCATTGCAAAATGATCACAGGGTGGTATACAAAATATATAAAGCCAGTCAATAAAATTACTGTTCAATTCACACAGTCTGTCCCATTTTATAACTAGGCTAATCTAGTCAAAAGCCCTGGATAAGTGGAGTTTTTCATCTGGTGCTGAAAATTAGGTAATGTTGATTCCACCATAATCCAGAGCCAGGGTGCTGTTACTAAAAATGCCCTATTATGAATCCCTGTAGTGTTTGTGCCTGTGAAACAATGAGTTTAGGCTTCAGTTTTTGGTTAGGGTATGAATTGGGTGATTGTTGGTGATTCGATTTTATAAATCTGCCTTTCTGAGGTGATTGCAGGAAGAATGTTGATGGATTGTTGACTGTTTTATAAGGTCACAATGATTAATGATGATAAACTTAATCAGGAACCTGGAGGGTACCACATTGACATATAAATTATCCTGAGTACAGAAAGCAATGGATGTGAAAAGGTTCAAACCCAATTAAGTCTGTTAGGTTCTTCTGATTATAGGTGTAACTGACACAGTTTAGTCTTGACTCCTATCTTTACCCGACATCTAGTAGACAATAACTTACTTTGTTCTCATTTTAACATGCCTAGTCCTTTATCCCAAAGGCTGGCATGGAAGAAGTTGCAGTAATTTTCTCCGCCAAATTAACTCCGTCAGTCAACTGATAATTTTTTTTGCCAAACAAAATAAGCAGTTAAATGTCAGCTGGTCTGCTGCAGAGAAAACATAATTAAAATGGGTTTTTAACCAAACATTGTTTTAACTTGGGCTTATCTTTGTCTGTTGAAGGTTATTACAAAGCAATGAATGGATCATCTCCCTCGATTTTCATTGCATACCTGAAATCTGTTTTCACTAAAGTTCTGTATAGCCAAGTGTGCTTATATAAATGCTGAAGATGAGACAGCGATGAATGATCCCTGTCTGCTGCAAATGTGACTTTAGCATAGCTTATCCTTAGTGAAGGATTGCAGTGGGAAACTCAAGCATTAACTTTGTCCTCTTTCAGGTATAATGGTAACCTCATGGCTTCTTGTATGCATAAGTGGTGCTGAGCCTCAGGCTCTTACTGCCCTCCTTCCTCCCCAACACATGCGGACAGAGGCTTTTAGGTGCAAGTAAGAAAGAGCTCTTTATGCAGGCGAGCAACAGTATAGGCATGGTAGCAGACGCAGAATTCAGGGGTCACAAATAAGGAGTTCAGGAACCATTCAAGAGACATTCAGAGCTGAGTGAAGATGTCCCAACAGGTTGCGCCCTGCCCACTAAGCTTTTAAGGACTAGGCATGAGACTGTAGGGGATGCGGATGGCGCTGTGGGTTAAACCGCAGAGCCTAGGGCTTGCCGATCAGAAGGTCGGCGATTCGAATCCCCGCGACGGGGTGAGCTCCCGTTGCTCGGTCCCTGCTCCTGCCAACCTAGCAGTTCGAAAGCACATCAAAGTGCAAGTAGATAAATAGGTACCGCTCCAGCAGGAAGGTAAACGGCATTTCCGTGCGCTGCTCTGGTTTGCCAGAAGCGGCTTAGTCATGCTGGCCACATGACCTGGAAGCTGTACGCCGGCTCCCTCGGCCAATAAAGCGAGATGAGTGCCGTAACCCCAGAGTCGTCTGTGACTGGATCTAATGGTCAGGGGTCTCTTTAGCTTTACCTTTTTATGAGACTGTAGTGTATTTAAGAAATATGGTTTATTTACATATATTCACACCTGAAGCCTTCAGTGGAGGTGTCTCTTGCTGCTTCTCCCATCGCTTCAGCAAGCTTGGGTCCAGAGCAGAAACCAGTCATGCTCCCTGGTCTCTCGGTTCAACCTCTCCCAGTCAAGCCTGCATGCAGTACTGCCTCCTCCCCTCTTCTCCCAAACCCTTGCAAAACGCAACCCAAGCCACATGCAGCATGGCCACACTGTTTTACCTTCAGGCTAAACTGGAATGCTAAACATTTCTCTGCCCGCTGTAACCCTGGCAACCCCTGTTTCACGGATTCTAGGATCTTCCCTTGATGCGCTGATGACTGTCCATCAACATCCTTGCATTTCTTAACAACTTACGCCCAGGCGATGCCCCAGCCTGGAAGGACTAGCTCAGTCTACATTTTTTCCCTTACTAAATCCAACATCTGTCAGCTCACCTTAATTCTCAAGGTACTGCAGCGGTTCAGGGCACCCACAAAGACATAACAGCAAGTAAATCATTTATAGGCTGTTATTGGAAATTCTCCTCTTAGAGGTATCCTGGTGTCCCTTTTTAGGTGGAGCAGTTGAGATCTGGGCAGATTCATTTTCTAACCGAACTTTTCACTTTCCCCCTTGGGTCTCGCCAGCAATGCTGGAGACATTTGTGGTGCTATTTGTACTGTGAAAGCTGCAGTAATTGCTTTCAGAGTAGGTCAGTTGTAACGATTTCTGCGTAGTGAAGTTGTTTGGGAGAAGGGCAGATTGCACAAGATCTTTTGCCGTTTCGACAAGGTTTGTTTGAGCTACCAAAGTCTGTTTGTTTGCTATCAATTACCGGCAGGGTGCCGACTCAATTGATACACGGTGCTCTTTGCACATTTAGATTCAGAGGGTTGCGCTGCTCTCTAAAGGTCATGCTTTGGAGAAAACAAGATCAAATTAGGCACCTGCGCTGTACGCCGAATTTCTCAGGGCTGTTAAACATTCAACCTCTTCTGTTCCGGCTAAAAGAAACAGCCATGCTACAAGGTTCAGGTGCAGGGAAATTTCAGTAGCAACCTGTAATGAATATAAAGTCACTAAAACGAACGGTCCTTCTTATCATTCTCTAGCTGCTTGTGGGGGACTAGTCAGAATCTGAAATTGCCCTTTTCTGGACCTTGCATCTCAATCCCTGGCATTATCAAACAGATGTGTGAAATTCCTTCAATTCTGTAAGCTCGCAAAGATTTGGAAAAACTGGGGTTGTTCCTTTGCCTTGCACAGCTGCCAGCAGCAGATGAGGCACAGCCCCTTTGAGAAGTACGGTGGTACTTTGGTTCTCAAACTTAATCCGTTCCAGAAGTCTGTTCCAAAACCAAAGCGTTCCAAAGCCAAGGCGTGCTTTCCCATAGAAAGTAATGCAAAATGGATTAATTCGTTCCAGACTTTAAAAAGCAATCCCTAAAACAGCAATTTAACATGAATTTTACTGTCTAATGAGACCATTGATCCATAAAATGAAAGCAATAATCAATGTACTGTACTATAAAATAAATAAGACAGTATTGTAGATGAAAAGAAATTAAAATTAATTTTTCCCTTTCCTGCACTGATGATAGTCATTGTTTGGACGGGGGGCTTTTATCCATTTCCGCAGTCACACAATCAATCAATCAATCAATCAATCAATCAATAGCTGAACTGGGTTCCACACAGTCACAAAAACAAATTAACCAAAAAAGCCCCAAAAACAAAAACACAAAATAAATAGCAAAAACAAAAGAGCCAAACTTAATCTGTTCTGGAAGTCCATGACTTCTGAAATGTTCGAAAACCAAGGTGCAGCTTCTGATTGGTGAAGGCGCCCCGGAAATAATAGCCAACAGCCGCATTAGACGTTCGGCTTTCGAAAACTGGAACACTTCTGGGTTTTCGGCGTTTGGGAACCAAGGCATTTGAGAACCAAGGCGTTTGAGAACCAAGATACCAATGTATGGTGGTTCTCATGCACCTTCACCACACATATATAGGAGTCTTGTTGGGGGTGTCTGCCCGGCTCCCAACATCCCAGAATCATGCTTCAAACTCTACTGTTTTCACCTTTTGCCGCTCTGTCCAGTTCAAAAAATGCAAAGGCAATGAGGTCTAGTGGGCAAACACAAGTATTTGACAAGAGATGTCCAACTGCGTCCAATTACTCCTGTGTGGACTCTGGGTTAGCTTCCTTTTAAGAAATGGTTGCTATAATTTAGCTGTGGAATTTGTCACTTTCATTCCAATGTCAGCTGCCAATCATTTTTCTCTCTGTGCATTCATAGCAGAAGAGGTGCACCTTCATCTAGCTCTGAGCAATGAATGGTTTTATGCATCTGTTTGCTGTCACAAGTCATACACCACATAAAACAGTAGTTTTAAGTGAGGTTACAAAAGAGATACAGAGGATAAAATCAATTAAAAATAACCACAACATCAGAAAAGCTTACTTAAGATGCCTACTGAAGAAATAATAATAATAATAATAATAATAATAATAATAATAATAATAATAATATCACCGAGCTGCTGCAGTTTGCCTGATCTCAGCTGGAAGGAATTTCCACATAATTGGGCTCGCCCTGTGGGGCCACCAGTAGCAACTCTCTCAGATACTTTGGCGATTGGGCAGTCCTTAAAGAATTGGGCAGCCCTTAATGTTTCTTAGGGACGCGGGTGGCACTGTGGGTAAAACCTCAGTGCCTAGGACTTGCCGATCGTATGGTCGGCGGTTCGAATCCCCACGACAGGGTGAGCTCCCGTCGTTCGGTCCCAGCTCCTGCCCACCTAGCAGTTCGAAAGCACCCCTAAGTGCAAGTAGATAAATAGGGACCGCTTTACAGCGGGAAGGTAAACGGCGTTTCCGTGTGCTGCGCTGGTGCTGGCTCGCCAGAGCAGCTTCGTCATGCTGGCCACGTGACCCGGAAGTGTCTCCGGACAGCGCTGGTTCCCGGCCTCTTAAGCGAGATGAGCACGCAACCCCAGAGTCGGTCACGACTGGCCAGTACGGGCAGGGGTACCTTTACCTTTTAATGTTTCTTGTTATGGGCTTTTAAAATTAGCACAAGATCCTCCACTTTGAAAAGCAGCAGGGACTGTAAAAAGAACAGTAATTATTCAGTTCCTGCGGCATGAGGGACTGATGGCAGGGAAACTTTGCTTGGTTTTTTGCAATTGGAAAGGCTTATGGGTATGCTGACCTTCGAAAGAAAAAAGAGAGACTGCAGGTAGACTCTCACAGCGTCTGCCTGCAAGTCTAATTCATTGTACTTCCGATTCTGTATACCAGCGATTAATGTCCCTGGAAAAGACAGGTCTCGGTTTTCCCCATGGCAAACTGTTGGAAGCTGTCTTTGGAGTGTGAAAATGTATGCTGATGCCATATTTGCTATGGACATGCTCAGTTGGAAGTACCCTGTATAGGAAGTATGGGGCCAGGCATAGTTATCTGGCGTTATCTGAATGCAGTATACTAAGGCAAAAATGAGAGCAGTGGCCCAATGCTATGTGTCAAATTCTGCAACAAAGGGTGTGTTTCGTTTAACCTCTTTGCAGCTAGCTAATTTGGACTGGTACAGGGACACGGGTGGCGCAGTGATCTAAACCACTGAACCTAGGGCTTGCCGATTGGAAGGTTGGCGGTTCGAATCCTTGCAGCAGGGTGAGCTCCTGTTGCTTGGTCGCAGCTTCTGCCAACCTAGCAGTTCAAAAGCATGCCAAAAAGTGCAAGTAGATTAATAGATACTGCTCCGGCGGGAAGGTAAATGGCGTTTCCGTGCACTGCTCTGGTTTCGGTTTTCCATTGTGCCAGAAGCGGCTTAGTCATGCTGGCCACATGACCTGGAAAAACTGTCTGCGGACAAACGCCGGCTCCCTTGGCCTGTAAAGCGAGATGAGCGCCGCAACCCCAGAGTCGTCTGCGACTGGACTTAACTGTCAGGGGTCCTTTACCTTTTTTACCTTTAATTTGGACTGAGGCTGTGATGTGGTAGTTTCCTGGAAAGCTGGTCAATCACAATAGTGCCAGTCACGCCAGACTTCTAATAGTTGTTTGCCCCTGTTAAACAGATATAATTCTTAGTAGCAGGTGACGTCCAGCTAAGTAATACTCACAGCAGTCTTGTTGGAATCAATGGATCTATTCTAGTATGACTTAACTGGATATCATTCTGTGTTGGGTGATGCAGGTTTGCACCCTTGGTTTGCTTCATGGTGATAATGATGAGAAAAAAACCTGAATTTGTACCTCCTAGTAGAAATTCTGAATTTGTACTCCCCCAGAAAATCTCAGAATACTAACTTTGGGGAGACTTTATTGCTAGTGAATCTGGGGACAGATAGAATGGATTTTCTAAAAACTGTAACTGTATGCCGGATGCTTGAGGTCCCATTTAAATAGTTTGTCAGCAAAATCCACATTAGGATCTCTAGTATCACAGAATGAAAAACAAATATCTCTAGCAATATTTTAGCATTTCCACAAAGGTTGTGAGGAGATACTTTTAAAACACTTTGGCAAGAAGAGATGACAACACTTTGCTGAAAGGAGGGGAAGGAGAATTACGAGAGTATAAGGATAATTTATTGGCTGTATTCATATTGAAGTTTTTTTTAAAAGTAAAAAAGAAGGACTAAATCATGACGGGATGCTACATTTTTAGTTTCTCTTCACAGGCTTACTGGAAGTTCGGGGTATGTAACAGATGGACCTGGAAACTATAAATACAAAACGAAATGCACATGGCTTATTGTGGGAAGGTAAGAAGCAAACACCTTTATATTCACGGGATGGAATTGGGCAGTATTCTTGCCTGTATGTAGCTACATCATGATGTTTTTAACTGCTTTCCCGTTTGGCTTATTTTTTTGCTGTCCTGTTGCTAAACAGGAAAGAATTGTTCTTGAACAATGATTGAAACTGGCCCTAATTTTGCATTCCACCAGTTTTATGCTGTTGTTTTTTGGACCAAATTTAAAAACAGTTTGTAGGCCATGGCTGGTCCAGTCCGTACAAAAACGGCATCCATCTCGCTTTACTTTGGGGGATAAGACTTCTTCCTGGCCTATAGCAAAGACTACAGCCTGTCATTTGGAATAGAGCTATGAGGATTAAGCCCCAGAGAATCTCTCACCACCCATTTCTTCAGGCTGTGGTTCAGCATCAGCAGAGATAGGGAAAGATCCGAGTTATATCGGGTGACATAATTTAAAAATACCAATAATTTGGTGGTTCGGCTTTCTGATCATAGCTACTATTCTCCTTGGGTTGGCAAAAGAGAGGAAAAACAATTATTGTTCTCCCTCAAGCTTAAACTTGTGGGTCGCAGCCTAGCTGCCCAGATATTGTGCCAAAGGCAAGAGGCAACATATTTCATGACTTTTCCTCTTGTGCAAGGAAACAAAACCCGGCATTTCCCCAATGAAAGCTGGGACTTCTCTGATCCTGTCCCAAATTCACATTTATTCAGACAGACCTTCAGAGGTTCTGTCAACCTTTCAGTCAAGGTCCTTGCTTTAACTACAATGATATTTGATTTCCCCCCAGCAGATTTTAGTGGTTTCTTAGCAGGATTTTTTTTTTTTAATTAAGAATGGCACTTTTATCGTTCCATTCCTATTGAAGGGTGCTTCTGTTTTTGTTCAGTCATAATGTTTTGTGGTATTTTTAGGCTGGATGCTGGCAAACCCAACCTATTTTGAGATTCTGGAGCGCTTCATGCATTTACGTTTGCGTGCATATGTTGGGTCAGATGTGACAGAATATATATATCTACACAACTGAAATTTCTACATAGAAGCAGTTGCCTGTATTAAAGAAGCACCCCCTGCTTTGTTAACCTTATTCCTGTGCCTGCAATATGTGAATTAGTTAGGAGATGTCATTGCAGTCCTTGATGTGAAAGAAGAGAGCAAAACTGAATATAAGTGAGGAGACTATGCTAATTTTTTGAGATACATCCATTGTTGGACTGGACATTTTCAGGCAAAATATATTGGGGTGGAGGTGGGGGGTTAAAATGTGTGGCACCCCCAGCTGCAGTCTATAAAGATTCAGCCCCACAACAGTGGCACTGTGTGACTGCTTTGATAATATTTCCTTCCTTTGCAAGTCCGAACTGCCAAATTATTGTCAGTACAGTTGTACCTCAGCTTACATACGCTTCAGGTTACATACGCTTCAGGTTACAGACTCCACTAACCCAGAAATAGTGCTTCAGGTTAAGAACTTTGCTTCAGGATGAGAACAGAAATCGTGCTCTGGTGGCGTAGCAGCAGCAGGAGGCCCCATTAGCTAAAGTGGTGCTTCAGGTTAAGAACAGTTTCAGGTTAAGAACAGACCTCCGGAACGAATTAAGTACTTAACCTGAGGTACCACTGTAGCATGAAGCTGGTCAGCAGAACCTAGCTTTTACATAGGAATATTTCCTCATTGTGTTGAGATTATAATAGCCTGCAGAATTTCAGCTTTGGCTAATTCTTCAGAATTTAGTAAAACCTATTGTATGGGGACTAACTTGGAAGAAATGCTCACTACAGAAAAAGTGGTGATGGAAGTTATGAGGCAACAGTCATTGCATCACAATAAAATAACCTGAAAGAATAGACGATGATACAATATTAGAGGCCAGCTGTGGCTTTGCTTACAAAAAAGAGCAATATGTTGAGGGACTGCGGAAATAACGCCGCTTGTTTTCTTCCCACAGGCCGAACTCGATCCTTAGGCTCCGTTTTAATCATTTTGCAACGGAATGCAGCTGGGACCACTTATACGTATATGATGGGGATTCGATTTATGCTCCATTACTGGCTGCTTTTAGGTAAGCCCCAGAGAACAGTGTGAAACTAATTGGTTTGTCGTATTTGTTTGATGCGATTCTTCATGTTTTGTCTTGAAAGTCTGCGGTTCTTTTTTTTCTGTCCTTGGATCAGGAAACGTAGGGAAAGTATTATGTGGTATATTTTTTGTTTGTAGTTCCCACATTACTTGAGTTTCTAGCCCTTTGCAGATCTGTGCATGTGGTGAACACAGGAAAAGCCTTTGCACAGCAGTCTTCACTGTGCTGCCGCTCCACTAGTTTTCCTTTTGACTCACATTGGAGCTTTGGCTGATTCCAGCCAAATGTGATGGGTATGCATGATTTGGCCACCTTGAAAACCTTTTTCCTTGCCCATCAGGTGCCTTGACACTTCTGTATTTCAACAGGAGATGCACTTGGGTTCCATGTTGCTTTTATTCGGGTGCTTTAGGAAGTTGTCAAGACTGAGAACTTGACAGTAGTTCTGTTTCTTCTTCTTTGCCCAGATGTCATATAGTGAGGCCGTGGTTCATCTGGGAAAATAATATAGATCTCTCCCACCCCAGTCATTAGCAAAGATCTTGCAGATACTTGCTTTGAATTGCATTTTCATCTGTAAAGCTGAAGTGAGCTTATTAATGGGGTTTCAGGAAGCTTACAGTGTTTCGAAATGGCATAAACGAGAAATCACTGCCTCGGGATAAACACCGTTTTATACATAGAAATAGTCTTTTACCTTCTGTTTTATCTTGAGATGAACTTGTTTATTTTGACACTTGCCAGTTTGGCAATCCAGAATTGGCTTAAGTGAACTTAATTTAGAGCAAGGTTAAGCAGATGTTTCTGTGTTTGGCGTCTTCAGCTCATGCTGTTGACAAACTTATAAGCGTTTCTTCTTGCAAGTAGGCAAGCTTTGATATTCCCCCAGGTGCCTAAGAATAATGAACTTCCCCATCGCTTGTCTATCTGATTTGCTGCTGGCTTCTACAAAGTGGATTCTGATCCCTAGGTAGTATAATGCTGACTACAGCTTGACTCTTTCGATGATGTCTTCATATGGCCTAAAGCTTCCAGGTGCTGCTGTAGATACTGATGACAAACAAAGTTGGGCAAGTGACTGCCTTGACACCTTGTAAGCCCCAACTTCATTAAAAGTCCCGCCCTGCCTAATGGATCTACTGTCATTCAGTTGCATCATACGAAACCATCATTGTAGCAAGAATCAAGACTGACATGCTTAGCTCGGTCTAAGTCTCCTTTTCTCTCCCTTGACTGCCAGTGTTGCTTACACCTTCAAATGGCAGCTGGAACCTGACAGCTGCCTAAAGCAACCTCATTGGACTTTTGCTCCGTAGATACCTGCATCTTCTGGTGCCTTAAATAGCAAATCCTGGGTAGTCAAGTAATTTTCCCATTCTGGAATCTTGGCTGGCAGGCAAACAGGTTCCTTCCAGAAGAATAAAGTCCTGGCATTCTACTGGTTAACTCTGCTATTACAATGGGTTTGTCTATGAACAACTACTTCAACGGCCTGGAGATGTTTTAATAGTTCTCCACTGTGATGGGAAAACAAAGCACTTGTTGTTCCTAGCTGCCCCTTGGTTGAACAATTGGGTTTACTTGACATTAAGCTGTGATGAAACATTGACTTTAGAGTGACAGGCATAAGAGGGCTGCAAATATATAATTAATCTTTAGGCACCTGAGCCCTATGAGGGTGCGTCAAGTGTGAAATTATTTCTCTTAATGCTTTAATGTGCAAAAGTCGAGTGGCAGTAATTTTTCTCTAGAGAAGGTCTTGTTTGTTGGAACCTTGCATATACCAAGGGGTCTAGCCAAAGGATTTCTAACCAGGAAAAAAAAAGCATTCAAATTGCATGAAAGTGGTAGACGAGATTGGACAGGCTGTCTCAGGTGTGTGATATGGGGTGCTGACTCTTGCACCCCATGCACGGCCCACCTTAGCTATTGTTGTTGTTCAGTCGTTTAGTTGTGTCTGCCTCTTCGTGACTCCATGTACCAGAGCATGCCACGCCCTCCTGTCTTCCACTGCCTCCCGCAGTTTGGTCAGACTCATGCTGGTACCTTCGAGAACACTATCCAACCATCTCGTCCTCCGTCGTCCCCTTCTCCTTGTGCCCTCCATCTTTCCCAACATCAGGGTCTTTTCCAAGGAGTCTTCTCTTCTCATGAGGTGGCCAAAGTCTTGGAGCCTCAGCTTCAGGATCTGTCCTTCCAGTGAGCACTCAGGGCTGATTTCCTTCAGAATGGATGCGTTTGATCTTCTTGCAGGCCATGGGACTCTCAAGAGTCTCCTCCAGCACCATAGCTATACCATTTGCATATTATGAGACATGCACCATTTGCATATTATGCACCTTTTCTGTGCCTGAAAGGACCTCTGTTCAATGAGAAGGTCAGTTCTTCTGGAAGTCTGCACATGCCCCAGAACTATGTGTGTGATCAGGCTTTGCTTTGATCAGTGAGAACATCATTGTGATCACCACAGTTGTGTGAATCAGTGCAGATGTAAGCTGGAGGTGCGTGGCAGTCATGAGCAAACAAGAGGTGCCAGAATCCGGTGCTGTATCGAATGTGAGCAAGACGTATAATTGGCTGGTTTTTATATTACTTTACTGTTTTCATTGGAATTGTTGCGTTCTTAGTTTCTATGTTTGAGGTACCCCACCCTGGCATCACCTGCTTGATGAAGGGTGGGCTAAAAATGAAATAAATAAAAAGGGCTCTGATCTCTCATTTTGTGTGTTTGTAGTTCTCAGCTAGCATCCCCTACCTTAATTAGATGAGTACCCTTTTGCATTGTTTGAGAAGCCCAAGAGCTCTTTATCTGAAGGACTGTTTGGTCCAAGGCTGGTTGAAAAGTGAAGAACCATTGGAAGGCACAGAGAGGTGCCCACCCACAGCCAGCACCTGGAGAGATGGATTTCCATTCAAATTACAGAAATTATTTCTACACATACAAATTATCACATACAAATATGTGTCCTCTTTCATTCCCTTTTGGGGTTGATTCATTCTGACTTCGTGGCAATTCTTAGGTGGCATGCTATCTCCGAGAGAAATATTTTTATTTTATTTTATTTATTAAATTTATATACTGCCCTTCATCTGACGAGCACATGCAACATGAAAACTCCCTTCCATATATGTGTGTGTTGAATTCTTGAGTGTTTTGCCTCCTGTAATTTGGAGCATTTTATATGTAGCTGAAACCTTTCCATTCTCGAAAAGTACAAATGGAAGATAAATGGTGTTTGAAAATATGTTTGATTTTGATCGCTTTGACCTCTTCCTGATTTTTGAGAGAGAGAGAGAGTTTAAAGGGACAAGATAGATAACTGATCCCTGTTAGTTGCTCTTGCAAGTGTCTTGTTCTTATCCATTTGATTTGATTTTAAATGTGCATGGTTGCATATTTGCCCATCGAAAGATGATGATGGGAGGGTGTTTTTTTTTTTTAATGCGTGCCTTCATAATTAAAACCAGATGCATTATCCAGATTAAATGATTCGGATATTGACTCGGGTGAATGAGAGTTTCATTTTAGTGACTAAGGCTGCAGTCCTAACCCCACTTACTGGGAAGTGAGCCCCATTGAATCCAGTAGAACTTAACTCGGAGTCGTCACAGTTTGGCTTGTGCTGCAGGTTGTATAAATTGCTCTACTCAGTGATACTGATGGTATTTGTGAACTGTTCGACGGTCAGATGTTATGTTTTTGTCTCCATATATTACTTTGTTGGCCAGCTTTTCTACTGATAGGACTGTGTGGAGTCTTCCATCTAAAGCTATGTCTTTGATGTTGCATCTTTGCCTGTTCTAGCTCCTGAAACCCTCTCCTAATGCAGCTGCGTCTTGTCTTGTCTCCCCCTGTGCAGTGGCCTGATCGTTCCCGAGAGGGAGAGCAACGAGACGGTCCCAGAAGTTGTAGCCACCTCTGGTTATGCTCTCCTCCATTTCTTCAGCGATGCCGCATATAACTTGACAGGATTTAACATCACCTACAAGTAAGTTGCGGCTACGGGTATGCGAGGAGTGCCAGAATGAAAGGCTTTGAAGTACTGCTTTAAATTCACTTGTCAGTTTCTCCCTGCTTGCATTTACAGTTGGTTTTGAAGCAATAGCTCCTTGTGGATTTAGCTTGCATCTTGAATCAGCACTTCATTTATTTGAAGAAAACACACCGATAATGTGGTTTCTGCCCTGTTAGGTTTGGGCAGGTGATTATTTTGGACTTGCTGGGAGCATAAATAGCTAACCATACCTATGTTTTTATCCTGTGTGTCTGGTATATTGATAGCAGTTTCCTCCCCTATTCTACTGGCAAATGCAGAATGTATCATGCCCTGCTCTAAAAAAAAAGGTTAATGTTATTACTTATACTTGGATCTTTCAAATTCCCAATTTGTGATTTCTAATTCTTTACATTGAGCTGGGATCTTTAGACACACACTGAACTGGGATCTAAAACACACCAATGGAACGAATGGCAATCTGGGATGTAGCAACAAACATTTCCAGAACTTGAAATTCTAGAAACTGTAGCACCATCTTGTGGCATCAGTTGGTATTTCACTGTACAAAACCTTGAAGAACAGAAGAAGCTGATTTATATCAGGTCAGATGATTTGCCAGTCCAGGCCAGTAGCATCTTCTCTAACTGGAGCAGCTTTCTAGGCTCTTGGCAGATTTCCCCCAACCCCCTAACTTGGAACCTGATGGTTCTTAACTGGATTTGCTGGGGATTGAACCTTGGATATTCTACGAATAAGGCATGTGCCCTGCAGTGAACTGAATGACCCTTTTGTAGTTCCTTGTTTAAAAAATACCCCATGCATATCCCAGCTGCCCTGACTCAGCAGAGTTGAAGAAAGTGATTTGATGTACAAGTTTTACTGATCCAGATCTCCTAGACTGGAGAACGTAAGCCAGCCTCCTAACTGGAGAACGTAAGCCAGCCTCCTAACAGATGAGGCTCACATGATCTCACCATCATTTATTTGTATGTCGCCTTTCCATAATTAAAACCATGTTCAAGGTGGCTCACAACATGAACAGAAGTAGTCATAAACAATAAATAAAACACATCAAAAAGTGGCAAAAAAGAGACTAATAAATTTAATGAGTAATAATCACTGGGGAACATTTTTTCCCCCATTTTTTGTTCCATGAGATTTTTCAAGTGTTCTTATATGTTCTTTCAATGCTGATTTCAAATCTGAAATCGATTTTCATGTACAGTGGTACCTCAGGTTACATATGCTTCAGGTTACAGATGCTTCAGGTTACAGACTCTGCTAACCCAGAGATACTACCTCGGGTTAGGAACTTTGCTTCAGGATGAGAACAGAAATCGTACTCCGGCGGCGCAGTGGCAGCAGGAGGCCCCATTAGCTAAAGTGGTGCTTCAGGTTAAGAACAGTTTCAGGTTAAGAATGGACCTCCAGAACGAATTAAGTACTTAACCCAAGGTACCACTATACATGCTATAGTTATATTTCAATTTCCAACTTTTGCCGATATGTCATATTTACACTGGGGATAAATAAACACTGACACATTGATCTACCCTAACCACATGGTAATTATTGTTTTGCAAACTTAATTTTTCTTTATTTTTACAGTTTTGTAACCTAAATAGTTGTATTTTTCAGATCAGACCATGGCTTCTTCAAGTAGACAAAAATGTATAAACAAGCCTGATGCCTTTTGTTATGTATGTGGCTGCAGGTGTCAATGCAACAAACTTTTTGTTCCCAGTGTAATCCACAATCATACCATTATCTCTTTTGAATATTTCACCTTCCCTCACCTGGGCACAGCCATGTTATCTCCATGAGCCCACTATTTTGTAGCTCTGCAGATCCTCCTTGTCTGGCTACAGAACTTTCTAGGTTCTGCCTATCAAACCCTTACGCTCAGATCATTAACTCCAAAGGCTGAAAACTTTCTGATTCTGTGCACTAAGTCTTCAGAAACATGTTTCAAAAGTCTGGAAGAGTTCTGTCCTTTCTTCCCCCTTTCGCCGAGCATAATTTGGTTGATTAAAGGGCAAAATTGTATTGCATTCTTTTCTTTTTCTTTTCCCCAAATTACTATGACATACTGGGTTTCGATCCGGACGTTCCTCCCGAGGGAGGAGTAAAACTGCTAGCTACCTGATCATATTTGGCATGAGTCTTGGTCATTTGCTGTTGCCAGTCTCCCATTTACTGGTGCTATGACAACCAATCTTTGATATGACCTTTTCCTGATTCTCTGTCTGCAGCTTTGATGTGTGCCCTCATAACTGCTCTGGCAGAGGGGAGTGCAGGGCCACCAACAGCAGCAAAGTGGTTGAATGTGAGTGTTCAGAACATTGGAAAGGCGAAGCCTGTGACATTCCATTCTGCCCAGACGACTGTGGCTCCCCAGAGAGAGGGTTGTGCAACGTGAATGGTACCCAAGGATGTGTTTGCAACTCGGGCTGGCAAGGTAGGTGGCAAATGCCCTTTTGTGATACAAGTATTAGAGTTTGAAATGCTTAGCAAGGATTTGAATGGTGCTGGCATTTTTTGTTTCCAGTTTAATGTGAGCTCCCGTTGCTCTGTCCCAGCTCCTGCCAACCTAGCAGTTCGAAAGCATACCAGTGCACATAGATAAATAGGTACCACTGTGGCAGGAAGGTAAACAGCATTTCGGTGCACTCTGGTTTCTGTCACGGTGTTCTGTTGCACCAGAAGCATTTTATTCGTGCTGGCCACATGACCTGGGAAGCTGTCTGTGGACAAACGCCGGCTTCCTTGGCCTGAAAGCGAGATGAGCACCACAACCCCATAGTCGCTTTTGACTGGACTTAACTGTCCAGGCATCCTTTACCTTTTTACCTTTACCTACATACTCGGATAGCCGCCAACACCTATCCCGTCAGCTATCTATTTGGATTCACTCATCCTGCTTCCCCAAGCTTCTTGGCAGCTTTTGTTCTGCTCCTAGGGTGGAAATTTCTATTATTTCTTCCATTCTTCTGCTGCTCCTATTCTTCCTCCCCCTAGTCCCTTCTTATCCTTTTCTTTATTCAGGTCCTCTCTTCCTCCCCCTCCTTATTAGAGCTTATTACCTATAAATGTCTGTCAATATAAATGAAGCTCTTGAGTGCTGGAAAGTATGTAATACTGTTCTAGACACATTTGGTTTTGCTTCTCCTAGGTACAGACTGCTCAGTACCTGTCCCAGCAAACCAGTCGTTCTGGACTCAGGAGGAATTCCACATCCCCAAACTTCCTAGAGCATCTCATAAAGCCGTAGTCCAAGATGATGTCATGTGGGTAGTTGGTGGCTACATGTTCAACCACACGGATGCTCAAATGGTTTTGGCGTGAGTACAAACAAAACTTCAAAACGTTTTAATGGGAAATGGTAATGAGGGGTTTCACTGTGCTCTTGTGTTGACCTGTGCTAAATTTAGAGGGAACCAAGATGTTGGGATGAGTAACAGCCAACCGTTTGACTGCAGTACAGTGCTGGCCCTGCTCTCCCTCTGCTCTTCTGAAGTATAGTAATAATAATAATAATAATAATAATAATAATAATAATAATAATAATAATAATAATTTATTATTTATACCCTACCTATCTAGCTGAGTTTCCCCAGCCACTCTGAGCAGCTCCCAATCGAGTGTTAAAAGCAACACAGCATTAAATATTAAAAACTTCCCTAAACAGGCCTGCCTTCAGATGTCTTTTAAAAATAGGACAGCTGCTTATTTCCTTGACATCTGATGGGAGGACGCTCCACAGGGTGGGCGCCACTACCGAGAAGGCCCTTTGTCTGGTTCCCTGTAACCTCACTTTTCGCAATGAGGGAACCGCCAGAAGGCCCTCGGTGCTGGACCTCAGTGTCCGGGCAGAACGATGGGGGTGGAGATGCTCCTTCAGGTATACAGGACTGAGGCCATTTAGGGCTTTAAAGGTCAGCACCAACACTTTGAATTGTGCTCGGTAACGTACTGGGACGTATCGCTAAGCTGTTTCTTGCCTTGTGCTCTCCCTTTCCTTAAAAGATGGTGGTACCTGGTGATCTTTCTACAGTCTTGCACATGGGCTCTGTGGCTGTGTAGAGCAAGGCTCGAAACCTTCTAGAGCTAGGTGGAAAGGTTTTTGTGGCTCAGAGGGCCTGGCTCCTTCTTGCCGTCTCCCTCAGCAAAGCTCCTTCTTGGTGGCAGAAGATGATGTGTCATTAGGAACTTTCTTTATGGGCTCTCTCTGCAAAATGCAAAGCTAGGCTTTCTGCCCCCTGTCTACCTTATTCTCTGTCATTTCCTGTGTATTTGTTTCATCTCTGTTTCCCCTGTGATTTATGTGATGCCTGGTGCTGCTTCAGTCGCAGCTGAACACCATGAGTGGCAGTGAGTTTCTGTGGTGGCCATGATTGCTGCCTCTTTTTTTGCTTCAGTGAAGGTGGACAGGTCCTCTTGTTTTCAGGTGGATGTTGTAGACAGGTCCTCTGGTTTTCAGGTTACCTTGTGTAAGGAGGTCACCTTGGCAGCAGATGCCACAGCCAGAGCTCCCAGAGCTTCATTGGCCAAGCAGCTCGGCTTTGTCCTCTCGCCCTTGTTATTGATGGCTGAGTCTTTCCCCATGGACCCTTCCTAAGCAGTTAACAGGGGAATGCCTGGCACCTGTAACTGCTTAGGAAGGGACCATGGGGGAAGACTCATCCATCAATAACAAGGACTAAGACAAAGCTGAGGAACTGTGCTCGAATGATGCAGCCATGTGAGTGTTGCTAGTTGCATAGATGTCTTCTGTGGTCCCAATTCTTCTCCCTGATAGGATACCAGTTCCATGGGGGAGACTTGCAGGGCCAGTCTTGCATGTAATTGTTAGACATTTTGATGCAGCCTTTGAAGCCTGGCACCTGCTTGCAGAAGAAGTGTCCCCCAAGCTACGGGCAAAGGGTGCCATGGGAGCCTCTTAATTGTGTATATTCCTTTCACTGTCTCTCTGTATTGACTATACAGTGGTACCTCGGGTTACATATGCTTCAGGTTACATCCGCTTCAGATTACAGACTCTGCTAACCCAGAAATAGTGCCTCAGGTTAAGAACTTTGTTTCAGGATGAGAACAGAAATCGTGCTCCGGCGGCACGGCAGCAGCAGGAGGCCCCATTAGCTAAAGTGGTGCTTCAGGTTAAGAACAGTTTCAGGTTAAGAATGGACCTCCAGAACGAATTAAGTACTTAACCCGAGGTACCACTGTACTTCATTAAGCTAATACAGCTGAGGTCAATAAAGGCAACCCAAATAGGTGGCAATTCACAGAATTGTGTCTGGAGCTGGCTCACAGCCACCAAACTCCAGGGTAAAAAAGTTTCATGAAGAAGGTCCTTACTCAACTTCAGGGAGAATATTTGGAGATGGTGCTGAACAAAAATAAATAAAAGCATTCCTCTTGTTTCTGCTGCTTCTTTCCTGTCTTGCTTGAATTCATTTTGAGGGTCTGTTTTCTCTATCAAAGAACCACAACAAACGCAGCCCCTTATATTGCCAGCAGAAGCACTGGAGTCAAATCGGTTTTTGTTTTATCCGTGTGCTAGTTTGATCATTAAACACCCCTTTTAGCATTTTAATGTGTTTGCCCTATTCTTGTCCCATATGCATTATGAGAAATATAATAACAGCTTTGTGCTCGGAGTGCAAAAGGGATACATCCGTGTATTTTACCTTTTTCATTATGCAGGTATAATCTTCTTTCCGGAGAATGGCTGCCCCTGAACAGCAGCGTGAATGCAGTTGTGATCAGATACGGGCATTCCCTGGACATACATGAAGTAGGTGACTTTGCTGGAGTTATTGAGGCTGTGATTTGTGTTCACATTGTATTGTAATGGCCATTGGCTGCAAACATTAAAATCGATTGGACTATTATTAGAACTATTGAGGCTGTGTTTCCAATCTGGTTTGAAATTCTGGGCCTGCTTTGGGCGAACTCTTCTCCCAGTAGAAAAGCGGAGGAGAAGCATTCAGTATTCCATGTCTGTTTTGGCAACCGCCCAAGTTGTACATTCTCTTGATAGTGTTGGTGGGACATGACGCAGATCAGCGAAGGGCTCATCTTTGGGCGTACTCTGTTCTCTGGGGATCAAGTATGCTGAAGCAGCTCTTTGGTGACTCTTAAAAAACAGTGAACGGACGCGGGTGGCGCTGTGGGTTAAACCACAGAGCCTAGGGCTTGCTGATCACAAGGTTGGCGGTTCGAATCCCTGCGACGGGGTGAGCTCCTGTTCCTCGGTCCCTGCTCCTGCCAACCTAGCAGTTCAAAAGCACGCCAGTGCAAGTAGATAAATAGGTACCGCTCCGACGGGAAGGTAAACGGCGTTTCCGTGCGCTGCTCTGGTTTGCCAGAAGCGGCTTTGTCATGCTGGCCACATTACCTGGAAGCTGTACGCCGGCTCCCTCGGCCAATAAAGCAAGATGAGCGCCGCAAGCCCAGAGTCGGCCACGATTGGACCTAATGGTCAGGGGTCCCTTTACCTTTACCTTTAAGAAACAGCGAGATGAGAGCAGACTAAAGAGCTTTGATATAGTGTCTTTATTTATTGCATTTGCATCCCATCTTTCCTCCAACCAGATGATGCAGCTGCTCCTTCCTCTATTCAGGTTAGGCTGAGGAGGAGAGGCTTGAGCAATGCCATGAAAGTGACTTCCTGGCACAAGATAAGATGTGATAACTGCAACTGGAGTGGATGGTTCTAATAGGGTATTTTAAAAATCCACATGGAGGAGAGGCCTATGAATGGGCATTAGTTCTGTTGTCTACATTCAGCCCCCATGTTCAGAGGCGTTGCACCAGTGCGTAAGCTTTTATGGGGAGCAACCGTGAGAGGAGGCTATATCCTCTGACGCAGGGCACAAGGGCACCTGGATGGCGACCAAGGTGAGAAGCGAGATGCTGGACTAGATGCGCCTTTGGTCTGATGCAGAACCCCTTGCTCTTAAGTTCTTGTGGGTTTCGTAGTGAAGCAGTGATTTGAGTCCAGGCATCTCCACCCCCCAAATCCAGTGCTCTATCCATGACGATTCATGGATTAATTCCAGTATGAAATGGGATAAATGCAGTATATTCAGCAAAAGAAGGAAAACGAGCCTCGAATTTAATTCTGCTTCAAGGAGTGCAATGGGAGCCATTCACAGAATGGAAGAATTTCCTTAGGAGCCCGTTTAAGACAGCTTGGCATGGAAGGCAGACTCTGTAAAAATGGGGGTGATCCATCGGTGGAAGGATGATGCTGCAGTTACTGAGCTTGGACTGGAAATTGAGAGAAGGACTTAAACAAACAGTGATTATTAATCTCCACACTGTCCTTCCTCCTTAAGGAAATCAGGGTGATGCTCATTAAGCATAAACAAAACTAAGCGTGCCAAAAAATTGA
Source organism: Podarcis gaigeae (assembly GCF_964106915.1). Classification (NCBI taxonomy): domain Eukaryota; kingdom Metazoa; phylum Chordata; class Lepidosauria; order Squamata; family Lacertidae; genus Podarcis; species Podarcis gaigeae. The sequence goes on from NC_139685.1 coordinate 75,420,850, forward strand.
GTATTCATCATACGATACTTAAAAGGCAACTAGAAACAAAACACGGCCAACTAGACTAAGCACCTTTGAAACACCTGTGCAAATAAGTTTTTACCTCATGCTGAAATGATTAGAATGCTTGTGCCAGCCGTGTGCTTGTAGGGAGGGCATTCTAAAGGGCTCTCTCTTCCTTGTTGATATACAACAAATCTCACCTGGCAGAGGTGCACAGAAGCTCATCTGAAGATCTTAGGATGTGGGCAGCCCTTCAGGTATTGGAGGGTTTTAAAGACAAATTGCCTTGGAAGCGATCCGGCCGCCGTGTAAGTCCTTTAGAGTCAGTGTAATGTGAGTCCATCTGGCCGTGCCAATTAAAATTCTGACAGCCACATCCTGTATGAATTGGAAGCGCCTGCGTTGTCTTGGAGGGCAACCCCATGTAGAACGCATTGCAGTGATCCAGTTGGGAGGTTACCAGACAACGGGTCACTGTGGCAAGACGATTGCTGTCCAGGAACAGCCACAGCTGGCAAAACAGCTGAAAGTAATGGGCAGCACTCTTATGCTACTAAGGCCTGTGACAATGCTGGAGCCAGGAGTTGCCCCCAGACGACATACCAGGGGGAGTGCAATCTCATATAGAACAGATTGTGCAGCTAATTCTTGGACACCGGAGCTACTTATCTGCCGTGCCTGCATTGTCATAACTGAGCCTCAGTTTCTTGGCCTGCATCCAGCCCATTTATGAATCCAGGCACCAGTTCAGCACTTGCACAGTCTCACCTAACTCAGAGGACAGGAGAACTAAGCTGAGTGTTGCCCACATTCGAATGACACCTCCCTCCAGGCCTCCTGATCTTGCATAGTGGCCTTGTATGCTAAAGCTGTGGGGTTGAGGAACAGATTCCTTAGATGTGTCATAGAGCAGGGTGAGCTTGCCATGTGATTTGCGGTGCCTCAGTTGTTTGCCCATTAGGGCCACGGAGGGATGTTATTTCCCCCACATGATTTTGTTTTCTCTTGAGTGCTTTCCACACATCTCCTTCATCCCCCACCACCCTGGCATTTGAGACTCCACACTTAGGGACAGAATATAGGAGGAACAGGATCGTTTTCCATTCCATTAGGTGAAATTGTAATATGCAGAAGAATGTCTGAGATTATTTCGTTTCTTCACAATTTGGAACATTTTCTGTTAAATGCTGATATTAACTGGTGAAAGGTGGTTGTGAGGCTAAAGCTGGGTGGATGCTGGGTCATTTATTAGATTGTTGGTAGCTTTTTTTTAAAAATCATTTTTATTAAGTTTTCCATTTTAACAATCCAATCAAATTACTGTATTTTTTGCTCTATAAGGCTCACCTTTTTCCTCCTAAAAAGTAAGGGGAAATGTGTGTGCGTCTTATGGAGCGAATGCAGGCTGCGCAGCTATCACAAAAGCTAGAACAGCAAGAGGGATCGCTGCTTTCACTGCGCAGCGATCCCTCTTGCTGTTCTGGCTTCTGAGATTCAGAATATTTTTTTTCTTGTTTTCCTCCTCCAAAACCTAGGTGCGTCTTGTGGTCTGGTGTGTCTTATAGAGCGAAAAATACGGTACATTAAATATTCAAAATTATACATATACATATCAAATAATCCAAATATTCTGCCGAATTATAATTTTTTTATTGGGACTTCCCATGTTTCAAGTTCAGGGGGCCTCTGATCAGATTGTTGGTAGCTTTTCACATGTGCTGGTGAACGGTGGAAATGATTGTATTAGAACATTCATTCTGTGATATGCAGGTGTGTGCAAATTCCAAGTTCTTTCTTTCCAAGGAGAGCTGTTTGAAGTGCTTATGAGTTTGTTTTCTTATTGGGTCATTTTTTGTTTAGCAATGAATTCTAATGTGAAATAAACATTTATCCCCCCAGAATAAAATCTACATGTATGGAGGCAAGATAGATGAATCTGGAAACGTGACCAGTGAGCTCTGGGTGTTTCATATTGCAAACCAGTCATGGGTTCACGTGACCCCGAAGACCAAGGAGCAGTACGCTGTCGTTGGCCACTCAGCCCACATTGTCACGCGGGATGACGGCACTGTTGTGATGCTGGTCATCTTTGGGCACTGCCCTCTTTATGGATACATCAGCAACGTGCAGGAATACAACCTGGGTAGGTATTGCTTTGACAGCGACTCTTAACTTATCGTTCATGAAGAACTAAAGAGGAACACTTTACATAAGACTAATTGACAAATTTCCTTCTTCCACCTGTCCCCTTTTAATAATTCCAATTATACCGTCAGTTTCAACACTGGGTTGTATCAAATGACATCTGTGCGTGAGCAGAAAAGCATTTTACTTGTGCCATGGGATGTTCCCTTCCTTTCCATTTCCCCTGTGGCTTCTGCTTCCTGTCCAACATCTCTATGGGGAGCTCTCTAGAGCAGATTTTTTGGGGGTGGGGTGGGGGTAGAACGGGGGGGGGGGGTTTGCAGTGGGAAGAAAGGGGAAGCTCCATTCAATGCTCCATGCTTGCCCTGTTTATTTTTTTAACACATTGCATTTGCTTGGTCATCATTCTGTATGTGTTTGTTGTCATCCCCTCCTGCAGAGGACTAGTTAACACTATTTTGTCTTTTTCAAATACCCACAGATTTTCCCGGTTTCTACCCCTGTTGCGGCCTTACCTTGTGTTCATTTCCTCCATCACTTGCCTCTTCCTTCCCAGATCCTCGATGCTCATGTGCCTTTTCAAGTTCTGTTCCCTTCTCCCCACCCGCCAGCCACCCCCTGGGCAATCTCAGCCTTGCTGATCTGATGTAGATTGTAAATCCTTCTGAGTTGGGTATTTGTCGCTTGTGATGGGGTAGTGGTCCTGCTCTCATTTTTAAATCAAATTCCTGACAATTCATATCCCCTGGCGTTGGGTTAGGTAGCAATTTTAAATTATGTACGCAGCATATATCTTTGTAATGTATAAATTCAAGTTCAGTTTCAGCTTGCCAGTATGTAAGCCAGCTTGAATTGCTTTTCTTATTTGTTTCTGGGAAACATCCATGCCCAGACCCTGAAGGATTCCACAGCCAGTGAATGTCTGCTGAAAGGAGCTGTGAACCGGAGGGGCTTTCTTATTTGATAATAGGGAGGATTTCTGCAAAGAGGATGATCCCTGCTGTTAGTAGCGATTGAGCTGGAACATATGACACCTGCCGATTAAGCAGGGCACATTCATATCTCCCTTTCATTCTCTCTCAGCCACAAATACATGGAATATTTTGCAAACAACGGGAGCCTTAGTTCAAGGAGGCTATGGCCACAGCAGCGTGTATGATCCAAACACCAAGTCCATCTACGCTCACGGAGGTTACAAGGCGTTCAGTGCCAACAAATACAGACTAACGGACGATTTATACCAGTATGAAGTCAATAAGGGCAGGTGGTAGGTATATTTTAAATCTATTTTCACTTTGAAATTTCCAGCCTTCTGCGGCCACCTAATGAGTCTTGACACTCTAGTTAATGCTGGAATCTACTGTAAGTCGGTCTTAAAAACTTTAAATGTTGGGGAAATGTTTCTGTAATACAGGGCTAGCCAACACAGGTTGTCCTCCAAAGCTACAATTCCCATCATTTCTGTCCACTGGCCATTGCAACTGGTGCTGATGGGAATGGTAGTTGCAAAGAACCTGGAGGACACCGTGTTGCCTACCCCTGCTGAAATAATAATAATAATAAGAAGAAGAAGAAGAGTTTGGATTTGATATCCCGCTTTATCACTACCTGAAGGAGTCTCAAAGCGGCTAACCATCTCTTTTCCCTTCCTCCCCCACAACAAACACTCTGTGAGGTGAGTGAGGCTGAGAGACTTCAGAGAAGTGTGACTGGCCCAAGGTCACCCAGCAGCTGCATGTGGAGGAGCGGGGAAGCGAACCCGGTTCACCAGATTACGAGTCTACCGCTCTTAACCACTATACCACACTGGCTCTCAGCAAAAAAACTGAATCCATTTTGACCATTTAGAAGTCTCTTTGGATGTTTGAAAGAGCCCTTGCTCTGCCCCCTGTGTGACCATGGGGAGAGGGCCATAGCTCAGTGGTAGAGCATCTTGCCTTGCATGCAGAAGCTCCCAGGTTCAGTCCCTAGTAGAGCTGATAGAGATTCCCTGTCTGTAAGCCTGTAAACCAGGGGTCAGCAATTTTTTTTAGCTGCGGACCGGTCCACTGTCCCTCACACCTTGTGGTGGGCTGGAGAAACGGCACCGGGGGAAGGAGCTGGAAGAAAAGGCAAGGGGGGGGCCAAATAGTCCTCCTCCCCACCCTCAGCCCCAGCCACTGCACTTACCTTCCCAGGTGCTGCCACCACCACCACTGCTGCCGCCACTGCTTCTCGTGGGTAGACAGAGCGAGCTTGTCCACTCTTTTCCAGGAGTACCAGGGCAGGGGCAGCAATGGTGGAGGGAAGATGTGGCACGAAACGGCTGGCTCCAGAGAGGGGCTGCTTAAAATGGCGCTCATCCAGCTCAGCCCAGCCGCCTTCCTCCTCTAGGCAGGGCAGGGAGAAGGCAGGAGGGAGGGAGGAGGCGCAGCTGCGGTGTGTGTGTGTGGGAAATGGAATGGCGCAGGGGGGGAAATGAGGCAGCCCGAATGAACAGAATCCCCACGCCGATCCACAGAAAGTCCGCGGGCCGGATCCTGAAGGCAGTTGGGCCTGATCCAGCCCACGGGCCTTAGTTTGCCGACCCCCTGCTGTAAACAGTCAGTGTAAGCAGTCCTGAGCTAGACGAGCCCACACTTTGACTCTGTACATGGCAGCTTCCTACGTGGAAATGGTGATGAATATGTCAACCATATCTTGAATAAATGTCACATACTTGGAGGACCACCGCACACAGTGGCTAGGAAGGGCTTTGGAGATTGATTGAGTTAATTAAGATATTTGGCTGAAGGCAAAGGGAGGACTATGGGAAATGCATATTTTATAGTCTTTGTTTTAACTAGCAGACCACGTTTAAGTGAGTCGATAGGTTCTCTTTAAATTATGCAAGGGTTGTGCAGTTAAATTGGCAACACCAAGGGACATAGGCATATTTTTATTTAGACAGATGCCCGCTCCCTGCTCATTTGTAGGAAAAAGGTAAAATAGCATCTCAGGGTCCAACTAGGCGCAGACCCTTGAAAAGCAGATTCCTTAAGGGGATGGGAGTGAGAGAAGGCTGAATTCTGCCCCTGCTTGTCTGCCCACTTTCCCCAAAACATTCTCCCCAGCTGACCTACTCCTGATGGGAGCTGCTCTTATTTTCAGAGCCCTAGCTGGAGGGGAAAACCGTAGGGATGCCGTTTCAGTGGGGAAATCATGAGGGGGAAAAAAAATTGTTTAGCAGCCCCCACCTTGCCCACACAGGGACTTGGTGAGGATCTGATTATGACAAGTGGATCTGCCATCATGATGTCTAATTTGCTCTGACACCAGTCTCTGTGCAAATTCTACACTTGGAAGTAGATTTGGCCAGAAAGCCAACAGTACAGGGCAAGTTTCTCACTCTGTCATTCCATGCCTCCCCTCCCACCCAAGGTTCTCTATAACTTATTAATGCCGGGAGTCTTGGACCAACACATTCTCTTTCCTATTCAAGAGAAGAGCTCTGAAGGAAGCTGATAGTTGATGAGCTCGCAGATGCTTTCTCCTTTCTCTCCCCATGGCAAAAAAGAGCAGCTTTTATTAGCAAGGGTTTGGGCAAGCAGTGGGTCAGTGGGGGGCTGTATGCTGGCTCCATGTGATGGCGATTTTACTTATTTTATTGCTTGTATTTTTATTCCTGATTTTGGTTTCTCTACATTGTGTTGCATTTATGCATTTGTTATCAGCATTTGGAAATGTGGTTTGTTCCCCATGTACCTTTCGGGGTTGCTGTTTGAATTTTCTTCGCAAGCTGGGGCTGCCAACCTTTATGGATCAGTGGGGACATTTTGAATTGTGAGAGAGTGCTGGGCAGCACCAGCAATAAAATAGCCACTGTTTTGAAGGGGGGGGGGGCATGGCGTAACACAGAAAGACTGCCATGTGGTGTGTGGTACAACCAAAATTAGAAATGAAAGCTCAGAGTCTTGGGCCTTTATAGGTGCTATGGCACTCAGAGGGTTTGCAACCTCTGCGTTTGGCCTTGATGCCTTGGACCCTGGATCTTTTCTACCTCTGAAATAATTGTACTCCATTCCCGTGGATTGTTTTCAGCCATAGTTGCCTCCTCTCTTCCTTTAGAAGACACTTGGAACGTTTAAGGCGAGGGCAGCCTTTGAAATCCCATTTCTTGTTATATGTCCACAGGACAATTCTCAGAGACAGCAAGTTCTCCCGATACCTGCATTCTGCTGTGATCATTAGTGGGACCATGCTGGTGTTTGGAGGAAACACCCACAATGACACTTCCATGAGCCATGGCGCCAAGTGCTTTTCTTCAGATTTCATGGCCTATGATCTAGGTAAGTCTCATTTAGAAGTTCAAGTAAGCACACAAAAACTCCTGTTATTTGTGAAAGCTGATCTGTCAACATTCAAGATAGCATGCTTTTTTAAAAAAAAACCCCAATTGAAACCATTAGATTCTTTTGGATTACACAATTGCAGTTAATGCTGAAGGGTTAGGGTGCTCAGCCTCTGAGCTTTAACTCACAAAGCTTGAGTTAGGTATTTATACTAACTTAGGTATTTATACTGCAAACAGGTTCCCCAGGGAAGCCTCCAGCAGAGTTCCCTGTGGCACAGCTGTGCCAAGGTTCTGCACGTGGCTCTGTCCCCGGAATATCTCGGGGCAAAATGGAGGCGGGGCTGCCTGAAAATGGTAGCAGACAGTTCTGGTTTTCATTATCTCAAGTTCCCCATGCAGATGGCAGCCAGTGCTGCTGTGATCAGCCGTGTGTGCAACGTCGAGTCGCCACCAGGTTCTCGCTATGGGGCAATTTCTGTTTGCTCCAAACTTTGCTTTTGCAGCAGCTCGTAGCTGGGGGTGGGGTGGGGGGAGAAATAGAATATGCTGTAAACAACACAGTTAAGATGAACTGTGCCCAGGGTTTTGGAACGTCTGTTGCAAGGGGAGTGCGCATTATTTATCTGTTCTGCTGATAACGTGTGCATTGCAAATGTTGTTCCATAATCCCAGGAAAAGGATGCATGGCTAGCGACGACACAGTTGTGTGTGATGCTAGATTGTCCAGCACACAAGGGGGTCGAAGTCGTCATGTGGAGAAGCAGGCCAAGCTCTTGTTTCAAAGGCCATGCGCCTCTGTGGCTGCTTGAATGTGCCTTGCTGGGAGATGCTCCCATGTGGCAGGGACCCAATTTGATTAAGCAGCTGAGCTTGGAAAAGCCAGGAGAGGGCAGCATTTAACAAAACTATAACATGCATGCTGTTTTTCTTTAGGCAAGATGGGGATCAGTTTACACACCGAAGAATAAAATCTAGATCATCTCTTAATACCCTATTTAAGTTTTTATGGAAGCCTCACCATAATTCCTGGATTTCTGGAATGATTCGTTTTTGCCCACATGTTGTAGCACAGCAATATATTTTTCTTTTCTGTGCAAGAGCTTAACGTCCATCTTCTTGCTTTACGCCCCCCCCCCCCCAGCATCTTACATAGCTCTCTGAAGCTATCAAAAGCCCTTCACGATAATGCAGTTGCTGTGTCTCCCTCTTCTCTTGGCATGCACTGAAATCCTGGCAACCATTTCCCTGTGTACAGGCTTGGATTTTACGAGAACACAAACCTCTTTCACAGTACATGTGTGCGTGCGCACACAAACTGATACATTCTTGTGGATCTGAGGTGGAATTCAAAAGTTGGCTTAGTTCAAAGTCAGCAGGGCAATAATTCTTGGTAATCTCAAAACCATTAGCTTTTTCTCTACTTGGTTCCCAGCGAAAGAGGGAGAAGGCAGCAGAGTCGAAGCACTTCAAGTGCTCCTCCTAATCTACAAAAATATGTTCCTTGGCCTCGCAGCTCTCAGCCTCCTGGATCAAAAATACCATTGAACTTTCTGGCTCGCTTTCCCTTAGATCTGCCTTGAAAAACTGGAACGGCACATGTGCCCATTAAACAGTTCAGCGAAAAAATCAAATGCTCTCACACCGAACTTTTTTTTGGAAAGAGAGAGAGAGAATAAATCAGTGAAACCTCTGCTGGCAATTAAAGTATCCCGCAGGGCGAGGGGCCATTAGTCCAAACTGTATTAGGGTTCCATTCTTGAATGCCAAAGCCTCATCCTGAACTATTCAAAGTTGCCAGAGCTCTAATGATTTCAGCTAATGTAGCATGCGTTGTCCCATTTGCTGGTGCCTTCTTTTCTTTTCTTTTCTTTTTTTTTTTTTAGCTTTTATTTTCAATGCAAAATCGTAACAAAAATTACAAACATTGAATACACAAAAACGAAAAAACACACATCTACAAAGCAAAACCATATCATAACATACATAAACATAAATTGACTTCCTTCCTTTGTTCTAAGACCTCCAAAGATATTTACTCTTACTGTATTGTTGTGTCTAATTAGATTACTTCCATCTTTATGCTTTTTTACATCATTTTTCTTGTTCTTTAACCCTGTAAAGCATCACTCATTACATACCAATATACTGACTCCAGAACAATGTTTTTTCATATACTCTTTAGCACAACCCCATTCTTTTAATAGTTTCTGGTCCGATTGTCCCCTTATGTAAGCTGTAAGTCTTGCCAGATTTATGTATTCACAAAATTTAATTTGCCAATCTTTCACTGATGGAATTTTTCTGCTTTTCCAGTTTTTAGCTATAAGCATCCTGGCAGCTGTTGTTGCATAAAGGAATATTTTCCTTTGATTTTCGGGGATATCATTTGTAATTAAACCTAAAAGGAATGCCTCCGGTTTTTTACTAAAAGATATTTTAAACATCCTTTTGAGTTCTTCATAGATTTCATTCCAGAATTGTTTAATGGGTCGGCATTCCCACCACATGTGGAACATTGTTCCTATTTCTTTTTTACATCTCCAACAGGTATTCGATTTTAATTTGTAAATTTTTGCCAATTTTACTGGAGTTAAGTACCATTGGTACACCATTTTCATAAAATTTTCTCTTATTGTATAACATGCCGTGAATTTGATGTCATATTTCCATAATTTCTCCCATTGATCCAGCCGAATTACATATCCTATATCACATGCCCATTTGATCATAACTTCTTTTATTTCTTCATCCTTTAATTCCCATTCTAATAATAAATTATACATTCTGGATATATATTTTTTTGAGTTTTGTAATAATACTTTTTGTAATTTTGATTCTTCTTTTTCAAATCCTATTACTTTATCCTGGTTAAATATTTGTGCAATTTGGTGATATTGAAGCCATGTGGTACAGTATTGGGTCACCTCGTCATATGGTCTTAGTTTTAATTGGCCCTGTTCTTCCTTTAGGAGCTGCTGGTAAGTTGCCATTCTTCCTGTAGTATTTTTCTTTTTAACTGATATTACTTCTAGCGGTGAGACCCACCATGGAGTTTTTGGTTCTAACAACCTTCTATGTCTCACCCAGACCTTGTATAATGCATTTCTAATTACATGGCTTAGAAATTCTTTATGGACTGCCACTTTGTTATAAATTAGATAGGCATGCCAACCATATCTGTTGTTCCATCCCTCCAAATCCAAAATGTCGCTGTTATCCAATTTGATCCAATCCTTGATCCAAGTAAAGCATGCTGCATCGTAATATAGTCTCAGGTCTGGGAGTCCAAAACCTCCCCGCTCTTTTATGTCAGTTGCTGGTGCCTTCTTTTCACGCATTGCAATACATTCTGGTGCAGTACTGACTACAGGGAAGTTTTAAGTCGGAATAACCAGTAATGTGGGGGTGTAAAGGGGAAGAAATAGGACCGGTTGCTGCCCCGATGGGAGGAGTAGGCGTAGGCCGAGGAGGATGGAGCCTTGGAAGTAGCAGGGCAGGACAGCCAGGAAGTGGGCAACAGATCAGCTGTTGGGGCGAGGCACCTGGTTGTGGTTCATTTGTATTACGAGAAGCAACTGGCTGGGTTGGAAAATGTGGGTTGCATCCAATGCTCCTACTCATGTGTAGCTCCAGTGGTGCAACAGGAATTCCATTTCCTCTCTCCCTGCTGTGTGCCTCCTGAACCTGCTAGATGGGACAGGAGAGGAAGAGGAAGAGGAAGAAGGAGCTCTGTTGCACCCACAGAAGCCAGTTGCGCTGTTGGAGTTGAAGCATTAACGAAGGCCGTATGTTGTTTTAGCCAAGGCATCAATGCCTGCCTCTTGAGATCCAGCTTTCCTCCCTCTTTCCTCCCATTGCCCAGCCATTTGCCTTTAGTGTGCATGGTACTATAGACTGTGAACCATCTGGTGGTTAGAACTTTTAAAAATTCTCCTTATTCCAAACTTGTGTGCTTCCACCTCTCCTGGAAGTAGTGTGTGTGAAAGAGTTTGTGTGTGTGTAAGTAAAGAGGAGCAATCACCAGACCCACTTAAAAGCCTTCTTGAGTTGTTGTGGGTGTGTGAGTATCTCTCCTGGTCACACCCTGACTCATTACCTGAGAGCTGACCTGGGTAGATACATTTTAAGATTAGAACACATATCCTGGTCCTCTCATGGCAGCTGCCTCAGACCTTGCTGGGTTTTGTGTGTGTTTTTTAAAGATTCAGTACAGTGGTACCTCAGATTAAGAACTTAATTTGTTCTGGAGCTCTGTTCTTAACCTGGAATTGTTCTTAACCTGAAGTACCACTTTAGCTAATGGGGCCTCCCACTGCCACCACACCACCAGAGCACGATTTCTGTTCTCGTCCTGAAGCAAAGTTCTTAACCCGAGGTACTATTTCTGAGTTAGCGGAGTCTGTAACCGGAAGCGTCTGTAACCTGAATCGTATGTAACCCGAGGTACCACTCTATTTTGAACAGTTTTAACCTCCCCCTCCTTCCACATTTTCCTGCATTATTCCTCATTATTACAGACAATTTCTTGATTTCTGCAAGGGATTTAAATGGCTAGACATTTGTGGCTGGTGCAATGTTGCTTTTGACCCCAAAGATTTTGAACCACTGGAAGTGAAAGACATGATACTCTAGACAGGAAGCCCTTTGAGGCAATAGCCTAAAGATAGCGTGTTTGCTAAACCTTATGGGCTGATGCCCTTTTCTTTCTTTCTTTTTGGTTCAAGTACTTTACTTTTTGTAGTTTCGTCCAAGGTAAGTGTGTATTTGTGTGGGAATAATCTAAGCAGATGTGAAAGGGGGTATTAGGACAGCTTGGAGAGAGGAATGAAGAGATGGTTTGAATTGCGCTGCTTTCCTCCTTGCCTTAAAGCCATGGCAAGCAGAAAGTATTCTAAATGGATTTGAGCCCACTCACCCAATAACCAGTGAAAGAACAGGGACCCCTCTTAGCTACTTGTGACATTCATTTGTGTGTGTGGTGGGGGAGTAATTTATCTAGTTGCAAAAGATAATCAGACCCCCCCCCTGGGGATTTAATAATACCGTTTAGCCCTAAAACACCTTTTGCACAGGTTAGACTTTCTTCTTCCGGCCGTACAGAGCAGGTACTTGGTTGCAGACAACACAAAGCTGGTTCTGCCATACCGGTTAATGAGGCGAGTAGTGAAAATAATGGCAGCTACGTATACTCTCATCTTTTGTGGGGTCTCCTTAAGAAATTGCACCGGGGATTGGGCTGGATGTGTCTCCCAAAACACTTTAGCACTTATCTGCTCTTTGGAATAGCTAATGAATTAGTGTTGTCATTTGAATTGCTTTTGGAATAATGCAAAACAAAAAAAACAAAAAAAAACCCCCGTTCCGCCTAAAATGCCAGCTAATGTACCAGAAGGAACTGCTCTGAAATGAGGCTTGCTTAATTCCAGCTTGCGATTGTTGGTCCGTGCTGCCTCAACCTGACCTCCCTCACGACGTCAACAGATTTGGACACTCTGCTGTGCTGAGCAACAAGTAAGAGGGCAGAATGGCTTGTGGGTGTGGGGAGAAGGGGAGCCAGGGTCTCATCCTGCACTTCTGTTCCCGACCACATGAGGTCATGGCTGAAGGTGCTCCTGCTTGCACGACCAGGACCTCAGAACTCGCACCAGCTGCTTGTGATGGCTGCACAGAGCTGCCACTCGTGCCCATACCATTAGCTCTGTTCTGTTGAAGGGGCAGCGCAAGCACAGAGGGGCTGTGGGGCTCTGACTTTTGCCCTTCCCCTGTTGTTCAGGATAAACGTCTGCTGTGGGGAGCCTAGAGGAGCGCAGCATGCTCATTGCTTCAAGTGTTTGTCCTCAACAGGTAGGAGGGCAGAGGGAGCCATGTGACAGCAAGGATGGCGCTTTTGTACTTGCGTGCTCCCTCCTTGACCTTTTTATTTTTTTATAAATTTTATTAGTATTTTCCACACAACACAAAAAATCAAAAAATAACAACACACAAAAACCAACATTCCAAAAAAACAAAAAGAAAACAAATCCATATTTCACAAGTTAATAATATAAACACTAAAAAGAAAAACAAACATCGACTTCCACCAATCCCACAGCACCTCCTTTATCTCTCCTTGTGTCTTCCTGTTTTCCTTATCACCTCTATCCTAGCATCTAGATATAAATCCCTCTTTCTTATCCTTTCACTTCACAAGGTTATTCCAGACTCAGCCAGATTTCTGTCCTTGAACCTTGGCTTTTAAGGTACTCATTTAGACACTCCCATTCCTTTTTCATTTCACTTTTTGGTTTTTCTCTTATTATATCTGTCAGTTTGGCTAATTCTAAATATTCTGAAAGCTTACATCACCACTCTCCCTTAGTGGGTAACTGATTCCCTTTTCAGTACTTAGCCACCAGGATTCTTGCTGCAGACGTCGCGTATAAGAAAAAATTAGTTTTGTCTTTTGGACAAATGACAAAACAAATTTGGATACCTTGGATACACGGGGTGATGCTGTCTTGCTCTGTTGTCCATGTCAATTCAGGTGCCCATACCTGTTACCTGCCATTTGTCTGAAGTCTAATTAAAGCAAGTCACTTTTCCTATTGCAACAGCATCCATGGCGCTTGTGGATTGTCAAATTTAAGTGATAGGGCCAATATTTTAGCTGCTGGCTTTTGCTCCCAGATTCCCAGCAGATTAACACACTGTATGCAAATGACAACATGGATGCTTCCCCAACCTTACACTCAGTTGTGTCAATGTGTATAGAGTACACCTTACCTTTTGTGGTGGGCTTGAAACTTTCCCCACCCCCTTTGTTCTTTATTGCCAGTTTTATGCTAGCTGCCGTGCTATTACCTTCCTGGGTAATGAGCTCCATGGGTTAATTGTGGAGAAGTACTTTTACTAGTTTTGAAACATGACTGTTTAGCTCATTGAGTTTTGCCTCCATCCTTGCTTTGAACAACAGTTTCCAACTCAGCTTTTCCACCCCATTCGCTGGCTAATGTACCTCCTATCATAACAACATGGTTTTATCGCCTTTCTGAGAGCCTCCGCCTTAAATCTTCTCCTGGGCGAAAACCCGTTTCCCTGCTCCTCTGTGTTACTGCTGGCCCTTTTGTGAACTCTGTTTTGTATCTACTGCACCGCACTTGACTTCAGCCATCCGTCACTTAATCTGTACCGCCACAGTTTTCTCTTTTGTCTTAAAACACACAGAGAAACAATTTTCACACTTCTTAGGTTCACTTAAAAAGTCTGTTTTTGTGAAACTCTGGCCTCCTTTGTGTGCAGGTGATGCTCAGCAGTGTTATTAAGAGCTCTGTGCACTTTGCACGTCACAGTATTTCTGCTGTCAGAGTATATTATGCAAGTTTTGCATCCACATAGGCTAGAGATTTAGGGCAGGGAGCTGTGGCCCTCCAGGTGGCGTTGGTCTCCCAACTTCCATCAGCCCCAGCTAGCAGGGCCATTGGCAATGGGAATTGTAGTCCATCAGCATCTGAAAGGCCACACATTGCTCAGTCCGGCTTTAGAGTTTTTGACCCAGGCTGGAGGACTGGAAGAACATTGAAACTGGCTTGTGGGTGGCCTGCATAGATCAGGGTCAGAAAACAATTGTGGAGATAGGGAAGTGATGAACCAAGAGATACTTAAAGATTATTTAGAGCAGGAGTCAGGAAAGTTTTTCAGCAGACCTGTCCCTCAGACCTTGTGGGGGGGCTGGACTATATTTTGAACGAAAGAAAGAAAGAATTCCTATGCCCCACAAATAACCTAGAGATGCATTTTAAATAAAAGCACACATTCTGCTCATGTAAAAACACCAGGCAGGCCCCACAAATAACCCAGAGATGCATTTTAAATAAAAGCACACATTCTACTCATGTAAAAACACCAGGCAGGCCCCACAAATAACCCAGAGATGCATTTTAAATAAAAGCACACATTCTGCTCATGTAAAAACACCAGGCAGGCCCCACAAATAACCCAGAGATGCATTTTAAATAAAAGCACACATTCTACTCATGTAAAAACACCAGGCAGGCCCCACAAATAACCCAGAGATGCATTTTAAATAAAAGGACACATTCTATTCATGTAAAAACATGCTGATTCCTGGACCGTCTGCAGGCTGGATTTAGAAGGGGATTGGGCAGCCCCTGGCCCCTGGCCCCTGGGCCTTAGTTTGCCTACCCATGATTCAGAGTACTGAAGCCATGAGCATCATGACTTCGCCCTTCTGCTTCCAAGATGTCCACCAGCCCCAGCTGCAACTTTCCCAAACTTCTCAGTAGCCAAGAAGACTGGATGTAGGTTTTTAAAACACCTAAGATTCTTTGCATGCCCATTGCAGAACTGCATACCAGACCATATACTTATACCAGGGAACCTTTCGACTTCCAGATGTTGCCCTCATCAGCTCTCATGAACCCCAGCGAGCATTGCCAGTGCAACGTCTGGAGGGCTTGAGGTTCCCAACACCTGACTTGCGCAATCAGTTGCACGAACACACAGCATGTAGAACTAAGTAGTTCCTATTAGTCCTTCTGCCTCTCTCTTTACTCTTTTAGTGTTGCAATGCAAGCTATTAACAGCAGCAACAACAACAACAACAACTTTATTATTTATGCCCCATCCATCTAGCTGGGTTTCCCCAGCTACTCTGGGTGGCTTCTAGCACATATATTAGATTCTTGTGCCATAAAGAGCTGCCTGGCTACCCTCTGATAGTGGTGAACTCTGTAGAAATGTTACTTTTATGGAAGCCGACTTGCAACCCACCAAGCTAAGTGCAGCCCAACTGCACCTGTGGGCTTGCTACCTGCTTGACAAGGCCAGTGGGCTGCAAGTGGTCCGGCGCCTGCCGTCAACAGTGAACAGCCCTACAAAGGGTTCCTGAACAACCCGGCAACTTCTCATGGAATGGGAGTGCTGTAATTGGAAACGAGCCTAGTATTTGAGAGGAATCTTCAAACACGGCTTCTGTGCATGGATCAGCCGGTTAGAAGTGTCTCACACGGTCTCCCTTTTGAAGTAAAGAACAAGCCATTGATCTCTCCCTTCCCCTTTCCTTCCTTTGTTAGCAATATGTACATATTTGGAGGTTTTAACAGCCTGCTGTTGAGCGACATTGTGAAATACACCCCGGAAAGCTGTGAAGCCTACAGCAATGCAACCTCTTGCTCGGCGGCAGGCCCCGGGCTCCGATGCGTGTGGAACAGCTCCACCCTCCAGTGCCTCCCGTGGGAACTGGCCACAGAACAGCAAGAGCAAAAAGCTGCTGAGGAATGCCCTTGCTGGACAGGTAGGTGTTGCAGACAGATCCACCGGGTTTTATTACTCTGGCATACTGGACACTGCCTTCGGTTAGGGATGTTTCCACTGGCTGTTTGGTAGCATTGGGGAATGGTTTTGGGGTTGAAAAATGTAGGGGGTGCCCTTCAGATATCACTGAACAGCTACCCCTGTCAGGCCCAGCCAGCAGTGACAGTGTTCAGAGATGCAGTTACAGTGGTACCTCTGGTTAAGAACTTAATTCGTTCCGGAGGTCCGTTCTTAACCTGAAACTGTTCTTAACCTAAAGCACCACTTTAGCTAATGGGGCCTGCCGCCGCGCCGCTGCTGCGCGATTTCTGTTCTCATCCTGAAGCAAAGTTCTTAACCCAAGGTACTATTTCTGGGTTAGTGGAGTCTGTAACCTGAAGCGTCTGTAACCCGAGGTGCCACTGTACTGCCTGCCTGCTGCAACTAAGCTGCATAGGTGCAATTGAAGTAAATGCATATTTTCCCATGGCTCACCCCTCTTGCTCCCCTTCATTGAATTTTAGAGCTGCTCCTCTATATTTTGAAATAATAAAAAAAGATTAATGTGCATGGTGACTTACAATGTGGAGTATCCTTTTATGTATATAAAGGAGCATTCATTCATATGAAAGTCCCCCGCTACAGTCTGACATGGAATAGCCCAGTGACAGGGGTGGGTTATTCTTTTGTTTTTGTTGTTGTTATGCATTTTGTGTTTTTACCTAGTATTTTTATGCTGTGAACTGCCCTGAAATTTGTGGATGAAGGGCGGCATGCAAATTTAATTAAATAATAACACCTGTTGCTTGTGTCCAAATTGAGGTGGGCAAGTAGACCTTTTGAGATGGCTAGGAAATGCCCCTATTTGGTCATGCAGGTCTTTCCTTTTCCTTACCAGCTGTGGACCATGACAAATGCGATCAGATAACAGACTGCTACAGCTGCACGTCCAACACAAACCGGTGCCATTGGTGCACCGACCAGTGTGTGTCGAGGAACAGCAACTGCTCAGAAGACCAGGTAACGGTTTCTGCTTCCTCCCCCCCCCCTTATGTCTGCTGCCAAGAAAGTGCATGTCAGCGACTGCAGCTGACTTTGCCAAGCAGTTGGAGTTTGTAGCTCTGGCTGGGCTGCTTCAGTTGTGCTCGGTGGCTCACTAATGAACATCCTAGTAGAGAGAGTGGGGAGAAGCAAAAGGGTTGTGTATACTCTGCCAAAACGCTTCTATTTTTTATACCTAATCACACAAGTCACACACACTGAGAAGCGTTGCAGGGTGCAAACAACAATCTCCCCCCACTCCGTCAATGAAAACCTACCTTTGTCTTGTCCTGTTTTGATTTGATGCTTCCAATGCAGGCTGTGTTAGATCAGTAGCTCTGCTTGTCTTTCTTTCTTATCTATAGCATATTAGGTTTTCCACGTTATTACAATAAAAGAGTATAGTCCCTTATTCGTCCTCACCCTCCCTATGCCCTTGTATCCTTTTAGTTAGGGCAGCCTTTCTCAACCTGTGGGTCTCCAGATGTTGTTGGACTACAACTCCCATCACCCCTAGCTAGCAAGGCCAGAGCTCAGGGATGATGGGAGTTGTAGTCCAACAACATCTGGGGACCCACAGGTTGAGAACCGCTGAGTTAGGGGATTTTGGTTTTTGATGTTCAGTTCTATACAGTGTTCAGGTTCACACGCGTGGGTAAGGGTTGGGATAAATGAATGTCAGTGCTGTGTTGTGCACCCCTTGCAGCAGGAAGGCTAACCACAGATTGTCAGGACCATGGACAGATCAGTGTGACAAGAGCTTGCCGGAAAAGGGCTGTTGTCTCAGGCTGATGGGTCCAGACCTTCTGTCAACCCGTCTTCCTCTGAGGACCTGTTTGTATTTTTTAAAGGGCCATTTTCCAGTTGAGATGCCTCTGGCTCCTATGGCATAGGGACAGTGAGGACTACATGCAATGGGGTGTGGTGCGGACGAGACCTTGTGAGCCATAGAATCATAGAACTGTAGCACCGGGCTACCAAGAGTCATCTAGTCCAACCCCCTGCAATGCAGGAAACTCAGCTAAAGCATCCATGACAGATGGCCATCCAATCTCTGCTTAAAAACCTCCAAGGAAGGAGATTCTACAACCTCCCAATGGAGTCCGTCCCACTGTCAAACAGCTCTTACTGTCAGAAACTTCTTCCTGATCTTTAATCGGAATCTCCTTTTTGTTGTAACCTGAAGCCATGGGTTCGAGTCCTACCCTCCAGAGCAGGAAAAAACAAGCTTGTTCCATCTTCCATGTGGCATCCCTTTAGATATTGGAAGATGGCTATCATATCTCCTCTCAGTCTCCTCTTATCCAGGCTTAACATACCCAGCTCCTTCAACCGTTCCTCATAAGGCTTGGTTTCAAGACCTTTGATAATCTTTGTTGCCACCCTTTGCACATGTTCCAGTTTGCCAAAATTGGGGCCACAGTACTCCAGGTGTGGTCTCACCAAGGCAGAATAGAGTGGGATTATTACTTCCCTTAGGGGACGCGGGTGGCGCTGTGGGTTAAACCACAGAGCCTAGGGCTTGCTGATCGGAAGGTCGGCAGTTCGGATCCACGCTACGGGGTGAGCTTCCATTGCTCGGTCCCAGCTCCTGCCAACCCAGCAGTTTCAAAGCACGTCAATGTGTAAGTAGATAAATAGGTACTGCTCTGGCGGGAAAGTAAACGTCGTTTCTGTGCGCTGCTCTGATTCGCCAGAACCGGCTTAGTCATGCTGGCCACATGACCCGGAAGCTGTATGCCGGCTCTATTGGCCAGTAAAGCGAGATGAGCGCTGCAACTGAGATGAGATGAGTCCGCGACTGGACCTAATGGTCAGGGGTCCCTTCACCTTTACCTTTATGACTTCCCTTGATCTGGACACTATACTTCTTCTGATGCAACCTGGAATAGCATTAGGGTTTTTTTTGCTGCTGCATCACACTGTTAGCTCATGTTGTTGGATAACATCTTTTGGCCTGGAAGCTCATGGAGTGGGTGGAAATGGGTCTTTGGACAGCTGTGCTGGCTGGACCCAGTGTCAAAAACACCTGGAGGCAGTAGGTTAGCAAATGCTGAGCTAAGCAATGAGGAATAAGGTCACATGACTGCTACTTTGCCAGGTTGTTTGATTTAGCTGCATTTGGAAAGCTTTCTTCATACACCCTGACCCTCAGGACCCCCTTTTCCTTCTTTCCTTTTTCTGGTCCCAACAGCTGAAGAACTTGCTTTTTAGTCACTGAAAAAAGTATATGGGCCCCAAAGTGTTTTGGGAATGCAGTTAGCCACCTTTAAAAATCCCTGTTGCTTCCTGAATGTTTTCAGAAACTTTGGCCGTCACCACCTGGGAGGCACACTTTGAATGCATTTCCAAAAACTTATTCAGTGGGACGACCAGTGGCAAAACTGATGGAACTCATCTGGAACTTCTAATGAAACCCAAGCCTGGAATGGTCTCAAAGCTGGGTGGATGAATGGGATTTCTGAAGTTTAGATAACTCCCCTGGCTTTGGTGCGCCAAAAGGAGTGTGTTCATGGCTAGATCTACCCAGTTGTCTCTTTAGCAGAATTGTTGATTCATCTTGTGTATGTTGTGAAGGAAAAAGTGTACCCTTTTGCTGTCTCTGTTAGACTCCCATTGCTGCATTTGAAAATTGCCCCAAGGATAACCCTGCCTTTTACTGTAACAAGAAGACGAGCTGTAAGAGCTGCAGCCTGGATCAGAACTGTCAGTGGGAAGGTCGGAATCAAGAATGCATTGCTTTGCCTGGTATGTTTTCTCCTTGAATGTAGCATTCACATATGCTTCTACCCTTTCCTTTTGCTCCCAAATGGAGAAAAATATCTATCTGCCTACCTGCCTGCCTATCTTTTTGCATTGCTTTATTGCACTGTCATTATTTTTAGCTAATGCCATTAATTTGATTCTGAATTGATTTTAGAATGAATTGATTTTAGAATGTATTTCAATTAATTGATTGTGATTTTATGTAAATTGTGTTACTTTTACTGTTGTTAGCCACTCTGAGCCCAGCTTCGGCTTGGGAGGGCAGGATATAAATAAAATTTTATTATTATTATTAGTGAGTTAAATAAATGATAGTATATTGATGAGTTAAATATATATTTTTGTGAATTGGAGATCCTTGTAGGCACCTGAGTCCCTGTGGGTGATCGCCACAAGCGAGGCAAGAGTGAAACTTCTGCCCCTCTTTTTTTACAGAGAACATCTGTGGGGCCACCTGGCACTTGGTGGGCAACTCTTGCCTGAGACTCACGCAAACGAAAGATAGCTACGACAATGCAAAGTTGAACTGCCGGAGCCACAATGCTGCTCTGGCATCGCTCACCACCCAGAAGAAGGTGGATTTCCTTCTTAAAGAACTCCAGAAAACACAGTCATCGGTGAGTGATCCTTAATGCCCTTTGAAGTTGCGTCTGGGTGTGCATTAATGCTCAGGTTGAGTTGCTCAATTTCAAAGGGAGCTGTTGAAATTCATATTCCTCTGTGAGGTTGTAACCAAGGCTAATGTTGGCATCTCAGTACAATGTTATGTTTTTGATATTAATCCCCCAAAAGCAACTGCTTTTGGTTTTTGACTACTTTAGCAGTTGAAAGTTGGGGCTTACCTGGCTTGGTTCCACATGCAGAGAACCCACACCTAGCTATCTTGTAAGACCCAACTACCCATAATCTTATTAGTGTGGGGCAGTTGTGACACTGTGCTCTCTATCCCCCTTGGGGCACTCACGGTGCCACCCCCTCCCTTCCACCTAGGCTTGCCATTATGTCTCTGACAAGCTGTTGTCTGGTTTTAGGGCTCCGTTTTAGCAGCTGGGTTTGACTGTCTAGTATGCTTATAGCTATGAGACTTGCCGCAATTAGCATGCATGTCTATTGAAGGGCAGAGAGCTAGAGAAGGAAGTTGGCGATAGTATGAGGGGGTTGTGAAGAGACACTAATGACCTTCTCGCTTGCAAACTCAGCAGCTTGCTACCTCTCACTTGCACCCTGTTCGAATCTTGACAGCCCAGAGACCATTATGTGTTAAGCAAGACCTATCCCTTAATAGAAAGCATATTTTTGCTCATTGAAAATGCCCGTGTGTCACACGGTGGCTGTGTGCTCCTCCTTAACTCTCATACCGCCCTCCTTCCTCTTAGCCGAAAGCCCTGACGCCCTGGGTTGGGCTGCGGAAGATCAACATATCATACTGGTGCTGGGAAGACATGTCTCCCTTCACGAACACCTCACTCCAGTGGCTGCCTGGGGAGCCGAGCGACATTGGGTTCTGCAGCTACTTGGCGGTGCCAAACAACCAAGGGCTGAAAGCAGCAACATGCATCAACCAAGTCAATGGCAGCGTCTGCGAAAGGCCTGGTAAAATATCTCTTGGTGACGAACATGTGTGGAGACCATTGCTATTGGTGGCATGCAAATACAAAATGATGCATTAGTGTTGGCTCCTACTTCCACAATATTAGAGTTGATTTATATCGACACACTGGACTATCATTTCAAGGGAAACGGGCATACCGTATTTTTTGCTCTATAAGACGCACCTGACCATAAGACGCACCTAGTTTTTACAGGAGGGAAACAAGAAGAAAAAAATTTCTGAATCAAATGTTGTTGTTGAAGAGGAAGGAGGAGTGAGGGTCAGGCTAAGGAGCCGCTGGTCCGTCTGCCCCTTTGAGGAAGCTGTATCTGCTGGCCACCTAGCAGTGTTGTCCCTGCTGGGCAGATTGGAAGAGGTGGACGAGACGAAGCGGCACTCTTCAGTGAAGCGGGAGGAGGAAAGGAACGGAGCCCTTACAGAGCCCCTTCTTTTCCTCCCACTTTTCTGAAGAGGTGCTGCGCTGCTTTGCTTAACCCAGCAGAGCAAGAGGGAGAGCTGTGCAGCGCCTCTTGGTCTGCTGGCTTCCCAGAGAGGCAGGATGAGGGACGGAAGGGGCTCCGTAAGGGCTCCCTTCCATCCCTCATCGTGCATCGCTATGAAGGCATCACAACAAGAGGTGCTGCGCAGCTCTCCCTCTTGCTCTGCTGGCTTCAGCGATAGCTGCGCAGCCTGCATTCGCTCCATAACACACACAGACATTTCCCCTTGCTTTTTAGGAGGAAAAAAGTGTGTCTTATAGAGTGAAAAATACGGTAGGTCAGTGGTAGAGCATCTGCTTCATCTGCAGAAGGTTCCGTCTGCAGGTTCATCTGGAGGTTGAATCCCTGGCATCTCCAGCTACAGCTAGGAATGTCCCCTGTTTGAAACTCTGGGGAGCTGCTGTCTGTCAGCGTTTGAAAACACTGAGCTAGATGGATCAGTTGTCTGACTCAGGAACGAAGGAAGCAATGCAGGAATCTCAGCTAAAGCATCCATGACTGGTGGCCATCCAACCTCTGCTTAGAAACCTCCAATGAAGGAGAGTCCACCACTTCCCGAGAGAGTCTGTTCCACTGTCAGAGTGGTGATAATTTACTTTTGTAGAGTCCTTTGACACCATCCCACTGCTGATCAAAATGTGAGCTCCAGCTTTTAAAGTCTAGGGAGCTGTGGTTTATCTTGAAGAACCTTGGCGTTCCTGCAGAGTGTGACCTCAAGGGCTAAAGCCTCGAGGGGAAATTACATGGATAATCAGGCACCGAGCTGAACTCGAGAGCCGTTTTGAATTGTCCGGGTTGCAGAAAGAGGTCTGTCAGCAAGAGGGCTACAGGAGATTCCTTAATGGATAAGAGCTTTATTAGTAAAGGATGGGAAGGACCACAGTGATGCTGACAAGAAGCAGTGTCAGGATTCGGCAGCCTTTTGGGGGTTCAGGAGGAGAAAGTTGGATTATTTTCACCAGCAATGTAGTGTTACCTTTGGCTTCAAGGTAGAAGAAAAGAAAAAGGCTTGTAAATGTCTCTTATGGTAAAAGCTGCTTGCACTAATCCCCCCTTTTGTTGTTGTTGTTGAATGCGCAGCCAACCACAGTGCCAAGCAGTGCCGTACCCCCTGTGGCTTGAGAACGGTGTGCAGCGAATGCACCAGCAGCAACTCTGAGTGTATGTGGTGCAGCAACAAGAAACAGTGCGTGGACTCCAGTGCTTATGTGGCCTCTTTCCCTTATGGCCAGTGCATGGAGTGGCATACCGTGAGCAGCTGTCCACGTAAGCAATCGTTTGGCTGATGGGGATCTCAACAGTTGTTGTGTAGGGGCAGTTCCAGAAAGGGGGTGGTATCGTCCAGTGGTTCCTGCACCTAGTATATTTATGCACAGGCTGCGACTATTTTGGGGCCATCCAATTGATGTGCAGTCGCTGACAAAGGGTCCTTTTGGATCTGGAAGATGGCAGAAGGGGGGTATAACGCGGTGGGGTGTGTTTATATGTGTTATGCTACACACACAGGGCCTGGGAACAGAACCCCTGCATGAAATGGTTGCTGCCTGTATTTTACGAACTGCCCTGAGATCTATGGAGGAAGGGGGTATACAGATTTTAATATGCTCTTCTGTTGAACTGGAGAAGGAATTTTACTCGTATGTGTGCTCGTCGTAGGACTGAAGACAACAGGATCCCAAAGCTGCTCCCCAGATTAATAGGGTGGCTGTGGGCAAATTGCATAGGTCTAAATCCAGAGGAATATGTTAGGATCCCCATACTGAGTAGGACTTTTCAGGCTCTCATTTGTCTGCATCCTGCCAGGCTACTGCCTCCAGCCGGTAGAGTTCCAGGTGAAGCCTCCAACACCAGTTTTCCTGCACAGTATTTACCGGGCTACCCAGATGCAACCCAGGCCCTGTTTTAAAATTCCATTCATCTTTATTTATGATTGCATTATTGATATTTGACTTCTTGGAGCCAGCAAACTCTGACTTCTTGGAGCCAGCCAGGATTGAAACAGAATGCGAAAAAGGCAGTGTGCAAGCGGGAGGATGTTCAGACCCTGGTGTGCTGTTGTTGCATGTGAACCAGCCCAGGATGTGAAGCCTTAAAGCACTGGTGGGCTTCTTTCCTTAACCTGGAAGTTCTCTTTATCTCCGCAGCTGAAAACTGTTCTGGCTACTTCACTTGTGGGCACTGTTTGGAGCAGCCTGGCTGTGGCTGGTGTACAGATCCCAGTAATACAGGCAAGGGGAAGTGCATTGAAGGCTCTTCCAGAGGTCCAGTGAAGATTCCACCTTCACCTCCACCAGCAACAGGAAAATCCTACCAAGAGCCTGTCCTCGATGTCAGCATGTGCCTGGCTGAGAACAAATACAACTGGTCCTTTATTCACTGTCCAGGTAACTTATTTAGGAGTGCACATTTGATGTGGAGATCAGTTCTCTCTTAAAACCCTTAAGTGATCCTCTTGTCTGCCCAGTAGGCAGGGGCAAGAGGGTGGATTTGTTTAATCTTTCAGTGATTGTGTGCAGTTTCTTGAAAATGGAATCAGATAATGGTAGCTTATTCCTGAGTAGTGCTGAGTTGTTAGCTGTGTTAAGGGAGAACTTCAGAGAATGCAATCTTACGTTTATAATGTAGGGGAATGTGAGAAGTCTGCCGCTCCGTTTTCTTGTTTATAGTGTTTTTAGTCCTCTCTTTAGTTAAAAGACTCCATAATAAATGAGGCAGTCCTTGCCCACAGTTTTCCAGTCTAAAAGACATGTTGCAGTAGGAAAGGCAGAGGGAAAAGCAAATTCAGACAACGGTTCTTAAAGGTATGAAGTTCTTAAAAGGACCACGTCGAAGTTCAGCAGTTGGTGGAAGAAGAGCCCAATGGATCTAGTCGCTCACCAGAGCTGCAGTCCCATATCTTCCCCTGCTGCAGCCTTATGGGAAATAGTTAAAATAAAATAGAAATAGATATAAGAGTTAATGTCACCTGAAATGGGGGCAGGGAAAAGAACAGTTTATTGGTATGCAAAGCTTCTCTTCCTTGGCTGGTTTTTTTTTTCCTTTTCCTTTTTCGTGGGGGAGAAGAGTTGGTGTTGTGAAAGAGCAGAGAAATGTCCCACTTCTTCCAGTGATTCATGATTGGCTAGGCTTACTGTGACCAGAAAGAAGCTAGTGTCCTTATTGATAGTTTTCATATACTGATGTCAGCACATAGCTAAATCCGATTTGCTAGATTGTGCTGTGATTTCATCACATTCAGAACAGGAGCCCAAACTGGCTGGGGAAGAATAGAGGTGGTGGGATGTCTCCCAAAGCAGAGGCCATCAAAGGAAACAGTGGCTGCAGATATCAAGCAGTTCAGCACCAGCAAGATATGAAAGGGGGCACAACTGTTTCAAACTCAAAAATAATTTTGAGTTTCGCTTCCAGATTACGATGATATGATCCTTTGAATTTCATGCTGCATAGTTAGACAAAACGACACGTAGAAATGCCTTTGTCTATGGGCAGATGAGTCAACATAAAAAGAGCAGATTTGTGCATGTGCTCCCTTCATTAATTCTAATGTCCATTAGAATTATTTGAGTTAAGTGCTGAGTGTTGTGGCTGCTGAATGTGTGCACTCCAGTCCACTCTGGGAAGGGGAGCCCTGCTGAGATGCTCTGGAGCTTATCCTGGATCGCTGGGAAGCAAGACCACTTGGTCTGGTGTGAACTTGCTGTTAAAAGGTAAAGGTAAAGGTACCCCTGCCCGTACGGGCCAGTCTTGACAGACTCTGGGGTTATGCGCCCATCTCACTTAAGAGGCCAGGGGCCAGCGCTGTCCGGAGACACTTCCGGGTCACGTGGCCAGCGTGACATCGCTGCTCTGGCGAGCCAGAGCCGCACACGGAAACGCCGTTTACCTTCCCGCTGGTAAGCGGTCCCTATTTATCTACTTGCACCCGGAGGTGCTTTCGAACTGCTAGGTTGGCAGGCGCTGGGACCGAGCAGCGGGAGCGCACCCCGCCGCGGGGATTCGAACCGCCGACCTTTCGATCGGCAAGTCCTAGGCGCTGAGGCTTTAACCCACAGCGCCACCTGCTTAGCCCCAAACACCAAGCAATCAAAATTGTGGTGACAAATAACGAGATGGATGGGAGAGAGCGAAAGATGTGCTGAGCGTCCCTTTTTGTTTTCTAGCCTGCCAGTGTAACGGGCACAGTAGATGTGTCAATGAGAGCATCTGCGAGAGGTGTGAGAACCTGACGACTGGCAAGCACTGTGAAACCTGCATCTCCGGTTACTATGGAGACCCCACAAATGGAGGCACCTGTCAGCGTAAGTTGGGTCCTCCATCCATCTTCCCCACTGCTGAACAACTGCATTTCCTCCCCTGGTCCCCATTTATTTTTGCCTGACCTTTTTTTTTTTAACAGCTAGTATGCAGGCCATAATGATCGAGGCTGTGTGTGGACTGTGCAAAATTCTGTGCCAAGAAAACCTATTTTCTGCAATTTGTAAATTGCGCAAAATGAGCAAATTTACACGATTTCACTGAATGCTGTGGTTTTGCTTCTTTGCATAATCTATTCGTGTTTTGCCATGGCACTGAAGCCATCCAAACACTGAGAATTTTATTCATCTAGCCTTTTTGGAGAGAATTCAGCAGGTTTCACTTACATACTTTCAAGGCTATCTTCCCAGCCTCGAGGGGTGGGAACCATTTAAAAAGCAAAGTTAAGATTACCAGAAAGCTGAATTCTACACTTGATACATATTCTGTGTCTGTTCTGTGCTCTTACAGAATAATTGATAATTACCAGTGATAGAACTGTGTAACATCAGTGATATTTTATTACATCTGTCATATAGCTGAACTTAAAGAAGCATTTCACAGGGGTATGGATCATAATATTCGTTGTGGCAGGTCTACTTCAAATATGAACCAAAAGTCTGAGCAACACGTTTCCCAATCATTGACTCATTTAACAAAGACATTAAGTCTGTAGAGATGATCCCTTTGCCATTCATTCATGCCTGAAATTTGATAAAATCTTGCTTTCTTCCTTGCCTTTTGCTAAGGCTGCTGAACTACCTTTGGTTTTAGCTCTCACCCAGGGGTTGTCTGTCTGTCCGTATAGGGGAAGAGATGAAATTCAGGGTACTACTCAATCAAGTGTGGTCTTGCAAATTTGTGCAACAAGCAGTGTTTTGTGTCCTGTCATAAATGACATACCGTATTTTTCGCCCTATAGGACGCACTTTTTCCCCTCCAAAAATGAAGGGGAAATCTGGGTGCGTCCTATGGGGCGAATGCAGGCTTTTGCTGAAGCTTGGAGAGCGAGAGGGGTCGGTGCGCACCGACCCCTCTCGCTCCCCAGGCTTCAGGAAGACATCCGCAGCCTAGGCAGCCCTGCGGGAGTTCCCACAGGGGTGTCTAGGCTGCGGATAGCAGCCTGCTTCCCAGAGCGTCAGGCGCTCTGTTTTCAGGGCGCCCGGTGCTTCGGGACCACATCCCGCAGGGCTCCCCACGCTGCGGATATCAGCCTGCTGCCCGGCGGGTGGGACGCCCTGAAGCAGAGCGCCCCGCGCGCCAGACAGATATCCGCAGTGTGGGGAGCCCTGCAGGAGTTCTCCGCAGGGCTCCCCACGCTGCGGATAGCAGCCTGCTGCCCGGCGGGTGAAGCGCCCTGAAGCAGAGCGCACCTCGCGCCGGGCAGACATCGGCCAGCCCCACAAGCTCAGGGGACAGCAGGGAGGCGCAGCGCTGCCATCCCGCTGTTCCCCGACCTGGTTTGGTTTCCCCGACCTGCTTTTGAGGGGGGAAATAAAGGAAAAAATCTTTTCCTTTATTTCCCCCCCCAAAAAACTAGGTGCGTCCTATGAGACGGAGCGTCCTATGGGACGAAAAATACGGCAAATGCGCATTCAAGGCATTTAAGCGAGTGGGAAGCCACTCACAATGTGAACAGCTTAATTGCTTGTTAATTTATCCATCAGTATTTATTTTACAGGGGAAAAAATCTGTTTATCTTTCAGCTTGCAAGTGCAATGGCCATGCTTCTATCTGCAACGCAAACACAGGGAAGTGTTTTTGCACCACAAAAGGAATCAAAGGAGAGGAGTGTCAGCTGTGAGTCAGCCTTTACATATGTCCTTTTTATTGTCCATTCATTGTGCTCTTGATGGCATTGGGGTGGTTCTACACTGCCTTCAATACTGTTTATGCCCACGAAAGCTTCAGGGCAGTCAGACTGCTTTGTGAGCAATCAGTGCATGGCCCATAGCTCCCTACTGAAACCTTTCCACGCCACAAATGTTCCAACTTGGGGTGTGGGATCCACCTTTGCTGCACCAGAGCGCTGGGGTGCCCTCTCAAGGCACCAAATAAAAGCCACTTACTTGTGTTGTAGCCACTCCCAAGTGCTTCCTGTTGATGCTTCCTGTTCCTGGGGGTGGCTTGTGTGTGTGTGTGAACGAGCAAAGGTTTCGCGAGTAATCACAGCCTGAGCATAAAAAAAGAGAAAAGCTTAAAAATCAAAGTCTGGTGGCTTGGCACCAGAGCACAACTGACTTTCATTTGGGGCCAGAAGCGAAGCTCATGTAGCTGTACCCCCCCCCCCATCCCTGACTTCTTGATGCCATGTGGTGGCATTCCTGTTTCTTTTTCTGCAAGCATGCACATTTTAGCACAGCCACTGCAGCCTGATTGCAATAACACAAAAATGTACAAATGAAGCACGGTGACTCCATAGGGTCCTCATATCTAGGGGACTGCCTCTCCTGGTCTGCCCTGCAGAGGACCTTAAGGTCCATGAATAACCATAGTTTAGAGGTCCCGGGCCCTAAGGAAGGTTATTCATGGACTATCCTCCACCAGGGCCTTCTCAGTGGTGGCTCCGACCTGGTGGGATGCTCTGTCCCATGAGACTAGGGCCCTTCAGGATTTAACCTCCTTCCTACTGGGCCTCTAAGACAGAGCTATTCCGCCTGGCCTTTAATTTGAATTCAGCCTGATCTTTTATTTCCCTTCTCTTCTCTTCTCTCCCCCTCCCCTTTTATGAAGATTACCCACTCTGAGACCCTGCAGCTAATTCTCCCTTGGCCTCCTCACTGGCCCAAGTAGGACCAATTCAGCCAGCTAGCCCTGGGGATTATCTAATGCTTATTTCCCCTAAATTGATTTTTGATTTTTGAATTTTATTGTTATTCATGTTTTTATACTGTATTTTGTGCTGCTTTTATGATTAAGTGTTTTAAATTTGTTGTTAGCTGCCCTGAGCCCAGTTTTTGAACTGGGAAGGCTGGGGTATAAATAAAATTTATCATCATCATCATTATTATTATTATTATTATCATTATAGGGCAACCAACCTGCCCCCAGGGAAAAAAGGGCAGGTGGAATTGGGGGTGGCGTGAACACCCACCAATGGGATGGGTGGAGTTAAATTGTGCGTTCAATAATGAGGGAGCATTATATATAGATAACCACTTCAAATGCACTATTAATGCAGCAGTGGCATCTTGCTGCATATGCCTACAATAAAACAGAGGACTGGATGGGGTGCGGTGACAGGTTTGGGTAACATGGTTGAAGCAGAATGTGTCATGGTGCTGTTTTATTCAGTGTGGTGCACTGATGGAGGCAGCAAAGCTTCGGAATGCCAGGTTCTGGAAGCCACAAGAGGGGAGAGCGTTTCTGCTGTGCCCGTATTCTGCTTGCGGGTTTTCCACTGACATCTGGTTGGCCACTGTGAGAACAGGGTGCTGGACTAGGGGGGCCATTGGCCTGATGCAGCAGTCTGTTCTCAGGTAGTACTACTACTACTACTACTACTACTAATAATAATAATAATAATAATGGGGTCACGAAGAGTCAGACACGACTAAACAACTAAACAACAACAACCACAATTTCTTATTTATACCCCGCCCATCTGATTGGGCTTCCCCAGCCACTCTGGGCGGCTTTCAACAAAATATTAAAATACAGTAATGCATCAAACATTAAAAGTTTCCCTAAACAGGGCTGCCTTCAGATGTCTTCTAAAAGTCAGGTTCTCTTTGACATCTGATGGGAGGGCGTTCCACAGGGCGGGTGCCACTACCGAGAAGGCCCTCTGCCTGGTTCCCTGTAACTTGGCTTCTCGCAGTGAGGGAACCGCCAGAAGGCCCTCGGCACTGGACCTCAGTGTCCAGGCAGAACGATGAGGGTGGAGACGCTCCTTCAGGTATACAGGACTGAGGCCATTTAGGGCTTTAAAGGTCAGCACCAACACTTTGAATTGTGCTCGGAAACGTACTAGGAGCCAGTGTAGGTCTTTCAGGACCAGTGTTATGTGGTCTCGGTGGCCGCTCTCAGTCACCACTGCCGCATTCTGGATTAGTTGCAGTTTCCGGGTCACCTTCAAAGATAGCCCCACGTAGAGCGCATTGCAGTAGTCCAAGAGAGATATAACCAGAGCATGCACCACTCTGGCAAGGCAGTCTGTGGGCAGGGAGGGTCTCAGCCTGTGTACCAGATGGAGCTGATTCTTACACTGAACGTTTAGCCGACTATTGAGATTAAACCTGCCCAGGCTTCTTCAGCTCAGAAAAAGAAAGCAATCCTACTTTATAAACCCTGAATCCTGTTGTTAAAAAGTTGGTTCGTGGAGATGCGGAACTAAGATCCTGCTCTTAGTCAGGAGTCCTATGAAGCTACTTGCACGACACAATAGACATTTTAAGAATCTATTCCCACCACTGCTTTCAAGATTTAGTGAGCTACAGGATTATGTGACTGAAAATTATTAGATTTGAGGAGTGGGTGTGTTTGCTTGAACACTGTTTTGTCAGCACTGAAAGTCCACCCACCAGTTGAGAGACTCTGGGAAGGGGTAAAAATGTTCCCCTACTGAAGAAGCAGGGTCACGAATAGCCCATCTGTCCTCAAAGACATCACGTTCAATACATAATGTATTATTGGCTGTGATAACCAGGGTGACCAGTCTACGAAGCATTGCTCACACTCTTTAATTGGCTTTGTTTGCTCTGAGAGATATCGGCATATAGCCAAATCTGATTGATTATGTAGCATTGTGACATTAGCACATTTGCGTTTTGCTGCCCAGTTGCCTGGAGGTCACTCTAGAAAGAAGCTGTAAGCAGGAAATGAAAACCGTGTTGTCTCAGCAGCAGTGCTTGGGAAATAATAGCAGGAAATAGGTGCTAGAAATAAATAAAATAAATGCCTACATTAAGATGGTGTTGTAGAATAGCAGACCTGTAGATCTGGAAGGGACCACAAGGGTCATCTAGTTCAGTGCTGTGTGAACAGGGATTGGGTTTTTTTTTTAATTATCAAAAGTAGAAAGTACAGAAAACTACATGGGGTAGGAGTTTCTATTCTGCTTGGAAAGCAGTAGTTTTGACTCTGCAATATTATTAAAAACAGGAAACATTTAGCACAGCCATAAATGTTACCTCCTTTTTCAGAGCGGATGGGCAGAGTACAGTGGTACCTCGGGATGCGAACGGGATCTGTTCCGGAGCCCCGTTCGCATCCAGAACAGAATGTAAGACGCGACAGCACGTCTGCGTGTGCTTGGGTCACGTTTCGCCGCTTCCACGCATACGTGTGACGTCATTTTGAGCGTCTGCCGTGCGTGAGCGGAGAAACCCGGAAGTAACGCTCTCCGTTACTTCCGGGTTGCTGTGGAGCACAACCCGAAAGCGCTCAACCTGAAGTGTATTTATCCCGAGGTATGACTGCATTGATGATGATGATGATGATGATGATAATAATAATAATAATAATAATAATAATAATAATAATAATAATAATAAAAATATGCTAGATGTGGATAACCCCCAGTTTATTAGTATCTTTTAATCGTATGGTTCAGTAGGGACTCCAGACAGACAAAAACCTTTAGTTCAGCTACCTGGCAGACGAAGGAAAGAGATGATCCCTCTCCAGATGCCAGTTGAAAGATAGATGTGTCTTTCCGGAGGCTGGACCCTTCCGTCGTACAACTGCTGGTCCTGAAGGGTCCAGGAACAATATATCCCCCCCCCTCCTGGTTTCTCTTTTTGATGCTCAGGAAAAATAAACTGTTTCTGCTTCAAACAGTTTCCATGCTCTACAAAACATGTAGTGAAACAAACCATCATTTCCCTAGCTCTCCACCGCCTGTGGTTTCTTGTATTGCTTATTCCCAGCTAGCTTCTTAGATTATTTTAGGCAACTTTTAAAGTTAGTGGCAAGGTTCTCAAATGTGTTCTAAATTTCAGTTTCATTACTCTTCCACCGGGTTTGCGTCGCCTCTGTTGGTCCCGAGTTGTTTGTTCTTTCGTCTCTTTGCATGCTGCTGTTTTATTTTTAATAAGAAGTGGTTTTCTTCCTGGTTCATGCTGGATGTGACTTAAAAGAAAAGCAAACAAACAAACATTACAATTTCAAGCTCAAGGGAAAATTAAGGCAGAAGGTCAACATTGCTCATGCTCTTTCTTCTAGGTGTGAGGTCGAAAACCGATACCAAGGCAATCCTCTCAAAGGAACGTGCTACTGTGAGTGAAAATGGTTTTTCTTTTGCCTGTACGTAAACTTGGTACTTGTACATCATCAGCTTGCTGCAAATGAGCTCAAAGGCATATAAAAAGGAGAGAACAACATGCTGCTTTCTCTGTTGGCTGCTGCTTATTCTGGAGCTGCTCTCTCTCTCTCTCTCTCTCTCTCTCTCTCTCTCTCTCTCACACACACACACACACACACACAGTCGTACCTTGGTTTTTGAACAGCTTAGTTCTCGAACGTTTTGGCTCCCGAACGCTGCAAACCCAGAAGTGACTGTTCCGGTTTGTGAACTATTTTTGGAAGCCGACTGTCAGATGGGGCACCCGCGGCTTCCAATTGTCTGCAGGAGGTTCCTGCAGCCAACCAGAAGTTGTGCCTTGGTTTCTGAACATTTTGGAAGTTGAACGGACTTCCGGAACGGATTCCATTCAACTTCCAAGGTACGACTGTATGTATATTTGTAGGGGCAACCCCATTCTCTCTGAGTCTGTTCATTCCCTCCCCTTAGTGACTTCCTTTTCTGCCTCCAGTTCTTCTTGCACCCCTCAGTCTGTGTTCCCGCTGCCCTCCACTAATTTCTATTGCCATTTCCTCATGCCAAACACACAAACTGTGCTATATAAATAATGTGTGTTGGTTCTCTAATCCATGGGGTACCTGTGCACCTGTCCCAGGCACCCACAAGTCCTTTCCATGCTGAAATTAGATCTGAAAGCAGCATTCTGTTGTAGCCAACAGAATAGGTTGCAGTGTGTGCTTAGTCGTAGCGTGCAAGTGTGGCTCCTGCGACACTTCCTTGGGTGCCCACAGGTCTAAAATGGCTGGCATCTCCTGGCCTGATCATTTGTGAGAGTCCCCCTTGGAGCGAGGGTCTGTCTCTCTTTCTACTTCCCTAAATGGATGCACCCATAGCTGCCGTTCCTAGGTGAGCTGTAGTTCAGCGTTTTAGACTACAGTTGACAAAGCGGGCTTCAGTCTTGGCTTGAGGGGCTGGTGTTTCAGCTGCAGGTGCAACTGCTATTATATCCAGTTTGCTCTTGCCTTCTCAAAAGGTGGTTAGGAACCTATAGAGGCAAGAAGCAGAAGGGTTCTAGGAAGGAGAGAGGTGCCGTTCACAGGAGAAGAGTGAAGGGAAGGAGAAGGAAGGTGCATGTCTGGGGGAGCTGCAGAGGTGATGGACTTGATACTAAGATTGAAATAGCAAGCTTTAATAGTTGACGGCAAGCTTCTCGTAATGGATATCTGTAAGAAGCTGGTCTAGACAGTTTGGTGGTGCAGAGGCCTGTTTTCACAGCCCATGACATTCAGAAAAGCTGTGCCATATTCTGTCCATAAAAATACATTTAAATAAAGATACTTAGAGATGTGTGTAAGCGGTTGCTGATTTCTTCTGAAGCACCCTGGTCATTATTTTTGCCATTGGATAAAGGATAAGGATCAAAACCCTCCAGTGGAATTAATGGTGTGTTTTTTATTCAGCGCGCGCGCGCGCAGGCACACACATCTCCACCCACCTCACATTTGTAGATGCTTGAAAAGAAGTTAAAAGTTCCGATCCTGCCTGTGGGCTTGCAATCTAATAATAAAGTCAAGTCACATTAATGGAGAGGCTGTAAAAACAGAAGAGGGCCGGTTGGAGCGAGCAGATACGTGTTAAAGAGGCACTTGAAAGCAAAAGAGCGAAAAGAAAAGAAAGATAGCTGTGCGAATGCAAACAGTTTGTTTGCCTGAGCCTATTTTCACCCCACCTTTTCCTCTAATAGATGCTAACAATACAATCATAAACAATTTAAAACGATCAAACAAGGCATTAAAAACCAATTAAAAACTAAAATGCAAACAGAGCGGCAGATAAAAACTAAATGAAGGATTAACCAGATAAATTAAATGCCTACAAGAACAAACAAGACTTAAGGAAGTGGTGAAAAGCCAGCAGAGAAGACGCCAGGTGTTGTACCGTGACCTGAACCCAGCCTCCTTGCGCATTCCCACCAGACAGAGCGTAATGGCGGCGCATGCAACATACTGCAAAAACAACATTCCGCATGTGTGTAGTGCGAGGTTTTTCAGAGGCTTCCCTTGTATTATTCGAGTGATGCTTCAGGAGCCCATTACTATTGTCATCCTTGCTTCATTTGCTGAGCTGAGACGTAGAAAGCAGGTGGCTAGATGGGCCTGCACTGGGTTGGGCCAGGCTATCCTGGGGGCTCTGTGGTCTGCCCTGCATCTGCTTGCACTCGCCCCTCTCTGCCTTCCTGCTCACATGCAAGGGCCAGCCGTGCAACAGGCTCATATTTCTATCGTAAAGGTAAAGGGACCCCTGACCATTAGGTCCAGTCGTGGCTGACTTCTGGGGTTGCGGCGCTCATCTCACTTTATTGGCCAAGGGAGCCGGCGTACAGCTTCCGGGTCACATGGCCAGCATGACTAAGCTGCTTCTGGCGAACCAGAGCAGCGCACAGAAACGCCGTTTACCTTCCCGCTGGAGCGGTACCTATTTATCTACTTGCACTTTGACGTGCTTTCGAACTGCTAGATTGGCAGGAGCAGGGACCGAGCAACGGGAGCTCACCCTGTTGCGGGGATTTGAACTGCCGACCTTCTGATCGGCAAGCTCTAGGCTCTGTGGTTTAACCCACAGCACCACCTGCGTCCCTTATATCCTATGTCCCTTATTTATATCCTAGCAAGTAGCAAACGTCCTGCCTCGGGCTGACTCTGGCTTTATGCCACGGCGGCACCTAACTCCAATTTGTGTACTTTTATATAGACACTCTCCTTATCGACTATCAGTTCACCTTCAGCCTTTCGCAAGAAGATGATCGTTATTACACGGCAATCAATTTCGTAGCGACGCCTGAAGAGGTTAGTAAATTATCCCAATTGCATTTCACGTTGTTTATTAAAATGCCCTGGTTCTCTCTGGCCGACGGTCAGTAGGCTGCATGCAGAGATTGACTCTTCTCTCCCCCCCCGCCCACAACAAGACTGCATGCACGCTCCTTTCAGTGCCAGTTCTGTGCTCATTTTGCACTGTGTGAGAGGCTCCTGCAGTTCTGTTCCTAGCGATGGGGAACTCAAGTTGAGATATATTGATGACCTCAAGGCATACGTGTAATTAGCCGTGGAGTTCGTTGCTGTAATAAATGACTGGTTTTGAATTTTTTAAAATTTAAATTATTTTTAAAACTTGCAGTTACACTGAGAGTCAACTTACAGCGACCGTTGTAATTGATAATTAATACTCCTGCGTTTGAAGTCCTGTGGCCTTGGGGCTGACATTTCTAGGCCAAGGGCTGTATGGCCAGTCCTTGAGGGGACGGTAATATAAGAGTATGTGTCACAGATGTGTAAATGCGGGCATGGTTCTTATTTAAATAAAAAAACACACACACTACTTGAGGAATAGGGGGGTCACAAAAAAACATTTTGGCATAAGCAAGTCAGTTGTTTTTTTGTTTTTGTTTTTACCCCCCCCCCACCAAAACCAACATTTTTTTTTCAATGGACAAATTTGGGAAGGGTCCTCCAGTTTTTACAAAAACCTTTTGACACCACAGTATCACAGGAGGGGGCGGGGCACGTGAGAACAGTTGGTAATTTTAAAAACAAAATAGGTTTTTGAATTTAATTTTGTTTTAATCATGGCAGAATCCAATAATTATTAGGAAGCCACACAACCACACTGATATCACAGCATCACTGTAGAGGATCCATAGGAGCAATATACACTTTTAGTTACAAACGGGTATTTGTCTCAATGCTGTGATCCAGATATATCTGTGATTCCTGCTTTAACCAGTAGGAGGCAGGTGCCTTTTTTGTTTTGTTTTTTAAAAGGGCTAATTGAGAGCTGGTCTAGGAAATGCCTCTTACTTTTTCCTGAAAATAGGTATTCTCTTAAGAAAAGGCGACACAGCCCTGGTTTCAGGAATCACACTGAAATAATGCATTTTGAGGGCAAAGCCCTGGTACATTTGTGCTATGGCTGTACCCTTGCGTCTTTGTAGTTCCAACCCTCTGTGCCTGCTGTTCTTTGCTATTCTGTGTTGACCACTCAGAATGGCCAAGCTCAGTTATTATAGGGAGGGCTAGTCTGACCGTAGTGTGACTGGAATCTCTTAATTTTATCTTGTCTTTCTAGGAAGTCACAGGTTTAGTCTCTGGCCTGCTGCTGCTTGACTTCATATTTGGCATTTTTCTTTGCAGACCATGCTGAAGGAAGGTTAATTTACTTAGTAGTGCTTGCTGTGGCTCCTTGGCACATTGTTATGGAAATGACTTTGGGAATTCCAGAGAACAAGTGTACGCATAACCCAATGTGGGGTTTTCTGCTTGCTTTTTTTAAAGCCTCTTTTTGATTTCTTGTTCTTAATTCTGAATAAAGTGGTATTCTGTGCAACTCAGAACCTTCCTGTCTCATGAACACAGGGTAAAATTGTAGGATTTTGGATTCCATGTTCCCACTTCCTGAAATACAAAAAAAATAAAATGCAAAAATATTTGGCAAACAGAAACTTAACAAGTGCTGTGTTTTAGTGTGTCACAGATAAGCTTGAATCCTATTGGGCTGTTTTAGGGGGATTTTTGGCATGCCTTTGTTCTTGCCCAAGCAGTGCTGACAAAACTTGATGGAAGCTGCTCTCTCTGTGTGTAAGCCATTAATCTGTGCTGCTTTCTTTGTCCCCTGAAATCAGCAAAACAGAGACCTGGACATGTTTATCAATGCTTCTAAAAACTTCAACCTCAACATCACTTGGTCAACAAGTTTTGCAGGTGAGGACAATTCTTCCTGTTTCCAAATGCCCAGTGTCTGAACTAGAAATGTCTGGAAAGCAGTGGTGGCATATTTAAATCAGAGACCAGTGGCCAGATATTTGGCCAGTCCCCCTCTGACCTGGCTCTTTCATTGGCCTTGAACAGCCCAAACTCCTTCCATTGCCTCTTGGCACTCTCCATCCCTCAACTTCCTGCTCCTTGTTGTTCTGCTTCCAGTCTTCCTATTTCCTCCTTAGCTAGACAGATTGTCTTTCTCACACAGTTGGTGCACAGTAACTCAGCCGGGG
This sequence comes from Podarcis gaigeae, assembly GCF_964106915.1. Taxonomy (NCBI): domain Eukaryota; kingdom Metazoa; phylum Chordata; class Lepidosauria; order Squamata; family Lacertidae; genus Podarcis; species Podarcis gaigeae. The sequence continues at coordinate 75,458,074 of NC_139685.1, forward strand.
GCAAGAGGCAGCTCTCAGATCAGGCAGCCAGTTCTGGCTTATAGCCTCTTTATATGCAGATACCCTATGGGTGACTTAGGGATTTAGAAGGCTGCTGTGCCGTGTAATAGTCTGCATATTGAGGCATAACTTCACTCCAAAGATAATCTGAGAAACGAAGTAGAACAGTTTATCCGATTTCCAGATCTTGAATGCTTGTGTTGGCAGCCGAAATGTTAATTTTGTATGCAACAGTCGTTTGTGTGTTTCTTAATCGCAGTAATGAAACTGAGCTCAGTACTGTCTTGTTGAAACAGAATAATTTTCATTGTTTTATCAACTAGCGCTGCTGTATAATTTAAGAGCACCCCTTGTAATGTTACCAAGGATTTGCACAAAAAAGTCTATCTTTATTTCATTTCAGTTATATTTTGGCTTTGCCCCAAGGGCTCCTCTCACCCCAACCCATTAGGCCAACAACCCTTTGAGGTAGATTAGTTTGAGAGGGCTCAAGGCCACCAAGTAAGCCTTGTGTCCAAGTGAGGATTTGAACCTGAGCCTGAAAATCTTCACTCCCGACAGATGAGAATGTTTCTTTTAAAATACTCCCAACAGCTGGCACCCAGGCAGGGGAGGAGATTCCGGTGGTTTCAAAGAGCCAAATCAAGGAGTACAAGGACAGCTTCTCCAATGAGAAATTTGACTTCCGCAACAATCCCAACATCACTTTCTTTGTCTATGTGAGCAACTTCACCTGGCCAATAAAGATACAGGTAAGAGACCCTTCCATTCACATAAGCACTAGGGAATGACTGGAATATATGGGAGCTGTTCTGTATACTCTGTTCTGTTTGTTTGTGTTGATGTCCGATACTGCAACAAATGTTCATGTCCTGTACTGTATGTATTTGTATGCCAGAAGCCATTGCCTATTGCCGTTATCACTCTTTGGCTGTGATCTAACTCACTTTGCAGCCTCAGTGCAATTCAGATTGTGTCGGTTGTTGCTTATGAGATCTCCTGGGTGGCTAAATGCAGTAGGTTTTATGGGGCCACAACATTTTTATTGTCTTTCAACTTGAGATCATTCAGACGGTGCTGGTGGAAGGTCTCCATCTTGAGAAGCAGTCTGTTAGTGCAAACCCCATTTTTAAAAACTTGGACCAGAGTACTTGTATAATGGAATGAACCCTTCCTTCTGCTGTGTGTGCTTTCATCTCCCTTCCCTACCTGGGTTTCCTCCCCTGTGGGGGACTTCTGCAGAACTTCATGCCCGCTGGTGGGCTTCTCTCTCTATCTTCTTCTCCTTTGGCGATCACTCATAGCTGAGTAAGATTGTCTTCCATGAACACCGTCTTAACAGTAGGTCTTTAAGTGACTGTGGAGGTCAATTCTGGATCCACACGTCCTTCCACAGTGGGGACATAGGTTTCCAGGCAGGAGTTGATCACGGTGAGGGTTTGCCAAGCGTGCCTTCCTCTTAGCGCATTTCTCCCTTTTGTCCTGAGTTCGAGCATCTTCAAAGCCCATGATACCTTTAGTGTCCAATTGGAGTGCTTGGAGGCCCGTGCTTCCCAGTTGTCAGGGTTTATACCACATTTTTTGAGATTCGCCTTGAGAGAGTCTTTAAACTTCTTTCGTTGACCAGCAGCATTACGCTTTCCATTGTTAAGTTCGGAATGCCGTTTTGAGACCATGCATGGCGAAAAGCAGTCTGTAAATGCGGCAAACAGAGTAAGAAATATTATAAACAGCAACAAATGGATGCAAATGAATTGGATGTGAAGTTGAAAGGTACACGAAGGACTTAATTAGTGACATGGACGGTGGCTCTGTGACCTTAATCAGTTGGCAGCAGGCGAGCAGGAACTGTGTATCGCTATCCTTGCTAATTAAATCAGTAAGCAAGCCTGGCCAAGAGTTATTTATTCTGAGTGATATCACACTTCCCACTAGCCTTTTTTGTGCAGCCTTCCTTGTTGGTATTGCCAGTCTCCCTGCCAGTGCCCTCCTTTGGCAAGAGCTGGGTGTTGAAAGATGGGTCAAATCCCTGCCCATCAACCCTTTAGGAACTTGGCCTGCCATGTGTTTGAATCCGAACACAGCCGGAGGAACTGTACAGCCAACTCTGCATGTCTGGTCTTGGTCTCTCTCCCTCTGCCCCAAGTTTAGAAGTGGGGTGGAATGTAAAAAATCAAGCCAACTTGTATTATTGAGGGGGCGTTGCAGTTCAACAAGTGGCAGAAATGCCACGTGGGCAATGCCAGACCCTGATGTACATAAAGAAAGGTGTATGTGTGCATTGACTTGGAGAGAGTGAAAAATGTGCATTCCCCGCCCCCAAGGACTCATTGGCAATAATGATAGCCTTTTCCCTCTAAAGCTAATAGCCGAGGCAGGAGATTATTATTTTTTTACTAGCGTTCAGACTGGGGAGAAAAGGGTCCCAATGGAAATTAGGGACCCTCACACCCATTATTAAACTTAAAAAACAAACGAGAAAACCCTGATATGCTTCCAAGTGGCGCATTTAGTGCTGCATGTAGTTTGGCCCACAGTGGAGAACTGAAATAGGATGAAATTACATGTTCAGTGTAATTCCTTTTGTTTTGCTGTTTACCCATTCTTAGTCACTTTCCTTTTCTCTGATTTTAACCTGAAGCCAGTATTTGTATTCTTAATTTGGGCAGCTTAATTAATGTGCTGGCACATTTCCCCTCCTTTGTTAACTGACGTTTAAGTTTTTGTCCTGTTGTGGTGTGTGCCAGATATAAGGCTTTTTAAATCTCTGGGAACAGTCGCCCATTGCAAGAATCCATCGTAGATGTTGGTCCTTTGATCGCTCGCCCTTGTTTGTCCTGGAGTTCCTGTTTCAAGACTTCCTTGTCCTCCTAGCTCTCCTTTCCCCTCTGCCTGGTTTTCTTTAGGAAGCTGCAAGCATATAAATGCTCTTTTGTACGACTGATAGTTGTGCATTTGCCAGTGCTGAGCTCCCACCCTTAAAATATTGCTCCACCTCTCTTCAAAACCACCAGTTGGTTTTAAAAGTATATTGGTGTAGAATGTCCCTCCCTCCCACCCTCCCTCCTTCCCAGCTTCCTTCATTTAAGCAATCTCTTCTATAAAAAGCTCTCTAGAATTCACAGTTAGCAAAATGTAGATCACCGTTCTTTAAAAACTTGAAGTTAGTGTCTGTTTACTGAATCGGTTTGGTTTAAGCCACTTTGGCTTTTGACAGCCACATTGTCAAGTCTGCTTAAGTTTGTCAGCTTCCTTTGGGGAAGACGGGTAAGTTTTTGTTGGATACAGTTTGCCGTCTGCGCTGCAAATGGTTGGTGTTTGTTATAAAAAAAGGGGGTTCATTTCCGATTTAGAAAATTAATCAAGTCTGCAATCGGTTTGTCTTATTTATGGTTTCAGTTTTAATTTAGTTTATTTGGCACGTGCCGTGCGGAATGAGCCTTTCTAGAAATAGAATTGGCAAATTCGTCTTCCGCATGCTGTATTACCACTGTAGGTGTCGATCATCAGCAAAGTAATATATGAGAATGGCAGTTTCATGTTTCAGATCCCCATCCTTCCCCCGCCTGTTGGTTTGCACAGTGGTGAGAGTTGTTACAGGGTGTCGGGATCTCAGAGGGTTAAGCTTGGTGGTTTTTAGAAGCAAAGAAGTTGAGTTGTAGAAACCAGCAGTGGAATTTTACAGATGGCTCTCAGTTCAAACAAGCAAAGTAAAGCGCCCCCCCCCCTTTCTACCTTGGCTCATTTTTCCGCTATATCTGACAAGTTAGTAATGGGAAACACTTCAAATCTCCTTTGATTGTGTTGTGTCAGCAGTTTTACTCGCCAGTGTTAAAGTTCTCCTCCCCGTGTGTGCTAGCGGTTCTGTAGTTTGGTTTGACGTAGTGGCACAAACATCGGAGTCCAAACGGAGCTCATTTGAAAGCTCTGTCAATTGGTGACTGAATGAGAAAGCCTTAGAAGTGGGATGGGCACTCATACTTGACGGTGGTATGTTCTGACCTTACACCCGCAGTGAGGATTGTAAGGTCAGTGGTACTTCTGTTTCCTTGGCAGTGCTACAAGCTGAGTCTCGTGCACAATAATCACTGTTTGAGGGTGCAGGTATTATTAACCATTTTGTTTTACTGATTTGGGTTGCTGTTGCCCTTGAGGTTCCTTCTAGAGAACCTGGAGGGGTTTGAACAATACCAGACCCTCCAAGTTTCCCTATTTTCCAGGAACATCCCTGATTTTCCTATTTTCCAGGAACATCCCTGATTTAGAGAAGCTGTCCTGGTTTCTGATTTGATCCCAGAATGTCCCACTTTTCCTTAGGGCAGGGGTGCCCAAACTTTTTTCAAAGAGGGCCGGATTTGATGAAGTGAACATGCGTGAGGGCCGACCAAAGTTGTTGAGCTTTTTCCACAATTTTGCCCCAAAGTTGCTGAGATTTTCTTAGAATTTTACCCCAGGACATATACTGCCATGGGGGCTGGATTAAATCGACTGGCAGGCCGGATTAGGCCCCCAAAACGGACTTTGAACATGCCTGCTTTAGGATGTCTCTATTTTCACTGGAAAAATGTTGGAGGGTATGGAGTTATCCAACCCCCGAGCCGTCTGAAGTGAATCCTGTATAGGGAAGTTATTGTTCTTAATATTTAAAGTACAAGCTCCATCGTGAAATGCAAATCTCCTGTGCCACTTCCTGGCTTCAGTTGGTAGTGGGAATTGAGTAATTTCGTACTGGGGGTGTGTGCTATTGTCCCTGCAATCAAAATGTTCAGGGAGGCATTGAGATGCAGAATTAAATGAAGGAAGCATCCGAAAGAGGAGCTGTTATAGTGATTAATGACTTCAACTACCCTTACATAGAATGGCTACATATGTCTTCCAGGTGAAATTTCCAGAGGTGAAATTTCTAGATTTCCCGGAGCCAATCAGAGGGACAGTGACCCTGGACTTATACAGTCATGCGGTGGAAGCCGAACGGAATTCGTTCCAGAAGTCTGTTCGACTTCCAAAACGTTTGAAAACCTAATCGCAGCTTCTGATTGGCTGCAGGAAGCTCCTGCAGCCAATCAGAAGCTGCGGAAGCCCTGTTGGACGTTCGTGTTCCAAAAGAACGTTCACAAACCGGAACAATCACTTCCAGATTTTGGGCGTTTGGGAGCCAAAACGTCCGAGTTCCAAGACGTCCGACAACAAAGGTATGACTGTACTTGAGTGGCATCCAGGACTTGGTGTGTGTTGTAAGTGGTGTCAAACATTTGGGTTGAGAAACAGTGTCGGTCAGAGCAAATGATTTCTCCACCCCTCCCTACTTGCACTGAGCTTGTCAGATTGGTTTTGCTTTTTAGAAAATAATAATAATGCAGTGTCACTTTAAAGCTGCAGGGTGAAATTAAGCGAATTTTTATTCAGAGTAATCCTGTTGAATTTAATTGACCCAACTGAGTCATGTTCATTAATTTCAGTGGGTCTACTCTGAGTAGGCCTAGTGTTAAATCCCAACCACACTGGTTTTTTTGGACCAAGGCCAGGCAAGTCCAAAAAAACAACTTGAAATTTAGGGCATACCAAATTGAAACATGTGAAAACCTCTCCTGGTCCACCCCACAATTTGGGGAGTACACAGTCAATGCATACCTGAAGTTCATTTTGTTAAAAGACTTTCCTGGATGTGAATCAGTGAATTATTTTTAAGAAGAGAAGAGGACATAAAGAGTTCAGAGATACAAATTAGGAAATGTGAATTTTAATATGGAAATAAATCTCAGAAGAGATGCATCTAGCCTGTTCAGAGCCAAAAATTATTATAAGAATGTGAGTGATCAATAAACACTATATAAGCTTTTATGATTGGCTTTATCTGCCTGATAAATAACGGTTCAGTTAATTGTTTAATCTTCCTTATAAATTGTTATTTGGGAAAACGTTGCTTTTGTATTGATCTGTTTTCTCTGTCCTGTGATAGCTGCCAACACTATGTGTGTGTGTGTGTGGGGGGGGAGCAGGGGTTAGATATCTTCTGGAAATGGTAAGGTGCAATGATCAAGGTCTGGAAACCAGGCCTTATGAGGAACGGTTGCAGGAGCTGAGTATGTTTAGCCTGGAAAAGAGGAGACTGAGTCAGGATACCATTTTAAGAGCTGTCACATGGAAGACAGAGCAAGCTTGTTTTCTCTTGCTCTGGAGAGTAGGCCTTGAACGAATGTCTTCAAGTTACATGAAAGGAGATTCTTAGTAAACCACAGGAAGAGCTTTCTGAAGGTAAAAACTGTTTGACAGCGGAAAAGACTCACTCAGAAGGTGGTAGACTCTCCTTCCTTGGGGGTTTTTAAGCAGAGGTTGTTTGGCCATCTGTCATGGATGCTTTAATTGAGATTCTTGCATTCCAAGGAGTTGAACTAGATGATCCTCAGGGTCCCTTCTGATTCTACGATTCTATTATTTTATTATTATTTATTGAATTTATATACTGCCCTATACCTGGAGGTCTCAGGGGGGTTCATACCCCTGATGCACTTTATATGTTTCTATAACACTCTCCTCTGCTTCCTGAAAATTGCCTAATGTGTCCTGTAACATTCCCTGCAAAAGCCCCTGTACCAAAAGTGCAAAATCTCAGATTTGGCTGTGAAACAGCAGCAGCAAATCCGAAGTATTACAATAGTAAGATGATGCAACTATAGAACAGGAGCCTCCCTGTAACAAAGTGCTCATCCGAGCAAGCAGCGAAGAACCATCGATCAAAAAGACAGTGGAAATCAATCAAGGAACCTGTCAGAATATAAATGTCTTCACTTACTACTGACAGCTAGAAAGTGACCCAGATGAGCAGGGACCTCGGTTGGGAATTCTGGAGTTGCAGTGCCACCTCGGGAAAAGGGCCCCTGCATGTGCTCCACGCGTTTCGGCCCCCCAGGCAATATCCAGGCTAGAACAAGATCTTAGCAGCTCCTTTATAGACTGAGAATAATATGTGACCTTGCAGCAGCTGGATCGGTGCCGCATAACAGCCCTGGGATGCTTCCATGTGCAACTTGTTCTCCTGCCCTTTAGGATAAGGAAAACAGCGAATAGGCTGGTTCCTTCTGTACAGAGAAAATCCTCCCAGATGAATATAAGCTAATAGCTTGAATGAAGCAGCGCTGGGAGGGAGGAGCAGCTTCCTTCATTGAATGGAAACTTTCCCCCCTCCTTGAGCCCAAGGGAAGGCAAGGGTGGGAGCATGCTTGAAGCTCCTGGTGATCTTGCAAAACCTCGGTGTCAGATGTCAGTGCTGGTTGCTTGCGAGTAACCAGGCAGGACTCTGACCTGTCTTTACCTGGTTTTATTTGGGTGCAAAGCTATTTACAGTGCAGAACCATCAGTTCATGTCTGCCTCAGTCACTAGCAGAATCCGGGAGTGGTCGTTTCCAGGTCCTTCCCCAGCATAAGAGCTTAGTCACCCCCAGCCTTTTCCTTCCTTCTTTGTGTTTTACACCTCTGCGCAAGGTGGGCGACGGAAGAGGCATGCTTCCCTCCTGGCTGGCTTGGCAAGGAGCGGTGCCAAGGCTCCCAGTAGCATCCTCTAGCCCTTTCCCCTCCTTTACCTGGGAGGTGTGGCTTTCCCCACCCTCAGACTGACGAGGTGCGGCACTGGGGCTCCCAGCATCATCCTCTGGTCCCGCCCCCTCTTCCCCACTGGAGGTGTGGCTTTCCCCACCGCAGGAAGAGGAACTGCTTCTCAAGATTTTCAGAGGTTCCCTGTATCCCAACTGCCCCTCTGCCTCCCTTCCCTGTTCCGATGGCAGTCCCCTGACACTTGGCCTTATCTACCCTGTTCCTGATGTCATGTATGAAATCAGATGTAGGGTTGGTGGTTGTGGCTACCCCAAAATGGCCTGGCCGGCCAGGTTTGGCCCTTGAGCTGGAGGTTCCCTACCGTTGGTCTCCACTGAGTGGAACTTGGTGTCCTTCTGCCCTTCAACGCAAGTTTCCTACTGCCACCGTTCTTCCCCCAGCTCATTCCCGCACAGAATCAATTGAAGCATTTGTTACATCTATGCGACAAACTCTCAAGAAGTTCAGCACAAACATTTTGTAGCCTGATTGCAACGATGGAAAATCTACCGCAATCTATTTTTAGGAGTAGAGTTAGGTAGCAAATTGCTGGATGCAGTAAATGAGGATGAAACGGAACAATGGGATGCAGGGTGGGGAGGGGAGAGAAGGCGAAAAAGTTGTTAGCCTGTACCTTGATATGTGAAACGGCATCCATAGTGATCCAATAATATGTGCTTGTGTGACAGCCCAAGAAAAGAGCTGTCTCTCTCGTTCAGAAACAATTGAAGCGTTGGGGAATGTGCTCACGGCAGAATACTTAAAAGAAGCGGCAAAGGTAAAGCTGCAATGCACCGGACCAAAATTCAGATGTCAAGTGCACAGCTTGGTCACCGACAACGCTGCCAGTGCAGCGAAAACGAGAAGCAGCCAGGGAAGGAAAAGAACAAAAGTCTTGAACGTGCATCTTTCAGAGACTCAAATACGCGTGTAAAAAGAGTTCTGCTGGATGAGAGTACATATCTTGCCCAGCGCATCACCTGTAGAGATCATGCATTGGAGGTTCCCTTCCTGTCCTTTCCATGCAGACCCTCGAAATTCTGCTTTTGAGAGTCCTCCAACGCATTATCAGACCATGACATAATCTTTCTGGTAAAACAGGCCGTGCATTTCCTTTATATTTGTTAAGGCTGTCTTTGAATTTGGGCTGTTTCAAGGTGAAACGCCCTTCCATCTGTCCCCATTTAACCATTGGGATATACCTTATGCCTCGCTGGGTAAACGGTAGAGGGGACCCATGACAGTTAAGTCAGTCCAGTTGCGGACGACTCTGGGGTTGCAGCGCTCATCTTGCTTTACTGGCCAAGGGAGCTGGCGTTTGTCCACAGACAGTTTTTCTGGGTCATGTGGCCAGCATGACTAAGCCGCTTCTGGCGAAACCAGAGCAGCACACGGAAACGCCATTTACCTTCCCGCCAGAGCAGTACCTATTTATCTACTTTCACTTTGACATGCTTTCGAACTGCTAGGTTGTCAGGAGCAGGGACTGAACAACGGGAACTCACCCCATCGCAGGGATTCGAACTGCCAACCTTTCAATTGGCAAACCCTAGGCACAGTGGTTTAGACCACAGTGCCACCCGCATCCTCACTGGGTGCTTCATTCCAAATAGGAAGTATCTTGTTCTACCTTTGAGAACCGAGCATACCCAAGCCAATAGTAGTTCACATGGCAGTAGTTTTACCAAGTGATGAGTGCTGTTTGCACGGTCACTTCCGTGAGGTCATATTTCCTTCTGTTGCTCTTCGTTATGCTGTCACGCTAAAATGAAAAGTCATGGCTCAACCCACTCCCTTCTTCATATGGAGTTATGGGGGAATGCTGCCCCACTGGGAAGAAAACCGCTTTTGCCAACTTCTTTTGTCCAAATGGTGTTTGGACAATACTGCAGAGCCACCAGCTGTCCCTTTGTCATTCCCCCCCCCCCCAGCAAACCAGGGAAATTGATGTTGCATCTTTCTTTGTAGAAAGTCGAACACCAGGCTACTTCTGGGCACATGCAAATGCTACCCTAATAAACTGCCGCTGGGAGCAGACCTTGGAATGGTTAGGTTGCAAGATCCTAGGAGATCTGAGTCTTCAGTTTTACTTGTGCTTCAGCTAATAGATCTCCTGTGCCAGCTGAACAATCGTCAATAGTATTGTTAAAGCAAAATGAGTCTAAAACAAAGAAATGCAGTTAATTTTGCTGCTAATGGGAGCCCCCTTTTTAAAAGGCAGAATAATTTCTAGTTGCCAACTGGAGCAGATCTTGCAGCATCCAGGAAACAGTACTGTACTTCATGCTGCTTCAGAATTAAATACTCTCTTTCCTCCCGTGGCATGGATTTCATCTGCGCTGTGCCAGAAAAGGCAAATTGTATGCTGCTGGTTTTTCTGTTGAACTTTATCTCCTGTAGTTTGACTTGTATTAATGCTTCTTGCCAATTAGCTTCTGGGGCTAATGCTAGGGATGGATCAGTCTCTCACTCATAAGTCTTTTGTCCCATTTCTGCATTAATCTGCAGTGTTTCGGTAAAAGGGGGGGGGGAGGAATCTGCACCAAATGTCACACTCTGTATTTAAATATGTATTTTATCTCAAAATATGCATCTAGATATTATTATTCCTATTTTTTTTAAGTAATTTAGTTTGTATCCCACTGTTCCTCCCAAAGGAGCCCAGGGCGGTAAACAACAAACAACATCAGCCTCTTAAAAACAATCCCAGTGCAGATGCAGACTGGGAAAGGTTTCTACTTAAAAAGCTTGCTGGAATGGGAAGGTTTTTAGTGGGTGCCGAAAAGATAACGGAGGTGGCTCCTGGCTAATGTTTAATGGGAGAGAATTCCAAATTGTAGGTGGTCCTCCTGCTAAGATGGTTTCTGCCAAGCCGAGTACAGTGATCAGCTTGGGTATAAAAGGGGTGAGGTGATAATATGGATATTTTATCTCAGTGTATGCATTTCCAAATGCATTTCATTTTAAAATACACATTTGCTAACTTACTTGAGCCGCTGAGTGTGCCACAAGATTTTGAGAAGTGGAAAACCCAAAGAGGAAATTACACTACGATCTGTACATTAGCTTGGGAGATGCTGATCACGTTCGTTTGCATCAGGATTTGGAGAAATCAAACCGCTCAAGCTTCTCTAAACCAATATACAGGGTGCTGTCTCTGGCCCCCCTTGGGGATTGCCTCTCGCCAACTGAGCCTCCATAGCTTTAAAAGCCTTCAGAAAAAGCTTTGTTCCGTAGGATGGGGAGCAGGGTTTTTTCCATGACGGCCCCGTGGAATACTTTGTCTAGGGACGTTGGCCTATTTCCAACCGCAAGGTTTCAGTCTTGTCATCCAAGTAGGTTTTTGGGGGGGGGGGGTTCATTGGCATGAGATTGTATTGATACGGTAAGCTATGTTGATACACAATTTATCATGAGCTGCTTTTCTTGAGAGAGGTGGGGGGCAGAGAGAAAGAACAAAAACGATGCGTAAGGACATCACAAGAGCCCTGCTGGATCAGGCCAGAGGCCCATCTATAGTCCTAGAATCAAAGAAGGGACCCAAGGGTCATCTAGTCTAACCCCCTGCAATGCAGAAATTGTTTGGCCCAGCATGGGACTTGAACCCACGACACTAAGATTAAGAGTCTGATAGTGGAGGTGGTCATTGATAGTTCTTCTCCAGGAATATATCCCACCCAATACTGCCTCTTGGGAAAGCAAATTCCATGGTTGTACCATGTGAAAAGTAGTTTCTTCTGTCTCTTCTGAATCTCCCAACGTTCACCTTCACTGGATGTCCCCGAGTGTGTTAAATGAAATAAATTATCCTATTACTTTTGTAAAAAAAAAAGGTAACAGAAACCATGCAGGCAAGCATCCTAGCCCGATTCTAACATCTTTGCTGCCAAACAGCAGATAATTCAAACCAGCTTCGTTGAACAAACACGCATGAGATCCAAGAGGAGGGTTGTTGTTTTAAAGGTTTGTCAGGAAGTCTCCTTGCTTGAACTCCAATCCTTAAACTCTGCCTGTGGAAACAGTGAGTCATATATACTTTTAAAATTAAGACTCCCCCCCACCCCGCAGCCAATTTTGTTCCATGTGAATTCTACCTACCTACTGCAGCGAGTCTGACTACTTAAGCTGTGAAGAGCTTTCCCTAATAGCTGTTGTGGTTTAAGTAATCCAGAACACATTCTGCTTCCACTAAAGGAGAAATGAAATGGCTAAGTAAAGAAGGAATGGCTCCTTTTCAAAAACGTCTCTTCTGCACCAGCAACAAGGACCAATCAAGACTTTCCCTGGGTTTTCTCTGAATGCAGCTAAGGGGGCATTCCAGAGGCCAATATCTCCCCCCTGGCAGCAGCCTGTGGCTGTAGGTGTGTGTATGTATGTGTGAAATCTCTTTCAGGTCATTTCATTGTATAGCAAAGGCTCTTGCAAATGAAGTGCAAGAAAATTCCAGTGCATATTGCACGATGGGATATTCTTTCTGATTTAAGGAGCAGGTAGTGCCCCTTGTTATGAGGGGGTGGGGTGGGGTGGGGCAGATCTCTAAATTCAGTGAAGGGTCAGAATTTGAGCAGACTCATAAATTCCTGAATTTCTCAAGGACTGGGAAATAACATCACCTAACTTCTGATCGCTAAAGAATTGAAGCTTTTGAATTATGGTGCTGGAGGAGACTCTTGAGAGTCCCATAGACTGCAAGAAGATCAAACCTCTCCATTCTGAAGGAAATCAGCCCTGAGTGCTCACTGGAAGGACAGATCCTGAAGCTGAGGCTCCAATACTTTGGCCACCTCATGAGAAGAGAAGACTCCCTGGAAAAGACCCTGATGTTGGGGAAAATGGAGGGCACAAGGAGAAGGGGACGACAGAGGACGAGATGGTTGGACAGTGTTCTTGAAGCTACCAGCATGAGTTTGACAAAGCTGTTGGAGGCAGTGGAAGACAGGAGTGCCTGTCGTGCTCTGGTCCATGGGGTCACGAAGAGTCGGACACGACTAAACGACTAAACAACAACAAACTTCTTCATGAGGCCAGCCTGACGATGGCGGGTCATTGAAGAAACAGTGGTTGTGATGGCTACCCATTACCCCTCAATGGAAGTCATCAACCAGGAACAAGACCTTGCCAGGCACAGAGGGAGGTTGCCAGGATAAAGACGGGGGTGTGATGTCACCGCAGAAAAAGAGGAGAGGGTGCCCTTTTACGACAGAAGTTTAGGGAGCAGGGCTTTCTGGGGAGAAGCAAGAAGGGGGAGGAACTCCATGCAGGGACTGATGGGAAGCAGCCATAATGACTGTCTGGAGTGTGCGGTTGCAAAGAGACATGGGAATGGCATTTAGGGTGCCCCTGAATCCCATGCTGTAATGCTGGGAAGGACGATATATGTGCTGTGCACTCTCTCCCCATAAAACTCAGGTGTAAATATGCATGAATAAACCATATTTCCTGAAGGTGCCAGTTTGCGCTTGCCTTGGTGTGTCAGTGGAAACCAGTGGCGTAGCGTGGGTTGTCAGCACCCGGGGCAAGGCAAGTAATTTGCGCCCCCTAACCTGTGGATTTGCGCTCCCTAACCTGTGGATTTGCGCCCCCTAACTCTAACCCCCAGATGTTGTGCCCGGTGCGGCCCCCCCTGCACCCCCCACGCTACGCCACTGGTGGAAACGCAACCCTGGTTAAGTGCCAAGACCCTGGAATCTCTTGCTACCGCTCAGCAGAGATTGGGGCGGCTTGTAACAATATGTATAATGTAAAACCAGTATTTATTCTCATGTTCTTTGCCCTATCTCTGCCTTTCATCCCTCAATGCATAGCCAGGATTGTATGTACACAGGGAACCCAAATTCTGTGAAATGTAAAAAATGCAGATTGCCAAAAAAAGAAAATAAAAAGACACTATTTTCTTACTCCTCCACCCCAAATTCTGGTTTTGTAGTAATGGGAGGGTCAACTCCACCTCTGAGCACTGAAGTCTACATTCAGCCATACCTCACCACCGATGTCTGAAATTTGCCCACACTTATTGAGTCAGTGCTACATCATGAAAAGGGATATAAACTTGTTGGTTTGCTTTTTTCTTTAAAGGAAGCTGATCTTCTCAAGAAGCTGAACTATGCCCTGTTTTCCGTATCCTGTTCTCCTCCTGTAGAATCCTAGCATTTGGGTAGTCTTGCACATGATAGATTTTTCTCATGTGGAACCTATCATTTTGTCCCGGAATGCATCATCCCCTAGTTCTAACCTTCAACTCCTGTTGAGACCCTCATCTATGGTGTGTTCACACTTAAAATGTCATGGTGAAAGCCAATAGCTGTTATGGAGGTCATTCTTGGGCCCTGGGCTCTGAGGAATTGTGATCTATCCTCTTGTCCAGAATCAATAAAATATAACACTACAAGGCTCTCAAAAGATAGAGTAAGGATTGTTCTTACTCAAAGTTCTTCAAAGTTTGTCCCCAGTGTAATCATTGTTTGGAGGACTTTTGTGGAGCAATTCAATCCCCCATAATTTAATAAAAGTGTAATAACCGGAACCTTTTTTGGCTAACACCCACCACACAAAGTATCAAAGAATTTACATTTATTGATTTGGGAAGAGATATTCCGCAGGCAGAATGGTTCTTGATTTGTTTCTTCTTACAGGTTAATGGTTCACCCTTGCCTTTTCTCAGCCTCAAAAATTCAACCAAGAAGACCTGATTTCTTTTAAAAAATAATATAAGTGGAAATCTAAGTCTCCAGCTGCTGCTGAACCGCCCTGAGGTGAAGGGCAGTATTAAAATTTTCCCTTTTACAATGCACTGTCAAAAACCAAAATGAATGATCTTGACAACTTTTGGCATGGCTTGGGAAATACCTAGGCAATTTGTTTTTCAATAGAAAGTTGAGCAGCAGCTTTGTATTCAAACACAGCTCTGAGGTTTGTTTGGCTTCATTCTTCTGAACATTAGAACTCAGGAAATACAGGTGGCAGGAAAGAAAACAGATGGATTTCATACAAAGCATGCATGGTGTATTTTTCTGTTTGTTTTATCTGTCTGGAAAGTCTGGGTACTTTTCAACCTTGTGGGTCTCTGTGTGCTTTTGTGTGGTATTTTAATTTGTTTTGGCATCCCATTTTTTTCTGAAATAGGAACCAGAGAATCCTGGAAGCTTCTTTTCTTTTCCTTTTTGCACCGCTGGATCCAAAACAGCTGATTTGGTCTCTAATTTGTTGAAATGAAATACACAGTGCTTACTGGCCTAATAACTTGCAAAATGAGCTTCCATGATGTTGGTGGGTTAGGTTGCTGCTTTCTCTAACTGTAAATCAACTTCTGGTCCACTCAAAACAAGACTTGCAGAAGGAATGAGTGCAGTTCCTCTTTTACTGCTAAGTGTGTCGGTCTTCTCAGTTCTGCTTGGTAGTATATTAACTCGCACTTGATTCCATCGTTTCAAGCTGCTTGCGGGACCCCAAGTTCAGGCAAATGTGAGTTCTTGAAAATGGATATCTGTCAGAACATGCCCATTTGATCTGAAGCAGGAATACATGCTGTCTAGGCCGGGCAGAATTTGTACTACAGTGAATAACATCTGTTGGAGATGTGGTGACATTGAAGCAGTTCAGCTCCACATTTATGGATGATGTCCAGAGAGAGAGAAAGAGAGCGCGCGCGAAAACATTGGAAATCAATTTTGACTTGTGTGTGCAGTTGTGCATTCATACTACATCCATTGTTCTGTTTTTGTTGTTTAAAAAAAGACAGCTATCTTATCTCGGAATATTAATATGTCTTTTAACAACTGCTACAATGGCAGTAGGGACGTCTGTCAAGACTGGCCCGTACGGGCAGGGGTACCTTTACCTTTACCTTTACAATGGCAGTAAGTTTTATAAATGGGGAGGGAGTTCTGCCATCCATAGCATGGCTATTCAGGGTTTGTGATTGGGTGTGTATGGTAAAAATAATGGACACTCTGAGAGATAGAAAAGGAGGACAAGTAGATAATGTTTATTAAAACATCATCATCATCATCATCATCATTAATATATTGCCCTATACCCGGAGGTCTCAGGGCGGTTCACAGAATAAAATCAAAATATAAAACCACAAAATACATAATCAAAATAAAAACAACAATCCAATAACACCCCCCCCCAAAAAAAACCACATTTTAAAAGGGCATAGGATGTCAATCAAATCAGCCAAAGGCCTGGTTAAAAAGGAACATTTTTGCCTGGCACATAAAAGTGTATAATGAAGGTGCCAGGCGAACTTCCCTGGGGAGAACATTCCAGAAAAGCCACTGCAGAGAAGGCCCTGTTCTTCTGTTGCCACCCTCCAGACCTCTCAAGGAGGAGGCACATGAAGAAGGGCCTCGGAAGATGATCTCAGGGTAGATTCATATGGAAAGAGGCGGTCCTTGAGGTATTGCGGTCTTGAGCCTTTTAAGCTTTATAGGTCAAAACCAGCACTTTGAATTGAGCCTGGGAAAAATGGGTAGTCAGTGCAGTTGGACCAGGATGAGCAACCTAGCCTCTGAATTCTTCACCAGCTGACATTTCTGAACTGTCTTCAGAAGCAGCTATGTGCTCAGATGATAAAGTACAAGAAAATGGTTCATCATTTGCATTAGAAGTGTTACAAAGATGCTTTAATATGTAAAAGCCTTCTGTGACCTGAATTGTAAAAACAAAAGTAATCTCGTATTTCAAAACAATAAATAAGAAGAATGCTTCCCTCAAATTCTCTCCAGTTTTTCCTGCCATATTTTAATCTTCATATGAGGATCTAAGAATCAGGAGGAGGCTGTCTCTTGGTCCTGTCCCTGGAGACTTGGAATGAATGACACAGTGGTGACATCCTGCTTAAAAGACCAGGACTGGCTCGCCAGCTTTCATATTGGTGCCAAACTTGGGCTAGGGTGGCTGTCGTCCTGCAATCTTGGAAACGCAGCAGCTGCTTTGAGTAAAATTGACAGAGGTCTGTGCAAGCCTGTTTGTGCCTGAAGTCTTCAGAGGAGTCGCTGCCCAGGGGCAAGGGAGGAAAGCAATGGGTGGGAAGGTCTGCAGTCCCGGTCGAAGATTGTTTGCAAATATTAGCAGGTGGTGGTGAGGATCTCAGTGATACAGCAGCATCAGGACCTGGGACAGCACACTGTGAGCGCTCCAGGCAAGGTGAAAGCTAAGGGCTGGAGCCTGAGAGCAGGTATCTCAGCATGTTGCTGCAATGGCACTGCCTGGCAGTCTGCTGATGGTTTATCGTTGTTGTTGTTGTTTAGTCATTTAGTTGTGTTCGACTCTTTGTGACCCCCTGGACCAGAGCACGCCAGGCACTCCTGTCTTCCACTGCCTCCCGTAGTTTGGTCAAACTCATGCTGGTAGCTTTGAGAACACTATCCAACCATCTCGTCCTCTGTTGTCCCCTTCTCCTTGTGCCCTCCATCTTTCCCTACATCAGGGTCTTTTCCAGGGAGTCGAGTCTTCTTATGAGGTGGCCAAAGTATTGGATCCTCAGCTTCAGGATCTGTCCTTCCAGTGAGCACTCAGGGCTGATTTCCTTCAGAATGGATAGGTTTGCTCTTCTTGCAGTCCATGGGACTCTCAAGAGTCTCCTCCAGCACCATAATTCAAAAGCTTCAATTCTTCGGCAATCAGCCTTCTTTATGGTCCAGCTCTCACTATGCTGCTGAAAAGAGTTTTAGACCTCGCCTCCCAGGGGATTTGCTCTCAGTTAAAGGGCCATGCGGGACGCAGGTGGCGCTGTGGGTTAAAGCCTCAGTGCCTAGGACTTGCCGATCGAAAGGTTGGCGGTTCGAATCCCTGCGGCGGGGTGCGCTCCCGCTGCTCGGTCCCAGCGCCTGCCAACCTAGCAGTTCGAAAGCACCTCCGGGTGCAAGTAGACAAATAGGGACCGCTTACCAGCGGGAAGGTAAACGTCGTTTCCGTGTGCGGCTCTGGCTCGCCAGAGCAGCGATGTCACGCTGGCCACGTGACCCGGAAGTGTCTCCGGACAGCGCTGGCCCCTGGCCTCTTGAGTGAGATGGGCGCACAACCCCAGAGTCTGTCAAGACTGGCCCGTACGGGCAGGGGTACCTTTACCTTTACCTTTAAAGGGCCATGCACTACTTTAAGAGGTGTTCACTCTAGGGAGGCTTCCGTAATGGAAAAAAGTGGGAAGACTGGAACTGAGGAAGTTGCTAGGGAGGAGTCAGTAACTGAGTATTTTGGGCAGGAAACATCAAGAGCAGGACAAAGAGCATAGTTCTACTCTTTACTTCTCTGCAAGAGGGATTGCCTTGATAGTCATTGCTGAGGATGGTTCAAGGGGAGGTCTTTTATGTTGCAGGATTCCCCCTTCTGAGAGGGCCCAGGTTTAGACCCTGAACCCATATTGTTTTAACTTGAATGGCTTCCTAACCACTACACCATCTTGATCCTCTTCTGTACTGTGGTTTCTGAGCATTAGGGAGGTTTTTGTGGTTGTCAGAGCTTTAGCGCAATAAATTAATGTGTGCTCAGACATGAATAGAGCATGAGAGAGAGAAGTTGTAGCGTATTGATTACGTTCCTGTAGTTCTAAGCAATGCATGTTTATTACCCTGCTGTTCTATTTGTGGTTTTAATATGGCACCATGTTTTTATTGTTTTGTGTGTTGTAAGCCTCTTGGGTACCTGGTAGAATGGTGGGGTATCAAATATGTCAACAATGCACCACTTTTAAGTGACAGGTTGCTGTGTTAACACTATCTAAATGGAGCAGGATTTCATTATTATGTTAGCCCTGGAAACGGAATAGCTTATTTGCAACATGAGTTTCTGAATGCAACAACAAATAATTCATTTGCTTTTTCTTCTCTACAGATTGCATTTTCACAGCACAGTAACTTTATGGACCTGGTACAATTCTTTGTCACCTTTTTCAGGTAATCTTCTACTCTAAATAACTAAAATATTTTACTGTTAGTATCAAAAGCCTTACTGAAGTCAAGATACACTATGTCCACAGCATTCCCCTGGTCCACCAAGCTTGTAACTCCATAAAAAAAGAAAGAAAGAGAAAGAAATGAGATTCATCTGGCATGACTTGTTTTTGAGAAACCCATGCTGGGTTTTAGTAATCTCAGCATCCTTTTCTAAGTGCTTAAAGACTGACTGTTGAGCTATTTGAATAAGGGTTTGTCCTTTGTTCCTATGCCATATTACAATCCTTTATCAGTAGAATCATAGAATCATAGAATCATAGAGTTGGAAGAGACCACAAGGGCCATCGAGTCTAACCCCCTGCCAAGTAAGAACTGAGGTTTTTTAAAAAGGGATTTACTGTGGTAGGTGGGTAGCGTGAACTGGGGTTGGATCCTGGAAATTACAGGCTGGTTAGCTTAATGTCTGTAGCAGGGAAAGTGGTGGAAAGTATTGCTAAAGATAAAATAGTCTAGCATATAGAAGAACAAGCTTTGCTGAAGTACAGACAGCATGGCTTGTGCAAAGGGCAAGTCCTGTGCTATGAACCTATTAGAGTTCTTGGGGAGTGCAGGAAGCAAGGAACAGATGCATGTCTTCAGCATATGAGAGAAACTAGGGGCCAGATTCAACTAACCCAGTGTGCTAGCGGAACCTAGTGGTAGAAATCCAGCTGTTGCAATGGGGCTTTTCCCACACATTCACCCATCTATTTTGGGGAACCCCAGAAGAGAATGTGAGAGGAGGAGACACTTGAGATATGTTTTTAGGTTCTACCCCATTCATTCACTGTGATTTGTTTCAATTATTTTTAATGCTGAATTTTAAATTGTTGTAACATGCCCTGGGACCTATGGTAAAGTGTGAGTAATAAATTGAGATGATGATGATGATGTATCCTCCTGGAGAAATAGAATTCCTGTGGCAGTAAAGTTGATTCCCAAGGTTATTGTCTGATACTTCAGTCCTTTTTATAGCTTTGCTACTTCAACAGATGGCAAATGAAAGGGATGTTGACAGGAAGCCTTGCAAATATATTCAGAGGGTGATTGGACACCACCTGCTCGGCTTGACCCTGCTAATGCTGATGTGGTGGTGTCACAGGTACCTGTCCCTGCCTGGCATTGGTACATAGTGCATGCTCAGGTGGGGTGGCCATTGATGGAGGTGGCATCACCTAGTCTCAGGTGGCCTATATAAGTTTCCTACCACAATGTTACTTCCAAGTACATTGCACTAGCTCAGTGGTTCCCAACTGGTGGTCCGTGGACCCCTCCACGTAACCCACCCAGGGGTTCCGTGGCACCATTCACTTAACAAAAACTACCATAGAGACATCATTTTTTTTTTTAAGGTAGGGTTCCATGGCTTGGCTTTTGAAAAACAGGAGTTCCACAGTGCTTAGCTAATTGGAAGCTCCCAATTAGCCCTGGATTGCAGACCAATCGCTTCTTCCCATACAAGCCACTGAGAACTAAGACAGGACCTTATTTGCATTTGCCTTGCCTTATGTTCTGCATAGCCCCTTGCCGGTTCTGGTTGTTGGTTGCCCAAGCGTGGTGGAACTTCTGAGTGCCATTTATCTGTCAGAAATGTCACCTTTAAATATGACCCTGATCATCTGAGGTTCAGAGCTCTGACTCTGAAGTGAACTCTGCAGTTCTGATGCTTTTGGAAGTGCTGGCGACTGACTCCTGCAATAAAAAATAAGCCCCACTGTGTGAGCTTTTCAGCACTTACGGGGATCTGCTGCCTCCTTGTGACAAAGATGTAAAGGGTTCTTTTTGGAAGCGTTGAAGAAGAAAGCTGCTCAGTATATTCCACTGATACCTTCCCAAATGGAATTTTTTTTTAAGGCAAAGAATATAGTTGTAGCAAAAGAGTTAGAGGAGGGTGACACTTCAGCAAAGTCTTTTGACAGGCTCTTGTTAAGCTCAGCAGGGTTTGGCTGAAGTGTTAAGAGCTGCTGAATTTTTCACACAGATGGGACGGCCTCAACCATTGGACAAATATCTGATGTGGGTTATGGTCTGGCTAGTGAGGAGTGTGAGCTCCTGTAAGCCTCCAAGAGCAGCTGGTGTGGCTGCACAAGTCCTTTTTCTCTCCCTAGTTCCGCCTCTGAATTTAGAAATGGTGAAAAGGGATTGGGACGGAGGACATGAGCAGAGACACTGTAGGGTTTTGTTTTAGGGGGAGAAACAAAGTTGGTTCTTTGTTCAGGAGTCTTTGATGGGCCTCCTGGATAGCAGGATTCCATTCCCTTGTTTTGGTCTACATTTTATTTTTTGATATTTGCTTTTTAATCGGACGAGAAGTCACCTTGTAAAAGAACTTACTTTTGGACAAATAAGCCCCAAGCATCAAGGCTAGGCAGGGAGGAGTATTAAATAACTTGCATACAACCGCTGCAAGTCTCTTTGTATTTTCTGTCTGCTGAATAGATCTTCTCTGTGAAATAGGAAGATTTTAAATGATACTTTATTAATGGACTTGGCATTTGCTTTGGTAAATCATCAGATAATATTTGGGCAAGTAATTTTCTGCCTTTGTTCCAGGTAGTAAACTGGAGCAAGTAGCAGCCACCTATCTAACTGTAGGGCATGCTGCTTTGAAGGTTATTGAGATAATGGGGGAAGAATGTTTGCTGGCTCTGGGTTGGCAAGTTGCTATAATTAATTGGATCAAAAACAATTACAGAAAGATCTGGATAAAAGTAATGACATATGAAAGCTATTAGATCACCCTTTTCCTTTGTCATAACAGATGTAGAAAAATAATTGAGTACTCTTACAAAACGATTGTGAAACTGGAGAGCCCCATGGGTAGGGTGTTAGATTTGGCTTGGGTTCAAATCCCAACTCAGCTATGGAATCATTAGCTGGCTTTCGGTACATCACTCAGCCTCACTTTCCCATCTGAAAAATGGGATAACGGTGACCTCCCTTGCTTGTTTTTATGAGGATTAATGATAACATTTGGCTAGAATCTACTCTGTGCCGTAGGGAGAGAGTAGGCCTATAAATCTCAGCCAGTGAATAAATCAATATGAACAGGGTTCATTTTCTAGTTCACTTGATCTTATAAATAAGACGTTACCTGCGATTAGAAAGGAAACAGAACAAACATTCCTTATTTAAAATCCCCTTTGCATGTTTTCACACATTGCCGTTCGGTTTCCCTTGCTGGGTCACAGTGAGATCTGCATTAGCAGAGTCTTCTGTCATCACCGTTGAATGATAACTTGATTGAATTATGTTGACGTTCTCAAGTGTGAAGGCAGGTGATATGGCCTCATTCTGGCTTTGTCATTCACCCTTCGCAGCGGCACATCTTGTTTCTCTCTCCCCCCCCCCCCCCGCCCAAATGCCTGCTGCGCACCACCTTACAAGACAGAGACATGAATCTTAATGTTGCCAAGCACTTTATGTGCCATTAGTATCTGTTGACAGAAGTTCATGAGAGTGCAATGCTATTTTTGTTGGTCTAGCTGTCGAATTCTCCTGCATCTCAAATCGAAAGGAAGTAAGTGTTGTTGTTGTTTTTCCTGTTTCCTCCATTTCAGCTGTTTCTTGTCTCTGCTCCTTGTGGCCGCCGTGGTTTGGAAGATTAAGCAGAGCTGCTGGGCGTCGCGGCGGAGAGAGGTGGGTCAAAATGACAGAATCACTGCCTTCTTGCTACGATCTGTGAGCTTTTGTGTCTGCTTCTTGCATGCGTTCTCCTAAGAGGTGCCAAGTACACAATTGAACCAGAGGTCTTGCTTACTGACCGAGGGCTCTGGAAGCCCTCTTGAAATTCCCTATGTTCTGCAGAAGGCAGCAGAGAGGCATCTGTCTCCTTTTGAGTTAGCTCGGTGGAAGGCAGAAATGGCGTGCGACGCACATTGCTTTTGCAAAAACCCTGCTGCAAATGTAAAAAAGAAAAAAAGAGGGTCTGACCCTTCTCCTCTTCCTCCTAGTTCCCTGGCACCATGTGGGGTGTGTGGAAGAGACCAGATATTGTTTCATCTTGTTTCATCCTGCATTGGAGGGGGTTGGACTAGATGACCCTTGGATCCCCTTCCAATTCTGTGATTCTGTTTGCAGGATTTGGGGGCAGCCAGGAAGCAGCATGGCTCCCTTCTCTCTGCTCCCCCAAGCCAGCATTAATGCACCACAGTCCATGGCAACCTGCTCTTGCGCCTCACCTGGAAGCCCCAGCTGGTGCAGAATGCAATGGCTGGACTACTGATGGGAGCAGAGGTCCAGCAACTTGCTAAAATATCTGCGCTGGCTGCTCATATACTAATGGGCCTGGCTGAAGGTTACTGCACTGATATACATAGCCCTGAACAACTTGGACCCAGTATACTTTTACGGACTACCTGAACCCTTACCTGAGACCCTATAATCCCATATTAATCCCTGAAATCATTTGGAGGAGAACAGATGTTCCACATGTTACAGAACCCTCATTGGCCTCAACTGGAGGTTAGGTCCTGCTGTGAAATACATGTCCAATAGATATTTAGTAGGCACCCTCGCTTTTGACTTTCAAATGTCTCCTGAACACTTTTTCTTCTCCTCAATGTGACAGCCCGTCTCTTCTGTTGTTATTTGCTTTGTTCTTGATGGTGCTTTGTGCCTTGTCATTCTTCACCACCCCGATCTTTTATGATGTGCTAATATTTAGAAATACTAAAAATACAGATCCTTGCCTTCCCTGAGGTCCCTCAGAAAGTAAGATGGAGCCCTCCCCCTCCCAGGGCTCTGTGCATGCCAGAAGACTTCAGGGTAAGTTTATTCAGCAGACCCACTGAAATTGATGAACATGTCTTGGATAGGCCCAGTTATTTCAGTGGGTCTGCTGTAAGTAAAAATTAGCTGAATGCCACCAAGAGATTCAAATAAGAGGCAAGAGGAGTAGTGGTTTCTCATAAAGAATGTTAATAATGGTATTTCAGCAGTGAGGCAAGCAATACAATTGTTATAGGCCCAAGAGATGTCATTTTGTTTTCCATAAGTAGTTTGAAAAGGCCCACGCATACACCTTATTGAGCAAACTATTCTTTCCTGAGCTTGACTACCTTTCCCTATCTAGTCCATCTAACATATATTGACATGAGCAGTGACATTTACTCTGGAGCTTGAGTGTTTAAAATATGCAAGTCCTTCTTGCACGGACATATATTTCCTCCTAGGAGTTGTACATTTGTGTGCTTATGTCATCTGCTCTGTCCTGCTCCAAAGGCTTGCATGCAACCATGCCCATCCTTAATCAGGAACCTAACTTTGAAAATTCAGAGACCTCAACAGGTTTGTGCCCATTCTTTGGGTATTTTTAAGTATAGTATGGAGGACTTAATTGTGAAATAAATTGGCTGAATTTGACAGTGTCAACCTATACCTTAGATGTTCCTATTCAAAACACTTTGGCCAAATGGTGGGAAGGAAGGTTGCAAACATTTTTAGATTACCCGTTATCGTGAATGGGCAACACAGAGGTGTGTGTGTATATATATATATATGTATGCTTTCGTAGATTTTCACGGGTACAGGAATGCAGGTTTTGGTGTCCTCGGGTGTCTTCCCGTGTAAAAGTTGGGGTGTCTAGGCGACGTTTCGACGAGGTCTCACTCGTCATCTTCAGGCTGGTGCTTTCGGCTTCTTGTTACTGGAACAGAGCGGGATCTCAATGTTTGAGTTCCTATAAATACTGTAGAGGGGGTGTGGTGTCTAGCCTCCAATGTTCTGGGCAGAGAGGAAGTTCCCAGGCTAGTGTGCCTTTTCTTCTTTTGTTCCTTAATTACTTGAGAGATACCTTGAGTGATTTCTTGAGTGATATCCTGAGTACCACTTAGGTGGGTCATTAGGTGTGGATTAGTTGCTAAAGTCTTTGTGTCTTGACCTCTTGAACTTTGTGAAGAGTTTTCCTGAGAAGATGGCTGTATTGCACTTAGTTGTGCTTTGGCTTGGCTTCGTGTATAGGGGCGAGCTGTGGTTTTGTGGCTTGTGTCAGCCAGATCTGTGTAGGGATTGCAGGGGGGTGCAGCATCCGGAGGTGCCACCATGGATTGGCTACTGGATGGTGTCAGTAATTCATCTGTGGAGAGGGTCTGGGTTTGGGTCTGGTGTGGTTGATTGGTGTTGGCGTTCTGTGTGCCTCTGGATCTGGTGTCAGTTTTTGTGGAGAGGGCTAATTTCCAGACATCCCGCTTGCCAGACATCTGGAAATTAGCCCTCTCCACAAAAACTGACACCAGATCCAGAGGCACACAGAACGCCAACACCAATCAACCACACCAGACCCAAACCCAGACCCTCTCCACAGATGAATTACTGACACCATCCAGTAGCCAATCCATGGTGGCACCTCCGGATGCTGCACCCCCCTGCAATCCCTACACAGATCTGGCTGACACAAGCCACAAAACCACAGCTCGCCCCTATACACGAAGCCAAGCCAAAGCACAACTAAGTGCAATACAGCCATCTTCTCAGGAAAACTCTTCACAAAGTTCAAGAGGTCAAGACACAAAGACTTTAGCAACTAATCCACACCTAATGACCCACCTAAGTGGTACTCAGGATATCACTCAAGAAATCACTCAAGGTATCTCTCAAGTAATTAAGGAACAAAAGAAGAAAAGGCACACTAGCCTGGGAACTTCCTCTCTGCCCAGAACATTGGAGGCTAGACACCACACCCCCTCTACAGTATTTATAGGAACTCAAACATTGAGATCCCGCTCTGTTCCAGTAACAAGAAGCCGAAAGCACCAGCCTGAAGATGACGAGTGAGACCTCGTCGAAACGTCGCCTAGACACCCCAACTTTTACACGGGAAGACACCCGAGGACACCAAAACCTGCATATATATGTATGTATATATACACACACAGAGAGAGTTGTTTGGAACCTGAGCACAGAGTGATTCAAAACAGATACAATTTTTAAAGACGATAAACAGACATACAAAGCAGAATTTAAAGTTGAGGCGGGCCCGTACTATACCACATCCAAAGGCAGAATACCCCTGAATAGTTGCACTTGCTAGGGGGCCAACAGAGAAGTGCTATAGCATTCAAGGCCTGTTTGTGGGTTTCTCAGAGGCATTCTATGGACCACTGTGGGAAATGGGATGATGGGCCAGATAGGTTTTTGGTCTGATGCAGCAGGGCACCAGCAGCAGGAGACAGACTTTGGGGATAAATGGCCATTGTTTTTCTCTTTCCCATCTTGACAAGAGTATAAAAAGCAAAGTGAAGGCTTCCTGGAGTTTTTCCTAAATAAAATGTTAATCAGGGTTTATGTTGGATGTAGTCTGAGAAATACCGCATTCTGCCTGGAGCCAAGTGAGGCATTTAATGATGGCTTAAATGGAAAATGTCACTGGTGTGAAGTTATCCTCTGGGCATACTTTTTTTTTGAAAGTTGCAGAGAGGATCAGCTGGTATCTTATCTTTCTCACAGTTAGGTTTCTCATACTTGGTTTGCACGCTTTAATTTCAAGTGATAGACAACTTGTCTGATTTCTAACAAACTGTCCTAAAACTTTATACGGAAGGGATCCTCATAACTTAATAGTGTTGAAGAGTTGCTGTCCAGTGGCGACTTCTTTCTGACCCGAGTTGTGTATCAGGTCACCTGCTGTCCCTGCTCAACCCCAAAATGATTACTGAGGTCATAACTGCTTCTATGGCTGAATTCAGTTAATTCCTTTCCCATCTCCCTGCCTATTGAGATCAAGCAGACTTCACTGTGCTCTTTTTGGTGCCTGGCAAAAACATTCCTATTTAGATAAGCCTACCCAGATGCTTAGAAAGTATTTTATATTTTGTATGTTTTAAAGCATGTTTACGAATTTTTCTCAATTTTATTGTTTTATCTTTTTTCAATCCGCTTTGAGGTTTGTTTTTTGCCATCAAGCAGAGTAGAAATTTTGTGTAATAAATAACAAGTAAATCTAAGAAGCCCCCTATATTGTTGCTGGTATCCTAGGAGAGGGATACATATATGGAAGATAGGTCAGTGACCCATTTGGGGTCCCTATGACCTAACAGGGAAAGTAGAAATTCACTTTTGCTGGTTTTGGAAGCAACAGAGCTTGCCCAGAACTCTGGAGTGTTGAAGGACTGTGTGATAGGAATGTTGAGTAAGGTTGTTGAGGCTTGTGCTATTTCTAACAGCTTGAAGAATACTGCAGAAAAATATAGAATGTTATGCTTTTTTGGGGGGGGGATATTGTTAAAACATTATTTATAGTTGCAATAATTTCTTGTACCTGGCCAGTAGAACATGATGCAAAACACTGAGAGCAGAAGATTTTGCTCACTCTCAGGTTAGCTGGGACAACTCCATCTGCAGATC
The DNA here is from genome assembly GCF_964106915.1 of Podarcis gaigeae. NCBI lineage: Eukaryota > Metazoa > Chordata > Lepidosauria > Squamata > Lacertidae > Podarcis > Podarcis gaigeae. Next base: position 75,484,944 of record NC_139685.1, read on the forward strand.
ATGGGGCTCTTAATCTGAAGGTTGTGGGTTTGAGCCCCACACTGGGCAAAATATTCCTGTATTGCAGGGGTTTGGACTAGATGACGCTTGTGGTCCCTGCCAGCTCTGTGGCAACCAGTGTTATGACCATGCAATCCTGCTTTCCTCCTCTGATGCAGAGGACTCTAGCTGTGGTCCTAGCAGGGCCACAGTCTCCCATGTTCTTCAGGAATCTGCAAGTGCTTAAGCAGCCAGGGTCACGTTAAAGTCCAGCCTTTCTCAACCTGTGGGTCCCCAGATGTTGTTGAACTACAACTCCCCATCACCCCTAGCTAGCAAGGCCAGAGCTCAGGGGTGATGGGAGTTGTAGTCCTACAACATCTGGGGACCCACAGGTTGAGAACAGCTGCAAAAAGCTTCTCACACTCTTGACACGGAAGGTGGAGCTAGCAACTGAGAAAGAACTGCAGCTCCTATTTAAGGCTCGCTCGGAAGATGACTCAGATCGTGAAGCTGAGGCTCCAAGACTTTGGCCACCTCATGAGAAGAGAAGACTCCCTGGAAAAGACCCTGATGTTGGGAAAGATGGAGGGCACAAGGAGAAGGGGCGACAGAGGACGAGATGGTTGGACAGTGATCTCGAAGCTACCAGCATGAGTTTGACCAAACTGCGGGAGGCAGGGGAAGACAGGAGTGCCTGGCGTGCTCTGGTCCAGGGGGTCACGAAGAGTCGGACACGACTAAAGGACTAAACAACAGCAGAAGATGACTGCTGCTGAAGCAACATCTAAGCTCTGCTCTTAATGGAGTCTCCAGCCTGAGTCCTGCAGGGAGCTCTCCAAGGTGCCATTAAAATCCATTCTCCATTTCCATACTACTCAGGCCATTGCTCAAAAGAGAACAACCAAGAGCATCTGCCCAATGAGTGTAAAGCACATTTGTTTCAATGTTTCCTCCACAAATTAAAAACCAAGCCAATCCTGAAACCTAATATATCCAATGTAACTCTCTACTTAACCTAGCCCGGATACGGTGGTGATGGGGAGCATTTATTCATAACTGAGTGAGAGTAGGATATTGTAAAGCATTTGGCAGGGGTTTAGACCTATCAGTATATTATCTGAAGTAACATTTGGGCAACTTGGCAAGGCGGCATTAGAGTCTGCGTGACAGTGATCTACTAAAGGGAAGTGAGTGGTTCGTAAATTCGTACCCTTTTCTCTCTCTCCACTGAGCACCGTAACGAAATGGCTTTCAGGCGCTGTATTTTGCTGGTGGAGGAAATGGAAACAAGAAAGAATGCTTGTTCGAGGCTCAGAATGATACTGAAAGACAGATAAAATTGCTCCTTTTATTACATGACTTTTGGAAAGTGATAGGAAACATGAAGGCGGTGGTGGAGAATAATGCTTGAAATAAAACCGCAATGGCATCATAAAGAGTACATCTGTCTACAACCAAGTCTTAATATGTATTTTTTGCTCCCTTTCAGCCTCCTTTCCCTTTTTTTACATGCCTTTGGGATTCCTGTAGTCAAGCTGTGAGCCACAATCCAAGGCTTAAACCTCGGATTGTGAATCAGCTTGGGCAGGGTACGATGGAGGGCATTTATCCAAGTCTCAATCGATAGTCTGAAAAGAGAGAGATTTGCTTTCATTCATTTTAAATATTTATCTGCCACCTTCCAATTAATAATCTAAAATGGTTTATGAGTAAAAATTGACACAACTGAAACATATACTGAAATATATTTATATATCTCTGAGATTTGGCACTTCCCCTTTTTTCTGGGTTATGTTTGAGAGAAAAGGCTAAATATAGTGTTTGTTTTAATTATGGCACTAATGTCCATTATTGCTTGGTTTCAGATGCAACATTTAGGAACTTACAATGCTAACTTTCAATACCAGCAGGTGTCATGGTCCCTGATTTCTGTCTTGGTTCAGACTTTAATCCAAGTCAGAAAGAAACTTTGGTGGCAAGGAAGGTTAAGAACCATTATTAGCCCTACTGCCTTACTTTCCCCCTTCAAAATGAAGCTTCCTCTTTGGTAGCCCCAGGGTATGCTGTGAGATGTGTCTTTATACCATCCATTGCGTGCTTTTTGACAGTTGGCCAAGACGCACCATTTTACCGAACCCTTTTTCTTGAGTGGATGTCTTTCCTTTTCCTGCATTTCTGTTCTGTGCTGCTGTTTTGGTTGTTTGCTGTTGGTTCTCTGGTTTTATCTTACAATTTTAATGTAAGTTGCACTGGTTCCAATTGTGACATTTTTGTAACCCTTCCCCAGGACCATTTGGTGAAGTCAAATGGTCAATATGCTAAATATGGGGAACTTGAGGCAACTTCTGAAAAGAGGATCCCTGCATCTGTTGGTTCTCCTTGTAGCCTGTAATGTCAACACTCACAGTCCCTCTGCCCCCATGAGCAGGGGCTTCTCTGCTTCTGCAGCAGAGAAACCCGCACAGTGATGTCATCATGCCACATTGTGAAGTCAGGGTGGTGGTTCAGGTTTTGGACTGTGACTCGGAGGACCAGGGTTCAAATATAATAATACAGTGGACGCTCGGGTTGCGAACATGATCCATGCTAGATGCATGTTCGCAACCCGCAGCAGTGCGTCTGCTTATGCGCGGGTTGCGACTCGGCACTTCTGTGCATGTGCAAAGCGTGATTTAGCACTTCTGCGCATGCGCGACCGACGAAACCCGGACGTAACCTGTTCCGGTACTTCCGGGTTTTGGCGTGTCTGTAAAACTGGATGCGGGTGGCGCTGTGGGTTAAACCACAGAGCCTAGGCCTTGCCGATCAGAAGGTTGGCGGTTCGAATTCCCGTGACGGGGTGAGCTCCCGTTGCTCGGTCCCTGCTCCTGCCAACCTAGCAGTTCGAAAGCACATCAAAGTGCAAGTAGATAAATAGATACCGCTCCAGTGGGAAGGTATATGGCGTTTCCATGCGCTGCTCTGGTTCGCCAGAAGCAGCTTAGTCATGCTGGCCACATGACCCGGAAGCTGTATGCCGGCTCCCTTGGCCAATAAAGCGAGAGGAGCGCCGCAACCCCAGAGTCTGTCAAGACTGGACCTAATGGTTGGGGGTCCGTTTACCTTTTAACCTGAAAGGCAACCTGAAGCATCTGTGACCCGAGGTATGACTGTAACAACAACAACAACAACTTATTTATACCCTGCCCATCTGGCTGGGTTTCCCCAGCCACTCTGGGCGGCTCCCAACAGAATATTAAAAACACAGTACAGCATTCAACATTAAAAACTTCCCTAAACAGGGCCGCCTTCAGTTGTCTTTTAAAAGTAAAATAGTTGCTTATTGCCTTAACATCTGCTGGGAGGGCGTTCCACAGGGCAGGTGCCGCTACCAAGAAGGCCCTCTGCCTGGTTCCCTGTAACCTCACTTCTCGCAGCGATGGAACCACCAGAAGGCCCTCGGCGCTGCACCTCAGTGTCCGGGCTGAACGATGGGGGTGGAGACACTCCTTCAGGTATACAAGACTGAGGCTGTTTAGGGCTTTCAAGGTCAGCACCAACACTCTGAGTTGTGCTTACTGGGTTGTGCATACTGGGAGCCAATGAAGGTCCCCGCTTACCCATGAAGCTCATCTGGGATGACCTCTCTCAGTCTAGTCTACCTTACAGGGTTCTTGCGAGGATAAAATTGGGAGGAGGAGAGCTATGTACAGCCACCTGGAGCTCCTTGGAGGGAAAGTGGAACAGTAGGTCCGCAGCTTAGATGGGAGTTACATTCTGGACATCGTTCCTGAAAGCCGAGATTGTGCATAGTCAAAACCCAATTGGGTTCAGTGGCGAGTGGGATTTCCCAAGTCATTTTTCCTGGACCCTGCCCCCTTTTTAATATTTTTTGCCGTGCACGTAAAGCTTATTGCGCACAAGTTAAATGCACTTAAGCTGCAGGCTTGCTGTATACAAGTAATTAAAAAATAAATAAATATCAGTCAACCTGACAGAGAGACATCAAAAACATTGACGTCTGGTCTTTGGGGCGGGGAGTGGATAGTGGCGTGCATGAGGAACGCGGAGACCTATGGAGCAGGATGGAAGCAAACTCTGGCTCATGGTTTAATCAGGCCTCAATGTTCTTCTTAAGGGCAAAAATGTCTCTGTCGACTCGGATGCTGAGATGTTGGAAGCAGAAATGCTGACGAGCTGAGACAAGAGTGCTGCAGTCTGACGAAGATACGAGTTTGGTTCTTCCATGTGGCTAGCAGCCCTGAGCAGCCTTCGTGAATTTCTCTGGACTCTGACAAGGCTCAAGAACGTGCCATTAATCACCTAAAACTGGTGGAGGATTGTTTCTGCAGGTGCCTCTCTGCTGGCCTGTCCTTTTACCAAAGCGAGACTGAATTAACAGTGAGAAAAGAAGGCAGAAAAATTGGGGTGCCAAGGGGTGGGGATGGAAAAAGACTGCAGCTCCATGCTGGAGCTCACTTTTTCTTCTCGCTTAATTTCATTGCTTAGCTCCCGTTTTGCTATCATATATTTTTGCTTGTTCTAGGCCTCTTGTGGCCCAGTTTTCCCTTTGCTTTTCTCTTTGCGAGAAGAAGGGGTTTCCTGCTTTGAGCGTCTCCCTCCTTCCACTTTTGAAGTGTTTTGTGGCAATTTTTTCTGTGAATCTGCCTTTTGGGGCACAGGCTTTGGTTCATGAACAATTCTGAACAGATTTGGCTTCTGTAGTTTTTATACATAAATAATTATTGTTTTATTTTTGCTTACTCCCTGGTGAGGTTTGAACCACACTATTTTATTTTTTGATCTTTTTCTCTTCCATGCATTGGGTCCTGGATTAATCTCTCTGCCCCTCCTGGAATCCGCAGAAACTTGTTCCTTTGAACCCCTACCTGGAAACACAGATTTAGCATCTCCTCTTCTTCTGCTTAACTTTTAGGATTAATTTGCTATATAAGCAAAGCTTTTAACTGCTATTGACTAGTGGGCGATCTGGAAGGTAAATCAAAGTAGAGATTAAGTAAATAAAAATTACTTCTAAGTTTTGCTTGCTGTAATTGTTGACTGCAACTGAACAGAAATATTGGAAGTATCAGATAAAATGACAAAGTAAAGTTTTAAGAGTGAAATCTTTAGATTGAATAGCATTAAGCTAGAAGGCAGAATATTCTGTTTTGTTACCCATGTAATCATTACATTCTATTTTTACCTGCATACACTGTTCCTTACAGTTGTGTATAATAAGTCTTTTTCCACTTTGATATTCTTTGTGGATTATGCTTGCATTTTTCATCATGCAAAATGGTTTTCTGCTTGGGTATTTTAAATAAATTTTCTATATTGATTTCAGCTTCTGATCTTTCCCATGAGGTCCTCAGTTTCAATATCTAGTTCTGTCTTTGGCTTTTGAAGGGAAAAGGAGTCTTGCTTTTAACAAAACTGAACTTCGGTTTTGGTAATTTGGGTTCCTGGGCCAGGACTGTTGAGGTCCCCCTAGCCCACCAGTCAAATATGACATGGTGGCTGACGAGATTGATTCAGGGGTCACATCCAGACTAAGAAGCGTTTGCTTGGCCATCCTTGCCCAGAAGAACCACAAGCTTGGGCTTTTGACTTGCCCTATCAACGAACAGTTTGTTCCTGGAAAAAATGGTCCGTAATGGGTGCGGTGGAATTCATTCTCTTGGAGAGTTATAATAGCCTTTTTGTAATTACATTGAACATTTCCCAGCTTTTCAGCTGATGGGTACCCCTTGTTATCGTATTCTTCCCTGCTTTTAATTTGCATTTACAGCAGACCTCGCTTACGTTTTTTAAAGCCTCAAACCTTCAGCTTATTCTGCATACTAAAGGTCATCCATTGTGTCTTCCTTGTTTGGGGGCCTGGTTCTGATAAAATATGTATTTAATCCATGGCTGATGAAGATACATTTGTATTGTCTTTTCACATGACATCAATTCCCAGTAGCTTTGTCCTGTGTTTGTAATAATTTGAAGTGTGAAAATGCCTGTTGAACAGCATTTGAGTTCTGTTTCTCCCCCCCCCCTAAACACACACACGCGCACACACACACACACACACACACACACACAGGCTTGCAAAGTTGGTTACAAACCTAATTAGCTAACATTAATGCAATCGCTGCCCCAGGGAACTGGAAACTTAATTTTCGGCTATGATGAAAATACTGCCAGATAATTATTTATTCGTTGTCTTACATGGTGGCTTGCAATTGTGGCTAAGTGTTACTGCCCAATTTATTTTCAAAAGAACATGGCTCTCCTCTCTTGTGATAGTTTAAGCATTTATGTTGCCTCGGTGAATAACTGTTCTGCTCCCCAGTGTTTATCTCCCAGGCAGTCTTGACAGAGCTTCATGAAACCCAGCAGGTGTGGTCCGTGAACTAAGGGGGTACATGTCCATGTTTTCTGATGAAACAGAGTTTTTCAGGGTCGTAGAAGCAAAAAAGGATTTTGACGAGCTTCAAAAGCACATCTCCCAAATTGGGAGAATGGGCAATACACTGTCAAATGCAGTTCAGTGTAAGCTAGCGCAAAGTGTTGAACATTGAGGCAGGATACACCCCCCCCCAAAAAGGAACCCCTCCTATGGATACTAATGCAACCTGACATGGTAGTAACTGATCAGTAAAGAGAACTTGGGTTCGTGGTGATTACAGCAATGAAAATGTTTTCCCAGTTATGTTAAATCATAGCTTATTTTATGTGACTGGGGTGCATGCTGCTCAGAAGTGGCTGCTTCACATCTCCTGTTGAAAACCCCTTGCCACGAACGGGGCAAAACAACACAGAGAATGGATTTGTGTTAGGTAACCAGTGCCTGTGGTTGGTTTTCCCCAAAGGACCCATGATGAAGAGGCAAAGGCTTGATCTTGGTTTCTGGATAATGGCTTGTAAGGTAAAGGGACCCCTGACCATTAGGTCCAGTTGTGGCCGACTCTGGGGTTGCGGCGCTCATCTCACTTTATTGGCCGAGGGAGCTGGCATACAGCTTCCAGGTCATGTGACCAGCATGACTAAGCCACTTCTGGCGAACCAGAGCAGCGCTCGGAAATGCTGTTTACCTTCCCACCGGAGTGGTACCTATTTATCTACTTGCACTTTGACGTGCTTTCGAACTGCTAGGTGGGCAGGAGCAGGGACCGAGCAACGGGAGCTCACCCCATCGCGGGGATTCGAACCGCCGACCTTCTGATCGGCAAGTCCTAGGTTTGTGGTTTAACCCACAGCGCCACCCGCATCCCTATCATGGCTTGTAGTCAGATAGTAATTCTGCAGGCCATGCAGAGCTGGGTCTAAGCAGTATGGAAGGCTGATGTGCCTTTTCTTCTAGTGGTCTTAGTGATGCAGGTGGTAGTTGGACGGATGAGGGCTCCCCCCTGGTCTTGTTTGTTCAGGCAACAACTGATTTGTGCGGGGGTTATGTTCCTGACTCCTGCGTGCATTGGTTTAGTGTGCATAACCTCGCATGGACCCATTTTGCCCTTTCCCCAGCCCGTTCCTTCCCCCTTTCCACCCCCGATTAGTTTTTTTTGGGGGGGAGGGTGTCAGTTACCACTGATAATGTATTTTATAATAGCTCTCCTTAAGGCTTCAACAAAGACAGAAGCTGGTTCAATCCAGACATCACAACGAACCATAGCTTTCACTAATCATAGTTTAGAACTATAGTCCAACCATAGTTTAAGCCATGGTTTGTATCACTATACAGGCAAATCATGATTTATTGCACCATGTGTGGTTTTAATACAACATCAGCTGAGCACCTTTTTCTCCAGAGATTCAGGAGTGGCCATAATTATGGTTTGTCAGTTTAGACATCACTTCAATCCATGGTTTGCAAACCCAGTTCATGCATGGCTTCTGATTCTAGTTTGTTGGCTGGTCACGAACCACGGCTTATGATTTCAGACTTCAAAACAAACCCAAGTTAAATTTCTCTAACCAAGGTTTGGTGCGATGTCTGAAGAAAGCCAATTGTCTGTGTTCTTTATTCCAGTTCCCGTGCCCTTAAGCCCCAGATTTCATTACTCTCGTTCTCATAGCTATAAAGAATACTAGTGAAGGTTTAAAATAAAAATTCAAAAATGTCTGCTCCCTCTTCCAACATTTCAATGGTTTTGATATCACCACCATCCTGTCTGTCTTAGATTACTGTTGCTTGTTACTGTCATACCTCATCAAAGGTTTCTATTGTCATGAACAAAAGAATTCCATAACAATTGTGTGTTGTGCCTGGAGGTTGAATGGAAGATCCTGCATTTTGGTCTGAGGAGTAGCGTAGTATCTTTTTGAGGGAGAATAACATTAATGACTGAAAACTTCGCTTGTTTCAGAATTCCATTTTGGCAGGCCGCCATTTCATGAATGTAAAGATAAAACATTAAAATTGATTTATCCTTGATTGCATAATATTTCATTCTTGTTACATTTCTTCAGTAAAGATGATGTATTGCTCAGTCGGGTTTTCTTAAACCAAGGTTCACTGGCAGCAATTGAGATCTGCAATGTTACCAGGGTGTGTGTGTGTTTTGGGTGGAGGAGTGTTGCTTCCTTTAAAAATAGATGTTCCTCTTGAAGTTAAGCAAGTCCCAAGGCTGATACGTGCCAAAGCTATTTCTTTGTAAAACAGTTTCCAGAAGGGGTGGTGTTACGGATTCATGGTAGCATAGAATCATAGAATTGTCAAGAAGTACACAATAATGGGACAAGTCTATAACTTACTTCTTGATAATGGTGTGTGTGTGTGTGTGTACTAGTTGTGTTCCTTTTGCATATCATTCTCATAGCTGGATGACCTTTTAATTTTGATTTCCTATAGCACGAGTGACCAACTTTCACCCTTCCCAAGTGTTGTTTAACTAGGGGTAGATATATAATGATCTTTTTAAAAAAAAAAAGTTAAGAAGAAAAGCTATATAGCTCTCAATACAATTTCCCATTGAATCCTGTACAGCACCTGCTAGTGTCACATTTTTATAACACATTTATAACGTTATAACTTACCAGTATAGATTAGTCCTATGACTTCTGTGATCCCCACCTCTGCGCCGACAGCAGGGATGGGTAGAAGGAGAAGCAGGGTCTGCTAGTAGACCACTGGGTAAAGTAGATCGGAAGGATTTCTGACTTCCAGTTGTGCAGTGACAAGCAAAATGCATTTCCCTCTAAATTGGATTGCTGATAAAGAACACCTTGGGGGTGCGGGGAGACCAGGAACTGATTTGTGTGCGAAAGAACTTGTGAATATGGTTCTGATGCTGATCACAAACTCTGAGCTGGAAAACGCTGTTATTTATTAACCTACTCAGGAGTAACTCTAGATTAATGGGTCATTTCAGTAGGACCTACAGAGAACACATAAGTTATGCAGTCTTTCCCTAGAGACCTTTAAATGCCTGAATATTGGTTTCAAAACACGATTAGATCTTGCTCTTGGAAAGCTCAGCCTGGCTTTCATGAGGCTGTCTCTGGTCTCCCATCGATGGCTAGGTAAGGTCCACACTTGTTTTATTTCATCTGTGCTGCAGTACAGGGAACTCTTGCACCTAGCATTTTACTGCTGTGAGATTCCTTTGCCCCACTGTTTTTATCCTTGAATCTTGTTCTTGTGCTCCATTGAGGTGAACAATCAGTGTCTGGGCTTGTGAATGGTTCATCACTGTCCATTCTGATCAAGGGCCTCCAGCATGAATTGAGCAATTTTTTTTAAAAAAAACAACAACCAACACATTTGCCAAACATGTATTGTCTCATGATTTGAAGGCTTCAAGAGCTATTGCAAGTGCAAGATTCATGTAGCTGTACCCACATAACCTCCTGGGTGGGCTCAGTGATTGTGTGAATATTCAACTCCTTGCCGAGTTAATGAGTTCTGCTTGATTCTTATTTTGGACATATTTATCAGGACAGCTTGCTCTGGTTTTATTTTACAGCCATTAGACAAAGCGTTTTATGGTAGCTGAAGGGCACAATTACTGCAGCAGCAACCCTGCAATCTGTTTCACACTTTCTTCACTTTGCAATCTGCCGAGCATCTTTTTAAGTAGTAGTCTGGAACAGGAGGTCTGGCACATGAGTTTGGGTTCACTTGAGTGGCACTTGTACGGCAGGTTGTCAGTAGAGTATAGGTCAAAAATCCCTGTGGGCAAACTGCCTCTCTTTATACTATGTAAAGCTCTGTTGGCATGATCGTTGCATCGTTCAAGGCAGTCTCCAGAATAGGTCCCAGGTCTCACACCTGGACGTTGTTCGCTAACTCTGGGCCAGGGCTGGACTGGTGGTTCCCAAACTGTGGTCCCTGAGCTTAATTCAGGTGGTTTGGGGCATGTCTGTGAAGAACACTTTGACTTCTGTACAGTCCTGTTAAGTTCAGATTGTAATACAATAACATACAATATAAGAATTAAAAGAAGCAAAAAGATACAGTCATACCTTGGTTGTCGAATGCCCTGGAACTTGTACATTTTGACTCCCAGATAATAAAAAACCGAGAGTGAGTGTTCCTGTTTTCGAACAATTTTCGGAAGCTGAAGGTCCAGTGTGGTTTCCGCAGCTTCCGATTGGCTGCAGGGCGCTCCTGTGGCCAATCGGAAGCCACGTCTTGGTTTTCGAACAGTTCTGGAAGTCGAATGGACTCCTGAAACGCATTCTGTTCGAGAACCAAGGTATGACTGTACTGTCAAAATAATTCAGCATCCAGGATTCACAATTGCTACAAACAGGCGGCGGCAGGGAATATTAAGTGGTCCACCAAGACCCTCAGCAATTTCCAAGTGGTCCATGGGGAAAAAAATGGGGAACCACTGATACACTCTGGATTCTGCTTCTGGGAAGGATTTCAGGCTAGGAAAGACCTCTGCCTGAAGCCTTGGAGCTTTCCAGTTGCTGTTCTGGGCTAGTTCCTAGTCCTGTAAGCTTGACTTTGATAAGACCCCCCTGTTCTTATAAAATGCTAAGTGTAGCAAGGGGCTTAAAGAGAGGGGTTCTCAGAGACTGTTCTCCACCTCCAAAACTCCCTTCATCCTCCAAGCCTTTTCTGGAAGCAAAGTACAGTGGAACCTCGGTTCTCGAACATCTCTGTTGACGAACAATTTGGAATCCGAACACCGAAAACCCAGAAGTATTTGCTTCCGTTTTTGAACGCACCTAGGATCTCGAACGGCTTTCCAAGGTGCGTTTCTCCACGTTCTCAATGGGTTTTGCCAACCGTCCTTTGATTCTTGAGTTTCAAACATTTCTGAAGTTGAACAGCCTTCCGGAACGGATTACGTTCAAAAACTGAGGTTCCACTGTATATATAATGGCTGTCTTTCAGTGTATTTTTAGGACACTTTTCATTTCAGTAATTTTACATAGTTCATCCGCACCATGGGCCCAAGTAATGAAGGGAGATTTCAAAATGATGCTTAAAATAGTGGGAAGAGCTCTGTGGCCTTTTGCAGCTGGGCGTTTCCAGCTGAGAGCCTGACCTCTTTTCAATACAGCTAGCTAATTCGGCATGGTTACCCAATAGCACAAGCCCTGCCCAGGCTTCGCAAATACCTCTTGAGTCTGACCTCACTGAACTAGCAGTAGGGGAAGTACTGAACCACCCGTACCAGTCTTGTTTCACCCAGGGCAATTGCACATGATGGCAGGCTCTCACAATTCTACATGAAAAAACTACATTGTTGGTATCTGTCTGTCTCAAGAGACAATGGAGTGCACCACCGGAGGTGAAGTCAAACCACTGCATTAGCAACACTGAAGTGTCCTCCATGGGGCACAGGACTGGGCAGTGTGGATGGAGGTCCTGAGCTGCCCAGATGGCAAGACCCCACTCTGGCCTCACTGATATAATAGCCATGTTCAAATATATAAAAGGATGTCACATAGAGGAGGGAGAAAGGTTGTTTTCTGCTGCTCCAGAGAAGCGGACACGGAGCAATGGTTCCAAACTACAAGAAAGAAGATTCCACCTAAACATTAGGAAGAACTTCCTGACAGTAAGAGCTGTTTGACAGTGGAATTTGCTGCCAAGGAGTGTGGTGGAGTCTCCTTCTTTGGAGGTCTTTAAGCAGAGGCTTGACAACTATATGTCAGGAGTGCTCTGATGGTGTTTCCTGCTTGGCAGGGGGTTGGACTCGATGGCCCTTGTGGTCTCTTCCAACTCTATGATTCTATGATGTGGTTTGAAAGAAAACAGAGCAATACGCTTGGCACCAGCTTGGCTGCAGGAGTTGCGTACAACTGACTAAGGGACTCCAGATTTGTGTAGGGTCTACTCCTTAGCCTTCGCTTCTCCCAAAGATGACCTCCAAGGCAGTGCAAGTTTAGGGTTAGAGTTGACAAAACCCATCTGCTCTTCACCTCCCTCTGCAGCGTGTTGTGCAGAAACCACTTTCTTGACCATTGGACCCATTCCCAGGGTGTGGCTGCTGTCACAGCGTCTAGGAGCCACAGGTGAGAGCTGAGTGCAGGGTAGGGATTCAGGGTGGACAAGCTACCCCAGAAGGAGCATGACATATCCCCCACCAGAGGAGCTACTGTCCCCTAACACCCCCCACACTACAAAAGTAGTTCTAAACAGTAAATAAAACATCAAAAGCAACCAAACTGAACAATTTCCACACAACTCACAGTAAAGACACAAAAACAACAATAACGGCAACCCCTCCCCCCCAGACAAAACCCTCAAATACCCCAGCAACTGGTGGGAAGTTGGGAAAATAGACGCCCCTAAGCAATACAGACTGTAGATCAATCCACTCAGCATAATTTCTATATCCTTTGCTCTTTTGGTTCAATTCTTTTTCTGGACCTTGGAGGAGTTGGGAGGCCCTTGAGTTATTTACAGCTGCTGTTAATCTCAAGCAGACATATAGTCCTCCGTACTGTGGCGTACATGAATCTGATGGATTTGGGAGACCTGCTGACCTTACATGGCTGATGCTGTGGGTTTCGCTCTGTTCTGCTGTTGTTTCATTATAATTTGTCGGTGTGCAGTATCAGCCCTGCAGCTGGCGGGGGAAGTGGAGATACGTTAACCTCCCACTCAATGACAGGGTAAAACATTCGTGCAACTTAACATTTAAATTTTGTGGCCTGCTTTTTAAATTATTTCTAAAGCATCCCCCAAATTCACAAAATGCAACCGTTTAATTATAAAACCGTGCAATTAAAATTAAAACCACAAAACTCATGGAGCCGGGTGGAGAATATAGGTGGAAGCAGGCCAGAGAAGTAGGGAACAGGTTGGAAAACAATTTGAAAATGCTGAACTGAACAAGAACAAAGCAGAAACCAGCCATGTGATGGGGAAAGGCGCTTGGCTATCTGGCTCTGCAGATTTCCTTACGCCAGCTAGTTTCTTACATGCTCATAATAGGGTTTTTTTGGAGGGTGTGTGTGATGGATCAGTGAAGTTGCTGTGGAAACAAGCATGCAATGAACACCTTCTCTACCGTCATCCCAAAGCAGAAGAGTTATGAGACCTACCTTACATTGGACAAATTTGTGATGCTTTAGTACATATATTTGCTCATTTAGTTTTTCTGGGTGTATTGTTACTTGTGAGTTGCCTAGAGAGAACTTCTTTCTATACAATCAAGGGATTCAAGGTTGACTCAGCCCTCATCTCCTTTCTGAGTTGTAAGTCACTTAACCAAGCCTGTTTTCTCTCAATGAAACATTGAGTTTTTTCTTTGTGAAAGGACCACTTTGTTTCCTGTTCACACGACTGTGAGTCTCAATATGGCAGGAAGGTGTGTGGTGAGAGCCCTGGTCGCAGCAGAGGTTTGCAACCCTTGCTGAACTATCCATCACCTCCAACTCAGCCCTCGCATCTAGTATATATTTTGGAAAGGAACAGGTTTTCATCTGCTTGGATGTACAGTGATACCTTGGGTTACATAAACCTCAGGTTACATACGCTTCAGGTTACAGACTCTGCTAACCCAGAAATAGTACCTCGGGTTAGGAACTTTGCTTCAGGATGAGAACAGAAATCGTGCTCCGGTGGCAGGCGGCAGCAGGAGGCCCCATTAGCTAAAGTGGTGCTTCAGGTTAAGAATGGATCTCCGGAATGAATTAAGTACTTAACCCAAGGTACCACTGTAATCAGATTCCATTTTGAATCAAGATGGCAGAAGAACGGACCTTCCAAAACTTCCCTTATTCTAACCCCTGGTTTCAAAACTGAACTGATACTTTGGTTTCTTCTGATTTCTGGGCATTGCCAGGTATGTGGCTGTTAGCATCCAGACGAATCTTCGAATGAAGGCAACAAAGGGATGCTTATCTCACTGTGCCTTGTGCATCGGTCCTAATAGGCGATGCCTCTTGAGCAGCCTGCCCAGCTCAGGTTGTAAATGTATAACACAAATGGACCATGCTGTGAACTTGTTTTGAATTCACTACCACTCCCATGAGTCTACCTGCCCTAACTCAGGACCAGAGTCATGGTGGCAGCAGGTCTGATCCTGCACCCCATGTCTGCACCCCATGTTTTGCCACATCCTGTTAATATATATATATATATATATATATATATATATATATATATATATATGCTTTCGTAGATTTTCACGGGTACAGGAATGCAGGTTTTGGTGTCCTCGGGTGTCTTCCCGTGTAAAAGTTGGGGTGTCTAGGCGACGTTTCGACGAGGTCTCACTCGTCATCAGCCTGAAGATGACGAGTGAGACCTCGTCGAAACGTCGCCTAGACACCCCAACTTTTACACGGGAAGACACCCGAGGACACCAAAACCTGCATATATATATGCAGGTTTTGGTGTCCTCGGGTGTCTTCCCGTGTAAAAGTTGGGGTGTCTAGGCGACGTTTCGACGAGGTCTCACTCGTCATCTTCAGGCTGGTGCTTTCGGCTTCTTGTTACTGGAACAGAGCGGGATCTCAATGTTTGAGTTCCTATAAATACTGTAGAGGGGGTGTGGTGTCTAGCCTCCAATGTTCTGGGCAGAGAGGAAGTTCCCAGGCTAGTGTGCCTTTTCTTCTTTTGTTCCTTAATTACTTGAGAGATACCTTGAGTGATTTCTTGAGTGATATCCTGAGTACCACTTAGGTGGGTCATTAGGTGTGGATTAGTTGCTAAAGTCTTTGTGTCTTGACCTCTTGAACTTTGTGAAGAGTTTTCCTGAGAAGATGGCTGTATTGCACTTAGTTGTGCTTTGGCTTGGCTTCGTGTATAGGGGCGAGCTGTGGTTTTGTGGCTTGTGTCAGCCAGATCTGTGTAGGGATTGCAGGGGGGTGCAGCATCCGGAGGTGCCACCATGGATTGGCTACTGGATGGTGTCAGTAATTCATCTGTGGAGAGGGTCTGGGTTTGGGTCTGGTGTGGTTGATTGGTGTTGGCGTTCTGTGTGCCTCTGGATCTGGTGTCAGTTTTTGTGGGGAGGGCTAAAGCACCAGCCTGAAGATGACGAGTGAGACCTCGTCAAAACGTCGCCTAGACACCCCAACTTTTACACGGGAAGACACCCGAGGACACCAAAACCTGCATATATATATATATATATATAAATAAATATATCTATATATCTCAGTATTGCTTGAACTTTCTTTGGCTGCTAGTCTTGAATTATTCTCTTTCTGGGCACAGAGTGCCAGCCGCCTCTCTTGTTTCCTTGCAACTGTGTGAAAATCCCATGAACGCCCGTGACCCTTGAATATGTCGGGCTGCCGTATTAACATCTCTCCATTTATTCAACAGCAACTGCTCCGAGAGATGCAGCAGATGGCCAGTCGCCCTTTTGCATCCATCAACGTTGCCTTAGAAACGGACGAGGAGCCACCCGACCTCGTTGGAGGCAGCGTAAAGGTGAGGGACCACCCTGTAGGAGCACGGTTCCCGTAGTTAATATTCACAGATGCTGTGCTGCTTGACCGGCTTTTGCGAGAGGGAGGCGGAGGAGAGGAGAGGAAGGCAATATTAGAAGTCTAGCCACAAAGAAGCCGTAAACATTCGAAACCCAGCAGGCCTTGTTTTTGATCTAATTTTCTTTCTCCAGGCTGCTCGTTTGCATCTTTCAGGTTACGTTGGTTTAAATAAAAGTTGCAGCTCTTTTTAAAAAGATTTTTTATGCCTTGTAATCAAGAAGGATACAGTTTAATATGCCAGAACAGTTGGTTGGAAATAGCTGTAGGTGCTGCTGAAAAAGCCTTCTTTGCACGGTCTTTCAAAGGATGGGGGGAGGCTAATTGGCTAAGTATTAAGAAAGTCTTTCGGGTACAATGGGGGGGGGGGCTACACTCGGCAGCAGGTGATCTGGAAAGCCAGCCTGGCAACAGGTGCAGTGGGCAGAGGGAGTGCCACTGCCAGACAAACTGCTTCTAGGCCCAGCATGCTGCCCTGTGGCTGAGAGTTGGGGAAATAACTTGGATAACTGGCCAGAAACCAAGGAATCTGTTGCATGTTACAACATTGCTGCCTCTGCAACAAGGGGGAGGAGGAAATGTGTGTACAGTGGACACTCGGGTTGCAGACGTGATCCATGCGGGAAGAATACAAAGTAAAAGTAAATAATAGAGAGAAAAAAGGTGGGATAATTAAGAGTGAAGTGAAATGAATGTGAGTGGGACCGACACCAAGATCACCTGTATGCACTTAGTATAGCTCACCTGGTAGAGCATAAGACTCTTAATCTCAGGGTCATGGGTTTGAGTCCCACGTCGGGCAAAAGATTCCTGCATTGCAGAGGGTTGGACTAGATGACCCGAGAGGTCCCTTCCGACTCTACAATTCTATGATTTGGAACATAATTCTGCTCATGCACATACCTTTCATGGATGGGTTCACAGTGCTGCAACCAGTCCGAGCTGCTGGGGGGCCACTCCCCACCTCACTAGAAAGGCAAAGGGATAGGTGGAGAAAGGAGAAATACAACCTTAGGAATGAGTGGTGGTGAGCTGGTTGTTCCAACTGACACTCCCCCCCCCCCCCTTGAGGGGAAGCATGGTCTGTCAGGAATTCGGCCTACACTCGAGTAGGACTCTGGCAGAGACACATGCCCAACTGGCATGTTCTCTCCCTCCTGGTCTTTTGTTTGGGAGCTTCAAAAGCTTTCTTCTGCCTGAACATTACAGCGACCGATGCCAACAGACATTGGCACACTTAGGGATCCACAGAATTTGCGCACCATGCATGTGACAGGCCTCAGCAAAACAAAGGACAATAGTCCCACTTCACGGAACACAGTAACACAAACATCCTGTCTCCGTCACTTCCCACTCTGTGGAGTCAAAACATACACCATCATGTGATAGACAACAATCCCACGACTGCAATCATGGAGCAGGAATTCTAACATAGTCTTGTTCCCAGTTCCAGTGTCTCTGCTGTGGCATAGTATCCACTGCCCCTTGGGTTGTGAACCAGTGACTGCCCTGCCTGATTTGTAGGGGGGCATCGTAGCAGAGGCAAGGAGAGTGGGCTTTCTGAGGTGCAGCCAGTTAAGGAAGGGCTTTGACTCAGTTGGTAGAGCGAATGCTCTGTCTTCTAGGGCTGGGTGATACCAGCTTTTAAACATCCTGATGCATCACCAGCTAAACATCGCGATATAGTGACACATTGCAATGTTGAAAGGGAAGGAGCATCATTTGGCTTTGGCCCTGCGTGGCACCAAATTGCCTCAGTCAGCTCTGCCCACAACCAGCACACAGCACAGAGGGAGGGGCATCAGCTGTGGTCCCCCGCAAGGCACTGTGGTGAAGCCAAACCACTGCTGCCAGTGCCTGGCACAGGGAGGAAGGAAGCACCCATAGAAGGTAAGGTGGGTGTCAGGCAAGCCCCACCTGCAATGGACTGCCAGGCAAAGGCGCCATTGTGCTCTGGCCCTCAAACCAGGCCTGGACCACGTATCGATGCAGGCACTCCAGGTTCAGTTCCTGGCAGCTCCCGGTAGGGCTGGGAATAGTCTCTGGCAGTGGCTCTCCAGGTTCTCCTGCAGCTCGTTGGGCCAGGGATCTGCTCCCGCAGCCGTCCTCCACCCTCCCTCTTTGCTTCCTCTCACCCCTCCTGCTTCTGCCGCCTTGCTCCTCCTGGGAGACGATTTGACAAGCTGCCACTTTTTCGTCTGCGCCCTTTTCTCCCCGAGCCGGGGAGCCGTGAGAACTTGGCATATGTTCGCCATCAATATGGGAAGAGACAGCCCTTGTTCTGAATGCGGAGCAGGGTTAGGGAGTTCATGGATGTACAAGCTATCGAAACCCTCTTCACTTTTGTGTATGCATATGTGAGAGTGTGGAATCTGTGACTTGAACTGAAGTGGCATGACTGCAGGGGGCGCGGGGATGGACCTAATTTGTCTCTCTGCAAGCTGCCCCCTCCCGCTTCCTTTTCCTTGCTCTGCTTATTTTGTAAGCAGAAGACACCCAGGTGTACAAGTGCTCATGTCACACCTCTGAGTATAATCCCTGGATGGTGTAGGTCAGGTGCAAATTGCCAATGTGGTTTGGTCGGGACCCTGATCCTATTCCAGGGAGGTGGGGAGAAGGACTGGCCATTTGGGTTGTCTGGCTCAGGTGCCAGAAACTCTTGGGCTGTGCCCGCACAACGGTTTAAATTCCCAGCTATCTGTGTGTAGGACTGCATTATGTGAATATTGTACAAATGGTCAAGGGCACCGCTTTGTTCGAAAATTAGGCAGATTTGTATCCTACCCCAATTTCACGCTCTTGGGAATTGCAAGGAGAGGAGCAGCTTCCACAAGCAGGTTCCTGGCTCATTTTTACACGGTCCTTTTATGCCAATGTGCAAAGGTGTGCCCCAATGGGCACTGTGAGGCACAGGGGAGACCAGAGCCTTATTTGCTGCATTGCAAGAACAGCAGTCAAGGAAGAGGAGCTGCTCCGCCCCCTTCAGGTCAAAGGGAAGAATCTCTGGGATGCATCCCTTCTGGGCAAGTGGCCAAGGGAGACATCCACTCCCCACCTTTAGCAGCTCTGTGGCCTATTGCTGCAGCTGGTGGGAATTGTGGCCCTCAGATATTTGGGGCAGCATCCCCCCTGCCTCTGGAGTAACAGATTGGGGGGAAAGGAGCTTGGTTCCTCCCCAGTGTTGCCAGTTCTTCTCAGTAGGCCTCCCACCCCACACTGTTCCTTGCTTCCTTGCCACCCAGTTGTTCTGGCAGAGCTGGATCCTGTGGGGAACTGGAGTTCGGAGCACCCCAGAGCTTTTTCTGCATGGAGATGGTGGCTGTGCAGGCGAACGCCACGTGCGAATTGGCCCTCGACTGCTTAACTTACTAGCGGCCCACCAAATGGTAGGAAATGGGTCATTTTAGTCAGCAAGGGTCTCTCACTTTCCTTTTGTGCCTGGCCAACTGGCAGGTCAGATTAAGCTAATTGCATCCTAGGCGAACGTCTTGCAGCTGGACTCATTTTGGAACAGTAGTCTCAATTAGTATATTTCCTGCAGTGCATAAGAAGGAAAAGAGAGAGCGATTTACCCAGTAGGAATGACGTCTTTCTAAGTCAACGCGTGACTAGCAGCCTAAAGGAGAGGTTTCCCCCCTTCCCAGCTACCCCCCCTCTTTTATATTCCAGCTAGCTGGTGGGCAGCCATTTTGGTTTTGCATCTGGTACCCCTTTTTCTTCACAAGGGCCAGTGTGGCAGGTTGACCCTCTAAGGCTTATCGGCTTGTTTTGTCATTAGATACCTGTGAAATACAGCTCTCTCTTTTTGGCAGAGTTGCTCCAAATCAGATTTAGAGCTGAGCTTTCTTCATCCACTTATTCCGAGAAGAATATTGCTTTGAAGTAGCTTTTATAATCGGTAGGTGTGAATGATCTAAGATTAGCAAAGCTTGTAAGCTGCTTGGCAATTTAACATTCTGTACTAAAGAAATAAAACCATATTTCCGGCGCAATCTATCTAGTAGCGCATAGGTCCTCATGTAATCTTGGAGCTGGGTATAACCAGGAGGTCACCTGGCAGTATGACCCACTGCTGCAAAACAAGACCCTCCCAATGTCTGTATCTGAGCACCATGCACTTTTAGCAAAGCCAATGAGGTCCATGGCCTCAGGGCATGTGGGTAGCAGATCACGCCAAGTAATCCAAGCGGAGTCAGAAGACCTTGGTTTCCCCCTATGAACACACCGTTGTGGGTCCCTGCCAAACTCTCCCCCCACTCCACTGAATCCCGCCTCTTCTCTGTCCTGAACTGGCTTTCTGTCCCTGCCCACCAGCCAGTTCAGGTCCTTTCTTTCAGCTGGTCTCTGCCTTCATCAGCTCTCCTCCTCTTCTCATTAATTTTGCTGGGCGCAGCCTCAGCGGCTAATGTTCCTTCTCTCACTTTTGCTCCTTCTCCTGTGTTGATCTCGATGGACCAAAACTAGACGTGACTGTTAAAAAACCCCAAACAATCACAAGAGAACATACCATACCAGAGGGATGGTTTTTGGCTTATTAAACCTTTACCCCTTTTGTCTTCATTCTATTAAAAATTCTACTTTCCCTCAAGCAGTTCTTCTCAACCCCCCACCCCATAAAGGAAGATACAGCAGTGCTTGTGTTGTTGCCCCCCGAAGAGGGAGGCTGGGAGTGTAATATCCATTGGTCAGTTCAGCCTTAATAAAGGCACTGACTATCTGGGGATTGTGGTTTTTCTCCCTAAACGGCTAACATTCAGATTCCTGTGTTTTTTGCACATACATCATGTGCAGTGTGTCGTTCGCAGAATCACACCACCTCCGAGTTTTCAGTGTTTGGTTTGGGGCAGCATTATGAATTGTGTTGGGTGAATTAGATTCGCCTTGATTTATGCTTTTTGTAATCTTCCTTTATGAATGCTTCGGGAGGAGGGGAGTGCTGTCTTGAGGATTTTGCAAGGGTTTTCAAAAGATGAGTTGATGATGCAATCTCCCCATCTCTGGAGATCCCCTGGACTCCGTCGCCTTCCCCAAACTTGTGGCAGCAGGGTGTCTCTCTACAGTTTCTCCTCCTCTTCTTCCCTTCCTCTCCCTCCTTCTCTCCATCTTTCCAGTGCCTAGCATGCTGCAATGGTCGCATCCCTAGTAATGGAAGCTCTGGCAAATCTACTTCTCCAGGGTTCCTACATCCTGAGGAAGGGAGGGGGAAACAGAGGGGACTGGAAACCTTGCTGCTAAGTTGCAAATTTCGAGGGGGGGGGGGAGATCTAGCTGGTAGACAGAAGGGATGGCGGTGACTGGATCCTGCTTCAAGGCAGTATGAGCCCAGGCTCAAATTTGGATGTGTCTGGGGCTCACCTCTGACGAAGCACTTCAGACTGCGGGAAGAGTAGCCTTCTGAACTTACGAGTCCTCCCCTTTAATAAACAAAAGCACCCCTTCCTCTGCAGCGTTTTAAAAACATGCCTCTAAGGCTACCAGTTCACTCGATGCCAGCCGTGTCGGTGGGCAGGTGTTGAGCAGATTCTAATGTGCAGGGACATCAGAGCAAAAGGAGGCAAACTGTTCTTGGCTTCTGTGTTCCACTTGGTGCCTCTGCTGACATCACCTTGCTTTTTAATTCATGGAATGGAACACGCTGCCCTTTGAACACCTGGCAGGGGGACGCTGTTGCCCATCACAAAGAGTTGGAGATTATGCGGGCAGCTGAGGTGTGCAAAACGGATTAGCTCTGCTAAAATTTCACTTTATTCTAAAAAGGCTCCTTAGATACAGGAGCGGCAGGAGGAAACAAACCTTTGTTGTTTAATGAATTATTTCTAGCTAGCTTAGCAAGGCATGGAGTTAGACAGTTTTTGCAAACCTGGGACCAACTTTTCCTGGTAGGTGCAGCAGAGCGGTGGCTGTGATGACCTCTGGGTGATTCTACTCGTAGGGTTTCAAAGGGTGGGGCCGGGATTTCAGCTCATGCATTTTCTACGCTCACAAGTGGGGCAGGGCTGTGAAGGAGAGTCTCTACCCCCATGGTTCAGCCCGGACACTGAGGTCCAGCGGCGAGGGCCTTCTGGCAGTTCCCTCTCTGCAAGAAGCCAAGTTACAGGGAACAAGACAGAGGGCCTTCTCGGTAGTGGCACCCGCCCTGTGGAACGCCCTCCCAGTAGATGTCAAAGAGACAAACAACTACCAGACTTTTAGAAAACATCTGAAGGCATCCCTGTTTAGGGAAGCTTTTAATGTTTGACGGACTACAGTGGTGCCTCGCAAGACGAAATTAATCCGTTCCGCGAGTCTCTTCGTCTTGCGGTTTTTTCGTCTTGCGAAGCACGGCTATTAGCGGCTTAGCGGCTATTAACGGCTTAGCGGCTATTAACGGCTTAGCGGCTATTAACGGCTTAGCGGCTTAGTGGCTTTAAGAAAAAGGAAAAAAACTCGCAAGAACTCGCAAGACGTTTCGTCTTGCGAAGCAAGCCCATAGGGAAATTCGTCTAGCGAAGCGACTCAAAAACCGAAAAACCCTTTTGTCTTGGGCGTTTTTCGTTTTGCGAGGCATTCGTCTTGCGGGGCACCACTGTATTGTATTTTAATATTTTGTTGGAAACCACCCAGAGTGGCTGGGGAAACCCAGCCAGATGGGCCGGGTATTAAATACATACATACATACATACATACATACATACATACATACTACCACTGCATGGGGGGATTTAATGGACATGGTTGGAGAAGAAGTGTGTGGAGGTTCATGTTCAGTGGCCATTCTGCATTTTTATTTTTTTAAGTGTTTGGCCCTGCCTATCACTATTAATTGGATTTGAAAAAGGATAACCCAATTCACTGATTCATCTGGTGCTTCGCAATACTTAATTAGGACTGATTATCGCTCTCAGAACGAGTACGTTCTGTTTTTTGTTGTTGGTGGCTATTTTTATAAAGAATGTGTTTATCAATCCCTAGACCTTGCGACTTGGTGAATTTATGTGAAGAAAAGTAATGGGGCAGAACGGAAAGTCCCCCCCGAGGTATCTCAGCACACTTCCACGGCATCTTGCGAAATGACACCCCGAAGAAGGGGGCGGGGGCGGGGGGGTGTCAGACAGGCCACCATATTTAGTAGGAAGATCGGTCTGGGCAGAGATCCAAGAAACCTGTTCTGTCACTGTGGGAGCTGGGCTATCTAGCAAGGCTTCCTGTTCCTGGGAGAGGGAGTCAAAGCAAAGGCTCTTGGACCACACTAACAGCCTCTTGGACGCGGAAGCGGGAAGCCTTCTTCACCTCTGCGGCGTTAGCCATTCCGTTGAGAAGAGTAGGCATCTGCAGGTTGGGCAAGGGAAGATGAACTCCATGGAGTTCCCCTTCAGTTGTGACTCACCTGATGAGATGCAGGGAGAGATTGGTGGATCAGGCC
Organism: Podarcis gaigeae; assembly: GCF_964106915.1. Taxonomy (NCBI): domain Eukaryota; kingdom Metazoa; phylum Chordata; class Lepidosauria; order Squamata; family Lacertidae; genus Podarcis; species Podarcis gaigeae. The sequence continues at coordinate 75,508,201 of NC_139685.1, forward strand.
AACGGCCCACCTAGTCTGGCATCCTGTTCCCACAGTGGCCAACCAGATGCCTATGGGAAACCTGCAAACAGGTCCCAAGCCCTCTGAGTGAATGTGGTGCATTTCTCATTTCCTTTGCAGAAACAGGGGTTCATACATTACCTGGGGATTAGGGGTATGGTGGGGGTTGCATGTTCTTTTAGTAGGGAAGGCTTGTCCTTAAGTATTTTCATCTTCATTCTCTATTACAAGGAATGCACCTAAACCAAAGTAGCCTAAAAAAATTAACATGCTATCGTAACTCTGTCCTGGCTTAATATCAATTAAAATGTTAATGAAGATCACGGACCTGCACATCCTGTAAGTTGCTTGCTTGAACAGCTGGACCATTGGCTTTCTCTCCTTTTCCTGAAACCGGTGTCCTTCAGCCTTAGCTCCTCAGATGCTGTTGGACTACAACTTCCATCGTCCATGACCATCGGCTAAGTTGGCTGGGGATGATGGGAGTTGTAGTCCGTCATCATTGGAAGAACCAAGGTGGAAGCACACTAATCTAAACCGTGGTGTGGAATGCCTACTCTGCTTCCCATTTGGTCTGGGACACCCTTTCAGCCAAGCCATGCCCACCTACAGGCAGGGCAGGTAACCATAAACATGTGGTGCTCTACTGAAAGTGGAGTTAGCAGGCTCTGCCAATCAGCTGGTGGGCCTTTGACTGCTTGGTTTGATTTCAAAGGAAAACTGGCTACTTGGTTGGGTGATTGGCAGCTAGGGGGCCTGCCCACCTGTTAAAGTTGGCCCGTAGAGGAGGCAAAGATCCAGTCTGCTTGCCGGATTCCAGTTCCCCATCTTTCCACTTCTACACTATTTATATATACTTGTCTCCTCTTTCTCTTTCCTCTTCTTTCTTTCTATTTCTCTCTCCATGCTGGATGCCACCATGGGCAATGTATTACTTGGAGTTGCCTGGCACTGCATGCCCATTAGTTCTAGTAATTGAGTTCCGGCAGAATATATGGTGCAAGTTTGTTCTCCACTGCTTTTGTAAGAAAAGAATTATTTTGAACTTTAGCAACTCTATAGGGAGTGGAGATTCCAGGGCACAGGCTGCTGTAAATATCAGCCTCCCTGTGGTAGACAGCGAAATGCTTTGCAGGGACTAATCCATCAGTGTGTTTGTTATCCGTTTAATACTAGAGATGCGTAAAGGCACTAATTTTGGTTTCTCTCTCTGTCACTGCCTTGTTAGGCATTTGTTAACTTAATGGTGACTTTGGTTCCTTCTCCCTTTCTTTTAACATCTTTAGTTTCTGTTTGGCTCAGAAGTACTGCATTATAATGCCTCACCTAACGAAAAAGGCAATAATTGCTCTGTTTAGGACATCATAAAAAGAATTTGCTTGAAGCTGAAACTTTATAAGCAACAAAACGTACCAGCCGCTAAGCAGAACAGTGTTTTCCTTTCCTTTCCTTTTGTAATTGCTTCTCTAATAGTTTGCTCTCACAAAGACCCAAGTTTCCGTGCCTTGTTCCCAGCTACTTTGCCATTGAGAACACTCTGCTACTTTTAATAGATGTTGAAATACAGCTCCTTAGTACCTTTTCGATTTAATTACATGCCCCATTAAAATGAGCTGCTGATCTATCAAAGTGAAATATAGATGGAAACACTTTCCAGTTTATTTTCTTACCTTTTCGACCACAGGGTCTTGGAGCCCTGCTAAGTGCATGTTAGACATGTTTCAGGAGCTGCACAGAAGAAACCAGCGTGACATTGCAGAGTGCTAGAGGTTTGCAGCATGAGCTGGAGAGAGAAAAATGAATTTCGTACTCAGGAATGCCACCTGTGTCTGTGATTTTTGGGAAACCCTGGGGAGCTGCTGCCAGCCAGTGTAGGTAATACTGAGCTAGGCAGACCCAATGGTCTGACTCTGTTTGAGGCAGCCTCCTGTGCTCCCAGGAGTTGCTTTGTACCTGAGGATGGGGAACTTGCCACCCTCCAAGCGTTCGTTCTGCTCCAACTCCCAGAGCCTGTAATTCCGATGCTCTTTTTCGGTATTCCTCTTCCTTCTGCACCCTGCCGTCGCCCTCCTCCCCGGTTATGCAAAGGCACGGATGAACCTTGGCTTCTGCTGTGCCTGCTAAAAAGTATTGGCTGAATTGATTCTTGGAATGTGTGCACACAAACCTGTATTTAACCACGGAGAGATCGCTTAAAGAAAGCTGAGCAAAGATAAATAAATCAGATGCAAGAAAACACAGCTGCTGATTGCTTTCCCTTGACTTTAAAAATAAAAAAGGGGGATGCTGCCTCTGTTCCATTCTGTGAGCGCTTCTTATGGCCCCTTGCGTTGGTTCTGTCCAGGTATATCGCATCATGGGGTTTGTGGCTGCAGATTGGATTGCGGTTTGGTTGAAGATGAGAGGTCAGCCCCTAAGCTGGCAAAATCAGGTGAAACTGGTATGAAGTAAATTATGCTCTCTTTTCTCCCCCGCAGACTGTCCCCAAACCCATAGCGCTGGAGCCCTGTTTTGGCAACAAAGCTGCTGTTCTTTCGGTGTTTGTGAGGTTGCCACGAGGCCTGGGAGGTATCCCCCCACCAGGGCAATCAGGTAAGCAACCACCTTCCTTCCACAGTATAGTGCCCTTCTGTTGTTTTGCAGTATGCTGGAAGTTGTCGTCCAGTAACACTGTCGCCCAGTAACCCCGTCCTACAGTCATTCGATGTCTAAGACCACCCGGCCCTTTTTCGCTTTTCTTTCCTTGGGGCCACTTTAAATGCAACTCATTCCTTTCAGAGCACCTCCACGTGGACGGCTGCTTGTGCCGATTTGCATGCCCATGTACGGCTGGTATAACTGCATCTGCTAAAGGCATATAATTGACATGTTGTACAGCCTGGCGCATGGAAGCAAGTGCTGCTGTCGGTATAGAGGCACTCATTTCCTGCTTCCTGTCTTGTTGAGAGTGCTTGTTGTGGGCACCCGTCTGTCTCGAAAGACAATGGAGTTCACTTCCGTAGAAGCCAAACCGCATCATTAGAAGTAACCAAAGAGACCTCCCTAGGGCGCAAGCCTGGGCAGTGTTTGTGGAGGTTTTGGGCTGCCCAGACCACAATACTCTCCTCTCAGCCTTGGTCCAAAGGAAAGCAGTGCAATGTATTTTGCGCCAACTTGGCTGCAGGAGTTGTGGAAAGGAGGCACCATCCAACCATCTTAGGGGATCCACTCTGGATTTGTGTAGGCTTTACCCGTTAGCCTTTTCTTCTCCCAAAAATATCCTGCAAGGAAATGGGAGGTTTAGGATAAGAGTTTTCCTTCTCCTAGATGGGCTATCTTCCCAGGTTGACGAGCCCCACCTGCCCCTCACTTCCCTCAACAGCATACGCAGAAACCGTTGGAAACGCAATTTAGTCTGGTCTCTTCACCAAAGCCTGTCTAGGCATGCAAGGGAAGTCTTAACTGCCTGCGGACTGCCTCGCCGGAGTGGTGCATGCTCTAGTTATCTCCCGCTTGGACTACTGCAATGTGCTGTATGTGGGGCTACCTTTGAAGGTGACCCGGAAACTGCAACTAATCCAGAATGTGGCAGCTAGATTGGTGACTGGGAGCGGCTGCCAGGACCATATAACACCAGTCCTGAGAGATCTGCATTGGCTCCCAGTACATTTCCGAGCACAATTCAAAGTGTTGGTGCTGACCTTTAAAGCCCTAAATGGCCTTGGTTCAGTATACCGGAAGGAGCGTCTCCACCCCCATCGTCCAGCCCAGACACTGAGGTCCAACTCCGAGGGCCTTCTGGCGGTTCCCTCATTGCCAGAAGTGAGGTTACAGGGAACCAGAAAGAGGGCCTTCTCGGTAGTGGCGCCCACCCTGTGGAACGCCCTCCCACCAGATGTCAAGGAAATAAGCAGCTATCCTATTTTTAAAAGACATTTGAAGGCAGCCCTGTTTAGGGAAGTTTTTAATATTTAATGCTGTATTGTTTTTAACACTCGATTGGGAGCTGCTCAGAGTTGCTGGGGAAACTCTGCCAGATGGGTGGGGTATAAATAATAAATTATTAATTAATTAATTAATTAATTAACTTCACAAGGGCAGAGTCACCCTGCCTTAAGAGGTGTCTGTAAGCTTTGGGTTCTCTCTGGAAGCTCGCGTTACCATCTTCCACCCCATCTTCTGAATCCTGGCCAAGGGTTGGTCCACCTTCCACTGAGTGTGGAGACCAGTTGCGTCAGAGGTGGGTGCAAGGAATCTGGCCAGGGTGCACAGAGCACCAAGAGGCAGAAACCTCCCTGGGTCTCTGGCCAGTCTAAGTTGGATGGGTGTGGTGATGCTGGCTGGGCTCCCCTGTTCTCCGTTTTGCCTGTCACTCCCTGCTCTCCCCCTTCTCCTTCCAGGTCTTGCAGTAGCTAGTGCGTTGGTGGACATTTCACAACAAATGCCTATTGCCTACAAAGAGAAGTCGGGAGCGGTACGAAGTCGCAAACAGCAGCCTCCAGCCCAGCCCGGGACCTGTATTTGATGCATGGACATCTGAACTGCCTCTTTAGGGTTTTAAACACAAGGGATTACCTGGGAGGAGGAGGACAGAGGTGGTTTTTTTCCTGCAAGGTTTGTGTCGCAAAGGACACCTCGAAGCACCGGGCGCAATGTTTCTGGGGAGCATCCAGCCCTTCCTGTTGGCAGTGTCTTAGTTGGCCTTGTTTTGACATCCACTCCGTCTTAGATTTGCCAATCCCGTCGTGCCCGCCTGGCTCCCATGTTTTTGCATCTCCCTCCCCTATCCAGCTAAAGGCCGTTGGTTGCGAGTCCATTATCCGTCCGCCTCTACCACTGAAGATTGGCAGTAGGGAAAAGCCACGGGAAGACAAAGAACACTCAGCTTTTTGTATGTGGAAAGCGCTTTGTGGTATTTGATTTTCTTCCCCACACCCCTTCCCTGGTTGTACAAGAAAAGCTGCAGCACTTACAGATAATTTTCTGCCCTCGGCAGTTAAACCCCCAGGATTTAAGGAGAAGCTAACTCAATTTCCTCCAGGAACCCAGTGTTGTAAAAAATTCTATTTATTTCTCTCTTATTTAGAGCTCTGTTCCAAATACAATACCTTCATTGGGGCTGGGGTTATGTTTGCCGCTTTCTTTTCATCCACCTGACTGTATTAAATCGAGGGATGCTGTTGAGTATGGCTGGGTGCTACGCACTGCAGCACATTGCCAGGAAAAAACCACATCTCCCTTTTCTGGGAAGATTAATGTTTTTCACGTGGATCTATGTGGCAGATCTGTGTGCAAGTGTTCCCAAGGTTTTAAATAGAACCAAGGAAGCAAAGGGGAAATAGCATAGCTGGTCTGTTGCGTAACTACATTCCTCAGTTACCCTGGGCAATCTGTGGCCTTTTCCGCACTGTGCCCAGTTAACGGGTGCAGAGCATAAGGATGCTAACCTGTTTCAGGCTGATGGAGCCGTGGTGGTTGTCGGGGGGCCGGGCTGGGGGGCTGGAATGCTTCCTATTTATTGTCATTTCACATCGTGCATCTGCTTCCATTCAAGGCAGATGTTCCCTCTTTTGGGGGCCACCCCTTTCCCACGCCCCTTTTTATTTTACCTCACTTGAGAACGAACGTGGGGAAAAGCACTTTCTGCATTACAGTGGATGTGCTCTGTAGAGTGGTCCCTTCTGTTTGAACGGCTTGCATTGCTCACTCCTCCCCAATACCTATCAATAATCCTGCCACCCCGGGCAAGTGTACTCCTGCTTGGTGCAAGGGTAGGGTCTGAATTAACTCTGAAGCATCCCTTAGCCAACCTGGCGGCCTCCAGATGTTTGGGACTACAACTCCCATCACGCTGTGCTGGCTGGGGCTGATGGGAGTTGTAGTAAGCATCTGGAGCAGCCTTTCTCAACCTTGGGTCCACAGATGCTTTTGGCCTGCAACTCCCATCATCCCTGACGACTGGTCCTGTGAGCTAGGGATCATGGGAGTTGTAGGCCAAAAACATCTGGGGACCCAAGGTTGAGAACCACTGATCTGGAGGGTGCCAGGTTGACGTAAGGTGCCCCAAGGAGAGGCTAGGAGACCTGAGCGTGGCACTTGGTGGCACCCTTTGAGTGCCTTCTCAAGAAGTCGAGGTGCAGCTTCTTGGTGGCCACTGCCTCTCAGTTGGACCAGGGGCTGGACTGCCATTGCAGATTGAGAGCCACTTACATTGCTCTGGCCTTGATAAATCCTGGGCAGTTAACCGGGTTGCCCGTTGTACGTTCCAGGCAGAAACCAGCAGAAACCTGGGGTTTTGTTAGCTTGGCCAGAGAAGCAGGAGCCTTGAGAAGCCAGAAGTGTTGGCTTTGGCACTCTCTCCAAATTGAGCGGGCGTTGCAGAGTCGGGATGTGTTTGAAGTTGCTATAACTCAGGTTTTCACTTGCTCTTAACACCTATTGTGTTCCCTCTGAAAATCACTCGCATGTGTGTTCAGAAGGGAGCAACCAGGCTTCCGAAACAGGGCGGGGAAAGTCAGCGCACCATCCCATTTTGCCCAAACTATGTCCCACTTACAATGGAACCGCTGGCGGCTGCTTGGCGGTGCACGCCATCCCAGCCCACGCAAGGGGGTCATGGGAGCCAGTCCATTAGCCATAGCAAGAGTCGCGATGCAATTGCACTTTTGCCGCCGATGGAGAGCATTCCCGTTGCCTATATGCATGCAGAAAGCAGCAGCAAAGGCTCCCGTCACTGTAGCATTGCTTTCACTCCAGCAGCCGGGAGCTGCCCCTGCTGCCACACTGACTGGAGAAACCCCTGTGCCACCCTCTCATCTGGGCACAACACACTGCTGGATCAAGGCTGCTGTAGCCTAGGAGGAGGCGGCTATGTTTGGTCCTTAAGTGCGGCTGCTGCCCCCAATACCATTTTTCTGGCAAGTTCTTTCCCTGCACAGATCTGGGGCTTGTGCTCCCAGCATCCAGGTGGAGGACAGTAGCTTGAAACATAAATGCGATATTTTTTTAGCAGTGTCGCATGTTGCAGCTCCTGTAGTTACACCTGGAGTAACTCCATCCCTTCTGCCCTCTACCTCCTTTTCCTCTCTTGAATGCAGTAATGTATTACACCTGTATTTTGAGTGGACTCATGGGGACGGGAAGGGAGTGGAGATGAGAGAGGCAACGATCTAGACTCCTTGGAGGTGCATGCATGTGCATTGCGCGACTGGAATTAGCCGCTCATTTGCATCTCGCAATGAATGAACGGTGAGCGACCAAAGCTTTCTTGTTCTGGACTGCCTGTCGTTGTGCATATTAATGAACCTGTACTTCTTGAACCCTACAGAACTGGAACAAACGTACAATTAAAATAGCATCTCTCTCCCCGCCCCTCCTCAATTTGCTTTGTTGAAGCTGCTCTTGAATTGACTTGTCCTTAGGGAGAAGTGGAAGGCAGCAAATTACCTCTCGAAGTCCATTTTTGCGGCGTTAAGGAGCGTGCCAGCTTGGGGGAGGCTGTGTGGATTTTGTGTGCAGTAGAAAAGAGCCTGAATCTGCCATGGCAAAGGGATTGACAAGAGTCCGGGATGAACCAAGATCCCTCGCCCACTTCCTGCTAAGCACCCGTCTCCTGGACCTTCCAGTTAGGATCACAGATCTGAAGATCTGGGAGTGGAGGAGCTGTTCCCATTCAGTTTGCTCCAGTATTATACTACCAGTGTCGCTTCCGTTGAGACACTGAGGAGTTAGGGGAGTGGCGCTAACAAAGTTCTCTCCCACCACCATCACTCAAGCAGAACTGGGAGTCCCAATCTCCAAAAAGAACTGCACCCCGAAAATCACGGAAAGCTTGCAGAGTTAATCCAACCACTGTGGACTACAATACTCCCCAAATACGAAAGTAAAATTATTTGCCAAAAAAAGAAAAAAAGGGTGTGCATGTTTCGGGGAGGAGATCTGTTTGAAGAACTTCGGGTCTTAGTTCTGCAGAGCCCATAAACGGCATACAAGTTGATTTAAGGAATAACCTCTTGTGTCAGAGAAGGCCTTCGCGACCCCCATTTTCCATGGACTACCCACCTGCACCGACAGACCAACCTGAAATCGATGGAAGTTGTGCGGGAGCACCTTGAAATGAACAGGCCTTGTGCAGCTCCCCCAGCTGATTCTGGTGTTTTGTGCCAGCTATATTCTGCTTTTCAATGGAGGGTTGTTTCCCCTGGGAAGCGGAGGAGTTAGGGATCTTTACAGAGATTCGCCTTTCAAGCCATTATTTCAGAATCTGAATTCTGCAGCTTTTGAAGTTCTGGAGGCAGCTGGAATTGAGATCTCTGTAGGGGGGCACTCTTTAATACCTGGGCTATATATATAATTGTTTCTGTTCTCAAACAGTTCCTCGGTCATTCATCCCCTCTGGTGAGCACCTGGGAGCCTGCTGCCATCCAAGAAACTTCTAAGGTGTTCCTTTTGGACCTGTGATTTGTACACAAAGGCAGACAAGTATCTCTGGCGATGCGTCTTTCGTGTCCTTCGGAGCTGTCAGGCCACAAATGTTCTGTGTCACAGATGCCAAAGCCTCGGTTGTCTCTTGACTGCCTGGTGCCTGAGATTCTCTTCCCTCCCCTCCTGGATCTTATCCATGAATAATGTAACCTAACTGTGGCGAATTGCAAACGCTTGAAGAATGACAGGCTGTGAAAACACCCCTTGACAGGTATCTGCTGCCTTCTAGTTACCATGCACACTGTATTAAGGAGGAAATAAATTCCCCCACGGAGACCGCCGATGTGTGAGAATATATTCACTTGGTTTCCAGTGCGCTTTTAGAATTACTGTCGGAAGTGGGCTTTATATATAAACAGTATCTGTATATCTATAAAATGAAGTCTGAGATCTTGGCTATGAGTGTAGCGTTGGAGCAAAGAAGCTGAGCTGTGAACCAGGAATCCAACCCTTTCCAGGAACTCAATAAGTGGTCTTAGACATATATATACCCCCCCAACCTGCATTTCAGTGCTACCTTACAGGGTTGTTGAGAATGTGTTTCAGAAAGGAGCAGCAGCTCAGACCCTAACTGGCTGACCTCCAATCTCAAACCCCCTCCCCAAATTTCTGGACTCTTTCCCATTGTCATAGGTCCAGCTTGCCTGACCTGCTGCCAGCCAGATGTAGTACAAAATATCTGGCAGGACCCAGCATGGCGATGGCTGCCCTCGGTAAACATTAAGAGGGCACCCGCACAGAATTGATTTCCTCACTCGTAATAGCTGTAAACCAAAGCCCGCTGCAAACCATCCTAGTAGCAGCGACTCCTTGTTACTCTTAGGGTGATATCATATTCACACACACAGCAAAAATAAGCCCCTGGTATTGGGGAACCCTTGTATTATGCGCAGATCTCTGGGTGAGGATTGGAGCCCCAGGTCCACAGCCAGCATGTTGCAGCGCCGCGTCTTGCTAGAAGCACGTGGACCTTGTCCGGTATCATTTGACAGCTGCTCCGAGGCGACCTGGTAAAAAGTACCCAGTTGTGCTGGTTTTTCAAACCAGTGACTCCCTCGTCTCCCTCCCAAGTGCCCGGGGACTCAAGCCTGTGTGTGACCCAGCTCAGCTTTCCTAATGGGAAACCCAAAATTTGGGAGGGAAGAGCTTTTGTAGTTCAGGGCTGGGAAGGATGGAGACCCAAACAAGTCTGTCCAGCGTAGCCGCATGGGAAATAACTGCTTGCCCCGCAAGGCAGGCTTCCCCAACGTGGAACAGGAGCAGAAACGACTTGTTGCGGTGCAGCAGTTGAGTGAAAAACTTGGCTGTACATGAGGTCCTGAAAGACGCTGTGGGTATTGAAATATCCCCTGGGACAGCAGTCGCCAAATGTGGTGCTCCCCAGAGGTGAGATTGCAACTCCCATCATCTCAGGCTAGCATGGCCAATGGGCAGGAATTGTGGGGATTGTACCCCCAGCACCACATTGACCTTGCCTGCTGTTCCTTGAGAAGACAAGTCCCTCCAGGCCTCATCCAGGCAAGGCCTTATGAACAGAGCTCTTTGAGATCAGACTTGAGGAGCCACCCAGTCCAGGAGCCTGGTTTCCCCCCAAGGGGGACGACCAAATGCATCTGGGAAGCTGGCAAAAGCAGGGCACAATGGCAGCAGCAACATAGCCAGAGAGAGAAAGAGACTGCCTTTTCGCAGACCAGTTCCACCTACAGCCATCTAAGCCCAATGGGCACCACCAACGTGGTTTATTTAATTGCCAAAACCACCGCTTGCGAGTTTCTCTTTCACTCCCCCCCCCCCCGCTTCTAACACCTATTGAAGAAGTTGGGAGTCAGGTCAGTTGTCTTGGCGGCTTCCTCTTCCCTTTCAGCTGCTACTTGAAATAACTTTTGCTGGGTTGTGTCTTATAATTGCAGGTTGCTTCCTGCTTTGTGCAGCTGCTCTGTAGGTAACGTCTTCGGCCAAGAGGCCGACGGCGCTTTGTCTTTCTGTTCTTCTCATAAACCGCGGCACCAGTCTCTACCTTTTCCTAGCAGCTTCAAATTTTAAAATTCAGGATGTGGTTAGCTGTGCTGCTTCACGTTCCCCCCCACACACCCAAAACCAACCTCTCGACTCTCCCGCCTCTCTGCAAAACTCTTCCAACAAACTTTCTTTGTTTTCCCAGAAAAAAAGGCTGCTCTTTTTTTTTTTTTTTTTTTTTTTTTGAGTCTTCCAGATTCAGAATGCTTTTGACACTTTTGAGGCTGGTCTCTTCACATCAGGAATCTGCTCCAGCACTTAAACCGGGATGGGGGAAATTAAGTGAAATTTGTCATGGTGTGTCAAATAATGTCGGCCCTTGACACAGCAAAAGAAAAAAGCCCTTGCATTTCTATTACTCTGAAATTTGTGCACAAAGAGGTCTTTTCTGTAGAGTTCTTGAACTAATTTTCTCTTAGGAATTTCTTTCTTTTCTCCTCCCCCTACAGTTCTTTCTTTTTCTGGTGTGGGGGGAAAAACACTATTCTTCTGTATTTGGACCTGAGCTTAGTTTTGTTCATATGTATAATTTAGCCTTTATTGCATTCATATGTAAATAACGAGTAAGTATTGTAAAGTATTTCATTGCTGGGGTGGGGATGGTATAAAAATACGCATTTTAGGGCTGCTGGTTTTTTGGTATTTTTTTGTATTGTAAAAAACAAAACAAAATAACAGCTAATTTAAAAGCAGGAACAAGGTGATGAATACGTGCATTTTAAAACACCAATGTGAAGTATATGTATGTAAATAAAAGTAAATAATGAACAAAAACTTTTTTCCCTTCTGGAATAAAAAGAAGACGATCTGGTTAAGAATGGCTGCCTCATTTTTGGTTACTGTGTATTTCTCACATTCACACCCCACCTTTCCCTCCCAGGAGTGTGGGGCAAAATTGCTGGGTCTTCTCCCCATTTCATAGTTGCAGCAGCCCTGCAGGGTAGTCTAGGCTGTGTGTGTCACTCATGGCGTGTTTCATGGAAGCAGGCATTTGAATCCAGGTCTGCCTGACCTAAACATGCATCACAAGCTGCTGGGCTGGGGTACTATGGAACTCCCTGCCACATGAGGCAGTGATGGCCACAAACTTGGATGGCTTAAAAAGAGGATTAGACAAATTCATTGAGGAGGAGAGGACTATTGATGGTTACTAGCCAGGATGTCTACTCTGCCTCCACAGTTGGAGGCAAACATGCTTTTGAATACCAGCTGCTGGAAACCACAGGAGACGAGAGACGTCTCTTGTGCTCGAATCCTGTTTGTGGGTTTCCCCACAGACGTCTGAAAATAGGGTGCTGGACTAGATGGGTCATTGGTGTGATCCAGCAAGGCCCTTATGTTCTGCACTGGCTCCTGGTGGAGTACAGGGTCAGATTTAAGGTGCTAGTTTGACCTTTAAAGCCCTTCACGGCCTGGGACCCTCATACCTACAGGTCTGCCTCTCCTGATATTCCCCACGGAGGACCTTAAGGTCCATAAATAGCAACACCTCAGAGGTCCCGGGCCCTAAGGAAGTCAGATTAGCCTCAACCAGAGGCAGGGCCTTTTCAGCACTGGCCCCGACTTGGTGGAACGCTTTGTCTCATGAGACCAGGGCCTTGCAGGATCTGATTTCTTTCCGCAGGGCCTGCAAGACAGAGTTGTTCCACCTGGCCTTTGCCTTGGAATCAACTTGATCCCCTCCTCCTCTTTCCTTTTTCCTTCTGTGATGGAAATCCTATTTGGGGACTTCCCTGGCTTTTTTCTGGCCCATGTAGCACCAGTCTGGATAGTTGGCCTTGGTGAAGACTTGACGTTTTTATCCCCCCAAAAGGTTTTGATTGAGTTTCCACTGAAATGAGGCTGCATTTTAATGTTTTAATGTTGTATTTTAATCTTGTTTTTTAAGCTGTATTTCAATCGTTTTTATTTTTGGTGTTAGCCACCCTGAGCCCAGTCTTGGCTGGGGAGGGCGGGGTATAAATAAAATTTATTATTATTATTATTATTATTATTATTATTATTATTATTATTATGCTAGTGCATTTCTTTCACCCTGTATTTCCGTCTGCCGAGATCCGAGCAATTATTAGAAAGCGCTGTTTTCACCTTGCAGTATAAGGAGTTAGTGGGTTTTAAAACCTGCATCAAGACTTCGTAGCACAGAGTAACACAGAAGCTCTTCCCCTTTGTTTCATTCCCCCCCCCCTCCATTAGCTCAGTGAGTGACCCTGGCTGTTCCTCCAGCCCAGCCAGGTAATCCAGCCTTCGAAGAGCTCGCCTTTCTTGCGCTCAGAGTCTGCAAACAGGCTTTGGAGCCAGCTGGGTTACTCTGGAGCCGGTGAGAGTATCTCCCTCCATAACCCTCCGAAAATATTCCTTAGCTTATTTGAGATGGGGCTTTCGGGGGAGATCAAATCCTCTGTTAATTTCTCATCTTGGAGAGGAAACTGATTAGAGTTGCCCAAATAGCTTTAAATATTCTATATGTGTGTCAAGTGTAACAAAGAGAAAAGGAAAGCCAGCTCGCATTAGCAATAAGAATAATCCATCCGAATTTAAGCATGGGAGGAATTCAGTGTCACACAATTATTATTGGTCCATCAGCACAACCACTTCTTGCCAGATGAAAAAAAAAATATATTCCCTCTCCTTCCCCTGTGTGCTGCTCTGGGGGGCTATCGATAGCTTCTAACCACAATAATAGCTTTGTATCTCCACCAGCAGAAGACTTTGGCATCTTGAATTTCAGTGATGCCCTTTATGCCACCAAAATCCAGTGCCATCCCCGACCTCTCACCTTCCAGTGGTCTTCTGCCTTGTGTCCTGTGTCCAGTTCTGGGCACCACAATTTATGAAGGATGTTGACAAGCTGGAAGGTGTGCAGAGAAGGGCATCCAAGATGACCAAGGGTCTGGAAACCAAGCCTTATGAGGAACGGTCGAAGGAGCTGGGTATGTTTGCTATGGAAAAGAGGAGACTCAGAGGAGATATGAAAGCCACCTTCAAGTATCTCACACTGAAAGTGGAGCAAGCTGGTTTTCTCCTACTCTGGAGGGTAGTATCTAAACCAATGGCTTCAAGTTACAAGGAAGGAGATTCCAACTGAACAACAGAAAGAATGTTTGTGGGGGACGGGTCATCATGTTTTTGATTGCAAATCCTGTCTTAAGGGCATATTTGTGTACAAATAGGGCGAGCCTGTGACCCAGACTCAGGAACTAAAGTATTAACCATCACAAAAGAATGGCCAGGCTGCCCAGGTAATGCAATCAGTGACCATTATCAGGTATCCTGGCAGACAGGATTTGTGCTACAGACTGCCTCCTTCAGTGATGTACGTATGATGCTTCAGGGGAGTGGTCTTGGGCTACAGGGTGGGCAATTTCAAAAGTCTATATAAGAGCTTGCACACCAATGTTCTGAATTCCTCCTCTCGTGCATGGGGTGAGTGGGGGACCCTGTTGCAACAGTTTAATAAAGATCAGGCTTACTAGCCTCTTTGCTTCTCATAAAGAAAGAAAGAAAGAAAGAAAGAAAGAAAGAAAGAAAGAAAGAAAGAACTTTGTGACAGTAAGAGGTGTTCAACAGTGAAACAGTCTCCCACAAGAAGTGGTCGACTCTCCTTCCTTGGAGGTTTTTAAGCAGAGGTTGGCTGGCCATCTGTCAGGGATGCTTTGGCTGAGATTCCTGCATTGCAGGGGGTTGGACTAGATGACCTTTGGGTTCCCTTCCAACTCTATGATTCATAGTTATGTGCCTGCTGAGGTGCTCCAGAAGCTCCATGCCTGGTGTGACCAAATAATAATAATAGTAATAATAAATTTTATTTATATCCCGCCCTCCCCAGCCGAAGCCGGGCTCAGGGCGGCTAACAACACTATAAAACATTATAAAAATGAATTAAAATCAAAATTGATGGCAACCATAAACTAAAGTTTTGTAAAGATTGTAAAGATTGCCAAAGGAGGGAGTCAGGCTGCGCCCTGACCAAAGGCCAGGTGGAACAGCTCTGTCTTGCGGGCCCTGCGGAAAGATGTCAAATCCTGCAGGGCCCTTGTCTCTTGTGACAGAGCGTTCCACCAGGTTGGAGCCGCAGCCGAAAGCCCTGGCTCTAGTTGAGGCCAGCCTAACCGCTCTGTGGCTTGGGACCTTCAAGGTGTTTTTATTTGAAGATCGTAAGTTCCTCTGTGGGGCATACCAGGAGAGACGGTCCCGTAGGTACGAGGGCCCTAGGCCGTATAGGGCTTTGAAGGTTAAAACCAGCACCTTAAACCTGATCCTGTACTCCACCGGGAGCCAGTGCAGCTGGTATAGCACCGGATGAATGTGATCTCCCCTTGACAGCCACAGACAGAGGGTGGTGAACACAACACATGATATCATGGGCTGTCCCCTGAGCCCGCTAGATAACATCACAAGGGATCGTTGCCTTAGGAGAGCGAGAAAAATTCTCAGGGACGATTCACACCCCGGGCAGCACCTCTTTAATCTTCTACCCTCGGGCAGGAGATATAGAAGTATAATCAGTCGTACCAACAGGCTAAAGAACAGTTTCTATCCGTGAGCTGTTAGGCTGTTGAATGGAAAATAATATAGCACAACTGACTTTCAGGGTTGGTGTGTTGTGCGACAAGCACATAGAGTGCAATGAGATTGAGTGTTTTTTGGGGGGGAGGCTCGGTTAATTTCATTGTACACAGGTTGTACATTGACAATAAAGGTATTGTTATTATTAGATCTGCCTTTACCTCCACTGTTCATGATCAGGGTGTCGCCCCTGCCAAGTAAGTTGGCTTCCGGTTCTGCTCTGCCTTAATGGAGGCAGCCCCCATGACAGTGAGAGATCATTGGCGAAGGAACAAGAAGGATGATTTAGGGTAAATCATTCTTGCAAATTCTCCCCAGGGATGGGGGGAACGGGCTTCACTTGCAATTCGTCTTGCTACCTGGCTTTTGCTCTGGCATGGAATGTGAGGGGCAGGGAGGCACTGAGTGTGAAAGCTCTTTGCCTGCTGAAAACCCTCCACCACCGCCATTAAGAAGCAGAAGTACTTCTGTTAATTAGAGCTTAATTGGCCTAAAGTATAGGTGTATGCTGGAAGAGATGAGATCACAAACTGTGGAACAAACCAACTGCAAGGACCTTAAGGTTTGAATTTGAGATAAGACTTCATTCGGTGCAAAAGACGGGGGGAGGTGAGCCTATAGTTTCTTTATTTAAAGCTTTATTCTCTGCATTTATGATTCGGCAACCCTCCTTTGAATGTTAGTTCAAACTATATTTGTACAAGTGAGGATGGAAGAAAATGGATTATAAATATTAAATATAATATCAAATGGAACTGTGTGTGTAAAAGGAAAAAGGGAGGGAAGCTCTATTTTGCAAAAGGTTTATGATGGAAACTTAGAGCTGACTCTTCCCTATCCTTTACTATCTATGAAATGAATTGAATAACACTAAGAGGACTTGGAATTTAATTTAATTGGAAGGATAACTGGCCATATATCTTCAGCTGGAAGGAAGGATGAAAGGAGTCTGTGAGCTGCCAAGGAACTGATAAGGTTCTTTATTGAGTCATCTGCAGTTTGACAGACCGCTCTTCTTCCCAGGCTGAGAGGAAAAATCGTGACAACCGTTTATTTACTGCGACAGAATGACTTTTGCAGCTGTTGTTAAAGTTCTCAGTGCAAAACAATGAAGCACGGGACAGAGCAATGGAGAAATTTCTGGAACAACAATGAGATATCAGCTCTGCCCAAAGCATGACGGATAATAGCAACAATTGCTCTGTGTGTGTGTGTGTGTGTGTGTGTGTAACATCTTACAAGGACAGGAAGAAACACCACAGACAGAATAATTGCCACACACCGGAAGAACAAGGATATAGTTTGAGTTCCTCACTTGAAGTTTTATAAATCATTTAATGGGTCAACACAAATAGAAGTTATTAATATTGCAGTTGTTGTATAAGGGATTATTATTATGACCAGAATGTAATTGAAACTAATAAGATTTTGGAATGCAGAAATAAAGAAAACAATCAAATCTGGCACATGGAGGGTCACTTTAACTAAATTATATAATTCGGTATTTGGATGATTGGTATTATAATTGTATTATAAATTGGTATTGTTATAATGAGGCCATTATTAAACAGTAATTGGAAACTAATAAAATTTATTCCATTGTGGGCACTATTTTGCGTTTGTGGATCAGTTGTTGGGAATCAAAGCTGGGGCGCATGATGGTGCACTCAGGTCCCGTTTGTGGGATTCCTGCAACGAGCATCCCATTGCCTGCTGTGCAAGCAGCATGTTGGACCACATGAGCCTCTGGTCTGATGCAGCAGCCAGCCTCTTCCTATGCACAATCTGATGTGATAAGGGCAGTTCTGGAAGACAACGGCTTCCCCTGGCTCTTTGTATCTCCTCCTTGGATGAGTCAAGTGCTTTTCTGCTTGGCAGTCTGGCCTCAGGCTACCCTCCCCTGTGAGGTGAACCATTTGTAACTGGTTACATCATAAAATCTACGCCGAAGCAAAGGAGATACTTGAAGTCAGTCTGGGAATAGGAGCTGGGGGGGGGAGGTCTGGTTTCTCACCCCCAGAAGGGAAAAAGCAGCAAGTTCTCCCTATAACTGATTGATTTTGGAGTCCATCACAGTTTCCACCGGCTGATTTCTCCAGATAATTTGCCAAATGCAGCCGGGAGGTTAGTTTCTGACCATTAACCTTTCTGCCTCGTGGCACCTGAGCATACATTAACTCCTAAGAAGGGAGCTGAACCGGGTCTCGTGGTAACAAATGGTTTGTCTTGACTGGAGTGCTCCAGAAAGGAAAAAAGAGACCCAAATTGGAAAGTAAAGTATTACTTTTATTTCTGTCCGAGTTGGGATCTGCCTTTGATGGGTCCCACTTCAATGGACAGCACATAAAACGGGCTCCCCCCCCCACACTCCTGGCATACTTATGCATATTCGATTTAGCTTGTTAATGAGGAGAGAGGGAAATGAGTGGCTGGGGAAAAGAGATAATAGTCCATTGTCTCAAACATTACTTTAGCCCAAGCTTCCTTTATTTCTCAGTTCTCACTGGGCTTTGCAGCTCACCTGTTTTTGAGCTTCTTATCGCTCTTCCCAGCCCCCCCCAACATTTCTCTCATCTTTGAGTCCCTCAGTGACCTTTGCTGCTCCAAATCCATCACCCAACGATTCCTTAGAGGAGGGTGGCTCTCATCAAACCTTCAAAGTACAAGGCACGTAAAGTACGAATATATTGCCCAATAATAGCACATCGACACTCATTATTTGGCAAAAGTTAGAACTGGCAAAGCTTGGGTTTGCAGTTCTGAGCCCCCGCTTTCAGGGGTGGTGGTGAGGAAGAAAATTTGTTGGGGTGTCGATGCCGTGAGCCCCTGTATCTTATGCTCAGCTTCCATAAACAAAACCGGGTATCCTAATGACACCACAGTCTCTGCTGACCATCATTTCAAGAAAACAACCATGGGTAACTCCTGGAGTAAGGGACGCGGGTGGCGCTGTGGGTTAAACCACAGAGCCTAGGATTTGCTGATCAGAGGGTCGGCGGTTCGAATCCCGTTTCTCAGTCCCTGCTCCTGCCCACCTAGCAGTTCGAAAGCACATAAAAATGCATGTAGATAAATAGGTACCACTCTGGCGGGAAGGTAAATGGCGTTTCCGTGCGCTGCTCTGGTTCACCAGAAGCGGCTTAGTCCTGCTGGCCACATGACCCGGAAGCTGTACACCGGCTCCCTCGGCCAATAAAGCGAGATGAGCACTGCAACCCCAGAGTTGTCTGCGACTGGACCTAACGGTCAGGGGTCCCTTTACCTTTAACTCCTGGAGTCTCTCGCTGCCTTGAGGTTGGGGTGGCGTGTACCAATATTTTGTTTTAAAAGCATGCATACACACAGAGAAAACGGACCCTGGCCAGGCCTGTCATCTGCCCTGCCTTTCTCGAGCTCTTTGCAGCATCCATAGCCTGAGGCCAAGTTAAACACTTGCTTGAGGACTGATAAATGTTTCTGGACTCACAAGCTATCCTCTTTCCCTGAGGTTTCTGAGAAGACAGCGCTGTGCTGAAATGAAGCCGTCTGATTATTTTTGCCACAATGAGGCTCTGGCGGCCAGTGACACACAGACCTTGTTAGGTCAGGATGAAAGTCCAGATGTTCCTGAAGCCCTGACAGCGTTCTCCGCTCCTGCCTTCCTCCCTGACCCTCCACCCTCAAATCTGAGCGAAGAAATATTCCTGAGCCTCTCCTCAAATCACTCTCCTCAGAATGAGCTTCCCTGAATTCGCTTTCTTCTTTGGCGAGAGGAGCGATGAACTGTCGCCACCGTGCAACTGCTAATTCTGTCCCTGCTTCTTTGCCTCTGGCCTCCCGCCATCCCTCTCGGCTCTGAAGAAGCATGGACAACATTTTAATAACCATCAACAAGAGGCACACCCGGCTGCTCAAAGACGCTGCTGCCTCCACCGTGGTGGTTTGTGTTAGAGGAAACGGGTGACACCCATGGAAAAGGGTTTCTGGAAGGATGCCATTTTGGGGGCCCTCCTGGGTGAAAGATGGCCAGATACACCTTAGCCAAGGATGGGGAAAATAATGACTTTTCAGTTGTGGCTGGACTTCAACTCCCATCATCCATGGTCACTGGCCATCCAGACTGGGGCTGAAAGGAGTTGGAGTCCAAGGTTCCTCGTCTCTGCCCATTTTTTTTAAAAAAAGATTTATATACGGCCCTTCATCTGAGGATCACAGGTCGGTTAGGCCCCAGACCTGACAGGAAGAGAAGATTGGTGAGGTGGTAGAGGCAGGCACAGGACAAATCCAACATTTTAAGGAAATCGGTTCGTGTGTCCTCTTGCTTGTTCTCTACACCTCAAGACTCCTCTCAAGATAGTGTTGGCGAATTTGGTGAGAGGATTTCCAAGGTGGGGATGATACTCTTTGTTGACATCGGGACATTGGCTGCCATTTTGAATTGAGATGGTGGACCAAAACATCACTTTGGTGTGACTTTGCCTGTATGAGGGCATTTGTTGTTGTTGTTGTTGCAGGTTATCATAGGCACAGGTTCAGAACGCTCTTGAGATATTGCCACCACACTCAGCATGAGGGTTCTCAAGGAGGGGTGACAGACTCCATCGCCATTTGGACACTGGACACCATTTTGAATCAAGATGGCAGAACAAATCATCACTTGGGCATGTCTTTGCCTGTTTTTTGACATAGTTTCAGCTGCCTTGCATGAAAGGATGGGGTGTGCACGTGTGTCTCGGTTGGTGTTTGGGTGCCAGGCGCCATTTTGAATCAAGATGGTGGGCTGAAACATGACTTTGATATGACCTCGACCAATTTTTAGTGTGATGGGTCAAAACCCATAAATCATGCTATCCATTAAAAACAAAAAAGGGGTATTTTTGTTTTTGATTTGGTTTCTTAAAAATCCCAGGCGGCACCAGGCACTCCCTGCTAGTGTGTAGTAAAAGCTGATGATCTTCCATTCAGGAAAAACTTGCCACCAGTGCGATGTCCTGAAAGGGTACAACTATTGGTGCTTCTTCTGGGCAGAGAAACAGCAACTGGGCAAAGCCATAGCCCAGGAAGAGAGCACATGATTTGGGTTCAGAAAGTACCGGGTTCAGTTCCTGGCATCTCTAGGTGTGCCTAGATCTCCCTGACCCAAAACTCTGGAGAGCCACTGCGACTACATAACTTTATGACCACTGCTGCATAGCAATTGTTGTTGCACAATTCCATTCACCACATAGATGGGTTTATGAAGCATTTCTGTATCCTTCTGCTGTGCTGAAGAAGAATTCCACGAAAGAGTGGGTATATGTGGAATCACTGTTCACGTCTGTTTGCGAACTACTTCGGCAGCGTTGGATGCCATAAACAAAGTTTTATAGCCTGTTTTCACTAGATAAGAATCTGACCCATTGCTTCTTTCAGAGACTTGCGTAGTCTTCAAAGATTTTTAGAGACTTATAAGACTTATGTTTATTTGGTTTTATGTTTTCAAGAGAATCCATTAAGAGTTCATATTTTGTGATCTTCAGAGATTCATAAGTTTTCTGTTTGTGTGATTTCATATGTTTCATACTATATAAAGAGTGTATATTGATATTGTATCATTGTTTTTAGTCATCGTGTTGCCTAGGATAATACAGAGGATATGGGCCATCTGAAGGCAATCCTGTATAGGGAATGTTTTTTTAAAAAATGTTTAATGTTTCATTATGTTTTTATATATGTTGGAAGCTGCCCAGAGTGGCTGGGGCAACCATATCAGATGGGTGGGGTATAAATAGTAAAATTATCATTGTGGAATGGAACGTCCCTATTTTCATCGGAGGAATGTTGGAGGGTATGGAACAGGATTTGACTTGCTGGGGGTGGAGGCGTTCGGATCTCACGGCCGAGGAGCTGCTAACAGGAGCTCATCAGACAAGCGGGCAACATCTTACTGCCGCTTCCTTTTATTGCGCATTCAAGAGGCACTCCAAACGAGTGATAGACTGTAAATGTACCAGCGACTCGGAATAATGAGGAGCCATTAATTTTTGCCCCTCTTACCTGGCTCTTCTTAACAGCCAGAACCGGCCATTGAGACAGCTGCCAATAAAATTGGCGCCTGCTGCTGGCGAGGGACACGTTGTCCCCCCCTCCCTCAGAAAAAAATAATAAAGTAAAACGAAGGCTCCTTGCAAGCTTTGATGGCACCAGCCTCAACTGTGGAAATTAATTGGGACTTTTGCAAGAGCGAAGGCTGCCTTAGTGCTTTCAGGCTCACTTGGAAGACATTGAAGCACCCATCCATCTAGCCCATCTAACATCAGCTTTCCATTCCATTTAAAGCACATGGCTTCCCCAAAGGTTCTCCTGGGAACTCTAGTTTACTCCACAGAACTATCACTCCCAGCACCTGTAAAAATGGGTAGCTCCCAGGATTTTGGGGGACAGCCACGTACTCTGAAAGTATGGTGTGGGTGTGATTCCTCTCCATCGTGTGTTACTGGATTCTTTTAAGCTGGAAAATGCTGTTTTGGATTGAAACCGTGACCTTCTGCGTAGAGTCACAGAGCTGTAGGATAGGAGGGGACCTCTGGCAGATGGCCATCTTGCCTGAAAGCAAGGCAGGGGCTCTATCATTGAGCTATGGACCATAGGATCAGAGATTTGTAGGGACCCTGAGGGTCATCTGTGGTGTAGATGACAGCCAGTGTGGTGTGTGTTGGAATCAAGCCTTGTCAGAGGAATGTGCCACTCTCCAGGCACCCGGCTGATTTCCTTGTTGACCTCCCCGTCTGCGACTCCCGGCAGGAAACAGGCGAGGTCTCTAATCGGCGATCCTTCTCAAACGTGAGAAGAACACACCACTCCTTCACTCTCCTCCCTGCTATCCCCAGGGAGGGGAAAGAGACAGACAGAAATGTATTTACATGCCTTTATTTCTGTCTTTTGCAGCAGTACAGAGAAACATGTTTGCACTCTCTTAACATCAACAGCAGAGAGATATGACTCCACCCATGTACTTCCAGTACAGGTCAGACGACACACTGAGCTAACATCCGGTGCTCAGTACTGTGAATGAACTGCCCCTTTCTTCCCACGGTAACAGTCACAAACATCAACATCCTGTTTGGCTTTCCAGCCACCTGTTGAAGCTGCTGCTCGCTGCTGCATTGCTCCTTTTTGGTAACAGTGTGGTGGTTAAGAACGGTGGACTTGTAATCTGATGAACTGGGTTCGTGTCTCCGCTCCTCCACATGCAGCTGCTGGGTGACCTTGGGCTAGTCACACTTCTCTGAAGTCTCTCAGTCTCAACTCACAGAGTGTTTGTTGAGGGGAAAGGAGATTTTTAGCCACTTTGAGACTCCTTTGGGTAGTGATAAAGTGGGATATCAAATCCAAACTCCTCCTCATCATCTAGTTCAACCCCCTGCAAGGCAGGAATCTCAACTAAAGCACCCAAGACCTCTTCTGAAAAACCTCCAAGGAAAGGAGAGTCCACCACCTCCTGAGGGAGACCGGTCCACTGTCAAACAGCTCTTACTGTCAGAAAGCTGATGTTGAGTCGGAATCTCCTTCCTTGTATCCTGAAGCTGTGGGTTCGAGTCCTACCCGCCAGAGCAGGAGAAAACAAGCTACCCACCCGGGAAGAATGGCAGATGAAGGTGATGGACTACATGGAACTGGCAGAAATGACTGGCAGAATCTGAGACCAGGGAGAAGAGTCGGTAGAAGAAGATTGGAAGAAATTTAAAGTTTATTTACAGAAACATTATAAAATTAAGGAATGTTAGAAGGATGCTGGAATGAAGTTACGTGGTTTTAGCAGAAATGTTATAAAAGATTAAGCAAAAATAGATTGTTAATTGTTGAGAATGTAAAGTTACATTATATTAAGATAAATTATTAAGACAAAAACAAAGATGGAAAGGATTTGCTGAAATAGCTAATTGAACTAGAATACAAAAAAGGGAGGTGTGAGGAGGTCAAGGAAACAAGCAAATGAAATATAAGTTATGGAAGGATTCATTTTTTTTCTTAATTGTTTTTACTTCTTTGTGTTTTTGCTCTTTTTTTCTTTTCTTTTTCTTTAATTTTGTAACCTTTCAAAACCTTAATAATTTTTTTTTTTTTAAAAAAAGGAGAAAGCAAGCTTGTTTCCTCTTCTGTGTGACCAGCCCTTGAGATATTTTAAATGCTCTGTGGGTGGGTGGGAGACACAAGAAATGAGGGGTCTAGGAGGGTCAGTTGTGGGGGAATGAGGAGTCTCTGTTCTCATCTAAGGTAGGGTATGCGATATATCAGCATTGGTTTGGTGCAGATTTCAAAAGGACAGTCTGCTGTTCAAATAAGAAAGTGGGTCAAGGTGGAATCGTCCGGAAGGCCTCCTTTGACTAAAGCCCTCCGCAAGTCAGGCTCTTCCTCATCAATCTCAAGGCGAAAGAGCAGCACACACTCTCTCTCCTGAAGCAAACCTTTTGTCGTCCTTTTGCTGCTTCTTCAGAGAGAGGTTGCCTTGCAGCTACAGATCTCGGTCAGGGAGTCACCTCTGCCCTCTGGCATCTGTCGCCGCTCCCCTTGTTGTTTCTGGGGCACGACAAGCATGCCAACACACCTCTGCGTCTTCTTCGTCCGATTTCATCGGTCGGAGCTGCGACTTCTGGTTTTAATTTCCAAGAAGAAAAACGTCTCATCTTTTGAGAATGAGCTTTAAAAGGAAGTGCAGGGTTGTAGAGTCGCCCAACCCCCTGCAGTGCAGGAACTGTGGGGTGTGATGCATAAGTAGCAGTCAAATACAACATTCCTTGTTTTCCTAGAGTGGACACGCAGGGGAATGTTTGGTCCAGCCAGTCAAAAACTTCCTGTTTCCTCCTGGCTGGGACATACTTCCTTTGCATGTGGGTGTGACCATACCTGTCCAGGTAACACAGAAGGACAAGGAGCGCAGCACTCTCTCTTTTTGACTCCATTCGTCAACCTTAGGGTGAAGGGCAGGGAGCAAACAAGCAAACAAACAAACAGCTAAGACCTGATGAAGAGAGCACAGCAGAGGTTATACAGTGGTGCCTCGCAAGACGAAATTAATTCGTTCTGCGAGTTTCTTCGTCTTGCGGATTTTTCGTCTTGCGAAGCACGGATGCACCCTGGTATTAACGGTTTTAAGAAAACGGAAACAAACTTGCAAGACGTTTCGTCTTGCAAAGCAAGCCCATAGGGAAAATCGTCTTGCGAAGCAACTCAAAAAACGAAAAACCCTTTCGTCTTGCGCATTTTCCGTCTTGCGAGGCATTCGTCTTGCGAGGTACCACTGTATTTTCTGAGAATCCTCCGGAAAAACAATCTCTCAAAGGACCTGCTGATGGCATTTTACCATTGCACTGTGGAGAGTGTATTAACTTATGGTCTGTGCGTGTGGTTTGGGAGCTGCACGGTCAAGGGAAAAACAATGCTGTCCAGGGTTGTAAAGACTGCAGAGAGAATAATTGGGTGGACTCTTCCCACTTTGGGTCAAATCTATGCTTCCAGGTGCCATAAGAAAGCTGCAGAGATAGCGCAGGATAGTGCGCACCCCGGAAATGATCTCTTTCAGCTTCTGCCTTCGGGAAGAAGGTCCAGGGTTATAAAGACCAGGACTAGCCACCTGAGAAACAGTTTCTATCCAAATGTGATTTTGGTTTTAAATGCAGTGTAAGGTAGTCTCTATGGGAGTATATTGTATCTTAAAAATGGGGTATCAGAGTTTTTAGGGGCTAACCAGGCTGGGATAGCAGGGATAGCAGGCTTGTTGGTTTTGAATGTGGGACAATGACAATAAAGATTATCGTATCGTATCTTATCGTAAAATCAAATGCCTTCTTTCCTCAACCTGTAATTTTGGCATTTGGCCACTTCATTGGGGGAAAGCCTTCATGCCCAGGTCTCACCCACCCCGATAATCCTCATGTTCCTGAATTCTTAAAGAGACAACATAAAGGTGACCAACCTATTCAGGAAAAGAATCCACATCTGCTTTATTTCAGGGTACATTTTTTTTTAATACTGATACATACAGAAAGTACAGATTAGATCCCAAAAGTATAACCAACCCCCCCCCCCTATAAACCCATGTGTGATCTTGGGAGCACCTCCGCTCTCCAGCATCAAGGTTTTTGTGTTTTGTCTTATTGCAGAGATGAGAACATCTTAGAATCATAGAACCACAGAGCCGGGAGGGACCTCAAAGGCCATCTAGCCCAACCCCCTGAAACATAAGAATCAGAACTGACCTTATATTATATATATTTTCACCTGGCCACTGCCAGAGCAGCGCCCATGCTCTGGATGTAAACGTATGGTGTATTTTCCTAATACCCATCTCAAGTCACAAGCAACAGAAGGCAAGTCTATGTAGACATTGGCAGAATGTTACTGTACTTTCCTGTCTGGGCAAAGATGGCATTTCCGGAAATGAGGGACCTTTTAGCCAAGCTTCCTTGAAAAGCAGAGAGAAAGTGTTTGGTAATGTGAAGCTCATCCCTTCAGTAGACATGGTCTTTGGCTTTGGACCATATGTTATTTCTCAGCCTCAGTTTCCTGTCTGTAGAATGGGCGCGAAAGCAGTTTGCTGTTCAGGGTGAAGAAGAAATACATGAAGGATCACAGCGCACTTTGCAAAATTCAAAGTGCTGTGTAGATAAAACAGGAGCAGTAATTTGGAGAACCATCGGCAGGGTTAAGGAGGTGGCGATAAGAAAACAGTAAGGTAACAAAAGAGTGGGTGGTCCTAACAGATAAAAAATGAGAAGAGGGTTTGAAGCGAGATGGCACCCTCATTCTGGCCAGCATGGGTCAGGGTGATGGATGCGGCTCTCCAGAAAAACCTGGAAGAAACCCTATTGGGCATCTCTGTTTTTAGTAATACCAGAGACTAATTTCAGCTGTGCTGAAAGGAAAAAGAAAAGCAGAGGATGAGGATGAGCAACACAGAATGGCCTCAGCAGCCCCTGACTGACCTCTGCTGGAAACAGGATGTGAACTAGCATGGACCTTTGTCCTGGTCCTGCCAGAGCCCTCTTAAAAAGGTAAAGGGACCCCTGACCATTAGGTCCAGTCGTGGCCGACTCTGGGGTTGCGGCGCTCATCTCGCTTTATTGTCCGAGGGAGCCGGCGTACAGCTTCTGGGTCATGTGGCCAGCATGACTAAGCCGCTTCTGGCGAAACCAGAGCAGTGCATGGAAACACTGTTTACCTTCCCACTGGAGTGGTACCTATTTATCTACAGTGGTGCCTCGCAAGACGAAATTAATTCGTTACGCAAGTCTTTTTGTCTTGCGAGTTTTTCGTCTTGCGAAGCACGGTTTCTGAAGGCTGGAGGGGGGGGAAAGGCTTTGCTCCCCACCGCCAGCATTTAAAAGAGGTCCCCGGAGATTTCCCTATGGGCTTTCTTCTTGCGAAGCAAGCCCATAGGGAAATTCGTTTTGCGAAGCGCCTCCAAAACGGAAAACCCTTTCGTCTAGCGAGTTTTTCGTCTTGCGAGGCGTTCGTCTTGCGGGGCACCACTGTACTTGAAACGGGAGCTCACCGTGTCACAGGGATTCGAACCACCGACCTTCTGATCAGCAAGTCCTAGGCTCTGTGGTTTAACCCACAGTGCCACCCGTGTCCCATAGGGCCCTCTTATGATCCTACAAAAGCCTTCCCCAACCTGCTGCCCTCCAGATGTTTTGACCTGCAGCCACAGCTGGCAACGCCTCCCCTCGCTCCCAAATCATTGGCTTTGCTATTTGTTTTAGATTGCAGGTTTCTAGCTCTCATGAGGTGTCATCCAGACGACAAATAGGATGGGTGGAATTATGGATCGCTTTTCTCCCGTTCCAGTCAATGGAGCTACGTTGGTTTGAACTTGGAGAGTAGCGATTCAACTCAGTTTACGCCTGGCGGGCAAAGCTAGACTTCGAAACAGGGTGGCAAAGATGTTCTAAACCCTCAAGTAGCAAGGGAATGTGCAAAGTTTAAAGATGCCTGAATTCTCCTCTGCCAAACCTCTTTAGGTTCATTCTGGGATTTCTCAGTCTCTGCCGTAGGGTTTTCCATCATGAAAACTGGGGGCAGGGCAGGGAGGAGAATAATAAAATCATAGCATTGTAGAGTTGGAAGGGTCACAACTAAGTTTTATCTCTTAGGATAAATAACAGCTAGGCACCCATCACATTCCAGAAAAATAATCTGCAAATCAACTCGACGAATGCCAACAGAAATATGAGTTTATATCGGTTGTGGCCATCTGCTTTTTAAACCTTCTCCCCTTTCCACATATTTCTCCAGCCAGAAGACACTACTTCATCCTTGTGAAGATAACTGTCAGATTCTTTTGTAATACTTGCCCCCCCTTTCTAATATACTTAAATTCTAGTGATTTTCCAAAATTTGATAGCAGAATCAGAAGTCTGAGTTCCTCTTTTGGGATTTCAGTGCCCTCCTCAGATTTTCTTTCCTCCATTTTGGCGACCAAGTGCTAAAAAAATGCCAAGCCCTCCACCTCTGTTTTGCAGCCAGGAAAATGTGCAGCATGTCAGATGTGTCTGAACTCTGAGTCAGTGGGCTTCATCAATTACCTTCTGCCTTAATGTGAAAAGCATCCATCACCGCAAAGGACTTGAAATGTTTGTAGTGTCCTCAGAAAGGCAAGCTGAACCAAGTTACCAAATGGTCACCTGAAACATCTAGGCTAGGCACCCCCAACCTGCGGCCCTTCAGATGTTTTGACCTACAACTCCCATGATCCCTAGCTAATGGGACCAATGGTCAGGGATGATGGGAATTGTAGTCTAAAACATCTGGAGGGCTGAAGGTTGGGGATGCCTGATCTAGGCTGTTTCTGGGGTGTGTGAACTGAGCAAACGCCAACCTTTATTATATTTATTTATCGGATTTATATACGACCCTTTGTCAAAAGATCTCAGGGTGGTTCATGGGATAAAAACACGAGATAAAAGCCACCAGTGCATCAAAGAATCGCTTACCGATGTTACAAAGGAGGGGTTGCAAACACTGCCCTGCAATGCTGCAGAACATGGCTGGGGGATTTCTTTCCACAGAGGGCCACATGGCATTCTGGAGGGCCACATATCAGTGACAGGTGGGACCAGAGGGGCAAGAATGAGTGACAATTGCAATTTTTTTGTTTGTGCAATAGGCTGGCTTCTGGACCTGGGGTTCCTCATCTCAGCTGCAGAATATCTTTAGGATGCGTGTCTCAGACTGCAAGGGGCAGAACGATACTTCGGGCAGAACCAGTCTATAGAAATGCAGTTCTAGTTCAGAGAACCAGGCAGGGCCGACTTTGGCATTTCAAACTTCAGTGGTGCCCTTTGCGAGGCCAAAATTGGGTGCCCCCTGCCTCTTTGCCTTTTGCCCTGCTCAATTCTCTACATTATAGTTGTGCCAGTCTGCGGTGCCCCTAGGCTTGGTGCCCAGTGTGGCATAACCAGTTCCGCTGCCCCTAAACCCATCTCTGGGCTGGGAATCAAGGTACCAGCTAGTGGCCAATATAGATGAATATACCTCTAAGTTGCTTTGTAGGTGGATGGGACGGTAATGTACTGGGTGGTGTCACTTCCCCCAAGCTTGATCATCCCTGCCTTTTCTCGCTTTGCCAAATTTGTGTGCTCATGTGCACCACCCAACAAGTTTGCTGGACATGCCAGAATTCTGATGCACGCCTGAAGAGGAAAACAATCCCTTCCGTAAGAACAAACGCCTGCATGTTGAGCCCTGGAGAGCTCTGGAATGTAGGTAGGTCAATTTCTCTGTGTGTTTTCTTAAAAAATAATCCTGTGCACAAGAAGAGGGAGGGCACATTTCAATACAAGGTTCAGGGCCTTGAAGTCCCTTGGTCAGAATGCTCTCCATGGGGGCTGACCTCCATCTTGAATTGGGGTCAAAGTATTGTGTCGGAATCTAACTATGGTTGACCCACATGAGCCGTGACCATGAATGGGAGATGTAACGCATTGCTAGGCAAGTTGGGATGGTGGAAGGCGTAATTCCCACCCCCATAGACCCAGTTGGCACTCCCAGGACCATCGCTTACTATAAATGTTCCCTTGAATCTGTGGATCAGACATTGCTGATCAGAACCCACCGCAGATGGAATATCCATTACATCCACTCACAACCCAAAACAGTCCTTCTCCGAGAAGATATAATTCAAACGTTTGGCTGAGTGGTCAATTTGTGCATCTGGACATCAGTCCTGAAGGTGACATTCTGCCTCCAATCCCAGTGGTTTCTGTTATCCGGCAGCAAATGTTTGGATGTGCAAGATGTGTTGTTTGGGGATCTCAAAATGCCAGACAGTTGAAATGTTTGATATTAACATTTTTAAGACTTCTGTCCTGCAATCTCTTTCCTGGACCAAATTACAGGGATGGGTTTTCTGCGGTAAGTACCAAACTGTCCTTTGAAAATCACCGAGGAAAGTAAGGGAGAGTCTGTCAAATATAACTCAGTGGATTGCACTGGGGATTTCAGTGAATCAGCAGCATGAATCGGCCTTCAATACAAGTCTCTAGAAGGGCCATCCAGGCTGAAGAAACACACACCAGTTGCATGAGAAGATTCCAGGTCCATCTACAATTGCTCCCTTGTAGAGTATCAGGTGAGGTGTGGTTTTATCCTTTGAGGTGCTGTGCTGGAACCAAGTCAATGCCTTGCTGGTAAGAATGGGTGGTTCAGAAGTTCATTCCTGCTGGTCCTGTCTAAACTCTCCTCGTGAAGTTCCAATCAAGCATGGATTTTCAAACCAAAGCCCTCTGCTCAACAGATTATAGACCCCATTTCCCACCCAAAAATTGTGGCCAAGGAGAGAGTCAAGATACCCAGACTTGTCTGTCTCATTCTGAGTCTGGAGACCCAGGTCTCAAGGACAAAGCACTCAGTTCTTCCCTCCCCCTCCCCTTCTTAAAAAAAATATGGAGATTGGGTGGTGTCACTACCGCAAGATGGGAGTATTGGCATGATGAAGCAGTCCAGTTCTTTGACTCAACATGTGGAGAAGTTGGGGTGATAGCGTACCTCAACCCATTCTTGGAAGGTTTTCCAAGATGGTAGCAAAGTCCTAGTGTGCTGGGGACGTTCCTAAGACTGTTTCAGCCTACCAAAGCAGGCAACTTTTACTGACCTGCTAAATATGGGGGCCAAAAGAAGCTAATGTGAATTATTCCTTGCTGTAACCCATGATGGATCACACGCTTCCTTGCAGGGACTGATTTCTGGGTCCTTCTACAGATGAACACATTGTGGCTCACCAGAAAGGTGTCGACAAACAAGCTGATGAGATGAGTGTCTTTCCTTTCCTCCCGATAACCTTGAAGAGGGAGGTAGCCAGGAACTGGCGAGGCCTTTCGCCCCAGCTCCCCGATTCGAAACAAACAAACGGAGAGCAGTCTGGTCACGGCGCTTGAGTGTGGGCGCGCTCCAATTCACATGGACGCCAGGAGGAAAGTACTGGTAGAAGTGGAACACCACATCACCAACCAGCCGTTCATGGCCAGTGACAGCGCTGAGCTGGAGCCGTCAGAAGCTAGGTGGGTAGCATCTTGTAGAAGCTTCTCCTCTGCAGATACCTGGAAAGAGAAAAACAGGAAAGGCAGGGAGTTAACACCTGGATGAGTTGTTAGTCTGCGGGTCCATCTGCGCTATAACAAGGCCTCTCCCAAAGAATCATGGGAACTGTAGTTTGTTAAGGGCGCTGGGCTTGTTAGGAGGCCTCTATCCTCATAACGGGACGCGGGTGGCGCTGTGGGTTAAACCACAGAGCTAGGACTTGCTGATCAGAAGGCTGATGGTTTGAATCCCACAACAGGGTGAGCTCCCGTTGCTCGGTCCCTGCTCCTGCCCACCTAGCAGTTCAAAAGCACGTCAAAGTGCAAGTAGATAAATAGGTACCTCTCCGGCGGGAAGGTAAACAGCGTTTCCGTGCGCTGCTTTGGTTCGCCAGAAGCGGCTTAGTCATGCTGGCCACATGACCCGGAAGTTGTACGCCGGCTCCCTTGGCCAATAAAGCGAGATGAGCACCGCAACCCCAGAGTCGGCCACGACTGGACCTAATGGTCAGGGGTCCCTTTACCTTTACCTTAGCCCCATAACAGAGCTACAGTTCCCACAATTCCCTGGGAAGAGAGATTGACTGCTAAACCGCTCCAGGAACTGTACCCAAGTGAAGGGAACAGGGGACTATGGTTTGATACTGAATCATGGAACTGTAGAGCTGGAAGGGACGCCAAAGCCCATCTAGTCCAGCCCCTGGAAATGCAGGAATAAATGTGTAGTACATTCATTGTATAGTGTGGATCTGAAGTGGGTGAATTTAGATTAGGTCAGGAGTGGGAGAGAATCCGTGTTTGTGGTTCTAGCGCCAGGTAGAGTTCAGGGATGGGGGTCACATGAAAAGGCCTTCTCTGTGGTGGTGCCCCATCTCCGGAATGACCTCCCCTCTGAGGGTAACAACTGGCAACCTTGTTATTAGCCTTTTATCCCAGGGAAAGATTCTGACCAGGCCTTTGGGAGGGTGACTTCTTGCTTGTCTGTATGTATGAGAGAGGTGTGTAGAGACATTTACATCCACTGGCTCCACCCACTTTTGCCTCTGGCCCCGCCCAGTAGTGCATGGCACCCACTGGTTGTGTGAAATTCCTGGAGGCAACAGCAGGTGGCGACAGAGCCAATGGTGTGCAGTTCATTCCTTTGCTCCTCTGTGTTGTGTTTGGGAGGAAGCTGGTGGCCAGCACCCCCTGCTGGCTAGCTGTGAGAAAGCAGGCAGGCCGGTGGGAGACGGATGAAAGCAAACAAGGTGCCCCATTTGCCCAGATGAACCAGCCTCCTCTGTCCTTGCCCACTTCTGGGATGTGGCCCCTAGAAGCTTGACAAGAAGGGAATGCGGCCCTCAAAGTCTAGCAAAGGTTTTGTGTCTCTCCGTTACAACAAAAGAAAGATTCAGGCAGGTAACTGTGTTGGTCTGACGCAGTCAAAATAAAAAAATAATAATAAAATTGTCCAGTAGCACCTTAGAGAACAACTAAGTTTGTTCTTGGTATAAGTTTTTGTGTGCATGCATACTTCTTATACCAGATAGTTGAAGAAGTGTGCATGCACATGAAAGCTTATACCAAGAACAAACTTAGTTGGTCTCTAAGGTGTGGTCTAAACCACAGAGCCTAGGGCTTGCTGATCAGAAGGTTGGCAGTTCGAATCCCCTCGACGGGGTGAGCTCCCATTGCTCGGTCCCTGCTCCTGCCAACCTAGAAGTTCAAAAGCACATCAGAGTGCAAGTAGATAAATAGGTACCTTCCAGTGGGAAGGTAAACGGTGTTTCCGTGCACTGCTCTGGTTCGCCAGAAGCCGCTTGGTCATGCTGGCCACATGACCCAGAAGCTGTACGCCGGCTCCCTCGGCCAATAAAGCGAGATGAGCACCGCAATCTCAGAGTTCTCCGTGACTGGACCTAATGGTCAGGGGTCCCTTTACCTTTAAAGGAACCCCTGACCATTAGGTTCAGTTGCAGACGACTCTGGGGTTGCGCGCTCATCTCGCTCTATAGGCTGAGGAAGCCGGCGTTTGTCCGCAGACAGCTTCCGGGTCATGTGGTCAGCATGACTAAGCTGCTTCTGGTGAACCAGAGCAGTGAACGGAAACACTGTTTACCTTCCTGCCGGAGCGGTACCTATTTATCTACTTGCACTCTGATGTGCTTTCGAACTGCTAGGTTGGCAGGAGCAGGGACCGAGCAACGGGAGCTCACCCCGTTGAGGGGATTCGTACCACCAACCTTCTGATCGGCAAGCCCTAGGCTCTGTGGTTTAACCCACAGTGCCACCAGCATCCCTCAGGGGTACCTTTATCTCTACCTTTAAGGTGCTACTGGACTATATATATATATGTATATATATATATATATTTCAACAAAAAGAAAGCATCTGAAGTATTTCTAAAGAACAACAAAGCAATAACGTGAGCAGCACAAAAGATGGGTATTTCCTTCCTCCCAATCTTACAACCAAACATAGGAGCCAACTCGCAGGGTCAAGGTTCCTTCAGCCCCCCAAGAAAATACTTGAAGGGGACACCCCCCCCAAGTTAATAGGCACTGCCATTCAAATGGTGTGTGCATGGCACGTCTTGTGATCCATTATGTGGGGCATGGCTTACCTGGGCCCCCTGATATTTGATTCAAGTTGGCACCCCTGCAACCAAAAGACCCCTTTACCTGGAGATGGCAGAGATAAGCCACAGTGAGTATGTTTTCTGACGGTTCACCTGCAGCCACTTTGCGGCTGCTCTCAGAGCCCTAAAATAGGTAGCAGGATCCATCTGAGGCAAGGTGATCAAACAGCCGCTTGCTATATTAACCCACGGCTCGCAGCCAAGGCCATGATGAATAGGTGAGTCTCGACTCTCAATAGCTCAGGTTCAGATCTGAACACTTTGCAGCTAGCGAGGTCTTAGATCTGAGGTACACAAATACTCTGTGCTAAGCATATGACACACACACACACACACACCCTTACGCCGGTGGGTACCAGGCTTACATCTTAGTTCTGGTTATCCAAAGAATTGTCAGAAACAAGGGGAAACTGAAGCAGCTAAGGATTTAGCTGCATTTCTTCTCTCTCGCCTGCGCTTCTCTCCTGGAGGGAAAGGGGTAGAACATCAGGGGTATAGGTCAAAGGTCAGGGGTAGAAAATCTGCTCTGAATGCAGAAGGTCTCAGGTTCAGCCCTGACAGCATCTTCAGGGAGGCCAGGGAGAGGCACGCCTCCAAAATGGCTGCTGCCAGTCAGTGTAGACAAGGCATGGGGGGAGTCTCCAGCCAACTTAGACCTGGCAGGGGTTCGAATCTGGCCCAGGGGGCCATTTGCTCCCAAGCAGGCCCTGCTGCCCCACATTTGATCTGCAAGCTCAGGTCAATGGGCACATGAATATGTCACTGCAAAGGAACATCCAGGAGTTTAAAATAGTCCTTTGGCTAGCAGAGCTCCTTTGGGGTGGTCTTTTTGCAGGTGTGGTTTGGTGTCAGGAGCTGGAGTCAGCAATTTAAAAACCACAGTGTCCATGAAGGTAGTTCTTTGTTTAAAGAAACTAAAACAGCGCAGGTCTAGTGCTCCCAGAAACTCTTCCCAGTAATCTTGTCCTTGTGAGGGAGGTGCAAGGACTCAGTGTCCTTGCCTTCCCACAGCTGCCTAAATCCCCTCCTCTCCAAGGTTTTCCCCCCAAGCAATCAGAGACTACATCTGCACACAAGCAATCTCAGCTCTACTCTTTTCATTTCTGTGTGTTCTGGGAGACCAGCGAGAAGGGATTCTGGTTGCAGCAGGAAGGGGAGACTACCTGAACTCTTCAGCAGCCGGCCTCATCTCTGTCTCCTGGAATCAGAACTGCTCTCTGCCAAACCTCTTCCTGCTCACTAAACCGTTACCTCTTCTGCTGCCTCCTCCCAAGTCTGTGTCAGGAGTTCAGCCTACACTCGAGTAGGACCCTGGCAGAGACACATGCCTGACTGGCATGTTCTCTCCCTCCTTGTCGATCGTTCGGGAGCTTCACAAGCTTTCTTCAGCCCGAACATCACAGCGACCGAGGCCAACAGACACCGGCACACTTAGGGATCCACAGAGTCTTCGCAGTTTTCATAACAGACCTCAGCAACCCAGCATTTTGGCTAATCTACTTTATTTACATATAAACACTGCAACATGGCTCCCTCTCTCTCTAGCATCAGACAACAAAGAGAAAGAAAACAAAGGATAATAGTCCCACTTCACGAAAAACAGTAACACAAACATCCTGTCTCTGTCACTTCCCACTCTGTGGAGTCAAAACATATACCGTCATGTGAAAGACAATAATCCCATGACTGCAATCACGGAGCAGGAATTCTAACAGTCTGCTCCTTCTGGCCACTCATTGTCATCTTATCACCAAGCCCTGGGCTATGAGCTGTCTTCCCCCTGGATGTTCCCCAGCTTGTGCCTCCCACCACTCTTCTGCATCCTACCAGTCCATGACATTTGGATTCAAACCACACCTATCAATAGACATATTTCACCTATCGATGAAAGTCCATTTGCAGGTGTGGCTTTGATCTAAACCGTGCCTGCAAATACATGATGTGAGGTTCAGTGTCTGTGCCAATCCACTGTTTGGTGCTGACAGCCTTTTTGAAGCCATCACCTGACACCTCTCACCCCCCAAGACAGTGACACAGTTAAGGTAGCCCTCTGCCATAGGAGCACATTCACCCCGTGCTTTTCCAGCTGCACTGGCTCTCGGTAGAGCACAGGGTCAGATTTAAGGTGCTGGTTTTGACCTTTAAAGTCCTTCACGGCCTAGGACCCTTGTACCTATGGGACCGCCTCTCCCAATATGCCCCACGGAGGACCTTAAGGTCCATAAATAGCAACACCCTAGAGGTCTCGGGCCCTAAGGAAGTCAGATTAGCCTCAACCAGAGCCAGGGCCTTTTCAACACTGGCCCCGGCCTGGTGGAACACTCTGTCTCATGAGACCAGGGCCCTGTGGGGGCCCTGTTTTCTTTCCGCAGGGCCTGTAAGACAGAGTTGTTCCGCCTGGCCTTTGGCTTGGAATCAACTTGATCCCTTTCCCGGCTTTCCTTTTTCCTTTCTCCTTCTGTGATGGAACTCCTATTTGGGGACTTCCCTGGCTTTTTTCTGGCCCATGTAGGACCAGTCTGGATAGCTGGCCTTGGTGAAGACTTGACGTTTTTATCCCCAAAAACGTTTTTGAGGCTGAAATGAGGCTGCATTTTAATGTTTTAATGTTGTATTTCAATTTTGTTTTTTAAGCAATCTTGTTTTTATATTTGGTGTTAGCCGCCCTGAGCCCGGTCTTTGCTGGGGAGGGCAGGGTATAAATAAAACTTATTATTAATTATTATTATTATTATTATTACTTTGTCTCTCTGGGTGGCGTGCAAAACCATTGCCTTCCACATTTGGTAGAGGCAAATACTGGACGTGTGGGACACACACAGTCCTGTTCCTGGAAATCTGTTGACTTTACTGCTTTGTGGCACGAATTTGGGGAGGCACACAGAAATGAGTTTGATTCAATGGGGAAAATCTCCCTCCCTCCCTCCCTCGCTCCCCGCTTTCAGGAGAGACAGCTCCTCGGACAGACTTGCAGCTTCACAAGCCCTTCTCGGTAAGCTGGGAGTCGGGATGTTAGATGCCGTTTCTTTGAATTCTCCTGCTCCTGCTGTCTAATCGGCTTAGCTCTTCTCTTATCCCACAGCTGCTGGGCGCCAGGAGGAGTTAAAGATGGCAAAGGAAGTTCAGCTCCGAGCATGGAAGAAACAGCCGCAGAAGCCAAAGGAAGAATTCCCAGCAAGGCAATCTTATTGGATCTGGTGCTGCTGCTGTTGCTGGTGCATGCATGACTTTCAAACCAAAGGGGGAAAACAAACAACTTCTTAGAAGCAGGTGGATCTATCAATTTCAGTTCCTCCCCGTTTCCAGTCGTAGGTTCAGCTCTCCCCATTTCCACACCAGCTTGTGATTGTTTAAGAAAAAATAGAAGGTCCTCGTCAAAACTGATCAGCATTTTATTGCAAATTTCTCCTAATACTCTCATTTCTATATGCATTTTTTTTCCTTGGACGCACAATTTTGCAAAGGGCTTTCCCCCAACTACAATGCAAGCAATTTTCACTAATGCATACATTAAATGCACTTTCCCCCAACAGGGTATGGTAAACCTGTTGACTGTTGGAATTCTGGCCCGGTCAGAGGTATGTGCCTATCTCTCCAGGCACCGGCTGAATTCCTTTGACCTCCCTCCGGCGACTCCTGGCAGGAAAAACATACGAGGTCCGTTCCGGCGATTTTTCCCAGGCTGTGAGAAAAACACACCAACTGCTTCTCCTCCTCCCTGCTCCCCAGGGAGGGGAATCAGACTCAGACAGAAATGTAACTACATGCTTTTATTCCTGTCTTTAGCAGTCATACAGTGAAAGATGTCTGCTCTCTTCAACAAACAGAGAGAAACTCCAAACTCCACCCATGTACATCCTGTACAGGTCATATGACACACACTGAGCTCACATCCTGTGCTCAATAAGGAGAATGGACTGCCCCTTTGTTTCCATGGCAACAGTCCCATACTTCCTGTTTGGCTTTCCAGCCACAAGCAGCTGACTGAGCTGCTAGAGCCTTTGCTTGCTGCTGCATTGCTGCTTTAGAATAACATACTCCCCCTAAAGTATCAATGCGTGCTGCGAGCAAAGCGTCATCCAGAGAAGAAAACAAACAGTTGTTATATGTATAACACTCCCCTGTTGTTTCAGTTCCACCCTTGGAACTACCCGCCATTGGTTTCACCAATGTACCTCTCTGGTTGTGTGACTTCCAAGGAATGAGTGCATCTGCATTACCTTGGTTAGCAACTCTCTGTTGTGCCTTTGTCTCTGACTCAGACACAGCTTCAATCTGTCCTTGGTCGTTTACAACAGCAACAGCTAAATTAGCAAACTCCTTTGAATACCTCTTGGGTGGTACACCCTTCGTTGCTCTCTCAGACCTACGTAAGAGGTGCTGCTCTTCTTTGCTTTCTGGTTCAGCCTCTGAACTCTCTGGAGAACCAGTACTAAGCTTAATCAGTGGTTCACCCTCCTCTTCTGAGGGTCTAGTCATCGTGTGAGATTTCCTCTCAATGACTGTGACAACTGAGCTGTCTGAGCTATCGCTGTCATCATCAGTACTACTGAACTCAATAAAATCATCATCATCATCATCATCATCAGAATCATCATCATCACCTGTGGGAAATGTGTGAACAATCACTCTCTCCTGTTCGGGAGCACTCTCTAGAAATTTTGTGAGAATCACCTGACCAGATTCAGACAAAATTACTCTGTAGAGACCCTTTTCATAACCCACAAAAATGCCTCTGGCATTCTTTACTCCACCTGGAGCTTCTGTCCTCACATGAGACCCAAAAACCTTGAAATGGGCAACAGAAGGTTTTCTGTGGAACAGTTTCTCAAAAGGAGAACATCCCAACTCTTTTGAAAACTTTCTCAACCACGTATAACAAAATGACGTTAGCGACTCAGCCCAGTACTCATGTGGCAGATGTGAACTAAGCAATTGCGCTTCCATTCCCTTTTGCAATTCTTTGTTCACCCTAACACAGACACATCTCTTCCAAGCTTCTTCAGAAGCTGCAATTTTGTGTCTTATCCCTTTCTTCTTCAGGAACCTCTGGAAATCCTGTAAAAGAAAAATTGGCTTCTCATCTGTGCAAAGACAATCTATGTCAGCATCATGCATATTTTTAACCTTGTCACAAAATTCTTTAAACCTTTCTAAGGCTTCTTTCGGTCTCTCCAAAAGATAAATCCAGACAAAACCTGTGAAAGAATCAACACATATTAGGTAATACTTTGCATTGCCTCTAGAGGGTGCTAAAGGACCAATCACATCAGCATACACCCGCTGAAATGCCTTGTCGACCCTCGAGGTGACCTGCTTGGCGTTCTTCTCAGCTACACCTGCAAAAGAGATCATGTTAGAATTACATTTCATGTAATCACTTTGATCAAAAGTCAACAAATACAGTCCATCTTTCTCTTTGGCAGAAAGATACAACTCTCCATCTTTGTAGATTTCGCAGTGTTGATCATCATAGGACAGTTTTAGTCCCTTCTTGGCAATCTGCGAAACGCTGAGCAGATTGTACTTCAACTCTGGAACCAAATAAACATTGTTTATAGTCAAGTTCAGACTTTCAAGATACACAGTCCCAATTCCGGTGGCTTCCAGCTCTTGACCGTTGGCTTGTTGTACAGCGAAGCTTTGCTTCTTAAACGTAGAAAATAGTCCTCTGTGTCCTGTCATGTGAACTGTGGCTCCAGTATCGATGACAAAGAAATTCCCCGCTTCTGGTGCGGCTTTTAGCGACATCAAAGCCTTTGCAGTCTTTGCCTTTGGGATGGTATGACCTTTGTCTGACGCCTCAGACTTTGTGGAGCTCGCCTTGGCTCCTCTGTGCTGACGTGGCTTCTTGCAGCTCCGCTGAAGATGCCCAGTCTGTCCACAATTGTAGCATTGGACAACGTTCAAAGCTACAGTGTCTCCTCCAGTAGCAACAGCAGTGGGGGTGTCAGAACTCCATTCTCGTCTCCCCCTATCCTTGACTTCCAGGGCGGCAAGTCTGTCCTGTTCGTTCAGAACGACGGCAAAGACCCTGTCCGACATTAAATCTTGCGCTGGGAGGGACCCCAGCTGACTGGCAACCGTTTTGTAAGTCCGATTCAGACTGTTGATCACCATGAAGCAAAACACTTCCTCCTGCAGACGGAAATTGCGTTCCACCATCTGTTGACGCAGAAATTTCATTTCCGTCAGGTGCGCTTGAACATCTCCATCAGGCGCAAGCCTCAGGTTGGTCAGCTTCTCAAAATACAGCAACGCTGAAGAACCTGCATCTCTCTGATGTGTCCTTCTCAGCGTGTCCCAAACATCTTTCGCGTGCTCTAATTGCTGTATATGAATAAGCTGCGAGTCTGACACGCACAGAATTATAGCAGTTCTGGCCTTCACATCCTGTGACTCCCAAGCACGCGTTGGTGCTGCAGGGATGGGGTTCTCAATCACCCCAAACAGCCTCTGATTCTGTAGCAAGGCCTTCATCTTAATAGACCAAGATGCATAATTGTCACTGGTCAGGAAGGGTGGAGAAGGCAGGCCTTCCCCCTTCTTAGCATCCATTTTGAGTCCTTGCATTGACTCTCAAACACAAGCCTCTAAAATCCAATAGCTGGCTTGTTTACACTCTTGTGCACCTGGCAGCTATAACACTGGCCACTTGGAAAGTCCCCTTCAAGTGTTCGTTAAGGGCCTAAGTCAAAACAAAACTTTGTTTTTGCCTCTCTGAGGCACAGCCTGACTGTACAGCCCTTATCGTGAAACTGGCCTGCATTGCTAAGCAACAGCATTCCTTTCCTTGGACAGGAAAAACCACAGGAATGTTTGGAATGCAGAGCTCTTCTCTCTCGGAGCTGTTTTTCCCAAACGTTGCTCCCTTGAAGCAGAGAATGAATCCATCTGCATTCACACTTCTAAGCCCGAAAATCTCATACCTGGGCTCCGTAGCTTGGCTTTCAGCTTCCTCTTGTCAGCTTCTGGCTGCAGAGAATCAGCTTTCTCACCTCAGGCTTCCATGGAGCGATGAATACAGTAGCTCTGCCACTCCTTGATGCAGACTCCCATGGATCGAAGAAAACCAGCAACCATCCTCTGCTACCACTGTTGGAATTCTGGCCCGGTCAGAGGTATGTGCCTATCTCTCCAGGCACCGGCTGAATTCCTTTGACCTCCCTCCGGAGACTCCCGGCAGGAAAAACATACGAGGTCCGTTCCAGCGATTTTTCCCAGGCTGTGAGAAAAACTCCTCCTCCCTGCTCCCTGCATATCCCCAGGGAGGGGAATCAGACTCAGACAGAAATGTAACTACATGCTTTTATTCCTGTCTTTAGCAGTCATACAGTAAAAGATGTCTGCTCTCTTCAACAAACAGAGAGAAACGCCAAACTCCACCCATGTACATCCTGTACAGGTCATATGACACACACTGAGCTCACATCCTGTGCTCAATAAGGAGAATGGACTGCCCCTTTGTTTCCATAGCAACAGTCCCATACTTCCTGTTTGGCTTTGCAGCCACAAGCAGCTGACTGAGCTGCTAGAGCCTTTGCTTGCTGCTGCATTGCTGCTTTAGAATAACAAGGGGAAAAAGCAAGGGATAGTATGCAGATGACCAAAAATAGCTTGAGCATATGCAATGAGACAAGAATCCAATATCTCTATTCAGACCAGGTCTCTCCATAATTTTCTGTCTAGTGTTGTTCTTGTTTAGTCATTTAGTCACATCCAACTCTTCGTGACCCCCTGGACCAGAGCACACCAGGCACTCCTGTCTTCCACTGCCTCCCACAGTTTGGTCAGACTCATGCTGGTAGCTTTGAGAACACTGTCCAACCATCTCGTCCTCCATCCCCTTCTCCTTGCGCCCTCCATCTTTCCCAACATCAGGGTCTTTTCTGGGGAGTCTTCTCTTCTCATGAGGTGGCCAAAGTCTTGGAGCCTCAGCTTCAGGATCTGTCCTTCCAGTGAGCACTCAGGGCTGATTTCCTTCAGAATGGAGAGGTTTGATCTTCTTGCAGTCCATGGGACTCTCAAGAGTCTCCTCCAGCACCAGAATTCAAAAGCATCAAT
Organism: Podarcis gaigeae; assembly: GCF_964106915.1. Taxonomy (NCBI): domain Eukaryota; kingdom Metazoa; phylum Chordata; class Lepidosauria; order Squamata; family Lacertidae; genus Podarcis; species Podarcis gaigeae. Next base: position 75,549,466 of record NC_139685.1, read on the forward strand.
TCTTTGGCGATCAGCCTTCTTTATGGTCCAGCTCCCACTTCCATACATCATTACTGGGAAAACCATGGCTTTAACCATATGGACCTTTGTCGGCAAAGGTGATCTCTCTGCTTTTTAAGATGCTGTCTAGTAATAAGTTGCAATTCAGCAACTTCTCTTGCTTTTTCCTGTAGGACTAATTGCAGTCGTTTACCATACTCATTGAGTCTATCACCATCTCCTACTACCCTTCTGAGAAAAACCCCACCCTCCCACTAGGGTCTGGAGACTTCTGTTTCCATGTATCTGAAGAAGTGTGTATGCACACGAAAGCGTATACCCAGAACAAACTTGGTCTCTAAGGTGCTACTGGACAATTTTCTCATTTTTATTTATTTATTTTGACTGCGTCAGACCAACACGGAGACCTACCTGAATCTAGAATCACTGGTGAAAGTTAGGGAACCTCATGCCCCTTGCTTGTCCTGGATTAGCTCAGTTGGTAGAACATGAGACTCTTAATCTTGGGGTTCAAGCCCCACGTTGAGCAAAAGATTCCTGCATTGCAGGGGGTTGAGCTAGGTGACTCTCGTGGTCTCTTCCAACTCCACAATTCCATTATTCTATACGTATTGCAATGTTTGCATGCTTGCTTCTAGAACAGGGAGCCCTCTCCAAATCTGCTCTGGAAGATTGGGGGAATCTCCAGAACAGATTTGGAGGAGTGCCCTTGCCTGTTCATGGTGAGAGGGAGGGCAAGTTCCTTTGAGGAGCTGGCAGTCATTGTGCTAGGGGTTCTCCTGCATGAGATACCACCTAGGTCTCTTTCTGAATGAAACAACTGGTTGTCAGAACTTCTGGAAAGCAACCAACCAATTAAACCCCTGTGTTGCAACCAATTATCAGTAATATCCAAGGCAACACGATGACCAAGCACTACAACGCAATATCAACATAAACTCTTTATATAATCCATACAGAACATTGGACAATATGAAATATATGAAATATGCACTCTCCCCAAAAACAAACAAGCAGAAATCTTATAAATCTCTGAAAGTCACAAAATGTGCACTCTTGATGGATTCTCTTGAAAACATAGAACCAAATAAACATAAGTCTTATAAGAGCCTTTGTAGACTATGCAAGTCTCTGAAAGAAGCAATAGGTCATAGAATCATAGAATTCTTTCAGGTCAGATTCTTATCTGGTGAAAACAAGCCGTAAAGCTTTGTTATATGACGTCCAAAGCTGCTGAAGTGGTCCGCAAACAGACGTAGTGAACAGTGATTCCAGATATACTCACTGTTTCGTGGAATTCTTCTTCAGCCCAGCAGAAGGATACAGAAATGCTTCATAAACCCATCTATATGGTGAATGGAATTGTATAGCAACAATTGCTATGGAGCAGTGGTCATAAAGTTACATAACATGTGCTGAAGAAGAATTACGGCTTGTTTTCACCAGCCAAGAATCTGACCTAATGCTTCTTTCAGAGACTTGCATAGTCTACAAAGACTTTCAGAGACTTGTAAGAACTTCTGGAAAGGCAGTGGAAAAGCTGCAAGCAGCCTGTGGGTGGGAGCGATGCTGGTTGATGGTCCAAGGAGGGTGTCCCTTGGTCTGTGTCTGCTCAAACTTTCTCTATGTAAGATAGGATGGTGTTGAAAACGTCTTTCATGGCTATCCTGCTTGTTCCCTGGGCTGTACCCTCTGCCTACCTTGGTGGGCTGTAGCTGTTCGAAGATGTTCTCTCTGAGGGTGGCTGCTGCCTTGTTGGCGTTCCTCTCCTGCTTGCGCATCTGTGTCGTGGGAGGGGTGGAGGATCCCAGGGCGGCGCTCAGGTACGTCCCGTTGCCAAAGGCCTGGATGGCATTCTCTGAAAGAGGAAAGCAGGATCGTCTCCCTCATTTCTACACAGGAAGCTGCTTCATACTTCGAATGTAATGACAGGTTATCTCCTGCTTGGACTACAGTGGTACCTCGGGTTACAGACACTTCAGGTTACAGACGCTTCAGATTACAGACTCCGCTAACCCAGAAATAGTACCTCGGGTTAAGAACTTTGCTTCAGGATGAGAACAGAAATCGCGTGGCAGAGGCGGGAGGCCCTATTAGCTAAAGTGGTGCTTCAGGTTAATAACAGTTTCAGGTTAAGAACGGACCTCTGGAACGAATTAAGTTCTTAACCTGAGGTACCACTGTACTGCCATGCGCTCTACGTTGGGCTACATTTGAAGGTGACTTGGAAACTACAACTAATCCAGAATGCGGCAGCTAGACTGGTGACTGAAAGCAGCCACCGTGACCATATAACAGCGGTCCTGAAAGACCTTCATTGGCTCCCAGTATGTTTCCGAGCACAATACAAAGTGTTGGTGCTGACCTTAAAAGCCCTTTAAAGATGAGCTGAATGAGCATCTCCACCCCCATTGTTCAGCCCGGACACTGAGGTCCTCCTCTGAGAGCCTTCTGCTGGTTCCCTCACTGTGAGAAGTGAGGTTACAGGGAACCAGGCAGAGGGCCTTCTCGGTGGTGGCGCCCGCCCTGTGGAACGCCCTCCCATCATATGTCAAGGAAATAAACAACTATCTGACTTTTAGAAAACATCTGAAGGCAGCCCTGTTTGGGATGTTTTTAATTTTTGATGTTTTCTCGTGTTTTTAATATTCTGTTGGGAGCCACCCAGAGTGGCTGGGGAAACCCAGCCAGATGGGCGGGGTATAAATAATAAATTATTATTATAGGAGTTTATAAAATTATGCATGGCACAGGGTAAGTGGAGAGAGAACGAGGTTTTTCTTCCCTCTCTCCAAACTCCAACCTGTGGGCCACCAATGAAGCACAGTGAAGAGCTTAAAAGCTCTTTTGGAAACAGGTCTGATTGGGGCAACCCCACAAGTAAAGACCTTTTAATGTCGCCACCTTGCTTGCTGAGCAAGGCCCACTCTGTGTTTGGGCTCTGGGAACACATGGGGATTCTCTCTCGTATCCTCACCCACTAGATGTGGTCTCCCTGTAATATGCGTTCTTCTCTAAAGTCCTAAAACTCTCCAAGCGCACTCCTGTGTAATGTGAATAATTTAACTGCCTTGTGGAGACAGAGGGAGATGATTTATGTATCCCGGTCCCTTTTTCATTTAAAGATCTCCACTCCCTCTGCCCCCTTGCTGCGTGTCGAGGGCCGGAGATATTAATCTGATATGTGCGGTTTCCAGGCTCCAGTTTCAGAAATGCTTCTGCAGCAAACCCTCTCTTCATTTACAGGCGATGTTGTGGGATATGCTCCTAAGACAGGACTTCTCGTGGCCAGAAACGCATTCTCCCATCCCCATATTCACCTGATTTCACACTGCAATTTACTCTGCAACAGCCTGTCTTCCTGTGATTAAAAAGCCAAAAAGGGTGTTTGTGTTCTTTTGGTGAAAGGTATGCTAGAAAACAGCCTAATTGTCCCAGGATCACTTATCGATGTTTTGAAATATACCACAGCAGTGTGAAACGGCAGGCTGTGCCCGGCATGGTGCCTGAGTGTTCATGCACATAAATTTGCATGCGTTTGCACCAGAGACATGATGCAGCCGCTCCTTAGTCGGGGGTTTAACTTGTTGAGACTTTGGAGAGTTTTGCGCAGCAGGCAAGGCAAGGACACTGGGCAGCTCAGGCTATAGATTCCACAACAGCAGCACTTAAATGTTGTTTCAGCACCAGCCAGCCTCTGACTGAGCCTTAAATAGGAGCTGCTGGTCAACATTGGCTGGTAGCCCCAACTTCAGCAGGAGCAGCCTCTCAATTTAAAGGGGCCCATCCTACTTTAGCAGTCATTGACTCGGGCAGAGCAGGGCAGACTGTATTTCCTCTATGGCAGGCATAGGCAAACTCGGCCCTCCAGATGTTTGGAGACTATAATTCCCATCATACCCAAGCTAACAGGACCAGTGGTCAGGGATGATAGGAATTGTAGTCTCAAAACATCTGGAGGGCCGAGTTTGCCTATGCCTGCTCTATGGTTTGTCCAGAAAGTGGTGGTGGGGGATGAGTGTTCAGACCCCTGGGCCCTCACTTGTGGGGTGCCTCAGGGTTCCGTCCTCTCCCTCATGCTTTTCAACATTTACATGCAGCCACTGGGAGAGATCATCAGAGGGTTTGGGTTCGGTGTTCATCAATATATGGATGACACCCTGCTCTACCTCTCTTTTAAATCAGAACCAGTGAAGGCGGCGAAGGTTCTGTGTGAGTGTCTGGAGACGGTTGGAAGATGGATGGTGGCTAACAGATTGAGGTTGAATCCTGACAAGACAGAAGTACTGTTCTTGGGGGACAGGGGGTGGGCTGGTGTGGAGGACTCCCTGGTCCTGAATGGGGTAACTGTGCCCCTGAAGGACCAGGTGCGCAGCCTGAGAGTCATTTTGGACTCACAGCTGTCCATGGAGGCACAGGTCAAATCTGTGTCCAGGGCAGCTGTCTACCAGCTCCATCTGGTACGCAGGCTGAGACCCTACCTGCCCGCAGACTGTCTTGCCAGAGTGGTGCATGCTCTGGTTATCTCCCGCTTGGACGACTGCAATGTGCTCTACGTGGGGCTACCTTTAAGGTGACTCGGAAACTGCAATTAATCTAGAATGCAGCAGTTAGACTGGTGACTGGGAGCGGCCGCCAAGACCATATAACACCGGTCCTGAAAGATCTACATTGCCTCCCAGTATGTTTCCGAGCACAATTCAAAGTGTTGGTGCTGACCTTTAAAGCCCTAAATGGCCTCAGCCCAGTAGACCTGAAGGAGCATCTCCACCCCCATCGTTCAGCCAGGACACTGAGATCCAGCTCCAAGGGCCTTCTGGCAGTTCCCTCATTGTGAGAAGTGAGGTTACAGGGAACCAGGCAGAGGGCCTTCTCGGTAGTGGTGCCCGCCCTGTGGAATGCCCTCCCTTCAGATGTGAAGGAAATAAGCAGCTATCTTATCTTTAAAAGACATCTGAAGGCAGCCCTGTTTAGGGAAGTTTTTAATATTTAATGCTGTATTGTTTCTAACACTCGATTGGGAGCCGCCCAGAGTGGCTGGGGAAACTCAGCCAGACGTGCGGGGTATAAATAAATTATTATTATTATTATTATTATTATTATTATTATTATTATTATTATACTGCCTTCCTGCTCCTGGGAAGTTTTAGGGTCTGGATCAGGAGCAGGGTAAAGGGTGTCTCCCTCCATTTCTCCTCAGTGCAGCCCTCCTCAGAACGGTCTCTGACAGCCCCCTGAAGGCAATTCCTTCTTCTAATGTGTCCTCAGCTTCATCTCCTGAGATATATTGGCATGCATTTGGATATGCAACTTTAATAAATAACAACAACAAATAAGAATGTGTAAAATATACCCATGCATAGTTAAGAGCTGCAATGAAAAAATGCAATAATGCCATCCCATTGAAATGTTCAAATGTAGAGGCCTTTCTCATGGGCCTCTACATTTCTCCTGGGCATGGTTGGCCAACTGGTCCCAAAGAAGGATAGAACATTCTTTATGTATGCTACAACAGCAGCAAGAATACTTATTGCAAAGTATAGGAAGACACAAGATCTACCCACCTTGGAAGAATGGCAGATGAAGGTGATAGACTATATGGGACTGGCAGAAATGACTAGCAGAATCCGAGACCAGGGAAGAGAGACGGCAGAAGAAGATTGGAAGAAATTTAAGGACTATCTTGGGAAATATTGCAAAATTAATGAATGTTAGAATGATGTGCTGGTTTAGAAAATTAAGGGGTTTTTCAGCTGTAATGATTAAGTAAAAAGAAAAGAAAGGTTGAAAATTAAATGAAAATTAAGGGAGAGGATTTGCTGAATTAATAATTAGAAATTGGAATACAAAAAGGGGAGGTATGAGGAGGTCGGGGAAGTAAGTTATAAGAAAATAAGGGAATGAAACTTTACTTGTTTTTAAATAGTTTTTAGTTTTGTATTTTGTTTTTTATATTTGTTATTTTTTGTGTTTGTGTTTTGTTTTTATTACTTTTTTTTGTATAATCTTTGAAATTTCAATAAATATCTTTTTTTAAAAAGAAAGAAATGTTCAAATGTAAGCATCTGTGGCTGAGATATGCCAGAAAGGAATCCCATTGTAACAATGCGGTAGTTGAACTCAGGTGTGCAGGAGATGTTAAAGGAAGGCAAGGATTTTCCCGACCTATTGCTGCCCTCTTCCCACCATCTAAAGAGGCTCAGTTTAGCCAGGCACTGAATGTCTGGCTGCTGTGCTGGCGAAGTTAGCACCCTCGAGGCCACGAGGCTGCCCTTGTCAGAGAGTTCTCGTAAAGAGGGGACGCTCCGTCCTTAGCAGCCGCCGAGATCCAATCTGTTGCAAGGTCCGCTCTTGTCAGATCTCCTTGAGTCTCGACAGCCTCGCGTCCTTCTCAGGACGCTGATGAGTCTTGACGTGCTCAACCTGACAGAGATTTTTCTTCCCTGCTTCTGACATTTGAAAGGCCTGGCTGCCTGCTTCTCCTCTTCCTCCTTCTTGCGTCACTCTCAAGGACCGAGACATCCGTTTTGGAGCAGACGGATTCTCCTTACTCAGAGGTGACCCTGGGTTTGGGGTTGAGAGAGAAGGAAGGGGGCACCCCATCCCCCAACTCTGCTGCTTGGGAGAACCGTCGGGTTCCCATATTTCAAAAAGTGATTTATTTATTTTAGGAAACCACCCAAATTGTTTAGCTTTTCTTGCCCAGAGCTGAAAGGACGACAAGATACCCACCAGGGCAGACTGGCAGAAATTAAATTATTGGACTATGCAGAAATGGCAAAATTAAATGGGAAAGTAAAAAATCAGGAGGATAAAAAAAATAAAAGAATGGGACAAATATATATGGGACTTAAAAGACCACTGTAAACACTTGAGCTCTTGGGCATGGTTCAAATTACTCTTGCAATGATACATAGATTTTGGATACAATGCAGGGTGGTGAATTAGACCAGGGGTCAGCAAACTTTTTCAGCAGGGGGCCGGTTCACTGTCGCTCAGACCTTGTGGGGGGCTGGACTATATTTTGAAAAATATATACTGTATGAGTGAATTCCTATGCCCCACAAATAACCCAGAGATGCATTTTAAATAAAAGCACACATTCTACTCATGTAAAAACACGCTGATTCCTGGACTGTCCGTGGGCTGGATTGAAAAGGTGAATGGGCCGGATCCGGCCCCCAGGCCTTAGTTTGCCTACCCATGAATTAGACAGATGTGCAGTTAAAAAAGCTACTTAAAGAACCCACAGAGGGGAAGAGGGAAGTCTGGAGTTTTGGAATAATTTTGTGCAATGTTTATTATTTGTTATAATATTACCTGCGTGAATGAATTTGTAAAAATCAAATAGAAACAATTTTAAAAAACCAAAAACAAAATTGCTCAGGTTTTTTTTGGGGGGGGAACTCCCCAAAATGTCAGGTTTCCCCTGACATTTTGACGCTTCGGCAAAATGCCCCCTGCCCTGATGCCATTTTTACACCTGAAAAACCAAGACATGTCAGGAATTTTCCTGCTGTATGGCAAGCCTATACTTACGGAGGCAGAGATTCTTTGTGAAGAGGTGTAGGAAGTTTTCGCATTCCTCCTGCCTGTTCCCGCTAGCATTGCACGTACACCAGGGTGCAATGTTTGACGTCGAGTTGTCAATGTAGTTTGGGGTGATGGGACTACCTGCCAAGAGGTGGAATGGGGAGTGGGAAATAGGGAGAGAGAGAGAGAGAGAGAGAGAGAGAGAGAGAGAGAGAGAGAGAGAGAATATTTGTTGATGAGTGGAGGACAAAACCCAATCCTATGTCAAACTCTGGCAACAGGTCAGGAATAGCTGCTCCAGATAAAAACGTCCATATTCATATCATGCATTGAAAGCACCAGGATTCCACTTGGAACAGTCCAAAGAATTCTGGGAGCTGTAGTAAAGGCACTGAGAGTTGTCATTCTCCTTCCAGAGCTACAATTTCCAGAGTGGTTTCATAATCCATCCCTCTTCCCAGGGACCTCTGGGAATTGTAGTTCTGGGAAGGGAACAGGGGGGTCTCCTATCAACCCTCAGCACCCTCAACAGACTACAGCTCCCACAATTCTTTGAGGGAAACCATGAATGTTTAAAACGCCATCATGCTGCTGTCAGTGTCTATGTGGCCAAAGGGACTTGGCAATTTTCTTAGAAGCACCAGATGCGTGGAAAATCCAAGAGCTTTTGCTTAAATGAGGTTCAGTTCAGTGGGTAAGACAGGATTTTCACAAGGCACAATCGCAGAACAAAGAGGAATCTCTTGGACTTGGGGTAATTATTTGGTAAATAATACGATCAAAATATGGGTCAAGCAAAAGTGTGGATGAACCCCCTTGAAAGGTTGAGATGGGTATATTGTTGCAGTCAACAATAGAATAAAAAGAGCCAGTGTGGTGTAGTGGTTAAGAGCAGTGGACTTGTAATCTGGTGAACCGGGTTCGCTTCCCCGCTCCTCCATATAGTGATAAAGCGGGATATCAAATCCAAACTCTTCTTCTTCTTCAACAACTGTGGGTTTTAAGTAAAATGCTGCTGCTGCTGTCTTTTATTTTAAGCATTAAGAAGAGTTTGGATTTGATATCCTGCTATATCACTACCCTAAGGAGTCTCAAAGCGGCTAACATTCTCCTTTCCCTTCCTCCCCCACAACAAACACTATGTGAGGTGAGTGGGGCTGAGAGACTTCAGAGAAGTGTGACTGGCCCAAGGTCACCCAGCAGCTGCATGTGGAGGAGCGGGGAAGCGAACCCGCTTCACCAGATTACGAGTCCACCGCTCTTAACCACTGCACCACACTGGCATTAAGCTACACATGATCTGATGCTTTGCAATGTTTCAAAGGACCCTGGGTTTCCGTTCACATTCTGTGCCAGTTAGGGCTGTAAACTTCAGCATGGAGGAATCGCCAATGGAGCAATGTTTGAATTAACATGGCAGCGATTTTTCTGGGCGGCTGAAAACAAGCAAAATTTAAGCAAACCCCCGCTATGTACCTATGATCCCAGTATAGGCCAGCAGACAGGCAGCGTAATTTTCCCTCTGGCATCCCGTCGCAGACTGCGCAGAGGATTGGCAGTTGAACTGGAACTCGGCGTAACGGGATCTGGGAGAGAGGCAAAAGGGGAGAAGTTATTTGCAATCTGACATGCTCATATCAAAAGCAGACCCTCGACAAGGCAGCCTTTCCCAGCCTGATGCCCTCCAGATGTTTTTCACTGCCATGCCTTTCAGCAAGGGCTATAAGATTCTTGCATTGCAGGGGGTTGGACGAGACAATCCTTGAGATCCCTTCCAACAGTTCTATGATTCCCCACTTGTGATCCCCAGCTGCTGGCGTTCAGAATCATGTCACCTCGGATAGATCCTGGTTCCTGCTCCTGATTTCATTCTTCACTATGGACACAATTTTTAATGCATGTGTTCAGAAGGTAACTGATCTATCATCTATCTATCTATCTATCTATCTATCTATCTATCTATCATCTATCTATATCTATCTATCATCTATCTATATCTATCTATCTATCTATCTATCTATCTATCTATCTATCTATCATCTATCTATCTATCTATCTATCTATCTATCTATCTAATCTATCATCTATCTATCTATCTATCTATCTATCTATCTATCTATCTATATCTATCTATATCTATCTATCTATCTATCTATCTATCTATCTATCTATCTATCTATCTAATCTATCTATCATCTATCTATCTATCTATCTATCTATCTATCTATCTATCATCTATCATCATCTATCTATATCTATCTATCTATCTATCTATCTATCTATCTATCTATCATCTATCTATCTATCTATCTATCTATCATCTATCTATCTATCTATCTATCTATCTATCTATCATCTATCATCTATCTATCATCTATATCTATCTATCTATCTATCTATCTATCTATCATCTATCTATCTATCAATCATCTATCTATCTATCTATCTATCTATCTATCTATCTATCTATCATCTATCTATCATCTATCTATCTATCTATCATCATCTCTCTCTCTCTCTCTCTCTCTCATCTATCATCATCTATCTATATCTATCTATCTATCTATCTATCTATCTATATCTATCATCTATCTATCTATCTATCTATCTATCTATCTATCTATCATCTATCATCTATCTATCTATCTATCAATCATCTATCTATCTATCTATCTATCTATCTATCTATCTATCTATCTATCATCTATCTATCATCTATCTATCTATCTATCTATCATCATCTCTCTCTCTCTCTCTCTCTCTCATCTATCATCTATCTATCTATATCTATCTATCTATCTATCTATCTATCTATCTATCTATCATCTATCTATCTATCTATCTATCTATCTATCTATCTATCTATCATCTATCTATCATCTATCTATCTATCATCTATCATCTATCTATCTAAGCACCAATGTCAAGGGAGAAGGATGCTGTGCAGCTTTTGCCCCAAACTCAAGCAGAGTTTCCACACGCACAAACACAAGGGTGTCGTACTTTTCTGACACCACGTTGCAGCTCCAGCAAAGACAAGGGGTCCCATTGGTCTATTTCCACGTACAGATAACCCAAGCCTGCTCAGGACCAAGGGCATCCCAATCAAAGGCTTCTCTCGCTGTCTTTGTGCTAAACAAAGGACAAAAGAACATTTTTATTTTTTACTTTCTCTGCTAATGCCTGGGACTAACAGTGAGCTGGACCTGATCGCCACCACCATGGTTCTTAAGCACATCAAACTGGACGCTTGCTCTGCAGCGAGGGGCTGGGTGCATGAAAAAGAAATCCCAGGCTGTGGCCTCTTTTCCATCACCTCTATAAGGGGAAAAGAGACGGGCTTTCTTTTTTAACCTCAGGCTCCAGAGTTCCACTTTCCTATATAAATATAAATTTATTAAATTTTCTAAATTGCATTTCAAAATATTCATTTAAACAACCTTAAATCAACGACTTCCCCTCTTCTCTTTCCATGGTTCATTTTGCATACCATGAAACCACCTGAAAATGATTTACAGATGGTATTTAACTCCAAGTAGACTTACTCAAATGTATAAGTCCTAATCAGATAATTACTGGAGATGTGAAGAGGTTGAGGGTACGTTTTATCATATGTGATGGAAGTGCAAAAGGGTAAAAGAATATTGGGAAATGATATAAAATGAATTGAAAAAAATGTTTAAAAGTATCTTTCCAAAAAAACCAGAGCGCTGTTTGTTGGGGATAATTCAGAGGGAAATTCCCAGGCGTCAAAAACGACTATTATTGTATGCTGCTACTGTTTTGTTAGCCCCAAAATGGAAAACAAGCAAGAAAGAAGAATGGCAACTTAAACTGATGGAATACGCGCAGCTTGCACATTTAACATATAGAATAACAGAATGAGAAGAATGCATGTTTAAAGAAGACTGGAAAATGTTTACTGAATATATGAGTGAAAATTGTGTTCATTCAAAAATGCCAGAAGCATTGAGATAAATTCAACAGTGTGAATAAGATTTGATGGATGTAACAATGGAATACTGAATGGTTTAGCTCATGTAAAATATGCAGGGGTGTACAGTATGCAAAACGAACCACAGAAACAGAGTTCCACTTTGCAGTAGCAAGGGGCGTGAAATGCAACGTACCTGCAGACGTAGTTCACCCGGCAGGAGTCAAGGGGTGCCAAGCAGTTGGGTCTCTCCTTGGCCTCATAGGAGCATGTGGGCACGATGGTCTGCCTGCGCCTCTCCGCGCAGGCCGTGTCGTCGCAGGGGCAGAAGAGCAGCTCGTGTGTGTACTCGGGGGGCACGCGGTCAAAGAACTTCCGCAAGGCCTTGTGGCACTTGGAGCGGTTGCAGGTGTCTGCCCGGGCCGTGCGGCGGATGCAGGAGGAGACGTACTCGGTCCGAAGGCGCTGGCAAACCTCGTCCACGTTGCAGGCCTTGGCGGCATCCAAGCAGCGGTTCACCTGGGTGACCTCGTTCTCGGAGCCTGCGGAGCAGAGATACGCCAGTCCGAAATGCCCATCCTTGCATTGGGGTGGGCTGGATGAGCCTTTCAACACCATGATACTATACTTCTATGGCTTAACTAATAATAATAATAATAATAATAATAATAATAATAATAATAATAATAAATTGATAAGGTAAAGGTAAAGGGACCCCTGACCATTAGGTCCAGTCGTGACCAACTCTGGGGTTGCAGCGCTCATCTCGCTTTATTGGCTGAGGGAGCCAGCGTACAGCTTCTGGGTCATGTGGCCAGCATGACTAAGCCACTTCTGGCAGACCAGAGCAGCACACAGAAACGCCGTTTACCTTCCTGCTGGAGTGGTACCTATTTATCTACTTGCACTTTGACGTGCTTTCGAACTGGTAGGTTGGCAGGAGCAGGGACCGAGCAACAGGAGCTCACCCCGTTACGGGGATTCGAACCGCCGACCTTCTGTTTGGCAAGTCCTAGGCTCTGTGGTTTAACCCACAGCGCCACCCGCGTCCCTGTAATAAATTGATATACCACCCTATAAGGGACGCAGGTAGCACTGTGGGTTAAACCACAGAGCCTAGGGCTTGCAGATTAGAACGTTGGCGGTTCAAATCCCTGCGACGGGGTGAGCTCCCGTTGCTTGGTCCCTGCTCCTGCCAACCTAATAGTTCAAAAGCACATCAAAGTGCAAGTAGATAAATAGGTACCACTCCGGTGGAAAGGTAAACGGCGTTTCCGTGAGCTGATCTGGTTTGCCAGAAGCGGCTTAGTCATGCTGGCCACATGACCCGGAAGCTGTACGCCGGCTCCCTCGGCCAGTAAAGTGAGATGAGCGCTGCAACCCCAGAGTTGTCCACAACTGGACCTAATGGTCAGGGGTACCTTTACATTTACCACCCTCAAGATTCAAACTTGAGTATCCCAATTTTATGGTGTCATGGTTAGAGAGTCAGACTAGGACCTGGGACACCGGGGTTCATATATTTATATTTATATACTTTACACAAGTTTTTTTTTCTTTTAAGAGGGAAAAAAGGGAACTTACCAGGAATATACAATTCAGTACTGAATTGTATATAATAGTGAGAGGCTTACACGAGCCTGCAACCAGCTATCTGCAGTGCGTTTAAAAGGGAAACAGCTAAGTAAAGGAACTTGCCAGCGCACGTTAGGAAGGATATGAAATCAAACAGTTCAGGCAAGTGAAAAGGCTTTGCTTGGAGTCTTGGAGAGAGACTTCCTGGGATCACAGGGGAGCTGAAGTCCATTTCCCTGCCTCTTCTAAGTGACTGCCTGGGGCTAGGGACAAGGGGAACATCCCTTCGAAGACATACCTGCAGTGATGGAAGCCAATCGGACGTAGTCAAAGCCCCTCACAAAGGGTTCGTAAGGGGAACTCTCCATGACATTCATGCCTAAGGAAGACAGAAATCAATGTCTCAGGAGGAAAATACCACCACAGAAAGAAACAGCTCAGAACAATTTACAATCGCAAAAACAAGGCGGGTCTGGAAAATATACACCTCAAGTGTCAAAAGCCAGGGGAGAAAGAGGCATGTCTTCGGCCTTCTCCAAAAGCTGTATGGTGAGGGCACCAGATGCATCTCTGTGAGGAGGGAGTTTCACAGTTTAGGAGCCACTACGGGGAAGACCCTGTCCCACCCTGAACCTTTGAGGGGGGAGGAGGGGCCCCTGCCAATCTCAGCACCCAAGGTGGTCTGATGGGAAGGAGGTGATCTTTCAGATATTTGGGTCCTGAGTTGTTTAGGGCTTTGTGAGGTATTGGACCCGGAAATGAGCAGTGCAGCTGTTTTAAAGCAGGTTGTATGAGATGTCTATAGAACCCCAACCAGCAATCTGGCTGCTGCATTTTGGAGCGGTTGAAGTCATCTTTAAGGACAGCCCCCAAGTCATCTCTGTCCAAAAGGAGCCGTAACTGGTGAAAAAGGCAGCGGAAAAATGGGATGGTTATAGAAGATATGTTCAAAAATACAATAATAGTTTTGACTCTGTGCTAGCATTCGAGTGATAAAGGAACTAAAAGGAGGTGGACAACAATTAAGCATTTATTATGTTTTCAGAATGTATTGGAAAATTTATTTAGAAAGGTTTATTGTTTTGTGTACATTCAATTGTAAGATAAAATATATGCAAAGGGACTTGACAGGAAGTCAAAGTTGAAGAAAAGATTTTGGAAGATAAAAGGGGAAAAATATTTACTTTCATTATTATCATTTTGTGTGTGGGTGTGGGTGTGTGGGTGTCTGCACATATGTGTGTTTTTGTATGGAACGTTTGGGAGGAAATAAGACGGTAAATAACAAATAACAAACTAAATATTGATGTATGTAATTTTTATTTCTTAATTGTATTTAGTAGTAGTATGGTTGTATTGTTTTTTGTAACATAAAATCATTCAATTAAAATTATTTTTAAAAAAGTAAAGAAAAAGGCAGCTCCTCATCACGGAGGCCACTTGAACCCCCTGAGACAGTGTTGAATCCAGCAGCATCCCCTGCTCCTTCCATGGGAATGCAACCTCCCAGGTGTGAAAACCTGGGATGCATAACACCTCTGCCTTTGGAGGAATAGGGCTTAGTTCGTTGGCGCACACTGAAATCATCAGAGCCTCCATGCACTCAACCGCCTCTCCTGATTCAGATGGAGCAGAGCGACCGAGTTGGGAGTCAACTGCAGATTGGTGGCACATCACTCCAGATCTGATGGCAGATCTCAGAGGCTTCACATAAATGCTAAACGGCATTGGGGACAAGGTGGAACCCTGTGGACACTGCAGGACACCTCCCATGGTGATGAACAGCCGCCTCCCATGACTCCTTTCTGGAAATGGACCTGGAAGTAGAACCATCGAGGTGGAGAGCCTCCAACCCACTCTTTCCATGTGACATATCTTAAAGGCTGTCGCATGGAAGAGGGAGCACGCTTGTTCTCTACTGCTCTGGAGGGTAGAACTCGAACCATTAGCTTCAAGAAAGGAGATTCTGACGAAATATCTGGAAAAACTTTCTGACACTATGAGCTGTTCAGCAGTGGAACAGACTCTCACAAGAGGTGGTGGGTTCTCCTTCCTTGCAGAGGGTGGATCAGCCATGGACGCTTTAGCTGAGATTCCTGCATTGCAGGGGGTTGGACTAGATGACCATTGGGTCCCTACAACAGCAGCAAGGATACTCATTGCGAAATGCTGGAAAACTCAAGATTTGCCCACACTGGAAGATTGGCAGATGCAACTGATGGACTATATGGAACTGGCTGAGATGACTGGCAGAATCCGAGACCTGGGAGAAGAACTGGTGGAGGAGGACTGGAAGAAATTTAAGGATTATCTACAAAAACATTGTAAATTGTATGAATGCTAAGAAAGATGTAAGATTTGTAATAACATGGCTCCAACAAATTAGTAATAAGGAATACAAATTTGAAGGTAATTGAAAGAAAAGACAAACTTTGGATAAACAGTATTTTATAATTGAGTTCCAATAAGAGAGTCGTTAAATTTCAAAACTTGAGATATTAATAGTGGAAAATTTTATTATATATACTAAATTAAGTTAATAATTTGCTGGCAAATTTTTTATGAGTTTAGAAAGCAGGAACAAGAGGCGTGAGGAAGTCCAAGGAAGTGTATGAAATGTGGATATTGGAAAATGTTATGTTACTATGTGTCTTTATTGTTAAACAAAAATTTAATAAACATTTAAAAAAAATAGATGGCCATTGGGTCCCTTCCAACTCTAAGATTCTGTGATCTTCACTGAGATGCCCCAGAAGGAAACTGGTCAACATTACTGAAAGCCACGGAGAGATCAAGGCGAATTAGAGGCAACTTTAACGTGAGACCTGCAGCCACCCCGATACTTCCTTATATCATGGAAAGTTGAAACCTTGACGATGTCTTCAGTTATTCAGTTATTTGACAGTCTCTCCACTGAACTTTCCTTTATAGAAGCAATGTGCAGGTTTGGGTAGAATTGATCAATGTCGTCTTACTAACAAATTAATACAACTCTTAACGCTAGAACTTGTTGACCTCCAATGAACCTGAATCCTGGAAGATTCAGGGCAGATAAATCGAAAGTCCTTCAGAGTGGGATGGAGTGAAGGAATACATGAAAAAATATGGTTCCAGAATTGAAATATTAATAGAGAATGTGTAAAACGTGCAGGGGTAAGCAAGAAAATAATAATAGGATCGATTGCATAATTATTAAATTATAACAACACAAGATGGAAGAAATAAATTATTGAGATCACACATGGCTGAAGGGGAGTGGGGGGTATATGGGAATCTATAATATCATTTATAATATATATTGTTAATTGTGTTGTATTTACATATAGCAAAGGGAAGCCTAGAGCAATTAGATATATTTTAATTTAGGTAATCTATGTAATAGGCTTATGTTAGAAAATGAATATGGGTTTTGAATTTGATGTTTGCATTTTTTTATTTTTTTGGTTTTGAAATAAAAATTGGGAAAAAAGGAAAAGAAAGTCCTTCTTCATGCAGCACAGAATTAAACTGTGGAACTCCCTGCCACAGTAGGCAGTGATGGCCACTGAAGTGCTGTTGGGTTCCCACAAGGCAAGACACAGCGATAACAGCAAGAACTTTATTGAATTAACAGAACTAGACAACAGGGGCAAAGCAACGGTTTATATACATTTCTGAAGGCCTGGGCCACTCCGAACGCGATTGGCTGTCTAAACTTCCAAGCTGCGAATCATAACTCAAGACTTTAAGGGCCAATGGCAGAGACCCAAATCCTGAAATGTTCTGTGATTGGATATCATGTATCGAATCGGGACATAGGGGCTGAGAATCCTTAGTCCAGACTAAAGCTCAGGCAAACAGAGACATCTGAATACATAACAACCACCAGCGTCCAGGCGATCCTTAAGGCACCCAACTGATGTTAGACGAATGGAGCTTTCTGGACAGTCTTCAAAGGCAGCCCCACGTGACCTACATTGCAGTAGTCTAACCTGAAGGTCATCTGAACATGGGTCCAGGCTATCTCCACCCAGTAGGGGTTACAGCCTGCGCACCAGGCTTGCCAGGGAAATGAGGACTGAGAGGCTTCTCAGTGGGGAATCTGCATGTGTCTTCTTTTTTTAAAAAAGCCTTATTGTTGGATTGATTTCACAGCTTTCTCTTTGATAATTTTCCATGAGAGTGCTTCTTCAGCCTTCTATTTTATCTCTCCCCTCTCACAAAACCAGGGGCAGAGCTATTTTGAACAATAAGCAATTTACCATCCTCTGTTTTCCGAAGCAGTAAAAATTGTGCAGTTCCTTAAAAAATATATTAAAAAAACTGGGGGAAAGGAGGAGGGGGGGGGGAAATCTATAATTGCTCAAATAAATGCATATTGCTGGAGTACGCTACTGCCATAGCGAGGAGAAAAGATATGCGGAAAGCAGGGAGAAACTCAGCATGGTTGTAAATCAACATGCTTTTAATGGTTATATCAACAAATCACTATGCACATTTCCTTGGGGGTGGGAGCCGGGTGGTTGGGAAACTGAGGCACCCATGGGGAAAAACGGATTAAAATCAATGATTGCAAATGAAGGCTTTCTGCTTGGTGATCTAAATAATGACGGCTGGGGTTGGTTTCAATCAATTCTCCCTGCCCAGCAGCTGATCGTTGATGTACTTCCTTGGTACTCCCATTCGCCTCTTGCCACTGGGACAGCCTCAGCACTGCTCAGTTTCCTCCGAAACTCAGCTCCCTCCCACAATTTCTCCACGGAGCTCAAAATGGTGCAGACAGTTCTGTCCCCTCTCTTTTCTATCTTCGATACCTCCCTCTCTATGGAGGCGCAGATTACAGCTATAACAAAGGTGGCATTTTTTCATCTCCGCCAAGCTAAGCAGTTGGCCCCTTATCTCTCTCGCCCTGACCTAGCCACTATGATCCATGTGACGGTCACCTCCAGACTGGATTATTGTAACTCGCTCTACGTGGGGCTGCCCTTGAGACTGACCCAGAAACTCCAGCGGGTGCAGAATGCTGCAGCGAGACTCCTTATGGGGTCTTTGCTGCGAGATCACATTCATCCGGTACTATACCAGCTGCACTGGCTCCCGGTGGAGTACAGGATCAGGTTTAAGGTGCTGGTTTTAACCTTTAAAGCCCTATACGGCCTAGGACCCTCGTACCTACGGGACCGCCTCTCCTGGTATGCCCCACAGAGAAACCTACGGTCTGCAAATAATAACATCCTCAAGGTCCCAGGCCTCAGAGAGGTTAGGCTGGCCTCAACTAGAGCCAGGGCTTTTTCAGCCGTGGCTCCAATCTGGTGGAACGCTCTGTCACAAGAGACTAGGGCCCTGCGGGACCTGACATCTTTCCGCAGGGCCTGCAAGACAGAGTTGTTCCACCAGGCCTTTGGTCAGGGCGCAGCCTGACTCCCTCCTCTGGCAACCTGCACAGAATTTTGCTTAATCGGTTGCCATCAATTTGATTTTAATTAATTTTTATAATGAAATATTTTTAGAATGTGTGATTATTTGACTGTTTGATTATTTGATTGTTGTTAGCAGCCCTGAGCCCGGAGTTGGCTGGGGAGGGCGGGATATAAATAAAATTTATTATTATTATTATCCAGAGGGAGGTTGGGCTAAGAGTGAGTGACTGGCCCAAGGCTGCCCAGCAATCTTCATGGCTGAGTGGGGATTTGAACCCTGGTTTCCCAGCCCCTAGTCCAGCACTCTAACCATTAGGTAACACTGTCCCTCTTGTAGTCCAGGGACAGGGAGCATATGGTTCACTGGGTCTTGTGGGACTTCTGGCACTCATCAACCCCAGGCCAGCAGAGCTAATGGTCAGGGATGGTGGCAATTGTAGTGCAAGGGGTGGGGAACCGCTGTCCGAGACACCAAATGTAGGCCCCCAGGTCTCTCATTGACTGGCCCTTGGATACCTGCAGAAGCCACACCCCTTCCATAGGCCACACCCCTCTTTGGCCCTGCCCCAAACCCTCACCTAATGATTTTGCGTGTTCTTGAGCCTGCTTCTTCCAAGCAATCGGAGACTGCGCCTGTGTGCGCCTCCTCTGCTCTTTTCATGCCTCTTCTGGTCCTGGGAGACCAGTGGGGAGAGGAGCTTGTTGCAGCAGGAGGGGGAGACACCTGTGACTCTTCACCAGCCAGATTCAGCTCTGCCTCTTGGCCTCCCCTGCCCCCCGTTTCAGCTTGCTTGGATGAAGAGGGTGGTACATGGAACCCTCTGGACAAACATAGCCTACGGTACAAAGGTACGAAATGTAACCTGCAATCCACTCTTACCTCTGGCCCTGTGCATTGTGGGCATGCAGCCCCTAAAAGGTTGCCCAGGAGGGAATGTGGCTCCCGATCCGAAAATGGCTCCCTTCCTTTACCCTCAGATCCGCACCATATATTTAAAGTACATCCATCACACATGTCAGAAGCGAGCCGGTAGTAAATCACACTGTTCAGAGCTGGAGTTAACTCTTTATTAGCAAGAAGACAGTCTTCACAGACTTGGCTGAATGTCAGGCCTAATGAGCACAGCAGGTAATCCCCAGTAGGTCTTGCCCTATGGACCAGTTGCTGAGACGGAAAGTCACCGCCTCCTCACAGCCATCTAAGTTTGCTCCTCTCCAGGGTTTCCCCCAAGCAACCAGAGACTGTGCTTTCCTGCAGCCAACCAACCTCTCCTCTGCCCTTTTCATGCCTCTTCTGGTTCTGGGAAACCAGTGTGGGGAGCCTGTCACACCAGGAGGGGGACTCTGCACCAGCCAGACTCATCTCTGCCTCTTTCCTCTCTCCTCTCCTGCTTCAGCCTCTGCCTCTGATTTTCACTGCTCTCTGCCACAGACTCTCCCAGCTCACCAAGCCCTGTGACCCTTTCAGCTTCTGACACCTCCTCATCCCAGTCTTCTCCCTCTGATCATTCATCATTGTCCCACCACCATCCTTGGCTCTGAGCCTTTCCCCTTGGTGGTTCCCCAGCTGGTTTCTCCCACTATTCCTCTGCTTCCAACCAGTCCATGACCGCAGTGGCGTAGCGTGGGTTGTCAGCACCCGGGGCAAGGCAAGTAATTTGCACCCCCTAACCCGTGGATTTGCGCCCCCTAACCCTAACCCCCAGATGTTGCGCCCGGTGTGGCCGGCCCCCCCTGCACCCCCCACGCTACGCCACTGCATGACCGCACATTTCATAGAACTGTAGATTTGGAAGGGACCTGCAAAGGCCCTCTAGATCAACCCCTTGTGATGCATGTGCTTTCCCCAAAAGAATCCTGGGAACTGTAGCTCTGTGAGGGGGTGGGAAGCTACAGTTCCCGGGATTCATTGATGGAAGGGTAAGTCAAGTGCTTTAAATGTGCGTCGAATGTGCTTTCAACGTCTAGTATGGATCTATCCTTCACTGCTTTGCTGACCTTGCTGCGGGTTCGCTCGCTCGGCTGGTCGCACAACTCGCAGCCTTAAAGTCTCCCGACCCCAACCTCACCCCCTTCCATCTCCTTCCGTTTACTTCATTGGACGGCAATGGATGTGCCCACATCCATTTGCGCCTCTGCGCCTTTGCAATCCACGCACACACACCACAACATCTTCTCCTTGTGGGCTGCCCTTTGTAGTGGAGCTCAGAGATAATGACACACAAGCCTGGCAGATAACTCCCCGCAGAAGACATCAAGCTAATTATATTCAATCAGTCGCTCCCCCTTTCATCTACTCCAAGGACCGTAAAATGTGCCAGTGTAGCCACTCATCTCACAGGGTGTTATGGAGGTAAATAGTTTTTTCAGCAAGTTTTTAATATATAAAAAAACAAAACAGCCTGGTGTGTGCGTTTCGACATTTATATGGTTTGCAGAGGCAGTTTACATAAGCCGCGGCGATCCTGAGAGCCAGGAGGGGTCTACTCTACAGGGAGGGAACCAAAAAATCCCCACAGATTTGCATGCATTTGTCCTCCTATAATTATTTACCTCTGTTGCTAGCCGTGGGGGAGGGCCACTCGCTGAAAATGATTGGCGGCAGGCTGGGGCCAGACAAAAGATAGTGTTTTCTTTACACCCGTAATTCTCTGATTGAATTATCTGCTGTAAGATTCAGCAATGGCTTCTGGATTCGTGGGCTTCCCAAAAGTGGCCATCAGACTTTTGGTGAAGTCTGTCTGCAGCTGTTAGGGACGCAGGTGGCACTGTGGGTTAAACCACTGAGCCTAGGACTTGCCGATCAGAAGGTCAGCGGTTCAAATCCCCACGACGGGGTGAGCTCCCATTGCTCGGTCCCTGCTCCTGCCAACCTAGCAGTTCGAAAGCACATCAAAATGCAAGTAGATAAATAGGTACCGCTCTGGCGGGAAGGTAAACGGCGTTTCCGTGCACTGCTCTGGTTCACCAGAAGTGGCTTAGTCATGCTGGCCACATGACCTGGAGGCTGTATGCCAGCTCCCTCGGCCAGTAAAGCGAGATGAGCGCCGCAACCCCAGAGTCGGCCACGACTGGACCTAATGGTCAGGGGTCCCTTTACCTTTTACCTTTATCTGCAGCTGTTAGCAACAAGATCCGCACAGACAGTTCACCGTTCGAAACAGGGATAGGAAACGCTTTCCCTATGCCCGCATGATGCATTCGCTCCTGGACAAAGTCCCTGGCAACCATGTGCCAGGGGCGGCTGGAGACAGAAACCAAATGGGCACAGTACTGGCAATTCCCCACTTGTGTTCAAATGCACATGCACACAGCTCTGGGAACCTGGAAGTGGAACCCAGGAGTGGGAAGCACCCTGGAGAATCCTTGTTACTCATGAGGAGACCCTCCCCAGAGCCCAAGAGGATGTATGGGGAAGGTCTCCTCATGAGCTGAAGGCGCAGTGGGGCTTGGTTGAGGCTGCCCAGTTGATACACGGGGAAGTGACTGCTGAGCTACCTCACACACCAGCTGTTAGGCGGGGAGGTTGAGCAGCCTCAACAAAGACCCCCTGTCCCTCTGGCTTGTGAGGGCCCAGGCTATCTGAAAGGCTGTATTCCCTCATATGAACCTGCCTGGGTTTTGAGATCTTCTTTTGGTCCCACCAACCCCACAGGCATGGTCGGTGGGGAATCAGGAGAGGACCTTCTTGGTGGTGGCTCCCAGACAAGTTTGGTTCTTCCTCCTTAGAGAAGCCAGACTGGCTCCCTCCTTGTTGCCCTTCCACCAGCAGCTGAAGGCCTTCTTGTTCCAGCACGCTTCTGGGAACTGACTGCTATTAATGGAAGGGGTGGTAATTATTTGTATGTTTTAAACGCACGCACGCGCGCGCACACACACACACACACACACACACAGAGTAAAGGTAAAGGTACTCCTGACCGTTAGGTCCAGTCATAGACGACTCGGGTTGCGGCACTCATCTCACTTTATAGGTCGAGGGAGCCGGCATTTGTCCGCAGACAGCTTCCAGGTCATGTGGCCAGCATGACTAAGCCACTTCTGGCAAACCAGAGCAGCGCATGGAAACACTGTTTACCTTCCCGCTGGAGTGGTACCTATTTATCTGCTTGCACTTTGACATGCTTTCGAACTGCTAGGTGGGCAGGAGCAGGGACCGAGCAATGGGAGCTCACCCCATCGCGGGGATTCGAACCATCAACCTTCTGATCGGCAAGCTCTAGGCTCTGTGGTTTAGACCACAGCATCACTTGCATTCACACACACACACACACACACACACACACACACACACACACACTGTTTTCATTTGATCAATGATTACTTTTTAAATTACTGTTTTGTCTATGTTTTTAGTGATTCTTGTTTTTATCTGTAAGCCATCTTGAATTCCATCAGAGAAAAAGGTGGGGTATAAATAAATTTAAAATAGTAATAGTAATAGGGTTGCCATATTTCAAAACGTGAAAATATGGACACGGAAGTTTGTAAAATCACACACACACACACACACACACACACACACACAGTTTTTGAGCTATTTTTTGGGGGGGAATTTGCCAAAATATAGACTTTTGACAAGGGTTGCCTTACACCCAGATTTTCCGGACATTTCAGCGATTTTCATCTGAGCCCTGCTTCCAGTGCCTGATTCTTGCTATGTGTGGGAGATTCAGGGTGTATGGGATCCCTTAATAGTAACAACAACAACAACAACAACAACAACAACAACAACAACAGGGATGGAGGCATAATTAGAGGAAAACAGCAGTTTTAAACAAAAGCAGACGTTTGAGCAAAGCAGGCATGGGGAGACCCTGAGGGGCTTGTTGTTTTAAAAATGTAAACCAACCCTTTTTTAGCAAGGAGAAATAGCACTGCAACATAACATTTCATAGGAAACTGCAGGATGGATGTGGCTTGTGCCTAATGTTGTGTAGCCACCACTTCCCAAAAGAGCTTTGGGATCATGCTGGATACAGAAGGAGTGGGAGGGTGCTCACAGCCTCAGTCCAGAGGGGAAGACCCTTCCCCCCCAATATGCATCCTCTTGCTTGGATGAGGACAATTGCCTATGTAACGACGACGGCCACTTTTTGTCCTCAGACAATTTCACTGGTGCTTGCAAATGTGCAGGTTCCCGAAATGCAATCTTTGCTTTTATTCGGCGTTGAGTAAATAATACGCTCCACAAATTCCCAGGACAAGGGCTTTGATAATTGATTGTATAAATGGCTTCTTGGAAGCCTTTACGGCCTCTGGAGGGTTCGCGCCTGTGAAAGACGAGGCTTTGCAAACAAGCCGGCATTGTCTCAGCTCCCTTCCTCTGATACTCATCCATCAATCCTACGTTTGGGGGACAAGGCGGAGGGCAATTTCTAAGAGAAACAACTCCTGGAGACCTGGTTCTCATGCCGGAGAAAGATTGGGAGAAATCGCAGGAGGCCAAAGCGGAGCCGGCTGCAGAATTGTTTTTAATAAGAGAAGCAGTCAAAAGGGGGATGCGCTAGGATGCCAGAAGAAAGGGCATCTTGGCGGATATTATTTTTTGTTGCCATCAGGTTGCGGGTCCACGCTGGGGGCAGGAATCTGGCATCAGTCTCTCGGAACTGCTCTCGGCTTCATTCGACCACCATGAATCACGTTTGCTGTGCTGCACTGCTGTTTTCCCAGTCCAGGGAGACCAGATTGGCTGCAGCGTCCTGCCGTGGGTCTGTCCACCGATTGCCTTTCAAGCTTCAAGGCGTTGCGATGGGGTCGTGTTGGTGCCGTTGTAGCGAACACGATGGGGGCAAGGAGCTCTGTGGTTGGCCAAGCGCTCTGTACACAAAATCACCTCCTGCATCTGACCTCCGGGTAGAACTGGGAAAAGCTCTTTGCCTGAAACCTTGGAGAGTTGCTGCCAGCCAGAGTAGGCAATGCTAGAGAAGATGGACTGTTGGTCTAACTGTATAAGGCTGCTTCCTATGTATTCCTAACTCATTATGACAGCCCCCATAGGCAAGGTTTCTGCAGCCACAGCATGTGCTGTGATTCTCTAGCGGTTTGACTGACCCCTCAGAGCTGCACTCCATTGTCTCTTGAGACAGACGGATGTCAACAAATAGCCAAGGAGAGTCCCCAAATGCAGGCAGCTGTGTGTGTGTGTGTGTTTGGTGTGTGTATGTATGGAAGTAATATGCCTCTTGTCTTTGTCCATGGAGTTTTCTTGGCAGGGATACTGGAGTGGCTTGCCGGTTCCTGCTCCAGGTGGATCACGTTTGGTCAAAACTCTCCACTATGACCTGTCCATCTTGGGTGGCCCTGCACGGCATGGCTCATAGCTTCTCTGAGTTATTCAAGCCCCTTCGCCACGGCAAGGCAGTGATCCATGAAGGAAATAATTTTTGAATTCTGGTGCTGGAGGAGATTCTTGAGAGTCCCATGGACTGCAAGAAGATCAAACCTCTCCATTCTGAAGGAAATCAGCCCTGAGTGCTCACTGGAAGGACAGATCCTGAAGCTGAGGCTCCAATACTTTGGCCACCTCATGAGAAGAGAAGACTCCCTGGAAAAGACCCTAGAATCATAGAATCATAGAGTTGGAAGAGACCACAAGGGCCATTGAGTCCAACCCCCTGCCAAGCAGGAAACACCATCAGAGCACTCCTGACATATGGTTGTCAAGCCGCTGCTTAAAGACCTCCAAAGAAGGAGACTCCACCACACTCCTTGGCAGCAAATTCCACTGTCGAACAGCTCTTACTGTCAGGAAGTTCTTCCTAATGTTTAGGTGGAATCTTCTTTCTTGTAGTTTGGATCCATTGCTCCGTGTCCGCTTCTCTGGAGCAGCAGAAAACAACCTTTCTCCCTCCTCTATGTGACATCCTTTTATATATTGGAACATGGCTATCATATCACCTCTTAACCTCCTCTTCTCCAGGCTAAACATGCCCAGCTCCCCTAGCCGTTCCTCATAAGGCATCGTTTCCAGGCCTTTGACCATTTTGGTTGCCCTCCTCTGGACACGTTCCAGTTTGTCAGTGTCCTTCTTGAACTGTGGTGCCCAGAACTGGACACAGTACTCCAGGTGAGGTCTGACCCTGATGTTGGGAAAGATGGAGGGCACAAGGAGAAGGGGACGACAGAGGACGAGATGCTACTAGCATGAGTGTTCTTGAAGCTACCAGCATCAGTTTGACCAAGCTGTGGGAGGCAGTGGAAGACAGGAGTGCCTGGCATGCTCTGGTCCATGGGGTCATGAAGAGTCAGCCACGTCAGCCACGACTAAACAACAACATGTATGTAAGTAATAGTCCCGGGTCGGAGGAAGTGGGGTGCGGTGGGGGCGGTCTGCCCCCGGTGTCACCACTGGGGGGGGTGACAAAATGCTGGGTGGCACTCACTGCGGGGCCTGCAGCGCGCCAGAGCCACGCATCTCTCCTGGGAGTGACATGGTGGCTTGGGTGCCCACAGGTTCTGCACTGCCCCAAATGGTCCGCCTGCCACCTCCCTCTCAGCTGTAGTGCAGCTGAGTGGGAAGAGGCAGGCAGACTCCTCGGAGGCCCCATGGAGCCGTTCGATTGGCTTGCCCCACTGCTGAATAGTACCCTCTAGTCTGCCCTGGCCAGACCCCACCTGGAGTCCTGTGTTCAGTTATGGGCACCACGATTTAAGGATGATATTGACAAGTTGGAACATGCGCAGAAGAGGGAGTCTGGAAGCCAAGCCTTATGAGGAACGGTTGAGGGAAATGGGGCTGCTTAGTCTGGAGAAGAGAAGACAGAGAGGTGATAGCCATCTTCAAATATCTGAAGGGTTTTCACATGGAAGATGAAGCAAGCTTGTTTTCTCCTGCTCCATAGCTTAGGACACAAAGCAATGGATTCTAGTGACAAGGAAGCAGATTCCGACTAAACGTCGGGATGAACTTTCTGACTGTAAGGGCTGTTCGACAGTGGAACGGACTCCCTTGAAACACGGTGAACTCTCCTTCGTTGGAGGGTTTTAAGCAGATGTTGGAGGGCCATTTGTCAGGGATTCTTCAGCGCAGATTCCTTCATTGCAGATTCCTTCATTGGACTAGATGAACCTTGGGATTCCTTCCAATGCCACAATTCTAGGATTCTATGAACCAAGAGAAGTTGGGAAGGCTGACCTCTAAGCACCTGAGACTGGCATGCTCACTGATGTTGTTTTTTAGGGCAGTTTTTCCTTTTACATCATGGGGCTTTTAGAAACTGCTGGCACCTGAGTCAGCTGCAGGATTCAGTCCACCAGGGAACTGATTTCTAGAAGGGCAGCCACAAAACCCATCAGCCCCCACAAAAGCGCAACAATGTCAACACAACCTGCCGCCCTCCATCTATGAGAGTCCCACTAACATTTTCTCTCTCTCTTGCTGATTTTCAAACGCAATTTCTTTTCTCATTAATTGATGGAGAATAGTTAGAGGGGGAAACACACCACAGAGCACATTTTTGATGCAGTACCTGCTCAGAGTCTGGCAATCCAACTCTTTTCACATGTTGGGCGATGTTTGGGTGCCAAAGACGGGTCTTTCTACCACCTAAGCAATCTTCCTCTCTCTCTCTCTCCCTCTCCCTCTCTTTCTCTCTCCGCCTCCCTCACATCGTAATTCATCCCCACTTTTTTCTTTCGCGGCCTCCCTACCTTTTCTTCCAGCCCCCAGTGGTGTTTTATTAATCCATCTATTTCCCAGCCTACGCTTGGGTGCCCTTGTTTTACTCCCGGTTTAATTTCCACGGAGCATAAAACACTCAGAGCCTTGACAAGGCAAGAGTTATGACTCCCAGAGTTAACGCTTTTATGAGGTCCCTTTAAAAACTCAATACTTGCCAAAAATTAGTGGCTTGGAGGAATAAAAAACAGTCCAAGGCTGTAATGCTCTAATTATCACACTTAAGAGCCCATTATAACAATTTTTGTACATGGGTGCGCCCTCGCTGGTCACATCAGGAGCGGAAATCATAACATTGGGAAGGTAGAGTCAATCTTCTGCGAGTCCTGCTAGATGGACGAGGAAACTGAATATGTGGGTAGAAACAGAATATTTGGGTGCTCTGATTCTATGCCCTCGTATTCCTGGTCAGAAAACCAAGCCTTGCCGAGATCCATGCATGGTGCTTTGCAAGCCCCAACTATCAGCTGATAGTCCGTGCAGGCACAAACTGGTCACCTGACCATGTCAGGCGATTGACAGATGGATGATCCCACCCACCAGTCAAACTAGGGCCATGGGAGATTGCGAATTTATGTGTCCCCACAACCCAGGGTTGTATGACCCACTCTGAGAAACCTTGCTAGTTCTGTTGACATTGTGTCTGCTCATCTCAACGTTCCTGGGGTGTTTCTGTTGACCAGGAATGTCCAAATTCACTGTGAAGTTTCACTTTAGGTATACAGGTCAGTGGCATTCTCAATCCTGGGGTCTTGAGCATTGCATAATCCCCGGGGAGTTTCTTCACCAGTTCTTGTGTCCCTAGTAGGACACCCCCTGTTGAGAAACTAGTGTCCCCCACAAACAGCCTGTAATGTCAGGTTTTTTTTGGGGGGAGGGCATGCTAGATATTGACAAACTGATGCCTCTTGCATAGAGAAAGTATATACTCTCCTTTCTCCTTCTGTGATGGAACTCCTATTTGGGGACTTCCCTGGCTTTTTTTCTGGACCATGTAGGACCAGTCTGGATAGTTGGCCTTGGTGAAGATTTGACATTTTCATCCCCAAAATGTTTTTGATTTGAGTTCCTACTGAAATGAGGCTGCATTTTAATGTTGTATTTTAATCTTGTTTTTAAGTTGTATTTTAATCAATTGTTTTTATACCTATTGTTAGCTGCCCTGAGCCCGGTCTTGGCTGGGGAGGGTGGGGTATAAATAAAATTTATTTTTATTACTGATGAGAAGTTCTCCTCCCTCTTTCCAGCTATTAGAAGGGCTCACCTATGAGCCAAAGTTAAGACACATCCCAAAGGAACGCAGAAGTCCTTCCAATCAGATCTCGATGACTTGATCATTTGCCAAGGAAGTCCACCAGATCCACTAAGTGAACTGGAATCATGGCCATCAGATAAAGCAGAGGAAGGGGAACAGAAACAAAATGATATGCAGTCACCTCTGGAAATGGTGTGTCAACCCATCTCATGGAGGAGAGGGCTATTGATGGCCACTAGTCTAGTTACTAGATTTGTTTCAATGAATCTGGGGACACTTTCCAACTTCAGTAGGAATGATAGGATTTTGTATGGGGACTGATTTGTACATCTGGGGACTGTCCCCAGGAAATGGGGACATCTGGTAACCTTATACTAGCCACAATGGCTCTGTTTTGCCTCCACAGTCAGAAGCAGCGATGTCAGTGTGGTGTAGTGGTTAAGAGCGGTGGACTCCTAATCTGGTGAACCGGGTTCGCTTCCCCGCTCCTCCACGTGCAGCTGCTGGGTGACCTTTGGCTAGTCACATTTCTCTGAAGTCTCTCAGCCTCACTCACCTCACAGAGTGTTTGTTGTGGGGGAGGAAGGGAAAGGAGAATGTTAGCGGCTTTGAGACTCCTTCGGGTAGTGATAAAGTGGGATATCAAATCCAAACAACTCTTCTTCTTCTTCTTCTTCTTCTTCTTCTTCTTCTTCTTCTTCTTCTTCTTCTTCAGTTTCAGCTGCTGGAACCCACAGGAGCAGAGAGGACTCTTGTGCTCGGATCCTTTCCCCAAAGGCATCCAGCCGGCCACTTTGAGAACAGTTCCTCTGTTCCCCAATGCAGGTGGGTGGACTCTGAGTCTCTGCCGTTCATCTGACAGCTCCTGAGCACCGCCG
This sequence comes from Podarcis gaigeae, assembly GCF_964106915.1. Lineage (NCBI taxonomy): Eukaryota > Metazoa > Chordata > Lepidosauria > Squamata > Lacertidae > Podarcis > Podarcis gaigeae. The sequence continues at coordinate 75,578,720 of NC_139685.1, forward strand.
GTGCCCTCGGGTCTGCCCAGTCAGAACCTGTAGGAGGTTTCACCTTCCCATCCGCCTCCTTCCTCCTCTTGCCCTCCCCATTTCCTGCCTCCTCCTCCGGTTTTGAAAGGCCCACACTGAGCTCGAAAAGGGCTTTGAAGTGTTGTCATGCCAACCAGCCACCACAAGATGTGTGGCCCAGAACTACCGGCGAAGGTCACTGAGAACAACATCAGACAACATCTGAAAAGCCAGGAGGGATGCGTTCCGTTTGGAGACTCGCAACAATGGTTTTTCCGCCACCTCCCCTTTCAACAGAAAAACTCTGCTGTGGTCTGAGTGGGGCTGTCAGATTAATGAATGACGGGGCTACCGTCCTCTATGGAATCCTTTGATTTGTCTGCATATTTGTGGGGTGCTCTGCTGACGTTTCCCATTTGCCCCAAAGTTGCGGGGGGAGAAAGTCTTTATGAGAATAAAAGACTGATTATTTCAACACACAGGCTTTCATCTCCGTCACAGCTATGACAGCGAGCACCGCACAGCCAGTGTGTTGATTTATTTAAAATCCTTGGCTCTGCTAATGTTTTTTTCCTTCTTCACCAAGGTACATAATAAACCAAAGATGGCAGGAGGGTTAGGCATACAGCAGAGGGCTTCAATAGACTCTTCTTGTCCAGCAAAATGGAAAAGGAAATGGTATTTTGCATGATGGGAAAGGATACTTGGCACAGACGAGCATCTGCACGCTTTTGCAAAATTGTGCACGGACATTCCGTCGAAAACCAGGACATTGTAATCGTAGAATTGTAAAGTTCAAGAGTCCAACTTGAAATTCCCCTGAAATTCTATCAGGGGAGATGGGAGCCCAGTTTTGAGGAGGGCTTTCTGGAAAACTCCAGACTGTGAAGGACCATAGAGCCTTGCATGAAAATGTTCCCAGTTTCAATCCTTGTCATCTTCAGGCAGGGCTGGGACAGTACTGTTGACTGCATATGCTAATTTATATGCATAGATACAAATTTGCCCTGAGGTATAGTTTAGGCAATAAATGGGGTTCCTAAGCTGCTACCTCCTAACACACCTCTGCATCCAGCCAGGCCTGGACACAGCCATAGAATCATAGGATTTTGGAGCTGGAAGGGACTTGTGAAGTCATCTATCCCACCCTCTGCTCAATGTACCTTCTAAATGTACCCTTTGTGGCTTAGCGCCCTTATATTTACGGGACCGCCTCTCCTGGTCTGCCCCGCAGAGGACCTTAAGGTCCATGAATAACCATAGTTTAGAGGTCCTGGGCACTAAGGAAGCCAGACTATCCTCCACCAGGGCCAGGGCCTTTTCAGTGATGGCTCCGACCTGGTGGAATGCTCTGTCCCAGGAGACTAGGGCCCTTCAGGATTTAACCTCCTTCTGTCGGACCTGTAAGGCAGAGCTATTCTGCCTGGCCTTTAATTTGAATTCAGCCTGATCTTTTATTTCCCTTCTCTTCCCTCCCCCTCCCCTTTTATGAATTTCGGTTCTGTTTGCATTGTAACGAGAAGCTACCAGATCCGTACTTTCTAAAACAATATGGAAAACCAAAATGCCCTGTTCTTTGAAATCCTCACTTCTCTGAATTTTGCAATATAGTTCTCGGCCGCCACATAATATGTGCAGAAAGGCATATCTTAGGGGTGTGTGTGTGCACAAACACAAATATTTTAGTGAAAGTAATACACACAGATGCATGGGGGAGAGGGGTATCGATGGCTACTAGCCTTGATGTCTATGCTCTGCCTCCACAGTTGAAGGCAACAATGCTTCTGAACAGCAGTTGCTGGAAGCCACAGGAGGGGAGAGCGATTTTGTGTTCGAATCCTGCTTGCGCGTATCCTACAGGCACCTGAGTGGGCCACTGGCTTGATGCAACAGACTCTTCTTATGTTCTTATTATATAGGGGGAAACTACCTGCAAAAAGGACTCCATGCACACTAGGCAAAATAGCATTAAAAATTGCTGATGGATTTTCACAGGGAGCTTGAAAAGGAATTTACAAACTGAACTGAAAATTGGAAAAACGAGGATCAGAAAGAAGCAGATCTGTCTGTCCCTAGAGTTTACACACTGGGCCGATCTCCTTCTCTGGACTCTGGGAGGTGTGGAAGTGACAGGGCCCTGCTGCTAGGATCATGACCTTCCACCCCTCCACTCGTAGAGAAGGACATCCGTGAGGGCCTCTTTGCTCAGTGGCAAAGTGACACGGAAGGGAGATATCATGGAGAGCTGGGAGGGAGCCAGAAGGGGAATAAATGTCTGAATAAATGCCAAGAGCAGCCTCTTGTTTAATAGCATGCGTTTAATTAGCCTGTGTGCTTGTTTAATTTGTTATTTGACACTTCAAACGCAGAGGAGATCAATGGTGACAAACTCTCTGTTGAGGACAGCAGAGTCGGGACGGAAGTGAGATCAGGGGGAAACGGCTCCCTTTGGTCAGGATCCAAAGCGCCTTGGTAATGGATGGAACATCAATCGTGCAGCCCACTTCTCACACCAAAGTAGCACCTCCGCTGGGGCTGCTGATGTCATTACGGGCCACATGATCTGGGCCCTGCATGTAATTGGTGCTTTCCTGTGTCGCCAAGGCAATGAGGAGCTAACTACGAGGAAGTAGATTTCATCAGGGGCTGCAACCTGACAGCGTACAGCCAAGCCTACCCAGATATTTAGAAAGTTTAGTAAAGGTAATGGGACCCCTGACCATTAGGTCCAGTCGTGGCCGACTCTGGGGTTGCGGCGCTCATCTCGCTTTATTGACTGAGGGAGCCGGCGTACAGCTTCCGGGTCATGTGGCCAGCATGACTAAGCCGCTTCTGGCGAACCAGAGCAGCGCACGGAAACGCCGTTTACCTTCCTGCTGGAGTGGTACCTATTTATCTACTTGCAGTTTGACGTGCATTTGAACTGCTAGGTTGGCAGGAGCAGGGACTGAGCAATGGCAGCTCACCCCATTGCGGGGATTCGAACTGCTGACCTTCTGATTGGCAAGCCCTAGGCTCTGTGGTTTAACCCACAACGGCACCCGCGTCCCTCCTTTAGAAAGTTTACATGAGCTTTAATTTGTTTCGTGCTATTCTATTGTGGTTTCAACTTCCTGTGTTTTAAATTATGGTTGTAAAGTTTTTAGCGATAATTTTATTGTTTTCTCTTTGTTTGGAATCTGCTTTGAGGTTTGTTTTCTGCAATCTAGTGGCATATAACCCTTAGGAAATAAAATAAAATAAGAATAAAGGCAGAGAAATTTAAATACTTTTGGCATGTGAAGGTGTCGATCCAATACTGTATTGTTAGCTAACCATTTGGCAATTGTTATGCCAAGGATGGAGAATTGGTAATGGCCAAGGGCCACATTCCCTGCTGGGCAACTATCCAGGGGCCACATGCCAGTGGTGGGCGTGGCCAGAGGCAGAAGTAGGTGGGGCAACAAATGTTAATTTTACGTAATGCAATAGGCTTGTTTCTAACAACCACTCTCCCACCCGTCTCTGTCCTATGCCCAGGCAGGCAAGAAGCTCTGTCTGAGTTCCAGGGCAAATTCCAGCCAGGCAAAAACACTCAAGGAGGGGCAAAACCTTTGAGGGGTGTGACCTGGGGAGAATCCAGAGGGCCAGAAAGAGAGGGCAGGAGGGCCGCATTCCAGCACTGGTCCTGAGTTTCCCCATCCCTGCTTCATGCTTCCTTTTTGATGCATTTTGAACGGGTTGTTAATTGTTAGATTGCTTATGTCGCAGGGCTATTAAAACGCCTGCTATATATTATTATGATGCCCTATAGAGTGTAGACTGCTTTGTTTCTGCGGACAGTTCCAACACAAATATGTCTGTGGGAACGGTGGCATGAATAAATCAGCTGACTCTGACTGAAGGCATCTTGCAAAAATAATGAAACTGAATATTGGAAGGTTCAGGGCAGATAAAAGAAAGTTCATGCAGCACATCATCAAACTATGGAATAATAATAATAATAATAATAATAATAATAATAATAATAATTCCCTAGTTTACTCCCTCCCAATGGGAGCTGCGATGGTCACCAACTTGGATGGCTTTAAAAGAGGATTGGACAAATTCCTAGAGGAGGAGAGAGCTATCGATGGCTCCTAGACATGATGATTCTGCTCTGCCTCTACAGTCAGAAGCAGTGAAGCATTGTGCAGGTTTGGGTGGAATTGGTCAATGTTGTCTTACTACAAATTAATACAATTCTTAACGCTAGAACTTGTTGACCTCCAAGGAACAAAGATTCAGGGCAGATAAAAGAAAGTCCTTCTTCACGCAGCACAGAGTTAAACTGTGGAACTCCCTGCCACAGTAGGGAGTGATGGCCACTGAAGTGCTGTTGGGTTCCTATGAGGCAAGACACAGCGATAACAGCAAGAACTTTATGGAACTAACAGAACTAGACAACAAGGGCAAAGCAACTGCTTATATACATTTCTGAAGGCCTGGGCCACTCCCACTCCGAACGTGATTGGCTGTCTAAACTTCCAAGCTACGAATCATAACTCAAGGGTTTAAGGGCCAGGGGCAGGGACCCAAATCCTGAAATGTTCTGTGATTGGATATCATGTATCAAATCGGGACATAGGGGCTGAGAATCCTTAGTCCAGACTAAAGCTCAAGCAAACAGAGACCCCTGAATACATAACAGCCGCCAACCTGGATGACTTTAAAAGAGGATGGGACTACGGAAATGACTGGGAGAATCCGAGACCTGGGAGAAGAGCTGGTGGAAGAAGATTGGAAGAAATTTAAAGACTATTTGCAGAAATATTGTAAAATTAATGAATGTTAAAATGATGTTGGATTGAAAATAAGTGGCATTAGCAAGAAAGTTAACAAGAATATGCAAAAATGGATTGATAATATATGAAAATATATAGTTATAATATGTTAAGATTTAGAGTTAAGATAAATGAAAGAGGGTAAGGATTTGCTGATTTGATTATGTAAATGCGAATACAAAAAGGGGAGGTGTGAGGAGGTCAACGAAACAAGCAAATGAGTTTAAAGATACTAAAAAATGGATTTGTTTTTAATTTTTCTTTTTATCTTGTAATTTTTCTTTTTTCTTTTTCTCTTTTCATTTTTATGTATTTTTGTAAATTTTGTATTTTTTTCTTATTTTCTCTTTCTTACATGCTTTTTTTCTTTCATTCTGTAAACTTTTGTTTTTTTGTAAAATCTCAATAAATATTTTATATATATATAAAAAAGAGGATGGGACTAATTCATGGAGGAGGAGAGGGCCGTCAACGGCTACGTGTGATGCTTGGAAGCAGTGATGATTCTGAATACCAGCTGCTGGAAACCACAACTGGACTCTTGTGCTGGGATCCTGCTTGCGGGTTTCCTGCTGGAATCTGGTGGACCACTGTGAGAACAGGATGCTATGCTAGATGGACTGTCAGCTTGATCCAGAAGGCTCTCAGAAGGTTCTTACCTCTCTAAAATAGGTTGTTGTTTTTTAGTTGCTTGGCCCATTTAGCAGAGTATAACCTGCAATCACTCTTGGTCCCTTTCTTGCTGAGTTCTCTTTGAACCCTAGCTGGAAATGCCACTGTGGGTTGAATTTTGAACTCCGCAGATGCAATGTGGGTGCTCTACAACTGAGCTATAGCCCTTTCCTCTCCCTCTTTCTGACAAATGCTTAACTGCCTGAAAAGCAGGATAAGAATCTAGTTAATAAACAGATTTTAAAAATGGTGTTTGGTCTGCTTCAGGCCAATGGAGGGGTTAAGGATGTCAGAGTGTTTGTATGGAAACGAGAGTGGAAAAGGCCGATGTTTGCTTACTTGTCCCATGTCCACAACGGAAATCAATCCAGGGAACACAATCGGTATTCTCCGCTGGCTGTTGCTTTCAGTCTGCAAACATTGTGCAATTGATCAAATTGCCCCAATCCATTTGCACTGCGTTTCCTTTGCGCTGAAGTGAGTGGGGCGGAATAAGGAAAACGGTGACGAAATTATGTCATGTACGCAATGAACAGTGTTTAAATTATGTAATGCCCGGGACCGTCAGGGCTCAGACGAGTGGTTGGAGAAGTTATCAGGGCTGGAGAGTGATCCAGGGGAAGGGGGCTTTTACAGTTTATGGAGTTTTGCACCTCCCACGAGGCCGGTGTCAGAGCTGGAAGATGGGGAGCGGTATGAGCAGTTGGGGGTGGAGGAGGAGGTGCAGAATGTGGGGAGAACCAGGAGCTGCAGGGAGGGGCAGTGCCCGAAGGGAAGGGGGTAGCAGCATCCCCTCCGCCCCCGCCCCAAATGTCTCCCAGGACCAGGAGGGATTTGAAAAGACAATCACAGAATCAGCTCCCATGCAGGAGTGTGCATTGCTACAATAGTCCAGCTCTGAGCGCAAACCCAGAGCGTGGAGCCAACTGCTTGCCCACCAGAAGCATGTTTATTGGGCCTCAGGAATTACCATAAGTTTGTGCTTTCTCAATAAAGAATTAAGCTACGGGCCATTTGTCCTCCTTGGGATGGATGCATTATGACAATTGCTATTGTATTTATTTACACCCTGCCTTTTCCCCAGACCAGGCTGACTCAAGGTAGTGTACATAAATTAAAGCAACACAGATAGAATACAGAAAGCTGAAAACATATAACAGTCATTGAAAAGCAATTAAACTTGCAGAATTAAAGCGTACAGTCATACCTCTTTTTACATTTGGTTCAGGTT